>NC_143567.1:59720000-60970000 GCF_054136105.1 Typopeltis vanoorti | reverse complement strand
AAATTGAGTACTCGCATCAAACAATTTCTTGGAGAAGGATTTATAATTCTGAAGAATTCCAAACCCCAAAATACTATCTATATTGCTGAACCAAATGGACTATTCAGATTGTTGCATTTATCATCTCAAATATATCCCATTTTTAAAATTTAAAGTTTTTGAATCATATGGTCATGGTTGGTTGTTAGTATTTGTCAGTTCTAATATTAGATATGATGAAAGGCTTTAGGTATTGGCAACTGAATAATAATTATATAATTGAATAATTATTATATAGTTGCTTCACTATAGCAAACACTATTATGATAAACTTGCTCAAATTACCAAAAAAGTTCCTCACTGAAACTAGGCACTCTGAAACTTTGCTATTGCACTCTATACACCATAACAAAATGTTCCTGTGGTCCCTATGAGTTTGATTATAATGAGAGTTGGCTATACTTAACACGATTTATTTGTTCTTTTGGTGGTGTTCAGTCTTCAGAACACAAAAATATTTGTCACTGCACATAGCATCTGTAAAGTACTTTCTAATTTCAGAAAGTATGGCTGCTCCATTAATACAAATTTGGTAAGACAAGTCATCTTAAAACTAGCATAACTAAATTTATTCTTTTTATGCTGCCTTAATAAAAACAGTTTTTTCCATTACCATTTGAATTTTTTTTTTTTTTATGTAACTGCCTGATCGTCCTGCATACCCTGATTTATGCTCACACATAGACCTCACTTTTTACTGTGTAGGCATTCAGAATTGAAATTCTACGGAATAGGTTGGTTACTCCTTATTCCTGGAGGTATCCTGTGTGTGTTCAAGGGGCTGGTTTGCCTGCTTATGGGAGGAAAAACCCACCAGAAAAACGGAAGAAAAATCCTGTTGGCCACACCCAAGACCGGCTAACTTGGCTATGTCTAAGAAAGATCCTAAGCTCCTCACATCAGTGATGGGATCGAACACAGGACACTCCTTCCCCAGGCACATGGCTGGAAGCAGATAGCCACTCGTCTAACTGCATGGACGTCCTGTATACACAGTAAAATATTTAGATGGTGCAAAATCCTGTGAAATACTAGCACTTTAATAAATTGCTATATTCTATGCTTTGCATTTTCAAGTTCTAATACTAGTGTAGCATCTCATTTCTCTATTCTAGTTTTTCTGGTAAGTTGGATAGTGAATTATGCTTGACGTGCATTGCAATTATCCATATTTTACAAATGCTATAAAAGATTGTGCTTGAAGCATCTTCATGGCCAATTATATTTGTGTATTAAGAGAAACCTGTAAATAAGTCAACTGAAGTATCCCATATGGATATCACTTGACTGGTTTCAACTTTGAGGTCTATCAATCAGTGCCAAATTCTCCATGCTTGCTATGCAAGCTCATTAATTGAGAAAGAATATTTATTTGTTAATAAATGCATGCATTTATAATGCGAATATTCGATTTAGGCTTTTATTTTTGTAGACAGTAGACGTTTTAACCTTGTGTTGTAATAATTGAGCTTTGCATTGTGTATCGAAGCCCAACGCTAGTCAAGCTACCTTGGCTTGCTCGGTTGTGGGAGCATCCAGGTCCTCACTTCAGCACTGCAATTTCATGCGCACGCATAGCCATTTCCGCTCCCTCCACGTCATCTCACCCTGGTGCTTAAACACGGGCCATACGCAGTCAAAGTAGCTCTAGCCAGTGAGCTTCAGCCAGCCTTTACAAGTGTGCATGTTGCTTGGGAAAATTAAGTTACAACCAAACTTTTTTTATGATGTTATTGATCAAGAAGAACTGTAGGGTAGAATTTGTATTCAAGTAGCTAAATTGAAAAAGATAGAATATCATTTGTAGTAAAATAAATGTTGTATTTGTATGATTAAACGTACATAAATTTCTAAATACAGGTAACCCTCGTATAATGTGGTATACAATGCAGTTTCAATATAACTGCGGTCTAAAATTGTAGTAACCTTTGTTGGACGCAGTACATATACAACATGGTTCCGATAAAAACACAGGCTACAGATTGTAGTAACCCTTTATCTTTTCACGTTTTTCACCGCGCGACTTAAAAATCAAATTTTATCTTCGTTAAATTTGTGTGTGCCTGTATCCCGCATGTACCTCAATTGTTTACCATATAAAACATTTATTGTTGAAAATTGTCCTCGTTTCTGCCAGGAAAGTGTATTAAAAATCACAAGTGTGTTCATCTCAAGCTGAGCACTTTATTTTCTGGTGAGTTACATGCAATATATAATTGCTTGCTTTTTTGTGTAAAAAATTATTTTTATAGTAACGGCCATAAACTGCAACAAAAGGGAAAAAAACAACATTGAAACAAACTTAATTTCTCTCGAAGAAAAATATTCAAGATCTTGGATCGGTTGAAAAATGGAAAAAAAAAAAACAGGAGTTTTTGCAGGGACTTCAAATTTAAATGAATCAACGATTCGAACAATCAAACAAAACGAACATAAAATCCAAGAAAGTGTTTATTGCTGGGTCAACGATAAGTGCAAAGCACATTGCTTGTGTATGCAATATTCTAATGAAAAAATGGAGAAATCTCTAATGATTTTGATAGAAGATTGCACCTCAAGAAAATTCCTAATGGATGGAAATCTTATTAAACAAAAAAAACTCTCAAAGATTTATAGTGCAGACCAGGTGTTCAATACGGATGAATCCGGGTTATATTGGAAAAGAAGTGCCTAAAAAAGGCACCTATATTTCGAAAAATGAAAGATCAGCTACTGGATTCAAAGTTTCCAAAGATAGAATTACTTTACTATTTTGTAGTAATGCATCAGGTGATTACATGACAAAACCAGTGTTTATTAATGCACTATTTTATTTTGCCTAAAACATTTATGCATTAGGTGCAATGAAGTTTAAGTACAATTTATAATTTTCAATATTATGTATTTGTTTCATAGTTTATATATTTTCTTAACTTACACGAATTACCTGAATTAAATAAAAATTTTTTTTTGTTGGATATGTCGTTGTTTATATAATTTAAACAAAAAAAAAAAAACGATTTCGGAACATAACTACTTTTTCTATGTGATCTGAGACTCGCATAACGTGATTTATATAACGAGGCATTTCTGCGGAACCTAACATCCGCATAATATGAGGGTTACCTGTACATAGTTTTAAATGGTCAGCAATTCATTATTCCACTAATCAGACTTCAATCACACCTCTCATTCCCTGAATGATAACAAGAGCAAGCATGAATTTCAAGACTAGCATTCACTCCTGCTGTCAATGAAGACAGACAACTTGAAAGAAATCATTTCTCACATACAAGTAGCTACATCAGTTTAGATTATTTCACTTGGTTTTCCAAGTTATACAGATTTAAAGCAACTGTGATTGGCAGTCCTCCATTAGATGAACATTTTATGAAACACTTGGAAAATTAACTGTAATACAACCATATTCTTTCATCTGGCTTCACTTTATAGATGTTTCTGTAATCTGGTCACTCGGAATGAATTACTCCCATTCTTAAATAAGATGAACTCTATACTATATATAGTTAGATCTAGTTCATTTTTGAATAATAAACAACTCTCTTCCTTTCTTGGATACATTAGCACTCCAGTTAATGCCACTTGGTTTTTGATCAGCCAGGAGACATTTATAGGTAGGGAGGAATACAAGGTGTGTTCAAAAAAAAGACCAAACTTTTGCTATAAAGACTATTGCTCATTTTACAACATTTTAAGCACTTCTCCTTCGAAGTAGTCCCCTCTACTGGCAATACACTGTTCCCAACATTTCTTCCATTGTTGGAATTCTTCCTGGAACACACTTTCTGTGATGGCGTGCAGTTTTCTTATTGCATTTTCCTGAATCTCCTCTATGGTTTGGAAATTACATCTTTTCAAAGTGGTTTCAAGTTTGAGAAAACAAGAAAAGTCTGCTGGGGCTAAGTCCAGAGAATAGGGTGGATGGGACACAACAGATGTCTGATGTTTTGCCATATAACTGTGGATGAAGAGCGACGCATGAGCCGATGCACTGTCATGGTGCAACATCCAAGTCTGGTTTTCCCACAATTCAAATCTCTTCATGCATACAGCATCCCACAAACATGCTAAAACTTCCTGGTACAACTTTGTTTACCATGTGACCACATGGTCAAAATTCATCACCTTGATCTTTGACCGACTCATCCATAGACGCTTAAACCACTCAGAGCACTGCGTTCAGCTCATACAGTCCTTCCCGTATGCTTGGTTAAACAATTGAAATGTCTCTGTAAAAATTTTTTTTTTTTACTAAGTTTGCAATAAAATTTTTACACCCGTGCGTTATTCTTCAAGCTCTTTCATTGTCACTAATCCAACAAACAGCTTATGCACATGCTCACTTCAGTGAATGTAACTGATTAATGCTCATAGTAGAACAGGACAGATTGTTGTCAAAACCTGCTGCTAGGTGTTCTCAGTAGCCATAGGGTGCTCTATTTAAAAAGTTTGGTCTTTTTTTTGAAGATGCCTCTTATCATTCTCACAGAAGGCAGATATGTCAAAATGCTGATGTAAAGCTTACCCCATTCTATTCTACAGTCTCCAGTTTGTCAGATCTGAAAAAAAAACTGCCATTATTACTAACAGTAAGGATAGAGAACATAATTTGCCCTTAGTGGTAGGAATACTATCATCCTTTCTGCCTTTTTAAAGTAGGGGGATAGCATCTGTAATATCTGATGTCTAGTTAAAAGCTATTTATCAAAAGATCCATTGAATAGCCTTGAACAAGACACCAGATTTACAGACGCTATACCCTACTTTAAAAAGGGAAATCAGAAGGAGCAGCACCCCCCCCCCCCCAACAAATGTAATATACAATCTTCCAAATGTATTTTGAAGAGTTATTATATACTTTCTCTGCCTATCACCAAGGGCAAAATAACTCCTCTATCATTACTTGGTGCTTATCAGATGTTTTGCTTCTGTCAGTTGGAGTCAGTATTAAAGACCATAAGGATTACTTTATTTAAAAATCCAATAAATAAATCCAGCAGGAAAGGAAACAGACACCACAGTAGTATATAGAACAGTAGAATCCAGCTGAATGAGGAAAATACTGTTTACTGATGATGCAAAAGAGGCCAATGTAGACTTCTGCAGGATGATTTGAATAAATTGGCAGTATGAGTAAAGGATAATAGTTATCAGTTTAATGTAACAAAATATTTTCAGTACTGGATTGCAGGAAATTCATAAGGTTAGGGATTACAAGTACAGATAGAGGGGTTATTATCCCCTTTATAAGGCTATGGTATGGGTATACCCTGACTATACGCAGATTTTTGTCACCTGGGTTTCTCCGGGATGAGGAGGAAAGTGGTAAGATCCAGAAGCAAGCGAATAATATGGTGATAGGTCTATGGAATACCACCTATTGAGGATAGATTGAAATGTGTGTGAAGTTGCACAAAAACAATTTTTTTTTAATATATAATTTAGGGAGGGAACTATGGATCATCCTTGCAAACTGAGGACTAGATTTTTTTTTTTGCTTCGAGAGGTGAATAACATATGGATTGCCAGTTGAGAGTGCTCTCATACTGAGAGCACTGTTCATTAGCGTAACCTCCTACAAGGAGTCTGTACTTCCTGGAAATACCAACCAGTAATAACTGTCCAAAACTGCAACTTTTTTTTTTTTTTTATGCAAAGAGTTGAGTAAATCAACTTTACAAATTAACTAAAAGAGAACAAGAATCAGTTGATGCAAATTGCAGCATGAAAAATAATGCAACTACTATAAAACTTTATGAAATCAAAATATAATACATATAGAATTAAAAAGGAAGAGTGACAATGAAATACTGTTAGTCATAAATATGATTCTTTCAACTGTAACTATGACGAAGCACATAGTAATAAAGAATATTCAAATAGAAACAATCAATGTTAATTTATAGGATTTTCATAACCTTATAGAATGTTTAATTTTAACACTACTGATCAGTAACAGCAAATTTTGATTTTAAGCTTTTGTTAAAACTTTAGTTCTAAAACAACAAATAGAAATCTGTTTTTGACTACTGATGACTGGAAAGAACCAAGTCATTATAACCAGCAATGTGCAACATTTATCGAGAATGTGTGGAAAAATTTTTGCCAAGAAACTTTTTAAAATTATATTTGTTATTTTAAAAATTTCTGTGTGGAGTTCCATGTTTTGAAAAGTCAGCAGAAGCAGGCCACTACAACTTGAGCTTTTTTTCGCCTCCTTTACATGTGGCGTGTGATACCAAAATTGATTCCACTTGCTGTAGCACCTTTGTTTGAACCATATTGCAAGTTAATAATACCTTGTCCTGCCTTTAGTTGTTCTTCAGTGAATTCACGAATATTTTTTTCTGCTTCTTTTGGTCCAAGGCTTTTATGGCCAAATTTGGAAGCCTGTGTTAAAAGGGGAAAAAAAAAGTTGAGAATAAAATATATAATATTACTTTACCCAAAGTAATAAAATATTAAAATCAAATTTATTAGTCTAAGCTAATTTTTTTTTTTTTCTAACTCAAACTTTATTTCCATTCAATACTTATTTTACTATGTTTTTATTTTCCCTTTCTAGTAAAAATGAAACTTTTTACTTAAACTATTTCTGTGATTAATGAGCTGCATGATATGGATTTATTATTATCAAAGAATACTGTGTGCTTACACATTTACCCCATCAACAAATAAGTCCAGAGAATTTCAAGCAATAGCTCTTATTTCAAAACTCTTAGTCAAGTAATTTCTAAAATTAACATAGTAGCCTTTTAAATAAACACCCATCTTACAGGCTACTTTTGCCTTCAAGTAGAGCTGGCAGATTTTTTTAGATATTTGTTGCACAGGATATGTCTCTTAATGCATTCCTTGATTAAATAATCTTTCTATTGTCTAAATTCATGTTTGAAGAATACAAACATGAAATGTTAAGAGGTGCTGCTTGAATTTTTTTTTTTAACTTAATCTGTTGAACTAGTTTAGAGATCAGCATTTAAAAGATTATGGCCATGCTTGCCATCAAATATACAGATCTTGCTATATGAAAAACTTTATATACAAAAAGTTATTTTGATAATAAGCAGTTATTTTGACCTATTCATCTAAAGTGGTGGTGGTAGTTCTCTAGTCAAGTTAGAATTACTGACATTGTATTCTTCCCAAAGGTTTACTACAGATTTCAGAACACCCTGTCTAAAGCTGCTAATACTTTTCTAAAGGGGGGGGGGGGGAGAGTTCTGGAATTTATCTAAATCAGGGTCTCTTAAACAATCTCTTCAATGAAGGCAAAACTTTAAATTCTCCTTTCATCATTCACTTCATATAAACACGTGCAGTTTCTGCTGTGCCCATTTTTCTACCACTACTTCTGTGGGTATTCTTTTTTCTAATTAAAAAATTGCATTTTTTATATAAAATTTGAATTTTTTTTTCCCCACTTTCTAAACTTATCAGAACACAAAATGCTCAGTGAACCATAACTGTCACTCTCCAGCACAACATACTGACTTTGTTAATACTTTAAAACTGAAGGACATAATAGGTTGCCCACAACATTATTCATCACACAATACATCTCACTAATTCACTGTAAGCCCTTCCAACAACCCTTTCCACTCATCCACTCTCCCCAAAACAAAATCTAATCTTCATATCTCCAAGGATTCTTACAAAACTTCCAGAGGTGACTTTGTCCTCTCCTTTGTTGTGTATTGAAAATTTTTTGCATCAGTCCTGTTGTACTTTTTAGCAACATCTATATTTCTAAATCATATCCACCTCTTTTCTGCTTATCATTAAACATCTTAATTTTTATTTTTTTATGTTGCTCTCACCCACAGTTATTCCAAACCTATTAGTATACTGTGTGTGTGTAAATATTTTTTTTTTTTTGTATTTTTAATTTTTTTCCTTAGTCCAGAAACCAAACTTTTTCAAGCCACTTCAGGCTTGTCAATTTGTTCACAAATTAATGCTAAGCTTGCCCACATGTAAACACACTTGGCTTTTACTGAATCAAATTTTTATTTGAATCTATAAACACGTGCTGTGTATCACCAATTTTGTGACCTGATGATGCTAGTTAGAAAAGCAGAAAAATATTAGCAAGCACAATAAATTAATTATTGTTGTTTCTTTTTGTGGTTGTGAAAGTTATGAATAGGTGCCAGCACTTAAGCTTTATTGTTGATATCACTATCAACAACATTGTCAATGAGAATTCATGTGTCTTCTCTCCATGTGAAAATTTGTGCACATCTTTATGTTGGAAGATCATGCTAGTAATGACTAGTCCATGTCCTGAAGGTGAAATCTAGCAGGTACTTAGCATCATTACTGGCTTTGCTCTTTTCTCTAAATTTTTCCAAAGTATTTTTATGTGCGATTTCCTGTTCAGATCTTCAATAAAGACCTAACTTTCCCTTCATCTCAGCTGCCTTCTCTAACAACTAAAAATTTCTTCACTTTTCCTTAGACATTTCTGTTGAACCATAGGCACAACTAAGTTGCATTGTCCAATTCCTCAAGCTACTCTTTCATGATTAATATCTGAATATAACATCTTGTATTTGGTATTTAGAAGAATCTTGCCCATTTGTTTTCACTGTTTTGGTAACACCAAATTATGTGAACCTGATCTTGTCAAATTTAACAAGATCTGGTTCTAAGCTGAAAAGTACCTTTTTAAGGTGCTTCCAAAATTAGAATTCTCTGCAGTGACTACTACAGAAATGATTAATACATAGTGTGCCTGTTAAGTAATGAGACAATTATATCAAAACAAAACTATATTTGGAATTGTCAATTACACAAATTCAAAATAATCTCCCTTCAACTCCATGCAATGTTTACATCTGTTGTACAGGTGTTTGAAGGCACAGTGGAAGTCCTGAACAGGAACTTCCTTCAGTGTCTGGGTTACACCATGTTGGATGTCCTCAATATCACTGAAACACTTCCCTTTCAAGGCAACACTTCATCTTTGGGAAGAGGAAAAGTCTGCAGGGGCCAAATCTGGCAAATGTGGGGGACAGATGTTCGATCACATAGAGAGACAAAGTCAGAAACTGCTTCACAGGCACGTTATCGTGCAACAGAAACCGATTGTTATGGAATAACAGCAACATCTATATCATCAAAAGTATGCTAATCCATAATATTAGCATACTGTATGGTGCAAGCACAAAAAAAAAAATTCTGATGAATCAATAAATGAACATTTTCTATGAACTGCAATGTTTTTTTTTGTTCATTTCACCCTCTCCATACCATTTCATTGCTGTATTAAATAAAGTCATACTAATATATTTTCAGTATAATGCCTTCGTTAGAAAAATTTTAATACTGTCAGGATTCTTTCCTGACACTTAGATAATGCATACAGACATTATCCTAAATAATACTGACCGTTCACCGTGGTGCCTTAGGAACAAATGTAGTAGATAATTCTAGCCACATAAAAATCGCTGTCTTGACAGGTGTTTTTTTTTTTTTTTTTTTTTTTTTGCAATATGACTTTCTTCTGCTGGGGAGAAGATGTTCCACACCATTCCATGCTAGGATAGACAAACTTTTTTTTTTTTTTTTTTTTTTTTTAAGGTCTTGGTACACTTCTATAGCAATTTTTCCTAATTTCTTTGCTCCATAATGCAACTTCTGCCACACTCCACTCACACATTAACTTCAATGGTTGCCACATGAAAACTGCTGCATCACCCAACTTGAAACTTGCACCTGTGATTACAACACTAGCAGTCAAAACTACAAACTGCGTTTGTTACTTTTATTCAAAGGGCTGTCTCATAAAAAAACTCATTACTTAACAGGCACCCTGTGTATACCACAGGTAAATTAATCTATAAATAAAAAAATTATATTTACCTTAAAATAATTTAAAAAGGTGTTGTTAAGGGCAATGCCAAATTGTTTTGTGTTTCAAAACAGGAGCAGCAGTCCTATATAAGACAACTGCCATTATCTTTAATAAGAAATAATACTCCCTGGTAAATCTCCCCAACCACCACATCCATTTGGGTTTGAAGAATGTGCCACATCACTTCATACTTTCCAAGAAATCTACAGTTCAATGAGTTTTCAGGCACAACAAACTGAACTCTAGCAGTTTGAGTATTATGTTGCTTATGCAACAGTTTTCTATAGATGGGCTGCTGCTTTTTGCAATATGTTCTAACTTAAACCTGGTTGTGTCAGAACATATCCAACTCCTAGTTGAGAGAATTCATTGATGCATGACAGTGGAATTCAATGCTTGTTAGTACTTCAATTCTTTAATTTACAGTCCTTATGTTGTTTTTTATTAAAAGCAAACAAAAAAAAACAAGTTTTTGATAAATTTGATTTATGGCTAATGTGTTGTTAGTCTATAGGATAACACATTGTCAGAACTTTCATTTCTAGTATTATACACAATTAGTCATTCAACCTGATTGGCTAAGTAGATAGTTCTTCTTTTCAACTCATAGATTATGGAATATAAATCTCACTGTGGACAAGGAAGTTTGCCCATTTGTTTAGGATACAGATGAATTTTATTATTCAGTGCAAGACCACTACACTTATTGTGGCTTGATCTTTGGTCTGATTAACCCTTAACCTGTTGAGTCTGTTATACAATCTTTCAAACAGAAAATTCAAAATTTTTAGCATAAAAATATTATTATTATTTGACGCCTCCAGGGAGTCCAAAGACTCAAGGGAGAGTGTGCCAACAGCATCGAACGATTGGTCTCCTTCCAACTACTAACCGTGCTCAAACTTACTTAACTGAGCCATTAGTAGCAGAGGCTCTACCAATCGACCAACCTTGCCGAGTATTAAAAAAAAAGGGGGGGGATAATTTTTTTGTATTTTTTATTTCTTACTTTATGATAAACTATCCATAGTTTTAGGTTTTAAATTTATTCTCTCTACTAAGCATATACAAGTTTGAAATGCAGCGTTGTTTAATAAACATGCCTTTTTATAGCTTTGCAAAACACTTGATAAAATTTAAAAAAATCATTTTAAGCAACTATTTTAACAATGCCATACCTTTCTTGCTAAAGACTGTAAACAGATGAGGACTGATGAAAGATTTTGTTTCTCCCAAAGATCAATTGTCTGAAAAGTTTCTTCTGCAGGAACACCAAGCTGTTTAGCACCTTCTAAAAACAAGTTTATGTTTTCCATACATTTAAAAGCCATTTTACTGTTATTTATTTGTTTCTCTGGAATACATCCTGGCTGTAAGCAATTGATTAATCTATAAAAGATTTAAAAACAATCTGCACCTTGTATACTGATAATGTGTAGATGAAAGAAACAAAATAATTTTATTTTAAATAAAAACTCTTATAACAGCCTGGTAATATTAAAAACATTAACTACCCAGTCACATTTTAACCATGTAAGTTTTCTTAAATATACACTCATTTACAAAACATAGAATAAGTAATGAAAATTTAAAATTAGTACTATCTGAGCATTTCTCTTCTGCATTCAAAAACAGGAAGAGAAGAGGAAAAAAAAAACTTTCAAGAGGTTAAATCCTTAGAGATTTATTGACAATAACATCTAGACACTATCATGGTATGAACAACACTAGCCATAAGTATATGTGCATTTCAAATTTTTCAGTAATATCTGCATCAATGTTCAGATCTTTTCAATCATCTCTTCATCTCCTCTGAACCCAGGTGATCATATCCAAGCAAAGTAGTCAATAAGTAGCCTTGTACAATGGTAAAAATAACTTTTTTACTCCAGGGTGTCCACTTCAACATTGGGTAACTGCAATGTGACCACTTTCCCAACTTAGCAATGTGGCCCTTAAAATAAAATAGCTGGCCTGGTTGGCTGAGTGGCGAGCATATCTGCTCTCCAGCCAAAAGGCTTCGGGTTCAAATCCTGCCGTGGGCATAGATGTTTGCGATTGTCTGAAAATACTAGTGGTGGTAGTGGTAGATGGCATTGGTGTAGATGATGATAGTTGCAGTTCATTGTAGTTGGTGGAGACAGAGTTGTAGAGTGGGTACCCATCTTCCCAAGTCAATCGATGACTTGGGAAGATGACTCTCTTCCCAAGTCATCGATCTAGCTTCACTAACCACTTGTAACAAGTTACTATTACTACAATAATCTTCTTGCAATGTCCTCAATCCAAAATACATAATCTTGTATTTTGATCCAAGCAGGTTTTTTTTTTTTTTTTTTTTTTAATAGGTAAATGACAATGTTGCAAACAGTCCATCTGCTTTCTATATTGGAAATCTCCTTTATCACTGGATTAGAAACATAAAAGCTAACAATAATTCAAGTATAAACCCCAGTGATACCCCACTGGTCACCTACCTCCTCAGAATTTGCACTCTATACATTATAGAGTGCAAAGTCTAACTATCTTAGTTATATAACAACCTACATAAATATATGCTGCATGTGGAACCTTGTTAAATGCCTTGGCAAAATCCAGAAGTATTGTGATATATCCATTACCTTCATCCAACTCTGTAGTCTCCTATAAAACACCACATTGCTAAAGTAAAACTTATCCTTAACAGAGCCATGCTGTCCTCCTAAAGGATCCAGATGCTAATTTACCTACCTCTAGATACAGTTCCTAATTATTTCAACACCTTAATAACCACTCCAAAGATACTACCTAATCTATAATTGTTGATTCTTTCCTAATTCTTCCTGTGTAAAAATGGAATCATCATTGTTTCCTTCCATTCATTAGGAACTGTGCTCACATTGACACACGCTAAACAACCGAGTCAGAAGCACTAATTTCCATTCCTTTATCATCCTTGCAGATATCCCAACCAATAAATAACACTACTGTGGGAGTGTTGCTCTTGCAATAGACTTAATATCTTCAAGTAATCCACTTCTAGATGCTTTTGTCTACATCCTGACAGCTCATCGATCTATGTGGGATGTATATGAGGGTTGTTCAACAAGTTCATGCAAAAATGAAGAAAACAATTATTTTGGGACAAACATTTTTTATTTTTCAACAGTCTCCTTTGACGTCTATACATTTAGTCCAACAATGCTCGAGTTTTTGATCCCATCCATATAGTATAAATTATACTATAATTTAAGTCCAACTCTTCAAAATAAGCAGTTGTTTCAGCAATCACCTCTCATTTGATGAAAATCTCTTTCATGCCAGCCATTTTTTCATGTTTGGAAACAGATAGTAGTCCAAGGGAGGCAAATCTGGAGAGTTGGGGAGGTGAAAGGACTTTGTAGCATAAATTGAACAATTTTGTGGTCATAACCGCAGAAGAACGAGCAGGTGCTTTGTCGTAGTGAAAACTAATCTTCTTTTTTGCCAAGTGTGGTCGTTTTTCCTTTATTTCATTATTTAAATGATCCAGCAAAGATGCACACTACACTCCGGTAATTGTTTTGCCCCTTTTCAAAAAGTTTATGAAGATTATGCCACAAGCGTCCCAAAAGATGATGGCCATAACCTTTCCTGCTGAAGAAATGGTTTTCGCTTTCTTTGGTGCAGTGCAGATTCCCCATTTGTAACTCATTGTTTTGACTGTTCCTTGGTCTCAGGCTGGTAGTGATGAATCCATGTTTCTTCCACTGTTACGAAACGATGCAAGAATTTCTCTGGATTCCGTTGAAACAGCTTCAAGCTGTCCTTGCAACAGTTCACACATTGATGCTTTTGAACAAGTTTGTAATCCAATGATGGATTACAAACGTGGCGCCCATCATACAGATGGTTTTCTCACATGTAAATGTTCATGTAAAATATTATTTACACAGTCATTTGAGATACCCACAGCCTTAGCAATTTCACGCACCTTCACTCTTCTATCAGCCATCACCATATCATGGATTTTTCAATAATTTCTGGAGTAGTGACCTCAACAGGGTCCAGAACATTCAACGTCACTTGTGCTCATATGACCACTTCGAAAGTCACTAAACTACTTATAAACCATTCTAATCGAAGTGCAGACTCACCGTAAATGTTTATCAAGCTTGGCTTTGATTTACTGAGCTGTTTTGCCTTTCAAAAAGTAATGTTCAATCATTACACAAAATTCTTTCTAATCCATTTTTCACAAATCACGGTACTTGATCGATTTAAATGAACGCTATATACAGAGTAATAGATCTTCTGACTGAAACTTAGTGTGTGATCCTCCATCAGTTGCCAGCAACTAAAAATAACCTTGATATGTACTGTTGGCACCATCTCTCAGACTTTGTATGGAATTATCGAACAACCCTCTTACTTTATTAAAGTAATAGTTTATTTCCCAAGCATCCAGCACTTTCCTGTCTCCTCAATTCACTAAAGTAATTCATTGGCCATTTTTACTTGATAGCTTTACACAAAGAAAAACTACAGAAAACTTCAACTGCTTTTCTGTCCTATTTAGACTTCTTCACCATGGCCACCACACTGTAAAAATAGTCATAATTTATAATGATGAATCTTTTTACAATTTTTTTTAATCTGTTAGATTTTATTAATTTTGGTTTTGTAACACTTATGATTGGCACTTGCGATTGCTCAATAATGATATGTTAAAATGAGATGCAAAGTATTTCAGATTTATTATACTTACAAGATGCCTGAAAATTGTAATTTCAATGGTTATTTATTATATTCACAATTAAGTGTAGTAATATCTGTCACTACCTATTTATAAAGACATTCACTTTTTACCAATGATGAAGCACATTTACCATAACTATTTCTCGCTTGCAAAGACTGATGGGCAATTGACAGAGCATTTGGTACCTGTGTAATGAAGGAAAACAAGAGAAAATGGAGTTTGAGAATGCAGACCAGAGAATTTTGTTTTTAACAAGTTTTTAGGAAAACTTGATAGTATAAATATATTAATAGAGGATTCAGAAAAAAGTAATCTTAATGAGGTGAATCCTTAGACTGGAAAAGTGAGACTATCAACAAATGAATAAAAAAGGAGATATTAAGTACATTCTGTTTCAATGTTTTTTTCAAACACTGAAATAGAACGCAAAATGAAAAGTTTAATCTTCTGTCTCAAGTACACCAGTGATATGTGTTTATTACTCCATCGGAACAAGTGAAATAATTAAAGAATCTTAAACCATGATGTGGGATTAATGAAGGAGCTCCACTTTCATACTTTTGTTTATAAGGTCGTAAAGGAAACTTTTTTCCTCCCTCTGGTAATAAATTTGTGCATCTTGTAATGAAATTGCCCGAGTTAGAAATAATTATACTTAGTGAAACGGTGAGAATGAAAAGAACAATGCGCTAAATAAGGAAACACTGTTTAGTCACAGGGAAGTTAAGAAGTTTTATAATTTGAAAAATGGTCTGAAAGAACTCACTAATAAACATTGACTGTAGAATAAAAGCCAAAAGGCTATTTTTCTGGCAACCTTAATAATAATGAAGGGGAGACAAATCCTTTGATTTTTATCTGCCAGTAAGCGAAACTCTAAGAACTATGAGTTTCATACTGAAAAACTATCAGCAAATCCAAGTGTAAGTAACCACTTGGTAGTACAACACCAAGGCAACTCGTATCAAAGGTGGAGCAAGCTCCCTCACTATCCTTGATATTTTCCGACAATGTAAAAACACAGCCCCTAGGGGATGTAATACTGTAATTACATTATGAGGAGAGGTCACTACCCAGACCAGTTTCAACCTTTTTTTGAGGTCTCATCAGTGAGTAGGTAGACCTGGAAGATAACAAGGTTTAAGTGAAAAGAACTTGCATACCTTCACTATACAAATGCCATAAAGGTGTGCCTGTATATTATAACATAGAATAAAAGCCAAAAGGCTATTTTTCTGGCAACCTTAATAATAATGAAAGGGGATACAAATCCTTTAATGTTTATCTGCCAGTGAGCGAAACTCTAAGAACTAGGACTAAGATCTATGAGTTTCATACCGAAAAAACTATCAGCAAATCCAAGTGTAAGTAACCACTTGGTAGTACAACACCAAGGCAACTCTTATCAAAGGTGGAGCAAGCTCCCTCACTATCCTTGATATTGATAAGAGTTGCATTGGTGTTGTACTACCAAGTGGTTACTTACACTTGGATTTGCTGATAGTTTTTTCGGTATGAAACTCTTAGATCTTAGTCCTAGTTCTTAGAGTTTCGCTTACTGGCAGATAAACATTAAAGGATTTGTATCCCCTTCATTATTAAACATAGACTGTTTTGTAAGAATTTTTTGTGAAAAAACAAAAATGTTCAGTATGAGAGAATGATATTTAATCCTTTAAAGATAAAGGAGATCTCTAAAGTAGTTTCTATTTAGAAGGCTTTTGATCCAAATAGTTGTATAATTATTAATTTAATTATATTTACATTGTGTAGAGTGTTTTAGTTTCATTAAATATATATATATTTTTAAATTTAGTTTTGAGTCAATCATTTCTTGGACTCTAAAAATTTTAAAGTTAGGCCATTGCTCCAATTGAATCGAACTCTTATATATTTACTTAACGCTCGGTATAAAAAACAAACAAACAGTCTCTTTACAGAAAGACAAAGTAAATGGCGAAGCTGATAGGAATTATAACCTAACTGGAACAGCCGATGTGACTAATAGCACTCTCCCAGCCCGTTTTTAACAGATCCTAGGCTTGGTTATCACTTCCTCTCAGGATGTGATCCACAACAACTTTTTTTTTTTTTTTTTTAATACAGCTTTTGCTTCAAAATCTGTATTCGGTTAACTCTCATGCAACTTATTCTCCTAAGTAGGGAACAACACAATTTCTTTCAGACATCTTTTGACCACTTCCCAACCCCTACTGATTTTATACCTTCTGGCAATGATACAATACAATTATGTGCACAATGTAAAGTTTAAGAAATAAATATGCAAATACAACCATTGTGAAGCAGCAGCATTTTTCACTTAACGTTTAAATTAATATATTATTAAAACCATAAGAGGCCTTTATAGGACTCATGACCACAGGATAAAAGTGGTAGTGCCCTGAAGGATTTAAGTGATCCAATATTCTTTACTCCAAACAATGAATGAAAATTAAATGACCCAAATAGATGTCCTTCTACTGCAAAACAACTAATGTGCAGGATGATCAACTGCTTCCAGAGGAAGCAATTTCTGGACACATCTCTAACATTAGCCACTTAAGTTTTTAAGGGCGCTACACATTTTTTTTTATCCTGTGGTCACGAGTCCTATGAAAGTTCTGTGGTAATTTGTTGCGAGTACACTACACAAAGAGACAGTCTACTTTACACCATTCCAAATTTAATGACGGCACCAAATTATATTAATTTAAATGCTAAGTGAAAAATACTGCTTCACACTGGTTGTATATCTATTTCTTAAACTTTAACATTGCATCCAGTTGTTTGTTAGCAGAATGGATTTTTCATTCTGTTGAATAGTTGTTGCATTTTAACAGATAAGGAGTGCAAGAACACTGTGTATGCCAATTCTGATGAAAAATTGCCTGGAAATATTTGTACAAAATGCAAGTAGAAGAAATTGGATGGCTGTGACAGAAAGTGGAATGAACTGATGAGATATCATTAAATTATGATATCACTTTCTTCAGCTGAGCCGAATATCTTTAAGGAGGGTCTAAGGCAGTGTTTTTCAAACCACAGATCATGACCCACTAGTGGGTTGTGAAATCAGTTTAGCAAGTCAGGAACTTTTTTTTTTTTTTTTTTTTTTAAATGAAATAGAAAAGAAAATATCAGTCTCAGATTTCATAGCTTTAACACATTTACACAGGGCTATGTGATACCCAACTTGGCATATATCTCCCTTCTGAATCAAGTGGCAGAAGCATTTTTACAAAGTTAAATATATGCAGCATGATGGTTTGAATATTTTGGATTAATTTTTATTTGTAAAAATAGTATACCACATCGGTGAGAACTGTCTTATTGACAGAAAAATCACATGCAATTTTGATTAAGTTTTATATATAACTATGCTTTACATAAATTGGTTAGTTTCCTGCACCTAATGACTGCATTATGAACAGGTGTGACCATGTATTTTCTGCAACTGAAAATTTGAAATAGGTTGTTAGGACAATGTATTGAATTAAATACTGTTTTTGGCTACAACAAAATTTTGCTCGTCTGTATGTAATAGTGTGTGTGTGGGGGGGGGGGGGTGAGCTGTTTATTATGCAGGTGTTGGTTTCATTCTAGTTTACATTAATTGTTGCTGTACTGTATTCAGTGATACAATAAAGCTACTTGTTTTTCTTGCATATGGGAAGGGGATGTTTATATAGAGACATTTACATTCTAGTCTTCCAAAAGAGTAGGCCATAGTGAGCAAAAATCTATTTATGCCTGGTAAAAAAAAACCAAAAAAAAAAAACCATGTTTTATGGAGATACCCATTGCATTAAATAAAATATTTTGAAATATCTATGTTTTTTTATATTATATTTAAATGTTAACAAAATATTTGATATTAAACTTTTTTCTTTAGGCTTGTTTTTACTTTATTATATGTAATAGGTGCATGTATTGCTTTGTGAAACTCATGTAAAAATGTATTTTTTTAATTGCAGGTTACAGTCAGAAAAGTTTGAAAAAAACACTGCTCGTGAGAACAGTATTCAATAGATGAATGAATTTGCAATTTTTAGACTCAATAGCATATACATTCAGTGATAGAGAAGATAAGTTTCTGGATGCTAAGGGAGTGAAGGTTAGAATAATTCCAAGAGGAGAAATATCCTTGTTTAGATGATTAAGTTGAAAGTTTATTTTTCACTTGGTTAGAGTATAATAAATTTAGTTTAATCCATTATTCAAGTGTGAGCTAACAAAGTTTGTGCCTGAAAGTATCTTCAGGACTGGGGTAAGGTGGTACAACACCAGGGCAACTTATTGCAAAGGTGGAGCAAGCTACCAACACTCCTCTCTCAGTATCTCGTATAATGCAAAACACATCTCCTTACGGATATGTCTAATGTTATGCATTAAGGGAAGGGCCACTACCCAGACTAGTTTCGACCTTTATTGAGGTCTCTTCAGTGGGAGCCAGGCCCAAGTTGAGATACCAGGCAGAAGCATTAGCAGGTCATCTCTACCACCTATAGGAGTTGCCAAATGGTGTGCCACCCTTTTTTTTAATAAATTACTCTGGATTTAGAGAAAGATGTTGAAAGTTTATTTTTCACTTGGTTAGAGTATAATAAATTTAGTTTAATCCATTATCCAAGTGTGAGCAAACAAAGTTTGCACCTGAAAGTATCTTCAGGACTGGGGTAAGGTGGTGTTGTACCACCTTACCCCAGTCCTGTGGTGTTGTACCACCTTACCCCAGTCCTGAAGATACTTTCAGGCGCAAACTTTGTTTGCTCACACTTGGATAATGGATTAAACTAAATTTATTATAGATGATTAAGTGTTATCAATTTTTTTTTTAAAAAGAAATTGAAGGATTGCATTTTATTATAAAGGAAATGAACAAGGTTAACAGCATCTCCATTGAAGAATGGTCTGGGTATAAGAATTAAGGATTACAGAAGTTGATATTATGGAGGTTTTAGCTAATTGTATAGTATATAGTCATTAACAAACTATGTATTCGATTTTCAAGGAAGAGGATAAGGTCACTGATATAGAAGGAAGAAAGCAAGTGGAAAAAAAAAAAAAAGCCTTGCAGTATCCAAGCATTAACTACTAAGTCTGAAGATAAAGATCTATCCATCACATTCATCTAGACAGTAACCAGCTGCAGAAATCAGAAGGCAAACCAATATGAATGGGTCTTTGTGTCAAACCCTATCACATACCATAGAGATGATAAAACAACCACATGAGATTCCCAAACTTTTCCCATGGTATTTGCCAAAGGTGGGATACATAAGCAAGAAGGTCCACTGTTTATTGATGGGGATAGAATCCATAATGGATATTAGATGAGAGGTATCATAGGAGTTGAGTGTTAGTTGCATGGTAGACAGAAGACATTACATGATACCTCCAATGATTCGGCATGGAAGGGAACTGTATTCTGTACAATCCATCTATTCTACTTAATCCTCCATCTAAAACACCACTATCCATAAATTGCATCATTATCCATCATTTGCACACAATGCATCTAACACTAACTAAATTTTCTGTCTGTAAATTTCAGATATATTCTGGCTGATTTGCCTGTATACAAGATGAAAAAGCCAAGTTTTCAAGAGAAAAACTCTGTATGGGGTTGGCTAACTCATCTTCAACTGAAGAAGTACATATAAAAGATTTCTTTAAAAATTTGTCATCCTTCTTAGGAATGGGTTGAATATAGGCTAATTTTCAAGCTACAGGACATAAGTTTGTGCTGGACTCTGGAACATAAACTTTCAGAGCTATTGCAAAAATATCATGACTCTTAATAGCATCAAGTTAGAACAGGATTCTTCTGATCTTTTTGAAGAAAAAGTAAAGTGTTGGAGGGGAATTGAATGTTGCATGTTTATAATGGTAAGAGGACATTTACCAAGATCAATGCAAAAATCTGAGGAAAAGTAAGATGCCAGGAGAATGGCTTCTGTTTGTAATAATGCAACAGAACCATCTAGTGCATAAGGGAAGCAGGGTTGAACAAAAGATGGTTATAGCTTTGGAAAGAGAAGTCTTCTTTTAGCCATTTCAACAGTTTTGGATGTGCTGAGTTTGACAAAAGCCAAAGCAATATGCCTAGTTCTCTAGTATTGTCTTGGCACATGCTATAGAGAACCAAAGCATAGATAAAGTATAAGAATTTAAAATAATGGACTGGGGAATAAATATTTACATACAAGAATTACCTGCTGATGTGTTTAGTACAAATGTCAGGGTCATTCCCTTGAGATTTTGAAATCATGAGAATATATTGAAATTACTTCATGAATTCCAGTTGTAAGGTATGTCTTCTTGGCTTCCCATATTAGGCAATTTTTTTGTTTGCTTATAACATTTTCAAGGATTTAAAAAGTCTTCTGTCTATCTCCTCCCGAGTCTTCCTCTTGTTCAGTTCTTTCTATAGTTTGTGATGTCTTATGTTAATTATGGATAATTGTTTTCTTATTTCTTCATTTATCTTGTTTATTC
Source organism: Typopeltis vanoorti (assembly GCF_054136105.1). NCBI lineage: Eukaryota > Metazoa > Arthropoda > Arachnida > Uropygi > Thelyphonidae > Typopeltis > Typopeltis vanoorti. Next base: position 60,948,887 of record NC_143567.1, on the reverse strand, counting down.
TTTTATAGCCTACGAGCAGTCTTAGGAACTTCATTTCTGTAGTCTTTTATCTCATTCTCCCCAAGTCCATGTTTCACTGCCATATTTCAGAATTGGTGTGGCGGCTATTGTTTTATATAGTTTTATTTGGGTTGTTCTAGACATCTGTTTCCTGAAGTGTCTGTTCAAAGTTCCAATAACTGCTAGGAATTTTTGCTTTTTATATGCAATGTCAATTTCTCCATTGGGACTTATTTAATTTTCTATGTATTTAAATTTGTTCACTTGTTCATTTACTTAGTTGTGTTCTCGTAGACAGGCTTATACATTTCTAAATCACTTAGGGAATTGAACAACGTAGATTCGAATATAAATTAAGTTATACTTTAATAAATATTTCCGATATTTCGGCAACGTCACATTGCCATTTTCAAAAGGAACTAACAAAAAGGCACGTGCACGCAGGCACTACAACACAGTAACTGAGAATGAAGATATCATTCTCCTAGAAGTCCTGATTGTGCCCTCTAGCAGGCTAAGTAGGTGTTCTTGGCTGTTGGGCTGAAGGTCTGATGTATGCCTCCCAAATTTCGGGCAGTCGCATACAACCAAATTTGTTGAGGTTTGGAGAGTTTCTTAGGGCTGAGGCCGATTCCATAAATAGTCTTTCGATGTATTTGCTACGGTGTATAACTGTAGCTTTCTTCCACCGTATTCTGTGGCGTGTATCCAGAGCATGGTCTGAAAGCCCAGAATGGCAGTACTTGCGAATACAAATATCAGAAATATTTATTAAAGTATAATTTAATTTATATTCGAATCTATGTTGTTCAATTCCCTAAGTGATTTAGAAATAAATACTTTGTTGTGGATGATTATTTTGCATCTTTTAATTTCTTTACCTTGAAATGCTATTGATTTCATTTTATTTATTGATATTTTCATGTCATACTATTTCTATTTTTTGTGCAATGCATGTATATTTTTCTGTAATTGGTCTTCATTTTCAGCAAAAATAATTATCACCAGCATACAAAAGGCTGGTTAATTCTTTATTTCCTAGGATTTTGTTTTTCCCACTCTCTTGAAATTTTTTCCATTTATATATATATATATACTCCAACATTATCAGATCTTATATTTCTATCGTCTAAGGCACTTTGTACCGTATCAATCCACCTATAGCTTGGTCTTCCTCTGGGTCGTTTTCCAGTCAACCTGGCAGAGAACACTTGTTTTGCTAATCTTTGCTCACCCATTCTGTTTAAGTGACCATACCACCTGAGATTAGCTCTGCTAATGCATTCCAGGATGCTGACAATGTCAAGTTCTTTCCTAATATCCTCATTTTTAATATGGTATTGCCATTGATGCCATCTGTTCACACCTCTAATCTTTCTCAGGACTCTCATATCTGCGGTCTCTAGTCTTTGGTCAAGTGTTTTATTTCTGACCCAGCTCTCAGATCCATAAGTTAAAACTGGTTTGAACACAGCTAATTTAGTTTTGACTAATTTCTCTCTTATTCCATATAAATTTATTCAGTTGACTTCCTACCATACCAGCTTTGTTGATTCTGTTGTCTATTTCCATATATAATTTGCCATCTTCACTAAAAATCGTACCTAAGTAGCTGAAATGTTTTTCTTGTTCCACAGGTTCCCCGTCCACAACACAGTTGACATTCTCAACAATTCTACCTATTTTAATTGCTTTGTAATGCTGACCTTCATACTATATCTATTACAACAGTTATTCAATTTAGTCGGAATCTTGCAAACTTGTAGTAGATTTATTTAGAAGTATAACATCATCCGCATAAAGCAAAGAGCTGAAATTATCATCTCCAATTCTGATAATGTTTAATACCACTTTCCTTCATAATGTGATCCGTATAGATCATGAATAACAGAGGAGATAATGTACATCCCTGTCTCACACCAGATTTAACATTAAACCATCTTCCTGTACTTCCTTCAATTCTAACTGCTGACTTACAACTCAAATAAAGACTAAGTATTGCTTGATATAATGCCCCATATAACTGTAGCGTATTGAATAGCTTCTCTCTTGGCACACCTTTTCCAGATCGACAAAACTTAAATACAGATCTTTTGTTATATTCCCATGCTTTCTCAACTATTTGTCGTAAAGTGAAGATCTGATCCTGACAACCTCTATTTGGCCTGAATCCGGCTCGTTCTTCACTAAGCTTTTCTTCCACAATTCTTCTCAACCGTTTCTCAAGTATACTTGCATAGATCTTGCCAGGAACACTCAGTAGGGAAATACCTCTGTAATTCTCACATTCAGTTTTATTCAGTTATTAATTTAGCTTGCTGCCATTATATTTGCTATTACTTTGGTGGTTTGAGGTGGGGCTTTCAATTCACTCAGTGTATTGAGTGAATTCCAAAGATTCCGCAGTCTTTTAATGTTCCAATAAATTTTGTTCTGTTAAGTTGATCATATGCTTTCTCATAATCCAGGAAGGCCATATATGTTGGCAGGTTAAATTCTATTATTTTTTCTATAATTTGAGTGTAAACGTGGGATCTGTACAGGATCTTCCTTTCCTAAAGCCACATTTGTTCTTCTCCAATAATTTCCTCAGCTCCATGGTGTTAATTTACTTTTAATTATATCTAGATATATTTTATAGCACATATTTAATAGGGATATTTATCTATAGTTTTGGCAATCCTTTCTGTTTCCTTTTTTGAATATGTTTATGACTATTGCCATCTTTCATTTTTGTGGAATGTTTCCTTCTTCCCATTGTTTAGAGCCGTATTTGAATTTAGTTCTGAATTTATTCCATCTTCTCGTGTAGCTTGTCCATTTTTTCTAATTTTTTTTTTAGATCATTAAACTGTATTGGTTCTTCATTTGGTTCTTGACTTATTACTTGTTTTATTTTCATTTGATTATTACTGCTTAGAAGCTGGGGTTATTGATTGGTCCATTCTTTTGGGAAGCAGCCTTCTAATTATAGATTACCCTTTGTTTCTTGAGTTTTTTTTTTTTTTTTTTTTTTTTTTAATGATTTTATAGTTCTTTAGTTGAGGTCCATTTATGCCATGCTCTTATCTTGATACAAATTTTTCCTAGTCTTGTCTTCCGAATTTCCTGGTTTCTCTTCTTGTTATCGCTCCGATTCTTTTATATTCTATTTCCTATGGTTCTTTAACCATTTAAGGTATGCTTCTTTTGTCTTTCTTATTAAGAGATTCTATTTCTGAGTTCCAGGTTTTGAGTCCTTTCCATTTTCTGTGCAATTTTGTTGATTCATATGCTACTTGTTTTGCTTTTTGTTTAATGTTTTGTCATTCATTTTCTATCTGTATCTTCATTTTTTCTTTGTATGATTTGTAAGTCTTCTTTGATATAGTTCTCTGATACAGCAAGATAGTATCAGAGAACTATCTGATATAGTTCTCTGATACTATCTTGCTGTAACAGTTCTATCTTAAATTGCTCCTGCTCTTGTGTTCTTTTAGCGTTTCTATTTCTCTGGTTCAAGATCTTAATAGTATTGATTAAGAAATAATGGTCTGAATCAATATTGCATCCTTTGTATACCCTGCAATTTCTTGCCATCTTCTTTAATTTTTTGCCCACTATTACATAGTCAATGATTTTAGGTCCTTTCACTTCCCATGTATATTTATGTTTAAAAGAACTTGGTGATTTTCAAACTATTATAGACCACAAATTCCCTAAAGTCTCTTTTCATTATTATTTATGACATTTTCTCCTTGATTACATATTAAATCTTTAAAAGTATTTGATCCAATTCTAGCATTGAAATCACCTGCAATGATTAAGTAATCTTGTTTATTTGTGTTCTGAATTACATTTTGGAGGGTTTTTTTTAATACAATTCTTCCGTTTCAGATTTTTTCCCTTCTTTGGGTGCATATATTTCGATGATTGTAATAAATTTCTTATTTAAGTCTAGCCATTATTATTCTTTCAGAGATCCAATTATATGATTCAATTTGGTCTTTCCATTTATTACTGATCATGATGGCTATACCTGTAGCTGCTTATATTTTGTTGGGTACTCCACTGTACATCAAACTAGTCCTGAAGTTCTATAGAGCCTTTTTGATTTTTTCTTTGTTTCTGAAATTACTGCCACTTCTATTTTCATTTTGGTTAGGGCTTTTTGTATTTCTCTGATCTTATGATTGATGCCTCTTATATATACTGGTTCCAATCTGTATCCAGTTCATATTCCTTTTTTCCAATTCCGGTTCATTATCCATCTGGGCTGTCCAGTTTTTATTCCCTTGAAATTTGCGAGTATAAGAATTTGTCAGCTGGGTTGGTTACCAACCATCTGCAGCTTAATCTGGTGATGGAGCTGCCCTCTTAGGGCCTATAAGGTATGTAAAGATCCTAAATAATAGGAGATTATAACTTTCTAGCTATGCAGCATAAGTTAATATTAAAATTATGCATAATTAGATTTAACTTATTCAGAATTATTTTCTATAACAATAAAATAAAAAAGATACCTGCAAAGAAGTTGGCCATCTTTTAATGTCTCATAGAAATGGTCGCAACCACCATCAGTAACAATATCAGCATTTGTAATATTTTTTATCCATACTAATAACTGATTTGCTAGCTGAGAATCATATTTAGACAGGATCTAGAAAAAGATGCCATACTGATAATGTACTAAAAATAAAATACAAAATTACATTTTCTCTCAATCAAGAATTTAAATAAGGCCAAATTATAATAGTTTGAATTTATTCTAGTTTCATATTAGAATTTTTTTATCTTCATTTTAGTTTGTACAAAAAAGGTAACTCACAAGGGATTGCAAATTTACCAAATTTTTCAATTATCAGCAATTTCTTTACATTTTCAAAAGTTATGTTGAAAGACAAAATGAACAAAAATTATATTGAGCATTTAAATCTCTGAAATAAATTTGTTTCTGAAAGTTTAATTCTTTAAAATTAAATTTTAATTCTTCCAATATTTCATCTCAATCACAGACATCGTTGGGGTTTACAATATGAAACTTGTAACACACACACACACACACACACACACACACCCCTAAGTGAAATACATGAAAGACTAGAGTCCTAACTAGGTGGAGCACCTGTTGGTGACCTAAGATGTAAACTGGGATCTCAAAGTATTAACATTTCCCATATTTTGAGATGGTTAATGCAACCATATTTATTTAGATTAGGTTGATTTTGGAGGGTGCTGTAGATTCCAAAAATAGTCTGTCTTCTAAATTTACTGTGATGGAGCATGGTGGTATTTTTCCAATTGAAAATATGAACAATATTTAAAGCATGGTCTGCAAGGCTTTATTGACCATAATCACATCATGACTGCAGATGTTGGCTAATCTTTCTGTCTGCCCATAGCAGGCCAACTTGCAGAAACAGAGCACCTTATATACTCGAGAAAGAGGAGTGTGTGTGGGGAGGATCTTTAGCAGAATGTATGAGAGTAGCAAGCTTTCAGTAGGACTTGAAAGCCATGCAGGAATTTTATTTCTTTAAGATTATGGCTATATTTTTCTAAAGTGCCTCAGATATATGAAATGATAGCATTACTAAAATTTTTCAAAAGAAAATCTAAGATTGGGGGAAGGATTATATATATATATATATATATATATATATATATATATATATATATATATATATATATATATATATATATGTGTGTGTGTGTTCCTGTATACTCAATAAGACAAGTTACCATTGGGTAGGTGTATTACCAAGATCCTCATCTGTGAGCTCAGTGAAATAATTGGGTGTTATCTTCTTTAAATAATGTCACTTATTAGTTTCTTTTTCCACAGTAAACTGGATTCTAAAGTGAAGACTATTGATGTGAGAGGAAAGAATCTAATGTGTCTGGGTCATAAGGATAAATGGAGAACGCATCAGCATATCTTAACCAGCTAGAAGTTTTGAGAGGGGTTGAGTCAAGAGTTGTTTTTCAAAATATTTCATTAAAAAACTGGAAGCAGGGGGGAGGGGAATTAGGGGTGAACCCATACAGCTACCTTCTGTTTATAAGTTTATAAGCTGTGTGCTTCCAAGAGAAATATCCATTTGTTGTTGTTATGTTCCATCGAGTTGTTTTCGACTCCTGTTGATTCTATGAACCATTTGCTCTCCATTCAGATCTGTCCCTAGCCATATCTTTCAGAATTTCCAGGCACATTCATTCCACTTCTTTAACTCCATCCACCCATCTAATTCTTGGTCTTTCTCTTCTCCTGCTTCCATCAACTTCAGCAAGCATAATCATTTTCTCCAACCTGTTGTTTGCTCGTATAATATGTCCAAAGTACGACAATTTTTGCTTGATGATCATAGTTTCGAGGGAGCAGTCTGGCTTTATTCTCTCTATCACTGATTTATTGGTTTTCTTTGCAGTGCATGGTATTCTTAGTAAGCACCTCCAAACTCATAATTTAAATGCACCTATCTTCCTTCTTCACTCTTTCTCAGGCTCCAACTTTCACATCCATACAGTACCACAAGGAATACCATTGCTTTCACGAGTGCGATTTTTGTTGCGAGGCTAATATCTTTAAAGATTTATTATTATTCACGCCTCCATGGAGTCAAAAGACTCATCATGGGGAGGTCCCTCCTAAGAAACACAAAGTCTATCATACCACTCCTTAAACTCATCCACTGTTCTTGCTTTCACCACTATCAGGCAATGCATTCCATGGTTCAACCATCCTCCATGCAAAGAAACCACTCCTCACCCTCTTGCTCACAGTTTCCTTTCATAACTTCCAGGGATGGCTCCTTGTTATCACCCCTTCCTGCTGTTGAACCAAATGAAAGAACTCCCCAATGTCATCCCTGTAACCACCTCTCAACAGTTTAAAAGTCTCAAATCATATCACCTCTTCTTCTATCCACCAAACTCTGCAGTCCACATTCCCTCAGCCGATCATCTTGCTTAAATTTGTCATTGCTTTCTTTCCGAGTAATAATCTAACTTTTTCTAAATACCCATCTTTATCAATTCCGGATCCTAGGAGAACAAAATTGTCAATTACTTCCATTTTCTCTCCATCTACTTCAAAATCATTAAGTCCACACATTGAGGTTAAGTTTAAGGCCATATTTAGCACTTTCATATCAAGTTCTCTAAATATTCTTTGCATTCTGCTAGCAAGGTGGCATCATCTGCATACCTCAAATTATTAATATTTCTTCCACCAATTTTAATTCCAACTGAAGACGCCTCCAGCCCTGCCATTTCTAGGATGTATTCACCGTACAAGTTAAACAGGCATGGAGATAAAATACATTGTTGCCACACCCCTTTATCTATTGTGAAATACTCAGTTTCTCCAAGATCTGTTTAGACAGTAGCTTCTTGTTCATAATAAAGATTCCTCAGAAGAATAATGAAATGTCTGGTACTCCCATTGTTCTTAACACATCCCATAGTTTCACATGATCTACAATCAAAAGCCTTACTATAGTCAAGGAAACAAAAAGGTAAACATTCTTTTGATATTTCTATGCTCTTCTATTATTCATCTCACATTGGCGATCTGATCTCTTGTTCCTCTGCCTTTTTGAAATCCTGCCTGTTCATCTGGCATTTTTCTCTTCAAGGATGATCTTAAGTAAGTAAGACTTTACTTGCATGAGAAATCAGTGCTATAGTTCTGTAATTTTCTCATTCTCATGCATTGTTTTCTTCAATTAAAAAAAAAAAAAAAGTATATAAATTGATTTTTGACTTTTCAATCTTTTGATCCGAGATTCGGTGGGATCATAATCTAAAAAAAGGTCTGTAGGAGGAGTTGCATACAACTTATAACCAAACCGATTGTAACAATGCCAAGAAAATGTAGAGGATCTCTTTTAACGCAAGACCAATCAGAGGAGCAGATTGCTATACAGACCATTTTTTAATAATAGAAGAAATTAAAATAAGATTAATGACCACAAAGAAAGCAATGGACAAAAATAACGTGCATAACATAAATGAACTAAAAAATATGGAAACTAAAAGCAAACGAGCAGTAGATTAAAAATAGACGTGAAGTTCTTACTCAGACCAGACAAAATGAACATGAATTCAGAAGCATTAGAAGAAAAATGGACAGCCATTAAAAACATATACCATGAAGCTGCAGATAAAAATACTACGAGTGTATAGAAGAAAAGACATCTTCATACAACCCCCCCCTCAAAGTTGGAGAGAAAAGAAATAAAAAAAATAGCATCAGCTTACAAATGAAATATTGCAGCTAATAGAGGTGATGCTAAAACATTATACACTGATTGCAGTAATTGGAGAGGAAAATCATTATTAAAACAAGTAAAATACTAACAAAAATATTAGAAAGAATAAGATAAGAGAAAGACCAAAAGCTAAGAGAAACGAGTACGATTTAGAGCCAACAAGTCATGTATAGATCAAATAGCAACACACAGAATAATAGAACAGTCAAATCTTTATATCATCTTTGTTGATTTTTAAAAAGCTTTAGACAGAGGAGCAATGTGGAAATGAATGTCCTATTTATTATTATTAGGTGACACCTCCAGGGAGGAGTCCAAAGACTCATCGAGGGGGGGGGAGCACCTACTCTACAGCTCTCCATCTTCACCACTCAATCCACACACCACTACCACTAGTATTTTCACAGATACTCACAAAACATCCATGCCCATGACAGGATTCAAACCCACAGTCTTTTGGCTGGAGAGTGGATATGCTAACCACTCTGCCAACCAGGCCAGCATTATGGCATACCATGTAAAATGATCAACAGTTTTTTTATGAAAAATATAAAAATCATATACAACAGAGAACTTTCAAAAAAGTTTGAACTTGAAACAGGAGTTAGACAAGGTTGCATTCTCTACCCATAGACTGGGTTAGAAGTAATGCCATGAAAAATGCAAAAGGAATATAGTGGAATTTAATAGACCAGATACATGAATGACTTGGATTTTGTAGATTATATTATGTTTACTGGAACATACATAACATATTACAGGCCACTCCAAGGAGTCCTTAGACTCATCAAGGGAGGCCCTAAATATGTCAGGAACTATCCAACATTTGTGCAGTATCTATCATACTTTGCTTTGAACTCATTCATAGTCATGGCACCCACAACAGGCTCATCTGTTGTAGGTGCCATGCAGGTTGGAATGAGTGGAATAACCTATTCCACTCATTCACCATTCTCCAAGCATAAAATCTAGTTCTAAGATCCTTGCTAACTATACTCTTACTCAGTTTCCATGGATGGTTGCTTATTCTCCCACCAGATCTGTTCTGAGAAATTTCCTCTGAATTAATCTTGTAAAAACCCTTCAGTAATTTATGTCTCAATCATATCACCCCTTTTCTGCTTATCAACCAGTTTCTGTAATCCACAAATCTTCAACCTGTTCTTGTAAGGTTCATTCCATAGACCTACCATCTTGGTCACTTGTGTCTGGATCCTCTCCACCTCATCCTCATAACCAAGAAACCCTGGCACCAAGATCTGCACAGTAGTCAAGATGGGATCTTATAAAGGCTTGATAAAGAGGAACAATAACCTGCTTGTCTATGCTCAAAGTATTCTTCAGTAACCAAGTGATTTGATGAGCTTCTTTAGCCACTTTTGCTATGTGCCTCCCCCCCCCCCCCAAACTAACCCCCTATCCAATATGAAGGAAAAAACAATGAAACTGAATGAAGAAGCCTTGACTGTTGGATTAAGAATAAATAAAATGAAAATAAAAATTTTAGAAAACAGTGAACTTTTATTACCTAGGATTAATAATAAACAAAACAGGGAGGAGCAGAAGATACAAAATCTAAAAGATACAGAGAATGTTTAACATGTTATATGAAAATATAGATATCAAAAGAAAGTAAGTTTTAAAGAAAATTATTTAATATTAAATTAGTTCTACTCTATGCATTAGAGACATGGACAACAACAAAAGGCAATTAGGAAAAAATTGTAAACCTTTGTAAATGTTTAAGAATTCTGGGTATACACAGTGAGTGCCCAGACTCCAATCCATGTGTGGCCACACTGTCACACCCTTGCAAGCTGTTGTACTCTCTCGCTCCAGGAACAACCTGAAAATGTAAGAAATGCATTTGCTGGTTGATCAGGAAGTCTCAAAGAGTTAACAGGTTTAGTCCTGTGTACTATCTGCAGCTGGCCTGCAGAAACTGCTTGGGGCTTACTCCCTACTTAGAAAATTACAATGCGAAAAGCATGAGGAGACTTTCAGTGCATGTAAGAAGGGATGGGAGACAGAGATGAAACACAGCAAAGGCCACCTCATCCTTCGAAAAAGTAGGGCAGTGAAAATCTCCCTTTCTCAGCGAGTTATCTACCACCCAAAAAGGTAGTTGGCATTTCAACTAGGTATGGTATGCGTTTAAAGCATTTAATTACTGTATTCAACTATAATTTGAATGCAGTAATGACCATGGAGACAATGCGCATTCAGGAAAAACAGCACAACCAACAGATCTCAAACTGTCTGGATAGACAGGTAAGAAATCAGTACTCTGCTCTGTTTACATTAAGCAGCTGCATGTCAAATTATGGTGAAAGCAACCACCTTAACTGATATATCAAGAGGCTGCATGAATTTATCCATTAACCCCCCCAACCGGTCACGACGTCTATAGACGTTCAGCTAAATCTGGATACGAAGCTCACCCATTGAATAACATGGATAAGAAGTGCAATTTGTTGTCACTATTTCATCCACATCAGCTGGTAGGGAGGTTAATTGTATACTCTATATGTCAACCTTGCCTACCAAATTTCAAGATCTTATGCTATGCATTAACTGATAGCTCCACTCATGGTCTATTGATATCCTCCTGCAAGGCCATATCTGCTCTGCTTCTCAGTTCTTCCCAACTTGGCATTATCAGCCAACTGCATATCTCCAATTAAGCCTGTCCCAACATTAACATACAAGTTAAACAATAATGGTCCCAAGACAGACCCCGCCCCCACCTGCAGTATTCTGCTGGTGACCTTTAGAGATACTACTCCCCCATACACAACCCACTGATACCTACCCAACTTGCTAGTCTCTCATCCAGTCCAATCCCATCTGTTTCAATTTAGTTACCAGCTTGTCATGTGGTAATCAAAAGGACTTTATAAAAAATGTATACCACTGTACACATCTTTTAGTATATAAGTATGTTGCTAAATCATGGCCTCTTTCCCCTAACAAATTCATACTGACCAGCACAGAGAATACTGCTATTATAATAGCAGTGATATATATTTTTTTATCAATCCAATTCTGAATCTTAGTCCTCACCAAACTCTCACAACTCCAGAAACAGACTGACCTATAATTTGTAGCCTGAATCTTATCACTCACCTTTGTGATGGAACTTTTTTCACTTTCTACTCCATCAGGAGTTGACGTGTTGCAAGACTCATGGTAAACAGGTGTGCCATTAATTCCTTGAATTCCTTCAAAACAGTGATATACTGTCAAGTCCTATTGCCTTATTAGCATGAAGTTTACTTAATTCCCCATTCCTCCTACTCATATCCTCTACATTCCAGTTTTTCATGATGTCACCTTCACAAGGATGGAATACACTGATGAATTGCTCATTATGTATGCAAATTTACCACTGTCATCAACAATTGATGACAAACAAGTCAACAACTACTATACAACAGGGGCAAATTTTCCATGCTTGCTATGCAAGCTCATTAATCAAGAAAGAAGTAATATTTATTTGTTAATAAATGCATGCATTTATAAGCATTCCATTTAGGCTTTTATTTTTGTAGACAGAAGAAGTCTTAAGCTTTGCATTGTGTATCGAAGGCAGATGATTGCTCATCTGGTCAAAGCTACCTTGACTTGCTCGGTTGTGGGAGCTTCCAGGTCCTCACTGTAGCACTGCGATTTCATGCGTGCGCATAGCCATTTCCGTTCCCTTCACGTAGTCTTAAACACAGGCCATATGCAGTCAAAGTAGCTCTAGCATGCGAGCTTCAGCCAACCTTTACAAGTGCGCATGTTGCTTGGTAAAATTAAGTTACAACCAACTTTTTATGATGATATTATTGACCAGTTCATAAAGAAGAACCGTAGGATAGAATTTGTATTCAAGTAGCTAAATTGAAAAAGATAGAATATCATTTGTAAAATAAATGTTGTATTTGTATGATTAAATGTACATAAATTTCTAAATATATAGTTTTAAATGGTCAGCAAGTCATTATTCCTCTAATCAGACTTCAATCACACTTCTCACTCCCTGAATGATAACAAGAGCAAGTATTAAAATAATAAAAAAAAAACGTTAATTAAAATGACTGCATATCAAATTAAAATTAATTAGCTAAAATTCTATGAAAACAGTAACGATGTCTACGCGAAATTATACAGAGATAATGCTATCAAGCAATTAAGATAAAACATGTATTCTTTATTTCATTTTACAACGGATATCGCATTTTTGAATCCCCCCCCCCCTCCTCCCGCAAAACACCTAAACCAGTGTGAGAAACTCGAACCTAAGACAATATTTGGTGAATAGTATAGCAGCTACGCTGAATAGTGCCGAAGTAATAACAGCTTTTCAAGGAAATAGATGTGTCAAAATTATGACCACTAACGTACATAATTTCGTGGTAAAAAAAAACAACAGCTTCGATTGTAATCGAAAGTTAGGAGCAAGCAGTAATTTTGGATATAATCTAAAAACATGTTTGTTAGAAACTAGTGCGATATCATGTTTATCTTATTTTCAAGGCCTTCTACCTAACAAGAACAAATTTCAAGAACAAATTTCAACGGGTGGGAGTAAGATAATGTAAACCCAAGGTCATGGATAGGATGGAGGGCTTGTTAAGAATTAATTACAGTAATTCCATCTAAACTTAAAGCAATGCAAGGAACAAAAGTAATTCATCTCTAAAAGCCTGAACAAAATTTTCTCCATCCCACGCGCACTTAATAAAACAAGTGTTTTCTTTTTTCACTCATAAAGTAATTAAGAACGCCTGTGTTGTTCATTTTGGAATTAATTACATTCACACGGGGAAAGAAAAGTAAATATGAATTTAAAAAAAAAAAAAAAAAAATGGTATGAAACTGGGAACATCCTTAGTGTCATAGCTGACAAGTAAGATCCAGGAAAAACCAGGATCTTACTTATTAAAGCATGCATTCCTTGAGGGTATAATTTCTTAATCTATATGTGCACAAACAAGGCATTTATAAGAGAATGATTAAGTAAATACTGATATTTTAATTAGCTAAATTAATTTAGTATACTTTTAATCTTCAATAAATGAAAAAATTGAAAATAAAATACACTAGCCGTCAAATCCCAGTAATAGTTGTCACCTTGATTCTGTTGGCAGCTGTGCCCAGGAAAAGGAATTCAGAAAAGTTATTGCTATGTGTGAGCGCTTACTTAAAAATTGTTATTACATACGAGCACTTCCATGGAGACCGTCGACTCATCGCGGGAGGTCCATTTCAAAACACGAATTAACAATTTCCGTCATGTTTTGTTTTGAAATCCTTCATATCACTTCCCCTAAGCAATTTGTGGGCTTCTGTAACCCACAAATCTTCGATCTTTCCTTATGTGGTGCATCACACGGACCTGCCACCATTTTGGTCACGCGCCTCTGAATTCGTTCCATCTCGTCCACCACCACCAAGAATCCCAGCCGACCAGATCTGTGCGCAGTAATCCAGATGAGGCCTATCAATATAAAGAGGAATAATAAAATAAAACCTGCTTATTTCCACAGATCAAGTTGTTCATCAATAACCAGATAATCTTATAAGCTGTTTTAGTCACATTTTGCAATATGCCCTCGGAATTTCAACTTCCTCTCCACCAACATTCCAAATTCCGGAATTCAATTTTCTGGAGTACATTTCCATCAATATGATACACAGCTGGTAATCTTTTCACTTCGAAATGCATAACCTTTGCCACATTTAATTGCCATCTATTCTTCCTTGCCAATACTGCAAATCCATTTAAAATCATCCTGTAAAATATCAGAATCTTTATTGACTACTGTTCTACTTAATTTTGCATTATCTGCAAACTGAATATTTTCCCTCATATCATTAATAAACAAAGTAAATAGTAGTGGCCAAAGTAGAGTGGCACAATACTAGTCATCTTCTACAGAACTCTGCTACTGTATACAAACTACTATCTGATACCTCTCCAACAATCACCGTCTTATCCATGCCACCAGCTTCATGTCCATACTCATTGCTGTAAGTTATGGGTAAGGATTCCGTGCTGTATCCTGTCAAACGCCTTTGCGAAGGCTAACAGCATCACCGTATAACTCAGCTGTCACTTTATCAAAAAAAAAAATGAGCAAGTTATTGAAGCATGAGCCGGCATTCATGAATTTTATCTTTAACCAACTTCTCCAAATAATACTTTGACGACCACTCCTGAAATACCAAATTTGTCAAATTTGATACTTCGGTCTTGGAAGCTCCTTTATGCAAAGGAACTATTTTCACCTTTTTCCATTCACTTGCGATTCTACCCGAGCCGAGACTCAGATTAAACAATCTAGTCAGTCAAGAGACTACTGATTCCCTAGAACAAGGTTCCCAAACTTTTTTTTTCCGTGGCCCAGTTATTTTAATACTTCATCTTCGTGACCCACTAAAATTTTTATGGCCAATAGGCAAAATAAAAACAGATTTGAATGTTCATAGTTTTCATTTATTATCTATCCTATATATAATAATGATAAGCCTTTTTATGTAACGTTTTTGTGTCAAGTTATTTGAAACTTTTGAAACTCAGGGGCTGCCTTGAGTGTCGAGTCTTCAAAATTCGAGGAGAAACGGCCTGCCAGTCCGGAACTCGGGGGGGGGGGGGCTGTAGGCGCCAGGGGAGAGGAACTCCCCTTTCCAGTTTTCAAAATTCGAGTAATCAGAATTCAAGGAGAACCGGCCTACCAGTCCAGAACTCGGGGGGGGGCTGTAGGCGCCAGAACTCCCCTTTTCGACTTTTCAAAATCGAGTCATAAGAATTCAAGGAGAACCGGCCTACCGGTCAGGAACTCGGGGGTGGGGCGTAGGCCCCTTTTGAAGCCTCGACACTCAGGGGCTACTCTGAGTGTAGAGTCTTCGAAATTCGAGTCAGAATTCAAAAGAGAATTGGCCTACCAGTACGGATCATGGGGGGGCGCCACAGGCGGCCAGGGGGAGGATCCCTAGTTATTATAATAAATGAATTATGTCAAGATTTGGGAGTTATTTTGGACAGAGAACTTAAGTTTAAAGGGCATATTGCCAAGATTGCCAAAACATCAAATTACATGGGTTGTTGAACACACTAACAAGCAGGGATAAGGTAGTTATTATTCCACTTTATAAGACCGCATTTGGACTATTTTGCACAGATCTGGTCGGATGGATTTCTTGGCGATGAAGAAATGGTGGAGAGGATTCAGAGGCGAGTTACAAAGATTGTTGCAGGTCTGTGGGATGTTCCCTACGAGGATGTATTAAAAGATCTGCGAGCTCCTAAAACTAACTGACAGAAGCAGGAGAGGAGATATGATAAAAGCATATAAATTATTAAAGGGATTTTACAGGAATGATACTGATGGCATTTTTAAGACCAGTGCAGGAAGGGAGAGAACGAGGGGCCATCCCTGGAGATGTAAGAGTGTGGTTAACAAGGATGTTAGGACTAGATTTTTTTTTACTTGGAGGGTTGTGAAGGGGTGGAATGCGTTGCCAGAGGTGGTTGTGAATGCTTCGTCTGTGAATGAATTTAAGGAGAAGCACGATAGGTATTGTGTTGTGGGGTCTCCCGCGATGAATCTTTTGAATCCATGGAGACACCGTTATAATAATAATAATTATTATTATTATTATTATAAAGAAGCATTTACTCTTACAAAAATATAAAGAAATTAAACTAAAGCCAAGTAATTTATTAATGAGAAGTGTGATGCTGTTGTTTGTTAACTAGAAACTTCAGGTTTGGAGGAAAAGATAACTTTAATCTTAAATCCGGTTTGACTTTCAATCGGTTTCTATATTTATTTTTTTTAGAAAAACCAGTGTTGAAAAGCCGGTTTCACACCTATAGGTTGTGACAAAAGGCATCAGAAATTTTATCGCTTTTTCTGCTAAAACTGGGTACTCCTGATCAGTGACGCACCCAGAGGGGGGGGGTCAAGGGGCCCGGGCACCCCCCAAAGAAAAGGGAAAAATACTAGAAAATCTTCAAAAAATCTTTTCCTAATTAAAATTCATTTTTTTTTATTTATGTTGTGTCGTGTCTTCTATTTCTATACTACTTATGAATTAGCGATCATTGCAGATGCTCAGTCATAGGTCGTATGATATGCATAGTGTATATTCGCAAATTGTCTACTCAACTCCTCCCCCCCCCCCCCAAGGTTAATTCCTGAGCGCTCGGCCCCCTCCAAGATTAAATCCTGAGTGCGCCACTGCTCCTGATTCAGCCTCGCCATTAGTTGAGCTACTTTATCAAGAAAAAGGACTGTAAAATGGCAACGCGGAAGGAGCGCGTTTTTCGTCTCTATTAATTAAGTTATTTAATCATTAGTCTCGATTAAACGCTATTTACTTGTATTTTAGAGTTTCGTGAAAAAAAGAAAACCCGAAAACGAAACACCTAGGTTTTTCAGTTTTTTTAGGCGACCCGGCATTTAGCTTTCGTGACCTACCAATTGGAAAACGCTGCCCTAAAACGTTCTCGTAATACACAAGCTGATATCTCGTCTAAATCCATAGCTATATTCGCGTCCGGATTCTGTAATATCCTATGTACCTCGACTTCCTCTATTCTTACTTCTACATTAATTCCTGTCATATCTATGACTGTAATATCTTCAAATAAATTCGAACTCAGTGGTGAGGGCGATATCTTTAGTCTGCCTCGTCGTTAAGATTTCATCAAAGCATATAAGACTATGAAACAAGATATCATGTCTGTGAAATGTACGTGTTCCTAGGCCTGTGCTTGTTTTGCGAGATTATAAAAAAACTGATTGCAACTTATTTGCACGAGACTGGCTGGCTTAAATAGGTTGTTTGTTGGCCCAAAATCTTTACATGCCAGTGCAGACCCTTGAAATGGCATGTGTACATAGCGCTAGGCTAAAACCACCCAAAGAAAAAACCCATAAGTTCAATTTTAGTAGTAGAGTAGAACTTTTTCTAGGACTGTCTGTGATCGGTTCACGAAGCCGTCGATCTTCGGATCAGGTTAGGAGAATTTTCCTCCAAAAACTTGAGTTTTTAATCCCGTAGCTTAAAAAAAAAAAAAAAAAACGTGCAACTCAGTATTTCAGAGATATATCAGTTAGAATTTAGGACCACTACATGGAAACCTTGATTCATTGATAACATCGAATTTGGTTTTAGTGACTGCTGAATGATGGAAACTGGCTGCTATTCAGTCTTCAAAAAATTAGGAGCTCCTACTCCCTTAAGAATACAAAAAATTTAAAACTCTTAACTGTTCATTTCGTTGCAATTCGTAAGATTAAAGAATGTACAGTTTTAAAACTTGCTTCTTTTCCCCCATTCAATCCTTGCTGACTGAAGAGTCAGCAAACAGAATTTAAAACGCAAATATATTAACTCTTCTGTTACCATTAAGCCTAATTTCTAGCGCTGCTGGGGTGTTTTTTTTTTTTTTTTTTTTTTTTTAAAACAAAAAAACATCCAGTCTTCTTCTGCTCTCTTCCCCTTTGGTATTCTTTACCTATATCAATACTGCATTCTTTCTACATAACTTCTCCATTCTTGTTCCTGGATTTAATAATTTCATTAGTTAAATTTTACAAGTTACCAGCAGGATTTTTTTGCCCCTTTGGGGAAAAAAAAATCGTTTCATTCAGGCTTAAACATTTCATCGATAGTACTGTTAAAATAATGCGCCTTTAGCTGGCAACGTTAAGTCCTACTCTTAGGAATTTGGCACTATTAATAACTATCATGCCTAGGAATGAAATTAATTCAGTTACCTATGTGCGATTCGCTATCGATACAATTTGAAAAAGGCTTTCAATAAAGTCAGTGTGGAAAACATTTTTCTAATCCTTCAAGCCAGCAAAGGTTCGTCGATTGGTAGAGCCTCTGCTACTAATGACTCACGCAAAAAGTTAAGCAAGTTTGAGCGCGGTTAGTAGTTGGAAGGAGACAATCGTTCGATGCTGTTGCCACACTCTCCCTCGATGAGTCTTTGGACTCCCTGGAGGTGACATAATAATAAAGCGATACAAAATTAATAACGGAAGAAACTCGCGTACAAAAGATTATTTAATTGTATAATTTTCTATTAAATTATACTATTAAATAATCTTTGTACATGAGTTTTTTCCGTTATTAATTTTGTATCGATATGTCTACTCACGGTATACCTCTTTTAAAATAATAATAAATGTTATCCCCCTAGAAGTAGGTTGGCAAACATGTCACGTAACTTTTTTTCTTTGTTTTGCTGCTCTGGTATGGCAATTCAAGTCAGTCCAATCCTTAATGTCTTCAAACCACATTCTCCTGGGTCTACCTCTCCCTCTTTTTCCCATCCAGTTTCCCTTCTAATATTAATTTCCGAATGCCTTCTCGTCTAGTTAATATCCGAAATATTTAAGCTTTCTAATGAAGTGAAATTTGTAGTAACTTACTGATAAAGAACTTAATTTCAATTTAGTTAACATTTAATTTGTAAGAAGCGTTAGAAAGGAAGGGGGACACTAACGAGTATGTAATCCCTTCCCTCCTCCCCAAAGAAGGGACTAAAGTCTATATAAAAAAAAGAAAAAAAAGTGTAATTGATAATTGTTCAAAATGTATGGTTCGAATGCCTAATTAAAATATTAATTATGCAAAAAAAAACTGAACTTTAAAAAGGAGATCCTCAACTGCTCCCCTTACAAATTCGAATATACCGCATCTGCACAGCGTGAAAATATTGCTGCATAATATCGCAACCAGCTGTCGTATTATACTTATAAAAGTATAATACGCAGTACTGTATAACGTGATCCCACGATTTCTAGTTGGTCTACGAGATGGGTGGAGTCAAACTGCAGATAAAATTATGCTCACGTCAAAGCATCAATAAACGTAACCACTGGAATTAGAGCGAAGACGACAAACAGAAGATTTAAAGTATTAAAAAAAAAAAAAAATACAGACGATTGCAGTAAAATCATGTTACTACTACAAATAGTATTTCGAGATAAGAAAATTAACACTAAATAACTTACATGAAAAAAAAATTAATTAAATTTTTTTTGTCATTAAAATTTTTAATCATACATTTTATATATATACATACACACACACGCGTATAATTTAGTTACCGGTGCTTACAAATTTCCCACTTCCTCCCTAATCGTAAACGAATATTTCGTCGGAACAAGGTGTCTTATAAATAACAAAATACAAATTTTCTTTAGAAAATAAAAAATGAACACTACTTAATATTGATTTATGAATAATGACGTCTAGTTCCAAACATCCATAATAATTAAAATAAAAATATTTTAACCCATTTCTCTTCCCCACTTCAATGTTAGCAAGCAGACGAATGATACAGTAATATCACTGTACCGAAGTACTACGCACGTGGAACTGCATAATAAAATCGGCGTCATTACTTATTGTTTTTAAATTTACATAACTAGGAATTAAAAATAGTCGAAATTGCAAATCAAAAAAGATTTTATAGAGGAAACGGTTAGGTTGCCGATTACTTTTTTTCAAGTGGACAAATTAGCTCCAAATAGACATTACAAAATATACCGCATTTTATATTTTAAAGAAAACGCATGTTGTAGGGAAGAAAAGTCAAAAAATAAAACCTAAATAAATAAATATAATCAAATGTAAATATGCGATACAGTTCAGAGAAAACCAGCAACCCTGATTAACTCAACTTAACTATACATTTAAAACGTAAATCTGCTAAATTTATTCTTTGCCAAACAAATATTGATTTTATTGTTAATCTAGATTCCATACAGGAGAAAAATTCTAACGTAACGGGAAAAAATGATAGCGTAACATACCTTACTCTGTGCTTCAGCAGCTAAGCCAGACTTGAGAGCTCGAAGTTCCGCCATTTTCACGGGAGAAAATCCTTCCACAGAAATTGATACCCTATGACTTGTCCTGGGAACAATTCAGTATTTAAACCACTGTTTCCACCCAAGAAAACTGTCGAACAAACATTCACCGCGCCTGTGTCAACCGACGTGCACACCGGAATGGCGCCGCATTTCGATTAATCGCGACTGACCATCCCTCTCGGAGAAAATAGACAGCATCCATCATGTGATAGTTGAAAAGGTCATATGATAGGTCACTTTGCCTGTGTTGTGCATGTTGTCCCCTCTCTTAATGTGGGGGGGGGGGGAGCTGATGTCCACTGTACTTATGACTCAGATTCGAACACTGATGTGTGCCCGTCCAAGTAATTATGACTGTTAACGAAATAAAGGATGACATTATTATGAAGTTAGGGAGTAAGAGAGCTACAATAAACAATGGAGTTTTTCTGATAATTTAAAGTCATTACGGAATAAAGAAGAAAAGTAAAAAAAAAAAAAAATTGAAAGAGTACTCAATGGATGCTGAGCGTGTTTTAACAGGTGTAGAGTCGGAAAATGACCAATGCCCATGCTGATAAAAAGCGATCGCAGAAATGTTAGTACAATTAGTACAAAGTGAACATCTGTGTGAACAAAAATGCAAAATTAAATGTCTGTCAAATACATTTTTGTACAACACACTTAATTCATCACTGATAGACAGTCAATCCAAACCGCTGTGTGTCCTCCCTAAACAAAATTTGGAACGGTCCTTCTGAAGTGAAAATGAAAGATCGAATGAAAAGTCATTTAAAAGGAATAATATCAAATTATTACAATTAAGAGCATCACGTAAAAACAAATGAGAGATTTGGATAACCGATTTAATTTAGATAAAGTTAAATTATCATACTTTTACCTTCATACTTTTCCATGTCCGCGAGGTTTAAATTAATATATTCTAATATCAATTTAGCCAGACGATTGTTAAGGATAGTTGCATATTGGCCAGCCTATTAACTGGCACATATAATAATAAATAAAAAAAAACAGGGGGGGGGGTTCCTAATTTTGTTGAATGCCTATTTGTATAGAAAACGTTCCCAGTGATTTGTAAAATGTAAATAAAATAAACATCGCTAGAAACCTAATTAATGAGCATTCACAAACATCGGTAAAACATAATGAATACTCATTTATCATTATTTACAAACCCCTCCTGAAGTCAAGACTAATTGTGAGAGAGGTCACAGTAAGAAACTGTTTACCAGGATTAATATCTGTCATTCCTCATCTTAAACTGAATCAATGTTTGTGCATTGATTACCTCATCAGGCAATGCATTCCACTCACTATAACCACCCTCCGTGCAAAATTAGTCATACCTCGCTCTCTCACGCACTACACCTTTTTACAATTTCCAAGAATAACCTTTCTTCCCTATTCTCTTTGTTCCCTGGCCTAAACCATTTGAAAAATGTCTATGGTATCTGTCTGATAACCTGCTCTTAATTTATGTCTCGATCCCTCGACGAGTCTCGAGTTCTTTAATAATAATAGTCACCTTTTCTATGCCTAATTACTCGTACCCAAAGCGCGTAGAGTAACTATGCTGATTTTGTGATATCATTTATACAGTAATGACTTTATTAAATTAAACATCACATTTATCTTACTGGCAGTTTTTAATCGGTTCATAAAGAATAAAAAACACCGCGTCTGCATTCTGTGTAAAAGTGAAAAATAACATTTGTTATATATCACTATATACTACTAACCTCTATCCTGTTCAATTTTTTTTAATGACACTAACATATTTCTACCAAACACTATAAATCGTTGCACACAGAGAGTAGAAGGAACAAAGAATAGAGAATAACTGTCAGCGATTAATTCGTAGCAACAGACGAACAAAGAGCACATACAAATAAATGATGATAAACATATTACAGTATGTTTCACTAAAAATGGTTGGGGTGCGATGCGTTATTTCATGTTAACTTTACATATGAGTAATTAAAAAAAAAAAAAAAAAAAATCAGCTAATGCCTTTTTATTCCCCGTATACGGGAGTACGCGAGGCCATTATATACATATGAGTATATAATCATTTATTACATATTTATCTATTTATTTATTGGTTACATATTTATGTTTATCTATTTATTTATTTGTTACATATTTATATTTATCTATTTATTTATTTGTTACATATTTATATTCGTTTAATTATTACATATTAATGTTATATAAATAAACACACTGCTAAAAACGACAAAGTGTTCGTTATAGCGAATCGACTCTCTCGTTGCAAATCCGAATGTCCTCCCATATTGATCATTATAACATTGTTGTTGTTAGCGGGTGTCTCCATGGTATCCAATGACTCATCGCAGAAGCTCCACAAACATTATTCACAGTACACCTATCACACCTACCAAAATGCGTCCAAAATCTCATTACGGGAGGCTCAAACTAACCATTATCACACAATGCCTGTCATACCTCTCCTTAATCTGATTCACCGACGAAGCACTGACAACCTCAGGCAACACATTCCAATCATTTACCACCCTCGTAGCCAAAAATCAACTATCACATTCTTACTAACTGCAGTTTTACTTAGCTTCCCCCTTGTTTCATACCCTCCCCAAAAAGGTTTATACGTATCGACCATATCCTCCGCCCCCTCTTCCGTCTACCTACCAATTTTTAACCTACAAACCTACGGAATATTCTGCAGTCCTGAAACGATCCTGGTCACCTTCATATTCCCAAGAAACTCAGGCGACCAAATCCGAGTACAAGTCGAGATGTAGACGTGTTATCAGAAATTTATAAAGAGGGATGATGGCTTCTTTGTCCTTACTAGTCAATGTGTTTTTAGCATTTAAGTGATCCTTTGTGCCGTTTTTGCAATGTGGCCTAACGAACTTCAATTCCTTATCAATTATTACTTTCAACAGCGATATATTTTGCCAACTTAGCCAAATTATCATTAACATACAGATTAAACAGCAATAGCTCAAGAGAAGAGCCCTGTGACCCACAACTGGTGGGCCACTTCGCCATTCTGTTTGATGTTTATCCGACAACTATCCACTTGACCCAATTGACTGCGCATACCAAAAATTATAAAATACAGTATTATAATTTATAAAATAAAATAATACGCTAGCTGTTTTTGTGGGTTGGAGTGACCTCCCACAATGAATCCTTGGAAGTGTCATGTAATAATTATAATAATTTGGTGAAAAAAAATAGTATCCTTGTACATTAGCATATTTCATCTGAAATTATAAAGATGCGTGTGTATCCTTTTTTGCTTGCTTCTGTACAAGCATACATAATATGGTCTTACCCCTCTGAAATTATGCACGCGCGTGGGGGAGGGGCAGAACTCTACTTCTCGCGTAGCGGAGGAAAGAAAGAAAGATTCATTATACTCTCTTCATTTAGGTAAAACGAATCAAATTTCTGGCTGTTTCATTCGAAATACACGGCAAAGAATCCGATATAGTTTCGCAAAAGTGATTTGTACATTACACTTTTTTTTTTTTTAATAGAGAGCCAAAGTTCCGTTAAGGTAGCAAACTATCGTAAACAAAAAATAGAAATACACGCGCAATGTAATAGCGACTGCGTTTTCTCAATAACTGTGTATGTACAGAAATGACCAAAAGATTCTATTTTTATAAAAGCTGCAAAAAAAAAAGCTTTGCGATCGATTTCGCGTTTTCAATGGACACTCATATGCAAATACTTTTTCTACCATAAACATTTCTATCATAAAATGTTGTTGTTGTTGTCTTGTCCTTGGAAAAGTCTTAGATGTTTCCATGTGCTCCTTGAACTGCTTTGGCTATGTCGATGATTTTGTTTGTATAGAGCTGTTGTTCAGGATTAGGATCTATTTCTTGCAAGGCTGCTGTAATTGCTGGACAGGTAAAGATGGTTTCTATATGTTCTCGTATCATCTGCATTGATCTTCATTCCTCTATAATGTCCTGTTCGTAGTCTTGCTATCGTGGTGGAGGTCTTTCTGTCAGCATTGACTTCGGGAATTTGATGTTGTATCACTGATTTCAGTGGAGTTAGTTTAGCTTTTGCTAATGCGTTAGCATCAGCAAGAGTTATCATGTGAGTTTCTTGGTTGAGTTCTCTGGCCTCTTTTGCTAATTTATCAGCTGCTTCATTGTAATCAATGCCTACATGAGCAGGAATCCATTGTAAAATGTAACTTTTTCCTAAACACTTTAGTTGATTCAAGAGTTTATAGGTGTCTTGTGCAAGCTTGCTATTGCCGTTTTTGATTGCCTTCATAGCTGATCTTGAGTTACTGTAAATTATAATTCCCTCAGATTGTTGAGATGATGATAATTTTAAGTGGGCTTCGAGTGCTTTATTTACTGCGTAAAGTTCGCTGGTAAAATTGGAATCAATTCTCCCAGATCCAACTTTTATTGAAATTTTTTCACCTTTCGGGAGCAGAAGGAGAACACCAGCGCCTCCATTAATCATATTGGTGTCTGAGGATCCATCGGTATAACAAATAACCTGTTTGGAGGGTGAAAGAAGGTTAATAGTATTTAGGCCTTTTTTTTTTTTTTTTTTTTTTGAGCATTTCTTTTGATTCTTTTTTTTTTTTTTTTTTTTTTTTTTTTTTTGTACAGAGTTTGTTAAGGTTTAGATTTATGGAGGTATTTGGAGGTAAAGAACTGGAAAATAGAGATTCTGTTTATGTGGGCATTTAGCTGATCAGGATCTATTTCCTTCCTGATAGTGTCATCATATTGTAAAGTTGATGATCTGTGAAGTCTGCATTTTTGATTCCAATGTTCATAAGTTTTTAGGGAGATATGATCGCTTTGGTAGCTTCTGATATTATTTATGAATTTTATGGTGGCAAATTTTCGTCTGTTCTCCAGCAGGTCGAGCCCACATTCCTGTTGGGCTCTGATTTTTTTTTTTTTTTAACATTTTTATTATTTCTCAGATAAATTACATACATTATAGGACACAATTATGCATAACAAATACTTTCTCGTACAAAAAGTTTTTTTGAATAATAATAATAACTGTTTACAACATATATTATTATAATAATCATAATGATGATTATACAGATGGTTCTTTGCAATTTTTACACTCTATATATACAATATCAATGGATATAATCACTCTATATTGCATACTTTTGTTACAGTTATTACATACATTACATACATTTGATTACATATGATACATTACTTACATTTGTTTACATATGATACTTACATTACATACATTGGTTTACATGTGATACGTACATTACATGCATTTGGTTACATATGATACATCTTGGATGAGAACTAATTTCTCTGCTTTCATCCTCGAAGCTTATATGTAATATTATATGAGGATGACACCAGTTGGTTATTATTTATTGTTTTTTTTTTTTTTTTTGCTGTGTTGGGAAGCTACGAAATCTATGATTGAGAAATTCGCGCACACACACACACACACACACTTATTGCGTTATTGTGGATGGGTACTCCACACACACACACACACAATAACTTGGAATGTATTGATGCGTCGTTGAACTGGAAGCGTGAACGAATATATTGTATTTCATTAAGTTTGTATGGCATTTTGGGTGCATGTTTCTTGTTCATAGCATGTCCTTAGAGCTCTTTTCAGGCTATTGTAGTTTGTAAGGTTTCTGTATTCAAAAGGTAATTTGTTTATCATGTTTCGGATGTAGAAGTTTCGCGTGGCCTTTCCGTAGTGATTATTGTATTTATATGTGATATAATTAGTTGTCTGAGGTCTTGTTATACGGTATGTATTTCTGACTGTCCTGTAGTTGGCATCGAAATAATGTTTTAGCAAAGCTGCATAGTGACATAAATGTTTTGCTGTCAGTATTTTGTGTTCTGACATTGCAGTATATATAAAGTCGTTATTTTCTCTTTGTTCCCAAAAGATCAGTTTTATCATTTTGTACTGTAGCGACATTAATCTGTTTAATTTGTAGGGTGCACAGAAAGCATACGTTGTTATAGCTTATCTTAGTATATTTTGGCATAGTGCTTTGTATATTAGTGTTTTTAGGCGTATGGGAAGTATGTCTTTTAACTTGTAGAGTTTGCCACTTATTGTTCGGAGTTTGTTGTGTAGATGGTTTATGTGGCTATTCCAGTTCATATCTGCATCGAAGTAAATTCCAAGGTATCGTATTGTTTCAACCTGAGTGATTTTGCTGTTCTGTGTGTTTTTTTATGTTGCAAAGTGAATGTTGGATGGTTATATATTTGTTATCAACTGGTCGTGTCAGTGGATTTCTGAATATCATCAATTTTGTCTTTTCTGAGTTTAGGTGTATGGAGTTTTTCGTGAGCCAGTCTATGATCAGATTTATGTCATGTTGCATATTTGTTTGGGCTATGCTTGCGTTATTATGGATGGATATTATTGCTGTATCGTCTGCGTATTGGAATATCTTACCTTTGAGTGGTAGCTGATTAATATCGTGCGTGTAAATGTTGAATAGAATTGGGGAGAGTACAGCTCCCTGTGGTACTCCACAGGTTACTGGTAGCTCTCTACTTCGGTTTGATCCGATAAGTGTGATATGCTTCTATTTTGAAGGTAGTTTGTAAACCACCTGTGAAGAGGCCTGTCTATTCCAACATGCCTCAGCTTTTCTAACAAGGTTTGATGTGTGAGTGTATCGAATGCTTTAGTTAGATTAATAAAGACTACCATGGCAATTTTGTTTTTGTCTAAGGCGGTATTAATTACGTCTGTAAAGTCTTCCAAGAGAGATGTTGTTCCCTTATTTTTCTGAAAACCATATTGTGCTTTGGGGATAATATGAAAGGTCTCTGTGTATGCTGTGAGTTTCTTCAGTATGATCCGCTCCATAATTTGATTGATAATTGGTAATATTGCTATGGGTCTGTAATTGCTGATTAAATTTCTTTTTCCATGTATATGGGTGTGATTATGGCGGTCTTTAGCATACTTAGTATCTGTCCTGTTTTAAATATTTTATTTATTAATTTTAGTAGGATAGGATCTAAACTAGTTGCATGTTGCTTTATATCTTTAGGTCTGATATACCATCAATTCCTGGGCCTTTGTTTGGTTTGATTTGATGTATTGCAGAGAGAAGTTCTGCTTCTTTTATGGTCGGGAACCATAATGTCTGTTTTGATTGTAGTCCAAGTGGAGGGTCACGTTCTGTGATTGTAGTATTTATTTAGGGCCTATACGATAATAATAATAGTAATAATCGTATGATGATACACGGCCGTGAGTCCCCTTTACGGTGAGGTACGGCACCATTTCAGTCACCCCAAATTTTATCCGGGCTCCGGAACCGACATAGCTGACGAATCAGATTTATGCCTGGGTCAGTATTCCTGACTGTAATCCGTGTGTGTTCACTGGACCGGTTTGCCTGCTTGCGGGATGAAAAACCCCAGATAAAATGGAGGAAAAAACCTGCTGTCCACGCCCAAGCCCGGCTAACTTGGCTATGGCTGAGGAAGATCCTTCAGCTCCTCACGTCGTCGACGGGAATCGAACCTAGGACACTCTTTTCCCAGGCATATGGTTGCAAAGCGCAAAGCCACTAGGCTAACCGCGCGGACTGGGCTCTGATGTTGTTGGTGGATGAGACTGCACCAATGATAATCTTGGATGCTTTTGCTTGTATTTTGTCTAATTTTTTCTTTACCGATGAGGTCGAAGGTGACCAGATAGGTTCTGCATATTCCATTACTGGCCTTATTAGCGTGATGTAAGTAGTTTTGAGGATTTTTGGTTTTGTGCCCCAATTTGTTCCACAAAGCCTTTTCAGTATATTTAATTTTTTAGAGTTCTTTCTACCATAAAATGAAAAAAAAAAAAATCACACATTCTGTTATTTTACTATTATCATGTTTCTGTAATTTGTTAGGAAAATAGTTAATAATAATAATTATTATTATTATTATCTACTCTCTTCTCCCTTCTACATATTAGGCCTACTGGCTCTGTTACAGAGCTATCTTAAGCCCTTCTATGTCGTAGCCGTCCCGAGGATAAGGTGACTAGCCCTATACCTCCCAGTATATCCTGTGGTTATAGCTCGTGTGTTCACGGGATCGGTTTGCCTGCTTGCGGGAGGGAAAAAACCCAGATAAACTGGAGTGAAAAAACCCTGCTGGCCACGGTCAAAACCGGCTAACTTGGCTATGTCTGAGAAAGATCCTTAAGCTCCCCCACGTCGGCGACGGGAATCGAACCCAGGACACTCTTTCACAGGCATCTGATTGCGAGGCGCATAGCCACTAGGCTAACCGCGCGGACTAATAATATTAATTATTATTATAAAAAACCCATGGATTCAAAGACTCAGCATAGGTTTTTGTATAATAATAATAATAATAATAATAATAATTATTATTATTATTATTATTATTATTATAGAAAACCTTCATGGAGTCAAAAACTCATCGTGGGAGGTCCGGAGTTTATCATACCGTGCCTTAATTATGTTCACTGTCTCTGCGCTCACCACACTCTCGGGCAATCCATTCCAATCACTTACCACTCTCCATGCAAAAAACCTTCTCCACACCCCCTTGCTCAAACTGTCCTTATTTTGCATCATCATCAACTTTGCATCATCTGCAACCAACTGCATATTTTGCATATCACCATTCAGAGGAGTCCAGGAGCAGCTCGTGCATAGGCACTGCAGAACTGCAGCGCATCCAATTTTTCTCGATATATAAATTTTTTTTTTTTTCAGGATGAGACCTGAATCTGTTTGGAGGGGGGGGGGGAAGAGGTTTATTTCTATTTTTAATCTTTCGGATGAGATTCCATATGGAGTGGTTATCAGTAGAGATGGAGGTTAGTTTTTCTTCCCAGAGTTGAGTTCAATGGGCTGCAAGGGCATCTCTCACTGCAGAGTTGAAACTGTTCAAGATTCGTTTGTCTTGCGGCACCCTGGTGTTGTGGTATCTTTTTTTTTTGCCTTATTTTTTCTCTAATCAGATTCATAATATCTTCTGGCAAGTGGTTGGACTTGCCGGTAGTTGCAGGGGTAGTAACTGCTGCGCAGGCTGCTTTAATCTGTTCTGTTAAATTTTTAACAGCTATTTCAATTTCCTCTTTTGATTTAATGATGGGAACAGGACCAATATATTTTGGAAGTACCTTGGAGAGCCTTTCCCAAGGAATGAATGAGTGAGGGAGGGGGGTGGATAATTTTTCAAGGTTTCCCAATTTTAATCGTATTGGGTTATGGTCTGGTGACAGTTCGTTAATCGTCATTAAATTGTATTGGAGTCTGATGTGCTGCAATGTGGCTATGTCCAACACACCAGCCCGACCATAAGTGTTGTGATGGGTGGGATCAGCGGGACCTATTACAAGAAAGTTGTTGAAACCAGCATAGTTATGTAGTATCTGTCCATTTTTGTTAGTGGAACGGCTATTCCACGTTGAATGCTTGGCATTTAAATCACCTGCCACAATGATAGGTTCTCCGGTAACGAATAAGGCGTTCAAATCCGAGAATAGTAATGATTTATGTGGAGGATTAGTAGTAGGGGTGGCGGTACTGACAAAATACTTCCGGTTGGCGTGGCTTTTCCCTGAGGGTCTATGTGCCAATGGCTTCAGCTAGGTAGGGGTCCCACTTCTGACCAAATGCTTCCGGTGGGCATGGCTTTTCCCTGAGGGCATATGTGTCAATGGCTTCAGGTTGGAGTTTCTGACCAAATGCTTCCGGTGGGCGTGGCTTCCTGACGTCATTGTGAGTGACGTCATGAGTTTGGAATTTCCATGTGGGCAAGTGTGTGAATGGCTTCAATTCTTGTGTTTTGGTTCGCGTATGGGATTATGGGTGATTTTTTTTGTTCGTGAATGGAATTGTGGGTGATTTTTTTTGTTCGCGTATGGCATTATGGGTGATTTTTTTTGTTCGCGTATGGCATTATGGGTGATGGTAGAGATAAGGATTCGTGTTGTGATTGGTGGGACAGTTTAAACCAAATGCTTCCGGTGTGCGTGGCTTCATGAGTTTGGAATGTTTGGAATTTCCATGTGGGCAAGTGTGTGAATGGCTTCAGTTCTTGTGTTTTGGTTCGCGTATGGAATTATGGGTGATGGTAGAGATAAGGATTCGTGTTGTGGGTGTGTGTTGTTTTCAGATGTAGATACGTGACGTCATTTGTTATTTGTAAATAAATGTCGTCATTTGTTATTTGTAAATAAGTGACGTTGTTGTTTTGAATGGAAAGGATGATATTAGTGGATAAGAAATCGTGTCGTGATTGGTGGGACACTTTAAACCAGATCAAGATCAAGATAAGATAAGGAATCGTGACGCGAATGTTTGTTGTTATTGAGTTTGGAATGATAATTTAATTTAACTATATTCTATGTCACACAAACATACAGTTTTTTTTTTCTTCTATAGATGGTTGTACTAATTTTCCAATACATTTTGGGTATTTCTTTCCTGTTAAAGTGTGGGAATTCTTAGAGAAAGTCGTGATGGCTCTCGTGTTTCGAGCTTTTCTGAATTTTATTGTAGAAAATAAAAATGATATCGTAGCATGCAGATAAAAAATGAATCAACATGTATATATCAAATAATAATCGCCTTTGGAAGAGAAAAATCAAAATTATTAACAAACTTAATACTCATACCCGTTCTTCATTTAAATGATACCAAATGATGAAAACAAAATGGGTATGAATTTCCAAACTTTGAAAAGCTGATGAATTTCTTGCTTGCTGTGATCATAAATAGTTATTTGAATGTAAACATTTTATTTTTCTTGCGAGTCGAAACTTATTTCAAAACTTTACCACCCGTACATTCTAGTAATGGGGGAATTAAAAACAGAGACCATACCAAATAACGGATTTGTAGTTTTGTGAATAAAGTAAAAATGAAGTGATAAGTGACAATTTGTTACTACATCTGAAGTAGATACCTTCACCAGACTAGAAAAAACAGTCGTACCAAATTCTAACAATACGACTGTTAGAATTTGATTATTTTACAGAGACAAACAGCTGATATTTTAGCCAATCACGTTACTTAAACTCTAAAAACATTTGTTGTAGAAAATAAAAAGGTATCGTAGTGTGCAGATAATAAGGAATCAGCATGAATGTATCAAAAAAAAAAAAAAAAAATTACAGCCAATGGAAGAGAAAAATCAATAACATTAACAAACCTTATAGCCAGAACCGTTCTTCATTTAAATGATACCAAATGATGAAAACAATATGGGTAGGAATTTAAAACTTTGAAAAGGTGATGAATTTCTTGTTTGCTGTGATTCCAAAATAGTTATTTGAAGGTAAACTTTTTTTTTTTTTCTTTACAATTTTCTTTCTTTCTTTCTGAGCTAATATTTATTTGAAATAAGAATACATAATTATTTATTTGTGTTGGAAAGAATATCTAA
This sequence comes from Typopeltis vanoorti, assembly GCF_054136105.1. Classification (NCBI taxonomy): domain Eukaryota; kingdom Metazoa; phylum Arthropoda; class Arachnida; order Uropygi; family Thelyphonidae; genus Typopeltis; species Typopeltis vanoorti. The sequence continues at coordinate 60,917,321 of NC_143567.1, read as the reverse complement.
TATAATAATTGTGTTAAAATATATAAATATCCCTACTGTGAAAAAAAAAAAAAGAGTCGGACTGAGAGGACAACAGTCAAAATACAAATTTAAGTAAGACCACAACATTTTTTTTTTTCTCCTTGTAAAATTTAATGCCACAAACTAACTAGATTTTTGTTATTTTATTTTATTTATTTATTTTTTTTGACTCAGTGAGTTAAAAGTCTTATTTGTTCATGCAAGCCCTCAAATATATCAAGAATCTGTCAACTCTTGGAAGCAAAAAAAAATCGAGTATTATTTTAATAACCAGAATTTTAGTGCAGAAGATTTCACCTGGAATTACAATACTGCTAGAATTTGGTTATTTTACAGAGCCATTAGATATTTTAAACCAACACGTTACTACACACACACACTATTTTTCACCTAGGTACAACAAGTTGGCGACCGGATAAGAGAGATATCCTTTAAGATACGACTTAGTGAGAAATCTACAGTGTTGGAAAATAAATTCACATTTTATTTATTCGTTAATTTTGCTCAGTTATTCTGTTAGAATATGTAATTAAACTGATTTTTAAAAGTAAAATACAGAAAATAGCCATTCAATTTGAAAAAAATAAATAAATAATTTCACTTGTCAGAATTCCATACCTTAACAGCACTCGGAATTCGAAACAGGAAATTACACTTACCCTAAACAAAAAGGCGCATAGACTTTCCCACCAAGCTTAGGAAACATAGCATGAGCAACTGTGGGAAGGAATTAAACAGAGAACGAACCAATCGGATAGTAATCTAAATTAAATATTCAACTAAGTCTCATATACTTTATATATTTATTAATTCTGCTCAGTTATTCTGTTAGAATATGACCTGTAAAAGTAAAATACAGAAAATAACCAATCAATTTGAAAAAAAAAAAATAAATAAATAAAAATTTCACTTGTCTGAATTCCATACTCTAACAGCAATCGGAATTCGAAACCGGAAATAACACTTACCCTAAACAAAACGGCACATAGACTTTCCCAAGTGGGAAAGAATTAATACAGACAACCAATCGGATACTACTCTAAATTAAAATTAAATGTAAGCATTAATTAACAACACCAATGAATTCCGACGGTAACGAAGAATGAATAATTTTAGGATATGTGTTATTCAAACATCTTGATACTAAGTCCTTAGTCATATGTAATTATTTGAGAAATATCCAAACTTGAGGAAATGCTACCCAATTTACGGATGTGACTCATGTCATCCCCTTTGAAGAAAACCTCTCGCTGGAGGATATTGCAAATGACGAAACCACAGCATCTACGGTCTGTAATCCAAAAGGATGAAGTAACTAGTTCAGGTTACAGTATTTACAGAAATTTCATTCTTTGTGGTTTTTGTGTTTGTGTTGTGGATATAAAATTGAACTATTTTGGAATATTCGTATTTAGAAGAGTCATCTGGAAAGCTGTAAGTACTTTTTTAATTTAAACAAAACTGATCGCATGTTGTTTGGTAAGCGTAATTCTAAAACTGAATAGTTTTTTTTTTCCATAAGAATAATCATAGGGTATATATTAGCGTATCAACATGGACACATTAGCGATTTTTTATGTCTAATGTGTGTGTGTGTGTGTGTGTGTGTTTAAAGACAGGTACTTTAAGTATATAATTAATTATTCAGAAAAGCTCGAAACACGAGAGCCATCACGACTTTCTCTAAGAATTCCCACACTTTAACAGGAAAGAAATACCCAAAATGTATTGGAAAATTAGTACAACCATTTATAGAAGAAAAAAAACAACTGTATGTTTGTGTGACATAGAATATAGTTAAATTAAATTATCATTCCAAACTCAATAACAACAAACATTCGCGTCACGATTCCTTATCTTATCTTGATCTTGATCTGGTTTAAAGTGTCCCACCAATCACGACACGATTTCTTATCCACTAATATCATCCTTTCCATTCAAAACAACAACGTCACTTATTTACAAATAACAAATGACGACATTTATTTACAAATAACAAATGACGTCACGTATCTACATCTGAAAACAACACACACCCACAACACGAATCCTTATCTCTACCATCACCCATAATTCCATACGCGAACCAAAACACAAGAACTGCAGCCATTCACACACTTGCCCACATGGAAATTCCAAACATTCCAAACTCATGAAGCCACGCACACCGGAAGTATTTGGTTTAAACTGTCCCACCAATCACAACACGAATCCTTATCTCTACCATCACCCATAATGCCATACGCGAACAAAAAAAATCACCCACAATTCCATTCACGAACAAAAAAAATCACCCACAATTCCATTCACGAACAAAAAAAATCACCCGTAATCCCATACGCGAACCAAAACACAAGAACTGAAGCCATTCACACACTTGCCCACATGGAAATTCCAAACATTCCAAACTCATGACGTCACTCACAATGACGTCAGGAAGCCACGCCCACAGGAAGCATTTGGTCAGAAACTCCAACCTGAAGCCATCGACACATATACCCTCAGTGAAAAGCCACGCCCACCGGAAGCATTTGGTCAGAACCTCCAAGCTGAAGCCATTGACACATATACCCTCAGGGGAAAGCCACGCCCACCGGAAGTATTTTGTCAGTACCGCCACCCCTACTACTAGGATTATATGCTGCAAAGGTTTTTAGTTTGCCGACAGAACTCGTGAGAATCTCAATGCCGGTGATTTCGAGGTTGGTGGTAGGAGGGATGTTTATGGAGTGATGAGATAAAATTTGAATGAAAATTGCCGTGCCTCCTCCTCTGTGGGAAAGTCTATCAGCTCTGTACAGTTGGTATCCACAAATTTTGGGGTTGTCTGAAGGTCTTAAGTGCGTCTCATTTAGTAAAAGGACATCTGGCTGATGTCTTTGGACGAAATTTTGAAGTTCTAAAATCTTACTCCTCAGGCCGTTCGCGTTCCACGCAATGATCTCTAGAGATTCTGGTTTTACTTTGTTACTGTTCATTAGCGAGCGCTGAAATAATAGCTTGTGTCCTTTAGAAATCTGTTAGTAGAACTTTGTAAAGGGTTGGATCTGCTAAATTCCAACAGCATATTTGCCAAGGAAGAGGTAATGATAGCTGTCAGATTTGGATGTGATGTTGGCTGTTCCAGAGATGTCTGTTTAGGGCGAGTTACATCCGCATACGTCCTAGACTGTTGTTTCTGAGTTGTTCTTTTAGAGGCCTCAGATTTCAGTAGATGGGCTTCTGATCCTTTATGTTGAATTATAGGAGGCTGTGAAGTAGTCTCTGATGTAGGTGTGCTAAAAGAGGAAGAGTATGTTCCTTCTGATTTTCTATTTCTTGGATTGTGCGCGCATCTTCTGTAGTTGGCAGTGTGAGGACCGCCACAGTTGGCACATTTAGCCGGAGTGGATTTTGGCTTAGAGCATGTATTTGTTGGGTGGCTGACCCCACACTTTAAGCATTTAAATTCACCCTTACACATTTTCTGGGCATGACCAAATTTCTGACATCTATGGCATTGCCCTGTTGAAGTCCTTTTTCTTAATGGTTTGATAGTGATTTTCCGTCCACAGATGGACGTCAGATCATATATGTGCTTGTAGGTTTGACTGATCTCTACTAACCAGTGGCATTGGAGTCCTGTCTCTCCTCGTCATTCTGCTGACCTTTACGGGTGGTAAATCTTGCTAGTGTAGATCTGCAGTGATTTCTTCTGTGGAAACATCTTCAGATACACCTCTAATCACTACTTTGAGGGTTTTTTTCCTGATCCCAGTGTGGTACTGAATACCTCTGGTATTCAGTTCAGAGGTTAACCGTCGATAATCCATCACTGTCCTGGGTTGGATTTTAATACGCTTGGCTGTATGATATCTGTAAGTTGTACATCGTAGTCCTTAGGGATATCCATTTATTCTTTTCACGCAGAATAATTTGGGGTATTTTTTCCCTCGTGGAGGTAGAAGAGTCCGGGACAGAGCCATCTTCTTCCATTTCATCCACATTTGGTGGTTCAGAGGCTGCAGCTTTGCGCTTTTTGCGAGCGCGAACCTCCTGATGATTGGTGTGGTCAGTAAGGGTATTTCCTCCGCAGTTATTGCTATTTCGCTAGCGCTGTCTTGAAGAAGTTCTAAGAGTTGAGAGTCATCTGTATCAACTTCTTTTATTTCATGAACTACAACCTTTCCTGGCCATTTTGTGTGAAGCAGATTTCCTACGTGTTTTTTAAAAATTGCCAGAAGCTGTTTAAAATTAAGTTCTTCGTACGGTGCATCCATAGTTAGACCCAAGTCTAGTTCTGTAGAGCAGGACATGACTACCCCTTTCCACAATAATAATAATAGACAGTTTCTAATGAAGTAAATGAAGCAGTGAAACAATGGCGATACTAATGGCAGTAGGCCTAGCGTATCGCCCTTGTTTTGAAATTTGTTGACTTACCTACTTAGCTGATTCTTTGGACTTCTTTAAAAATAAACCGATTGATTATAGTAGTAAAACTATTTACTTCTAGTAAATTTACTAGTCAAAATTCCTTGAATCACATTTTATATCAATTATCAAAATCCCGCACGTCAAACATCATCGCTATCCATTAGATCCGTCAATCATTTTCAAGCTAGAAAAATGCACTTCTTACTGTGATATAATATTGTACTTCATTACGACATATAATGAAAGCGACTCCTAGTGGAGACAACATTCATGTGCAAGTAAAACAATTATATTAACACATTATTTTCTTGCATTGTGTACCTAAAATGTGATATTTACACTCGATAACTATAGGGTGAATGAAGAGCTTTAAGTAAATTACTACCACTCAATTAATAGTGAACTTTGACTGTAGATTGAGGCTTAATAACAGATGTATTTTAAACTGCTTTTATTTTAAATGGCATTTCAATGAAAGGTGACTTAGCGGGTCTCATACAGAGAAGACACAGAGTTAGATAAGAAAGATGATTGGGAGACCGTCGAACATCGTCTGTAGGACAAACTGAATAGTCTGCAGAATTTGGTAGAAAGAATCGAGAGGTAAGGTATGCAATCTGGAAGAAGCACGAGATGATGGTTATAACAACCAGTTGCATGAGAAATGCAAAGACCAGGCGATGAAGGTGACCCGCTTTTTTTAAGCTAAAAAAAAGTTCTACTTACTCTCTTTGGGAAACGGAAAGGCTTAAGACGATTTATTATTATTATTAATTTTATCTCAAAGGAAAAACTTATTTATTTACAACCAATTTTTATTTTACAACAATGGGACATGGAGAAGAGATCGACCTAAAACTTCGTGAAAGCTTTGTAATACACGTGAAGGAGAATAAAAAATAATTCTTAAAAATATTAAGGTCATTACACTTTATTACATTACTCTCAAGTCAAGTGGTTGAGGATCAATAGTTATAATATGTTACTAAGCATTTTGCTCTCATTTTGTAGGTCCCGTTATAAGGAGTGGGTGAATTCAAATATTTGCTATCAAAATTGGTATATAACATAAACAATGAAAATTATTTCTTCATTTTTAAAAACATAATTTTTCGCAACGTTAAAATTACAAAACAACAACGAAATGTAAAATATAGAACCATGCGAAACAAGAAATGTAGAATCTCGTCTGCTTTCAACTCGATATCATGTGATATTTCATATGCAAAGAGCAACTGAACCTTAGGTATGTTATGAGCAGCGAGTGCAATGTTAAATTAGTAGTTGTCTGTGCAGATTTTATTGATATTATTATTTTTTGCAACATAACTCTTTGCCAAATTACGTTATGAGTCCAGGAAAGAGAAAAAAATCGCTTCCAGGAAAGAGAAAAAAAAAAAAATCGAGGGAAAAATTCACTTATGAAGAACGAGGTAATAATTATTCAATATTTACCGCTTTCCCCTTAACGTATATTTACCGCTTTCGTTTTTTTTTTGGGGGGGGGGGGGGGAACGGCCAGTGATTGATATTCCATAGTCTTAGACATTCTCCATATAGTGGTTGCATATGTTATAATTTCATTTTTTAAAGTAAGTTTAATTTTATTACTTTGTCTTGTTGCTTATCCGAATCATTTCACTGAAATTATTCCATCATGTAAAAATAAAAATGAGTGGGTAGTTTAATACTCTGTGAATTAATAGAATCGCAAAGAAACAGTATCTACTAATTCGGTAAAAGGAATTCAGGCAAAGGTAGATAGTTTAATAACATTGTGTAGACTTCCATAAACCCTAATGACGTATTTCTTTCTCTCCACTTTAGTCACTGACATCTAGCGATTTAAAAACTTCATCTTGGAGTTTCATTAATTAGCAGTGAAGTGTTTTCCATTTGCAGCACAACAGGATCACGTTACTTCGTTCAGCAACTCGATAATATTATTCACCAAATAGGCAGGGTCGCGCGAAATAAGAGACGAAATAATTCACCTTTGAACTGCCGATGTACATTAACACTGTACTTTTTAAAAGTGCAGTGTATAATTTAGCTAATTTAATGTAAAGAGGAAGGGATACAATCGAAGGTATAAATAAGTAATTTTTATATCTGCTTCCTTAGCTATTGTTTTTTTTTTTTTTTTTATCAACAATTCCTTCTACCATAAAGAAGAGACAACTACCATATCAGGAAATTCCCCCAAAGTAGAAGAGAGAGTGCTAACGTGTCAAAGAAACCTATAAAAATTCTCAATTGAATTCGTCCATAAATTATGTAACACTTCTGGTGTGAGGATTGTGACAATGGGGGTGAAAGGTCTAAAATTACTTGGACGTTTTTTTTTCTCTCGGTTTTCACAAAAATTCAAGAATTATTTTTTACATTTCTCTTTTTGATACAATGAAGATGTTTGAATCTTCATCACAGCAAGAATCAGTATATACAAATGATTTTCAAATTTTATCTTTTAAAGAATAAATTAAAGGCATACTTGTGTAGTCCATCTGTCTCCATTACTGCTACCTTCCCCAAGACTTTTTTCAGGTGGTTCCTAAGTTAATTGCACTTTGATATAAGTAGAATTTCTTCTTCACATATTTGGATTTTTCGACTCAACTCAAAAAAACGATCATAGAATCCACCCTATTTCAGACATAAATCTCTATTTCTGATTTCTCACCGTATTTCAGACATATCTGTTAAAGACCTGAGATTGTGTCACTTGATGTTTGTAATCTCTCTACTGAAACTCTTGATTCATTGATAGCTTTGAGCTCAATGATAGGCTGAAGGACTTGGTCAGCTTCTTATCAATCTTTAAAAAGTTAGTTAGGGATAAAGGAGTTCCTTTGGTAAAAGGCATTAGAGAATTTTGTTGACTCAAAAATTAACCCAAGAATTCAGAGAGTATATTTTATATGTGTTATGATGATGAGATGGCAGAAGCTGTCTGCCGTATTCTCTTTCATAATGCGTATGAAATCATTGATAATCTTTTGACTCAATTATCAATGACCGCTAAGGAAGAAGACTAGCTTCCCACCAATCTTCCAAAAAGTTACTTAGGCTAAAAGAGGTCAGCTTACTCCTATTGGGAAAAAAGGCACTAGTTTAGTTTTTATTTCATTTTAATGACATAAAAGGCATTTAGACTGCGTTAAATATGCTGCTTGTAGGCTTTCATTTTTTAATGAATTTTGAAGCTGAGGATTTTCAACAGAGTTGGCCTTAAGCCGATCGAACTGATTTGGCCCAATCAGGCTCCAAGGTATGAAATTTAAAATTTGGCACATTTCTGAAAGAAATGTATTAAATTTTTGCTGATCAAAAAGCAAGAAAATCTTTGAAATTATTTGCTATGGCCAAATATGCTTTGTAATCCTTATTTTCCATTCATTTCAAAGATTAGCTAATATCTGTGACTAAAAACTGTACTCCAACATTATGCTGTATCAGAATGGAATTTTTCAAAAATCAATTGAAAAAAATATGCGATATCAGACGATGAGAGGGAATTAGCCAAGCAGGCCAAAGAGTTCTTCTGCAGTGTGACGAGGAAAAGAAAGAATGATTATGGAAGGATATCTGATTTTTATTTAATTCGTATGGGGGTTCCCCTTTTTCCCCCCTGTCCCTTAGGACGGGTTAATCCCTCCTAATCTCTCAGGAGGAATTGGGCCACAGTCAAGCCCTCCCATTAGGAGGGCTTGATTGTGGATGTTCACGGAGGCCAGTTTGCCTGTTCTGGGGGGGGAAGAAAAACCCGAGGTTTGTGGTCAAAAAAAAAAAAACTCTACCTCCGTATGAGACCGGCTAAATCACCTTTTGTCGAAAGATACATCACCTCTTGGATGGGAATCGAACCCATGTCTTTCCTATCAAAGGACTTCGTCTATACCGACTGAGCTGCGGTGGCTCATGATATCTGCTTAATGCAAGTGGTATGAAGGTGACAGAAATAGCTAATTACTGAATCTTAATTTTGCCAGGGAGTGTCATCCAGGTGGCAAAAATTCAGTGACTGATATGTAAAGTAGATGAAGTGGAGACGCTTAAAAATATTGCAATATCTCAATGCGAATAGGTCATGGGATATCAGCCCATGTACGAGATATGCAAGAAAAATAGCAATGCATATGATCACTGGCCAAAGCGGATCGTACATACATACACACATAAAATAAAAACATATCCACGGTAGGTTACCTTGGATATGTTAATACCTAAGGACTGGTGATTAGGGTTTTGGAAACCCAGAATTTATAATGGGATAAATAGGAATATGGTATTCAAGACAACCTATGCAGGGCAGCATAAACTACTTTGCTTCTATGATAGAATGACAGCAGAGATAGATAAATGAAATGTTTCCACTATGATATTGTTGGGAAAAGCATATGGATAATACTCTCGAGTAATCTGTTAAGTATGGAGCAAATGGTGATGGATCTGAAGCTGCAGACATCCTGTTGTAAGATGACTTGAATAAAGTGTTATTAAGGACAAAGGCTAATGATAGTCATTTCGATATGGCAAAGTGTTAATGTTATGCCTATTGGAGTGAAAATATTGCAAACTAAGTATTATGTTGACGGGGGGGGTGCATTGATAACAAATGTGAGTCTGTGTAGCTCAGTGGAAGTGGCATTTGCACCCACAGTTCTAAGCTGTCAAAAGAAAGATCTAAGTTCAATTATAGTTGCCGACTAAAGGAACCTTTTTTCGACTGGTCCCCGAGTTAATCGGTCTCTGGCACGGTAAGGTTTTTTTTTTTTGGGGGGGGGGGACGAAAAACTTGGAAATTCGGGTTTTTCGTCCCATAAAAACTCAAGGAATCAACCATAGAACTCACACTATTTCAGAAAATAAACAGTGTTAGGATTAAGGACCATGAGATGGCAACATTTGTCAGTCATCTCTTCTCAGGATGCCGTTTATATTTAGTGATAGGCTTTCTATTTCCGACTGGCTACCCATGGAGAATTAACTGCCTTATCAGTCTACGAAAGTAAGATCCAACTAAAACGGCCTCACCTACTCCTTATAGAGGGATAAAAAAGACGTTAGGGTTTTTTTTTTTATGAACCCCGGGATTTGGACAGGAAATTGAATTTCTGATAAAATATTGCAAAATGGATAAAATGGAGAGGCTTAGTTGGATGTTTATACACACAGGACAAGGAAGTTATTTCTCTTTGTAAGGCTTTGATATGTTGCATTTGCATCACTGTTGTCAGTTTCGGTCGCTTGGATTTCTTGGTAAAATAGAGAGGATTTAGAGGTAGGTGATCAATGTGGATCACCTGCTTTATGAAGCTAGATCGAAAGTTTATGAGTTACAAAAATTGATTGATGGACGGAAACGAAGGGAGATGAAAGAAACGTATGTTACTTAAAGTAGCTAAATTGGTTCAATAGAACAGATGCAATGGAAAATTTTAAATGCATAAGAGGAACGTAGAGAACGAGATACATCATTGTAAGTTAACTAAAACATGACTAGTTTTATGGTTGGAGAGTAGTGAATGAGTGGAAGATTTCAAGAGATGATTGCGAGTGTTTAGTAGTGAATACGTTTATAGAGAAGTATGAATAATGATATTTTATGAATAATGTTTAATGAATGCATCTCGTAATTATTTTTGACTCGAGATGATCACAGTTAAATGTCTGATTAATAATAATAAAATACTAGCAAATCATGTAAAACACATTTCAGTTCATCTTCACACGCTGCTTTCCGAAATCGAATCTCAAAGTAAGATTTATACTGTAAGAGGTAAAGGGGAATGATGTAAAAAAATCGCCACAAGGGTTAATCGAAAATTACCTTTCCATTATATTAAATTTATTGGATGATTATTTTTAAGCATGCCACCATAAGATATCAACAAGGCTTAATAACCTAAAGATATTAAAGAATTATTATAACTTATAAAAAATTCTCTAAAGAGCTTTCAGGAAAACTTTATTAAGTCGGTATGCTGCTACCCTCCAGTTCTCATCCCCACAGAAGTGCATCTCCATGGCTAAAAGGATTGTTCCTAACACTAACTAGTAGTTATTTGCTGAACTTTTCTGTTTTAGGTTGATTTTTCCGAGTTGTGAGATTAAAATCTTATTTTTTATTTATTTTTTAAATCTACTGTTAGTCTGATTCAAAGATCAGTTAACTCTAGATAGGTGTACGTGCACATATGCGTGTGGGTGGGCCTAGAATGAGTTCCTTTATTTGGAGACTCGAATGGTTTTTCTTCTTTAGACGTAGCAACACAGAAGTTACAACCCAGCTATGAAACTCTGTTTTAAATATAATTTATAATATTGCTATTTTAATAGTAAGTACTAAAATCTAATTTTATACCATTAAAATGCAATAGTTTGTTTTTATTTATCAAGGGTCGTGGCAATGGTTTTCTTAAAAACAAGCAAGTTACTCCTATTCTTATTACAAAAATCATTTTGGCCAAATCCTAGTGTGTATTAACTCTGGTTTCAGCTATATAAAATAAAATAAATAAAACAGACGTCTTTCTATTTTTCCTAGGAGGTAGGGCGAGGTCTTAGCCCTATTTAACTTTTGGAGACTAAGGGAGCAGTTCAATCTTTGAGTTGAATATTATTGACATGTTAACAGAGATATTCAACATAACATAACCTACTAAATTTGAAGTGCTGAATGTTATTAACGGAAGAACCAACCAAGGTTCAAAACGAATATGCAAAATTTAGATTTATATTCACTTTCTGTCTGTATATAAGTCATTCTGTAACTCTGGCTGGTCAAATTTTACCTTTCCATTATATTAAATTTAATTAGATGATTAATTTTAACATTATTGGCTACATAAACGTCTGGTATATGCTTCAATTTTGGTTTAATCAGATCAGTTTTATTGACAGAATAATTCAAACTGATATTAATTCTGCCTAGTGAACGGAATATATAATGAAATTTGATATTTTGGATCACTCATAAAATTTTGTGGTAGTTTGGATTATTAAAATGGCAGAATCAAGCATAACAAAATTATGAATACAATCCATCTGCCAAAAACAGAGCTAGAATAATAGATTACCAGGGTTTTAACTCGGATGCAATTGTTTATTTATACTAGATGTATTTCCTCAACATGTTTCGCTGTCTATATGGCTAACCGCATCTTCAGGAGGTTGCCTAACATAAGTGAAAAAGCGACAAAACATAAACGTTTTCCAACAGTCCCTAATATCTATAAATTGAAAAGATATTTGGAATTCATTAATTACTGTCTGACCACAGACGCGAGACCCTCAGCTGGCAATGTGCCAAGAAAAGTCAATTCATGTTGAAGGTGAGAAAGGAATAAGGCTATGTACGAATTCGTTACCAACACAGGAAATCACATGCTTCATACGTAAAATTTACCACTTTAAAAACTAGAATTTTCATAAAAGAAAAGCCAATTTTAAGACGTATATTATACTCATCCGACGAAACCCATTGATTATCCTATTATCGGAATGGATTCACCTTCTGCTATACACAGTAGTGTCGAGGGGGGGGGGGTTCACATTTGTGAGACCAAGTTCAATGCATTTTAGAACCATTCCTTCATCAGTTTATAAGAGGAATGCTTTCAAAGGAAAAATATCAACTTTTTTGGGGGGGGGGGGGGTTCCAGGAAAACAAGTGATTAGGAAGGAATTTCTATCAATGAATATGTTGGCATAATGAGAAAGTAGTATGAACGAATCTCCTTTTTCCTTAAGTACTCTTAAATCTTTCACACCAGATGCACTCTACCTTCAACAGGCAAAACTATTCCATTGACTTCTGAAATTTAAGGTATACATTAGCAGCAGCATCTAAACACCCATAACATCAAAAGTTTTGGGTGTTAGAATTGGAAAGTAATTCTACAGTATACACTTTAATGCAATGATCTTTAACAGAACACTTCTATTAAAATGTTTGACAAATGTTCAAAACGCATTAATAGAAGTGTTTTAACATCTTCAACTTGTAAAGGCCAAAAGTTCGATTCTCATCCTGACAAGAGAAATCTTTATATATATATATATATATATATATATATGGGAATTTTTCAATTGAAGGTGAGTTAGCCAATCTCACATGGAGGTAAGCAGTTTTTCATCCTGCATACAAGCAAATCGGCCATCAGAACACATGCAATCAATAGACAAAAACAGTAGTGTTAGTGGTGGGTAGTAGATGGCATTGGTGTAGATGATGATGGTAGTAGTGGTTCAGTGTAGTCAGAGGATTAAGTAGCGGAGACAGCTGTTGAGCAGATGCCCTGCCTCGATGAGTCTTTGGACTCCTTGGAAGTGTCACAAAATAATAAAATCTGTCAAACAAAAATTCTAAGAATTTGTAGGAGGAAGGGGAATAAAAAAAGTTTTAAAAGAAAAACCACATACCACATTCCATTTCTGAGATCAGTTATTGTATGGATTATACGAATATTACCTAGCACTTTTCACTAGTTTTCAACCATATGGTACCGAATGACAATTTTTATTTTCACATAGTTCCAAGATTTATTTAAATACAATTAACAAGGTGACTGCACAATTTACTTTTCGTTACATTCCTCATTGAATACATTATATTGATTCCTACAGACAAGTCCTAGAGCATTGGTATCAGTCCAAACTAGTGTTTCTGATTTTTGGCTATTGTTTCCAGGACTCCACATGTTTTTTCCAAGTTGTGGGCATTCCTGGGACAATTTCACTCATGAAAATTATCATGTTTGTTATTTATATTATAAAATTGATTCAATATATTATATTAATTTTGTTATAATTATAAAATGCATCAATAACTGCTAAATAAATGACATGATAAGGAAGAGTAAATGTTTAACTGAGCCTTCACATCCAAATTTCATCATTGTCCTTGTTCTATTTGTTGCTACAAAATTCTTGCATTCTTAAATCCACAATATTTTGAACTTTAATATTAGATGAATGTTTTTCCACAAATCACTCCTATCTTGAAAATTTTTGTACCATCTGAATGAACAATACTGAAATGCCTTTTATTTCCAAATACTGGTCCACTTATCCAAAGTAAATGCTGGCATATCTGCTCTCCAGCCAGAAAAGCATCCATGCCCATGGCAGGTTCAAATCCCACCTGGACATAGATATTTGTGATTGTCTATGAAAATACTAGTGGTGGACAGTAGATGGAATTGGTGTAAATGTAGTTGGTGGAGACAGAGTTGTAGGTGTCACATAATAATAAAACTAAAATGGTGATCCAATTCTTTAATGCTTGATATTTGCTCTTAAGTTCAACTGAGTTATCTGACCGGTTCTTTGGCAACAATTCTTAGAACTATTGTTTACAGTATAAAACCACAAATGTTGAAAGAAACTGTTTATTTTAACTAGTTTTGTGAAATACTTTATTTCCTAATGAAGTGAAACAAATCAAAAAACTAGAAAGCAAATAATAACGGTTAACATTGCTAGTGAAAAATATGTGAAAACGTTTAAATAATGGAAAGATATGCATTTGCTATTATGCTGGCTGTTGGTTTGCGATGGATTAAGGAAGACCAGACTTGATGTACAATCATCCCCCCCCCCCTTTTTTTTTTTTAATGCTGTAGAGGATGCTTAATCATTTCAGCTGATTCCTTGAACACTATTAAATAAAAATGGTGATCAATATGAAGCATTTCAGTTTGTTAAAAACTGAAAGACCAGGTAGAATAGCAAAAAACTGAAAGCAGCTGAAATGATTAAGCATCCTATACAGCATAACAAAAAAAATAAGGGATGATTTTACATCAAGTTTAGTCTTCCTTTATCCATTGTGACACTTTATCTACCAGCAAAATACATCTGACATTAATACAGTTGACTACAGCAAACAATTCCTGTGATCTCAATTTTATATAATGAACATAGCTATACATATACAGGCAAATGGAAATCCCAATTTATTGATGGATAGGTGTAGACATGTTTATGCCAAGCAATATCTAAGTCATTTCAAGAATATTTCTACTTATACATTCCTGCAGAGTTTTGTTTTATTATTATTAACATCTGCAGAAATGTTAGTAAAACTGGAACACAAAGCTCATCCAACTGTCCCTTAAACTGATTCAATGTATCTACATTCACAATACACTCAGGCAATGCATTCTACTCACCAACTGCTCTCCATGCAAAGAACCTATTCCTCATTCCTCTGCTCACACCCTCTTATACAGCTTCCAGGAATGGCCTCTTATTCTATCTCCCCCCCCTCTCACATTCTATGAAAAATTTCTTCCATGTCAGCCTGATAACCACTGACTAATTTATGTTTCAATCATGCCTCTCGCCTCCTCCTAATCATGAGATTGCAATTTACATTCTTTCAATCTATCTTCATACTCCAAAGACCACTGACCAACTTGGTGAATCTTCTCTGGACCCTTTCTAACATATCACCATGAAAACCCAATGACCAAATTTATGCATAATAATCCATATGATATCATGTTATGATAGAATTAAACTAAGATTAATGATTTAATTTATTTTGATCTGTTCCAGATTAAAATAAGGTTGCCTCCCCCATCAAATGTATACTTTGCATCCCGTCGTAGCTTGCCAAATTTCAAAATCTTACACTTTGCAACACTGAACTGACCGTTTCCGTTTACCTGCCAATGCATGCAGTCTATTCAAGTCCTATAAGGCCATAACATCTACTCGACTTTGCTTTGTTTTCCCCACCTCTGCATATTACCAGTTAAATCTATCCCAATATCATTAATATACAAATTGAACAATGGTCCTGAAAGCAAGAGATTGACAATTACTAGATTATCATTCTCCCACTAGAGAGAGAGATGGAAAAAATGGTATGGAAATTGTTTAAGGTGATTGCATATATTCTTGCGGTTTTTTTAATACCGAAGTGCATAATGCAGTTATTAAAAAACTGCGAATAGAAATAAGAATATTCTTGCTGTGTGAAGTAATTACTTCAAAGATTCAATAAGTAGTGACAGAGCAGTGAGCATATATCCAATAGGCATGCAAGTCAAGTACACTTTGGTTTAGGTTTAAAAATAAAAAATGTTAAAAACAAGAAAGGCAGCTAGCTGGTGACAAATTTCACTAGAAGTAAATATGGAAGCATAAAAATTTTACAGTTGTTATAATGCTACATGATCCAGTGTAATAAGCACTAGATGGGTAAAAGAGTTTTCACAGTAATCATTAAAAATCTTCAAAAAGAAATAAACACTGCAAGAATTAGAGGAATTTTCTTATTAAGTATTCTAGATGATATATATACAAGTACTTAACAAGATTTTTTTTTGACAAAGCCAAGAAATGAGACAAGTATATAAGTTTTGAATGAGAAGAATTTAAGAA
Source organism: Typopeltis vanoorti (assembly GCF_054136105.1). Lineage (NCBI taxonomy): Eukaryota > Metazoa > Arthropoda > Arachnida > Uropygi > Thelyphonidae > Typopeltis > Typopeltis vanoorti. The sequence goes on along the minus strand of NC_143567.1, from coordinate 60,901,487 downwards.
TAAGTTGGCACCATTTTATATCCCTAAATAAATCCACTTAGTCTTTGAGAATAACTCAAACTCAACATCACCAGAGTTAAAGATCGGTACTATCACCATAAGAAGCCTGAATGGCAAAGAAATGTAGCTAGCGGAGGAATTAGATAAGTATCAGATCGACATAATAGGGGTGACTGAAACCAAAAAGACAAAACCTGGTGAGATCTTTCTGAGCAATAAATACAAAAGGTTATATTCAGGTAATGACAATCAAGGAAATGAAGGAGTAGCCATAGTATTCAACACAAAATACGAGGCTCATCTTCTTGAATGGCAGGCAGCATCAAGTAGAGTGATTTGGGCAAATATCAGAATGGGGAACTGGACAACGAGACTTATTTGTGCCTATGGTCCCAGAAGGTTCTACTAAGGTAGAAGTGGAATTTTTTGAGGCTCTAGAGAAAGCTACTGACACAATGAAAAAGGAAAAGTTGGCCCTTGTTGGGGATCTAAATAGCAGAGTAGGAAGTGATCGTCTCTGTCTGTGTTCACTGGGCATCTACAGATGCCATATAGTCACTCCGATGCTGCTCGATGATGTTCCACACTAGGCCTCGCCATGTAGTCCTGTTGTTTGCCCTTCTGGCAGCCTCAACTCTGTGAAGATCAGTCACTCCACACATGCCATCCATCCATCTCATTGATGGTCTACCCCTGCCTCTTTTTCCAGGAACTTTACCTTCTATTACTGTTCTGAGAAGTCCTTCCATCCTTTCTATGTGTCCAAAATATTTTAATTTTCTTCTGTCAATATCCTTAAGGAGCCTTAAAGTTCTACTAATCTTTTCTAACACCCATTCATTTGTATGCCTTTCAGTGTATGATATCCTCAACAGCCTTCTGTAACACCACATCTCAAAAGCAGATATCCATTTCTTATCTGACTTCTTTAGGTTCCAAGTGATTGTCAGACATACAAAAATGTTTTGGGGAAATTTGGAGAAAAGAGCAAAGCTAATAATAATGGCAAATACCTGTTGGATTTCTGCTCAGGACATGGACTGGTTATTACTAACACCATGTTCCAACATAAAAATGTGCACAAATTCACATGGAGAGAAGAGGCAAAGAATAAGAAAAGTCTCATTGACTATGTTATTGTTGATAGTGATGTTTTCTCTCTGATGCAAAACACCAGAGTATACAGAGGATTTGAAATTGGAAGTGATCACTATTTAGTCTTGAGCAGGATAAAATTGAATTTCATATTGAAAAGAATGAAATGTAAGAAAGTTTTAAAGCAAATAAAAGTTGAGCAGCTCTCAGATGTGAACTGTAGACTAAAATACACAAAGATTATTGAAGGAAAAATGAAAGAGTTTGAGAACAGGAACCAAACCTTGGAGATTCAGTAGCAAGCCTTGAAGAAAACCCTGATTGATTCAGCTAGAGAGGCATGTGGTGAAGTTGTCTGCAAGGATAGAAAAATTAGAACTCCATGGTGGACACAGGAAGTTAAAGAAGAAAGCATATCAAAAGTTCCTGGCAAATAAGTCAGCTTGTGCTCTTAGAGAATACAGAGACAAATGTAAGAAAGCTAAACAGTGTGTAAAACTAGCTAAGCAAAAGTCATGAGAGGACTTTGGCAAGAACATAGAAAATAAATATGAAGGTGGCAAAATATTCTGGAGGTTGTTAGCTTAGGAAACAGTGCTGTAAAAGGAGTTAGAGATGATAAAGATGACATGAAAACAGGAGAAAAAGATATCCTTGAAATATGGAGTAATTACTTTGAAAATTTGCTAAATGAAACAAGCAGTGATGACAGCACAGTGATAAAAAAAACACTGACCAGGCATGCAGTGAGGAATACATATCCATACTTGAAGTAGAAAAAGCCATCAAAGGCTTGAAATATGGAAAGGCAGCAGGAGTAACTGATATTCGACCAGAAATGCTGAAGTATGATGGTATAAAAGTCTTACAGTGGCTGCACTGCATAGTTCAGAATGCCTGGATAGAGGGACGAATTCCAGACGATTGGAGAAGAGCTCTCATAGTACCCATATATAAAAAGGTAAATAAAACTGAATGTGAGAATTACAGATATATCCCTACTGAGTGTTCCTGGTAAGATATATGCAAGTATACTTGAGAAACGGTTGAGAAGAATTGTGGAAGAAAAGCTTGAAGAACAAGCTGGATTCAGGTCAAATAGAGGCTGTCAGGATTAGATCTTCAGTTTACGACAAATAGTGGAGAAATCATGGGAATATAACAAAGATCTGTATTTAAGTTTTGTCGATTTGGAAAAGGCATATGACAAAGTGCCAAGAGAGAAGCTATTCAATACGCTGCAGTTATATGGTGTCAATGGGACATTATATCAAGCAATACTTAGTCTTTGAGTTTGTAAGTCAGCAGTTAGAATTGAAGTACAGGAAGATAGTTTAATGTTAAATCTGGTGTGAGACAAGGATGTACATTATCCCCTCTGTTATTCATTATCTATATGGATCACATTATGAAGGAATGTGGTATTAAACCTGATATCAAAATTGGAGATATTAATGTCAGCTCTTTGCTTTATGCAGATTATGTTATACTTCTAAATAAATCCGCTACAAGTCTGCAAGATTCTCTGACTAAATTGAATAGCTGTTGTAATAGATATGGTATGAAGGTCAGCAATAAAAAGACAAAGACAATGAAAATAGGCAGAATCATTGAAAATGTCAACTGTGTTGTGAATGGAGAACCTGTGGAACAAATAAAACATTTCAGCTACTTAGGCACAATTTTTAGTGAAGATGGTAAATTAAATATGGAAATAGGCAACAGAATCAACAAAGCTGATATGGTAGGAAGTCAAGTGAATAAATTCATATGGAATAAGAGAGAAATTAGTTCAGAACACTAAATTAGCTGTATACACCGTTTTTAATATGATATTGGCATCAGTGGCAATATCATATTAAAAACGATTATATTAGGAAAGAACGTGACATTGTCAGCATCCAGGAATGCATTAGCAGAGTTAATCTCAGGTGGTATGGTCACTTAAACAGAATGGATGAGGAAAGATTAGCAAAACAAGTGTTCTCTGCCAGGTTGGCAGAAAAACAACCCAGAGGAAGACCAAGATATAGGTGGATTGATACAGTACAAAGTGCTTTAGACGATAGAAATATAAGATCTGGTAATGTTGGAGTCTTGACAAGTAACAGACTGATTTAGATTAAAATTGTAGATAGGAAGTGAGTAATGATGTAAATTTTTCATGTAGTACTATCATATCCTATACACCCCTTGAGAGTACATGGCAGGAATTTGATGATGACAAAAGTGGTATGAAAATCAGAAATTAAACTACAGAAATGCATAGGGACATGGAAAACATTAGGAAAATTCATAATAGAAAATCTAGATAAAAAGTAAAAACATTCCAGTTAGGTACAATTTTTATGATGGCAAATTGCATATAGAAATAAATAACAGAATTATGCAAAGCTGGTATTGGCAGGAAACAGTATTAAAACTGGTTTGACTTATGGATCTAACAATTACTAGGAGAAAAGTTGATCAAAGGATGTTATGATAGAATTAAACTAAGATTAATGATTTAATTTATTTTGATATGTTCCAGTCTCATTCTTTAATAACATTCAATGCTTCATTCCTCATAGAAACTACAGATCAATGACAATCGTGTTAAAAATAATATCAGAAAGGAACCCAACAAGAATGTGAGGAGAACCAATGTAGGTTAGCATAGTTAAACAGAATAGAAAAGGTTAACAATGCCAAGATCTAGAGGAAAACCGATATCCAAGGGACTGATGCAATTAGTATCTTAGAATGAAATCTCAAAATGAGACCTAAAAAACTAATTTTAAAGAAACTTCTCGGTAAAAGTTAACAAAATTATCTACTACTATCATAGTATCCTGTCCCCCCCCCCTTGAAGTATTCAGGGGAAAAAAATTGCCAAATTTAAATTATCCTTTGATTAATGTTATGATAGAATTATTAAACTAAGATCATCATCTTCCTTATACCCTCTTTTACCCTGCGGTGTGCGCTTCGCAACCATATGCCTGGGGAAGGAGTGTCCTAGGTTTGATTCCCGTCTGTGACGTGAGGAGCTGAAGGATCTTCCTCAGCCATAGCCAAGTTAGCCAGTCTTGGGTGTGGACAGCAGGGTTTTTTCCTCAGTTAAACTAAGATTAATGATATAATTTATTTTGATCTGTTTCAGTCTCATTCTTTAATAACATTCAATGCCTCATTCCTCATCTTTCTTTATAATCTCTAGAATAGTGAATATTTGTTAGTTGAACAATGTATTTTTCAGTTTTTTTCTTCAAAATTTTATTCTTATCTTGATGCATTAAATGTCTCCATTTTTATACAATATAGATAATACGAAGATGCTGTATATTTTTAAATATTTCTGTTTGCAGTGAACTAAGAACAAGTGTTTAGAAAAATAAAATAAAGTTTGCAATTTAATATTTTTATCTGATGTGAATTATAATTTGACTTTTTTTTTTAAATGATCATTTTACTTCTGACTGGGATTTATGGACACATCCATGGAAGTATTTTTACTTCTTCCCCCAACTGATATTTTTATTCCATTTTGTTTTATTGTAGTGTTTAACTTGTATTCCACTCTTTTTAAGAGCTAGTTGTCATTTTAATATTATCACACCCCTCCATGGAGTAAGCAAACCCATTGTGGAAGATTCATTCAACTGACAACATATTATACTAAATCTTAAAATCCTTAACACTCGCTGCATTCTGATAATGCATTCCATTCATACACAGTTCTCCAAATAAAAAAATCTACTCTGCACACCCCTCTTCACCACATTCTTACATATCTTCCAGAAATGGCCCCTGGTTATTCTCTTCTATTTTTTTTATAATCCCTTCCAGATTAACTCAATAAAATCCTCTCACTAATTTAAACGTCTCTTCATATCCCTTTTAATATATCTATATATATACCCAACTGATATGAAGATTTTATTGCAATGTATTTTTTACTTGATTAATACTTAAAATGTTTTCAAATTAATTTCCACCACCTTACTATTACTAACCCATGCTCATTATGGAAATAAAACCCGCCTTGAAATAATTAAAAAAAAAAAAAAAAACATTACATTTAGTCCATAACATTAGTGTATATGGTGTTAAATGATGCTTTTTTTTTTTGGGATGGTATGCAATGGTACAGAGTATAAGGACCTCTACTAAACAGCGACATATGGATATAGTACATTTTGAAATTTGTAATATTCAGTACTTTTATTTTATTTAACACATTTACCTAATATTCAAATAAGCTTCGTCATTTAATGAAATCTGTTAAGATATTTGCTATAACTATTTTTAGAATTTTAAATTACTTGAAAACATTTATGGCAGCTAGTTATGCCTCAAGTAGGACTGTATTTCATTGCTATAATAAAACTTACTTTGTTAAATGTTAAAGATACCAAGTAATTTTATAACCTTGGTTTTAATCCTTTTCCACAAGCAAGCAAACAGATAAGTTTGTGCCTGAACGTAGTTAAAGTCTCATGGTAGTGCAACACCAAAGCAACTCGTGGTAAAGGTGGAGCAAGCTCTGATCACTATCATTGATATTTCCTATAACGTAAAACACATTTCCTAGGAGATGTATGACGTTATACATTATGGGTGGGGGTCACTACCCATACCGGTTTCAACCATTTTTGAGGTCTCATCAGTGAGTAGGCAGGCCCTGAAATGCCAAAGTTTTAGTAACACAGAGCTTATCAATTTTACCTATGCAAGTTGCCACAACGTGCTTTGACCTTATTAAGTAAGAATCTCCAGATGAGAGAAAGATGTGGTAAAAACTTACTTTATTTGGTTTGCAACTATGTAGCATAGTATTCATTCTAGTTGTTTCTAATTACACCAAATATTTTAATTACTATAGGTTTCATTAAATACTGCATACATTGACTGTGTGTTTATAGTGCTACAATAAAAATTTACTTCGTTTTGCTTGCATCTGTGCAGTTTGGTGTTCATTTCATTGGGGAGATTTCCAATATATAGATTATGAAAACAAAAAGCACTTGACAAATTCTCATGTCCTGCCTAATGGTCAAGTACAACATGAATTAATCTCTCCCCTTCTGACAAATGTGTATTAAGTAAATTGTTTTACTAGCTTTTATCTCCTATTCACAGATGTTCTCTTCATCTAATACAAAAAATATTGTCTTGAAAAAAGTAAAAAATGTAATTTTTGTAAAAAAAAAAAAACTTTCTTTTCAGTCCACAGTTAAGAAATTCAAAACAAATGAGTGAAGAGTTAACCAAGGCTGCGTCAAACATTTTTTTTTTTTTTTTAAATTATGGTAATAACATCCAGCAGCAAAGAATGACAGACATTAATCAATGGCCAAGTTCCTGGGACTGTTGATCAGAAAATGACTCTTATGTGAAGTATGACTGGCTAAATTATCAAAATAAGAGACTTGGATGCAGATCTGTTAAGGTATATGCTGCCTCTAAATTCAACAAAACCTGCAATTTTTTTAAAGGTGCTTTTAACTGTCGAGATATAATTTTGCTAAATTTCTTCACCATTCAAGCCCGCTCCTACTCATTGCCTTAGTTGCTTGGTGGATTATGATGGCCCTGATTGGATGTGCATTATGTAAACAAATAGAAAAAACTTTTAGTTGAAAAAAATGGGCAAGAAGAATTTCTAAGGAATGAGCAAACAACAAAGTTTCCTATTTTGACAAAAGTAGACCACAACAGCTACTATCTTTAAGAAAACATCACACTATGAAGTAACAATATAGGTACATAATTGAGTTTTTCAATTCCTTTGAATACATGTACAAATGTACAGATTTGGCTGAATACTGAAATAAAAACTAAGACATTATATAAATATGATGCTGAGCTGTTCAATTTTCTGGATTTATTGGAATGTTATCCCATTGTAAATGTTACAGGTACATATGAAACAATATATATTATATATATATATATATATATTAGAAAAAAAAAAGCTAACAGATAACATTTATATATTATATGGCTGTTGTTAAATAAACATAACAATTCTCCCTTGAAACATTTTACATGATTATTATTTCTTTACTGTAATAGCAGATCTGCGCATAATCTATGTGCAAAATTCTGAAGGTTAGGAGCTAAGCTCCATCCAGTAGGCATTGTTTGCAATGAAACACTCAGAAAATATGAGGATGTAATTACAGCTCAAGAAATGAGACTTGTTCTGCTTCTTTCATGATGACATGCCATGGTAGTACATAATGTCACTGTGCATAATCACAAGATACACATTAGGTAAAACTGCAGATGTTCAGGTGTTGCGAATTTTTCCTGGAACGTAGTTTTTGTCAATAGATGGATCCTGTAGAAACATATGTAGGCAGCGTTCATTTTGGGCCAAGGGATGTCCAGCCACTCTGAAATAAGAATTCAAGATTTAGAATACAACAATTTTTGGCAATTAACAAAAATCCATAGAGAACGGATGATAATTTTCACCCAAATTCAATGAAGACATTACTAAGAAAATAATCTGGTGATTCAAACTAATATCCTAAAACTTCAAGGTATTTTGCAATACCTGTTTTTCAACAATGGATAAAGGAGAAATTCCAACAGAAATATTCACAAAGAAACATGTATTCAAAGCCAAATTATTAGTTAAACAAGAAAAGTCAAATAAGAAATATTGTAGAAAGTATAGCAAATTATTCAGAATCATCATCATCTGGAAATTAAGACCAGATTTTACAATTATACTTCACTGTCAGTGAAATATTTCATTTGCATCACTAGCTGTTCAATTTTAAGTATATGCTAAAGCAGCTAAGATCAGTTTGAAAAAAATCCTGAATCTCTACATAATGGACAACTTTCAGTTGATCCCCCCCCCCCCATAAATACTCCTAACATCCTATATATGGGATTTAAATTGACTTTTCAATATAAACATGGTTGTTTAAAGGCATTCTTCCAGATGTACTATAAAGAGAGCACTTCAATATATATCAGGATGAACAAAGAATTTAAATATGGAAAGAATGATTGGCTAGTTGAGAGTCAAAGACAGCAATGGAACGTATGTGAATGATAAGAACATTTCTGTGTGAGATGGATTATCTATTAAGCACTTGTCCTTTTCTGGTTAGCATCAAATATTTTAATAAGCTTTTTGATGTACCATCCTAAATATGATTCTAAGATAGACAAATCTTGAATTTATAGTGTTAACTGTTCAGATGTTTCCAAAGTTTATTCATATGTAAACAAACAAAATTTGTGCATGTAGTATCTTCACGACTAGGCTACGCATATATAGAGGCTGATGACTTCACACCAATTGCCATTCATATCCCATAATGCAAAGCACGCTTGCAGATTGGTGTCTTCTGGTTATGGCTCCCATAACCAGAAGACTCTCAAAGAAGAACTCTACTTTGAGACCTCAAAGATTGAAACCAGTCTGGGTAGTGATCCTCCCCATAATGCATAACAATATACACACTTCTGAAAGGAAGTGTGCTTTGCATTACGGGGATACTAAATGCAATTAATGTGTATCATCCACTTCTATAAATAAATAGCCTAGTCAAAGATATTTCTGGTGCAAACTGTTTGCTGACACATGGCAAAGAGGATTAAACAAGAATACAATTTCTTGACAAGTATATGGATTACAAATTGGTATACATTCATATTTGATAACATTCAATACACTTTTCCTGTTAACAGAAAAGTCTAAAATATCAATTATTTTTCAAGTTCTGAAATTGTTCATTGTAAATTGAGAAAAGTAACAGCAAAATTAGAAGTCCACAGCATAGTGACCAGATGCTAAAAAAACACCAAGTCAGTCTTATTAGGATTCCAAAAGTTAGGTTTATAAATTAACTGAAGTACCTGATAACTTCATGAAAATTACTTGACAGTATTGTTAAACCAGAGCCTCTGTAGCTCAGTCAGTATAGATTAAGCCTTTTGGTAAGAAAGACTTGGGTTCGATTCCCGTCCATGATGTGAAGAACCTTTATCTGGTCTCTTTCAACTAAAGGTGAGTTAGCATGTCTCATATTGAGGTGGTATTTTTTTTTTTTGGGGGGGGGGGGGGATTTTTCAACCAATCAGGATTTTCATCTGTCAAAACAGGCAAACTGACCCCCATGAACACACACACATGGATCTACAGCCATGAATACTTGCGACATTATGTGGAAGAGAGAGGGTCCTCACCACGTCGTAACACCTGTAGTTAACCATGAGCCACATCATGGTAGTCAACCTCCCCTAGATAGGAGATGGCACTTGAATGGGATTGTTAAACCAAATGTTCAGCATTAATGTAGTTTTAGTTTGGGCAAAATTTTAAACAATCTAAATTTTGAAAATTTATGAAACCAGCATATAACTGTTTTAAAAATCACACAATTTGCATGATCTTATTTAAAAAGCATGCACATAATGGTAAAAAATAAAACCATCAAATGTTTAAATTCATACTTGTTCACAAAAATTTCCAGGCCTTTTCTCCTATCTTCTATGAATTCTTCATCAAATAAACCATCATCACCTCTTAAAGGTAGCTGCCTCTTCCATGCTTTCCCAGGTAAAGGTGGCACTACAATCTTCATAAAGAGATACTCTTTAAGTCATTTAAACCTTTTTTATATTTGCAGAATTTTTTAAAATTCAAAACTAAATATCAAGACTAAGCTTATAATAAATAATTTACTTAGAGGTATCCATATTAATAAAGTTTTTGCCCATGTTTGATAGGTATTTTTATTATGAAATGAACAGAAGTGTAAAAATCAATTTATAATTAAGAATTTTTAACAGTTGCCTTTGCATGTTACAAAGCACAGCAAGGAGATTCCTGGGAAACTCAGCTGGACAGAGAAAACATTGCTCTGGTAACTAGAGAAATGAGAGGAAAAGTTTGAGAAAAAAGACCAGAGAAAATTTTGTTTTTGGAACTTTCTGTAAAATCTGACAATGTGTGAATGGGCAATTCCAAAGTGGAATTTCAACAAGGTGAATACTTTGACCTGATGAATTGATATTGTGAAACAAATTAATAGTAATTCTATTACCAGGTTCAAAAAAACATTGAAATGGAACATTTCCATTCTCAAGGATGCTAGTAATATATTGACGAATTATTTTCTCTTAAGCAAGTGATAGAATTAGTCCGAAACAAATGAACAACAGCTCTACTTTGATAAATTTTATTTATGAAGAATTAAAGAACACTGTTCTCTGGAAAAGCATTTGTGATTGTACTTACTGCCTGAGGATGAACAAGATATATATGCTAAATACGACAATACTATATAGTCCCATGGAAGTTAAGAAAAAAGAAGTTACACAAATTTAAAAAAGGCCTGATAAAAAAAAAAAACAGTCTGGAATACTGATAATTATATGTAAAGCAATCTCTGAATAAGTGCACAAATGATTCTATCAAGTTTCATTTGGAATGCTTTGGATCCAATCAGGTTTAGTTATTTAATTATATTTACCTTCTACTAAATGTAAGTTTAGTTTTATTTTGAGTCAGCCATTTCCTGGATCCATGTTTCCTTTTCTCAGACCAAATAACTGAAAATCCTTACTGGAATGAGGACTTTCATTCCCCAACTCCAATGCAAACAACTACCTCAATCCAAAATAAAATTCATCATACATTCAATATGCATAGGTCAAACTGCAGCTTCTCACTCAACCTATATTACAGTACAAAACAGTAAGAAAAATCTCAAACAGACTGTATAAGGGTCAAATACTGAAAACTTTTCCTATTTGGCCTCAAAGCAGTCAAGCCTTCTGGGTCCCTCACTAAAGCTAGAGACTTCTCTTATTTTTGGGCATCAGTCGTTTCCCCAACTCTAAACAAAGGCAAATTACTTACTATACCATGAACTGCTCACAAGATGTCTCCTTTGATCTGCTCAAAGGACAGAAGAAAAATCCTCAGTCTGCTAAAAATTAGTGCTACAGAATTAACCCATCATGTATCACCTACACAAGCTGTTATACTTACATGACATCTACCCAACAAAATAAGACTATTCAGTCTAAAAAAAAAAAAAAAATCAGCCATCAAAAGCCATCATCTCATGTCATTATTCTCGAAAGAGGGGAAGTTTAAAATATTTCTTATTTTTAAAGAAGATCAAGTGGCTTTCCATGCTATCAAAATATATCTGTCTTATTTCTCAAAAAAGATCTTACTTCACTTGTCCCTACTTTTAATAATGTTCAAACCTTCAGTCAAGATCTGTTTTCTTCTTGGATCGATGTTCACATCTAGCATGGCATAAACACAGAGTCTCAGAACTAAAAAAACTTGATATATTTTTTTTTTTGTTCAACGCACTATTTCTGCTTAAATCCTACCCTCATAAACCCAAAATATTCCCAATCTTAGATTGTTTACATTTGGGGTGCACCCAAAACCTAAGAATTCTCAATTACATACAGAAGAGTAATCCACTTAAATGACCCTCTCCCTCCCTCCCGCTCTCTCACACTTAGTTTCTGCATTATGTTTTAATAGGTGCCTTCATGCTCCACTGAAGTGGCCAATATCATTTCTCTGCTTTCCTCTAACATATAAAAACACAAGCATCCACTTGTCAACTTCTATAAAGAGTTCAACCAACTCCTCATCTTTCATTAATCTATTTTTGTTTTTTTAGAAAAACCTTCCTGATTCAGGTAACTCATTATACATGATTCTGTTATTCACATTTTTGAATACACATGATTTCATTATTACAGTACTTAAGGGCTATTGATATTTCCTATTCAAGATGTGGAAGTTTGCATGTATGTGCCTTGGTTGCTGTGCTCAGTGTCCACTTTGTGCTCTTACTACCTTATTGGTCTATGTGGTATTGCCCTTATTTGTAAATGACTTCTGTACCCTTTTACAAATATATATATATATATGGCAAGAGAAAAAGGAACACAAGAGTGAAAAAGAAGAATGAGAATAAAAACCAAGTGAAGAAAAGGATCAGGAAGTTCCGTTCTTTCAAAGTGAAGTTGGAATTTCTGAATCAGTTTGATAGAGGTGAATGCAGCATTGACATTCAAAGGGTCACGGGGCTTGCTGATTCCACAGTTATAATGCTGATACATTTTGTGAGAGTGCTCAGTCATCCAGGAATCTCAGTCAACCTGACGAAAGTAACAAAATTAATGTCATACAACTGAGAAAATGGAAAGGATGCTGGCTACATGCCTTTGTGTGGGGCGGTTATACAAGAGAAGGCAAAAATATATGTATGAAGATCCAACAAAGAGATGAAAGCAACTGACATCTTTCTGCTGCAAGTTGTGGGTGGTTCGACCACTATAAGCGTCACTATGCATTCCACAATATCAGCATGACTGTTGAAGCTGCAGATCATGTTGTCACCAAAATATTTCATGAATTTCTCTTCAAAGTGAAGATAGATGTTGCACACCAAGAGGTTATAATAAGTTGAAAATTGCAAGTCAAGTTTCTATTGCGATTCTTGGAGAGAAAAAAAGGGGAGGAGGAGGGGGGGGCAGCCTTCAACTTCTGTATGCCAGTTAAAGAAGATGTGGTTACCAGTGGTGTCATATGCCCATTTCGATTAGGTGTGCTGTTGTGTGGCTTATGCAACCCATGGTACAAAATTTATGTCAATTTGACCATATCATGGTATTTTTTCATTATTATCATCGATGTATAAAAGTTTTATGAGTGCATAGCACATCAGTACTCATCTTAATTGGTCTAATGCAATTAATTGTAATCAAATCTGGATAGAGTGGAGGACAATGTAATTGTTTTAAGATATATTAGAAAACAATAAAGGAGAATTCCATATATGAATTAAAAGTGTAAATTTGGAAGAGGAGGATGAGGCTTACCTCCTTTGTCTAGTCACATAATCTGAAAAAGCTCTGGCAGAAAATGGAACATTATTTCTCCATTGTAAATATGGAGAAAAAAGGTAAATTATATATAGAGAATTATATATTAAAAATATATGTCTATTAGTGTTCTAAATACGTTCACGCTTCATGCACGCAAAACAGATGAAACTCAGTAAACAAAAATAGCAATTCATGATGAATGACAACATTCAATTGGATTGGTTGACAGAATAACCAATCACAACCACTAATTTCTAAGTGCTATTGTTTCAGTGCATATCTTGCCCTGCCTCCTGGGTGGTTTAAAACCATTGGAACACTAAAGAATTAGACCCGCTCAGTAATCTATACATCTGTTCAAAGGACTCAAAAGGTGTTAATATTCACCACTGCACACCTGGGCTATTAACGCCAATGTGGTGTAATGTTTATGCAATGAAAAACGTCTTCTTCATGAAGTATTAATATTAATTATAAGTGCTAATTATGTTTTGTGACCTCTCTGTAATATGGGGAGGTGGTAGTAATAATAATAAACACCAGTTCTTGTACTGCTTTTTCTCACAGACAGGCTTAAACGTTGGTTGTACATGCTTACTAAATAACTTAAGGAAATTACAGCATACAATGAATATACATTAAATTAAACTTTAATATATTTCCAATATTTCGGCAATGTCACGTTGCCATCTTCAAAGGAATTTACAATAAAGACACATGCATGCAGGCACTAAACACAGTAAATGAGAACGAAGCAAGGAAGCTATGGTTTTCCTAAAAGTCCTGATGGTGCCCCTAGCAGGCTATAGGTATTCTTGGCCATTGTGCTGAAGGTCTCCTGATGTAAGCCTCCCAAATTTGTTCAGGTTTGGCATGTTTCTTAGGACTGAGGCCGATTCCATGAAAAGTCTTTCAAATTCAAACTTGCTACGGTGTATTATTGTGGCTTTCTTCCACCGCATTCTGTGGCATGTATCCAGAGCATGGTCAGCAAGACCAGAGTGGCTATACTGGTGAAAACAGATATAGTCCTTGTGTTCTGAAATTCTGATATTCGCTGTCCTGCCTGTTTGGCCAAAGTAGGACACAGCTTACAGCTGCAAGGGACCTGGTATACACCAGATAGGTCTAGGGGAAGTGGTTGGTCTTTAGTAGAGCAGATAAGGGATGCCAATTTTCTATATGGTCTGTAACAAGAGGTCAAGTTATGTTTTTTTTAAGATTTTGGCAATTTTTTCCGAGGTGCCTCGAATGTAGAGAATGGTGATGGATTTAGAGTAATCCTTGTTGTGAAGGGTTGTGGTTTACTGGTTTCAATATTTTTTGGATTTTTTGGATCAAACATCAGAACATGAATTTATCTGAGAATGTTACAAGAAAAGGCAAAAAATTGAGGATTCAAGAAAAGTTGAAAAGCAACCAATATTTGACTGCTATATGAGCCTTCCACATATGTATGTGGAAGGCTCGTATAGCAGTATATATGCCTTCCACAATCTTAACGTTACTGGTGAGACTAAAAGCGCAGATCACGTTGCCACTGAAGAATTTCATAATCTCTTTAAAACAAAAATAGCAGAAGGTTACACACTGAAGTTGAATCAGGAACTGAAACCTGCAAGTCAGGTTGCCACTGAGACTCTTGAAAAGCAGCCTTCAATTTCCTATGAGCCATCAGGCAGGCCAACTAAAGAAGATGTGGTTACACAATAATCTTGAAAATAAAGAACTACTTTAATAGTGAAACTATGTATGAAAAAAAAAAAAAGATACATTTTCATTTAAATTAATCTTGAAAAGATCAAAATCTTGCTCATTTTGGAATGCAATTGCTATCATTCCATTTTATAAACCTTCCGTTTTACACATTTTTGTCACACACACCAATTCTTGAGATTGCGAGCCCCTTGTACAATGAGTTACCTGTATTCTAACAGGCCGAGATTGAAATTAAGTGCAGGCCAGTCAAGTTTTTCCATACCATTTTCCTCAAATCATGTTTCAAGTGCAGTATGACAATGCATTCTTGAGCTGAATAGGACATGACTGTTCAAGTAAAAGCATTACAATGTATAAACATATTGCATTATTTGGGAGTGTTTGCATATCTGTTAATATTCATCCTTCTAATCAAAGTACATATATGCAAAAGCTTTTACTCATTACTTCTCTATTGCCAAAACTTTGTAACCAGAATGATATTCAGGTAGTATTTGCCACACCAACACTGATCCATCAGATGAGGGTATACCATGATTTATCACTATATTACAGACAGCCAACTCTACAGAAGAAATGTTCTTCATATCAGTAAAGTCTGCAGATTAGCACAGTCAGCACTTGGTTATGTGCAGCTCTTTATGTAGTATCTTACCACTAACCTTAATGCTTGTAAACTGAACTTCTAGCTTATCCTTTCTTATCCACCCTTCCAAGAAGCCTTGATACAAGTTTCCTAGAGCTAGCGCATTTCTTGGACGGGACAGCACCCTCATTTCCATCAGTTAACAGATAAGCCACTATCAACTCTAAAGGTACACCCTTTTTGCTTCATTACACATGACCAGTTCTTCTCTATGAAGATATACACCATCAGTATGTATCATATGTTTCATTCTAAAAGAAGGGATGTCTAATGCTTTCAATATGTGTATATTGAGCAATCAGTTAATTAGGTACACCATAAATGGAACCCAATATTTCAGAGACAGCTTGCACCGATGAAAATACTGGAACATGCAGATATCACGGAAACTGTCACCTCAGTAGGATATCCACACAATAGTCTAGATCATATTTTTAAATGATAATCACATGAGGCTGCTTAATCTATAATATGTTAGTACTGCAGATGGGCAGAAAGTGGAGAAAAGAAATTTACCAGCATTGTTTTTGAAAGTCTAAAGATGCGCTGCAGGAAAACATGGGATGAAGACTGTTTCAAAGGCTCTAAGAGGTAGATATACTAACTGGTATCAAGTGTAAAGGATACAGTATTTTTAGGAAGGGTTGACAAGATGGGAGAGGAGAAAGAGTGCTGCTAATGATAGCAAATGATTTGAGCCCAGTAAAGTAGACAGCTATGATTACAATGTTAATAACAATTTTTCATGGAGCAGTGTGTTTGAAGCTATCTGGTGAGAGGTAGTCTAACAAGATCATGTGTGGATATGCATCCCCAAATTGGCTGGATGGATGCTAAATGAGTCATCACACAAGACAGATTATCCAAACATCAATTGTGTAGTGGTGAAATCTTGCGAGAGATATGAAGCCGAATTTAATCAAACTGCTGTGAGTCCTTGCAACAGCTCAATAAATTCAGAAAAGTTGTTTGCAAATAAAACTAGAGAAAAACTGCAATGCTAAAATGAACACTGACATGTAAGGACAAGGAAGCCATTTTACCTCTACAAGATCTTCACATAAGCTCACTTGGTTTGTTTTATTTGGATTTACAGCCAATCGGGCTATGAAGCTTGTGTTAGTATGTCTGTCAATTGCATGTGTTCTAATGGCTGGTTTGCCTGCTTCGTGAGATGAAAAACTAGAGTTTCTCAGAGGAAAAACCCTGCCACCTCTGTATGCGACCTCACTTGGACTAGTGTCCAGATCTGGTCTCCTGGTTTGAGTTGATGCAGATACAGTGGAGAATATGCAGCAGAGAATGTGTTAATTATGATATTGGGATGGATTGTGGAATGTAGATTTTGAGGACAGATTGAGATTGTGCTGACAGTAGACACTAGCAAACAGGATAGAGAGAAGTGATATGACAGAGTCCTACAAATTTCTGAAAGTGTCAGAGGATACGAATAGATGAAATTTTTCATTTTATGGAAGACAGGGAAATGACAAGGAATCTATGGAAGTTGAGAATGAATATAATTTCAAATTAAACTGCAGTTATAATTTCCAACAATTAATCAAATCAATGCATTCATTTAGTTGAATATTAAACAAATACACAACATGTAATGAACAGTTCATTCTTTAAAATATTTTACTTTTTTTACAATATAATTTCATCAACAAGATAAACTGATAATTATAAACAATTAAAATTGGCAATCTAATTAAATACTGCAGTGTGTGTGTATCATTCTTTGAACACCTTTATCCTTAAATAGGTGGACAGTTGTAATATAGTATTGTCTCCTAAGACAGTAGTTCCCAAACTTTTTCAGTTCAATGCCCTTAGTGTATCAGGATTTTTTCATGGTGCCCAAAGTCAGAACATAGGCCTACCTAACAAAGGTAAAACAGTTTGTACAGTTTCTGCTAGCTGCCCTTCCTATCATCGTATCACACTAATGGTCTGATTCTAAAACCACATGGGCTAAGCGTCATTTCAGTGAAAATATTTCACAGTGACCTGGGGTGTTGTGGTGCACAGTTTGGGAACCACTGTCCTAAGCTGACTTATACAGCTCACAATATGAATTAGTGTAATTAAATGCATGAAAATTTTACACAAGATTCTTTGTAATACTGTTATTTTAAAAAAAATCTCGCAAAGACAAGTCAAAGATTGAATCATGTGACAGTGTATTGTAAAAAGTGTGGCTCCACATAGTGCTACCTACTTTGTTTTCTTGAATTTTTTTAATAATCTTCCCTGTTAAATGTTTTTGGATAATTTATATAGACTCACCTTTCGTATTGAACAAAAGAGAGCAAACATGGAGTTGTGATGAGCTTTGTTGTGGCATCTATTTTAAACCCACCTTAAAAGAAAACATTTCTGTATAATTACATGTAATTATAATGGAGAATTAAAGTATTTTGTTTGTCACAATTTGGCTTATTTTTAGCATCACTTATAACAATATTTATATAAAGTAGACCAATTGCTTGGGCAAGTAAACTTTTTTCCTGGCTAGTAGATTTAATTAAGTTGTATTTCTGGAGCCCTATATATGAATATTATGTGTAACAGTAGCTTAAGATATAATGACAAGCACTACTTACATCATTACAACTTATATTCCCACAAGGCAACTAAGGTCATTGCATGCTTGTGTGTGCCAGCATGATCTCTCAAGGTGCCAAAAAAACTTGGATTCAAAAATATCTAGAAAGGATCATTGTATCTTGAAAGGATTTGAAACCCCCTCAAATTTTTAACCAATGAAGTAATGAAATATTATACATACAGAAAGGAATGCAAGTAAAACAGTTAATATTATTTCTTTAAACATAAATTACAGCAAAAGATTTTCTAATAGTTACAATGATCTTATGTATCCAAATAATTACCTTGCTATCTCTTTCCAATTCATTTCTTAACCATTCAAAATCACTATAACGCCTTCGGACACTAGATTCCTTCATCTTAAACACTGGAAGATTAGTCTATGAACCAAAAGAAAATCCGATGTGAAGCAGAATTAATTATGCATTACTAAAATAATGTATGTTTAAAAATTCAAATGAGAATTATAGAATGATTCATTATGATCAGTAACAGTGCAATAACTACATCTATCTCTTAAGTTACATTAAATACATAAAATATTTTGAAAAATTATTTCATTAATAAACTTTGTTGAAATAATCAAGCAAATCCTCAAACAGCATGTGACAGAAGGAACTCCTGGTGTTAAAGAGTGTTAGATCTGATTACAGTGTCAGAAAGGGGTTTCAGTTAAAGATTTAACTATTCTGCTCCAGTTGGTGACAGCAATCATGCGGTACTCAATTGGGAAGCGGCTAAGTTTATGAATGTTCCATTCAGAGAATTACATGCTGAAATGGATGCATAATCTAATTAAGCAAGAGATTCATAAGAAAAAGATGAGCAAAGAATACATGTGCATAAGGATCATGTCAGTTACGAAAATTATAAGCAGCAGGTCAGATGAGTCAAGTGTTGTTCAGAAAGCTAAGTCTGAGTATGAAAAGAAACTGGTTTTGCAAGTTAAACACAACCCAAGAGAATTTTATCATTATGCTGCAAGTAAAAGAAGGAATGAATTTGAAAGAATAACTACTGAATGCAGATGGTATGTGGGTGACTGATGAAGTGATTCTTCAACTAACGAGCAGCCATTTTGCTAAGCTATCAACCTGGTATAAGCAACAGAACTCACTGCTACCTCTTCACTGAATGAAGAAACCGATGTGTATGATGTGGAAGTACTAGAGCTGTTGCACAAACTGAATAAGCAGAATTCTGCTATAGGAATCGATGGAATATCAGCATGGGTGATAAAAAAGTGTTCAGCTGAACTGGCTATTCCTTTGACAAGGCTATATAATATGAGCCTCAGAAAAGGGAAGATTCCATAGGAGTGGAAAGAATGTATGGTAATCCCATTGTATCCAACTATTAACCAATCAGTAAATCAGGAGTAGTGGTGGTGAAAATTTTGGAAAAGTTGGTTAGGGCTTGTATTCAGAAATGGGTTGACAGAATCTCTACAATGAGCAGCAAGGGTTTACTAAGGGAATGCTATGTTTTAGCAACTTGCTTACATTCTGTAATAATGTTACCACTGAGTTAGACAAGGAGAATGGATACACCATGATGTTTTAGACAGAAGACAACATGGAAGACTGTTGCATAAATTGGAGAATATGAGATTGGATTATAAACTATTGGCATGGATAAGAGGATGGCTGACTGACAGATTTCAAGAAGTTGTATATGAGGGATGTGAATCTACAAGATTCAAGGTAACCAGTGGTATGCCTGAAGGATCAGTCCTTGATCCATTGTTATTCAATCTATACATTAATGATATTGGAAAGGATTTGACAAATGACATACAGCTATTTGCTAATGATGCAAAGATAGGTAGGGTAATCAGGAGTGCTGCTGATATGCAGTACTTACAGAATGATCTGAATAGGCTAGAAATGTGGGCTTGTGAAAATGGCTATCAGTTCAATGTCAGTAAATGTAAAGTCATCCACTTCGGCATGATTAGATATCCATTGTAGTACATATCCGTGTATGCTACCTTTTGTACTATCACCAATAGTAGCAGTTTAGTGATTTTTCAGCAAAAAAAAGAAGTAAATAGAGTAGTGAGGAAGAGGTATCTTTGAAGTAAGATTAACTTTCTTAAATCTCATTCCTGACACAATTTCTTCAAAAACCAGGTAACCACACTAAAGCAATAGTTATAATGCTGCTGATTAATGCAGGGAGACCTCTACTTATGAAACTTTCAAGATGTGAACAATACATATTTATAAATGCAGAATTTGTTGCTATGTTGCTGAACATATGCCACATGTTAACAGTGTGCACATTTCGATGGTAAAAAAATATAACAGTATATGTAAGTATACAGTTAAATTTTTTTTTTTTTATCTTAAATATACCTTAAATGGAAACAGTGATTGTGAAAGCACTAAAAAATGGCAAAAAAATAAATTACGATTTCAAAGGGAAACTAAACTAGACATAAGAGATTTGCAATGAAAATTGCAAATCTCGTTTCACCTGGTCATACTTATAATAGGCTTGCCAGACATCAGGCAAGCATTTTATTTATCATTCTGCACAGATATATTGCATTTGCTTATTTTCAAACAGTTCTTATTTGGACATTGTGAGGTGTGGTATCGGTACAGTACATGGATGTTATTTCGACAATTATTAAAAAATAATATAGCCTTTTTTGAATGTGCGATATTTGGTTAATACATAAGATATATTCATGTTAGAAGGTTTAATGGAATATTAACAGCACTGAGAAAGTATTAAAACTAATTTTAATACTTCCAATATTTCGTCTCCGTCACAGAGACATCTTCGGGAATTACAAAAACTTTTTGTAACAACACACACACACACACACACACACACAAATACAATACAAGGTGAAACTAAAGTCCTATCTCGGTGGTGTGCCCTCTATGGGCATTTCAGGTGGCCTGGGATGTAAAGAGGGATCTCTGATAATTAAAGTTTCCCAAATTTTGGGAAGTTTAATGCAACCGTATTTGTTTAAATTAGGTTGATTCCTTAGTGCAGATGCAGATTCAAAGAATAGTCTTTCTTTTTTGAATTTTACCATGGTGAGGCATGGTAGTTTTTTTCAGGAGATCCTGTGGGATGTATCCTAACATTGGTCTGCAAGGCCAGATTGACCATAATTGTGTTTGCAGATGTAAGAACTGTGCTCTTCTAACCGGATGGACACTGACCTGTCTGTTTGTCCGAAGTAGGCAAGTTTACAGGAACAAGGTACTCTATATACACTAGGCACCGAAAGAGGAAGGAGCTGGTCTTTAGTGGAGCGGATAAGGGTAGCAAGTTTACGGTGAGGCTTAAAAGCTGTATGGAGGTTGTACTTTTTTAACGATCTGGCTATTTTTTCTGAAGTACCAAGGATGTAAGGAATAGTGATGGCATTTCTGAAGTCCTTCTGAAGAGATGGTCAGGGAATGGGGAAGGACTTGATTATTTTTTTAATTCTGTAGTCATTATAGCCGTTGGAAAGGAAGGTGTTGTATATGAGTTCGGTTGAAAGGGCAAACACAATTATGGTCAATCTGGCCTTGCAGACCACGTTTTGGATACATCCCACAGGATCTCCTGAAAAAAAAACTACCATGCTCCACCATAGTATATTCAAAAAAGAAAGACTATTCTTTGAATCCACATCTGCACTCAGGAATCAACCTAATTTAAACAAATGCGGTTGCATTAAACTTCCCAAAATTTGGGAAACTTTAATTATCAGAGATCCCTCTTTACATCCCAGGCCACCTGCAAATGCCCACAGAGGGCACACCACCTAGATAGGACTTTAGTTTCACTTTGTATTGTATTTGTGTGTTGTTACAAAAGGTTTTTGTAATCCCCGAAGATGTCTCTGTGACAGAGATGAAATATTGGAAGTATTAAAATGAGTTTTAATCCTTTCTCAGTGTTGTCAATATTCCATTAAACCTCTAACATGAATTTTTCACAGCACTTAAGTCTCAACACATAAGATATATAATTAAAGGTAAATTAATTATACAAAAGTAAATTAAATTTTACTTTTGTATAATATTAAATTTCTTTCCTTAAGCCCTTAACAATGCCAAAACGAAAGTGAATTTTTAACGATGATTATTCGAAAGAATGGAATTTTATTGCAAAAGGAAAACATAACGATGAAATTGAATGCAAAATCTGTAGATAAACATTTAGTATTCCACATGGGAGACGATCGGCTATTACAACAACACATTAACACTCAGAAACACAAATTGAGCAATTTGAGTTCCAGTTCGAAAAGTATTGGTACTTATTTTGTAAAACCAAACACAAGCAATGAATGAAAAGTTAGTTATTGTTGCCGAAATAACTATGGCATAAAGCATCATCTTTCTTTTAGACATCCGTGTCCCATATTTGGTTTTCAAAATTCTGGCAACCCTAACTTATAACACCAATCATTTTAACAGTTACAGCAATTTTAAAAGAAAAAATATTTGTGATTATACTCAGTTTCAGCTCTGTTTAGTCCATCATTATGTGTAAAAAAGGAAATGTTATAAAAAATAGAATGCTGTTTAACAATTTGAATTCAGAATCAAAATAGAAAAAAAATTAATGCTTGGTTTTTCTATATCACACAGGCATTCCAGTTGGCCCAATACAGACATGTATGGAAAAATTTTTGTCAAATTATGTTTATAATAAATTTTTATTGTAAAAATACATCATTAAAACTTGTATTAATACCAAATTAATAGCTATCAGTCATACACTAATAATTGCATATACTGTATTTCTTTCCATGAAGGAACCAAAAAAGACGTTTATTCTAATTAATGAATCCAACTCTATACTAATTTACGCTCACGCGTAGATCTACACTTTTTACCATGTAGGCATTTGAAACCAAAATCTTACGGAATAGGTTGGTTACTCCTTATTCCTGGAGGTATCCTATGATTGTAGTCTGTGTGTTCACGGGGTCGGTTTGCCTGTTTACGGGATGAAAACCCCCAGAAAAACTGGGGGGGGGGAGGGAGACTGCTGTCCATGCCCAAGACCAGCTACCTTGGCTATGGCTGAGGAAGATCCTCGAGCTCCTCACATCGTTAATGGGAATTGAACCTAGGACACTCCTTTCCCCAGGCATATGGTTGTGAAGCACATAGCCACTAAGCTAACCAAGCAGGTGAATCCAACTAATTAGTAAAAATGAATACTTCAAAAATAATTTATTCTAAGTGCCACCACAAATACAACTGGAAGGACATTGCACTCATTGATTAAAAAAGAGCCAGAGTTTGATTCTCGTTGTGAAGAATTTTTATATGGGCTTTTTCGACTGAAGATAAGTTAGCTGATCTCATATGGAGATAGTAGGAAAGTGACTGCTATTGACTGTTTATAATTTTTACATTTCCTCCTACTGGACAACTGACACTGAGATATGATATTATATGCATGCTTTACGACTCATTCTTGTATTCAGAATTTGCGTTATCAGTTTTGTCTTCTGAAATGAAAGATGCTTATGACATATTGAGTGAAATAAATAACAGTAATAAATTATATTTAGTTCTCTTATATGTGTGAAGTTATTCAAAAAAGATAGCAGGCATAAAACATCTTATTAGACATCTCAATTATAATCAGAATTAAATTTAAAACATCAGTTGAGAAATTTATTCACATGAGGAGAAATGTTTTTATGCTTAATTGTGCTTTATGGTATGAACACAAAAGGAACAAAAATTATTTACAGGCACTTCATAACTTAGGAAACCCAACGTAAAAAAAATGGAAATTTTTTTACGTTGGGTTTCCTAAAATAAAAAACATAATTCTTCTGTTTTGTAACAGAAGAATTATGTTACCCTATTAAACACATACTACCATCTGTTAACACTCCCACAAACTTATTTATGTGACTCTCACCCATGAAAGGCTTTTGTAAACCTATAAATACATTCATACCGTGGGTGGGTTAAGATTTTTTTTTTTTTTTTTGTATTTATATTAAAAAAAATCAAAATCAGCTAACACCTTTTTATTCCCATATATATATATATATATAGGGAGTTGACGAGGCCATTTTTAGCCCTATCTAACTTTTGGAGACTGAGTGGGCAGTTCAATCTCCACTGGTATCCAATCAGAGATAGCTTGCCCAAGGCTATCACTAATTAAGCGGCGTGCAGTGAAGAGTGACGGCTCAACAAGTGCCGCCATCTCGTAGTCCCTTACACTCGTATTTAATGTCTGAAATAATGTGGGTTCTACAGTCGATTTTCTCGAGTTTTATGGGACGAAAAACCAGAGTTTCCGGGTGAAAAAACCCGCTTGCCAGAGATCGACTAACTCGGGAACTGGTCGAAAAAAGGCTTAGAAAAATTCCTCCAGTCGCCGACTAGACTCGAAATCAAGGCTTCCTTTGTCAGCCAAGCACTGTGGTGTGCAAACACCACATCCACGGAGCTACACAGGCTCATGTATTTATATTAAATTTTTTGAAATAGTTGAAACTCTGCTCTAGAGAACAAATATGGAACTTTTTCAAGCCACTTCAGAATGCCAAAAAAACAGGCATGTCTGGTCTGAGACCGATGATGAAAATCATCTCCCACCTAAAGACCACCACAAACTGCCCACGATGGGATTTGAATATGCTCAGTGGATATGCTAACCAAATAAGTGAAACAGATGGCAACATTGTAGCTGATGTTTACAAAAGTATCCAAACAAAGACCTTATGAAGTTTGTAAATGCCACTCGGGCTGAGATTTCTCAAGAACCAGAAGTCACAACATGTTATCACAGAGATGACATTTGGATTCTACGACACTGCATGAAGAATGGCATGATTTCAGAAGATAAATCAATATTGTGTGGTTCGCAAGAAGGATGGATGATATCATGAGATATGTGAAGAGAAAATAGGCCAGCATCCAGTCATCACTTGAAAAGTTCAGGAAGAACGAACCATACTGTAACAGCCTTCTACAGTTCCAGTTTTCCACCACCTCAGTCACTGACTGATGATAATAGTTATTTAGAAAAAGAAAACAAAATTTATCATGGTGTTGGTGTAGTTGGGATTAATTGTAGTTGGTGGAATGAGTGGTGGAGACAGAGTTGTAGAGTATGTACCCTCCCTCGATGAGTCTTTGGGCTCCCTGGAGGTATCAAGTAATAATAATAATTATTATTATTATTTCTAGTTTTTTTTTTTTTTTTTTTTTTAACTACCCTTCATACCAAGTAATACTTGTAACCACTCAGTTACTGAGAAAAACATGCAAGTTGTTATATACGTGATAAGTAATTCCAACTTATGAAAATTTGATAAAAGAATTTTCATTCTGAAATTTTCATTTTGAATTTGTTGCTTTGCAACAAATGCAAAGCAACTATCAACAAATCTTTTTTTTGGAAGGACCAGCAGTAGAAAATTCACCTGTCCAAATAGCAGTAATGCCTCTTAGTTCCTTGCAAAGGACCGATGGCCTTTGTAAGGAACTAACTTCTGCTTTCCTGTGCTTCCACCCCTCTCTCATGTTACACCTAGATATAAAGCTAACCTCCTGGTATCATTCTCCAACTCCAGTGCAGATGACCAGGCTAGATCACCTTTTACTATAACATAAACAGTGCATCATATGGCCTTTCATCAGAAAATTCAATCAAGATATGCCTTGTCCCGATGTTATCTCTCCAACTGCACCCAAAGGTTATGCTTCTCCAGAACTAACCGTTCCATATCTCTTTACCAATTCATGGAAGCAAGTCTATATTCAGCCTATTCTAGAAAAGGGAGACAGGTCTGGCATCCAACTACCAACTCACCCTCATCTCAGTCCTATCCAAATTAGTAATGACCCCCCCTGCTATCAAAAGTTTTGGAGAAATCTGTTTCTGTTGATCTTTTCAGAGCATTTCATTGAGTCCGGCAAACTCTTCCTTAGTAAATTGCCATCCTCACTCTAGTTAATCATTGCATATTATGGTGGGTGATTTCCACTTTCTTTGAGGAGAATGCAGAAATACATCAGGCGCTTGTTCTATTGCCTATCCTCATTTTCTTATATATAAATGATTAATTTTCACAAAATAAGACTGGGTTTTGGTTCCATAACATTCTCCTTTTAAGAATGTTATGTATGGAGATCAGGGTTTAAAGAACTGTTTGTAAAAGAATTTTGAAGAGTGTGATGTTCCAGAACTGTAAAATTTGTTATAACTTCACTTAAAATAATAAGTGCGTCAAAAACTAAAACATCCATGTGCAAACAACTAGCAAAGGAAAATTTTAATTCTTGAAGAATAGACAAACATTTTGGGATTGATGTGTAAAACAGGACTTTCGTATTTGATAATTTTATTTCATTCTAGAGCATCACTATAACTGGCTGACTATGATTTAGTAATCTAAATAAGTACTGCAATTATATTCAGGAGAGCAGCAATGGCTGTTTGTTCCTCACACTATGGTGTCTGTTGACTTCTTTCCAAGCAGTGTACAGTGGTATATTTAGATTTTGTAAAAAAAAAGTCTGATAGCGCCACATGACAACTTCATAATTAAACTGGAACAGATGGTTGGATAATAGATTAGTGTGGATTGGAGACTGCCTAATAGGTATCAGTTGTGTATAGGGGATATCCAGTGGTGAGCTATGGAAATTTTAACAAAGGGCTTGCATTGTTGAGCAAAAAAAAAAAAAAAGCCATATTTCACACAAAAACTTTTATTAATTGATTGGCTACCAGAAGGGAGAAGAATAAAGATAGCGCATGTGCTTATTTTATTTTCAAACTTGGGTGCATTCGTTATAGAGGAGTTAAAACAATAATTCCAAATAATCTACACACTGCCGAATAGACTAATTTTTGTTAGGTTACCGTATGAGTTTGTCGCTTAATATGTTTCAAAAAAAAAATTTTTTTTTTGAAAAAATAAAAAGTAAACAAGAGGCTCGCAAATTTGAGAAAAATTTAACAAAGGGCTCTTGCGAGCCCCTTATAGCTCACCACTGGGGATATCACAACCCCATACATGTGTCAAAGGTCTGTTTTTTATGTGAATGATATTGAGAAGAGCTTGAACAGTGATAGTTGTTTGCAGATGATATGAAGTTGAGAAGAACTATAAGTAGTAATAGAGCAAATGTATCCTTGCAAGAGGACTTTAACAGACTGGATCAATCGGCAAATGAGTGAGTTACTAGTTCAATGCAACAAACCATAAAGTTTGGGAAGCAAAAAATGCAGAGTATAAGATTGGTTGGGATATATTAAAATAAGTAGCAACGAATGGTGGACAGTGTGATGGTGAATAGGGACCTGAAATTTCAGACATTTGCTAAAATTGTGAGGGGCAAAGTGGATTACTGCAGTGATGTATATGAAGTTGGCAAAAAGAAGGTTATGATTCTGTTGTATAAAGTATTAGTCGGACTGCATATAGATTACTGTGCAGATATAGTCACATGGTTTTCAAAAGGATGAAGAGATGTTGAAAAGGGTTCAGAGAATGTTTAGTAAGAGAAAAAATTGAGGAGGTGCACAGTTTGATGGATAGAGGAAGGAAGAACAGGGAAGAACATGATCAATACAGCTTGGTAAGGGGTAATTACTGGATTAACTGGTGCATGAGATTTTTCACAGAATGGTGGAGATAGGAGAACAAGAGCCCATCCCTGGAAGCTGGATAAGGAGAATGTAAGGAAGGAATGAGAGTAGTTTTTTTTTGCACAGAGTGGTGGCTGGAAAGTAGTGCCTGAAAGTATGGAGATAGTGAATGTATTTAAGTCATGGTATGATGACCTCTGCCATGGATCCTTAGGGGTCTCGTGCCAGTCCCAAGCCTGGATAAAGGAAGGTTGGTCAGATGAGTGTCAATACTCTGACAAAGAAAAACACGACTGTTATCTGATGCTTATACGATCAATAGATAAAACATGCTGGCTCTGACGTCATCCGGATGAACAAGGTCATCGATACCAATAGAACAATTGGGATTGGATCGAAAAGTGGGATACCGGAAACTAACAGAACTGTTATCAGTAGGAACATGGAATGTACGAACACTTTGGATGTCAGAAAAACTAGAACTGCTTCGTGAGGAAATAAAGAGATATCAATGTGATATACTAGGACTAGCAGAGATGCGATGGACGTCAAGAGAGATAAATGGATGCATAGTCATATGGTCAGCACATGACACCAAGAATGAAGCAGGAGTTGGTGTCTTTCTTAGCAAAAGAGCTAGAGAGGCACTGTTTGGTTACAAACCAGTCAATGAACGAATCATAGTAGCAAGATTTCAAGCACCCACATGAGATGGATAGAAAATTGGTTAGCAGGCAGAGGAGACATCAGGAAGTAATACTTAGAAGTGAGTTTAAGAACCAGACAGTCAGGAGTAGGATACTTGGGGTCCAGTATTAGGGTCCTTGTTTAATTCATAAAATGATTTAAGTGCAAATACAATAACTCATAGTAATTCAGCAATCTGCTTGTACTGCAGTTACCATTGCAAATTATCACTAATGATCAGCTACAAGTTCCCATTTACTAGCTGATCAATGCAAGCAGTTAGTAACGAATGGCTGGATACCATGTGATTTCATGTATTAAGATATTTTGATTGTCAGTACGTATATTATTCTGGAACACTGATTAAATAAATTTGATTCAAATTTTGTATCTACAATACGTACAAAAATTGAGTCATTCCCAATTTTTGTTCTGGATCACTTGCAGTGGTATATAAAGAGGCTAATCATGCCTCTTTATATACTCTTTATATCACTTGCAGTGGTATATAAAGGGGCTAATCATGCTAAAATGACATAACTTTTCTCTGGCTGAACAGAAATTCAATAAAATTTGGGATTTAGGATGAACAAAATGTGGTTCAATTTTTTTTTCTTTAATTTGATTTTTTATAAGTAAAATTCCACATGGCTTGATGGAATTATTTGAGGTTGCTAATAAATATTGAATTCAAAATCAAAATTGATTTGATAATTGATTATAACAGTGAAACAAAATTAAGTTGAGAGCATATCAAGTCAAAAAAGGATTGTTCATAAAACTTGTTACACTCTCACAGAGTTCTATAAAAGTACTACTATTTGATACTGTATTATTATTATTATTCCATGACACCTCCAGGGAGTCCAAGGACTCATCATGGGAGGGCACTCTACTTTGCTAAATACATCTCACCCTCTCCACTACTACTTAATGCTTCTACTACAACACCACCATCAATGCTATCTACAGCCCATAATCACCAACAACAGTATTTGCCTGTAAACTGCATGTTTTCTGAAGGCCAATTTGTCTGTATGTTCTTTGAATAATAATATTGAATAATAGTTCTTTGAATAATATAAATATACTAAACATATTTTAGCAATTTGCTCATATTTTATAACAATGTTACGGCCGAGTTGAATAAAGGAAATGGATACACTATGATAATGTTGGATTTTTCTAAGGCATTTGATAGGATACCACATGATAGGCTGTTGTGTAAACTGGATAATATGGGATTGGAACATAATCTATTGACTTGGATTAGGGGATGGCTGACGTTGTGAAGGGTGCAAAGATATCAAAAAGTGGTATACAGTGGGTGTGAATCTGCCAGATTTAAGGTAACCAGTGGTGTACCTCAGAGTTTAGTCCTTGGGCCATTATTGTTCAATCTATACATTAATGACATCAAGTAGGGTCTATCATCAGATTTGCAATCGTTTGCTGATGATGCGAAGATAGGCAGGGCAATCAGGGATGCTACTGATATTCAGCAATTACAAAATAATTTGAATAGACTGGAAATCTGGGCAAATGAAAATGGCTATCAGTTTAATGTTAGTAAGTGTAAAGTTATGCACTTTGGCATGATTAGAGTTCCAGCAGCATATTATATTAGTGGGATTATGCTACTAGAAACTGAAGAGGCAAGGGATCTTGGTGTATTGGCGAATAAGAATTTAAAGTTCAAAGGTCACATAGCAAAAAGTTGCAAATACAACTCAGAGGATAATCTGCTATGTTGAAGCAAGCCTTGACATAAGGGTAAGAAAGTAATTTTGCCTCTTTATAAATCCTTGATAAGACCACACTTGGATTACTGTGCACAGATTTGGTCTCCCCTTGGAAACCAGGAGACCAAATCTGTGCACAGTAATCCAAGTGTGGTAAGGGTGCAAAGAAGAGTTACAGAGATTACATCCAGATTATGGGATTTAGATTATGAGGACAGATTGCAAGTATGTGGATTACAGACTCTAGTTAACAGGAGAAAGAGTGGGGATATGATAGAGGTCTATAAACTTTTGAATGGGTGTTATAGCATTTCAACTGATGAAATTTTTTGTTATATGGAAGGTGGGGAGAGAACACGAGGGCATCCATGGAAGTTAAATTTATTTGCAGTCAAGAAAGGGCTAAGAGCTAGGTAAGAGCTAGCACTGCTCCCAGAGAGCAGTGACTGAGTGGAGTAATTTGCCCTTACGGGTAGTGTGTGCATCTAGTGTGAATGAATTCAAGGATAGGTATGATAGCTGGATTGGGTAATTTACAGCCTCCCTCGATGAGTGCTCAACTCCCTGGAGGTCTCGGATAATAATAATAAATTCATCCGTGATGTTATGATAGTTCTTACAAAAAGAATAGAAACAGAATCTTTAAAAAAAACAGACAATTTCAAACTGCATTGTAAACAATTAAAAGCTTGCTAGTAAAATGTATAATTAATCAGACCACATGGTATGCTTCTGTGCATTAAGCTTCATTTTTGAAATAGTCTTATGTTCAGAACTTCATCATATTAGCAATGCAGTTATACAAATTAAATTGTTTTAAGTGTCAAAATGCATTTTATACCACAACTGCGATTTCAAATTTCAGTCAGTTAAAAAAAAAAAAAAAACATTAAAATTTCAGTAAAAACAAAAGATATCAATGTTTTGTTTTGTTTTCTTTAATGCAAGTTTTTTCATGAATGTCACCTCTTCAATACTTTGTTGGAGCTAATCTGGTGATTGCTGCCACACAGTTTCTTTACAAAGCTCTACAAATGCTTATGGCATTATTAAGTTCAAATTTTTATTTTTTTTTTGTATTTATTTATTATGTAAATCTCATTCACCAAAGGTTACAAGCCTACAATACAAATACATTTTGGTTGGCACCAAATATACTTGTGTAAATTTGGTGCCAATGTGACACCAAACGTTTCCATTATAGAAGTATTATGAAATTAAAAAAGTTTTGGCTCTTAGTAAACTTATCAATCATTAAAGCAGTTTATCATTTCCGCTACTAGTTCTTTTCCACATGAAAATGTGATAATGGCTATCTTGTTGTTGTTGTAAACTTTAACAAAAAAGGAGGGGAAATGAGGTCAATAAACATTTTGAAACTTGTTTTGTTGCTATTCTGGACAAAGAATTTTATGAACTAAGAAACTGGCAAATCATTACTAACCTACTGAATATGCACTCAGTTTTATTATTATTTTTTTAAATATTAAAATTTCTAAAAGGCTGAACTGTCTCATACATGCTCAAGAAGCTTGGATTCTGAAATATTTGTGAATCTATTGCCAATGATTCAGGTGACCTTTGCACCACCAATAATTGTTGATCCAAAGTGACATCATGGGGCTCTCAACATCCAGATAACATTGTACATTATTATTACTTTAATATTTTATAAGAAACTTATAAAAATATAATACTTTAATATTATCTGTATATTTTATAGGATACTAGTACGATACTTTATTTAAAAAGAATCGTGACAAGTTGCAGGCAATCAGAAGAATATAGTTGTAATCAACTTCCAAGTATTAGGTGGGTGTGTCATTGCAGTTAACAGGACAAGCCAACCGAGTTTGCGAAATTCAATATATATATATATTTATAAAAACGTTTATGCAAACACATCTTAAGAAGTGTAATACTTATCACACATTAAATGACTTATCAAACATCTGGGGGAAGAAAAATTCATAAATTTGTTAATTATTTAGAGTTTATTATATTATACCGAAATCAATTTTGTAAAATGTACAACAATACCGATTTTTCTTCATGACCAAACAGATACCAAGAAAAGAGGATTTATGAATTTTGTACACGTTATATAACATACCAAAAAAAAAAGTTTTATGAAATTTCATACAAGTTTATATATATAATATAATATAATATGGGTGAATGACATCAAAAATTAATATTAGTCGCATTTTTCAGTAATATACTATTTCCTGTAGAAATCATTTAGCAGCGGTTTATCAATAATTACTAATTATTAAAGCCACTGATACTTACGCGCATTCTTACTTCATAATCGGTATACCTCTTTCCTGCTAAACCATGGGTAATTGGATTAAGGACATCAATCTCTAAAAAATTTGCCGGCGCAGCATAAGCATCATCAAGAGTCTGTTTCTTTTGAGGAAGGCGACGTGTTGCCTCTTCTGGTGGCACCTCTATCTTACCGTCCATTTTTGTTTAAAATATCAAGCTGGAAATATAACGCTGAAAGCAAGAACTTTCAAACGCACTAAATCCAAATGTAAAGGCTATTTTCTAAATACATAAGCTTATACAATGGGGGTGGAGACGTGGTGGCTCACACCTCTCTACAGTAGCTACAACAGCGCCCCAAAGCCACGACAACATCACGCTACTTAATATTAAAATAATATTTATGGCATATTTTTCTTTTAAATATACACATAAATTAAATCATAGCCTATATATCAAATCATTTCTAAACTTCATTTCTAAATAATTCATTGAATTAATGTCGAAATATTAAAACATCCTAATGGTTATTAAAATATAGAAGCCGTATAAGCAGGTCCCGCGATGAGAGGGTCTGATGATGATGATAAAAAAAATAAAAATAAATAAAATAAAATAATAATAATAATAACGCTAATTACGGGTATGGACTATATTGGTCTGTTCCGGTTTCATTATCCATCCAATATCCTTTTTTGAGGTCTACCTTGCCTTCTCATTCCAATTGGCTTATATTTTAGTGTTTGTTTAGGATATCGGGTTGGCCATTCGGTTTACATGTTCGATCCATTTTTGTTTACAATTGTTTAGTTTTTCTTCTATTGATTTTGTTTTTAGTTCTTTTAAAATGTCTTCGTTCCTTTTGTGATCTAATAATGTGTATTTTGCAGTTCTTCTCATAAATCTCATTTCACTTGTTTTTATTCTTTGTTTATCTTGTTTGTTAGAGGAGAAGAACTGCAAAATACACATTATTAGATTGCCCAAATTTAACTGCCATATAATAATGTGGACACTGCTAAAGTATTGTATATTTTCAAGCGTGTTTCCTTTTGTACTCTATTTGGGTTGAGTTTTCTATTTGTCAGGCCTATAATCTATAAAAATTTCGAAGTTTTTAATTTTCTCTTTTTCTCCTTCATATGATATTTCACAGCCAAGATAACTGAAAGTATTTATCTGTTCTATTATTTTAATATTAATAATTATTTTACTTCTAACTGGAGTTTGTCCACAAAATGCCATTGTTTTAGTTTTATCTTTGGAAATTTTCATTCCAAACTGTTCTGCTATAATAAATTTAGTTTAATCCTTTATCCAAGTGTAAGCAAACAAAGTTTGTACCTGAAAATATCTTCAGGACTCTGGGTTTGCCTCCCACTGACGAGACCTCAATAAAGGTCGAAACCGGTCTGGGTAGTGGCCCTTCCCTTAATGCATACCAGTATACATATCCACAAGGAGATGTGCTTTTGCATTATGGGAGATACTGAGACAAGGAGTGATGAGAGCTTGGTCCACCTTTGCTACGAGTTGCCAAGGGATGTACCATCTTACCTCAGTCCTGAAGATATTTTCAGGCGCAAACGTTTCTCTAAGTAGTTTTAAACAGAAAGCTGCATCCATTGTAGAGCGTCCTTTTCTAACTCCATTTTGACATTCTAATTTTTTTCGCTGTATATTTTTAGTTTTTCATTAAGTATTCTATAATAATAATAATAATAATAATAATAATAATAATAATAATAATAATAATAATAATAATAAACTATGTTTCAGCTAGTGATAGCTATCTGTGTAGCCTCATGACAGCGTTCCTTATGCCATAATGCTAAATCACCCAGCAAAAAGTTATAGGTTAGATTCTAGTTGCCTACAGACAAAAAAAAAAATAGGCGACTAGAATCGATTATTTTTCAGCTCTGGTCTCATACGGACATTGTAGGAATTTTTCTCGATAAAACGGGCAAACCTGACAACCAACAATATGAATGCATTCAATTTACAGACACAATACACTGGTCTATATAGTTCAAGCTGCTTCGGCCGTAATTCCAACCAACCAGCTTCTTTTATCATTTGGTTCCTGAGTCAGTCAACCTTTGGCACAGGGTAAATAGCATTTTATCCTCCCGAAAACAAGGCTTTCAAACGCATAATTCAGAAAATTAACCGTACAAAGCATATTATTACTGACAACAATAAAAGTACAGTATTATAGTTTAGGATCACACAATGATGGAATTGTATGCCACTCTCTCTCTCATACCGACCACTAAATTAGAAACATCGTAGAAATCAGCGGTTTCCGTATAGGAATGCAACTGCTAATACCGATCCTCTTCAATTCCTTGCGCATAGCTCGGTGATATGGATCGAGAACAGCCTTCATTAAATGCTTCAGTCAGTTGTATATACGAAGTTCTGTTTGTCCATTACAAACCCTCTCAGTTATGCCTCTTACACAAGCAATGTGAATTTTTCACCAACGATTAAACACCCGTGATATCTTACCTTTTGAGAAACCAGTCAGCTCTGCTGTTTTCAAAATTGTGGCTCCAGCCAAACGGACACCCACAATTAGCCCTTTATCGGACTCCAAAAGATCCTTTGCTTTACCCATTGTGATCAACACTATTGAGGAATTTGACCACCAGCATTCCTAAATAGTTGCCTAGAATATGTGGTGGCGTGCATTACCAAACATTTGGCAGATATGTTGCATAAAGGTTTCTAATTCAATGGTATGTGTAAAATCATCCATAACCAGATGTTCATCTTTCGGTGAATACTGACGGTTGAAACCTACCGATTTTCGAAAGATAGGGCTAAAAGAATTCTGCCTACTCCCTTTGACGAATAACAGGTTGTTAGATTATTTTATTTTCATAATAACCTATGTAATTTAAATGATATCACGGCCCAGAAAATCAGTCTATGGAATGGCTACTGCATACAAGCCAGACACAATATAAATACCGAAATGAGTGCAGTTTTAACAGGAGAAATTATAGTTTATAGCTGTCAAATTCCTAGCAAAATACGTGACTACAATTATTATATTATCCTTGAATAGTTCGTTTAAGTGTAGCGCAATGTCAAAATTTCATCTTACTGTCATTGAGCCAGATAGTGTTCGGCTTGTATACAGCAACCATTCCATAAGCCAATGCTTTAGGGATTGATATGTACATTCATTTTTGCTGTGAAGAACTTCCATAGCATAGTCCTAAGGACGATAAGACATATGCCTTTGGATCGAGATCCTAGGTCAAATGCAGTCCAGAAAGGAGAGGAACATTTCTTGTCTGCTAATTGCATGTAATATACTACTCTCATAGCCTCAGTTGCATAGTCCAAAACATAAACATTCCATGTCATCACGGTACAGAAATTTTTGTGTGTGCCAAAACATACCACACTGGACTCCTTGGCCTCAGTCTTCACAGAAAACTGCTGCGTACAAATGAATACCGAATGAAACAATGCTTGTGATCGATGTATGGTGTAAAAATTCATACCGTTTGAAAGCTGTAGTATAGAGAGAGGAATATCACTATATCTATGCTGTTCAAATTAGAGAGATATCTTTGTATATTTTTAATGCAAATTCCACAGATGAAATGTCATGTCAATTACATTGTTTATGTGAGAGAAGCTAAGAGTTAAATAATCTGGAAATCTTGCTCTAGAGACTAAACATGGAAACTTGTACAAGCTACAGTAGGCCAACAGCAAGTAAGAGTAGTGGTCTCACACTAGAATTTTCATTCTTGTGTGAGACCACTACTGAAAATTCTGGAGGATTTTATTTACTAGAATGTTATTCGCTTATGACTAGAGGAACTTTTTCTAAGCCTTTTTTCGATTTATATATATATATATATATATATATATATATTTTTTTTTTTTTTTTATTTTTTTTTTTCAATTTCTGGAGCGGATATATATATATATATATATATATATCCGCTCCAGCCAAAAGCACATCCACAAAACAGTCCTTTATCGAACTCTGAAAGATCCTTTGTTTTTCCATTGTGGTCAACACTATTGAGGATTACTGACCAGCAGCATTCTTAAATGGTTGGGTGTGCTGTCATAAGTTTATACAACCCGCGCTGGAAAATTCACGTTAATTTGAATATGATTGCATTTTTATTGCATCTTAATTGGTCCAGTGCAATTTATTGCAGGATAAATTTTAATACTTTAATTTATCAATTCATTGTAACCAAATCTGCATAGAGTGGAGGACAATGTGTTTGTTTTAAGGTATATTAGAAAATAATGAATGAGAATGCTATATTTGGTTAGTATTCATGACAAATGACATTGTTCATTTGGATTGGTTGACACAATAACAATCACAGAGACTGATTTCTGGGTACTATTGCCTGAGCGCACACCCTGTCTCACCTATATATATATATATATATATATATATGCAAAAAACATGCTTGACGGGTTATAAACCTATAGTGTTTTAGTATCATGGGTGGGCAAAGGATTTTTTTTATTGTTTAAGCTTATATATTTTTAATTTATTTTTATATAGTCCAGAAACCCTGTTCTAGAGCCCAAATACGTAACTTTTTACAAGCCACATTAGACCTCCAGTAAAAGATAACATGCAGGGCAATGGTGTTCATCCTTCCACCAAAAGGATGAACATCCATTCTACGGTCATAGTAGGATTCAAATCTGGAGATCGACTAACTCTGGAGAGTTAGTGGATCTCGAGCATAGCCAAAGGTTTCTCTAGATAACAACCAGATTTTGCATTCATTTAGCGTTCATATTTTCTTAAGTCTGGCTTCCACTAATGATATCTCCATAAAGTTCGAAACGTCTTTGTCTGGTAACCTTCTCATAATCATTTCGCATTATGGTATCCAAATCAGTCTAGGTAGTGACCCTATGTTTTTGCATTATGGGATGCTGATACAACTGATGTGAAGTTAACAAAATACTTTGTAATGAAGAAGTAAACCTTTCCAGAACTTTTTCTTCTACTCGCTCGGTGACTAGAGGGAACATTCCTGTAGTCGCCAACCAGTGGACTTTTTCAGGTCTTTCTTCAACGGGAACTTGAAGTTAGCCGATTTTTGAGACGGAAAATAGGATTTTTCACTCTCTCGGAAAATGTAGCTTTTAATTCGGCAACTCAACGTATCGACCTTGCAACTCACATTATTGCAGCTATAAGATGTACCTGTCGGGATTTAGGACAAGAGATAGCAATAGTTTTCTGCCATACTTTTTCTGAAAAGGCTTGACTCATTGATAACTTGAGCACTGTTATCACTGAAGCCTGTAGATTGGCTGCCAACTATCTTCAAAAACTTAGTTAAATCTAAAAGAGTTTCTCCAACTTTATAGTTTAAATCATGTGATTTCGGCTTAAATATAAAATATGATAGCTGAAAAAGGAGCATTTAAAGTAGATTAATTACAAGATCAAGAACTAAACATTTCATGGGAAATATATATCTTGAGACATTTTCGTCCACGAATATGAAGCTTTTCCTAATGATATCCAAAGATGCATAGAAAGAAAATAAAAAAAAAACATTATGCATCTATGCATAAGGTTTTTTCTTTCTATACATCTTTGGATGCAATAGAAAGATGCATAGATGTATCCAAAAATGCATAGAAAGAAAAAACCTTATTCCAGCATATATCAAACTACAATAAACATTATTTCAGTGCATCAAAAGTAATCAGGACCATCCTGGCAGGGGCCTTTATGTGAGATGGGTACGTGAGATATTTGTGCCAGTTTTCATATAGTAAAGCAATAATTTCATGAAAATCATCATTGCCCACGGGTCCAAAGCCCGATGGTTTCTCATGCTTGTTTCACCATTCTTTGCCATTTCTCTCTTTGTCAATTGCCAGGTGACTTAAATCCCGCAAACTTTTTCCACACCACTCTTTTACATTATCGACCTACTCTCTCCTTGCCCGTTCTCTTCCATTTATACTGTTCATTATACGAAGCTTCGAGGTTTTGATCTTTCATCTGTTATCCATTATGCAGATTCACGAAAATGTTATTAAAAAATTACCAACTTATGAAAAAATATAAAATCAGAATAAGTGCAAGTTTTTTTACGAAAACATTAAAAGAAAAGTTAGAACAAAGAAGGAATTATTATCCATTTCTCTGGTAAAAACAAGTGAAGCCAGGATCATGCTTACCTGCTCTCATTTTAATTTATTTATTTCCTAGGATTCGTTAAAAATACAGAAGAATACAATATCATGGTACTATATGAGAATTTTCATAAGACAAATACATATTAATTACATTGCAGGTGATCAAATAATAACAGTGTTTAGATAATAGACCCCATTTACAAAGCAAAAAGAAAAAATATGGTAATTTGAAAAGTAATTGGGAAGTGGAAGGAGACCACAAAATCTAGTAAATTTATAGAGCTAAAAGATTTTTTTGTCTTTTTAAAATGAAACTTAATAAAAATATATGGGGAGCCTGTGTAGCTCAATGGAAGTGATGTTTGCACACCTCAGCGTGAAACCGCCCAAAGAAATAGCGTCGTTTTTTCGATTCTAGTCGGTGACTAGAATCAAATGAGTTTATCGAAAAAAGTGAAAAAGAACTGAAAAAAGTCGCCGAGTTTTTCTAAGCCTTTTTTCGACCGGTTCCAGAGTTGGTCGATCTTTGGTACAGGCAAGTGGGTTTTTCCCCCCCCCCTGGAAACTTGGTTTTTTTCATCCCATAAACTCGAAAAAATAAACCATAGACTACACGCTATTTTCAACTAAAATATTGTGTTAAGGTTAGGTACTAGGAGATGGCGGCCCTTGTTAACCATCTCTTCACTGCGTGCGCTTAATTAGTGGTAGCCTTGGGCCAACTATTTCTGATTGGCTGCCAGTGGAGATTGAACTGCATACTCAGTCTCCAAAAAGTTAGATAGGGCTTAAAAGGCCTCGCTTACTCCCTACTCTATAAGGGAATAAAATGACTTAGCTGGTTTTTTTTTTAAATATATGGGTAAAAATTTTAAATGCTGTTTTCTGGTTTAAACGAATCACAATAAATAAATAAATTACATTAAAACAATATAGTGGAAACTAAAATGGATGAATGATAAGAAATTGTAAACAATTTCGCTTTCAGCATGATTCGGAATCCAATAATATGCTAACAACCGAGATTATACAGACCACTGAAGAAATACAGAAAGATGAGAGTAACATGGTTATATGAGAATGGATAGGAATGCATAAAAATTCGAATTTTTTACTAGTGTAAGATTCAAATGAGGACGAGGTTTACCAGAAGCTACTGAAGTTTAAGAATTCAGGAGAGGAGAAAAATCTGAAACAAAAATAAATAAAAAATAGAAATCCTTAATACTATAACTGGTTTATATTGATTCCTGACATATGCAATGGCCTGATACAATAAGTTCTACTATAACATACTTATAATTTATGATTACTGTATATTCGAGATTTTTTCAATAAGGAGGAAATGTACGTTGAAAATTTTCAATATCGTATTTAATTGACTGAATTTACTACTATGAGAAAATAATATAATATAAGCTTTGAG
This sequence comes from Typopeltis vanoorti, assembly GCF_054136105.1. Taxonomy (NCBI): domain Eukaryota; kingdom Metazoa; phylum Arthropoda; class Arachnida; order Uropygi; family Thelyphonidae; genus Typopeltis; species Typopeltis vanoorti. The sequence continues at coordinate 60,861,655 of NC_143567.1, read as the reverse complement.
TCTTTTGGGGTTACGAAAGATGCATTATAGGTCTTGCATCCCTCATTCCGATTTTATTATTTTTTTGTGGACATTACGTCACAAAACGGCACAATGTTCAAAGAAACTAGCAGGCTGATATTGATAATAGTTAATATCTGCTAGATCAGTGTGGCATGCAATAGAATCTGCTAGTAGAAAAGCATATAATTAATAGTATGTACTCTGTAGAGTAGGTGCAAAAATGTTTTTTTGGCCACCATGGATAGATTTTTTTTTGCACACACATTCTATTTGCTAATTTTTTTTTAATTTTAACTTTTTTTTATGAGATTGGTGATTACTGGATTACCATACTTTAGAAATCTGTTTTGTCTACGATATTTTTTCATTAACACATATATATATATATATATATGTAGAAAGTATTTTACCTTGGGTAAAACACTTGCAAGCGCAAACTTGACTTGTTTTTCTGTTTGCTTTCTTGGGAAATGGAGTAAAACCAGGTTTAAAATAGCTTGGTATCTTTAACATATATATATATATTTAACACACACAAACGCATGGGAACACACACACACACACACACACACACACACACACACACACACACACACATATATATCACATATATATATATATATATACATATTATCTACGTTGTTAAAGATATAAACAATTTTATATGCTAGGTTTTAATCTTTTTTCCCAAGTAAGCAAACAGACAAGTAAGTCAAGTTTCGCCTGCCTGTAGTGCAAGTCTGAGGCAACTCGTGGTAAAGGTGGAGTAAGCTCCGATCACAAGGTCGAAACTGGTCTGGGTAGTGGCCCTTGCCTTTAATGCATAGCATCATACATCTCTGCAAGGGGATGTGCTTTGCATTAGGGGAAAATTCTAAGGAAAGTGATGGAGCTTACACCACCTTTACCACGAGTTGCCTCAGACTTGCACTACGTGCAGGCACAAACTTGACTTGTCTGTTTGCTTACTTCGGAAAAAAGGATTCAAACCTAGCTTATAAAATTGCTTGGTATCTTTAACATAGTACATACCCAAGGTAAAAAACTTTCTACACATATTACATTTCTACACATATTATATATATATATATATATTACACACACACACACACACACACACACACACACACACACACACACACACACACACACACACACACACACACACACACACACACACACACACACACATTTATATTCGTAACCTTTAGTTAAGAATTTACTAAAGATTTATTACTTTTCATGGGCATACATATATCAAACTTTCCCAAACTTTTGAAGTGACATAACTGCAGCAATATTTGTAATTTTCATGTTACTCCTTTCAATAATTACGGAAACAATTATAATTAAATTTTTAATGTTAGAGACTTAGACTTCTCCTTATGATGAATAAAAGGTCTTAAAATATTATTTTTTATTTTATTTTTTATTTTAATTAGCATTCATATTTCAGTATAAAATGAAACTTTCTTTAGTTATAAAATTTATAAATAAACATGTAATTAAAATGAGTATTTTTATATAAAAGTACAACACCATTTATTTATAAGATGTAAAAACTATAAATATATAAATTAATTTTTTAAAAAAATTAAATGCACCCATGAGTTTAGTTATAATTAAATTTATAAGAATTTTTATAAATTTAATTATAATTAAAAACTTTCCATGTAACTGTGGTAGTTTTTAAAAACGCATCGAAATGAATCTTGGCGTTTTTGCTGCTGATATATTCACCAGGTTTGTTTTTAAATTCAAAACTACTTGTTATGCAGATGGCGTTTAGGTTTGGCTGTCATGAGATCTTTATCACCACATTTGTGCAGCTAAGAAATAGATATTAGTCATTAAAATTTGTTAGTTTTGGTTTGTTTATTCCACTACTGAACGCCTACGGCTATTCCATGTTCTGTTTTCGTTCTATCAGTTTCACCGAAAACATTAATTACAAGCGAGCGATTCAAAACATTTACGCCACTGTTTTGTTTAACATCGTAACGAGAAATTTCAAAATACGTAAATGCAGCTATCTTAAAATTTTTACCATATCACATATTTTATGCATCTTTTAAGTATCAAGCGCATTCATCTTGGAGGGTATACTACTCTATAAACCTCTGATATATACAGAGTATTTCAGAATATTTCTGAAATATTTTCAGAATGCTTTATACTATGAGATAAATGAAGAGTTGGTTTTGTCATTTAAGCTTAGCAAATGGGAGCAACGTGTATTATAAACAACAAATATTTTATACGAGAAATTGCGTATAAATGGAACTATAGTATTGAAATGGCTTTCCTCCGCTTATATTCTAGAATTTCCTTGTTTCAAAAATATTTCTTGTATATATTATTTTCTGTCAACGCGCGTCATTGTATTTTCAGCAATGACTCATAGATGGCAGGATGAACTTGTGCTATTATGAGAATGAATTTGTATTTACAAATGCTAAGGATATTAATTTTAAAAAAAAGGTAGAGGGCATATTTTATTATTATTAATTTTATCTGTTAATTCCTGGCCTTTTTTTTCATGCATACGAGAGGGCCGAATATTGATATAAATTCAACTACAGTTTTATAAAAGAGAACGTCAGATATTGTGCATTCACACATTTAACACTGATTGGAATGTTCTATGGTGTGTCATCACACACATGCACGCTCGTTAGAGATGACACACGTTACCCTATTCTGATGTAATCTTCAAGCTTTTTCTTCAAAGGGTGCGGACTCATCTATTGCCATAACAAAGGTGGGATGAGTGGACCATGTGCTGGGATGAAAAAAATATTAAAGGGCAAAGCGGAGGTGGTCGTCCGTAACAGCAAACGACAGATGTGAAGTAATAATTAAAGAATTAATGCATTCATATAACAATTATATTATCAATGGGGGAAACGCACACACAACCAAAGTACGAGAACAGATATAGAGATCCGAATTGGAAAATTTATATAATTTCCTCATATATATTATCTTCATCTACTTTACCATTACCAAAGCACATAAACTGAAGAATTTCAAACTGAATTGAAATTACTTGTTCCTAAGAAGCTAGTTGCCGGCACAACTTAAATATGGTACTGTAGTTATATTTTATAATATATGTATGAGACATTTCATTTGAACCAATCAGATTCAAATGCGTAAAATCGGGATCAGCCGGTTTTTTTTTTTTATATATATTATTTAATTTATATTTAATTTACTTTAAACTGATAAATATCACTCGATCTAAATTTATCAGGATCCTTTATCAGTTTTGGTTTTGTGCTGCACACTTCAAATTCTCTATTATAAACTCTCTCTGATCTGTGTTTTTATTCATGAAAAATTCAACGTTTTTGTTTAATAATTGCAATTAGTGGAGTACATGGTTGTTATAACTGTCAGTTCTTCACTGAATCATCTGCAAATTTCACATCGAAATATCTGACTTAATACTTTTTTAATAAACTTCGTGTGTCTACATGTTGAAAGTTTAACAAAAAAAAATATTGTGCCATTTTTTATCAGAGAGCCTCTGTATCTCAGTGGATGTGGCGTTTGCACATTATGACGATTGACCGCACAAAGGAAGATTTCTTGGTTTCGAATCTAGTCGGCAACTAGAAGAAATTTTTTATAAGTCTTTTTTCGACCGGTTCCGAGTTAGTTGATCTCTGGCACAGGCAAGTGGTTTTTTTTTCCCCCGGAAACTCGGGTTTTTCGTCCTATAAAACTCGAGAAAATCGAGTTAGGGACCACGAGATGGCGATACTTGTTGAGCCATCTCTCTTCACTGCGTGCCGCTTAATTAGTGATAGCCTTGGGCCAGCTGCTATCTCTGATTGGGTACCAATGGAGATTGAACTGCCCACTCAGTCTCCAAAAGTTAGATGGGGCTAAACAGCCTCGCCCTATACTGGAATAAAACGGCGTTAGCTGATTAAAAAAAAAAAATTTTATCAAATAGTAGGTCCAATGTACTCCAATGATAATATATCATTATTTGTATATATAAATATGCAAGTATTTACATATACATAAACTTATAATATTATATTATATTTTACATAGTATAATCAAAAATTAAATATACTTTAATAAACACAGCTCTTATAAATATGGTAAAATATTTACAGCGTTATTTCCAATTTATTGTGTGGAGAGGTGGTGATTGATGGAGAGATATCAGAGAGTAGTTTATTCAGGAATGGAGTCGAAAAGAAGGCCTGTTACTAGTGGTGTGCCGCAGGGTTCTGTTCTTGAGCCACTGCTATTTAATTTGTTCATTAATGATATAGGAAAGTATCTGAGAGGAACTGTTCATTTATTTGCCGATGATGCCAAGTTGGGTAGAGCAATAGTGAATGCACATGATGTCAAAATTTTGCAGGATGATTTGGATAGATTGGCAGTCTGGACTAAGGAGAATGGATGTCAGTTTAATGTAGCAAAGTGTAAGGTTATGCATTTTGAGGTGAAAAAATTAGCAGCAGTATATCATATTGGTGGAACTGTACTCCAGGAGGTTGACAAAGCCAGAGATTTAGGTGTGTTGGTGGATAGGGAGTTGAAGTTTAGGGGGACATAGCAAAAGTGGCTAAATCAGCTCATCAGATCACTTGGTTACTGAAGAATACTTTGACGAGAAGAGTTAAGCATTATGTCAAGATGAGGTCTTATCGAGCCTTGATAAGACCTCATCTTGACTACTTTTCCCAGATCTGGGGCCCCCCTGGGTTTCTTCTTGATGGGAGGAGGTAGAGATGATACAGAGGAGGGTGACCAAGATGATAGCTGGTTTATGGAATGAACCTTATGAGAACAGGTTGAAGATCTGTGGGTTACAGAAATTGGTTGATATGATTGAGACATTCAAATTACTGAAGGGTTTTTACAAAATTAATTCAGAGGAAATTTTTCAGGCGAAAAATTTCCTCTGGTGAACAGTTCTGGTCATGTGAGAACTAGAGACCATCCTGGAAACTGAGCAAGAATGTAGTTGGGAAGGATGTTAGAACTAGATTTTTTTTTACTTGGAGAATGGTGAATGAGCTGCCGGAGTTTGTTGTGGGTGCCATGACTGTAAATGAATTCAAAGCTAAGTATGATAGATACTGTGCGAATGCCGAATAGCTGTTCTTGATGTGATGTTTAAGGACTCCTTGGAGCGCCCGTAATAATAATAATAATAATAGTACTTTTTTTTTGACACATTTGTTGGATTCTTACAACTCGATGCTCGATAGACCACTTTTAGTGTAACCTATGTCGCAAACATCATGATAATTCTCCAAAAAATGACAGAAATATCGACAATCAAAAAAAAATCTCTAAATATTGTATATAATGATCATCAATCGGACTATTCATGTGTTGTAATGCATACACCACCAATTTTCAGTGTTAACGCAGTCCAACGTTTAAGACGGTTTCAAGAAGACGCCTCTTTTTTTTTTCTCCCTTATAATTCATGTGTATTTGCAACACAATTTGGCATGATAAAAATAAAATAAAATAAGAATCAGTACGCTGTGTCAAAACAGTTCAAGATCCCGCCCCCCCCCCTCTTCCGTTATAACTGGTCCGTTTTTACTGGCAAAACGATTCGAAATGATAATAATGATATTACTCTCTGGCTTAATAAAATTTAATAAAAGTTGGTCGGTAGTATTAACTGTAAAATCTGTCGAGTCGTTTACATTTTAATGGCAAAATTGCACAAAACAAAATCTTGTGTACGATAACATACCAAGAACAGTTTCAAATTCAATTTGTAATAAGAATTATGATGTCAGTGCACAATAATTTGATTACCGTACCTGTTTATAATTGTCCACGATAATATTCTAACTTGTTTCTAATTGCTGTTGTTTTCCTAATTTAGGAAATTAGTAAAACAACAACAGTTGCTGATAAAATAACTTGTTCGTAATTATACTATGCTTCGTTGATTTTATATCTTGCTCTGTCATGTTATGGCATGACAAAAGTAGGTTACCAATGCTATTCTATTTATATCCGTATACACATGAATAGATCTGATAGGCATTTCCTGTTTTCAATGCTTTTTATCACTCTCTCTCTCTCTCTCTCTCTCTCTTTCTCTCTTCCATTAATATATTTTGTAGTATTAGAAACACGCGAGGTAACCGGAAAAATTATTTAATGAATTAAAAGGTGGTATGTTTATTATGATTTTAGAGGATTTATTTTTCTAAATACGTAAAAATAACTATTCTAACACCTTCCTCCAAAAGGTTAGACAGTAACTTTTAAGCCTCCTAAACTTTTTAAAAATCAGTAGACAGCTAATGTTACTCTTTTCACCATCGCCGAGGTCTAACGCATTCGTACTGCGTGTTGGATGAGATGCGACGTTTCTACTTATAAAAATTACATGAATAGTATTAGGATGGTATTGTGTACCGTTCTAATACGATTGTATTCTAACGCATATGCAGTCAGTTCGAGTTGTGGGACTAAAATTCAATGAAATCTGTAAGCGCCAACCAATTTCAAACATTTTTAAAAATTATTTATGACAGTTTTGCCAATGATTTCAATCGCTTGGATTTATTTTCATTCAGATTTGTTGTTGGTTCTAATGATTTTCTTAGTCAGTCTTATGACCCTTATGATTATAATTCTTAAGATTGTAATAATAAATTGAGAAATAATTCAATTCAGCATAAGGAGTTCGCTGCAGGATTTTGACTGCCGTCATCTGGGATTTTTAATTCAAGCCAGTGCTGTAATTAGTTATTTTTGCGTACAGGATTAGATGTTAATTAGTTTTTAATTTTTATTTACAGATTATTTCTTCAAAAACAATACACCAATGAGCATTAATAAGGAGCACAGCATCGCCTTTTATTTTATTTCCTTTAGTAGTTATGGCTGCCTAGTTATAGCATTGATTCAGGCAACATGAAAACCTGACTGCAGAACACAAAATTCTCAGACAAAAATACATGACGGCTAATAATACCCACTAACCAACTTTCTCTCGTTTAATTTAGTCGAGTCATCTCATAACGAAGTAGTTGTGTTTTTCTCCCGAAACTAGGGTTTTATCTTCCCCTCCTCAAAACAGTCAAACTGGTCTGAGAACGCATGCATTTAATATACAAAATATATTCGGTGAGTGGAGTATGGAATATTCTTGCGCGATAAGTCAGTAGAATTTCACACAGGTGAATACTTCAACTACTAATGATACAATACTACTATTACTCCTCCTCCGAAACGACTTCTTCTACTACTACTAACAATAAAATAAGTTAGGAGATTAACTGCCTATCTGTCGTCAAAAAAGTTCAGGACTAAGTGAGCTCCGCGTACTCCCATTGAAAGGAATTAAAAAAAAAAAAAGGCATTAGCAGATTTGTTTAAGTTAAGGGAATATTACATCCCATATTGTTTCTTAGCCGAATAAGAAACTCAAAAGAGTTTCATGCGGAATATAGAAATTATATAAAGTTCGGCGATTCCAAGCGTAAGCAAATACCTGGATAGCAGCAACTGACCCTTAAGGTAGTGCAAGCTGAGGCAACTCATGTCAAAGGTGGAGAAAGCTCCGATCAGTGGTCTTGATATTTACCCATAATGTGAACTTAGCTCCTAGGAGCTGTATTACTGTTCAACATTATGAGAGAAGGTCACTGCCCAGACCGGTTTCAACCTTCATTGAGGTCTCATCAGTGAGTAGGGAGACCTAATTAATACCAAGTTTGTAGCGAACAGAACTTACATCCCTTCTATGAGAAGGGATGTAAGTCTGTAACTCTGAAGGGATGTAAACCTACTCACTGATGAGACCTCAATGAAGGTTGAAACCGGTCTGGGTAGTGACCTTCTCTCATAATGTTGAACAGTAATACAGCTCCTAGGAGCTAAGTTCACATTATGGGTAAATATCAAGACCACTGATCGGAGCTTTCTCCACCTTTGACATGAGTTGCCTCAGCTTGCACTACCTTAAGGGTCAGTTGCTGCTATCCAGGTATTTGCTTACACTTGGAATCGCCGAACTTTATATATAATTTCTATATTCGGCATGAAACTCTTTTGAGTTTCTTATTCGGCTAAGAAACAATATGGGATGTAATATCCCTTAACTTAAACAAGTTATATTGTCGCCGAATTGAAGCCTTTGGCTCTTCATATATTTAGTAATTAGCAGATTTATTTATTTAGTTTAATAAGTTAGTTGTGATAAGGAGGATGACCTTTCTTTCCATACAGGATTCATGGCTGATATAATAGATATATTATATTCTAATTATGATTAGTCATAACATTAATCAATATTGCTTCGGAGACGTTTGTGGGTGGTACGCACGCATATTGAAATTTTATGTTTATAAATGCCACACGAAGACTCGAATAATTTATCTTCACTAGTTTCGTGTGCATTATAATACACTTCTTAAAGAGAGTTTATTAAGAGAGAGAAAAATTTAAAAAAATATTCAATTATTCTTCAAGAGAGAAATTTAAAATAAATAAAGTTAACCGATATGACATTAACTGGGTTTTGCAACAAACAAACTCACAATATCGGCAATATAAATATTTGAAACAACTAATTATAAATTACTAATTATATGAAGAGCCAAAGGCTTCAATTCAAGGCTTCAAAAAAATAATTATTTGAAACAATTTTCCGGATAACCGGATTATCTTTATATATAAAGATAATCTAGTTGAATGCCTGTAGAATTGATGCCGTACGTGGATAAAGGAGTTAAGAGAGAATGAATTCATTTAAGTTCCTTTTGAAGAACTGAAATGCAAGTTGCAGTCTTTGGTGAATACTTCATGCGAAATACTGTTTCAGAAAATCAAGGGTAGATGGAATGAAGATGAGCGGGAGTAACAGGTTTGGTGGGTTAGCAGTCAATTAGTCCAATTGGACAGTATCAAGAATTTTTACAGAGGTTTTTGGTGCACCACCCCAAATATGAGAGCAGTATTCCAAGGTCGGGCGGAGTTATATATATGCATACATTGAATAGATCATCCAAAACACATTGAAAGTGAGGAGAAGAGTAGGATAAAATGATACCAACGTCCGGGACAGAGATCAAAAGAAGCGGCGTACTCTTTGTGGTACCTCTACAGCCTGAGGTAGAAAAAAAAATACATATATATAAACATATACGGAAAAAAAAGAGGATAAAAATTGTTATTTTCAGCATTAAATAAAGAAATTTAATAAATGCATCATTCAGTACGCTAAAATATTATCTCTTCAATTTTTTTTTTTTTTTTTACGTCCAATTATATAGAATAATTGGAATCATATATATGGCATAAGCTGTATTCGAAATCAGAATATTAATGTAGCAATGCTCATGTTACTACTGAATTACTGAAAGTGGAACCTACTGACCTACTGTTGCCATGGAAACAGTAGGTTCCATGGTTATGTATGTATTAGATATGTATTACATTCCCAAAGGGCATAATGTTAAAATTAGTTACTATTATTCTCAATGTTTCCAGATATTTGTTTTTAATTAATTAATTAGTTAATTAATAAATAAATAAATGATAATCTAGATTGCTATTATAGTTTACACAAGTACTCAAAGCTTAAAAATGAAATGCATGATAGTTTTCAAGGCTGAATTTTGGCCATTGCATTTCAAGTGTTTGTTATCTCCGGATAAATGAACCGAATAATTTGCATTCCAGATTTAAGTAACTCTTTTGACTTAGTTAATTTCAATTGACATGTGCATGTTGTATTTATTTTATCCTTTTTTGTTACACGTATCTGCTTCAGAGAGCATCAGAAGATATTTAATAGCATGCTAGAATCTGAAAGGGTGTAGCTGGTGAGGCATATGTTAACTTCTTTCAAAAATACTTCACTTAAACCTCATTTAGTCCTATCCTTGGCCTCCGTGACTTCGATTTTTTTATTAATATTTTATTTTAGTTTGATATCTTTATCATTCATTTGTGCTCTTCATTACTTCAACACCAATATCAACTTTCTCTAATGGGAACTACACCCCCGCCCATGTATTCGTGTGTGTTTAAGTTAATAATGTCCTTGATATGTATCCAGCTCGGCAACTTGATATATCTAAGAATAATTAATGTATCACGAGGAAACGTTTGCATGTAACAGAACACAATGTATCGAAGTAGTTTTTTCTCTGTGGAATTAATGAGCAGATCGCATCGCTCTCTCTCTCTCTCTTTCTTTTTTTCTCCCCCCCCCCCCATCTCCCCAGTCTTCTCTCTTGACTAAAAGTTAGATAATCCGGAAACCTTATTCTACAGATCAAACATGGAACTCCCCCCCCCAACCCGAATCACTTCAAGTCAAACAAGGCTATCTTATACAGGAAGATGAAAATTATCTATCACCAGAAAAAGTCACAAACACCCATACTGCAACATGATTGGAATCTGCAGGTTAATGTTGATTGGAGAGAGAATTCGAAATGAGCAGAATAGCATCTGATCAGGGATTCGATTTTTTATATCAACCATAGTAAAAATTGTTACCATGACAACGTACTTGACGCAAACCGAATGGGTTTGTTTCTCCAACCTGGTTGGACTAGTGGTTAGCGTATCCACTTTCCAAACTAACAGGGTGTGAGTTTCGAATCTCGGGGCGAACACGGATGTGTGTGAATGTCTTTAAAGAGAAGGTGAATTTCGCCACCTGGTGTGAGACCGCTACTCGGATTAATGGAGGCTTAAAACGGTTTGCAAAAAAGTTCCCTTTGTTTGATCTCCAGAGAAAGTTTTATGTAGCCATTAATCCCATCCGTGATACTAAATGTGCTACAATTTTTCATGGATGAGATTCTCACTGTAAAAGAAAATAATAATAGCGAAATAGACAATGGGGTTGAAATGGACGACTTAATTCAGTTGAAAAAGAATATCTAGCTTAAAATTAGAGATAATGGGATGATCTCGGGGCAATGAATTGAAAATTAATGAAATAGTTTTCAACTGTCTGCATTCGTTCTATTCATCAAGTTCCTGGCGGTCTTGTTATTTAAGCAAATTATGCAGTTTCACATTTTGCACTTTACTTTTGTTAATGAACTCAAGATGAAAATCAAAATAAATAAATGAATAAATAACGAATAACTTCTTAAGAGGAGCAATAAGACATGATGAATTTCTTCATCTGAAATATAAACCGATGCAACGAATCTTACAAGAAGGCGTCATTCTTCCGCTGTGAGTACCTAGACAGATTCTTTTTTATTATCATTATTTAATATATTCTTTGCCATGTACTTCTTCTCTCTTCCACCATCTATGTGGATGATGATGAGGCCGAATGAACTTTTTCCACTTCTGTCTGTCCCGAGAGAGTCCGAACAATTATGTCCAGTTTGGTGTCACTTGTTGTGATTTGGTTTTCAGGTCCTCTTTTATTTTGTCTATCCATCTAATTCTCGGCCGTCCATTGGATCTTTTACCTTCCATCGTTGTATTCAGGACTTTAGATGGTAGTCTTTCTGTTCCTATTCTGTCACATGGTCAAACCATCGCAGTCTTCTTTCTTGGATTTTGTCTATTATTGTTATTTCTTGTTTTAGTCGTTTCCTTATGTCTTTGTTTCTTAGTCGATCCAGCAGAAATACTCCAAGTAATCTTCTTAGCCAACCCATTTCAATAACTAATAATTTTTTCTCTTCAGCCTTTTTGAGATTCCAGCATTCACTTCCATAGAGGAGTATTGGGAGGACCGTTGTTTCATGGATTCTTACTTTTGTTACTTGTTTGATGTCTCTTGACTTCCATATTTTATTAAGTCGTTCAAAAGTTTGGGATGCTTGATTGATTCGTCTGCTTATATCTTTTATAATTTCACCATTGTACTCAATAACTCCTCCAAGGTAGGTGAAGTTTTCTACCTGCTGTAGATTCTTACTATCAATTTCAGTTTTCAGATTGGTGCTTCTTTTTCCTATTTGCATAATTTTTGTTTTGTCTATATTTATGTTTAATCCAGATTTTATACACTCCTCCTTTATTTTATCAGAAATTCGCTGTATATTTTCTTCTGTGCTTGCAAGTAATGCAATGTCATCTACAAATTTTGAATTTGTCACATTTTCCCCATATATTATGATTCCGGTGTCTTCATTGTTTAAGGCCTTATTGGTTGTTTCTTCCAATGTAAGATTGAACAGGTCTGGTGACTGATTGCATCCCTATCTTACTCCGCTCTCTGTGTGGAACCGGTTCTTTAAGGTGTCCTCCATTCGTACTGCATTTTCAGATTTCTCATACAGATTCTTTATTATTCTTATGGTTTTGTTGGGAATTCCAAATTCGTCCATAGTTCTCTTCTACGGATTGAATCAAATGTCTGACGAAAGTCTATGAAATTTATGTAGCAACTTTGGTTGTATTCTAGAGTCTTTTCTATTAGCTGTGTTAAGTGAATAGTTGATCAACTGTGCTTCGTCCTGGTCTGAAACCGGCTTGTTCTTCTCCTAGTGCCAGTTCTATATACGGCTTAATTTGTTTTTGGAGTACTTTCGTAAAACCTTACTTGGAATACTGAGGAGGCTAATGCCTCTGTAATTATTGCATTCTGTTTTATCTCCTTTTTTTGTATATAGGAGTTATGACTGATTTGGTCCAATCAGTAGGCACTGCTTCGTTTTTGTAGATCCTTTCAAATAATGTTTTTAACGGTTCCAAAAGTTGTTCCTTTCCTGTTTTTAAGAATTCTGCATGTATTTGATCAATGCCAGGTGTTTATTCTTAGGTTTGCTAATACTAGCTTATGGTCTGATCCACAATCTGCAGAGAAGGATCTGCAGTTTAGGATACTCGATTTACATCTTTGGTTTACAATAATATAGTCTATCATATTCTTGGTTTTTCTGTCTGGTGATATCCATGTCCATTCTCTTTGGGGTTTTGGATGTTTAAAGAAAGTGTTGGTTATTGTTAGTCTATTATTTGAGCAGATGTTTAGCAATCTTTCGCCACGTTCATTGCTTTCTCCATACCCAAACTTTCCGATTACTCTTGGCCAGGTATCCCAGTCTTTGCCTACTTTTGCATTTAAGTACCCCATTACAATTAGGAGATCTTGACTTGATGTCTGCTGTACTGTTTTTTGCAAATCTATATAGAACTCCTGAATTCTTCTGATGATGATGTTGAAGTTGGTGAGTATATTTGAATAATAGTTAGTGATCCGATTAATGTTTTAAATCTTGCTTTAATTATCCTAGGCGAGATACAGTTTGAGAGGAAAGAGTCACCTCCTCGCCCTCGAGTTGCTCTAATAGCACTGGGGGGGGGGGGTAAGAAGTAAGAGAGAGTAGAGGGAAAGGAGAGTAGAAGACCAGTCTCCAGATATGATATACCAAGTGTATATTGCATGAAGTAAGATCAGGCCTAGCTTAGGTATCTCGGGTTTGCCATGCCCGTACTCACCAATGTGAGCCCCTGAGAACAAGGTTGCCATGTACAAGGTCGTTTAAAGAATATGGTAACACTAACCCCACACTGAACAAGAAAGCACATCGTACTCGTCGGATGGTAAAGTGAGCGTTTTGTATCGTCCTTTTTTCTCATTCAAGTATTCAACAGCATCATCGACTTCATGGTTAGTTATATGAATGAGATGCATTGTTTTAATTATGGCAGAAACAACTAACGCCATGAAGTCAGTAGATTATATTTGCTAATTGCATGTGTTCTTCTGACCTGCTTGTGTGTTTCATGAATGAAAAGCCCGCGTTTCAGGGAGAGAACACTAATTTCCATCTCCATATGAGATTGGCTAACACACACCTTCAATTGAAAAGTCGAAATAAAGGTTCTTCGCATCCTAGATGGGAATCCAACCCAGTTCTTTCCAAATAAAGGGCAATAAATAAGAAGATATTCAGTTGCCAGGTAATAAAATAAGCAAGAATGGAAACATGGTCATACATCACTTGACGTATAGGAACGTAAGACATGATGATTAATAAATAACATAAAACGGATTTAACTTACGTTTATATTGTTATTAGTATAAAATTTTAGCCCTAGTATACCAAGACTTCTTCACTATAACTTTCAAAATTAACAACCAAAACAGAAACTGTACATTCAACAGTGACGTTGAATATACGGTTTCTGATGTAGAGCATCATGGTCCAATGATATTAAGGTTGTAGTAAACATAACTTTAACAAGATTGTATCTTGTTGATATGATGGAAGGATACATATAGTGCGAAGGGATCTAAGTAGTTTGACTATCTCCCTTCTGAGATGCCTTTAATAGGGAATGGTGACATGACAGATCAGCTCTGTATCACTAATTCGATGAGAAACAATGACAAGGAAACTATAATTATTAATTAACTTGTTGACATACGATTTGTTAAAGCCATTAGTAAGGAAGGTGGACTTGATGTGATTTATTTCTTGGGAGAGCAGCAATCAGTGGAGCTAAGAAAGTGTGTTAGTGTACTAAAGATGTATTCTAATAAATATTTCTAATATATATTTACATATTTATTAGAGATAGCACAGCGTATTTCGACTGTTTCTGCAAACAAAATATTTTCCGCTACGAGGGAAGAGATCACACAAATATTTATCGTAATTACCTTATTGGTAGTCATGAACCCTTCTCTTTCATCCACTGGAGATCGTCAAAAGTCATTAATATCTCAGGACGATTACTCAAGAATTAAATGTGCTTTCTTTCTTTCTTTTTTTTTTTTTGGTGCTAAGGCACCAAAAGTCATTACAGTAATGGACTTTTTTCTGGCGGTTGACAAAGCGCTACGTGATATTTCTTTAGATGTCGCTAACCGGCTTCGATTCCAAATAGCACAAATACTTTTTAAAGCCAAACCATCTGAATTTGTCTTATCTAGAAATGAAGGCAGTAGAATGGGATGCACTTCTTACTAGATCAAGATCAAGATAAGGAATTGTGACGTGATTAGTTATTGAGATTTGACGTCATTGTGTGTGTGACGTCATGAGTTTGGAATTAGGAATTTTTCTGGGGACCATCTGTGTGTGTGTGTGTGTGTGTGTGTGTGTGTGTGTGTGTGTGTGTGTGTGTGTGTGTGTGTGTGTGTGTGTGTGTGTGTGTGTGTGTGTGTGTGTGTGTGTGTGTGTGTGTGTGTGTGTGTGTGACGTCATGTTGTTTGTTTTGTTCGCGTATGGAATTATGGGTTATGGTAGAGATAAGGATTCGTGTCGTGATTGGCGGGACACTTTTGAACAAGATTCAGATAAGGAATCGTGTCGTGAATGTTTGTTATTATCAAATGTAGATAAGTGACGTAATTTGTTAGTTGTAAATAAGTGATGTTATTGTTTTGAATGGAAAAGGGAGATATATTAGTGGATAACGATTCGTGTCGTGATTGGTGGGACACTTCTGACAAGATCAAGATAAGATAAGGAATCGTGACATGAATGTTTGTTATTATCAGATGTAGATAAGTGACGTAATTTGTCAGTTGTAAATAAGTGACGTAATTTGTCAGTTGTAAATAAGTGACGTAATTGTTAGTTGTAAATAAGTGACGTTATTGTTTTGAATGGAAAAGGAAGATATTAGTGGATAAGGATTCGTGTCGTGATTGGTGGGATACTATGGACAAAATAGGGGTAGGGTGAATGGGAGGAAGTGACATCAGTGTCTTGGATGTGTATTGTTATGAGTTGTAGATAAGTAAATGGTTTGCGTATGGCATTATGGGTGATGGATATTGATAAGATAAATTTTGGCATGTTTGGAATTTCGCTGGAGGTCGCCCCCCTTCTGTCAGGGCCATCACGTGGTGTGTTGGGTTTCGCGTATAACATTGCGGGTGATATTTAGAGATAAGTAATCGTGACGTTATGTGTTTGGAAATTTCTGGGGAACATATGTCTCTCTGTGATATCACGTGGTGTTTTGGTTTGCCTATGGAAGTGTGGGCGATGCTTTTGAGATACGATATCTTGGAATTTTCCCAGGGTGACACACATCCGACATTGTCGTCATGTTTGGTCTTCGGTTGTCTACAGATGGCTGTACTAATTTTCCAATACATTTTGGGGTATTTCTTTCCTGTTAAAGGTTGGGAATTCTCAGAGTATACTTGTGATGGTGGCAGTGATTAGGCTTTTCTGAATAATTTAATTATATGGTAGTGTCCCTCAAACACACTTTTTTTTCCTATAGCTCATACATATTTTATTCTTTATTCATATTCGAATTCATATTTTATTCATAATTCATCCGAATATTTTGATTTGTCTAAATTTAATATCTTAAAGTTCAATAAATGAGAGCCTGTGTAGCTCAGTGGATGTGGCGTTTACACACTACGGCGCTTGGCCGCACGAAGGAAGACTTGGTTTCGAGTCTAGTCGAAGACTAGAGGAAATTTTTCTAAGCCTTTTTTCGACCGGTTCCCGAGTTAGTCGATCTCTGGCACGGGCAAGCGGGTTTTTCGTCCCGTAAACTCAAGAAAATCGACTGTAGAACCCACATTATTTTCAGACATTAAATATATTGTGTTAGGGTTAGGGACCACGAGACGGCACATTTGAGCCGTTTCTCTTCACTGTGTACCGCTTAATTAGTGATAGCCTTGGGCCATCTATCTCTGATTGGTACCAGTGGAGATTGAACTGCCCACTCAGTCTCCAAAAGTTAGATAGGGTTAAATGGCCTCGCCTACTCCCGTATACGGGAATAAAAAGGCGTTAGCTGATTTTTTTTAGCTGAAGTTCAATAAATAAATAAATTGTGTGTGAATTCACTGTGATTTCAAAAGTGACCTTACTTAAATATGCATAAGACATCAACGAAACCGTTTGTTTATTTAAGTTTACACATTTTATTTCACAGATATTATTTACAATGTAATAAGCAGAAATAGGAATTTACAGATATCACCAATGCATGTGGTGTTTTTCTTGTCGTAACATTTCTTTGATGAGACATGTGCGATTGGGTGATTTTGATACTGCTTCCCAGATGAGAATAGACAGTTCAAAATACATAAGTATAAATAGTACTGCTATCATAACAAACATCTTCCATCTTTGCGATAGTTCTTGATTTTCACCTGCAAAGAAAAAAAAATATTGTTAGTGATGAAAAAGTTAGATCAATGCTTTACAGAAACATACAAATTTTCCACATGAAACCGTGAAAAGTTGGTTAGCAACGCAGCCTACTTATGTAAGACATAAACCCATTAGAAGAAAGTTTATACGCAATCAAATCAAAGTTCCGACACTTTTACACTCTTTTCCATGTGATTTAGCAGATATGTCATCACATGCAAAAAGAGAATGGGGGCGTGTGTTTCCTTCCTGTATGCATTGATTGTTTTTCCCGATTTGCGTGGGTTCAAACACTGAAGACGAAATCAGCAGTCGCTGTTGTTAATGCTTTCGAGTCAATTTTTAAAGAAGTGCCATGTTACATAAACACTGATCAAGGAAAAGAGTTTTGCAACAAGAAAGTTCATGCAGTTTAAGAACCATAATATTCATTTCTACACGACCAGGAGCAAAATGAAAGCACCCATTGCAAAAAGATTTATCAGAACATTGAGAACAAAGATCTACAAATGGATGACGTATACTAAAAGTAAAAGTTATACGAAAGTTTTGTCGACCCTTGTACATACTTATAACCTCACACCACACCGCACTATTGGTATGGCTCCTTCGGAAGTTACCTTCACAACGAGGATCGTGTTTGGAAATATTTGTACGGAACCCAAGAGGAGACTACCAAACCAAAATTTCAAGTAAGTGATAGTGTGGTTTTAAGTGATGATACCAACAAATTTAGAAAAGGGTATTGGGGTAACTGGACACGAGAATTGTTCACTATACTACAGGGTTTCTATTAATAACCTGAGCAATAGTGAACAATTCTCGTGTCCAGTTACCCCAATACCCTTTTCTAAATTTGTGGGTATCATCACTTAAAACCACACTATCAATTACTTGAAATTTTGGTTTGGTAGTCTCCTCTGGGGTTCCGTACAAATATTTCCAAACACGATCCTCGTTGTGAAGGTAACTTCCGAAGTAGCCATACCAATAGTGCGGTGTGGTGTGAGGTTATAAGTATGTACAAGGGTCGACAAAACTTTCGTATAACTTTTACTTTTAGTATACGTCATCCATTTGTAGATCTTTGTTTTCAATGTTCTGATAAATCTTTCTGCAATGGGTGCTTTCATTTTGCTCCTGGTCGTGTAGAAATTAATATTTCTACACGACTGGGATGGAGAGATTGTGGAGGGAACTTTCTATGAACTTCAGCTGCAAAAGGCTAATATACCCAATGAACTTCCGCTATCAAATCAAAGTCCTGACGATCTAATCGAACAAGTATTTAAACACCGCAAACAGAAAGGAATGCTTCAGTATTTTGTTAAGTTTATTCCTCATCGTATAATTCTTGGGTTCGTAGCGAAGATGTTTTACTTAACCCTTCCCAGTAACGCCAGTATGAAAATGTTTCCTACTAACACGCAAACGAAATTTCAAGTGGAATTACCACACGAGATCAGATTTAAAGGTAAATGGGAAGTTGCTATTGCCGAAATTCATCTTCCGGGAGAATTTAATAACATCGATTCCGGTTACGATGAGTTTCATATCATACGTGGAGTTGGAGGAGGAGGAGTCAACACTATCGACAACAACAACAACATCACAGGAAATAAAGTTTTCGAAAAGTCTAAAGAAGGATTTTACAATGTGTACAAGATTCCCCATGGCAGTTACAATTCACTCTCTGAACTTCTTCAAGCAGTGTTTGATGTGAGTTCTGTGATTACTGGAAACACCATTTCTCTGACAGTCCCAAAAGATTACAACCTGTTGTTTCCCAAGTAGGCCTCGGGTTTGGGCCTTCTACTGGGTTTTAATCAGATTGGTGTTAAACTGAAAGGTACAATCACTTAAGGGGTGTACGAGTTGTTCAGTGCAGCACCAAGTGTTCCTTCGTTTTTGCTCACTCTGATTATTATCCGTTGCGAAAACAAACATTTCAGTCAATTAGCATTGAAATTCGTTCTGACAACAGCGAGCTGCTCCACTTTCGTGGCGGCAAGACAATAGTTAAATTACAGTTCCGACAAGTGAAGGATGACTGATTATCTCAGATATTACACAATACAGGCAGGTGGGCTCAAATGTTTACGGGGCCCCCAATACAGCGTGAGTACGGGTTAGGTAGCATTTTCAGACGTGCCTTCTCCTTTCTAAGTCCCCTTTTAAAACCTGCAGCTCAATTTGTCGGTCGTCAAGCCTTAAAAGCCAGTCAGCATATAATAGGAGATGTATTGGAAGGGATAACTGTACGTCGAGCCTTTATAAACAGAGCATCTGAAAAGGCTCAGAGCCGATTACTTCAGAGAGGTCAAGGAAGCAAGAAGAAAAAATGAATATTAAAAAGCACAAGCGAGATGACAATTTTTGCTGAGGATATGATGTCAGAGTTAGATCTTTTTTCCCACCCTCGTGTCAACATGTGTGTGGAAAGAAGTTCTTATGTCTCCTACCAACCAATATCCAGTACTGACAGTGGAGGTCCTGTGGAATTTTGCATACCACATCTGAAGAATACTTGGATTTGGGAAAATCATACCTACGCGTTCGTGTGTCATCACTGACAATGATGGTAAACCTATCGAAGATTCTTCAGTTGGTGTTGTGAATAATTTTTTCCATTCCCTGTTCAGTCAAATTGACTTTTTTCTCCAAGATAAACTAGTGAATGTGGCATCAGACACGTATACTTATAGGGCTTATATTGAAAACCTACTAAATTATGACAGAGATGCTAAAAACAGTCAACTGACAAATGAACTATTTGTTAAAGATGATGTGGCTAATGTTAGTGATATGTTTACCAAAAGTCAATGTGGGATGAGACAACAAGCTCTAATTAACCAATTGAAAAGTGTCGAGATGGTTTGGCGAATACACGCTGACATCATGCATCAAGACCGGTACTTGATCAACAACTTTTCTGTATGTGTTCGTATGGTTCGCAGTTCTCCCGAATTTCGTTTACTGACTGCAAATGCTGATGCTAAGGCTAAAGTGCAAATTGAAGAGGCTACATTTTTTGTCTGCAAAGTCAAAATAAACCCCAAAATTCAACTTGCTCACCTGTCAGTGTTAGACAAGTCAAACATGGAATATCCCATCAATCAATGCAAGTATCTTATTTTTCGATTCCCAAGGGTATGTCAGATGCCACACCAAACAATCTGTATCTAGGTGAAATACCATCTAGATTAATTATTGGACTGGTTGCTAGTGATGGATTTAATGGCACAGAAATCCATTTAATTTTCATCATTTCAATCTGAATTTTCTTGTGGTGACAGCTGACGGTATTCAGTATCCCTCACAACCTTTGACTCCGAACTTCAATGAAAGGCATTACAGCAGGTGTTATTTGCCACTGTTCACATCGCTAGGCAAATGGAACAGAGACTGTGGTAATGACATTTCTTACGAGGAATAGGTAAAGGGAAATGATGTTCTCTATGGATTTGACTTATCGCCAGATCAAAATGCCGTTGCCTCCCCCCCCCCCCCATGTCAGCCTGTTAAGAAGAGGAAGTGTGCGACTCGAAGTTAAATTTGCTCAACCTCTTCCTGAAACATCACAGTGGTTCTTTATGCAGAATTTGAGTGTACGTTACCGTAACAAAGGATCGTTCTGTGTTACTGGACTATGAACACTAAACAATTAGTAAGCATACTAGAGTTAGAACCCACCACAAGACAAGTGGATTTAGGAGTTTGTGCTCGTGATGAATTGCCACAAAATCCGATCAGACGACAAAAGTCGATGTTCGTCGTGAACACAGATCCGACCTGGTTGCCAGGACAACATTGGCAAGCTATCTATATTAAAGACAAACACGGCGATTTTTTCGATAGCTTCGGTCGTCCACCCGAAAGCGATATTGTTAACTTTCTGAATATCAACACTAATAAATGGTATTATAATACTGTAGCTGTACAAGCTAAGTGGTTTGCACTGAGTATATTTTTTAATATTGAGATGTCGTGGTCTTTCTATGCAAAATATTATTAGCAAATGTTATTCTAAGGATTTGTGGTTAAATGATATTGTAGTAACTTATTCTGTTACAGATCATTTACTGAAAATAAAAAATAGTAAAAAAAATTGTTTTTTTCACTTACCATTTTTTCTACACCAGTTTCTTATTCCCATGCAGCTTTCGGGAGATAAAGAGATGAATTTGGTACTCCTTCTTCGAGCTCTCCTGCGGGCAGGGAGTGGACTGGAAGCATTTGGCTCACTGGGACTGGCTGATGTTGATGGTTGACGGGAATGGTTCTGGGTATTCGGTTTGTTCAAGGTAGGTTCTGGATGTGACATTCTATGTTCCTGTTGCTTTCCTTCTGTGTGAGCCGATTTGTTTTTCAAACCTAAATACTTCTGCAAAACAACTAAATATGCTTTTACTTTTTCAACTGATTTTGATTTCTCATTTTTAAAATGGCACTCATTTCATCATCTAGTGTGTACAGTTCACGCTCCTCAGATGATTGGAGGAATGTAAATTTTTTAAACATATGATTCATTTCCTAATAAGTGAACTCAATAAAGGAACAATGATACTGCCTAATAATGGGAACAGTGTTCCCCCGTGCTGTAAAACCAGTTTTTTTTTTAATAATGAAGGGAAGCAATTTGTTGCTTTGTGCTCTCATAATTTTTTTCCCTTCGTAGGCATGACTTCTGATGGTTTTTTAGGGGAATATTTCCAGATAAAACATTTTTGCAGATTTCACAGAGTGTAGTGATTTGGCTGTAGGTGCAGTGTTTTAAAGCATCATTTGCTTGTTTGGGAGAGGAATGAGATAAGTACTTGATTAGATATTCATAACGTTTGAGTCTATCAGCCATTCATGTATAAACACTGTGTTGGGTTCTTCTCCTTGCAAAATCCGTGACCTTAAGCATAAAATATCAGGTGTTTCCTGTCTAAAGTCTAAAATTAAATATGAGTGGGGTTCCTGTGTTGCATCTTTATAAATCTGAACTAACACGTTCATTTGTCCTGGAAATACTTGGGAAGCTAAATGAGAAAACTGTAAAGAGTCACTGGGATTTTTGAAAGCAGTAACATAATGGCTATTGAGAGGTATTGTTCGAAAATGTGTTCTTTTACAGAATAAATTTTGTGTCAGTAGAATGACACTGAGGTTATGGTGATGTGAACCTTTTTATGAAGATATCAGCTATTTCGGTGCTGTCCTTAGCCTAGTGAACCAAATCATCGAATATGAGTAAATTTCTCACATTAGAATCAAATTCAGGTAACTTCAAACCATTCACGAATTCTACGTTGGTAAAATTTTTAAATTTATCCTGATTTTCAATGTAACAGTAAACGATTCGCTCCAGCGGTGGTTTGATTAGTTGATTACAAAGTTCTATGAGAGACAACACGAATGTTGTTTTTCTTGACTGAGTGGCTCCGGAAATAATGCATGTAAATGGATGTATGAACATAGCGAAAATGATAACATAATTAGACTGTGATTATTTTTATATAATCAGAGATCATGTAAAAACAGATAGATACTTGTTTTAATATCAAAAAATCTACCCATCAAGATTTTTTTTATCACAGTCACCATATAATCATACCAAGACGAATTTTTTTCTTTTTAAATTCTAAGAAAAAAAAAGCTATTTGGAAATAATAGTAACAATAATAGTGATGTGAAAACTGCACAAGAAAAGGGAGACACTGCAAATTATTGTGTTCGGAAACGATCATGGATTTTTACCAACAGGTAGAATGTTGTTTAGTTTTCTGTCCCATAGATGCCATCTATGGGACAGATGTGGGTATGTGTGTGTGTGTGTGTGTGTGTGTGTGTGTGTGTGTGTGTGTGTGTGTGTATGTGTAAGGAATTATCCTTTAAAATACCCATAGGAAAAAGTGCATGTGTCTGTTGACACTATGCGCTTCGCAAAAGTGTATCCAAATCTTTTTGTTATGGAGGTCGTTTTAGTTGACAACTTCATTTGTCTCTATGGACAGAAAATGGTACAGGAATTTGGATGTTTTGTGGCTCACCCCTTACTGCTGCTATCATAGATTCCAGATTAATATCAGTGGCCACGTGAGAATTTAAAGTAATGCCTTTGCATTTGGTCACAATCTTACCCCTCCCATGTTCTGTAGGAATAAGATTTGGGGCCTGTGGTAACAAACTCAACTATAAAGTCACCATCGAGTTCACCACATAGCTCCCCAAGGTAGTGACCAGTGGACGGTGAGTATTCGCCTGGTTTTTCACTGAAAATGACAGAATCGGTATCTGTGTATAAAAGCCGTCTTTGCAAAGGTTCCGTGACCTCATATAACTTTATCCTACCATAGGCAGCTACAAATGAGAGATGAAAGCATTCCCTTTCCTATTTTCAGGCTCAGTGCCTTCAATAGGAGAGTAGACAACCATCATCTATCATCTCCTCTTCTGAAACTAACCTGGCATCTTGGATAACTTTACTGTTATCTAAAGAAAGTTCTACGAGGTCTTCATAAGAGGAAATCACCTGGGTCTGAGTTCTTAACATTCTCATACCAAGCCTTCCCCATAGGGAATTCAAACAAAGCTTAGCAAGTGAACGTTTACTTTACCAGGATTTTTACTAATGTGTTCACTATTTAACATAACATCTTCCCTTAGCAAAAACTCGCCCAGATAAGACTGTCGGTTTTGAACTTCAGGCCATCCAGGTGCTTCCTGTTTCAGTTTCAGAAAGGTATCAATGTAGTGAGCAAAGTAGTTTTCTTCACTTTCAAATTTTTGAGAAAATTGCCATACCTCGTAAAATTCTATAACTTTATAACCGTGAGCACATGGTAAATCTAATTCTGGAGTGCACCAAAATCCTGTAAAAGATCGGTCCGTATGAAAGCATAATGGGGCCATTTCAGAAGCGCACTTTCCACATGGGGGAAGATTAATTTTTCCTTCACCGTGATGGGCAAAACCAGTAAAAAGAGATCAGTAGGTGCTTCCACTTTTGCATGGCAAATACCAAAGAATACCCCAGGAGAATAGTCGAAATTATCGAGAATAACTTCGGGATGCCCCATAGGAAATACCCGGTATTTCATTACCCATGGATAAAGGCTATTGAAGTCTAAATAGCAAATAACATCCCCTTCTGACTGAATTTTTGATACATTTTGTAGCAGTCGGTTCTGTCACCATGCAGAGCACTATGAGGTAAAATGGGATCTGGAATATTAAGAGCAGTAATAAAGTTTTTCAAGGTTGTGTTTTCAGAAATTTCTGTATTAAATTGGCATTTCCAAATTGAGATCACATCGAATCCTTTGCTACGAAAATAGTTTTTGCGATGCTTTGTTTTCTCAAAAGGGTGATCATGTTTGTATTTTTATATGGTTGGTAAGTATTTGCTCTATAGCATTCCTAACATCCATGGTAGAAGCAACCATAGTGTTCATATAAAATGCTTCCACATTTCCCATCAACAAAATAAGGTCTGATGCAGACTCCCCCCACAGAACGTGCATGTTGTATGGTTATGCTGTTCTGTTGTTCTTGCCATTTGATCCAAGCCAAAGCCTTTCGACTTTGTACATTCCCCCCATAACCCCAAGCAGGATGTATGGCCAAAGTGTTACATTTTAAAAAGTTCTGGAGAAATACTCTGAAACATACTCCTGCAATTGTAATGTCATGGAGAAACGGATCGATGTGGGTGAGCTGTACGAATTTATGAGTATTTTTGTTTTCGAGTGAGTGTACAAGTTTCTTTGTTCATAAATTCTGGCTGGCTTTTCGGAGATAATCCAGAGAATCAGATGTGTGAAACTTATGAGGAAAGAAACCATTACAAACTTCTGGGAGATCGAACATGGCTGATAGTTTTCTTAGAGGGACACTAATGTAGGAAAACTATCAAGAAATATTATGTTTAAAGGGTCATAACAGATAGCAAGTATCTTTGATCCATCAAATACTACATGGGTTGAAAATTTTTTGCAAAAAAAGGTATTCCAAAATAAAATATCTGTCAAAACCACGAAAATTGTTTTGACAGATGTATTTTGGTTTGAGTGTCCGAAGATCCTACCTCTTAATCAATCTTCATGATATTCTTGACAGAAAACAACTCGTCTAGGAACTGACCTACACAGTTTTCACTCCAGAACTCGCATTCATTTCTACCAAAATCAGCTATACATAATATTGGAACATGACGATGATTTTTAGCAATAGTTTCTGTGTCAAAATAAATCATAGTAACTGCTTATTTGAGACCTCTGATTTTTGCACAAAACACATCTGTTTTGGGTGCTCTGATTTGCAGTGGCAGCAGTAATTTTCAGGTGGACAGATATGGCTTTTATCTGTAGAGAAAGTAGCCAAACGCTGGCTGCAATGATGGAATTTTGAACAAATATTATTCTGTATGTACAAATTCAGACAATCATTGCCATAGAAAAATCTATTGCATGACTCACACAAAAGAAGGTTCTGCACACTATGATTGGCGTTTGTGCAACAACAGATGCATATGTTTTTACATCTATGCATTTCAGTTTTGGTACAGTTGGTGAATGTTTTCAAATTTTCAAACAACTGGGGCAATAATAGGCACCCCCCAAACAGAGCTGGGACACTACGTACCAAATCATAATGAGAATTTCTATACAAAAGACAGATCTGTTTATTTGCATTTGGTCCCCAAAACACCACAGAAAAATTAGCAACAGCAGAAAATATTACTATTTGGCATTCCAGAGTCAAATGCTTTTGAAAAAGACCCACCTCTTCAATACCGCAAGAAATGAGCGGAACCGCTGCAATTTTTGTGGAAAGTTAAAGCCCTCTTTGTTTGCATCTTTTTACAATCTAACCGCACTTGTCTGTATGGCTGGGCATCATCAACGTGTGATGAAACACCCAGAACAAGTGCTCAGGCCATGCAAAGATTGTCTTTGTTGGTAATTTCCACAATAGCTTTTTTATTTTTACAAATTCATCCAGGCTAAGCAGCATTCTTCTTTTTACATTAGATCTGCCTCTGCCATTGTTACTTATATTGATAAGTACGACAGCAATAACAAGATCATTTGCCAAAATAACCCCGCATTTCGTTTGGGCGACAGCATAAAATGCATCAACTATCCTTTGAATAGTTAATTCAGAAAGCAACATGAATGATAAGTTAATATTGCTTTCTAAACTGGATGCACTAATGCCCAACCGAATGTGAGAAAAGTTCCTAAACTTGATAAACGCTGAATGATCTCATTAAGCATATCTCGAAATATTTCAAAAAAACACTCTGGTGGGAGGAGTTCAAGATCACGAAATCGAATTTGATGCTCCATTTGATGAGTTTGATATTTGATAGAATTACGTAATTGGCCAACCGAAACAGTATAAAAATCTCTGTAGAGTGAGGGGTCAGTAGTGGTAGAAGAGCTTTTAGTTTCACATTCAGAATGTAAAAATTGTGGGGGGGTCACGAGAGCTTCTAGCTACACCAACAAGAGAAACACATAGATTAATGCCATGACTTGTGTGTTGTTGTTGTTGTTGTTCATTTTCACTTACAGATGAATCTGTTAAACCAACTTCGACAATAACCGATGCACGATTATGCACAATGCCACCACTAACAAACTGAATGACTGATGATTGCTATAAAAAAAATTACTTTCTAGATTCAGAAATCTCTTTTATAAATAAATGTTAATCATCATAAAGTGATTTTGCAATTGCAACACTACGCGATCCTTTGGTGTCCGGAGAGTTCACCGAAAAACAGTTAACCGAAAGACAATTCATCGAACTCAATTCATCGAACGACAATTTATCGAAAAAGCAATTCACCGAATAATCAATTCATCGAAAATCATTTCATCGAATAACAATTAATCGAAAAAGCAATTCCTCGAAAGGCAATTCCCAAAAAAGCAATTCCCAAAAAAAGCAATTCACCAATTAGCAGTTAATCAAAAACACAATTAATCGAAATGCAATTGATTGAAAAATAACAATTCATCGAAAAATCACAAGTCATTGAAAATACAGTTCACCGAAAAATGAATTATAAGGCATGTGGGATGAAGATGTGTGTGGAATTTTTTTTTTTTAAATTGTTTTGTGAGAGATATATCTTTCAGGTAACTTATATGCAGTAAACTACTATTTATCCGACTTCATTCGGAAAGCGATTTTTTGTGGGGCATACTGGTTGCAGTGAATGATATCCACTGAGGTGTTTAGTTGAGATGTTAAATAAACATTTCATAAAGGATTTCATCCTCGTGAAAATAACATCCTACAGAACTTGAGGTCAGTGGGAGGGAGGAGGAACACTGATGGTAAGTGAGTTTGAAGTATAAATGAGGAATTCAGTAAACTGGATATTCACGCAGTTAGCCTAGTGGCTTTGCACTTTGCAACCATATGCCTGAGGAAGAAGTGTCCTAGGTTCGATTCCCGTCGTCGCCGTGAGGAGCTGAAGGATCTTCCTCAGCCATAGCCAAGTTAGCCAGTCTTGGTCATGGACAGCAGGGTTTTTTCTGCCAGTTTATCTGGGGTTTTTCATCCTGCAAGCAGACAAACCGGACCCCTGAACACACAGGGATATAGTCAGGAATACTTAGAGGTATAGGAATGACTATCTTATCCTCATATTTCGGTTACGAAATCTAAGCATGCTTGGAAGGTTGTGGGCCTTAAAGGCCTGTTAAAAGCCATTGGGATAGGATAGTAAACTGGATATCAATCAGCATGTAGGACTTGTTGATATATCAATATGTGTCTTTGCGATATCTCAGAAGAGGAAGTCACTGGTGGTGTGGTGAAAGGACCAGTTGAAAGTAACAAGCTGTACAAGGGAGGGGGGGACTGAAAAGTTCTGATAAACACCTAGAAGAAAACGATGTTAAAGCATTCTGATGGAAATCACAAGGAAAACCATATCTTAAAATTCTTCAACACCTATGTTTCCTGAAAACATAATAATTATTGTTTTTCATTTAGGATATGTAAGGAAACATGTTAGCGGTTTTGAAGAAATCCTAAATGATATTAGCAATTTCGCTCTGGCAGGATGAAATTTTTAATTTCAATCGGACTAGATTTATTGTAACAAATTTGGTAGAATGAAATGTCTTCTTCAGAGATAAATTGCTATCTGCACAAAGAAGCAGGATGTACATTTACATTAAATGTTCTAAAATTTAAGAAAATAATTATTACGTTTCAATGACCCCTTCCATCTGTTAACTGTATCATGAGTAACTTTCAGTATTGTAACTGAATATTTTCTAAACAATAGTTTGCAAGAAAAATGACTTTTCAATGAATTATGAAAGAATTCATCGAAATATATACCACCCACAATGTGATACGTGAACTCAACACTCCACGTGATGTCCCTGACAGAAGGGGAGCCCCCAGCGAAATTCCAAACATGCCAAACTTTATCTTATCAATATCCATCACCCATAATGCCATATGCAAACCATTTACTTATCTACAACTCATAGCAATACACATCCAAGACACTGATGTAGCTTCCCCCCATTCACCCTACTCCTATTTTGTTCATAGTATCCCACCAATTACGACACGAATCCTTATCCACTAATATCTTCCTTTTCCATTCAAAACAATAACGTCAGTTATTTACAACTAACAATTATGTCACTTATTTACAACTAACAAATTACGTCACTTATCTATATCTGATAATAACAAACATTCTCGTCACGATTCCTTATCTTATCTTATCTTGATCTTGTCAGAAGTGTCCCACCAATCACGACACGAATCGTTATCCACTAATATATCTCCCTTTTCCATTCAAAACAATAACATCACTTATTTACAACTAACAAATTACTTCACTTATTAACAACAACAAATGACTTCACTTATCTACATCTAAAAACAAAGCACACCCACACAATTCCTTATCTAGAGTAGTCACGTGACATTAAAGTTAATTTTCTATGGTATTCATTTTGATCCTGAACTACTAATGCTTTTCCTTTGGGATAGGATAGTTTTTAATAATAAAATTTTTATTTTATTATTAAAATAAAAACTTTTTAATAATAAAATTATTATTATTCTGCAGAGAGAGAGAGAGAGA
Source organism: Typopeltis vanoorti (assembly GCF_054136105.1). Classification (NCBI taxonomy): domain Eukaryota; kingdom Metazoa; phylum Arthropoda; class Arachnida; order Uropygi; family Thelyphonidae; genus Typopeltis; species Typopeltis vanoorti. The sequence goes on along the minus strand of NC_143567.1, from coordinate 60,832,453 downwards.
GTAAGGCCTTCACTAGAATGGGATGCACTTCTGACAAGATCAAGATAAGATAAGGAATTGTAACATGATTGGTTGTTGAGATGATGATAATGTCATTGTGTGTAACATCTTGATCTTGTTCCTTTGAACGAAATCCACTGGTCGAGTGTACAGCAAGTCAGCAAATCTTTCCTTTCGTTCAGCGTATTAATATTATCGCATTGCAACTGATGGGAATACTGTGTTTCTGTGGATTCGTTAAAGACCTCTTTACTCTTCAGAAACTACACACAAACTGTCATTACAAACTCGTTTTGTATTATCACTGTCATCCGAACTATTTTTCCGTTTAAAGAAGGTACCGATGTACTTATCCATAATTGAAATACCATACTTACTCGAATATAACTCTCTCACACATATAGCTCGTACCCCTGAGTTTACCTTTTGAAAAAAGAAATTAAAACGTTTTGCATATACCTTGCAAATGAAAAAAAGCTGAAATACATTCAGAGCAGGGGATAGTAATTTGCTCCCATAGTAAACAACACGCCCACCCCAATAGCCACTATATTGCAGAGGCAAGAAAAACAAGTACTTTTATTATGTCAGTGAATAAGGTACCAGCAGCCTGTGTAATATATTTCTCAACAAATAGTGCAATTAGAGACAACTATGATAAAAACGACACTAATTAATGAATCACATGTCCTTTCATACAGAAACTATGCTATTTAGACTCAAGCAAAATCATATGTTGCACCGGCAAACACAGTATCTAACTAAAAATTATTGTTATTAATTAGATGTGTGAGTTCGCCTGCCCCAAAGCAGCAATAAAGTTCAACCGAAGGTGTTAAAAATCGTAAACGTATTAAAACTTAGAAATATATATATAGTGAATGTTGTTATGACAGTTTCACATATGGAATTCAGTTGAAGAGAGTTAGCATTTCAACCCAACTGGCAGCTTGCTTTTATCTTTCAGTCGCGTGATTTCCTAAAAATATATAAATATTGGGGTTAACTCACAACACACTTTGTCCAAGTATTACTTAGCACTTCTGAAGATATATTGAGCTTTGGTTGAAGGAGGAAACCCTTCAACAATAAAAATCAATAAACAACAAGCAATTGGTTGAAATGTGGTCATGTGGACAACAAATGTTCACTTCAAATCTGACAAAACAGAAAGGGAAAGTGGAAGCAATAAAACCATATTGTTGTTCGCTTAATCCCTCTTTTATTACTCGTCATTCTGCCGCTACAAATTAAATAGTGGCAGAATGTTCATGGAATGAACATTCTGCCACTATTTTTATTTTATTTTTAAGTATCCATTTTATTTCAATAATTTTTACTTATTCAATTTTAATTTGTCTCGTTTAGATAATTAAAATATATAGATTTATTTGGTTAATTTAAGTCTGCCTGTGGACCACCTGTCCCATTGTCGCGGACCACAGGTTGAGAAACACTGCTATAGGGAGGGTACTCTCACCTTATGTGACCGCTACTTCATAAGTAGTATACAAATAGAAGACACGACACAACATAAATAAAAAAATGAATTTTAATTAGCAAAAGTATTTTGGAAAATTTTCTAGTGTATTTTAACTTTTTCTTTTTTTTTGGGGGGGGGAAGGGCCCCTTGGCCCCCTCTCTGGGTGCACCACTGGCTGGTTTAGTTTTGCTGTGTCTGTTAATCAAGGGGTTCAGCTGGACGATAACTTTGGATCCTTTGGTACATGTGATCTTGATGTGGTTGTTGAAGCATAATCTTTTGTTGAGGAGTATTCCGAGGTATTTAGTTTCGGTTTTCGGTTTTCCAGGGAATTTTTGAGTTGAATATGGTGACGTCTCCTTTGGGGGATGCTTATCTTCTTGTGAAGAGTATGGTTGTGCTTTTCTGGGGGTTTACTTGTAGTCGCCAGTCTGCAAACCATTTTCCTAGATTCTGAATGGTGTCTTGTAGTTGTTTGGTTACGAGATGCGGTTGGCGGGATCTGGCTAGTATTGTCGTATCGTCAGGTCTACCATAGAGGGCTATGGTAGACCTGACGGGATTTTGAGGGATGTCTGCCATGTAGATGTTGAACAGAATCGGGACCAGCAGTGATCCTTGAGGAACCCCGGCCAGGATTTGCCGTTGGGTTGAGACTGCTTCGTTTATTTTAACTTGCATCTTCCCGTTTGTGAGGTATGATTTGATCAGATGGAAAGTTTGAGATGATAACTTTGTAAAGCAGGCCGTGGTGCCAGATCTTGTCGAAGGCTTTTGAGATGTCTAGGAAGATGGCTACGGTGTGCTGATTCCAATTGAATCCTGTGATGTGTTCAACCAGCCTGTAGATCGGTTGGGTGGTGTTATGGTTTTGACGGAAGCCACATTGTTCTTGTGGAATGATTTGTAGTTTGTTTACATGTTTTAGAAGTCTGATGAGGATGATTTTTCTCTTCTATTTTTCCCAGGTTGGATAGCAGGCTGATGGGACGGTAATTTTGTGGTAGGTGTGGGTCTTTGCCCGTCTTGTGAATTGGGATGATGCCGGCTATTTTTCATGACTAAGGGAAGTGCTGCCATTTGAGGATGGAGTTTATTTATGATGTTTGTCAGATGTACTATGGATTTGCGTGGTAGTGCCTTGATGACTTTGAAGTTGATGCCGTCGGGTCCTGGGGCTTTTTTTGTTCTTGAGGTGGTTAATGATGCCGATTATTTCGGTCGGTGAGGTAGGCGTAATAGGGCTTGTCCTATTACGCCTTGGATTGTCCTCAGGATGATTTATTGTGAGCCTGACTTTACGATGAAACTTGTATATGTGGCTGATGTTTAGGTTCTGAAGGGCTGTATTATTTTTCTGTTTCTTGCTATGGCTTCTGCTTTGTCGGCGTCTGTGCACACTAGGTGTTGTTCTGCTTGGAGGGGGGGGGGATTTGCGCTTGTTCCTGAGGATATTTAGGAATTTCAAGATGGAATGATCAGCTGTGGAGATGGATGTGAGCTTGTTTTCCCATTGTTGATTCCTGTGGTTCTGGAGAACTTCTCGGACTGATTTGTTTAGTTTGTTGAGGAATGTTTTGTTTTGGGGAGCACGTGTGTTGTGGTATCTTTTTCTTCTCTTATCAAGTTCATGATTTCTTCTGGGAGACGATTTTGTTTGTCGGTGGTCATGGTTACTGTGGCTGCTGTTATGGCTTCTTGATTTGGTTAGTGAGGTTGTTTATTGCCGTGTCTATTTCTTCCTCGGATTTTTATACGGGGAACTAGAGCAATATTACTGCCATGTCAATTTCTTCCTTGGATTTTTATGCGGGGAACCGGACCAATATGTTCTGGTAGCACTTTCTTAAGTTTTTCCCAGACTATGGAGGATTGGGGAGGGGGGTTGGTCTTTGTTTCCTACGTGAAGTAGAATTGGGTTGTGATCTGATGATAATTCGTTCAGTTCTTGGAGGCCGTACTAGTATTTGATGTGTAAGATAACGATGTCGGCTGTGGTGGGTTGGTTCGGCGGGGTCCTGATACGACGGCATTGTTCAGTCCTAGGTAGCTGATACGGCCATTTTTGTTTTTCTGTTCGAGGAGGGATGTTTTGAGTTTAGATAAAGTAATTCCTTGTAGTCCTTATAAGGACTGGCTTAAAGGGGCGAAGCAAGAATGCTTTCATCTTCCCCGTTATCTGTAGAGGACAGTGTAGGGATAAGGTATTATTGCGCAATTAAAGCTCTGATCATGGCAGGAGGGTAACAGCAATAGCCGAGCCTCAGAACTTCATTAGCTACAGCATTGCCATCCATTACACTCCAAGGGTATTGGATTGAATGAATCAATCACCGCATCTCACGGTCGATTGATTCATCCTATACATTTACATTCATAAAGTAATTAGTTCTTAAAAGAACTGGGAGATGGACCGAGTCCTTGACTCTTTATCCCGTCATCTGAATGAAGAAAATCTGTGTGGATGGGGTGTTATTGAGCTAAAAGCTCTAGTCATGACTGGGTAACGGCAATAGCTGAGCCTCAGTTATTAAGTACATAATAAGTAATTCCTTATAAGTCCTTATAAGGACTGGCTTAAAGGGGCGAAGCAAGAATGCTTTTCATCTTCCCCGTTATCTGTAGAGGACAGTGTAGGGATAAGGTGTTATTGAGCTATTATTAAATTAAAGCTCTGATCATGGCAGGAGGGTAGCAGCAATAGCCGAGCCTAAGAACTTCATTAGCTACAGCATTGCCATCCATTACCCTCCAAGGGTATTAACTATATAATAAGGTATTTGTAACATTACAATATGGAAAAGTGAAAGGTATATGCTATGTTTTTTGAAGTTTAGAACATTTTTTGAATGATAATTTATAAGTAAAATATAAGTTGCATTATTATTTCAGAGAAAAATAAAAAAATATTTTACATAATTGGAAAATCATGTAAAAGTAATATTCATGACGTCATTTCGTGACAAAATATTTCCTAATATAATGTATTTTACAGATATAGAGATAACATATCCATAAATACCAACTTAAAAATTAACTTCTACCAAATGCTCACAATTTAAGTGATAAAAAGAAAATCGTTTGTGTTTATTTATTATTTGCTCTGGTAACGATGAAATATGTTTATCGAAAACCAAAATACCAAACTGATTATTCAGTTATTCAATCCCAAGGTAAAAAGTACGCTGTACATCATTAAAAGTCGCAACAGCGATCACAATGTGCAGTAAATTTATATAAAAATTAACTCAACTGGAGTACTACAAGAGAACACCAGGGGCGTGATATTATTCGCTCTATTTATGTTACTTTCTTTTTAATGGCAACGTACAAATCAACCAGCAATGAACAATTTATTTTATGCAAACTGTTAGATCAAAGTGTTTAACATGTCTAAAAACTAAATCTTGACTTTATATTTTAGCATGGATAACTTATAATCAATATCTGATTCCGTATATGAGGGCGAAAAACAGGTGACAGCACGCGGCCATATGACACTCTGTAGTTGTCAGCTTTGTAATAACTGGCTAACATAAACTATATAAAGGAAGCTGATGATCCAGTTATTTCAACAGGTTTCCTGAATAGCTTCTCACCCTAAAACTCGCTGTTTTTATGTGCATAATGTATGAATATAAAAACAGCGCCTTTTATTTTTCAAATAATGAAGAATTTAGTGTGGATGGCTGATTTAAAATAATATTACAAAATTGCAAAATTTACATAGAAGCCCTTAATTTAAAAACTACAGAATTCAAATAAGTTTGAGATTTATGTTCTTCATCTATATCCTGATGCGTTGATGCACAACTTTTGCTCTGAGCTATTTACTTCACACACGACATTAACGGAGAGGTGGGGGGGGGGGGGGAAGAGAGAGAGAGAGAGGAGCGAAACTGGTGCCAGACGGATGGCAAACTGGCGTATGTCGGTGACCTGTTGTTCAAGTAACAGTAAGTGATTGATGTCACATTAATGTAGATTGAAACGGTCTTGTAACCTCGAACTAGTTTTCCTTAAATAAACCCCGACACACAAAAGCATAGTGAAAACAGCACTAGTTTGTCAATAAATAACCCCGTCACCTCTGCCGTGTTCAAACAACAAGGTCAGACATGACTCTTCCCGAGTATTCACTCTGATAATGGTTGAATTACTAAGTTGCTAATTTTTTCTTTAGCAGTGAGAGATTGACTACATTTTTCACGCCACGCAGCAAAATAAGCAAACTTCAGATCGATATAGGTAAACATTTCAAACGACTGATAACATTGTAACTTTGAGCCTTTATAACATAACGAAAATATAATGTAAAACTTGCGACAGAAGTGGAAGTTGTTTTTAATCTATTGAAAGACAGAATTCTTTCCAAGTGGATGATTTCTTTCTCTTCTTTGAAACATTATTGAAGAACAAGTAGGCGGCTATCTGAAGATCAGAAGTTTCGTTTTGAATTCAATAAAGTTTTTCAATGTGTCTTATTATTATTATTTTAAATCCCAAATGTGTGTTCCAGACTGTAACTGTTATACCAAACTATTTAAAATGTTACATCAAGGCATTCAATTTGAATTACAGTCGAATTTTATAAGTCTATAAAAATTCCATCTCACAGGTATCGTTCTTTTAATGTTCAAAAAACATCTGTAAGGCCTGTCAATAAAAAAAAGGTTCAAATATATGAGAGATAAAAGTGTAGACGTTGGTGAATAGTAGGAGTTCCGAAGCATAACTGAAACTACATTGAGGAGAGAAAGAATGAAGGAAATGGTTTTGCTTACCATTTCCTTCACTCTTTTCCTATCCTCGCTATAGTTTCAGTGATAAAATGATATGAGAAGTATAAATGATGTAGCACAGAATTCTGAGTGATGTTGGAAGTAAGAGAGAGAGAGAGAGAGAGAGAGAGATGTTGGATGAAAGGAAAAATATGTTGATTTAAATGGCATTAGGGTGAGCTGTCCGAAACTCAAGGGAAAATGTAGGTGGGTATTGTTTTACAGAAAGAGATGCTTACAAGGATAGCCTCAAAAGAACCAAAAGTAAGTGCTTTAAGGAAGGAAAAGATAAGAAAATATCAAAGGGATTGGAAAGCTCAACTAAGCCGAATGATGAGTTGGGTAAAGATATCGGTAGCTGTTTGAAATATATATAAATCTGGAGGTAAAAGATTGATGCGTTTATTTAAGAATGCTACACGTATTACGAATAACTGAAGAACAATTAGGATTTCATTAACAGCATCCCCTTCTTTTGAATTTTGTCGACTGATAGAATCGATAGGACTCAGGACGCGTGGCTAACAGAAGATGAGTTGAGAATAGAATATGGAGGGTTTAGCAGTTTCAGAACAAACGGGATAACAAAAGGAGAGGTGGAGAACTTTTAACAATAGCAGATGAATTTGTTGGGTTTAAGCAGTAATTACATAGAAAAGATTAGCAGATGAAAAAAAGATTGATCACCATGGAAAATTTATCTATGGTGATAGTGATCGGAAAGCGGAAACGCTTTGTATCACTGTACAAATGAATAGTGCATAGAAAAATAAGGTGAGTTTCTCGAGTTGCTTAAGGAACTTTATTTAGCATATGATGGAGGGAGCAAGAGGGACATGAGTGCTCGACTTGGCAATAGTGGCTCAGGATATAATAGTAAACGAGGTATCCACATTGCTTCCGGTAGTTGAGAATAATCACGTAGTTCTGAAGTGAGAGGTAGCCAGGCAGGCAGGTGTATTTTCTTGTGAGAAGAGCTGGATATGTGGAACTACAATGCGGGGATTATGTTAGACTAAGGAGATAACTCGAAGGAATATCGTAGCGCGAGGAACTAGGTGTTGCAGAGATGAACAGCTCCTTGGAGTAAGTTCAAGACTGATTGAAAGCAGCTATGTCAGACCGTATTCCTAAAAGGATTGAATTTAGAGAGTAGGAGTGAAGTGGAAGAATAACGAAATTAGTCAGGAACTTCACAGATGAGGATATAAGCAGAAGAATAGTTAAAAGTTGTCATCAATGGAAGGTGAAAAAGGAATCTACATCCTTTCTCTCCGTAAAAAAAATCTTTGCCAACCCTCTTATATCAATTTATGTTTTAACGAAACTCTTTGGTTGGAAAGACCTGGGTTCAAATTCCATCTAGGATGCGAAGAACATTTATAGAAGATTTTCAATTGAAGGTAAGTTAGCCAGTCTCACAGGAGTTGGAAGGGTGTTTCATCCTTCAAAACAGGAAAACCAGAAAGAATACACGTAATTTACACAAAAATATATTGAGGCATAAGACTAACCATCCTATTCTAAAACTATGGTTACGAAAATCAGTTTATGTAGGTCGCGGGCCTTAAAGATCTGTATCTCGGTTATAATTATCTTCTTATAAACTTTCAATAGTTTTTTTAATTGAAAACAGTTTCTAAGACTTTTTTTTTTTATTCCAGCAATCCTCTATGTCTTCGCTACTAGAGTCCTACCAACACGATATACCGTGTCCCTTCAACCGAAATCCTCACCCCTCTATTCACAGTACCTGCCCTTTTAAATCTTCTGAAGATGCATCAGAGGCATTTACGTCATCAGCAAAGAACTGAACGTGTAACTTAAATGACAGTAATCCAAGAATAGAATTTGTGGCATCTGCTTCTTGCTTCCCTCCTCCCGGTCAGACGCTGCTTTCCTCATACACAATTCGTGGTATCAGCTAGTCTTATCTTATTCATATTCCCTTCAATTTAAATACTAACTTATCTTTCAAACTTAGTGAAATACTTTTGCAAAATCCGGAAATATAACAAGATGACTTTTTCCTTTCTTCAGTTGTGTGATCTTCATATTGTTAGAAACGGTAAACGAATTACTAAAGCAATATTTAAAAAAAAAAAAGCCACGTTTTCACCAGGAAACATGCTTCCTTTCTTAACCTGATGTTCTTTCTTTCTTAACCTTATTCTTGATGTTCTTTCTTAACCTTACACTCTATTCCTGTATTATCTTCTGTATATTCCTGTATTAGTAATCAGATAATCTTCTTTTGAGGGAAGGAGGAGTGAGGGGCATGTATATTTCGGTACTATTTCTTTTCTCTTTTGAGACCTTAATAAATACAAAAATGCTCACCGAACAATAAAGTCATAGGCACTGTTAACTCCTTCGCGGATTTTCTTTGAAACACCTAGTAGTTCTTATATAATTCCACTCATTTACACACATCAGATTAGTTTATATATAAAATACTTTATATTACCAAATTTTTATTCACTTTCCCTCTATCTGCTTATTTAATGTTACTATATTTCAATGTTATGAAATATGTTTCTGGAATTTGTTTATCTCGCAACGAGAAGAACATACGCAATTTTCATTTACTGTTATAAATGAAAGCCATCCTAGACAGGTCGTGGACCTGTACTACTACCGCGGTTTATCATTATGAAACACCTTTAAAAAGTATTTATGAAATGTTTCAATTCTATTGTTTGTCATATTTGTTCTGCCACTGTCTGTGGTAACGAGAACCAATCTTCCACTTCCCTCTTTTCTTATCGACACATGAAAGAATTCCTTGGAATATTAGCTTTCGTTACGAGTAAGACTTTTACCAAGCTTTTCATTTTCTTATCTCATACTTTATATTAATCATACCAATCTTATCCCTCTCCTGTTTATATTTCCTCCATAGTTTCAGCCTAAATTTTATTGCTCATTTATTCTATCTTCTTAACTCTTGGGATGTAGTCTGATGTTCCAAACAGTTCCTCATGCTAGCGTCCAAATTGTCGCCACCTAAGTCTCTTTATGACTTCCTGCTCTGTAGTTCTGTACATTCCTTTTTCTTCATGAAGCAGACAAAAGTCCACTCCCTCAAACGATCACTCTCACCAACCGGAAGCACCTTGGAAACTTCGTTCACTATCACACCCTGTGATGTTATGGCCAAATCCATCACCAGGAATCCTCACATTCCTCCCAGCATACTGTGATAACTAACAGTTCCTGAGCTACTCAAGAAATTCATTCCCCCCCCTACTCTAATGCATTTATTGCTGTCAAACAGTTACCATCATTAAAGTCCTGCATAATAATCACTCGCTGTACTTGCTAATCGTATTCACTCAAACATTTCATAATTGTTTTTCCAAACATATCTCAGGCGATGATACAAAAAAAGGTTATTGGCTGTTCTGCTAATACACATCCAGTATAGAAGACATTATTTGAACTTGAACATCCACCATGAAGTCCTTTTGTAACAAAAAAAAGTTCTAATTATACCACTGATTTATTGTGCATGCTTCTGGGTAGTTAAACACTGATAATTAAAATGACTGATATCAGAACGGAACTCTTCTGCTAACATGAAATTCAGAATTTTTTATTTCTCTAGGCTTCTCCTTGCGCTCAGGTTATCTACGTCTGGACAGTTTTTCTCTCTTTTTTCTGTCCATACAATCCTGTTATAGCGCTTAATTTAACATTACTTTTTTCATCTAACTCTTCCACTTTTTTCTATGTCTTTATCTTCTTCTTCCTCCAGTTGCCTCCCTACTTTCGGGTTTTCTTTAGCCATCTTTTACCATTGAATCCTATTCAGCGTTTCTCCCTACTCCAATAAAAGGCTCTTTCACTCCATTCTTTCACTATCTCATAGGCTTTCCGTTTCTTCGGTCATCCATATATTTCCCACTTTCAGACTTTCTTTGGCCATCTTTTATCATTTATCCTATTCACATATCATACCATCTTAGTCCTCCCCTCCACATATTTACATATATCTTCCTTTATATTAATACTGCTTTTAACTTTATCAATCTTTCAGTCTATCCATTCTTCTTTTACGTACATCTCATACAATAGTCTATCTTCACTACTATTAGTCTCCTGAAAATCCGATATTATCACCATGTATGAGAGGCATACATAGGTAATGTATGTCTCTCATACATAGTCAGCCTCCATTGTGATATGTCAGTGACATAAAAAGAAATAGTTTGTAGTCTCTACTTTATTTTCATATGCTATTTCTGAACTTAATCTTCTTTCCTTTCAATACATTTCTCCTCTTATGTAACACAAGTTTTTTTAAATAATTTAATTATTTCTTCTTCTTCTTCTTCTTATTTTTTTGAAATGTCATAGTAAAACGTTTCAAGTTGTTTTCGGAACAATTTTCTCATTTTTATTTTGATCTATCTCCACCATTTTCAAAACGAGTATATTTGAGGAGCGTCTTCAATTTAGGAAAATAACCAGAATTATTATGGAAGAGAATATAAGGGTTCTTGAATATAAAGAGAAAATTCAACAACTTTTTTCGCTTCAACGGCTACTTGAAGAAATCGAATTTGAAGTTGTGGAACTACTTAGAATGTATCTCATCAAAACCTTTTCATAATCTATGAAGGCTGAACGTATTTCCAAATTATATCCCCGTCTTTTTTTCTTTCTTTCAATAACTTGTTTTACAAGATCTATATATGAGATCTATATAAGATCTATATATAGATCTATATATTATATATACGACCTTTCTTGTCTAAAATCTTTTTTGTTCGGAGATCAAAGCGTTTGCAATATTTGTTGTTTATTTAGGATGTTAGTATAAAATCTTACTATATATTTTGTAAGCTCTCCTTTTTAACATACAGATATATACTCTCAGCTAATGGTAGTTTCCATTTCTTATATATATACTGATTTAGTCGCTAGCAGTTTCTATTAACAAATGTGGATCATACGTAAATTATCATGACGTTCTATCCAGTATTTCTCTTATATATTGATTTGCTTATCTCTTTTATTATTATTTGATTTCCTTAATATCTTGTGGGATATTTCTTATCTTCAATTGTATATCTTCTTCTATTTTATTAATAAACTTATCCTGAGTTCAGTTAAAAATGATTTATGTACAGAAATTAACTAACACTATCAGTAGAATCAGTAGAGGAACTTAAAAATACCAAATCAGCATTGTACAGAGGTTGTAATATAGTCGCCTTTTATTTAATGCCGTTATAATCTAGAGTATATCGTTAGTAATTTTTCGGCAGAATTTGTTGTATTTTGGCTGTAAAAGTGAGAAATTTTGAAGGTCTGATCACCCAAACAAGTCAAGAAGTGCTGAAAATAATTGTCTTCACCAAGCATCTTCGTGTGTGTTGACTTACTTCAACATCCACTTCCCCTTAATGCTCTTCACTTTTATCGACGACGCAGGCGGAAGCCTGACTATCACTGGCTATCGCTCACTTATTCTACTCTTGCTGCTAACATTAGTGCGCCCTCTGACGGTATTAGAAAAGAGCAACACGTGGTGGGTACATAGTTAGCAGTGGACTGTCTTAGCGGTCGGACACCTAGTGTACTTTTCTGAGTGTGACTACTTTTGCTTCAGTAAAGAAGAGGATAGAAACACTCGAGAAAATATTTTATAACGGAGAACGGCTTCATTTAAAGTGAGGATTTGGAAACTTTTTTTTTTCTATATTCCTCTGAAGAACGAAAATAAATTTTTCCTAAGTATTTTCAACTTGTGCAATGGGATTGGCTGTGATGGACAATTAAATATTGATAGCTGGTCGCTCGTTAAATAGGATTCGATCTTGAAAGTCAATCCTGGATGACTGGTTACTGGAATAAATCCTCTAACACTAAACTGCTTGTCAATTTACTTCGAAATCACACGTATGTCCATCCAGTGGCTGCTTCCGTTATCTATTTGGGATGACAGATCAAATGTTTCCCATTGCCGCAATGATATTAAATAAATCCTTTGAAGAATGGGATGGTGCTTGGAATATTTCATCGACTATTTACAATCTAAGTGACGATGTCCTTCAGAGCTCGGAGATGCTATCCACTGCCGCCAATAATTTGACTACGGTCGGAACAGGATCAGTTAGACATCTGTCTAAAATAAACCAGGCATTCATCACTTTCTCCCATGTGTTTGGTATTAGTGCGAACATATGTGCTATGATACTGATGGCACGTCGAGAGACCCCTAGGAATCGTAAACAGACGCTGATGGTAAGGTGTCTTGCGTGTAATGACTTGTTGGCCCTCGTTGGCTCTTTCTTACTGATGTATATGCAACTGTATATGAAATCCAAATGGGTAACCAGTCGATGGTTCTGTGTCATGAGAGTTTTGCTTCGATTTTTTGGCCTTTCTTCTGGTTGTGTTGCTATAGTAATGGCAGTAGAGAGGTGGCTAGCACTGACTAGGCCGTTCCTTTATCAGAAGGTAAGTGCTAGTTTTCTTTTAACACATCTAAGATTTCCCATGGGTGATTATTGAACTGAGAAAAATAGGCGGCTAATGGATAAGTACATATTCATAGACTCTATTTGTAATCTAGAAACTTACCATATACAAACCTCCGGTACTCCTGAAAACCAAACTTTTTTATTTATCATTATTATTAATATTGTTGTTGTTGTTGTTGTTACGTGAGACTTCCGTGGAGTTTAACGACTCAATGATAGAGGACACGCCACGCCATGCCATAGTGTTCGTGTATTTTTGTGGTGCTGATATCTTTGTTACATAACTAGTTAAGCCCTTAGCTTCTCTTATTGTTTTCGAATTTGGCAGAATATGTTTTTTTTTTGTTTGTTTGTTTTAATATGTTTTGAAATTCTCTCTCTCGTCAACATCATGAAATCTGTTGGATAATGTACCTTAACTTTCATTATAGCATTTTAAATATTTAATGTGGTATTAACGGACGTTTGATTTTAATTCTTTTATATTATTATTATTATTCATGCCTCCATGGAGTCAAAAGACTCATCGTATATATATATATATATATATAATCAGTAGTTACATTGACTCGGTGATTGGATATGTTCATCTTTTTTGACTGACTGAAACCGAGAAAATAGATAACAAATTAATTTAATTACCACAGTTTTTATGGTTTTTTAATTTGCTTTAAGTGTTACCACATCTGAAGAGGTCATTTTTGACGAAACATATTGTGTGCTCCATTAAATTAACTTATCTTTTTTCTAGGTTTCAGTCAAAAAAAAAGATGAATATATATTACCCTTCTGTGTAAAAGTCAATTCCAAATTCTAATGAATCGAGAGCCCCCACAAAGACTACACCCTTTAACTTACGCCATTCGTTGCGTAGGTGTATCCCTAAAGAATGAGCAGTCCAGTTATTCTGTCAAATAGAAATGGTTGCTAAGCAACCACCTCTATTCAGGTATACCTAACAAAGTGTGGTAATATTATAAAGCATTTTTTGAAGCATTTTTTTCATTATGGGCTACATATGTTTTTCGATTATTTCACTATTTTTTTTTTTTTTTTTTACATTCGGATAAGGAAAAAAGAAAGAAAGTAAGCTAGGAACGTCTTTCATATATTGTATGCAAATTATTTCTTATAACTTGCCATCCGTCTGTTAGACTAACTTCCTATTTTCATTATATTCCTATAATCAATTCATTTTTATTATTATTTCAATTTTTTTAAGGCGCGATAGTAACCGAACCTATCAGCTTCGCATATCTCTCTGTTTGTTCATAATCTACGAACAACTTGAAACGGATGGAACAATTTTGACGCAACTAAACATTTAGGACTGCCGGTTAAAAACAAATAATTTTTTTTTAAAATTGTTGTTGAAAGCGGACAACAGGAACTACCGCTTTACACGAGGACTAGAATACAACTTTGTTTAGTACAACTGGATCCCGTGAACGTAGTCTATCACTGATCTTCTCGCCTTATGTTTATTAGCAGTTGATAAGCAATTCTTAATATTGCAAATATACATACAATGTTATTGTATACATTTCCTAACTTGTGATCACTGGTGCCTACCCTCAGGAACCTACTTTCACTCGTATCCAGCTTTTGAAATCACATCACTTTCTAAAACTACACTATTAATTTATTTCCCAATCTAAAATAAACATTCTGGTCATAAAATGACATTTTTTTAAAACTTCTCCTGATCCACCTGTTGCCATTAGACGTAATTTAGCACTTAAAAATATTAGCAACCGAGAAAAAAGTAATCAAGTTTCATTATTTATATAAAAAAGTTTGAACACATTAGTCAGGCTAACCGAGTCATCTTTCATGGCTTGAATTATGATCTAATAATTCATAAATAGACAATTTAATCGGTTCAACTTGTATCGTTGAGGTATACAAATAGTAACTAACGACCACATATTCTGTGACAGTCTATTCTATGGGGAAATGTAGAAGCGGCTTCGACATATTATGTGATATTGGAGAATGACAGGCGTTAATACCCTTGTTCATTAACTATGATTTCCAACTCCATGCAATTAGGAAAGCACTTTCATTGACGTCAGTGGTTTGCAATCTTCCCACCATATTCTTATTACATTCTTGTTGAATAAATCTGTCAAGCTTTTGAAGACCTCAAATTTAAGTCATCATTATGCAACAGGGTCATACTAAAACCACTAAGTTAAGCAATGTAAGCGCCCTACAGGATAGCATCCTCTTATCGGCTTGCGGTTACACAGATCATAGTTAAACAACTTTCTGACTGTAATATTCCCAAAATTATTTAAGTTATATTATTGAAATATGGTAAGTTTCTCTACTTATAAGTCACGATTATCCAACTTTCTTCCAAAGTATGAATTATCTTAGGCTTGAAGAAGTCAGCGTTCTGAGACGCCATCTGAGATTTTCGTTTCTTCTTTTCTTTCACTAGTTTCAGCTCAAATGTAGTAGACATTTTTTTATGGTTTGGAAAGACTTGAAAATTGGAATAATTTTTCCTCCACCAGAGTCTGATGTGTTTTTCTATTTTAAGATTTGAATTATTTTTAAAAACTATTGACCCGATGGATGACGGCAAGAGACACATAATTTGCATACAGTAATACATCTATATACCTGCACCATATGTGAATCCGATGCAAGGACCCGTATGTAAAATTCCCTGTTCCTGAATCTCCTATGTTCTAAGCATTGACAGTGCTAAAAACATTTTTTTTTTCTTGATGGCATTCCCGTCCATAAAATCAACCGATAGTTTTGGAGACTAAACATGTTTTCACTGTACTTCATTCTTCCAATAAGCAAAGCGATGGTGTCACACCGGACAATGGAAATCATTGTCCACCTAAGTTGGCGTTTTGTGTATTTTGTTTTATATATTTCTGCACTGTTCGTATTATCGAACCATTCGCCTAATCACGGTGCTAAGTATACGAAAAGTTTAAATTCGGCATCCTGCTCTATAGACTAAATGTGAAACTTTTCAAGCCGCTTCAAGTCTCCAGTAAGCAGGGTGGTGGCCTCTCTCTCTCTCACACACTCAGAGAAAGAGAAAGAGAGAGAGAGAGAGAGAGAGAGAGAGCAGGTGATGAAATTCATTTACCAGAAACATTCATATCCACATCTTGCTGGTTGGAGAGCGGACATGCTAATAAAATTTAAAATATATTTCCAATAGTTATTGGAGTTGTTTAGGAATGCACCAGCGCAGACAATGAGTACAATTATTGTCCACTGCTCGTGCTCTCCAGCCAGTTTGTTTTGCGTGAACATATGAGAGTAGCTTACCAAGATTCAGTAGTAAAGCCCTAATTATTCCTCGCATTCTAGATGTGATCCGAACCTAAGTTCTTACAACCGAAGACACGGCGCACCGATGCATTTAAAAGAAATAATAAATTATTATTGACGGAAAGAAACGTTGATAACTACTCCACGCGCGCACGCACCTTTTTAGTAAAGGATATCAAGGCATTTATAAAATAATGATATAAATTTTTTTTCAGCCTTTCAAAATGAAAGTTTTCAAAAAAAATGCTTGTATATATATATATATATATATATATATATATATATGGAGAGGGTTTCTTTTATTATTTAATAATTATTATTCTTTTTAATTAGCATTATAATTCTTATTTTATTCTTTATTATTATTTATAATTAAAATCAGTAATTTTTCGGCTTTTGATGATTTTTTCACATTTTTTTAAAATAAGAACTTCGTAACGAATAATATCCTCTAGATGTTGCTAACGACATCAAAAGAATTCAGTTTTATTTTGAAGATTGACGGCCGTTCCTCAACATAACAGTAACTTAAAGAATACTGTCTGTTCCCAAAATGATGATGACAAACTTTTGACGTTTTTTTTTTTTTCTCGCTAGAAATTATCGGATCTCGGGAAAACGAGAGAGATAAGGTAAGCCAATGCCTATAGACAATTTTGAAAACGATTCTCAGAAGCCAACTATTATACGTAGCTGAGTTAATTGACTGAAGTCACAAAAGTGCCTGAAATTCGAACAAAGGACTCCACACATTTTCCTGCATCATCTTGTACCGAACAGTATAAAGCGAAAACCGATTTCTTTATTATTCGTACACAATACATCACCTGCAATATAACTGCTGTTGAGAATCCATTCCAAGAAGAGCTTGGTTAAATATAAGTAATAAGGAATGCCATTATGGAGTGTTACCTATAAAAACGAACAGAACTACTTATTTGAACTCCTGAACAAAATTGGTTAGCTCTTTTATCCATCAACAACGAGGCATAAAACTAATAATTTAATAATGAGATTATTAGATTTATTTATATCGTTTACCAGCAGAGTTTACAGAAAAAAAAAACCTTTAATAAAAGTTGATGAGATTATCTCATGGAAAACTTTGCACAAAATATTCAAGTATATCTAGGCAGTTGCCTTTGTCTAATCCATCTCTTTTCATTAGATGAGAATGAAAGCATCCGCGCTGGTTTACAACACCAACAGGACTCTTTTGTGGATCATAAATATTCGCTTTATGATGGGATGTCAGTAATAATTGTGGTAATTCTTATCTGAGAGATTGTTAAGTGAAATGCATGGCAAAGTACGTAAGGAGATGTGTCAAGTTCATGTATGAACTTGAGGAAATGGTTTGAAAATGAATACGGCTCGCTCCGAAATTATGCAATGAAAAGCTTGCATGCATGGTATGTCTTTTCTAATAATGAATATGGTTAGTACAGTATAGTAACCTCTAAATTTTATGTGCGTACATGACTATTTATTATAGCCTTTCTTGTACTCGTAATTCAATTTTGTTTTTAATAAGATAAAACTTCCAATATTAGCAAACATTCTTAGACTCCGTTGTACTCATGATTCGCGTATGAATTAAAATTTAATTAAAATTACGTCTGTTGTATTTTGAGCAGTGCAACTGATATTTTGAGCGTAAAGATAGCATATTCATTTGATACTGAAACAGAAATGAATTGGGTGAAAACATCCAAAGTAAACTTCATTTTCCATATCTTTGGATTAAAGAAAATAGCCGTAGACAATGGAGCTAGCGCGAAACAAGAACCTAATGTTGCAAGATTTCGTTTCGATAGTTTTAGAACACTATTTTGGGAATCGAATATCCCAATGTCCATCATGCCCAAGAGATATTTCTTGAAACTATACCTTCCTAAATACTAACATGTAATATATGTATCTGATTCGTAAAAGGAAGTCTGATTTTATGCGTGGGTTTCAAACAGTATATCTGGATAGAGATTTAATTAAGATTTTATGGTTAGTGAAAGGCAACTTGAAACATACTATTGTGTATTGAGCTGCTGTTAATTCCCATTACTTAAGGTGAAGGTGTACTCAATGAATGTGCAATGAGTTAGCATTATTACTAAGTATCGGTGAACAGTTGGGATGACTGAAGATAAACACTAATAATAATGATGTTGTACACCCTAACTTATCATCGCGATGTATGAGCATTTTTGGATACAATTTTCATAGTTTTTCTCCCCTGAATATAAGCATTTATGAATTCATCTTTGTATTTAAAAGATTATCCAAAAATGACTGTGAACTGGACGAAACGGACTAGTAGAATTCTCCTGACGCGCTTCTCACCCCCAAACGCCACAGATTTCTGTGTTTACTAAGATATGTATGAGGGCTCCCACACCTTCAGGAAACTGAAGATTGTTTAGATATGTCCTTCCATTTCCGCCCCTCGTAGCTTTTTTAAGGCAATGCAGGTCGTGTATAAATGCTGATCATGGTCATTTTTGAAAAAAAAAAAACGTACGCTAGAGCCATCTGTGAGCTTTCAAATGCAACGTGTCCTAACAATATGATATTAAATTTCTTTTCAATGGAAGTGGTTAAAGTGAGATAATATTTTTGCGGCACACCACGTGGTGCTAATCACATATGATGTAACCGATACTCTGTCTGTTCATTGTTGTGAAGTTGATAAATCCAAATACATCGTGGGAGGCACACGAAGGTCCTGTGTTATTTTTAGTAGAGGACTTTTATGCTCAATTATTTTGGTAATATAGTATATTAGGAGATTAACTAGAAAACATCTGTGGCAGAAGCTTCCCTGAAAGAGGGGTAGATCGTAATGAGATCATGCCCTTTCTACGGAAAAGGAAAGATAAGGGAGAATTAACATCGCGATTGTTTGTGTTTTTACTTCCCAAAATCATTGCTTTATCATAAATAGATCGTAAAATAAGATGAAACTAGATAGTTTATTGGAGATTAGTGTACGTTTCCTCGAATACAAAGATGATATGAAATGCGTCTGTCATCTTGTGGTCACCACTTCTGTGAGACCTTTAACAGTTAGACATCTGGACTTACAGTATATCAAACGAATCCTGTTATATATCAAGTATCGTTAGAGATAACAAGTAGCCCTCACTTTATCAAAGCGTATATTGGTAAGTGGAAACCAAGTTTCGTTGCTCACCGAAGCAAAAAATGGATACACCAACCATCAGACCTTCCTCAAAGGAAAAAGTCGTTTTTATACCAATGGAAAGCATGAAATGTTTTTATGAAAAAAAATTGATAAATGACGAAAACTATAGATTGGAAGGATAGAGGATACATGGAATCTTGCAAAATATCAAAGCATGTATATGTTATTGAAGTTTTATGTCCATCAAATATCTATTTACATTAATAAAATATTAGATTCTCCCTTTTTAAGTATTAAATTAAATTAAAGTATTAAAGCATTGAAAAAAAAAAAGGTTTTCTGCAAACAACATACGCATTATATTGAGTTCTGGACTATGACGAATTAGTATATAATTGTCAGAAACACCTGAATACAACAGTAATAAAGTTATCCCTAATCACTGGCAGAATTCATATGATTATTAGAGTCTGCTATCTTACTTAATAATTTTTCCAATCAACGTGAGTTAGCTGTTCTCACGTGTGTGTGTGGGGGGGGGGGGGGATACTTTTTTCATCTCAGAAACTAGGGATTTATTCTTGCAAAATTCAACAACCCTGATCGAGAACACAAAACACACGCACATTTACCCACGATATAGTCGCCTCATTGTCTTAGCTGCTTTGGCGTGATCCTAAACAATAACTTAACAAAAATCGACTTGGAATATTAAAAGAGAAAAGTCTAAGAAAAAACCGGAACTCACTGCAAAAATATCAATGTATTGCATTCAAATATGCAAAAAAGAAGCCGAAAAAAAACGAACAGTTATTGTCCGGTCAATTAAATTGTTGATATACTCGTACAGTTTGTCGGATTGCGTTCTATGACCTTATCAGAACAGTACATGCTTTACAGTCAAAGACGAAATTGGAATCCGTTAAAAATGAAAGGTACTCTCCAGGCCTTTTCAAAGGAGACTGAGGTAGTTGGGATGAGATGGAGGTAGATGGCTTGCACCAAGAAACTCCGCTTCGTTTCGTTAAAGACAAAGAAGTGTTTAACTTCCTGGGAAAAAACTGAGAGAATCTACTGTTGTTTATGAAGAAAAATAGATAACCGTTTTATTTAAGCACACAAGCACAATGCATTCCGAACGGGAAGTAAACGATGGCCCTTGAGTTGAGCGGATTGGAATCCACATTTTTCCGATTGAAGAGAGTACGATCGCTCTTTCGAATGAGACATGCAAACATCTCCAAGACAGTGGCACAAGGGGGTATTTTTCATAAATTTGTAAACAAGGAGTTGGTTTGATGATAACACTTAATTAATACCTTGGAGTGGCCGGCACACCGAGGTCAATCTTAACCGAAATGGGCATTTATGGAATGAGTTGGTAAAGCGTGTAAGAATGGCTTGTGACATTAAAATATGCCTTTCGTGAGAAACGGGGTATTCCTTGCCCGTGAAACAAAGGTATCAAAATAGAGAGTAGCTTGGCACGTATACCATGTATCATTCTTCAGGCCTTTACCGCATTTAAAATATGTGAATTCATTTATTTTATATATTTTTTATGCCACAGAGGTTCTGGAATCGCAGTGTACATTTTCCTTTACCCATGCTTTTTCCCTAAGTGATACAACGAAGCAAAAATGTTTATTAAACTGTGATTTATGTGCATTAATACTTGTAGTTTGTTTAAGGCAATGCAGGCCGTGTATAAATGCTGATACATCTGGACTTACAGTATATCAAACGAATCCTGTTATATATCAAGTATCGTTAGAGATGACAAGTAGCCCTCACTTTATCCAACCAATACGACAAACGAAAAGTATTTGCCGAGAGAGAGATGTTTCTCTTTAAGTTTGCAAACAAATGATATTATTTTAAAACACATTTATCATAGAAGAAAAGCAGTCTTATGCAGCGTGGATAACACCTTTTGAACTGGCAAGCGATCAGCCCAAAGCATCCACAATCTCAAGTTTGTTTACTGACTCATTGCTCTGCTCCAAGCAGAAGGCCAATGCACTAAGCAAGTATAAATTAGTCCGCACATCATACATGCCGAAAGAGAACAGTATTTTTAACCTGACGATTATTCCATACCCCTACTGTTCCCTTTCCTCATGGGGAATCTTGATGCTAGCCAGTAATGACAGAATTTGTGTTATAACCCGAAAAAAAAAATTGTCCAAGGCCATAATGAATACTGTATGTTAGAGACCACCCAGTCGCTATTGGAATGTAAGAACATCCTCTGGGAGGCTGCGAATTTGAGTGAAATATTTCAACCCAAATCTTGTTGATGTAAAACTAAAACACACGGGAATGTATTCTCCACAACCATTTCGTCTATTTCAAGAAAACACGAAATAAAAATGTTGTTTGCTATCGTTACAAGTAAGAAACATCTCCTAAGCTATTGTTATTGTCACCTTAGAAACAATATCAGCGGACATACATTGCCATCGGAAATGTCAACTTAATTTCCTGTCTCTTTCTCGGGCCTATATCGCTTAACAGAAAAAAAAAAAGAAGTCTTGTTATGTTTTCGAATTGTGTGTTGGCATCCCCAAGCGACGCCTGACACTTCCTGATGTCTAAAAATTGCGAGATTATCAAGAATAACACGTTATTTTCTTTCTCAAATGTCAAGGTTACGAGAAAGAACGAGATTTTAACGATCACATATTTCAGTGGTCCTACTTCAGCATCGCCACACACACACACACACGCACGCACGCACAAAAAAAAAAAACAAACAAAAAAAAAACAGTTCGATTAGCTGTTGACCAAGTAAACATATACAGTATATTATTTTCCTATGGAATTCATTTCTAATCATTTTGTACTGAATGAATGATTTCCTTTCATCCATATGCATGGTAGGGGCAGCAATGCTACTATACTAGGGAAGTGACTATGAGCAAGGTGGTTTCCTGTTGCCTTTCTTGCCATACTATATCCTATGATGTATCTTGTATATTCACGGGACCGGTTTGCCTGCTTGCGGGATGAAAAACCCCAGATTAACTGGTGGAAAAAAAACCCAGCTCTCCACGCCATGTCGACGGGAATCGAACCTAGGACACTCCTTCCCCAGGCATATGGTTGTGAAGCGCAAAGCCACTAGGCTAACCGTGCGGACCATTTTGTGCTAAAAATACTTAATAAAAAGTATTCCTATATCAAACAATATGGAAGTACGCTTTTATAAACCATCTACAACAGACCGAAGCTATATGCGACATATCTAATATTTCATTATTATTCTTTGCGAGAGAGAGAGAGAGAGAGAGATTATGTGGTTAGGTTGGTTGGAATTATTACGGTCGCAACAACTAAGGCTGTGAGTCCAGTGTATTATGTCTAGTAATTGCGCGTGTTCTTTTGGTTGGTTTGTGGGATGAAAAAAACCCAAGTTTTGAGAGGAAAGAAATCATTGCACCTGGCCAGTTAACTCACATTCAGATAAAGAAAGCCTTTTTAAAGATTTTTCACGTCTAAATAGGATTCGAACCTAGATCTTTCCAAGAAGTATCGTCTGTCGATACTGACTGAGCTACGAAAGACTCGGGGACATGGGGGAGGGGGGTAGAGAACGAAACACAGTGTATTCAGCATTTTTTTTAGAGTACATACATATGAGGAATACAAAGATGGTTATTTATAAATAAATAAATCGGCTAACGCTTTTTATTCCCTTATAGGGAGTAGGCGAGGCCTTTATAATGCATCTAGCTTTTGGAGACTGAGTGGGCAGTTTAATCTCCACCGGTAGCCAATCAGAGATAGCTGGCCAATGTCTATCACTAATTATAGCAGCCACCGATGAAGAGGTTGGCAAACAAGTGTGGCCATCTCTTGGTACCTAACCCTAACAAGATATGTTACTGTCTGAAATAATGTGGATACTACGGTCGATTTTCTTGAGTTTACGGGATGAAAAACCCGAGGTTTCCTGGAGGAAAAACCCACTTGCCAGTGCCAGAGATCGACTAACTCGGGAATCGGTCGAAGAAAGGCTTAGTAAAAGTTCCTCCAGTCGGCGACTAGACTTGAACTTAAGTCTGACTTCAAGCGAACAAGCGCAGAGGACGCAAGCGCTACTTCCACTGAGCTACACAGGCCTAGATGGTTATTTATGAATCAATAATAGTACTTTTTTGTGAGGAGTTTTTTAGACGAATAAGAGCTTAAGTAACAACGCCACAACACACACACGCGCGCGCACGCATCCCGATTGCAATTGGAATTTGGTTTTTGATCCGCGATTATCCCAAAGAAGGATGAAATTGACCATACTTAATATCACTCTGCAATATCTAACTGGTTTCGCCTTCCTCTGTTCTACAAATGTTTTTCAACTGAAGACGAATTAGTCTTTGAAGAACTCGAGATTCTTCTGAAAAAAAAACGGGATTCAGACCGCACCGGATTCAGGCTGCCTAAAATGTTTAGCTTCTGAGAGTAATCTTAAACCTCCTTCTCATTCTCTCTATATTTTACCGGTAATCCTAACCGTCTCCTCCTTCTTACCTCCCTCTTGATTGCAGAGTCTGTACCCACCAAATCATTGAGCTGAGACTGCGTTCTGCAGCCGGCCTCTTTAGTACAGATGACAGCTGTCCTGCATGCCCTTTGTTAAACCATTCGACTACAATCTTATCCAGATCATCGTAACTGACTTTATCATTTTGTCTTTGTTAAGTCCTTCACGCTGTCAACTTCACTAGCGAACGTCATTATTTTTAGTCAACTAGAAGATACTCTGGTGATCTGCCAGTTCCTATTCACAGATTTCTTGAGCTGTGAACTACGGATCGATTCAACGGTTGTGATTTCGGGAGACATGTAAGTAGGCGGATTCAGCATGGATGGAGGTCTTAAGATAACAATATGTTGTACTTTAAGAAACGTGTTTATTTTAATTCTTTTTATTAATAATAACATATGATAACACGGATTTTGTAACGAGGATCAAAACAGATGGATTGTATATATTTTAAAACAAAATTTTTAATAAAATGAATTTTTGTTTCTTACAACAAGGAATTCAGCAATAAAGGTTCAGACATATTTAAACATCATTCCTGAAGAGTCATAAACATCTTGAGAGTCATAATGGCCACTAAAGGACAATTAAGTGAAAATAATTTAAAATTTTAGTATAATTACTGATTAGTTCGTGATAAAACATCCCAAAAATCTACGGAAAGCATAATGAGAAAAAAAAACCCTTATGTGATGGAATTTTAGTGGATTGAAGATTTGAATTCAGTACCTCGAAATGCATTAGAATCACCTAAAGTAATTTGAGTTCGACAAAAAATGTTAGGCAGTGTAATGTAATAATTACAAGACTATTAATCTAATTATAACTCAAATTACAAAAAAATCCATTCTAAACTATTCGTTTTCAGTAAATATGCTTTTTATTATTATTGTCTGCAATTAAGCGCATGCTAAATTAATTAATATAATTTATATATAATGTAATATTTAGTGTAGTGGATGGACTTGTTATTCAGCGTAAAATTTACGCACATAGCTTCGGCATTGTACATGTCATGCTACACTGGAGAGGGGCGAGGCCACTATCTACCGTGTTACAATAATACATGTTATACAAACCTTTTCGATCTTTATATTCTCCTAAAATTCTTTCTAATGAAGCAGTGATGTAACTGCCTCGACCCCCCCCCCCCCCACCCGGGTGCAACAATCTCCTCGGGAGCTCTTTCATTAGAGCTAGAAAGCTCGGGGGGTCCTAGTACTGCGGGTGTTGTGCTAGTTACGCCATTTCTTTGAACGCTATTTGGGAAGTTGGGAAAACAAAGTACAGATTAGGACAAGTTATTCTGTTTCAAAAATTTCGCCAACTGATTGAAATCTGTCAAGTGAGTTTCTCAATTTAAAATCTTTATAATTTAATTTACTCAATGCATTGTTGAAATTTCACGTTTAATAGTAGTAGTGGTAGTACTAAAACTCCTTTAAAACTTCCAACTGTTAACGCCATCGGTATTTATCTCTGTATCTATAACTTTTGAAGTTATATCAATGTGTTATCACTGATACGAAGAACATTAAGTAGGAAATAATTGAGCGGTGTCCGATTCCCTCTATCTCCGATATTCTTTCTCTCTCTTTCCTCCGCCTTTCTATTCTTGGAATTTATGAATGAGCTATTTGTTTTTGTTACAAGAATATTCTCTTTATGTTTTTTTTTTCCATGCCTAAAAGTAGTGCAAGACGAATGGAGGACTATTCTTGGCTTTACGAAACAACTATTATGAGAATTTTGCTCGATCTATTGATCTCATTTGGATCGGCACAAAGACCAAGCAAGACAACGCTGTTAGGTATTACTGCTCGAGTTGATAGAGGGTATAAGTTAACAGGCCTTCGCGTTTAGTAAAGAACATGGGCAAATATTTTCAAAATGCTTTCCCGGTGTTATATTGCAACAAAAACGAAGGGGGGAGGGGGAAGGAAGATGGCAGTTCGGAAACAATCGATTTAGCAAACATCTTGAAGCAAACTTATTTCCGTTATTATGCTTTTAAGAGCGGCATCGATCGTGTATTACCCTATTATTCACTTAATATCATGAACACACACACATTTAAGCGATGTTCTGAGTCATTCCTTGCTTTATAATTTGATTTTATTAATTAATTCAGTGAGTGTGTAGAAATGGCAATCAAAGAAATTTTTCCAATGCTTCGCAAGGATATTCCCAGAGGAATTTCAAAACTTCGAAAAATCCTTTCTTTTGGTAAAGATCTCTGTAACTCACTCATTCCAGACAAACCCATAGAGAGAGAGAGAGAGAGAGAGAGAGAGAGAGAGAGAGAGAGAGAGAGAGGGAGGGAGATGAGTTCAAAGAGAAAAGTGCAGGTCAACAGACTCCTTTTACTGTTACCAAGACAACTAGCATTTGCTTATATGACTTAAGGTTAAAACGCAGCAAATTAAGCGGTTAACGAGGGCGAAGAATTTCCTTGCGGTTTATTGGTTTTCATCCCTCCATCGCTTTCCCTTGTTTATTCGGCGCAACAAAGTGAAAGGAGTTAAGGATGAGTTAGCACCGTGAAAGCCGAAAAATAACAAGAAATGCAATACATTCCATATTATTTCATCACTATTTCGAAAAGATAGATTCAAAAGGCAATCTTACTGTCTCTCTTGACCTCCTCCATCTCCAAGTACACAAATAAGTGGCGAAAAATGGAATTCTGTTTCCAGATGGTGGCTCTTGCTACAACGCAATACCAACTAGTGTCTAAACATTGGCGAGAAATCTGGCCTTTTTTTTTCGTCCATCTATATTATTTCTTCATACATGATTTTTGCCATTTGCTGCAATTTGAATAAAAAGATTAAAATACCAATTGCAACGTTATTTATTCTTTTTCTAGTATTTAATTTTTTTATTTATATATTCTTTATCGAAAAAATAATAATTTTTTCTTTGTTTTACTTTTTTTTTTACACATACATAACGCTCAATAATCTTATTTTATTTAGCCATTATGGTTTTCACGGAGATTCCCAATCAACAAGCAAAAGCAGTCTTAAATAATTAGTTTCAACTTGCCATAACGAAATTAAACAAACATACATAAACACCAGTAAAAAACAATAATGCAAATAAAACACGAGGAAACCAAAGTGGAATTTGTTTTTAATTTACACATTTGATATTGCAAAGCAGCATAATTAATTATGTCGATTTCCAAATAGATTGCAATTCTATAACGTTGATCAAATATATCTCTTGAATGTCATAGTTCGAATATTTTATAGTTTTTTTTTTAGATCTTATTCCTGCCTAAATCAACTTGAATTGAGAAATCTTAGCTATACTATCCAAAACCCTGTTCAGCTTGACATTTATATTTGCAGAGTAATGTGTTGCGAAAAATGGTGAATTTAGTAACTTCTTTCCATAGGGATTATATGGAGCATGTTGTAAAATCGATCACAATTTACACCTACACGACTAGAGGAGAGTCACATTCAAACACTACGATTATAGTTAAAATATTAACTCGCAAGGTTCTTACCTCGTTAATTTTTGATTAGTTTTCGCTAGGGATCGCCTTCAACGTTTCCTAGGATGCATCTAATTTAGTCTTCGCCGGATATTACAAGCATCTAACATTAGCAAAACGAGCTAGCAAACTGTGTGATACTGCATTCTAAAAAGCGTTGCGAAATAAGAGTGGAAGTTATACACAAAATGTTCGACTTTTTTAAGAGCATTAATATTCTTTAAAACAAGAATCTAAAAATGTCATATCTTTGAACAATGATTTTATTAAGTGCGTAGATGACATCAAGATTTCTGGGAAAAAAAAAAAAAACGGCGGGAACAGTGAAATCATCTAACTTTCAACTTTAAACATTCGTTTTATTTATTATTTTATTTTTCTTTGTATTTTCAAGCATGCGCTTTATTACAATATTTCGTTTCGGTTACCTGATACATTCTCAAGACCAAAAGCTATCACAATGTAATTATAAAGACAAATAATGCAGAAATTAGTAAGATAGCGAAATATGCTTAATTAGAGTGTCCTGATGGCCTTGACTGCGTCCTCTGGGTGCAATCAAGGATGGTTAGTTTTTATTGTTGTTTATGATAGAGGATGATAGTCTCTCAGTATTTGTTATTTCACAACAAAAATACTTTTACAAAAACGCTTTGCCTTTTTAACATCGTTTCTGATCTTTCCGATGCATATTATCTTCATTTTCCATAAAATACTAGAAAGATTTTTTTTTTTTTTCATTTTCAGGCGGTACTTTCAAAGTTATTACGATTATAATTCACAGTTATAGCAAGTGTTGCTTCAATTAGAATAATTCTGGTGGGACACTAACTTAAGACAATTAGATATCGAGAAAATATACTACTAAAGAATCTTAAAAAGCAATATAATTATTGATTATAATAAAAAAAACTTTTTTATTGCTTTCTTCGTTAACAAAATCTAAAAATTTTATGAAATTTAAGCTTAAGTGACCGATTGAGCCCAATCAGTCCAACCGACTTAAGGCTTATTTTTAGTAATCACTAATAATATTCGGCTGAATTCTATAATTGTAATCTTACCAAAGACTAGCTTATAACCTCGAGAGATTAAGGTGTGAACTGCCATTGCGATATTCCGTGACTGACACAGTATGGTCACTTCGTTTATTTCTCTATCTTTTTTCTAATTCTGACGTGTGTTAGAAATGTTTTTATCAGAAAAAATTAATACAATACGCTTTGCGATTTCCTTATTTAAGTGTCAAAATACGGTAAAGTGACGAAAAGGAAACATGGTAGGTGAAAAAAAGTATTAATGAACTCGAATTTGTTCGCTCGACAAAAATGCTGAAGACGCAAGTCTCAGTCTCTGAGTATCTAATTCGATTTATGTCCTTAAAATTGCAATTCAGTTAAAATTATCTCAGAATTATTTAATTAAAATGAGTTTATGAATTGGGACAGGGTTAAGATTCTTTAATAACAGTTAGGAATACTGAATATAATTATTTAGACATTTTATTTTATTATGCTATTATTTAACTCAGATGAGGGTTTATTTAACATCGCAAACTGTTAAGAAGATGCACCATTTAAAATCTTTGAACGATATATCGGCATTGAACATACCGAGATTTATCATAATTTATCGACGTAAATGAATTTTGATTTTAACGCCAGATGGCCTTCTAACTTAAACTACAAGTAAGCCATGCAACTACTTACGCGGTATTATGAAACTTCCGCAAGTCGTAGTGACATGCTAATTAAAAATTTGTTTGCCATTCTACACGTTAACTTCTAAAGAACTAAGCAATTAAGGGAAGTTTCTGCCTACACATAAATTTGAACTTGAAAATGCATACAGAATCTGAACTCTTGTTAATAATGTCGAACGTAATAAACTAACCCTCATTATGAAACAGGGATGGGTCCATAATTATCCACCGTCCTCCTACGCACAGAGATAACTAGGAACAAGATAAAGATATGTGATATTTATCTGAATCCCATTATGGTAGCATGCAGTAATATTAATTGCAACAGCTGCTCTTGTTACGTGTTTCTGTAACTAGTCATGGAAAGATTAAACTAAAATGGCTGCCATTCACTAGTGAATCCAAATGGGAAGTAATTTTCCTGGTAAATAAACAGTCACAGTAGACAAGATAATCGGAACACGGTTAGTCACCTGCCAAGATGGGGTTATCCAAAATTTCGGTTCTTTACATACTTCCTGGTACTAACGCTTATTTATGGCTTCTACACGAATGGTTTGTCATTACGAGGACAACAACCCTTCTACTATTTCCTAGATTTCTCCACAATTTATAATGATTCTTGTGTTCACAACGAAAACTCCACCCTTGCTAAATGATTAAGTGGGCGACCGTTGACAGTCTTGCTGACTTTGTGCACCGGGGAGCATGGTTCATATATCTTCATTGTATTCGCCAAGTACACCCCCTCGCGGTGGCAGACCGTGAGGATAACAATAAATTGTGTTTCGATTAATGTCTCCGATCTGTCTTTCTGTGAAATTATTATTTATTTTTTTATTCATAGCGCCGAGAGATCACTATAAACACCAATAGAAGCTCGTTTGTGTTTAAGAATCTCGTACGATGTTAACTACATGTTTATAATCATTCAACAGAAATTGATAAAATATACTGCTATGGTTGGAGCTAATAATTTTAGCTTATTATTGGCTAAGTTAGAATTATTTAAAATAATTAACTTGTCATATTATTTTAAAAATAGGTACAGATCTTTCAGTAGACAAGATGGGTCAACAATACGACCAAAAGGAAAACACAATACTTCAAACGAAGAAAATTCTTGTTTCAGAGAAATTATTGGAATCCTACGTAGTTGACGATATGAACGTGTATTATATACATTTATTATTAAGGATAACTTATTAGATTGAGCGAGATTATAGGAGGTCAATTATTTACTCAATGGGCGCATAAGCCACTCACCAGTGATCACCGAGACCAGCATTCCACTGAATCAGGCGGTGAATGGCTACATGAGTTTTTAAAGATTGGATTCACCCAATCGACTGCGCCATTTCAGATTGGAAATGCTATTCCTTGGAGCCACTTAACAGAACAAAAAATCTCGCAGTATAGTGCTATACCTACTATACTGTGCGACTCTGTGATGCGGTGGATCCCCTGAAAGTTAGATGAATCCAATGAAGGTTTGAAAATAATCCCCAAAGAGAGAAAAAAGCTCATTAAATGATCCCCCCAAACGATTGTCTATCGTTAGGATTATATGGTAATGAACTACCATATAATTGATTATAGTCCAGAAAAGAAATCTGGACTATGCGGAATTTCTGATCTATTTGACAAATTGTTTTGCTGGATAATCTGCCCAACACAGTAGTGCATTATCAAATTAAGTTTGACATTGAGCTATCCCCGCAGATTCCGATCAATTTGCTGAAACGAGTAGGGTCCTCCTGAACTAAATAATGACCGGTGACGAAATTTAATGTCACCACTATTGAGTTCGAATCAAGATAAATAAATAAAATAAAAAAGTAAAGAAAAAAAATCGAGAATAGACAGAAAATATAGTAAACCTTTCCTGAGACACACATTCAAGAATCAAGCATCTCTTTGACAAGAACATACGAAATTTATTTATTTATTTTATTACTGGCTTTTCGTTTTTCATTAATGCAATTTCACACAGTGAATCCCTTGAATGTCTCCATATAACCATCAGAAAATCAGTCGTTCCTTTGCATTCATTTACCAAGAATATCATATTTCAATTTTTAATGGGGGGGGGGGAGGGGCATGCAATTAAAGTCTGGCATATCAGTCAACAGGTTTCTAAAATGCAAATATTGCATAAAGCGTTGTAAAAATATCTGGTCTAGATTTACATACCTTTTATTTTTATTTTCTAAAGGCATGCAACTATTCAATTGAAAACCAACTATAAGTTAATTGCGCACTTACATTAACCACGTCGTTTCTTGGTAATTTCTTTCGAAACTACAGTCGAAATGATAATATATGTTTTGTGGTTTCCATTTGGGCGAATGACGTCAGCTGTTCAATTACCTTTCGCGACCTAGATCAAACGAGTCTTTACCTATCTGGGAGAAGTAGCTCTGTGCTCATGATGACATTGTGTGACTAGAAGCTAATAATATATTAGGTTCTAGTCACACAATAATGAGTAACTCTTCATTTTCTCATATTCACATTTCGTACTTCTCCTTTAATACGAAAACAATTACATCATCAGTACATCTCTATATAATGCAAAAATACGAAACCCCCTAAATTATAAATGATTATCACGTATAAAACATAAAGAGAATATTAAAACAGTGTAGCTGGGAGAATGGCGAAATCGAAAATCCAAGTCTTATCCATTCTAAGTTTTGGTTGGAAAAGATCTGGATTAGATTTTCGTTGCTGACAAAAGGTATGTTTCTCTGAAATAAAAGTTTTTTTTTTTTAACTGAGAGTCAGTCGATTTTATATCGAGGTGAAATGATTTTTCCTTCGCAAAAAGAAACAAACTGGAGCAAAATTCAGGCAAAAATGAACCGGTAGAAATGAACCAGTGTAATATGGGAGAATGGTTTTACAAGGTGGAGAGCTGAATGTTAAATTAAGCCGCAGTTTTCGCTCATATTCCCTCATAATTTGGATTCTTAATCTTGTGGATTTGAAGGCAAGACTGGGAATCTGGTATTGGAGCTAAAATGTCAAAGGCCTGGATTAATGGTAATAAATTTTAAACAGAAGGTATAGCAAAGTAAATCAGGAACTATGACATAATTTAAGGGAACTATGACATAATTTAAGGTTGTGAGAATAGGACCAATAGTTCTCCCGCCCCCCCTTCAGGCATATCAATCGGTCAAAATTAATGCAAAATGTTGAATTCTTTTTCATGTTGCTCCCACCCACGAAAAGTTATTTGCAAACCTATAGTATCTTCGGTGAACTAAAGATGTTTTTCTATATTTTATGCATTTTTAATTAATTTATTTTTTAGAGACCATTTTCAAGCCACTTCAGGCCTCCGATAAGCAAGACGGTGGTCTCGCAACTGGTGATTAAATTCATCTCCCACCTAAAGACGATTACAAACATTCATATGGCGGGATTCCAGCTCTCAGCCTGTGGGTTGAAGAGCGGGTATGCTAACCACTCGGCCAACCAAGCCGGAAATTATACTGCCAAATTTACGTTTGTGCTATTTCAGTTTCTATGGAGAATAAGGAACCGTGTAGTTTTTCATTAATGACTTTATATATATATATATATATATATATATATATATATATATATATATATATATATATATATATATATATATATATATATATATATAATGTAAACATCATCACCAGAATCAAATCTCAATGACTTCTAATTCCAGTAATATATATATATATATATATATAAAGTCATTAATGAAAAACTACACGGTTCCTTATTCTCCATAGAAACTGAAATAGCACAAACGTAAATTTGGCAGTAATATATATATATATATATATATATATATATATATATATATATATATATATATATATATATATATATATATATATATATATATATATATTACTGGAATTAGAAGTCATTGAGATTTGATTCTGGTGATGATGTTTACATTATAAAACTGCTTATTTACAAATCCGTTTATTCTAATTTTTTTAATTAAATGAGCAAAACAAATTTTTTTTTCAATGATTTTCGTTTCAAGTTTTCAATGCATTAAAGAATATTCCAAACTTATCATTTATTATTTAGAATAAAAATCAGCCAATATCTATTTTTAAAAGAAGTGTTTTTTTACACCTTTTTTTTAATGAAAAGAGCTATCGACTAAGATTTTTAGTAAACGAAGAGAAGAATTTTCTAATTATTTCCTAGAAAAGCTGAGTAAACTAGGCTTCAGAGGGTAGTGAAAGTTTTTTCCCCTTTTCGAAATTCAGGTATTTCACCAAATAAAACAGTTATACGAGATTAATTCGATATGGTCGTAGATAACTTTTATCACGTTGTGCGAGACTACTACCACCTTACTTCTGGAGATCTGCATTGGCTTGAAAAGTCCAATTTTTGGTCTGTAGAGTAGTGTTTTCTGATTTATCTAACGCGGTGTAGCCCATTCATAATACCGATACTAACGCACTATAGGCTTATAATCTTTTGTGGATAGAATTCATGTAAAAGGAAAAAAAAAACGACTACGTTAGTAGGAAAAGTTTTTGTTTCATGAAATATATAGTGGTATATATTTCATGTGATGTATAGTGGGTGGACGTCCTCCCGCGATGAGTCTTCGAACTCCTTGGAGGGGTCACGAATAATAATAATAATAATAATAATAATAATAATAATAATAATAATAATAAAAGGAAAATACAAGTTTTCTATTATCTATTTAATTATTTTTATTTTTTAATCTTGAAGTAAAAAAAAAAACTAGAGCCGATTCAGCTCTGATATCTGTGGGTCTTTATCGATTAAAAGTTTTATTTCTAACCACACTTTCAGATACATAAATTAAAATTGCACAATAATTTTTTTAGACTATTTCATGCACCAATTTAATAATTAAAATACTGTTTGCATTTTAAACACTAACTATTTAAGAATATAATGAGTTATTTGGATTATTTAGCCAAGTGTCGTATTAAATCTATTAAGTGAGTGTGTTCACTAGCTGGTTTACCTATTTGGGTAAAAGAAACTGAAATTTCCGATGGGGAAAAAATCATTCTTTTCATCCAAGGTCTGCTTCATTAACTAGTCTCACATGGATAATAAAAAAATATTTAAAATCATTACATAATAACGAAATAGAATCAAAAAGCCCACCTGAAAATACAATTGTAGGAATTATTCATTTTTTTCTCTTTTTTTCTTTTTTCGGGTATTTTATAATATGTTACCGAAAATGAAAGAAAATTCATTTAAAATGATTTGCAGAAACAAATTTACAGATCTATTCTTTAGGGTGAATTGTCAACATAAACTCATGTCAAATACCCGTAGCGTTGTCACATCCAACTGTAAAGAACACATGAATAATACTTACAACTTAAAACTCCACACAGACGACAAATGTATACTTAAAGGTGTGATAATAAAATATTACTATTTTGAGTTGACACTTGTCGGATATGTACAGGGTGTTCGGGATAAATTTGACAGTTTCGTAAGGAAAAAGAAAATCTTCTTTGTATCTATTAAATTTAATGAATTGACAAAAAACATTACAGGCAGAGTTAATTACAATACTATCAACAAGATTTACTCAAAATAACCACCATTAGCATCGATCACAGCTTCAATCCTGCTTCGGAACCTCGAACAAGCTGATGCTACAGTCTCCCTGGGAAGGGCCGCAAAAACTGTTTTAATTTTATCCATTAACTGGGCTTTTGTATTACTGGAAGTGCGATTGGTGTCTTTTTCAACTGCGCCCCATACAAAATAATCCATGGGGTTAAGGTCTGGGGAGTTTGGAGGCCAAACATTTGGACTGATGAAGTCGTAGAAATTTTCAGACAACCATTTTTGACTTTTCCCAGAGGTGTGGCAAGGGGCCGAATCCTGCTGCCATACATACGGCCTACCATTGGCTACCCTTGTTATCCAGGGCTTGACTACAGTTAGCAACTCCACGAACAAAGCCCGAATTCCAATGCCAGGGTTCTTCAACACCTGTTCCTGCAGATTTGCGAGGAATTCTGCTGTACGAACGCAATCAGATCGTCTGCTAGGGATCTTTCTTCTTGCTACATCCTCGTAGTCACCATTGCAAGTCTCTAGTTCATGCCTGATTGTTTTTACTGTATTCAGGGAGCATTGGGCAGCAGTCGAAATATCCTTATTTTGATGGCCGGCACGAATCATCATGATACAAGTTATTCTCTTCCATGATTCAGGTGGGTTCCAGCTATCCATCCTTTCTGACATCTTGTATATGAATGAAGAAGGGTCCAACCTTTTAAATGAAGAGAAGTGTGTGTTAATACATGTAACTTACGGAAAAATATAATTAATTATAAATATGTCAAATTTATCCCGAACACCCTGTATGTGCGTTGATCATAGCTCTTATATCATAAAATGATTTGATAGTTAAAAATTAGTTATAAAATTTTGTCACTCATTTCTCGAGTACCTCAAGGTTCGGGATTTTTAAGTAGTGATGATTTCAGAAATGCTTCATGCATTTTTGCAAAATTATTCTGTATATTTTGTCAGCCCTCGTAATTCAAAATAAACTACAAATTAAAGAAATAAGAAATCATCGTAGAGAGCCATAACCACACGAGTAGTTTGTATGATGACTTCATTACTATCTGTAAACAGAAATAAAGAAAGCAGCGACTTAAAAATCAGTTCATTATAGAAAAATATGGCATGTACACTACACAGATTCCTTCAGTAAGAAAACGCTTTCTTCAGCGACTAGGAAGAACAGATTCTTACCATAGCAGCAGTATAATATCGGTCTCTGGCCGTTGGTGTCAGTGGACTAACAAACACCCACCCACCTCGTTAATCTTAGTGTCATCACCTCACAATCTATACGATCACACACCTCTTTTGACGTCACCCCAACTAAATGACAGTCCAGTCGTTTATGAAAGAAAATGTAATTTGTCTACATAGTCCACAGGTGTCGGTACATATCTCCAGAGGGCAACTACTGTTATGGAGACCTTAGGAGAGTATAGGTCATTCACCTTCTATTATTCTTTCCGGAATTAACCGTGCCAATAAAAAGAAACATGGTAAGGCAAAAAACAAACAAAAAAAAACTGCGCTTGAAACTTGATGCTAGTTCCTGAAATACTTTCCTCACGCTTGTCAGGAATTGGAGAAAAGTCGATATTAGCATTTAAATACCTGAAGCCTGTTTGCAGATGACATCATCTGACACGATTTTTTGGCACTCATATCGAGTGTAGTAAAAAAAAGTATCACAATTTACAACAGTCAGTTTCTCTTATCCATTTTGCAAAATGCAAAATGGACATTTCACTTACAACGTAAGGGTTGTGCGATGCTGCATACCAGAGCTTAGTGATTAATGTTTTGTCAACAGTAAAAGTACCGGGCGAATCTCACTGATGACAAGTGAAATTAGGGACCCACAAATCACGTTTAGGAAGTACAAGGAATGTATGAGATCTGGTTACGGTCGCCAAGGAGAAAACACAAATTCAGTTACATATTTCAAAATTGGATAAACTTCAGCAATAGACATTAATGGTTTTTGCTCCTACTAAATTGACAACGATAATTTCCTTGATAAAGTCACAAATCCTTCGTTACAAGTTTTGTAAAACAAAATTTCAGTAACGTTAATTGTTTAGAAGCGAGTACGCATGGCAACACTGTTGCCTAGCAACTTATGAGCATAAAGTGTGAAATTCTAAACCGAGGTACTTCCTATGTAATTAGCATAAATCATTGCATTATTTCATGAATATAAATGATTACATTCCTTTGCAATTAGGGAACTGTTTTCTTTTTTTCTAAAACAATTTACTCTTACTCTCAAACCTTTCACTTAACGTGATGAAAGTTTGCCTGCTAGGTCTTAATTGTCATTTAATAGCTGATATCACTTTTCTCGTCGGCTCATTTCTTGCCCCCACTTAAAGGAACATAAAACTGTTTCGTAAGTTACATTTTCTACCTGTATATAGATTGTCCAGAGTTTGGTCCTTGTGTGGTTCTTATCAAGTATTTTATCAGCTAGAGAAACTGTAAAGGTGCTGGCTGCACTTAGCTGTGTCCAGAGCCGTAATATACGGCTCAGAAGTACTATGCGGGCACGTTATTCGTTTTGACAAGTGGGACAACGTGGTCGCCTCATGTCGAAGTCATTTGCTTGGGCTGGCTAGACTGATACTGTCGTTCAGTTGAGTCAGGTCCCAGTTGCGTATCAGAAATAGCCTATTTTAAGTATTCAGTAAGTGAATTCCAGCCATTCCTTGATAACGATGAGATGACGAGAAAAGCGCCGGCTTTCTGTTAGTAACGAGATGCTGTCTCACATTTCCCCTCTGTAACCTACCTTTGTCAAGTGTCCGGTGATATATGAGGTCACACAGAGTAAACTGTTAGTAATAATTACTCCGGTGGTCAAGTTAACGGTACTATTTGCAACATACTCCTATTTCAGCTACAAAACTGTTTATTTTTGTTAGGAATGCGCTAAAAAAAATTCCGAAATGCAAGTTGTCATTTAGACAGATTTAGAAGTTGAATAAGGACATCCATTTAAGGTCGTTACATAAAATTCAAATATCTTATAAATAAAAACAAACTATCATGACTACGTTCGCTGTTAAATCTCGCAATGCGAAGAAGCCAAGAGATCTGAATATCTAAAGAGAGCTATATGGTAAATCATGCGTTCTTTTATTGTACAAAGGAAAATGTCAATGTATTAAATCTCAAAGTGACCTGGTGAAAGCTCTTAAGGCCCTAGAACAAAAGAAGTATGCAACATCATATGCAATAAGAACGATGATTTAAAAAAAAAAATTTTTTTTAAGAAGTATTCAAAATTTTTGCAAAAAAATTATTGTTATGCCTTTTGGAAACCAAAGCACTTTCAATACATGCAGATGAATTATTATACGTATCTTTCTTTACAGAATATATATAGACTTTTTCATAGAATTTATAACAGTTGCTGTTTAATGTAAAGTTAGATTTGATCAGAGTTTTCCAAATTATGGCCAATGAACGAGACAGAAATTATTAATAATTACAGAATCGTGTTTTGTAATTTCAGTAAAATATTAAGAGAGTTTTTAGTGCATAGTAAGACTAGATTTACTTGGTCAACTGGTTAATTTTAAGGAAATACAAGATAAAGAAATAAGTAGAAGATTCACACAAGGAAACAAAGCATTTTCGTTATCTAAAGATTACTTGTTAGGAGATTTACCTATATGCCTATAAAGAAAGTGCTTTAATATATGCATTATTTAATATATGCATATTAATATTTGTGAAGAGCTGTAAAGCATGTAAGTGGAGATGAGCTGGCCATATTAGTCGACTGCCAGACGAAAGTTGGGCAAAATTAAGCAATGAGTGGATACCAAGAAAAGGAATGGTCGTCAAAGAACAAGATGGAGGAATGATCTGCAAAGAGTTGACGTGAGATGGTGGATAGTGGCTAAAAACAGACAGAGCTGGAAAGTTAAGGGGGGAGGCTAATATCCAGCACTGATGGAAAGAAGAAAAACTATTCATTTTGTACTTATCAGAAGTAGATGTATATATCGGCAATTCAGTTTTTATCATAATTGGCATCCAGACTGTAAATATCACACTCTGATTATCCAGTCTTCTTTTCCAGATTTGACTTATATCTAATATTGTTTCTAAGTGCTGTAACACTATCCAGGTATGCTTCATGGAAGCAAAATATATTTTATTTCAGGAATCTTAATTCTTTTCGTAAGAGCCTCTAGCTCAGTCGGTATAGAGGAAGCCCTTTGGTCGGAAAGACCTGGGTTCGATTCCCGTCAGTGATGTGAGGAACTTTAATCTGGTCTCTTTCGAAAAAAGGTGAGTTAGTCGGTCTCATACGGAAGTAGAGGGTATTATTCTCCCGGAAGCTCGAGTTTTTCGTCCCTCAAAACAGACAAACCGGCTAGTAGAACACATGCAATTTACAGACAAGAGTACATACGGGACATAGGGGTAACTGCCTTATCCCCGTATTACGGTTACGAAATCCAAGGATACTCGGAAGGCTGTGGGCGCTTAAGTGCTTGTTAAAAGCTACTGCTGATGATGTGATTCTTGTAATTTTACAAGTTTAGCTCCTTTCCTTTCTTGCAGTTTCGTGAGAAAATAAAAAAAAATAAAAAACCTCGCATCTTTCTATTCAGAACAACCGCAATACTTCTTTCTTTATTTTCTTTTGTGATAACAATTATTCAGATCATTAGATAATACAGTTGTCCTATTTATAATTCAAACACCTGCTAAGTCATCAGATCATCGATTAAACTACTCCTACGCGAGCCTTACTGCTGTAATATACTTTCTAAGTAACAGAGACCATGTGCAACCTCTTAGTGTATCAACGATACCGTTTGGTTGGAAAAGACTTGGGCTAGAATCCCGTCCAGAACGCAAAGAATCTTTCCAAGGACTTTTCAACTGAAGGTGAATTAGCTGGTCTCAAATACGGCGGTAGTAATTTGTTTCCTTCTGGAAAAATCGGATTTTTCATCCCTCAAAACAAAAAATTTGACAGGCAGACCAGTCAAAAACACACACATTCGCGCGCGCAAACTAACAATAATACACTAGCCTCATAGCCTTAATTTCCTAGACCGTAATCCTAAATAACAAACGGCAACATGTTCAGCCTTCATGCATTGAAAGTTTTAGAATTTATTAGTCCGTAAACAATCTGCGGTCTGAAGACTGCACGAAAAGCCAAAATATTGTTATTATGATACTGTAGATCAGGGGTTCCCAACCCTATGCCCGCGGGCAGCATGGCGCCCGTCGACGAATTTGTGTGTGCCCGCCGCTGTTCAACCGTGTGCCGTATAGTTTGAAATAATCACGCAACAATTCATGGCATGCTATATGACGCATGCATTCATGACACATGACGAGTATTAAACGCATACAATGTAAAGTAGACGCGCATTCGAAGTTGTTCATTCCAGTTTAAGAACTGGAATATCATCAAATTCTCCTAATTATGAAGCACTGGCCAATGAAATGCAATGCCAAAGATCACACTAACTTACATATATATATATATTTACATTTTTATATAATGTAAACTTTTAAGTAACAAAACATTTGATTATAATGTAAACTTTGTATGTATTCATTTAACAAAAGAATTCAAAAAATTTGCTTGAAAAAATAGATGGCGCCCGTCGCCCTACCGGTATTTTGAATGTGCTCTAGGAAACAAAAAGGTTGGGAACCCCTGCTGTAGATGCTCCGATAGTTTCAAACTGGCACGGAGACAATGTTAATGTTTAGACTGCCTTATTATTGAGATAAAAAGATTTTCCAAAACAACGTTATTATCGACCCACTAGATCATTCACTTGGTCCTTAGACTCGCGTGTGGTAATAGTTGCGGCTATTTGTAAGAGCCCATTGCGCTGTTTTAAAATTTCTGGAAAGTATTTCAACACATTTAATTATAAAACATCACATTATTGATTATAAACAAAGTATAACAATAGTTTCATGATTATTTCCGAAAGACAATTGATAAACTATGTGAATTGTGACGTAATATCCGTCTTAAACTATTAGACCAAACATATTTTATAGATAGAGAAACGGAACGTTTCTCTATCTATTACTATCTATCTAATACGTTTCTCTATTACTTGTCCTGAATTCTTCATAAAGACCTAACTGCTGTTCGCAAAAGTGAAAAACGTTCCTTGCCAGTGATGTTGAGTAAATAAATTTTGAGGAATCGCATTGCGTGCGTGTGTATGTTGTCAATTTTCTCCTGCAGCTAATAATAGCTTGTTCACGTATTAATCTTTATAGAGTGTCTCCTAGTTCTAGGTTTCTCTGCTACGTCTCAGCTTTCTTTTAAAGTTTATCCAATGCTACTGCTGTTATTATAAGGCCATCTCTGCGAACAAATAGTTGAACCCAAAGTGATATTTTCATCATTTCTCATTAAACACGTCAATTATGGTGATAGAGTAAAAAGTGGAATCAAGTTATTTGGCCTCTTACTAAGTCACTGATGTCAAAATAATAATATTTTGAATACCGAAGATTTTTGCGGGGGAGGAATAGGTAGGTCTGGGAGGATTTAATTCTTCCCCACCCAAAAAATATTACAAACATCTCTAACGGAGTTTCATTTAACAAAATTTTCAATCACGACACTTCTATACTTCTATCAGAATGAAGTAAAAAGGCATGACATTTGTCTGGACATTACAACTACACATGTCCATCGAATTTGCGAAAAAATACGGCGCTTACTTGCAATTCATATGATTCTACAATTACTCGTCCTCATCCAGCGTGTTCGGAATGTCATTTCATTTAAAATCTTTGCGTTTATTTTAATGCATCGCACAGTGGTTTACATTAAAAACCTCTTTATAACACATAAATAAAATACGGTGAATTAAAAAAATTCACATGTGAACAGCGGATATGAATGGAGATTCACGTATGTAGAAATTTTAATGGATTTAACCAACAATATCTTACTGCAAATGAAAAAGCGGCATCCTTTCGCTACACAAGGGTGCACAATGTTTCACAGGATATAGTAATACCTAATAATTTAATGCATTCATAAATAACAGTATTCTGTGTACCAGTACAGAGTAAGAATACTTGTACTAAAATATGCGACCAACAATTCTTCTTGTATTGAAAATAATGTCGACAGTGATGCGATTTGCTTCTTCATTTCAGACGATCACAGACAGTTATCTTACATTAGAATGCAGAAGATCCCGTTGCAAACAGGATCTGCCTCATTTCACAGGACTCGGCTGTTGAGATCTGGTGTCAGCTAAACTAATGAAGCAAATAAAGTCGTCTTCGTTAAAGTATCCCCGCAAATGCGACATACATCCCCAACTTTACCACCTCAGCCTGTAGTACTACCACACAGCAAGAGGTGGGGGCATAGTCATAGATTCGTGCTCTTGTTCCAATACCCTGGCTTTGCCACAAAGGGGGGGGGGACACAGACATTCGTCAATTTAGGATGTGACTATATGTATATATATATATATATATATATATATATATATATATATATATATATATATATATATATATATATATGTGTGTGTGTGTGTGTGTGTGTGTGTGTGTGTGTGTGTGTGTGTGTGTGTGTGTATACCACCTGAAGACACTTATAGCTACTTAAAGATAATCATAAACATCAATTATCTGCAGGATTCGAACCGGCATTCTGTTGTTTGAAGAGCGAGTAGCTAACCCTTGGCTAAACAGGTCCCGGAAATATTCT
This sequence comes from Typopeltis vanoorti, assembly GCF_054136105.1. Taxonomy (NCBI): domain Eukaryota; kingdom Metazoa; phylum Arthropoda; class Arachnida; order Uropygi; family Thelyphonidae; genus Typopeltis; species Typopeltis vanoorti. Next base: position 60,790,170 of record NC_143567.1, on the reverse strand, counting down.
TCTACATCTATATCTGATTTTATTTCATATTCATATTTTTCATTTCTCAAGTGTCAACCGTTGATGTTCCTATGTTCCCTGTCCTCATAGCTATTTATTTACTTTTTCTTACCAGGACTGGAACTCAATGAGATCGTTTACTACTATGCTCCTATTGTGACTCCAGTGCATTGTTCTTTCTGATATATTCCTTTGCAGCCAATGTTGCACTGCGCTGCTTTAACCAATTACGGAACACAACAAATGAATCTACCACTGAGTCCTAGATTGGGCACTCTCTCACCAACAAGTATCACGCTAGAGCCAGTGATACTTGCAGTGACTATTATGCCGCTACCAAAGAATGTCCGTCCATTATCACGTTGCACTGCACGCACGCACGCGCGGACATACACACCTCCGACAGTATCTGCTGACTTAACTTTATGCAGGAATGGACAAGTGACACTATTTCTGACGAAACGGTAGTAGTTGATATACATATATATCACTTTATACTATATATATATATATTTTGGATATATATATATATATATATATATATATATATATATATATATCCAAAATAAAAAGTATATATATATATCTAAATTGGATGTTGAGGATAATTCTATTTAAGGAAGGAAACTAGGGTAGGGCGATAAGCAATAATGATTTCCCGATAAAGCCCCTCCTCTTTAAAAGCCTTCTATTTATACTTTCTTCTGTATTACTTTTAACGGCGTCTAACCGCGCTCAATTCTACAAATACCATAAACATATGGCGGAATGTCGTTTGTTGTATTCAATATAAATACTGTTGTTATAATTTCCTGTTCCTTTGCCCTTTTCTTATTTTCCCTCGATCTTTTACTGGCATCCGCCACAACTTTTCATTTATCGTTTGCTTGTTCCTACACTATCATTTTAGTGCTTACGTATTGTTTTGTTTATATCATTCATAAATACATACCATTTATAACTGCTATATTAGTTTTTTTTTTTTATATACGTAGTACCTGGTGAATGAAGTGGTTGTTGTGATGAATCAACTCCGATGGATCAACAGGCTACTAAATAGAGTACTGAAAGAATATATTTCGTAACAATCTTTCCATCGTAAATAATAGCATAAATCGTGTATTTTAAATATACGATTTATGTTATTATTTTTCATCTTTTCTCCAAACTTTCGAAGTATCTTATTTACTTACATTGTTATGACAGTCTTCCCCCCCCCCCCCCCACATCTCTGCATTTTGTGTTTCTCTGATTGAAAATAGCGTGTTCTTTTACCTCCAGTCCCATTATTTTTTATTTTTATTTTGCATTCCAAATTACCTCCATGCTCTATGTAAATGTAATTTCTTACTTCTCATTAAGTTTTAACAAGTTTAAACAACATTGTGTATCAAACAACAGAAATAACTGTACCGCCTGTATATATTAGCACATTACATAAAATGGTTCTTTTGATCATGTCTTCTAACGAAATTCTTAGTATATCGGACTACACTAGACGACTTAATCCTTCATCTAGGGAGGCAACAGTTGAATTCCATGAAATATCCAGATTCATATTTATACCTGGATGTATACATAATTTTTACTAAGAGATCGGGTTTATTTTTGCAAGGGGAAAAACGGAGTACCCGGAGAAAACCAACTCTACATATGGCCAAACCAATATTCCTACCACGAAATTTACGGACCACGTAGAGACTGACTTGTTTATATTCACTCATAACCGAACTCCTTCCTTTTGTTTTTTGGCCAAATTATTTTTTCTTATTCATATTTATTTCTTAATTTCTTATTATTCTTTTTTTTATATATTAATACATAGGCATATAACAATATTGGTATGGGCAGTACTTCTAAATAGATACACCATATATATAAACTTTTAGTTAACCTATCCTCCGGCCATAAGAACTATCTCAATTTTTCTTAAAGTTAGATAAATTCACCGTTTCTCTAACTTGCTGCTAAAATCGTATCTGTTCTATCCTAACAGTAAAAATGAACTTCGTATATCTGGAAAACGCATTCAACACTCTTTTTTTAGTCCGTTTTTTTTTTTTTTTAAATCGGCAGGCAGAAAGTTTTCTTCTCTCACAATCGCCGAAGTTGAGTGCATTCTCACTGTGCTCTAGACAAGAGACGATGCTGCTAATCCTAACTAGCATCTATTTGCATGTATTCGTGTCTGCATGTCGTGAGTTACAGAATTTTTTTCCGAGAGGGAAGTCTTACTTGTCTACATAAGACTGACTAACGGCATTTATTTGCTATAGACCTTGCAACCTCTCATATATGGGAGTGATTTTAAAAAAAAAAAGTAAGTTAGCCAGGCCTTTAGACAACCTCTCTGTGACTGAATACTATATAGCTGTGAGATAAATTAGAAAATTAAGCGATTGTATAAAGTCTTTTGGAAGGCACATTTGGATTATGCATTTTAAGATGCTCATAAGTACTATGAAAATTTATTAAGCGAACAGATAAATGGCATTGGTTCTCAAGGTCTTCTATTTCCCCAGAGCACAGAACGTATCCTCTTCTATACCCTGAACGAGATGTTGTCTAACTGTCGGGAGCCTTGTTTCCTTCTTTCGTATTGCTGTGTATTTTTCTAACGAACACAACTTTTAGTATCACTCCATAACAAACGAGCCTGTTTCAGAGCGTGCCCGTTTTACTTGAAGCCCCTTGTAATCGATCATATTTCCGGCGCCAGTCATGCATGAGGTCAGGCAGCCCACCATAGCTGAACTTTCAACACCTTCTTTGTCTAAAACAAATCTCTCATATACTTTACACTGATACAGATTCTCATAAAAAACCACCGGAAGTGCATTTGTTCGTACGATGGAAACATTATTACGTAATATATTCTTTCAGTACTCTATTTATTAGCCTGTTGATCCAGCGGAGTCACAACAACCATTTCATTCACCAGGTACTATCCCTCTGGGTGGCACAATATTTATTTGAAAGGGGAAATTAGTCACGATTATTTAACTTTATGGATCTTGGAGTATGCTTCTGGTAATTAGTGTCTTGCATGATTATGTTACCAACTCGTGTTACCAGATGCAAAATATACGCATGAGGACACATTCGAGCTGTTAAGTAGAACACACGTACAATATGTGAATAAGTGAGTATGTTGTAATAGTAGTAGTGGCGGTGTTGTTAATGGTAACTAGGAGCCTTCTTTTTCTTTAAAAAAATATTTCTATTAGCTTCATATCGTGTGAGAGGGAAAAAAACTGACCATACATACCACGACACTGCGTAGTTTACAAGGAAAAGCGACGATTACTGTAGTTGATATCTCCAAGTGCTTTTCTGCGAGCAGACTGTACACACTACACCATTTTATTTTCAATGCAGTTCAAGATATATTTAAACTTATTAAACACAAGTTATTACAATTACACTTCATTATTGTATTGAATATTTCTGATCAGGATGATTATGTGGTCTAGCGCTCAGATATTTGTACAAGAATCAATATTTTTAAGGATGGCATGTTCCTAATTGTCCTACCCCAGCTCAAAGCATCTGCTTTTCACTGTCATTAATTACAATAGAACTTCTTGAACTTGAGTGAATGCTTTACTTTGAAACGCTAAATGGAACCGAAAATATTCTATCATCTAAAACACTTCACCCAAAACATTTGATTAAAAAAAAAATAATAATTTCAAGTTCAAACAAAACATATCTCCTGCCTGCAACCCAATGTAATTCATTATTTGAAAGGAAAATAAGCAAAAAAATTGCACTGCATACTCTTCCATTCCAAATTACCTTCGTAGCTAGAGGCTACTACATTTGACGTACCAGAACTCAATTACGAATGCCATGGGGAAATCCACTTCAGAACTGAAGATAGTAAACGTTGTAAATACCATCATTTTTATCATTCCAAAATTGTTTCTCGCACAGCATGAATAATCAACTCTATCGTTGTTTCCGTTTTTTACATCAGCCCAAGCTTCCTAATATAGCTGTTCTATAAACGTTTAATAATCCTACTCCGTACTGTAAGTCCTCTGTATTCTGACTCTATCTGTACTATAACAGATTCCTGTGTAGTCCTGCAAACACTTAACTTCCCCGATCCTTCTCCTCCTCCTCCTTACCTCTTTCTACAAGGACCCCCTACCCTCCTGACCTCTTCTCTAACTGCCAGACTTTGACCTGAATCTGGTAAGAGGTTTATAAGAAACACGTTCTGTGTAATGTTAGAACACACTCTAGACAATATATGAGTTAGTGCTGCAAATTTCAATTGTTTTATCTGAATATTGCAAGTCATGGAAAGGAAAGTACCACAGCAATTGCCCTAATTAATGCTAGTTTTGCAGTAGATTAGCAGTTGCCGTCTTGCAGCATTGGTTTTTAAATCTTAACTCTTCTGAACCTTCTAGCCAATATTCTTTTGGGGTATTTACTCGGTATGTGTCCAGTTGATTTTATTGTTATCAATGTCATTTTAATGTAAATTCTTATTAATAAAACTGAGAACAAACAGAACAAGACAAATACATTGCTTAATCTGCCTGATGAATAAAATTATTTATTGTTAATTAATAATGACGATTTATATTATGGAATAATACACATGCACGCGAGGTACGCCAACCAGCCAATCAACAAACAAAAAGTGAATATGTAAATAATAATATTTGGTTTACCCATCGAGTGTTGATAATTTTATTAACTGAACCAACTAGTTTCGCCACACTTATCTGTTGGCATCTTCAGGGCACTTACATATAGGTTTAAACAATCTCACAATTATGCATAACTGCAAAACTAACAAGAATAACTCACAGTTATTCTTGTCAGTTTTGATATAAATTGATTAACATTTGATCGGTAAACCAAATATTATTATTTACTAATTTATGATCAAGAAAATAACCTTCATGATGAAAAAGTGAATATATTATTGATTAATATTATTAATAATATTTTCTGAGCATTGCGTTCATGTTACTCGCTTTCTTATCTCGAAATGTAAAACTGAAATTCTTAAATTCTTATAGCTTTTTGAGAAGGTTTTCAATTTTTTATTACAAAAAAAAAGAGTAAAGAAAATCTGTCTTAATAACACTATGTTATTATCATTTCTCTAGTTTTTATTATTATTTCCTCTATTATTATTATTATTTGATTTTTTATTGTTTATTAAATTCTAACATGAAAACGACTAATGGCACTTCTAAATAAGCGGTATGCTCCAAATATTACATGTATTGCAATTTTGCATTTTTATATTCATTTAGGATTCATCCGAATTTTAGTGAAAGTGAAATTTTTTTTTTTTTTTTTTTTGAACAAACAAAATACTTTTATCAGGATGTTAATGACGGTAATCTGTATTTTTAAAATCACACTTCGATGAGAGAGAGAGAGAGAGATCGTCACAATAATTTAGGGCTGAAAATCTGGACATATATAAAGTCTGTGAAAAAATGCTTCCGAAAAGCCCACTTTCGCCTCAATAAATACTACAATTCAACAAATTCAATTCAATAAATAATTCCATAAATATGATAAGATCCCTTTTGTAAATAGGTCTGACAAATACGATTTTTATGATTGTTTCCCACGCCTGGAAAAAAGCGCTGACATTGATGCATGGTGTTGTATGCACCATACTACTACTCAACATACATTAGATGAAATTACTGCATAAACATTTTATTTGCTGTGTGAGACTTTGGAAGGAGACATTCGTTGCAGATCAGGGAAATGGGGGAAAAAAGTCAGTTTTAAAACAAGGTCAACGAACGTAGTACAGTACAATATAGTTGGCTGTAAGAATCTAGATACGTTAAAAATATCACGACTCGGTCTTTATTCGCAAACTCCTGGTAGCATCTGTTACAGAGGCCCCTGGGACAATGTAAAATACACCGAACTGAACTGTGGAGTAAGAGGGTGTGTTGCGGAGTGATGAGTCACGCCACACTGCCTTCGTATCCGATGATAAGCTATTCTTTGTGTTTGGTGAATGCTTTCGGCATTCAAAAGCCAGAAAGAGCAAATAAAAACGGCAGGTGTCGCTGTCGTCTGTTTTCCCATTACTTAAGAACTGTGAATTTGTCCATGACATAGTTGTTGTTCTTGAATATCAAGACCTATCAAAAACTTTGTGGACTTATTTCATTTATATATTTATTATAGGTATTTTTTCTGGGAAAACAAAAGCAGGTAAAATAGCCGTAAAAATAATAATATATTTATTATGTTCTTTTTAACAATACAAATTAGTCCTCACCTTCGACAACAACAACACTCCAAATCAGAGTCATTCCAAAACATCTCAGAGAGATTTTATTTTTTTTAAATGAAACTATGAACAGTATTGGTAAGTACTGAGTTAATAGCATATCTACACTCCAATGAACAGATGGGATTGAATCCCATTGTAGCATAGACTTATGAATGGCTTCAAGTGGAAGATAATTTTCGTTGTACGATAAGACCACTACCATGCTTATTGGAGACGAGTGGTTTTAAAAATTTCCATCTATGGAATAGCGTTTTCCGATTATCTGATCCTACTTAGTCCAACCCGTGTATTACTGTACTAATAAATCTATTGAATATCCTATGACATACTATAGAGTATTCGATAAGATTAGTGCAAGAACATTTCTCTCTCCTTAGCATTGTGTTGAAGGAGGAGGTGTTGGGTGTGTTGAAGTGGACCGTGTTTAGGTTCTGCTGTAAACTTGGTAAGACAGATACAGAAATGCATGAAAAATGTGTGCATTACAGTATGTATGCCAAGCAACTCGTTAACTTGATTCACGATATTTAAGTGAAACAAATGTCATTATACAGATAATAAATGTTAATTACATTCATTATCTGTACTTGGGAAAGAAATTCCTGAGGCATTAAATCTTCTTTATCAAAGAAAAGGATCATCAACTTATGGCTTTATTTATAGTTGTATCTGGATCGCTTTCAATTCATCTCGGGCATCTAGTTTCTGAACGACTATGACTGCAAGCCTCTGAGTATTCAGGAATTCTTGCTGAGGACAGCATTCCAGTGGTTTCACACTCACTTAATTTATTTATTTATTTATTATTATGATGATGATGATGATTGGCACAAGAGACACAAGTCCATCTAGGCCGAAACGAACTGAGAATTAACCAAATCCCAATTGATACCTTACATGTACCTGTAAATACCAAACGTGTGTCGGAGGTCGGTTAAATGTTTGTGAGGGAGAAACCCGGAACGTCTGGAGGAAAACAAATCCACATTAACCCTTCCCCTAGATCGACTAATTCAGTCCTGTGAAAAAATCGAACAACTGATGACTATATACTGCGTTTTTGTTTTGGAATGGCTACCGAAGTAATTAAGACTATTAAGCAGTGTATTATGTCTGCAAATTACGTGTGTTCTTCTGGAAGGTGTCCATCTTGTGAGATGAAACCCTTGCCATATCAGGAAGGGTTTCATCCTACAGGAAGATCTATTAAAATAATAATAAAACTCTTCTAGCTCGCCTTTAGTTGAAAAAAGAAACATTATAAAAGGTTCAGAGAATTCAGACCCAGGTCTTTTAAACCGAAGGGCATCGTCAGTGTCGACTGAGCTATGAGTACGAAGCTGCATGATTTGCTATCCCACGTTTAGCTCATTTCTGTATATTACTAATCATTGTCATTCTTTATTATTTTCACATAATATTTATACACGAACCCATTGTCCAACAATGCTAAATTAGATCATCGTCATCATACATAAAATTTTAATTACCATATTTCAGCCATTACAAAGTATCTCATTCTGTCTTAAAGGTATATAAATACACTCCTTCTATAACTCGTTGATGAAGCTCATTTAGCACAGTGGTGGCGAACCTTTTTATGTCCGCCTGCCAAAAGTTTACAAGTCGAGTTGCTGACGTGCCGGGAACGTCAGCAACTAATTAATACAACACTATTAAATAATTAACATTGATTAATACAAAATTAATTGCAGAATTTTATTGAGACAAGTTTAAAAATTAACATAGAATTTCATAAAAATGAACTCATAATTTGGCATACACATTGTGGTATACAAATCAATATTAACCTTTTATTAATTTATCAATATCAATATATCAATTTATTAATGAGATTTTTGCTGTTGTACATTAGATCCCAAATGCTTTATATCAGGTTCATATTTTGTCACTGTTAGTAATACACACGCCGAACGAGATTCATCAGTCATTCTATTTCTTAAACTGTCTTTTATAAAATTCATTTCGAAAAATAATGACTCACAAGCATATGTAGAGGAGAAAATTGATAATATAGCCATCGCTAGTTTTTTTAAACAACAAAAGGTTTCAGGAATGGCATTCCAAGTTCTCACTATTTCCTCTTTTGTATTCTTTTTAATTGCGCCCAATAATCGATCATTTTCCATTATTTCCAAGTCATTTCTTAAATCGACAAACTTTTGTTTCCATATAGAACTAAACTGAAAATCGATTAGTTGCATTTCTATATCTTCCAAATTCAGCCACTCGAAAATCTTCAAATTGAGTTTATCTGTTGAGGGTGTGTCCGGATGCAAAATAAATTTTGATGTCTCTGCAAATTGCCTGAACTGTATAAATCTTGAAGAAAATTCGTTGATTATCGACCGAATAACTGTAGAAAACTCGTTTGTCAATTCAACTTGATCTGTTTTTTCATGGGATTCAAGATATGCAAAGAATTTAATTGTATTTGGAAAATATTGGAAGATATTGGAAATAACGTCACGATTAAAAATTGGTAATTTAGCTTCAAATGCTTTGATTAAATCAAACATGACAATAAGTGTCTTGTTAACACCTTGCAGTTTAACATTTAATTCATTTAAAAATAAACACAAATAAGTAAAAAACATTAATTTCGAAAGCCATTCGACGTTCATTAACTGATTATATTTTTCAATGATTTTCTCATTATGTAAAAAAAAGTCCCACTTCATGCAAACACTCAACAAATCTTTGAAGAACTTTCCCACGGCTTAACCATTGGACGTTGTTGCACATAAGTAAACTATTGTACACCGAGTTTAACCTCACTTAATAATTCTATAAATTTTCGTTTATTTAAAGCGCGTGCCGATATAAATTTGACCAATTTTGTTACAGTGCTCATAAAATCTTCCAGTGGCTTGAAACTAGCCTTTGCGCATAAAACCTGCTGATGTATAATACAATGAAAACCCAGAACTGAATGTCCAATACGTTTGGTAAATAAATTGACGAACCCATTTTCCTCTCCAGTCATACTGCGAGCACCATCAGTAGTTCCTGATACAATTTTGGAAGGATCTATATCTCTTTCAGCAAGTGCATTTACAACTGCGTTGCAAATATCTATTCCTTTTGTTGTTGATGCTAATGATGCTAAACTTATCAATTCTTCTTTGATGTTATTCCCAACACAATAACAAATAAAAATTGCTAAACGAGCTGATCCAGTTATGTCAGTACTCTCATCAAGACAAAGAGAAATTAAACCAGAATATTTTATTTCTGTTTTTTGCTGATGAGTTATATTTTTAGCCATTTCTACTATCTTTCACCGTGTTTCTAGCCAAAGGCATATCTTTTATTCTTTGAATAATTTTTTCCTTGTTTTCAAAATCTTCGAAGAGAACTAGTGAACATTTTAACCATGCTTCTTTTATATATTCCCCATCATTAAAAGGTTTCCCGTGTTTGGCAATTACATTTGAGACAAAAAAAAAAAAAAAACCTAGCAGAAGTTATATTTGAACGACTGCCGATAAATTTCATTAGGGTATTCCTATACTGGATATTCCTATTTTTAATTGCCAGAGCAATAAATTCTTTCTGTTCGTCCTTGCTTTTCTGAAGGAGCGATTAATGGTTTGTCTCATAATGCCGTTTTACTGACGACGTTCTGCACACAACTGTCCCGGAACATAAAACGCATTTTGCTTTATTGTCTTAATTAATCATGTCATACCCTTCAGTCCACCAACTTTGGAACTCTCTGCTGGTTGACTGTGATAATTTTCATTTTTTTTTATTTTCGCCAGCCATGTTCAGAAGAACTGTAACAAAATAATTCAAAACTTAAATCAAATGCATTTTTTATAGTTTCAAAAAAATCAACATTTTATTATATGCCTAAATTAAATTATCTTTATAATTCCCATTTACAGTAACAAAAACAAAACAGTGCACATCCGCAACAATAATGCACTTGCCGCTGCTTATTTCTACCTATAAAAAAAAATAATAATGGAAAATGATCGATTATTGGGCTCAATTAAAAAGAATGCAAAAGAGGAAATAGTGAGAACTTGGAATGCCATTCCTGAAACCTTTTGTTGTTTAAAAAAACTAGCGATGGCTATATTATCAATTTTCTCCTCTACATATGCTTGTGAGTCATTATTTTTCGAAATAGAATGACTGATGAATCCAGTTCCGCGTGTGTATTACTAAAAGTGACAAAATATGAACCTGATATAAAGCATTTGGCATCTAATGTACAGCAGCAAAAATCTCATTAATAAATTGATATATTGATATTGATAAATTAATAAAAGGTTGATATTGATTTGTATACGACAATGTGCATGTAAAATTATGAGTTCATTTTTATGAAATTCTATGTTAATTTTTAAACTTGTCTCAATAAAATTCTGCAATTATTTTTGTATTAATTAATGTTAATTATTAATTAGTGTTGTATTAATTAGTTGCTGACGTGTCTGGCATGTCATCAACTAGATTTGTAAACTTTTGGCAGGCGGACATAAAAAGGTTCGCCACCACGTCTATAGTTTCTGTAGTCGGCTTTGAAATAATGTTGGATTTAATATCCACTTAATTTATATAATTTTGTATCGCCGATGTGAAGCCTTTTGGCTATTTATTTTAGTAAATAAGTATTAGTAATTAATTATGGCATAAACATAAAGAGTATTAATACACTTAATGTATACGATGTAGCATGTTGACAAATATACAAATATGCATTTAAATTAGTTATCAAACACAGGACTAATGCTTCAATATTGTAGTTTCCTCAGGCCAACATCATTAAATTAATTTGTGGTAAGTTTCATTGACATATCCCATTCTGATCACCAAAAGTTTATAATATTATTCAGTATAAAATTGATTATAATGATGTTGATTATAAAAAAAAAAAAACGGTAGTGAGAAAAATATTTATGCATTGTAACTCACCATAGAAGTCAGCGGAGCAGTGGAAGCAGCAGAAAGACATCGACTTGTCGACAAACGCTTATCGTCGAATATAACTTGCCCTCGCGTTTAACTTACACCCCTGATTTCACTTTACGAAAAAAAGAAATTAAAAGGTTTTGCATATTTTGCATATATACCTCCCACACAAAACACAACACACCCTCCCCAACAGCCATTATATACTGTAGATGCAAGAAAAAAAAAAGTTTTATTGTATCCCTGAATAAGGTACAGAGGCTTTTGCTGTCTGTGTAATATACTTCTCAACAAATAGTGCAATTAGAGACAGCTGAAATAAAAACGGCGCTAACTAATGAATCACACGTACTCATCTCACAGAAACTACTCTGTATAGGCAAGCAAAACCATATGCTGCACCGGAAACACACCATCTAACTAAAGCTATTGTCCAATTTTTCAATTACATGAAATAAGTGTTTGTTTGGTTGCATTTGAAATTCTCGATGTCATTATGATAGATCACAAAGGCTAATTTCAAATAAAATTCTACCACGAATTGAAACATGCCATATAATGCTTGTGTGAGTTCCCCTTCCTGCTCAAACGCAGACAAGCAGCAATAAAAATCAACCAAGGGTTGAAACTTTGTGGGAGTTGAGCTCGCTGGTAATGAGAAGTTCTGTCGGAACGATAAACGACACCCCGTCGTGAATGTCTTAAAACTAGGAAACATATAGTGAATGTTGTTATGACAGTTGCAGATGGTGTGGAATTCGGTTGAAGAGAATTAGCATTTCAACTCAAAAATTGTTGGTTCCATTTGTCTTTGGGTCGCGTGATCTTTCATTAATACCACAGCAATCAAATTCATGTCTTCATAGCTGCTCTCTCCTGTAAAACAAAATTTAACTTGTACGTATTATAACAATTAAAAAAAAGGTGGAATAATTTATAAGCGTATAGAAGGATATCACCTGTAACTCGTTGACGTGCCACCAAAATTCTCGTGCGTGCCACATCTGGCACGAGTGCCATAGGTTCGCCACCACTGATTTAGCATACTTCTATCCCTAACAGTAAAAACGAACTCGTGTATTTGTAGATCTCTTCTGTATTATATTTTTGTTATGCTCTCTACTAGAGTCTGTTCCTCATATATTTACTGTACTAATCTCTCGTCTGCTATTAGATAAATTAAACAAACGATAGCTGACCAAACGATTCTGGTAATTATCCTGAAATCATCCCTGCACGAACTTAGTGACACTTTAAATCCCTTTGATTCTCTTGATATTCGCTAGAAAACTAGATGAGAGAATTGTGAGCCTGCTCCAATATTGACCTAACGAGAGGCTTATGATTATCAAAATTCACCTCCTCATGTGAACGAGGTGTCTTTTAATTATACATATAATCTCCTGAGATTAACTACGTACATGTCTTGCTGAACTTAAATTTCCTCTTAATGAAAATTTGAAAGTCTTCTTGTATTCATTAGCTCTTTCTAAAGCATATCAATTCACCTATCAAAGGTTTTTCTGAAATTCAAATAAACCTCATTAGGTTTGTCATAATCGGTTTCTCATAAAGCAAACAATGCGATGACATGATTGTGATAACATGATTCCTATCAAGGATATCCCGTAGAAGATTCCTAATTTATTTTCCCATCACCTAGTATATAATACTAATAAGATGTCTATAATTCTTCACTTTATTTGGCTGTTTGTGACTTCTTCCTCTTCTGGCTGAGAGGCACTCCGAGAAAAGATTTCAAAACACCGAAGATAAACAACATTAATACAACACAGAATAGCTATCGTATTTAGAAGGAGAAGCTGAAAGTAACTTGTGTGTACCTTTAGTTTCCCTAGGAAAAAAAAAAATCCGTCCGTATGTTTTTGATCAGCCATCGTATTTCCCCGAGGTACTCAGGCATTTTTTTCCAACTCAAGTACGGGATCTCGAAGCATTCCTGGAGTCCACGTTTCTAACCTCTCGAATGTCACCCATCACAGCCTTGACCTTTTCGCTTCTTAGTATACAAATTATCGCATTACTCTTATCAGGTGTTGAAGAGGTTATTGACATTTGACTTTATCTTAACGGGACAAGGTGCCCAGTCATATATCCCATCTGCTATTTATGAAATCCGTGTATTCGAGGGCCGATTTGCATCTTTCCATGAGAAGAAAATTGTGAAGTTACCACCTAGGACCACCCTAATTAGCACTGCCTGAAAAAGGAATAAAAATGTTTTGCAGTGCCATAGAAGATTTGAATCAAAATCTTTCTACAAGGAAAGTTAGAGAAAATTGAGAAGACTGTGTCACAGTGGTCAAGTTGTATTTGGGGAAAAAAAAATCTACGAATTGTTTTGATGGACTTGGTGAAAGATCTATGTCATAATCGATATTTTATTGGTCTTCTTTCCGTGTTTGGAAAACATCACTTGAAATATAAAAACATGTCGGAAAACATCAACTGTGCTCAAGTACCTTTATAATAACAGCCACTACGTTAATCGGTAGCGTCCCCCCCCCTTTTTTTGTGTGTGTGTGTGTGTGTGCGCGCGCGCGCGCCCGCTTTCGTATTGAATTAGAGGTGCAGTTGTGTAGCTGCAAACCCAATTAGAAATCGTCATCGTGTTTACGGAAATAGCGCCAACTAAGAAAAATAATCGAAATTGAAAGGCTTCAAACAAAGACGAGGTAACAAAAAAAAAAAAAAAATCCATGAATACGACGTTTTTTTTTTTTTTTTTTGGTACTTTTCTTTCCCACAAAAAGATTCTTTCTCTTCCTCAACAGAATTAAATCTGTTGGACTGGTAAAGACAAGATTTGGGGTGGGTGGGGGGGGTGAGGAACTTTGGTCATTGTCCATTTTGTTTGAAAAGATTAACTAAATTTAATTTATATTTAAACCAATTTAGAATCATGATTTCAAAGAAATGTATTTCCAGTGGTCTTTTTATGGAAACTAGAGATTACGAGCAAATTGGCAACCCCTGTCAGTCACAAAAGAATTAATCGTTCGCAAGAGAGAGTTTTGACAAGAAGGCGACCTTCTATATTTCCTTTATCCCTTGACACTAGAGGTAATCATTCGAATCTCAGTGGGTATAACTGTTTAATGTTCCCCATAAAGATGCTGATGCTACAATTTGTACTCTTACATTTTCCGTGCAAGTCAAAAGTTTCCACAGAACTACGTGCGCAGTCCTATTATTCACTGTCAGCCAATTCCGGTACTCGAGGACACTGTCGTCGAATATAACTACGACCTCCTGTCGACATGTTTACTATCAACCTGCCCGTCGTGAACTCTCTTCTTTGCTAGTTCGCTACAAGACTATTTTTAACTGTTTGTGAACACTCAAAGGCTGGGCGCGGCTCACCAATCTTCTTTGATAAAATTATCCTCGAATAAAAATTCTGGTAATGGTAATATGAAAAAACTTCCGATAATTATAACCAATGCTAATGATAATATCTGTTGGCCACGGCAGATAAGATAATTAAATATAATATAATTAAAGATCATCTTTTGAAATTACATTGATGGATAGTGAAAATATCTTTAAATTACGTAATGATATAGAGTTCCATAAAAGCACTTGCAGTAAATTAGTTGCATTTATTGCGACAATACATCATTAAATAAGGATTTTGAGTAATTAATAATATTCATAAAATGACAAGGTTCATATACGAAACTATCATTAAACTGGCTGATTGAATCTTGAATATGAAAAGATCCCAAAGGAGCGGAAAGTAGTTCTGTTGTATAAGAGAACAGCATTACAGAACAGCCTACATTTCTGGAGTATTAGTTCAAGTTCGAGAAGTTAGTTAGAAATAGGATAATTATATGGGACCAGATAATTGGTTAGTAGATTGGATAGAAGTTTAATAGATATCAAAGGGGGAGAGGTTATGATAATCAGTCTCTTCCTCCTTCATATATAACTCTTTAACATACAACAATTAAACGTTTGCTGATCACGCCAATTTCGATAAAACCATCAGGAAGATGAATGGTGACCCTTCAGGACGATTTGAACAGAGTGGCTATTTGGATAGACGAGAGGAGAATACAATTCAACGTAAATGAATATGGTTATGGACTTGGAAACTGAGAAATGCACAACTGTTCACTCAGATCCAAAGAGGTAAGGGTCTTGGGGAAAATGACAGACTGAGAATTGGTGACAAAAGTAATTCCGGGTTGAGGAACAGTAGTTATTAGGGAAGACTAAGGTTATGTTCGTAGAAGAAAAGCAAAACTATTGAATTTTATTGAATATTATGTATAAATAACGTATAGCTATTACAACTGTCAATTAAAAAACCGTGCACTGAAAAATAGTAACTAGAGGGACTTAAAAATTTTAAAATTAATCTAATTCTGTATACAGTGCAGTATTTCTGCGATTCATCTCTTTAGCAGATTCACTGACCCAAATGCTGGGATAGTCATCATGCTAGGCATGTGAGAAGCGCGACTACCACCTTATGAAATGTCTTTTGGTCGCTGGTCCAGCAGTCCGTATCTTCTCGTCATTCTCGATTGCTGCAAAAGTGGCCATGCGATTGCGTCACTATCCAATTATATATATATATATATATATATATATATATATATATATATATATATATATATATATATATATATATATATATATATATATATATATATATATATATATGTATGTATGTATGTATGTATATATATATATATATATATATATATATATATAATCACCACCCTTCCAAAAATCCGTTCTCTAATCAGCCATCCAAAACCTATTCATCACAACCTAAAATATCCAGGTGTATATAAATTATGGTGCGATTGCAATATCCCTTGTTTTGGACAAACCAAAAAATCTATTGAACAATGTATAGAGGAGCATAAGAGAGACATCTCCTATAAAAGATCACGTGCAACTGCGTTGTCCAGTCATGTCCTTTTTTCAAACATTCCTAATGATGATCTCCAAAGTCACTCCGTTTGCTGGGATAAATCAGAAAATAATTTTCGCTGTGGTGATGAGTTCGAGAGAAAAATTGTAGAATCAAGGGAAATCATCCTGGATCCTGAACACTTAAACAGCAATTTGAGTTATAACATCCCGGATAGCCATACTGCAGTTATTCAATATTGGCGTTCACGAGAGCCTGCACGCTTACACGCAATAAACAATAGCGCGCCAGTTAGAACAACTTAAAAATACAACGTTTTTGTTTCAATTATGTGTGCCAATTTTTTACCTGTAATTCCCAGTCTTTTAGATACTTCAATGTTTATTACTATACTCTTCCTTTAATGAATACCTGATGAAGGCTGTTATAAGCCGAAACTAGTTGTATTATTCTCATTAAAATTTTATAAGTTATCTCGGTTTAAGTCATTAAATCTTTTTGTATCAAAACAACCGAGTAGAAGTCGGTTGTTTTGATACAAAACTACATATATATATATATATATATATATATTGTTTTATTTAATCACTTTAATATAGCGTATTTATCTATTTTATGACAATCCGAGAAAGGTAACTTCGTTGTGTTTCTTTGGTGGACTAAGAAAATAATCCAGAACCCTAACTTCTAGAGACCTAGCATATACTTTTTCAAGCCACTTCAGGCCTCAGTAAACAGGATGATGCTCTAACATCGGGCGATAAAAATCATCGGTACCTAAAGACTCGCAAATATTCATACCACAGTGGATTTCATCTCATAGCCCGTAGGTCAGATAATGAAAACGCTTTCCAATCACCTTAAGAGAGAACTATAAATGTACGAATTTCGGGAGAAATAAACCCACACCCCGTAGGAGACTGGCTAACTCACCTTTAGTGAAAAGACCTGATAAAGGTTCGTCGCGTCATGGACGGGAATCGAACCCAGGATTATCCGACCAAAGGGTTGTCGGATAATAGTAGATGCTAGATTCTAATTATATAATGAAAGTTAAATTACATTAACTAAATTAAAATGAATAATTTCAGTATTTCCATAACCAACTTTCATCAAGATTTATCTAACAGTTCTCTCTGGGCTATGGAATATCCGCGAATCCATATCGAAACATCAAAAATTCCTTAGCCATATGAACATAGGTCCCGTGAGTCTTTAAGAGTAAAACGATAAAAAAAAAATTACTCCGACGTTATTAAAAAAAACAAAAAAACTAGTGAACTATAAAATTAAATTCTGCTAATTAAAATCGCGTAAATATTAGAAATAAATAGTTTACATGTGAACAATATTGAATAGAGAGAGATTTTATTTTATTATTTTATTTTTAATACAAGAGGAGCTGTGGACTGTTTTATGCACACTCTGAGCTTCAAAGGTTACCGAAATGATTATCAGAAGCAGAAAGTTCTTATGTTATATTTATACGTATCTTCAAGTTCTGGGAAAACTAATGGAGGGTTGAGTTAGACTGAACTCCAGATTCCCAGTAAACAACCAACTGGCACGTGTGGAACTAAATTTCGACCCCGATAACGGAGTAAACGTTCCGCGACAGCACTATATATCTTTTCAATTATCGCTTCAATCATTGAACATATGAATCTTCTTCTCAAATTCTACAAACTTTTGAAAATATTTTGTCAATCTTCCTGTTTGAAAAACCTGGATTATCTCTTGTTATAATTAATATATTAGACCAAAATATTACTTAGCATAGCAGTAGGAAAATAAAATCTTTTAATTCGGGAACGTGCAAAGTATTTTCTAGATGTAAGTACGTTATTTTCACATTTATCAAACATTATTCCAAAGCAGTACTTTCAAACTCTTGCAATAAAAGGAGTTGCTTCGTATTTCCCATTTTTAATTAATTAATTTTTTTTTTTTTTTGCTAATCCAAAGCCATGTTTATTTATATTTGAAGTTAAGGAGAAAAATGCCCGTTAACAGAATCTTTATTATTTTTAGCACTCTTCTTTTAGAAAACGCAACTATTAAAAGATGCCTGTCTATCGTCAACAATAAGAACTATCGCGCAAAAATGCCCGATGAAGTAGCATACACAAAGCAATATTAAACAAAAGAAAAAAATCTTTGAGTAAGAAGTATGCTGACACTAAATTAAACAAATACCATTCACTTTTCTGTTTATTAATCATGAGCTTTATATAGGATATTCAAGGGTGAAGCATAAATAACTTTTTTTACATAAAATATATTTTTATTAAATGCAAAACATAATTAAAAGGTTTAAATGAATTGTTAATTCGAGCATGCAACGCTCATAATTTAAGATATTAACGATAGCTAAATTTTTTAAAACCTATTCTCCACACACACACACACACACCTAAGTTTGGATCACCCGTAATTTTTCAATCAAAAAACGAAATAAAAAAATAAGACTAAAACAGACATAAGTACAATAATTGCAAATCACGCTATCATAATATATATAATGATATTATCGTAAATAACAGGATGTTATTTTCGATATGTTATTTTTGATGTTATTTTTGATGTTACAGAATAAATCATTATTTTGAGTGGTCGAAAATTTTTGGGTATAATAAGTTACGTATGTGGCTTATAGTTTTAAGATAATCATTGTTAAACGTGCAAAACTTTAGTTTTCATCTTAAAGAATTAATTCAATTGCTGTTTCTTTAATTTTCCTAACGGCACGGAATATACGGAAAGGATGACATGCAAAGATTACTTAATGAGGCTATCACAAGAGCATCAATCGTCGCATTGATAACTTGATCAAAATGAGGCAGATTGCAATTATCTTTATGTTAGCGACATTCAAGTAATATCACGTTTAGCTTTGGTTTCCCGAGCACAAAGATGATTACTGTGTGACACAATCAGCTTGAGTTTCATTAAAGTCGTATTCTCTTGTATGAAGCGTAGGACTTTTCAAGGTCAGACTATTCCTCTTGCTTTCAAGACTAGCTTTACGTGTACAAAATGTAATATTAGGCGTTAGAATAGCATGGTGTTGTACCGACGTACATGTTTAGACTTAGGGGACATGAGAAGGAGATTGAGGATGAGGAGGGGAGAGGGGTAATGATAGTGTCTCGAGCTTATTATCATCTACTTCTAGTTCTAATAACCGTAATTACTTCGGCATCAACACTCGCAGAACACCATTCTACAGAGAGGGACTCTGCTAAAGTGCTAAAAAAAGAAAAACTTGACATTGTGCACGTGCCTTTTGCAGATAAAAGAGTAGGGAAAGGGGAAAATGAATCGCGGGATAGATAACGCCAACGCCAAGGCGTCGGCGAGCTCTCCAGACATTTTCCATCAGTTTGTTTTCTAGAAAGAGCTGGCGGCCAAATAGAGAGTGGAATGCGACGAGTAACACCGCATAGCGACTGTCGGCAGGTGTATCTTAAGACCTCATCCCTTTACCATATGATTATACAGTTCGTCAATCTCCGCCACCTGTCACTAGAGTATCTTGTTACCTTGTTAGAGTAAGAGGGAGATTTCATCTCGTAAACTTCAAGTCCCGACATCCCCGTCCCCAAAACACCCCAATCATTTTTTAGAAGTTTTTTTTTATGTGCCCTCAGATACGGATTTTTTCCTTCCTCAGAACTTGGAGGCAAATTTATGTAATCAGGACTTCATCTTGTAAGAATTACGCTTAATTTAATTAATTTTTTTAAAATGAAAAATAGGGGGAAGTGCTATCCACTTACAAATGCTATAAATCATTTTCAAACACATCAGCGTGCTATTTCGTCCCCCCCCCCCTTATTACATAGTACGTAATACAGTTACAGAGAGAAAATAGGATATATTGAAAAAGAGATTAAATAGCGCATCCGATCTTCGACCAACAATCTGTGGGTTCGCATACCATTGAGGAAATGTTCGCGAATATATCATAGGTGGTAGATAATTTTCATCTCTCTCTCTCTCTCTCTCTCTCTCTCTCAGGGTGAATCTCCTCCTCCTCTCCCGTATTAGGCCTAGTGGCTCGTTACGTTCGTATTAGGCATGGCCTTTTACGATTTGAAACCGCAACCGCTTCGAGGATAAGGTGGTTCGCCCTATGACTCCCCAGTGTGAATCAACCACCTGTTTATTAAAGGCTTGAAGTGACCTGAACAAGTTTCGTGTTTGGTCTCAAGAGCAGGGTTCTGGATTATCCAACCCACGTTACTAATGTGATGTAGATTTACAACCTTTTCTAGTTGGGGTTGTCATAAAAAGTTCTTTTAATACTGTTAGACTACTGCTTATATACCATTTTGTTCGAAATGTAAAAATGAATTCGCTAATCGTAGAAAGCCCAGATATAAAACACGCAACAACACATTATAGTAATTTCAAGTATACTTAAAGCAATAATGTACAACTGGAAATCGTTGCTGTCAGATTCAATATTACTATAAATGCACTGTTGTCATCTACCACTCTACAGGTCCTGGCTTATAATAAGGTTGATAGTCAATATTTCATCATTATTTATTTTTAATTTGAGGACTTTAGACATGTTTTTGTAGTTTCCTGCAGGTCATCAAAAGTTCATCTATTTTCCATAAATATAAAATGTAAATTTTATATGTTTATTATAAATAAATCTAATCTCTCGGAAGATAAACGAATATTGCAATCGGAATGTACGCATCTGACTTCTTTAATTTACTAATTGCAATCTCGATTTTAATTACTATCAGTTCATACCCACACACAAAATAATAATAATAATAATGTATTATTATTATTACTATTATACTTCCAGCAAGGTAGCCAACAGCAGCATAGATAGGGATGCATTGATTCTCCTCAAACATTATTATTATTTCAAAAGAAGGGAAGTGCCTATTAAAAACAATGGAAGAGTCACACTTGATTGTATGTCCATTATTATGATCATGGAATGAATACGGTGAAGAACTGGATAATATTATGATTTCTCATACAGAAAATCACCCTAATCATCCTTAATTTTTTTTTTTTTTAATATAGAGATTGGAGGTCCTAATTTCTCTGAATTCTACAAAGAGTTACAGAATTATCGTTATAAAATTTTGCGTTCACTTAATATAAACATGCTGGTTATCAAGATATTATGATATCATAATAATTTAATACCATTATCATGATATTCAAGATATTGATCAAATTCTCAAATGAATCCAAAAATGACCGAAATGCAGTCTTAAAAAAGGCATGTTAAGCAATAGCGAATTTTAGATTTATTAAAACCGTGATCTATTTAAGAGCATGACTTCATCATACCCTATTTTATTAAAAACGAACAGAAAGGCGTGCTAGATAATAAAACAACGATTTTGTAGGACTAGAAAATTTGCCATTGGATGAACGGTACTTCAAGCAAGATAGCTAATAGCAGCATAAATAGGAATGCACTGAATCTTCTCAAACACTTTTCGCGACTATGATAAATATGTTATCCATTCCTTCAGAACTTGCCAAATCTCCATCATCCAATGCTTATTTTGAGGGCATACTGGAAGGAACGTGTGTTCCGTGATCCACGAATTTTGACATTGTTCAGATAAAAGAACATCGGAATTGTGTTTAGGTCAACTACGCACATTTCTATCCATGGAATGTTTGAAATCTCCATCGCCGAAATGAAAATTTCCTTGAGCGTGTCGGTGCATAACTTCATGTACATGTATTTGTCTAATAGGGTATATACTCCATACGTTTTAAGTATTAAAAGCAAGCCCATCCATTAAAAGCAAACACATGCACACAAATACACACTTTATTTTCTTCTGGACCACAGTACGATAGCAAATTAGACCATTGTATCATAAGCAAAAACATTGAGCCACCATTAACAAAACTATACGATCACACGATCTCTCTCTCTCTCTCTCTTTCTCTCTTTTAAAACGCGTGCTTATGTTTAAGTATTTTTCAGTTGTTTTCGCTGGCTGCCCCCACACTGTGCATTAGTAGCACTCTCAGAATTCTTGCACAAATACCTGTATAAGGAACTTTGGTAAATTAAACATTTCCCTCGTGGCATACATCAAAATTGACATTTAACAAACAAAACCAATGACAGATGACACGAAAATTAATGAATGGCAGACCGCCCATTGGTGGACCACGGGTCTGAGAACCCTGACTTAATCTTCTGCTATTAAATTCTGTTGATAGGATAATATAAAGTTAAATTTCTTGACAATCTTTTTTTTGTTTCCTTCCCCACTTAGATTTAAGAGAAGTGAACTGGAACTTTTTTCTTTTTTCTTTTTTAAATATATTTTCTTACAGCAGGAGGAAGCTTGTAAGAACTTATATTTACCAGTAGGTAAAATTATACTTTGCTGTTTCTACACTCAACCACAAAATAATATGAAACTGGATGTTTCAGACTAGCCGGAAGTTTTTAATAAAATGATATCAACACAGGAGCTTTGTTGAAAAGAAAAGCAAGATTTTGACAGTTTGACAGTAAAGAATAAATAAAAATTAAAGAATAAATTATATAAATAAAATTTATATAAAAATAAATAAATAAGCAATATACAAAGAAGGTATCTTCTTGTGAGAGGTAAAGTCAGGATTTGTAATATGTACTTAGTCTCTCGACTGTGATACAAATGGCCAAATACAAACGGACAATGGCCAGATAAAATACATAGGCTCTTTGCAACATACTCACGGGGTTCACAATATGAACCAATGCTCCTTACAACACTCTTCCACGAAACAGAAGCTGGAAGTCTGCGTCTAGTCAATACACCTGAAAAAATTGATAACCAGAGCCATAACTGGAGTAAAAGCACATAATAAGTCATAGTATGGATATGCAATTGCCTTTCTACAAAAACGCTTTCCTGATTAGTTCTCTTCTTTTGATTAAACAAAGACCACCTAAAATGTTCATTGAAATAATTGAGGGAGACCGTTTGTAGAAGAAAATTACAACATAGAGAAGTTACTAAATACGAAATGGCGAGCAATATATTCAAAGTTTTCTAGATTCACATTCCCTATATATACTTAGCACCGAGAACAAAGAAAAGGACAGATCATTCTAAGCCCAATTTAAATGCATTCCGACTTCCAATTAGTCCATTTTACAGAACATTTTCTTCAAAGTGCATATGCATGTTTGCCGACCAAAATGTGGGTTGTGGCAAAAGGCATACCGTTGGATGGCCTTGCAACCTTTTGTAAAGAATCAGAAACCTTCCACCACATGATTTATTGTAAAAAAGTGGAAGAAATCTGGAGTATTGTGAAACAATAGAGGCCACCGATTCCAATAATAAATTAAAGTGTACTGTTTTGGCTAAATGAGAAGAAGCTAAGTAGGGTAAAAATAATCATAATTATTATAACTATGTATACTATTTGGTCATACAGGTGTGACCATATGTACGAAAGAAAAGGCAGTGAAAATATCCTGACAAAGTTCCATCAATACATTAAATATGCAATGAAGAGCTCTATCCTTTCATAAAGATCAATGTAGAAGAATGGGAGGCCTTAGGATTTAACTTTCCATCAAACCAAGCAAGTCAATCATCTAGATAGCTGAACAGGAGGAACTTTGTGTGTGTGTGTGTGTGTGTGCGCGCGTGCGAGAGAGAGAGAGAGAGAGAGAGAGAGAGAGAGAGAGAGAGAGAGAGAGAGAGAGCATTCTCTAAAAAGAATAATCAAAATCAGTTTGGAATACAGTTTCTGGAGGTGAACTTTAGGAACTCCTAAGATGTCATTAAACAACAGCGTGTAAATGATTAAGAATTTGTATTATTAATAATAGTAAAATAAATGGAATAAGTGTACAAAACTGAATGTAACTAAGAATATAATTATTGTTTTGTAACTATTCTTATGTAATTAGAAATAAGTATGGAAAAACTAAAATATGTTATAAATATAATAAGAAATGTCTTAAACATAAAATAATTTTTTAAAAATTGATCAAACAAAAGCAGAAATGAACTTACATATAAAATTCAAAGTGCATATACTTAAGTTCAAGTATATGCACTTTGTGGAAATACTTAAGTTCAAGTCTAGTCACCGACTGAAGGAAGTTTTTCTAAACCTTTCTTCGACCTGTTCCCGAGTTAGTCGATCTCTGTCACGGGCAAACGATTTTTTTTTCCTCTCAGAAACTTGGGTTTTCTGTCCAGTAAACTGAAGAAAATGGATCGTAGGATCCACACTATTTCCGACAATAACATCCTGTTAGGGTTAGGTACCAAGAGATCGCAGCACTTGTTTACCAGTTCCTTCATCGACTGCCGCTTATAATTAGTGACAGTCTTGGGCCAGCTATCTGAGGTGGAGATTGGACTGCCCACTCAATCTAAAAAAGCTAGATAGGGCTAAAACGGCTTCGCCTACTCCCTATAAGGAAATAGGCGAAAGTAGGCGAAAAATAGGCGTTTATAATAATAATAATAATAATAAACTACTTCGAATTTTTTTTGATAATGGGCTCGATAATTAATGCTAGAAGAACGTGTTACAGAATGGATTGAAATCTTGTCATCGATTCTGTAACGAGTTCTTTGTCTTATTCTAGATGTTGGAAACCAATATAATTAAACACTAATTAATCTCCATCTCTTTTTAAAATATTGTCTGGTAAACATAAACAATGCATGTACAAATACAGCTATCGGAAAAGAGTTCTTTAATTGCAATTCATTTATTTTATTTATTTATTCGTATGGAGTTCCCTCCCTTTTCTCCCCCGTCCCTATTGGGGCGAGTTGAGCCCCCTCATGGGAGGTTAAGTATTTATGCCTGTAGATCCGTGTGTGTTCAAGGGGCCGGTTTGCCTGCTTGCGGGATGAAAAACCCCAGATAAACTGGGGGGGGGGGAAACCCTGCTGTTCACGTCCGGCTAACTTGGCTATGGCTGAGGAAGATCCTTAAGCTCATCACGTCGGCGACGGGAATCGAACCTAGACACTTCTTCAACCCAGACATATGGTTGCGAAGCGCACAGCCACTAGGCTAACCACGCGGACATTGCAATTCATACAAGTTACATTACGTGTTATTTGTCAAATCCATTGAAGTGTCTTTTCTTTGTAAAGAGAACGCAGCTATCACAAGGTTGCGTCTATCAATTTCGGTTTGAAGAACGCATCTCCCTTAAGTCTTGAAATTTAAGTTTTCTAAGATTTTTATTTATTTTTTCAATTTGTTTCTGCCACACTTTCTGAGACATACAACGTTGTACACCCAAGTACTCTGTTTGGAAATCCACTACACACGCAAACAATAAACTGGGGACGGTACACAGCATATACCTGAATTTCCATCCAAGTTTCTCACTTCTTATTACTGGTAATTGTATATATTTATTCTAATTTTTTTTATTTCTTTCTTTGCAGCATATTACCCACAAGCTCATCAAGCGCGCCATCTTCACTCTTTGGTTTGTTGCTTTGATTGTTGTCTGTCTTCCATTATTTGGATTTGGCCTCTATTACGATAGCCAAAGCCCAAATCTTCTTCATTATTGTCAACGTTATCGCTTCGCTACCACAACTAGAGATATCGCATACGCTTACCTGGTTTTCACCTTTGGAATGGTGCTGTGTCTTGTTATCGTTTGCTGTAATTTAGCTGTGGTCCGTGTTCTATGTAGGATGGGCAACAATTCAGTGGCCAGATTGGGTAGAACAACCATGTCAAGAGATAGCCGAGAACTGTCATTTAATCACACTACACCAGAGGAAGTATCATTTGCCAAACTGATGGTGATGCTTTGTGTCTTCTTCGTTGTGTGCTGGGTGCCTCAAATGGTAAGTCTAGAAATGTTATTACTTTCATTAATAAGTCCAGTATAATTCGAAATTTAAAAACAATCACTAAAAATAGCATAATCAAAAGATGAAAAAGATTTTCATTCGGTAGAAATAGATTTTCCAAAACATCCCCCCCACACATTTGTTTTCTTATACATACGAAAGTCTTATTAAGAAATTATTACAATTTTTGACGAAATTAATTTTATATTATTCTACTTGACGGCCTGCTTGGTGAGTTTTTAGCGTATGCGCTGCCAAATCAACAGACTGCGTGTCCGAATCCCGCCATGACATGGATGTTTGTGATTTTTTTTTCGATGTTTGTGTTTGTGTCTTTAGGTGGGAGATGAAATTCATCCACCGGATTGGAGACATGAAATTCAAAACCATGTTTGGTCTCTAAAGCAAGGTTTCCGAACTAAGGAAAAATGAATCAAAAATTCAGAAAATATATAACATTAATAAAAAAAAAAAAAAAAAAAAAAAAAAAAAAAAAGAGAGAGAGAGAGAGCCCGTGTAGCTCGGTGGATGTGGCGTTTGCATACCACGGCGCTTGGCCGCACGAAGGAAGACTTGGTTTCGAGTCTAGTCGGCGACTAGAGGAAATTTTTCTAAGCCTTTTTTCGACCGGTTCCCGAGTTAGTCGATCTCTGGCACGGGCAAGCAGGTTTTTCCTCCCGGAAACTCGGGTTTTTCGTCCTGTAAACTCAAGAAAATCGACCGTAGAACTCACATTATTTCAGACATTAAATATATTGTGTTAGGGTTAGGGACCACGAGATGGCAGCACATTGGAGCCGTCTCTCTTCACTATGTACCGCTTAATTAGTGATAGCCTTGGGCCATCTATTTCTGATTGGTACCAGTGGAGATTGAACTGCCCACTCAGTCTCCAAAAGTTAGATAGGGCTAAATTGCCTCGCCTACTCCCCGTATACGGGAATATAAAGGCGTTAGCTGATTTTTTTTTTTTTAATAAAAAAAAAAATAGAACAAAAATTCTTAGGTCACCCACGGTATTAATGTACTATAGGTTCGCTGCCTTTCATGGGTGGGAGTCATATTAAAAAAATTATAGAAGTTAATTTTATTAAGAAATACAACACATGTCCTAAATACGAATACAAATAACGTAACTAAGGTCCAAGTACCTAATTTAAAGCTATCACTGATTGAACTTAAAAAGTAAAGAATTTTTAAAATGATGATTTAATCTCTGTTCATTCTACCCCTAATGCTTGAAAATATTTCTCCTCAAGCATAAATAAATAAATAAAATAAATTTAAACTCTGAGATGTCAGGTAAGCTTTTCATTTTAATAATGTCGTTAAGTTACCTCAGCGACTAACACTTCTCCATACAGAAGATGCGGGTTCAAATCACATGACAGGGATGTTCGCAAACCTCCTTCCACATATGCTCATAACTTTCGAAATTTACAGGCATGATTCTAAAAACAACAAATACTACATACTAGTCGATTTTTACTAGCGAGCGTAAGACCACTCTGTTTTATTATACGCATGAAGTAACAAAAGAACCTTTCTGAAACTTCCTAGACTCTACTTAGCTTATTTCTGGTTCATATACGGCGCTATACATATTATGCATGGGCGTCTACAGAAAATTTTCCAGGGGGGGGGGGGAAAGCTTGGAGACAAATAATTACATCAGTTAATGTTTTTTAATTTTTTTTTTTTTTTTCACAAGCAGATCCCGGGGGGGGGGAGTGCCCCTCTGCGGACGCTCATGATATTATGGGTTCCTGACATTTCGTAGGTGAACTGGCTATAAAAACTTTAAAAAACTTACACGCCTGTCTTCCCGAAGACAATCTTTCTGTTCAAATTCAAAAAAATAATTCTATGGCCCTTGATCCTATAGGTCTAACTGATCTAAAACATGAGTGACGTTTACCTTACTGTGTGTGTGTGTGTGAGCACACGCGCAGCCGTCTTGGTTGGCCGAGTGCTTAGTGTATCTGCTCTCTAGCCAGTGGGCTGCGGTTTCGCATCCCATCATGGCCATGGAAGTTTGTATGTGTCATTCATTCACACATTCATACATACAAATAGTACACTCTCCCAAGTTGTCATGAGAGAAGTACAACCAACCCTCCCGTATATAGGAGAGGTCTTCATCTAGCGGTGAATATTCTACAGGACAATAAATTTAAGTGCATGTGATGCGATGTATATATATATATATATATATTTATTTATTTTTTTTTTTCATAAAATCTTTTTAGATTTCAACTAGGCCATGCAAACATAAATCTACAAAATGAAGCTATATTTATCAACAATATATAATTTTCATATCCAATATGCACCATGTTGACAAAAGTATTTGAACACCTAGTTGCGGCAAAAAAACATTGGTAAAAAAAGTTGTTAGAGTGAAACATTTGGAAACGTGATTCGTCGCTCTACAGAACTCTTTTCCAATCATCATCTACAGCGGTCCAGGAACGGTGTGAAAGACACCAGTACAAACGTCGTTTGAGGTTTCTGGGGGGGGGGGGCATGTTCGCAGTAGTTCTGCTGTGTATGTAAACCTTAGGTATGAAACTCTCTGGGGACAGTTCTAGTGCTGACATATGTCCCTGCAGCTTTTTCCAGGTGGGCTGCGAAGAACGCCGCCGATGACGCGCGGGATGCTCGAACATTTCGAGAAAGAGCGCGTAGATCTCGATCAGTGAGTGGCGGTGGCCTCCATGGCGTTTTCCTGCTGTGGTAGTACCATCAACTTCCCATCTACGAATGACATAAGCAACGTGGATTTCGGTATACCGAGACGGGTAGCAATGTCACGGTGATGCGACACCCAACTACTACCGCACGTTGGAAGTCTGTCAGTTCAGCTGAAAGTGGCATCTTGACATTGAATACAGTGCAAAACATTTAGCACATGTCACCTTTTATTAGCAGACTTACGCAGACACTCCCTGAATATTTGCATGCGGTAGGATTCGAAATTTGCATGGCGCGTAAGGTGTCCAAATACTTTTGTCAACATAGTGTACTTTCAAGTACTTTCATTCACCAAAACTTTCATTTTTATTCTACGTGAATGAAATAAGGGTCTAATAAAGATGTTTATTTTCCAGTGTATATCAAGCACTTGGGAGTTAAGTACGCGTTTTGATTTAAATTACGCAATGACTTTTAAGTGAATTAGATATTATTTCGTGATCCTTTGGTGATCAGAGCCTGTTTAAATCAGTGGAAGTGATTTAAACAGGTACACTCCTAAGCGCTAAACCGTCGAAAGACAGACTTAAGTTCAAGTCTAATCGCCGAGTAGAAGAACTTTTTCTAAGCATTTTTTTGACTTTCCGAGTTAGTCGATCTCTGGCACCGGCAAGTGGTTTTTTCCTCTCCCGGAAACTTGGATTTTTCGTCCCGTAAACTCAAGAAAATTGACCGTAGAATCCACACTCTTTCAGACATTTTAAAATATTGTGTTAGGGTTAGGAACCACGAGATGGCGACACTTGTTGAGCCGTCTCTTCACTGCGGGCTGCTTAAATTAGTCTTGAGCCAGCTATCTCTAATTGGCTACCAGTGGAGATTGAACCGCCCACTCAGTCTCCAAAAGTTAGATAGCGCTAAAGTGTTCTCGCCTACTCACTATATGGGAATAAAAGGCATTAGCCAATTTTTTTTTTTTTTTTTGACATCGTTGAATACTAGGAATGCTTTATACAACATTTAATGATTTAGACAAACTCATCATTTCAATATCCAGACATAAGATGCAAAAATTCAGAAAAATTAACAAATATTTTAAAAAATATTGAGAATTACTATTTACAAAGACTTTTTCCAGTTTTTCAGAAGGCATTCGGGTAATCATTAACTGAAACATACATTGATGTGAAGAACCAGAACAGCCAAAGGAGGGCAAACAAGGAAGCGGTCTCAGATCCCCATCACTTCTAAGGTGGAAAAACTCAAATTCGCCATCTTTACCGCATCAAAGATTTACATGGAAAAGTGAAATATAGCCCCAATATCACCCAAATGTAACATAAAAATCATATATATGATTTGTAGGTTATTCATTCCACCTTTAAAAAAAATGTTACATTAGTAATCTAGTCAATATTTTCTGAAAACGCATGCTTCTCATGTAAGTGAATTTTTAAAAGTGGGTTCTATCCAAGAAAGGCCATAAACCTATAGTACATAGTATTGTGGATGGGGCTAAAAGTTAGATAATCCAGGAACCCCCCCACCCCCCCAACTCTCTAGAAATCCAACATGGTTGTTTTTCAAGCCACTTTAGACTTACTGGAAGACTAAAGCAGAGAAGTTGTCTCACACAGGATTAAAATAATAATCTTCCATCTAAAGACCTTCATAAGCATCCACGCTTGATCCACGGTTTTGATTTCGAATACAGTAGTATTCGAAATCAAAACCCGTTGATTAGTGGGTACTCTATCCGTTCGGCCAGTTAGGTAAGTAAGAGTTTGGTTTATGACTGGCTGGAGTTTTGTTCTGCGATAAAATTTAACTGCAGCCGCCTTTCCCCCCCCCCTGTTGATCTTCGTTATTTTCCAAATTCTTAGGGCTTCTGTCAGCCACAGCTTTATGATCATGGTTATTGATATTATCTATTATTTCCAATCTTCGTAGCGTGTCCTTTTCCACATTTCAATTCATGGCGAAAGCAAAACAAAACTTACTGGAAAACACTTTTCATCGAGTAATGACAGCAAACTATTTAGAAGTTTATTTTTCACTTGGTTAGACTATAATAAATTTAGTTTAATCCTTTATCCAAGTGTAAGCAAACAAATATTTTCAGGCGCCAACTTTGTTTGCTTACACTTGAATAAAGGATTAAACTAAATTTATTATAGTCTAACCAAGTGAAAAATAAACTTCCAACATCTTTCTCTAAATCCAGAGTAATTCAATAATAAGGTGGTACACCTGTTGACAACTCCTATAGATAAATATGACCTCTCCTATTGCTTCTGCCTTAGTCCACGTTTGGGTCTGCCTCCCACTGACGAGACCTCGATAAGGATTGAAACCGGTCTGGGTAGTGGCCCTTCCCTTAATGCATAGCAGTATACATGTCCGCAAGGAGATGTGCTTTGCATTATGGGAGATACTGAGACAAGGAGTGATGAGAGCATGGTCCACCTTTGCTCGGAGTTGCCTGGTGTTGCACTACCTTACCTCAGTCCTGAAGATATTTTCAGGCGCAAGCTTTGTTTGCTTACACTTGGATAAAGGATTAAACTAAATTTATTATAGCAAACTGTTTATTTAGTGAGAAAGAAAAGCGAACGCATTTCTCACCAAGTCTCACATTCTGTTAGTTGATGAATTTTATAAATTTGGTACCAAGAAAAGAATTATATCTTCAAGATTAATAACTACTCCGTACTAACATCATCATTATATATGTTTGTAACTATCTATCTATCTATCTATATATTTTGCCCGAGAGTTTCTAGAGACAATTTATTTTCAACCCATCACAATTATAATTCAAGACATTAATCTAAAGGTTGCACAACTGCGTGATTCGGTGTTCGAATCCTCTATATCTCTCCCCCCCCTGACTGTTTCACCTTTCACGGTTGTTGGACATTTCTCTTCATTAAATCATTTCTCATGGGGAAATCTGTCGCATTGTCTCTCAAGGGAGATCGAGATGTCACACTTTCTGAAAATTCGTGTTTATGTGAGAATAATATCTATAGCATGAAGAGGTATTCAATTATTTTTTCTCTTTATTTATGTCATCCCAAGAAAGGTAAACCTATAGTACATTAGTACCATATAGTATATTAGTTTCTTTTTCTTATTTAAATTTTTATAGTCCGGAAACCCTCACTCTAGAGATCAAATGCAACTTTTCGAACCGCTTCTCCAATAAGCGAAGAGGTAGTCTCACACCGGGTGATGAAATTCATCTCCCACCTAAAGACAATCACAAACACCCATGCCCACAGCTTTAGTTTGGACCCGCAGGTTGGAGAGTAGATACGCTATCCACTTGGCCAACCAAGTAGGAAAGTGGAGTTTCTGTTAAAATTTTAGGAATCCGAAAACACCGTTTCTACCACTTTATTTTAGTGATTGAAAGTTCTACATCCACGTTTCTATGCATGCTACCATTCGTTATTCACTTTCGTCGTAAGAGTAATATGTAATGGACTCAGAACATCACAGAATTCAAAGACTGCTTCTGATCGATAGTGTCCAGTATAGGTTTATGATTACCCCCTCCGCATCCAAACTCACGAAAGTTGCACATGTTAGACAAACTGTGCATAATACGTACGAACATTTTAACCATAAATAACACATTTCAAGTGTAATACTAACATATTGGATAATATTGTCCCTATCCCATCATCTTTCGCGCATTAATTCCAATGGCACTTATCTTCACATATCTCGGCTTCTTGTAAACATAATTTATTTAATAAAAGAATAATCCAATATCCATAGTTTGCTATGTCTGCCAATGCACATGTCCTCTAGTCAGTCTGTCTGCTTTGCTGAGGGAAAAACCCTGCCACCTCTGTATGAGGTTTGTTGACTCACTTCCATAAAGGCCCTATGAATGTTTCTCTGGTACCGTGAAGATATTTGAATATACGTCTTTCCAACAAGAGGGCCAAGCAGTTACCAGCTGTGCTACCGGATAATATTACGTGAGTAATGTTATCGAAATACAAAACCATGAAGCTGGTTATCAACAGGTGAGGTTAGACGCTTCCTTCTGTAATTAATCTGCTTAACATTTTGCAGGACGCAAAAGGATATATATATAAAAAAAGCAGACGACTATTTTAGTAGCAATGTTCTTTTAGTTAACCCTGTGCGTTATGTTTAACTTAATAAGCATTATTCAAAAATAGATGTTAAATATTATTCTTTTTTCTATCTTCACTATGGATAATGAAGATGCGACCACACACACACACACACACACACACATACACACACATTACTAATTAGAAAGTCCTTGATAGCTATTTCATTATTAAATGCAAAAATTCCCTTCTAAACAATCCACCCACTCTCCTTCGTAAGCAACTGCCGCAGGAGTTGTAAACGTTAACTTGAAACATGTTGCGTCACTGTTTGTAGATCGGTAAGGTATCGTTTGACCTTTACAAGAGATAATGTTTGTGACATACAGTGACTTTTATTAGCTACCAGATATTATGGAAGAGACATGGAAAAGAGCATTCTCGAATTGCCCGAGAATTAGGTCAACATACTCGCCTGTCCTTAACATATCCTGCTGAGAATGTAGGGGGAACATGACTCGACAGGGCAATGCAAATCCGATGATGCATCATCAGAGAATTGAGAAGCTGGACTGAACCATACTGAATGGAATCAACATGCATTGGATATTCCAGTGTAATTCTGAGATCTTCATTGGATAGTAAAATTATGAAAATAAGAAAAGTGACGTTTCAGAACGTCACAACAAAAAAACAGATCATCTTCATGTCACCACACTCAATATGAGAAGATAACGTAACACATACTGATTCACATAAACCATTATGATATTGATAGAAACGCCAGAAGAACATTGTGTGGGTGGGTGTTGTGTTGTAGTTATGTTTATCAACAGTGATCCTTTTTTATTTTTTATTTAAGGATCATATATAAAGTTTTAAATCAGTATAGTTTCGGAACAGGTTCCAGAAATATCGAAAGCTTTGTTCCAGTAAAAATTATGAAAATTAACAATAACTTACAAAAAATAATGACGTTTCAGAACGTCAGCTCAACAAAAAAAACACACACAAACACACACACCTAAGAAACACAGAACAAAAGAACGAAAAAAAACAACAGAAAACGAGGAGAAAATAGTGAAGGACTTTAGCAGCTAGAACAAAGAACTCACAATAAAAAAAAGAGTTGAATAAATCAAGATAACGTCATGTATGCACGGGAATTAGGGTGCTTCACATAATTGATTACACGGGCTATGAGCGAGCACTGCATGTATCAGAACATGTCTCATACTTTGAGATTAAGAACATTGTGTGGGGTGGGTGTGGGGACGTGTGTAGGTACATATGTTTATCAACAGTGAGGACCTTTTTTTATTTTTTATTTCTTTTAAGTTATCCTCATGCACGAAAAACCTATAGCATATTAAGAATGTGAATATTTACAGGCTCAAAGTTAGATAATTCGGAAACCATGTTCCAGAAACCAAACATCGATCTTTTTCAAGTCACTTCAAGCTTCCAATAAGCAAGGTGGCAGTTTTCACGGCAATTAAATTTATCTCCAATCTAAAGATAATTACAAATATCCATTACCATGGTGGGTTTCGAACCCACAGTCTTGCTTGCTTTGCTTTGACAAGAATCGTTGCTTTGATTTTCAAGAAATTTTGTGCACATGTTCAAAAACAATGCTATAAATAAGTGAATTTTTTAAAAATTAAAATCGGTGCCTTGAAATTATATCCGAAAAAATTCGAACTTTACTTAAAAAAGATGGCTTTTAGGTGAATTTCAAATTACAGACAAAAGTCTGTAATTCCAGACTCACTCAAACTATTGATTTAATTATTTTTTTTAATTTTTGTTGAAAATAAAAATCAGAACAAATCTCTTTTAATAACTTTTTTATATATTTTAATTCGAATTATACACGAGCAGTTCGAAAAGCAATTGTTAGTAACCTGTCGTGGTTCTCGGAAGTGGCAATGCATCATGCGGTTAAAACTGTATACCAATGAGATGAGAGTGTAGTTTAATCTATACAGTGTGCACGTTAATTAAAAAGACAAAATTTGTCTAAAAATAAAGAGCAACTACAGGATATAAACGTTATAAACAGTATATAAACTACACCATGTAAACATTGTATAAATACAACGTTTACATCGTTCATATAAATTTTCGAAACGCCGCTGGTAGCCGTCTCAAGATATGGCGTTGAGCTCGACGTCACACAGTCTTCTGAATGACTTTTACTAAATCAAATCGGTGTCCTTTGAATTTCGTTTTCAATTTCGGAAGCAAAAAAAAAAAAAAAAAAACAGTCCTCCGATGCCAAATCTGGGAAATACGGTGAGCAGCGTTGTGGTGGATTTGAAAGCGATAAATTGTTTTGTGTTTAACGCACAATGTGCAGGCGCATTGTCATGCCGCAACAACCAGCTGTTTGTTCGGTACTACTCCACTCCCACTCACCTCATGCGTTGATTCAGATGTTGCATGGTATTGAGATAGTATGGACTGTTAACCGTACTATTTAGTCCTCTGGAGCAAATTCATTCATAAACAATTTCATGAATGTGGGAGGAAAATAGGCATTGCTTCTCGATATCATCTGAACCGTTCAAAAACTCACGCACCTGATAGGCAGTCATTCCTGTACACCCTCCATTAAATATTTCTAAGAAAGATTTTCCCAGTTTCAGATAAAATTTTTATCACCTCTCGTTGTTCCGTTTTCGGATTTTTGACAGGAGGAGCACCGTGTCTCTCAAACTCGAAGCAAAAACCAACAAATTCAATAATAATATATATGTTGATATTGAGTAGTTCATACACCTCTTCAAAAGTGAAGGCAATCTCATTGTCATGGGCGACTGGAATACAATCATTGGAGAACTGCTACCAGTTTCATCTCATAATCGCCAACAACACTGGTTTTGAGATACCAAAAAGAAGAAGATATACTTCGAAAATGCCACGGGATATGGGAAGGCAACAAATAGATTATATTATGACAAGAAATAGATATAAAAATCGAGTAAAATCGTTCAAAAGTTACAATGGGGGATGATGCAGATAGTGACCACTATTTGGTTTCATTGAAATGTAGTTTGAAATCAAAATGCTGTTAGAATCAAGGAGAAGATCCAAATAGGACATGAATAACCTGAAAATACAGCAAAACCATAGACGCTATAAACATAAGACTGATAAAAGCATTAAAACGGGAAAAAGAATAAAGATAAACACAGAAAGAAAGTAGGCCCATTTTAAGGACAATCATCAAAGGAGTAAAACTGCACAGGAGTAAAACACAGGCCAACAGCAGCAGCAGCAACAACAATAACAACAACAACAACAGCAAAAAAAAAAAAAACACCTTGGATCACCCAAGACATTCTAAATGTAATAGATGAAAGAAGAGAATACAAAACCTCTCCACATGAAATAATAAAGTAAAATATATAAAACTAAACATATGATAAATAAAAAAATGCAAAGCAAACGAACAATGGTATATAGAGAAGTGCAAAGAAATATGTGCGGACACTCTGGATGTCAGGAAAATTAGAACTACTTCGTGAGGAAATGAAGAGATATCGGTGGGATATACTAGAATTGGCAGAGATGAGATAGACATTATCTGGAGAGATCAATGGATGCGAAGTAATATGGTCAGGACATGACACCATGCACGAAGCAGGAGTTGGCTTCCTTCTTAGCAAAAGAGCTCGAGAGACACTGTTAGGCTACAAACCAGT
This sequence comes from Typopeltis vanoorti, assembly GCF_054136105.1. Lineage (NCBI taxonomy): Eukaryota > Metazoa > Arthropoda > Arachnida > Uropygi > Thelyphonidae > Typopeltis > Typopeltis vanoorti. The sequence continues at coordinate 60,753,670 of NC_143567.1, read as the reverse complement.
CAATGAACGAATCATAGTAGCAAGATTTCAGGCAAAGCCATTCAACATATCAATAGTCCAGATATATGCACCCACATCTGACAGCACACATGAGGATATTGACTTATTCTACAAAGATCTGACAGAGACAACAGAAACAATACCAAAGCAAGATGTGCTAATTAAAGTTGGAATAGATAATGATGGTTGGGAAAGAGTCATGGGAAAATATGGTTTGGGAGAAAGAAATGAACGAGGTGAAAAATTGTTAGAATTTGCTGTGGACCACGAGATGATGATGATCTGTAACACAAGATTCCAACAAAAGGAGTGTAGAAAATGGACGTGGCGATCAAATGATGGGAAACCAAAAACATGATTGATATGATTATGATTAAAAGAAGGTGGATAACATCAGTACAGCAATGTCGAACTTTTCAAGGAGCGGATATAAACTCGGACCATAGTTTAGCGATTGCAAACATCGAGATGAAATTAAAAAAGAAATATAAACCCCAACATCAGAATAGAAGAGATACAGCACGAATAAGTGAAGCAGAAATAGGAAGAAGGTACAGAACAGTGTTAGAAGAGAAACTTAAAAGTGTGGAGAAAGAAAAAAACTCGAATTTAAGAGTGAAAAGAATAATGAAGGCGATAGAAGATGCAGTTGAAGACACAGTACCAGAAAAAGAGAACATCAAGAAGAAATGGATTACACAAGAAACACTGAAGTTAGTACAGGAGAAAAGAATGTTGAAGATAAGAAGGGATACATCAGAACAAATAGAAGAGCAATATAGAATAAAGTGTAATGAGGTGAAAAAAGCAGTCAGAATGGATAAGATGAAATGGTTAGAAGCCCAATGCAACAATATAGAACAGTACTATGGAGAGCATAAAACAAGGGAGGTGTACAAAATGATCAGAACCATTAATAGAAAGTGGCAACCAAAACAGACCACAAGTAAAGATAAAAAAGGCAAAGTATTGATGAATAAAGAAAAAATTGTACAGCGGTGGACAAGATACTGTAGTGAGTTATATGAAGAAAAACTAGATTCAGATAGCGTTGGGAAACTGACTGAAGAATTGAAGCAGATATCGGCACCAGGTAATGAGCATGATATGGACATTTTAAGAGGAGAGGTAGAAAAAGCAATAGGACGGCTAAAGCACAAGAGTCCTGGTAACGATAACATTACTGGAGAAATGATTAAATATGGGGGTGAAAGTATGGTTACAGAAATGCACCATGTAATATGGTATGGAAAGAAGGGAAAATGCCAGAGGAGTGGGTGAAATTAATATTAGTAACATTATACAAGAAAGGAAATAAGCTAGAATGTAAAAACTATAGAACAATTGCCTTGATAAGTCACCTTGGTAAAGTGATGATGATCATATTGACAGAAAGACTGAGAACACAATTGGAAGCATACCTTGCAGACGAGCAAGCAGGATTTAGGAAGGATAGAACTAAATTTCAACAGATTTTAACAATGAGGTAAATAGCAGAGAAAGCTAGGAGAAAAAACCAAAACATATATACTTGCTTTGTTGATTTTCAGAAAGCATTTGACAGTATTGACCAGAAAGTGACATTAGCAGTTCTGGAATCCTATGGAATTGATAAAAAACTAATAGCTACAGTATATTAAAAGATGTTTATCAGAATGCAGTTGCAGCAGTTAGAATAGGTGATAATTTGGGGAAATAGTTTAAAACAAGCAGAGGTACTAGACAGGGAGACCCAATATCACCAAGCATTTTCATCGCACATTTAGAAAGAGCAATGGATAAAATTATAGAAGATGCCAAAGGAATATCTGTACACAGAATGAGAATTAACAATCTGAGATTTGCAGATTACATTGTTATTATTGAAGAAGACGAAACAGCACTACAAAAAACACTGAAACTGTTGAAGGAGGAAGGGAAGAGATTTGGACTTATTATGAACTTTGAAAAAACAAAGACAATGGTATTTGGTGAGAAGAACATCAAACAAAAGATACAAGTGGATGGAACTGATATAGAAAATGTAGAACAATTCACACATTTGGGAAGTAAACTGACATATGACTTGGACTGTAAAAAAGAAATAAAGATCGGGATTGCAAAGGGAAGAACAAATCTGATGGCCATGGATAACATCTGGAAAAGTAAAGTGATCAGTCTGCAAACAAAACTAAGAGTATTGGAAACATGCATCTTCAGCGGTGTACTGTACGGATCTGAAACGTGGGTAATAAATAAGGAATCAAGAAAAATAATTTTGTCATTTGAAAGAACTTGTTACAGGAAGATTCTAAGAATAGGATGGGTACAGAAAATCACCAATGAAGAGCTCTATCAGAAGATACAACCAGAACAGAATCTAATGCATAAGATTATTAAACGGAAGCTGCAATTATTTAGACACATCTGTAGAATGAGTGAGGACTGGAAGATAAAGACATTTATGTTTGGTATTTTGGATGGTTTAAACAGAAGAGGTAAACCATACAGAGAATGGATAGACGATATAAAAGACTGGTGAGGAATGGGTGCACAAAAACTGTCACACTGTGCACTGGACAAAGAAAGGTGGAAGAAGATAGTGAAACAGACATCAGACATCAACGGGCAGTGAGCCCATAGTTCGTTATGATGATGATGATGATGATGATGATGAAAGAAATAGAAGATTTAACCAAGACTGGGAGAATCGATAAAGCATATAACATTATAAAAATAATGAGCCAACAGAACAAAACAAGGAGCAGTTATTAAAAATAAACATGGAAACATCATTCTTATAGATAAGGAAAAAACATTCTGAAAGATTATTATTATTATTATTATTATTATTATTATTATTATTGCCACATTCTGAAATCAATATCAGAATGGAAACAACTGACAATCCCCAAAAAAGCACTATCAATTCTCCACATCAACATCAGAAGCATTCAAAAATACTGGCTGACCCTGCAAGCTTATCTGAAGGAAGATATAGACGAAATAGACATTTTAATACTGACTGAAGTATCTACGACAAACGAAGACGCATCCTCCTACCAAATGGCACACTTATAACAACACAAACACTGCAGACAAACAAAACGAGGCGGTGGTATAATAATATTTACCAAACATAAACTAGAAGTAACAGAAATAAACTATAAATTAGAATACGCAGAAAACATATGCATCGAAATTAAAAACATCAAACAAGAAAACTCCCTGATATTAAACGCAATATACAGACCCCAACTTAAGCACCACAAAATTCCTAGAAGAACTAAACAGATGGCTTTCAGCCACGAAAGTAGGCACCTCAAAATACTTGATAATAATAGGAGACATTAATATAAACATTAGGAACATAAATAACAACACAGAACAATACCTAGACCTATTATCGGCATATAACATAACCCCATCCATACAGTCGTATACACGAGAAGAGATAGTAGGAAACACAACCTCAACCTGCATTGATCATATAACTATAAGGGCCCCTCCAAACAGCCACACAGTAGCCGTCATAACATGCAAACTAGCAGACCATTATTTCACAGCATTGCAGTTACACACTAAACCAGAACCCATAAAAATCACTGAGACTGCAAAACAGTATCATAGCATTGTAAACGAAGCAATAGTGAACGATGAAATCAGAAAAACAGACTGGATGCAGATAGCATCTTTAGACTCTGCTGAAGCTGTATATAATAATCTTAAACTTGCATTTAACAAAATATATAACAAAGCATTAACACAAATAAAAACACGCCCCCAAACGAAACAAAATCCATGGATAACAGACGACATACTAACAGACATACAAAGAAAAGATGCCCTATGGAAACAACTTAGGAAGTCGCCGAACAATATCGCTTTAAAAGCTGAATACAAAAGAAAACGGAATCTCCTAACAACCCAGATTAGAAAGGCAAAAAGAAACTATTACAGCAACAAATTAACAACAGCACAGAATGACATAAAGGAAACCTGGCACCTGATTAATGAAATGCTGGACAATATACACAGAACCACTGCCACAGAAACAATAAAACACAGCTTTGCCTGCGACCCCAAATCCCTTAAACAGTTGGCAAACAACTTTAATCAGCACTTCGTGAACTCTGTCCAAAAGCTACAAGAAACAACCTTTACTCACACATACGAACATTCTCCACTAGCTCCACGAGCAACCCAGTCGATGTGGTTCCCCACAGTAACAAAAGAAGAACTATCACTGGCAATTCAACAAATTAATCCTAACAAAGGACCGGGGATAGACGGAATCAGACCAAAAGACATCAAGAAACACTCAACCAACCTACTTCCAGTTATACAAAAACTGTTAAATAAAATCTTCGAAACGGGACACATACCTGAAACACTGAAGACTGCATTAATCACACCCATACACAAACAGGGAAAAAGAAACATAATAAGTAATTACAGACCTATCGCCACGCTGCCTGTAATCAACCAAATCATGGAGCGCATTGTACATCAGAAACTCTCCACATACGTTGAAAAATTTCAAATCATACCCAAAACACAATATGGCTTTCAAAAAAATAAAGGAACAGCAACACTCCTGGAAGATTTCACAGATCTAATAAACGCTGCATTGGATAAAAACAGAATAACATTAGTGGTATTCATTGACCTAACAAAAGCATTTGACACACTAACACATAAAACCTTGTTAACGAAACTTATCCATATCGGAATTGGAGGTCATCTACTCCAGTGGTTTAAAGCATACACGAAAAACAGAAAGCACATCACACGTATAGGATCAGCACACAGCAAAGAGATACATGTAACCTGTTACCTGGCACCTGGAGTGCCGCAAGGAGCTGTCCTATCTCCCATTGTATTTAACATATACACACACGACATAAGCCAACTCCCCCTAAAAAGTAAAATCTTCCAGTATGCAGACGACACTGCCATAGTATCCATTCACAACACTGCAAAAATCGCTTACAAAAATATGCAACACGACATCAATCAAATCACTAACTGGCTAACCGAAAACGGCATATATATAAACCCTGGAAAAACAAAGCTAATGATATTCAAAAACCCATAAACCCTGCCCATAGAAACTAAATATCTCACTATCAAACATTCATCCTCCTATACACCAAGTGCAGAACCTAAAATCACAACCATCACACAGGTGAAAACAACACGCTACCTTGGACTTCACTTCGATGCAGATCAAAGTTGGAATAGCCATACAAACTACCTACATACCAAGCTTAGGATAATAGCAAGCAAACTATACAGATTAAAAGACATTGCCCCAACCCACATAAAAATACTAATCTATAAAGCATTATGTGAAAACATTTTAAGATATGCAATCACATCATACGCATTCTGCGCAGACTACAGACTTAACAGGCTACAATGGTTGCAAGATAAAATGATAAAACTGATATTCTGATAACAACCCACTCTTATGCAGGAAGCATGGACAAAACACAAAATATTTAAGGTGAAACACTTACGCCACTACACAGTCATGTTAAAACACTACTACAGTCCAACATATAGAGTAACCAGAACAACATATCAAATAACAAGACCACAGTCAACAAACTACATAACATATAAGTACAGCAATCACTACGGCAAAGCCACCCGAAACGTCTACGTACCTGACATGATAAACAAACTGCCGTTCGACAACAGAAACCTAGGAACATACAGAGAGCTGAAACAGGCACTATATAAATATTATAGCGAGAATGAAAATTAGAGCAATTCCTGTTTCTCTCTCCCCCACCACACATATACACACACACACAAACCACGACAACCCCCCCCTCTCAAAAAACTACCACTACAAGAACACAAAGAAACAAACACACCATGTCTAAATCCAACCCTATTTGCACAAAAAAAAAAAAAAGTTAAACTGTAATAGCAGTCGAAGTCTTTCAAGCACGTACCAACAAACAGTAAAATCAACACCTGGCTTGTGACCACTATAGGAACAAAACCATGAAACCACCACCCTCTGTTATCTATTATCTTCCTCAGATAAGCTCTGCTAAGCTTCAAGGAAGAAAATTACTAACTTGCAAGTATCTGTTATACACACTTGTAATGCGTTATAAATATTATATACATATAATTACTACAGCAACTATGTATGCAATTCATCTGAGACATAAAAAAAAATTCTGTATAATCCTTATTGTAAATACTGTAAATATTATTATTGTATGTAACTTATACTGAGACAATAAAATGTAAAAAAAAAAAATTATTATTATTATTATTATTGAATTGTGTGTGTATGCTGCATTACTGCATTGTATCGTGAATTGTGTGCACATTGGTGCCAATCCATATTTAGCTAGTTTAAAAAAATGTATATTCATATTTATAAAATGTACTCTGCATTTTGTATATCGAAATTTCGTACTGTACAGAAAATATAATATGTTTTTCATTGTGTGTGTGCAGATACTCTGTGTGATAGTAAACCTTATCATCTTCATTGTAAAAACAAATAAGTCGTTTATAAAAAAAAAATTATTATTATTATTATTATTATTGGCTACTCCATGTAGTCCTTAGACTCATCGAGGGAGAACCCAAACACCATATCAAGCACCATCCAACATTTGCGCGGTATCTATCATACTTTGCTTTGAACTCATTCACAGTCATGGCACCCACAATAGACTCTGACAACCCATTCCATTCATTCAAAACTCTCCCGGCAGAAAAGCTAGTTCTAACACTCTTGCTCAGTTTACAAGGATGTCATTAGTTCTCACACCACCAGACCTGTTCTGAAAAAATTACTTGTATTAATCTTGTAAAAGTCCTTCAGCCCTTCAGTAATATATATGTTTCAATCATATCAGCCCTTTTCCGTCTGTCAACTGATTTCTGTAAAAAACTGTTCTCTTAAGACTCATAGACCTGCTACCACCTTGATCACTCGCCTCTGGATCTCCTCCACCTCTTTCTCGTCGCCAAGAAACCCAGGTAACCAGCTCTGTGCGCAGTAGTCAAGATGGGTCCTATCAAGGCTCGACGAAGAGGAATAATTGCTTGCTAGTCTCTGCTCCTCAAAGTATTCTTCAGTAACCAAGTAATTCGATGAGCAGCTTTAGCCACTTTTGCTACGTGTCCTCTAAACTCGAACTCCCTATCTACTAACACTCCCAAATCTCTGGATTCATCAATTTCGTGGAGTACAGTTCCATCAATGAATAGTATATAGCTGGTAATCTTTTCATCCCAAAATGCATAACCTTACATTTTGTCACATTAAACCGATACCCATTATCCTTTGTCCAGACTGCCAGTCTATCCACACCATCCTGCAAAATTTTAACATCATCTGTATTAACTATTTCTCTACCCAATTTTGCATCATCAACAAACAACTAAACAGTTCCTGTCAGATCCTTTTTTTATATCATTAATGTACAAATTAAACAGTAGCGGCCCAAGAACAGATTCCTGTGGCACGCAACTAGTCGCAGGCCTTCTTCTGGATTCTATTCCTGAATAAACTATTCTCTGATATCTCTCCACCAATCACCATCTTATTCACCTAACCAATCCTATATCCATTCCCATGTGCTGAAGTTTATTGATTAGAATTCCATACTCCCGTAAATTCTATGTTAGCAGTGACTGGATTTACAATCTCATTATGTTCTATATTGAGCTTGACAAATATGGCTGTGCGTCTCCCCCTGCGTTGAATCTCTCACTACAGTATAGAATATAGTTCTTGAGGTTTAGGTTGTCGGCTGGTCGAAGGTGAGTTTCATTTACAAGGATTATTTGAGCATTATAGTCGTAAATTCTTGGCGCATTTTATTTCCTAGACCATTGGCATTCCAGAACACAATCTGTAGAGAGTTTGGCCTTCTACGCTTATTAACTATCGACTAGTGCAGTAAGGATTGTTTGTGCATGCAGCTTTACATACACAAACTGTTGGATTTAGTTGGGCATTGGAGTTCAGGTTTTGAAGCCACCACCTTTGCGTACGTGGCACTGTGCTCGGATAGATTATCGTGGTGCTGAGGGTTATCAGCATTTGCCGTGGGTGTCCATGCAGTTCTTTAGGGCGCTTAAGTTTTTTGGGTTTTTATTTGTTGATTTTTCGGTGGCCAAGTATTGCTTGCACCCCTGTAGCTGGCACATTTAGATGGCTCTGTTTATTTTATTTTATTATTATTATTTTTTTTTTTTTTTTGCAGAAAGCCGTTGAGTGCTTTCTGCGTATTTCACGCAGCGAAATCGGCCTTGCAGCAGCGTTGCGAACGGCCGAAATTTTGATAACGGTGGCACTGGTTTCATCCACAAAAGGGAAGATGGGAGATATACATGTGAGTAAAATAGAGCCTCAAATGTGACAGTTTAATCTGTTTGTCCATTTTTCAATTCAGAATGGTGCTTATTCTGAAAATACTACTCTCGAGGAAAGTATCTTCTTCCAACAACGGTAGCAAATTTCTAAAACGTATAGGACTTCATAAGAATGACTTAGTGCTCACCAGTGATTTGCTGAGGTTTAGGGCTTCCCAGATATACGTTTCTCAATCCTACAAATTTCTTTAAATTGAGCACACTTAAAAGAAATTTGTGGTTTCAAGAAAGAAACCAACAAAGAAATTTGGTGGTTTCTTTGTTGAAATATCACCATCCGACACTGACTGATAAGGATGGGACGGGCATACGTCTCTTTGACTAGATAAACTATTTTAGATGAGGTGCCTATTAACAAGTTATTATTATTATTATTATTATTATTATTATTATTATTATTATTATTATTATTATTATACAAACACCTCCTGGAGTCAAGACTCATCGAGGGAGGCAAGAGTAAGATGCATTCCAACAGAGACAATGTTTATCATACCTCATCTTAAATTGGTTCAATGTTTATGCACACACCATCTCATTCCGCAAAACATTCAACTCGCTAACCATTCTCCATGCAAAAAGTCATGCACGACACCTTTATACAGTTTCCAAGAATGTCATGTTGTCTGTATGTCCTTCATTCCTTCCTTCAAACCTTGAAAAAATATCTCGGGATCTATCTGAAAAGCTCCTCTTAACTGTTTATGTCTCAATCATATCATATCTCCTCCGTCTGTTTAGCAGACTCTACAAATTACATTCACTCAGCCTGTTTTCATAGTCATCATGGAATTCTTTTGATGAAACCATGGGTTACATATATTAATTTATCATCTGTATTATAGTAAAGAGAATATAGAATTTTCAATACTATATTGTTTTATTTAGGTAACCACAAACGTAAAAGTATGTTCCACATCACCGACCTGAATGAGCGAAACCCTATTATTTTGTATTTTATTTTTTAATATCACGGTTTAATTCACAACACAAGACGCTAATAAGAACCTAAATACAGTAAATATATATTTCCTTAGTCACTGATATTTCGATGGTTTTCTATCGGGCACCTTCAAAGCACACACAGTTTGTCACAGTAACGCAAACAGCAGTAATCAGTTCATAGTGCGAACAGTTTAAAATTTTAACGGACAACACAGAGAACTAAAGTCCTAATTGGACTTTAGTTCTTTATTCAACAATAGATGATTTGGAATCATCTATTGTTGGATAAAGAGAAAGGTTAACAAGTATTAATTTGATCTTAAAATGACTATCTCTAAGATTTTTGGTAAAGTGATACAGCTATGCTTGTTGAGGTTCAGGGAATGTCTTCAAATTCCCCTAACTTGCAAATGCCAATTATTAAGAATAGTAATAATACAAATATCTTAAAAATAAATTTTGCATATAATATAACAAGTGGAGTTGATTAGTAGGAGACAGATCCCATAGTGAATTCAGAGGAATGCCATTACACTTGTGAATAACATTATTCTGTAATTGGAAATATTTGAGACTTATAGAGTTAGAAAATTGTTCGTAGGTGAAGTAATTTTCAGAGTGAAAGAGAAAACATATTTCTTTGATAAGCAAGAAGCCATACTAGTGATATGTTTATGCCTAGGACTGAAGGTCGAAGTGATTTAAGGATGAAAAATCGCGTCATATCACGAGATTTGGGTATTTTTATCAAAGGTAAGAACAGGGAAAGGCTTCTTTTTCGCTGGAAAACTGAACTGAATTGTACCAGAATTGAAGTTAACAAGGTTATTAGAAGAATGGTTTTGAAATCGCTGTTAGAGGAGATGTAGATAAGTATTCTATTATTTTTGGTAATTTGTGTAGTGGAAGGTTTGTCAAAGAAGAAAGGGGAGTGTAATTTACTATCATCAGCGCAACGGTGGGTCCGATTTATGGTGGACTGAAGAAACTCACTGGTGTACAGAAGGAAAAGAGTACGTAAAAAATAATTTTACAAAGGAAAGATTACAAATTGCAAAAGGCAGCTTTATGACACACTTAATCAAATATTTGAACGATATCATTATTGGTAATCGCCATTCCCCATTCACCAAATCTTTATTTATATTAGATAATCACGGCACATTTGTTTGGAAAACCAAAGATTATATGAGGGATTAGAATTTAAAATGGAATATAGAATAAGGGATTTCAACACATCTAGAATTCAGTGATGTCTTAGTTATGCGATCAGTTGAAATATTTTATCAGAAGGTCGAAAAAAGTAGTCAAATCGGGAAAAAATTAAAAAAGTAAAAATTATATTTACCATATGATAACGTCAAATAATGCAAAACGGATCATAGTTGTGAAACCAGAATCAGAGTGATCAATATAGTGAAAGATTTCGAACGAAAGAAGTTAAAAAAAGAGAAGATGGTACAGATTTCCTTAAGTCTGAGACATCCTAACATTAAATATCAGAACAAACATCTTCACAGTTTTCACTTTCGAGACGGAAAGAACCAAAAAGCGACTAATCGGTGAGAGAGAAGAATTAGCGGGTAAGATAAGTGATGGCTGAGAAAACCTTGAAGATGAAAAATATGAATTTCGGAAATAAATGTATCGCACGTGTGAACTTGAAATAGAATTGCAATTCAGGAAACATATTATACTTAAATTCAGAGATCACTATCTTGATTTAATAGTAACAGAGTATTAATAATAATTAAATCATAATTAAACCTTCAAATGCAACTCTATGAAAACCATCGCTATCATAGCTGTCCCATCTGATTTCTAATTTAGTAATACTATTTAATTCATAGTATTACTATGTGACTTCTCTGTCTGTCCTTTAAAATGGGTTAGCATGTTTATACTGTATACTTGTACTAATCCAGCTTGACTATAGATGTCCTTGCCAAAGGCAAGGACATCTACAGTCAAGCTGGAAAGTAGAAGAAAAGATTTGATACACCTTCAGGAAATGCGATCAGAGATGAGAGACACATATGTTGGGAGATGACACAAAGGTCAACAAATCCTTTAGGCTCTGTAATGATAAACGTGTGTCGCTACTAGACACATATGTGATCATAGCGAGTAATTACAAATATTTGACGAAGAAGCAATGACAGCGCACACAAAATAAAATTGGATGCTCCATTGGTAAATACAACAATGAAGAAATCAAGCGACTGTATCCATAGTTACCGTTCTCATAACTTCTCTCTTGCTCTTCTTCCTATCGTAAGTAGTTAAGCTTTGATTTCTTGATGAAAAACTTGTTTCTGAAGGTAAGATGGAGACTTCTTCCTCCTCTCTCTCTCTCTCTCTCTCTCTCTCCATCTGTTTATTTACCTACCTTTCGTATGATGTGTTCCATTTTCTACTAGTGAGCAGTTCAATCTTCACTGGTAGCCAATCAGAGATAGACGGCCCATGACTATCACTAATTATAAATGACAACCGATGAAGAGACGGGAAAACAAGTGCTACCATCTCTTGGTACTGTCTGAAATAATGTAGGTTTCTACGGTTGATTTTCTTGAGTTTACGGGACGAAAAATCCGCTTGCCCGTGCCAGAGATCGACTAACTAGGGAACCGCTCGAAGAAAGGTCTAGAAAAAAGATCTCTAGTCGGCGACTAGACTTGAAATTAAGTATATCTTCCTCGGCCTGGAATCGATGAATATACGAGAGTGGTCTGAAAAGTTCTAGGCCTAACAATGAAAAACCGAATTTCAAAATTATTTTTATTTTTCAACATAATCTCCCTTAGAGTCTTCAGACTAATACATTTATTTCAGCGATGCTCCAGCGCCATTATCCCGTCCCTGTAGTAGTTCTCAGTAAGATCTGCAAAATATCCCCTCTACAGCTGCAATCACCTCTTGATTCGAAGAAAAAAACGCTGACCAGCAAAGAAGAGTTTTAGTTTTGAAAAGAGATAGAAGTCAGAAGGAGCATCTGGCGAATATAGTGGATGATCCAGCAATTTATAGTGCATATTCCTTTAATTTTCCCATTGCTAAAACACCTTTGTGGGCAGGTGCATTGTCCTGATGAAAGATGATTTTTTTCATCTTTTCAAACCGGGTCTTTTCTCACAAATTTTTTGATCTACTCTGGTTAAAAGATCGGAATAATATTCCCCGGTTATTGTTTTACTCTTTTTAATTAATAAACAAAAATGCCTTTAGCATCCCAAAACAGCGATGCCATGACCTTTCCTGTTGATAGAACCGACTTTGTCTTCTTTGGCGCTGAACAACCTGCTTCTGTCCACTGTTTGGACTGCTTTTTGGATTATGGTGTGTAATGATGAATCCAAGTCTCATTCATAGTAATACATCGATGCACAAAATCAGTTTTATTCTTGTTAAAACGCTCCAAGCACTGTTCAGAGATTTTCATGCAAGTGCGTTTTTCATGTTTTGTGAGCAAGCGTGTTCCCATCTTGCGCAAAACTTTTCCATATGGAATTCTTCATGCAAAATATATCCTACACGTTCTCTTGAAATGCCTATAGTCTCAGCAATTTCAGGCACTTTGACTCGCCGGTCATCCAATAACATACCGTGCACTTGATCAATGATTTCTGGTGTTGTTAACTCTTTTTGGACGTCCTTCACGTGGGTCATCTTCACGACGTACAACCACGTTTAAACTTGGCAGCCCATTTCTTAATTGTCGAAGATGAAGGAGAAGAGTGCCCATAAACTTTTATGAACTTCGATTGAATTTCTTTTGGCGTTAAACCTTCTTTTACAGAGAATTTTATAACCGCATGATACTCAATTTTATATCATTTCAAGGGATAGACAACACTTTTGCTTCAGACAGATGTATAAAACAAACTTCTTGATAGAATGGCTTGCTATTTCACATGGATGCTCATGACAGATGTACCAACTTAGAAAAAAAATCTTGCCGATAGTGTTGCCATCTATGGTCGAGGCCTTTTGAGACTATCCTCGTATACGAGTATTATTAATGAAAAGTATTCAGATACCAGATTCATTGTCAACAAAATTCACGTGTTTGTTTCAAAAGGTGCAGTGTTTTAGATAAACTTTAGTTAACACTTAAAAATACTTTGGAATAAATGATGGGTAACAAATGCGATTTTCAAAGATTCTGAAAGTGGTACGACTATAGGCTCAAGAAAGAGCAGAAGTCAGTACTGTACTACGCAATCATTGATATTATTGACCGGTAGACCCTCGTGGCAACAATTTACTAGGACCAATTTACTATGTCATTAGAAAACAGTTGCGACCAAACAATCTCTCTCTCTTTCTCTTCTCTCTCTATAGAACTATTGGGAAAGTTCTCTTGTTCGTTTGGGATGTCATAACTCAAATGAACAACTGTATCTATAATGGTCAAAGGCGCACCGAAACTGGTAATTTGTCAACAAAGTACTTTTTTTGTTTAAAAGAAAGGCTAACATAATGCAATCTTGTCTTTTTTTTTTTTCGTCACAAAAAGGATCTCAATTCACTTTTCCTTACCTTTAATAATACACAAATCACCCGACAGGATCAGATGTCTCTCCTCCTCGGATTGATATTTATCTCTAGCACTTCTTGGTAAATCATCACACATTACTAAATCTTTAGATTCCTCCCCCCTCTCTGTCTCCCTTATGGTTTACCAAAACCTCCGTAAAGATTCTTTATGCTATCCAGAGGAGAGCAGTCCAGAGTGTCAACGATTCCTCTTTCTCTTTCTCTCAATGACTCAATACAGCTGATTTCCAGATGACCAGCTTCAACTTTTTGTTGTTGTTTTTTTGCAAGTACTTTCATGGACATTACTCCATTGAAATGATGTCCCTTATTCTTATGTTTTACACTAAGCCTGCTACAATGAGCAGTAGTTACCTTTTAGAGTCCAACTGGAAACTCACGAAACCTGCCTCTCCTCTTCCTGTTTTATCCCATCTATCTTTGTTATGGAACAGTCTTCCTTTCAAAGTGTTCTTCAATAGGCACAGTTTCCATCTTTTCAAGAAAAATATCCGTAGCTTCCTTCTTTATCAACCCTCTGTTTCATCTTACATACGGCACTAATAATCCCTCTCGTTTGAGATACTGATATTAAAAAAGGGAAGAATGGGATTGGAAGCAGGTTGCTATTCCAATAAATCAAGATTTCGTATATCTCATTGCGTTCGAAGAACTTAGATGCGGAGAAAGAAGCAAATAATAAATACACAGTATAAATTAAGGGGATAAAAATCCCTTAATTAAATTTATCCCCTTAATTAATTTATCAACTTCGCCAGAAAAAAATAGCCGTTTGGCTTTTCTTCTTAAATACACAGTATGTAGTGGAAATATGGCAGACCGCTGGAAATCTAGTATGCTTTTATGAAATGCACGTAGTATTTTTTTATATATTTTTTATACCAATCAATGACTCTTTTCAAAAACGATAAAGCTTATTCTCTCATAAGAATAGTTCCAAGAATAAGGAATTGAATTTTCGACTTCATCAGACTAATTCGATGGGTGATTTGAATACCACCCACTGAACATTTTACGGGCAAGCAATCATGGATGTCGACTGGCGGACCACTGGAGATGGTTTACTACTCTCGGTTATGCTTTTCTGGAATACACGTTGGCTTTTGGTAGAAGTCAACGTCTGGCTGCAACACGACTATTCCCAGGAAGATAAGGCCTATCATATCATAAGAGCAGTTTCCAAGAATACAAAGTGAGTTATCGAACTGATTAGAATATTCGATGGCATGATTTGAATACCAATGAACATTTTATGGACTGATACAGAGCAAGCAATCATGGATATCGATCTGTCTACATCCAGTATATCACATTGAGACCTTATGTTATCTTCATGAGCTAAGTACTTTTGCGCGGAGCAATTCAGACATCTTGTGGAATCAATGCCAAGGCGAATATTGGAAATTTGAGAGTTCGGGAAAGTATTAAGTGTCCTGCTAAAGTGGCCACTTTGTGTTTATATTGCTCTTCGGTCAAATGAAAAACCGTTCCTTGCATTAAAGTGTTTAGTAAGGAAATGTTTTAAGGCACTTGAACAATGTAGAGTATGGACTACTTGGTATAGCACGTTTTCCTCTCTAGTATCTATACGATCTGCTAAAAAATCAACACTTCATCATTTGTTTAAGTTAAGGGATATTACATCCCATATCGTTTCTTATTCGGCTAAGAAGCGATATGGGATGTAATATCCCTTAACTTAAACAAGTCATATATCGCCGAATTGAAGCCTTTGGCTCTTCATATATCTAACGCTTCATCATAGTTATGTATTAAGAAAAACCCATAAAAAGTTAAATAATTGTTTTAAATAAGGCTGTAGAGCTTGGGGAAAACGTAAAGGTTGATCAGGTCTGTTCTGTGCAGTAGTGTTGCTAGAGCTTTTGCCGCCCGGGGTGATCCCTGAGTTTGCCGCCCCTCTCAATACGCACCAAAAGTACTACAAAAAGTTACTTAAATAAAGAGCCAATAGGCTTCACTTCGGCGATGTAACATTATTTAAATTAAGGGGATATTAAATCTCACATTATTTCAAAGCCGAATAAGAAACTCAAAGATAGGAATCAAAGAATTTCATGCCGAATATAATAAACTATACAAGTTTCGGCGGTTTGTAGCGCCGAAAGCACACAGTTCAACACTAGGGCAACTCGTTGCAAAGGTGGATAAAGTTCTGATCACTATTCTTAGTATTTCCCATAATGTAAAACACATCTCACTAAGAGATGCATACTGTTATACATTATGGGTGGGGGTCACTACTCAGACCGGTTTCGACCTTTATTAAGACCTCAATAAAGGTCGAAACCGGTCTGGGTAGTGACCTTCCACCATAATGTAGAACATCGTACATCTCCTAGGAGATGTGTTTTATATTATGGGAAATACTAAGAATAGTGATCAGAACTTTATCCACCTTTGCAACGAGTTGCCCTAGTGTTGAACTGTGTGCTTTCGGCGCTACAATCCGCCGAAACTTGTATAGTTTATTATATTCGGCATGAAATTCTTTGATTCCTATCTTTGAGTTTCTTATTTGGCTTTGAAATAATGTGGGATTTAATATCCCCTTAATTTAAATAAACTAAAAAAAGTCAAAACGACATATAGGGAAATAAATTAAAACACTATGTTTATTTTTGAAGTAAAACTTTGATTTCTTCATTCTAAAATGTTATTTTCTTGCTTTTCTGTTAGCAAAATCGTCCACGACATTGGCGAAGTCTATTTCATAATAATGTAGGTAATTCTTAATCTATTTTATTTAAAAAAAACTCCTCTCACAACTAGCAACACCTACAGTAATTGTGAGGAAAATTCGCAGTAGTATTACAATATTTGGAAATCAGTTCTCGAAACTGTATTTTAGAATTAACAAAAGTTTAAAAAGGTTCCAAGTGCAGCCCAGTGTGGACCGTCCCCTCCGTCTCTCTCTGGCTACGCCTCTGGTTCTGTGTGAGATCGAGATAGGTTGGCTAATATGCTGGTTAGGCATGATATGAGTAAGCATCTTGAAACTATGCAGTTACCATTACAACTGTATAAAAGAAACTTGAGTGGATGCTTTGGTCAAACTTTAAGTCGACTACTCGTTGAGCTTAACAGAATGTAGGAGGATAAATTTTCTGGTTACCGGACGATAATGAAATGAAAAGAAGTTAAAGAAAGCGGTATTTTCCTCCAATGTCTTAAAAAGCATCATTGCAGTATGAATAATTGTAAAGTTACTAAGCTTGTATAATGTTCTTCTTCTTCTTCTTCATGTAGCTTCCTCAGTGAGAGGGTGCAGCACGATGTCCTTCCAGTTCTCTCTGTTGGTGGCTTTCCTTTTTGTTTCTGCATAGCCATGTGATCCTGTCTATGATCTTATATCTTCAAGCCATGTTCTTCGTTTTTTGCCTCTTGATCCTTTTCCCATAATTTTTCCTTCTAAAACTGTTAACATCCTCTGTCCTGCTGAACTTCTCAGTACATGTCCTGCCAATCTTATTTTTCTCTGGATCATTTCCTGTAATAAAGATCTCTGTGTTCTCATTCGCTGTAGGACACATGTGCTGTCCATGAGATTTTCAGAGCTCTCCTATAGCACCACATTTCAAAAGCCATTATCTGTTGCCTTACTCTCTTCTTGAATATCCAGGTCTTACTTCCATATGTGAAAATTGGCCACACTAATGTTCTTATCATTCTTTTCTTTGTCTCGATACTTACAGAACTTCTGAGCAGATATCTTTATTTTTCCAGAATGCATCTTTAGCTATGGCTGTTCTTATTTCTTTATCTTGCTTTCCATCTGCATAAAGTAGGTGCCTAAATATTTGTATTCTGTTGTATGTTCAATTTTCATATTGTTTATGAATATTTCTGGCTCGGATCTGCTTTCTTTTGAGATTTTCATAAATTTGTTTGTTTTTTTTGCATTAATATCTAATCCAAATTCTTTACCTTCTTCAATTAGTAGATGCAGCAATTTGATTAATTTGTTTCTGTTTTCTGCTATTAGAATGGTATCATCAGCATATCTAAGATTGTTGTATTTTATACCATTGATACTAATTCCTGTTTTTTGTTTTTCAATCTTTTTCATCACTGTCTGACTATAGATATTAAATAGATTTGGTGAAAGGATACAACCTTGTCTAACTCCTCTTTTTATTTTCACTTCAGAAGTCTCAGAGTTAAGCAGATGCAGTTATTGTTTGGTGTAAATCATTTCTATAATCTTAAGTACATGATCTTCTATTTAATTTATCTAATATATTGAACATTTTATTATGTTTTACCCGGTCAAAAGCCTTCTGAAAGTCTATGAAGCATATGTAAATGTTCCTATTTCATTCAAGTGATCTTTCTGTTAGTATTTTTAGTTCCAGGATAGCATTAATGGTTCCCATTCCTCTTCTGAAGCCTTTCTGTTGTTCACTCAATTCACAGCTTATGGCTCTTTCAATTTGTTTGTTAACGAAGGTTAAAATAATTTTAGATGCATGGGATATTAGGCTCACAGTTCTGTAATCCTCACAATTTTGTGCATTATGTTTCTTTGGAATTGGTATACAGATAGATGTTGTAAAAACTTCAGGTAATTGTATTGTTTTATAGATGTCCTGAATGGATTCCACTAAATAGTTGTTATTATTGCCAGTCAAAGCTTTCAGCAGCTCAGCCGGAATATTATCACACCCAGGGGATTTATTATTAGGAAGATTCTTAATTATATGTTCTACTTCATTTCTTGTGGGTAGAGTGGTATCTGTTGTTACGTTCAACTTAAGGTGTCGTGAATCATCCAACATGTTACCATTATCATCATCATAGAGATCTCATAAGTACTCCACCCATCTTCCATTTAACTTTTCCTTATCAATGAGTATGTTTCCATCTTTGTCCTCGATGTTATTAGACTGTGTGCGTTTTGTTTTTCCATTAAGTTCTTTCACTTTCAGAAACGCTTCTCTGGTTGTGTTCCTATTTTGTAATTCTTCTATCTCAGTGCACTGCCTATTTATCCAGTTTTCTTTCAATCTTTTACATAACTGTTTGATTCTTTTATCCAAAGTTTTATATCTTAACCTTTCTTCTTCATTTTCTCCTCTTTTCCATGTTCTTCTTTCATCAATAAGGTTGATTACCTCTTGAGTTATCCATGTTCAGTTATCATTCTTTCTTCTTGTTTATTGATGTGGTTTTGAGCAGATGTTATGATAGCTGCTTGTAATCTATTCCACTCAGAGGGTTCATTTTCGTTTTGCAACTGTGCAGACAGCAGTTCTGAAATATTTTCATTAAATTTTGATTTTATAATCAGATTTTGTACCATTTGCAGATCCCATTTTAGGGGTTGACTTCTTTTAAATTTTATTGTTTTCAGGCGAATATTCATCTTCATTAAGACTAGTCTATGATCAGATCCACGGTCAGCACTTGGCATCACCTTTGAGTTCCGTATTCCATTGAAGTAACGTTTACTGACCACAATATAGTCTAATTGATTTTTGTATCTTCCATCCGGACTTTCCCATGTGTATCTTGCTGTTGGTTTTTGCTCAAAATAAGTGTTAGTTATGAGATTGTGCTTGTTACAGAAATCAATCAACTTTTGTCCTCTCTCATTCCGAATTCGTAGTCCAAATGGACCCACATGTGTAGATGTTCTCTCTGTGTAGATGTTCTACGTGTGTAGATGTTCTATAATGCTCAGCTTGTCAAAATATACAAAATAAGTTCCAGTTAATGAAGATTAGTATGCACAAAGCATAACAAAACGTTCCAGTGGCTGTAAATAGACTCTTTCCATGGGTGAATTTTGATGCGTAGTCTCCACGGAATAATTACCAGATTATGCTGGGGCTAGTTTCATCACTCAGAGGAAGACATATTACCTGAGAGGGTTGCGAGAGGATTTAAGAGCTGTTATATATCTTTTACATGGTGTGTTGTTATTGATTTCTACCTTTTCATTTATCACGAAACAAAAGACTCGGGGTGTTTTGTTCATTTTCACAGGGAAATTATTGACATTTTCCTGATGAGAACAATTTCAACTGTGTTACTTTGATGTGGATGATTACGTAACAAGAGATTTTAACTCCCCCCCCCTTCAGTAAAAAAAACATTGTGAGAAGTTGTTCGAAAACACTGCCCACAAGCTTGTTATTTTACCGACTAAAAATATTGCTACTGGAAAATATCAGTGTCATTTTTGGCGCCAGTTGCACCAAAAGCGACAAATATCTTCATGTTTCTTTCATAAAATCAATCACATTTATTGCAGTCACCGAAGCAGACACATCTTTGCGGAAGTGACGTCAGTAGTGTAATCTGATATGCACGGCTGTAGATATACGCTGTATATTCACCGCCATGTTTGATGAAACAGATTATGCTAACTGCCGGAACAAAAATAATAAAGCACACCTCTCTTCCCGTACATTTTATGACTAATTTTTGCAAATCATTTTTTATTTATTTTTCACAGCGAAAACTATAGTATATTAGTACTATGGATTTAGCGAGCAAGGAAAGATATGACTGGAACCTGTCTCTGACATCCAAACATGATTGTTTGCCACTTCACGTATCTAATAAGCAATTGGATACGTGAAGTGGCCTACCATGAGATAATAACACAGCAACTTGCGGTAACGGTATATTCTGAAAATTCCAACGTTTCTGTTAGGAATGATGCATTGCGAAATTAACTGTGTACTCTGATTTACATGTACTATTTTGATTTTTTAAAGGTCTACAAATGTGAGGTATTTTTATTAGCAGACAACAGTTGCCAATTTTTTAAAATTTTGATTTAAAATCCAAAATCAGAAATATAAATAAGTACTTTTTGATTTCACTTTATAAAAACGATCGAGCTTAAAGTTAGAATAAAATATAATTTTGAAAATACATAGCGATATCTACCTCGTAAGTTGGAAAGACTACGATGTGAGAACCTTTATAAGAATTTGTTAGCTGAAAGTGAGCTAGCCGATCTCATACGGAGATGGAAGGGATTTTTATTCCGGAAACTGGATTCTTTCCATCGCGCAAAAGAGACAGACCGGTTGGAACTTTTAAGCAGACTGGTTGGAACCCTTAAAAGTTCCAACCGGTCTGTCTCTTTTATTTAAGTTTCAACTCTTTCTAAGTTGCAACTCATCTTGTGGCCTAGTTCTTAAGATAATTCACATAAGAAGTAATCATAGAGATTTAAATCAGAGCTGCAAGCACCACTCACGGTAAAAAAAAAAAAAAAAAAAAAAAAAAACCATATATATATATATATATATATATATAATAAAAAAAAATTACAGTGTGGTGTGTTCTCTCCAGGCTGATTTGTCCCGTATTCCTTGAAGAAACATTACATTATCTGGATATATGCTTAAAAATGAAATGATGTCGCGTAACACACATTGAAAACGAGAGATAGATAGTGGGACCACATTCCTCACTGCGTAGTATTATGTTGGCCTTTCGTCATAAGATATTTGAGGACCGTGTAATATCGGTTTATGCAGATTTCCACAAGCGAACCACTGCGGGCATTCTTGGCCTTTTTAATAATAATCCCCCCATGCGATTATTTCTTATAATGGTTTCGTAAAGAACTGGATCTTCGTTCAACAGCTAAAAAATATATATTTGAAATAAAATAAAAATAGAAGAAATGTGCAAATGCTAATCATGAAGATCTCTGTCTCAGAACTGGCATCATACCGGAGCAACTTAGCAAAGATGGACCAAGCTCCTCCTCCTGAATACACGTTTTATGGCTTGGTTTCAAAATGGTATTGACTCTGCTTTATGAACTACCCACAAGTCACCAAAGATTGGATTGGAATGGGTAGAATTACAAAAGAAGCAATTAAGGCTATAATGCCAGTGTTATTAAGTTTTCAACCGCGTTCTGCAATAGATTTGCCTGTTTTTGCGATGAAAAATCCAAGCTTCCTGCAGTTATAAGACCGGCTTATTCACATTCAGCTGAAAAGAACTTGTAAAAGTTTCTTCTTGAAGGGATTCGTTCAAATCTTTCCAACCAACCAACTATCTCCTTTGGTACTGAGATACTGGTTTCTGACTTTGTTTTTTTCTGATAATCAAACTATTCGTCGACGCTACGTCACGTGAAGTGTCATGACTACACAAATTACTTCTGTACCCCACAAGATCACGTTTTATAGGATTGCTTCAATAATTCTTGATCGGCGTTGAAAGTGAGTGTTACACTGAGCATCATATTTCATGATTTCGAGAATCAAGAACAATGCATGCATTAAGGCTGGTGTTAAACTACGCAAGACAAACCAATATATGTGAATTAATGATAATAAGATTGGGCAATGAGCGGTGGAACAACTTTCGAGGGCTTTCTTCTTAGAAGGTTAAACTTCTTGGTAAATGAAGTACCCCGAAAGTCCTTCAGCTGATAAAAACAAAGATTCAGTGGCTGATGTGTACGGTTAATATATCAGGATATTAATAAACATTTGAATCTGGAGGTACCGAAGCCTCTTCACGGAAACAGCAGAAACTCAACAAAACTAGGTTGGCGAGTGGTTAGTGTATCCGCTCTCCAACCAATAGATTGCAGGTTGGAATCCTGCCCTGAGCATCAATGTTTATGAATCTCTTTACATGGGAGATGGATTTCATCGCCCGGTGTGAGACCATCGTCCCGCTTACTGGAGGCCTGAAGTGGCCTCCAATAAGCGGGACGATGTTCCATGTGTTGAAAAAGTTCCATGTCTGGACTCTAGAGCAGGGTTTCGAAAATGGTAAGAATAAATACGAAAAATATATAAAATCAATAAAAATAGAAAAAAAAATCTTAATCCACCCACGGCACGAAGGTGCTATAGGTTTATAGAAGACTTTCGTCGCTGACAACCACATAAAAAAAAAAAATCCAGAAAATGATAGCTTTCCCATTTTATAAATTGAACACAAACTCGACTTCCGCGGATGTCTCCTCTCCATATAATGAAACATTTCGTCATCAACTAATATCCCATAAGGCCTTTAGGAAGTTTATAGGTCTCTAATGATTCTGCCTTTTCTCGCTTACCGTGTCTGCAATCCACATACCCGTAATCTGTCCTTATAATCTACATTCTATAATCCTGATATCAACTCTGCAACTCTTCTATGCACTCTCCCCACAGCCTCCTCATCCCCTTGGAACCCGGAAGACCAAATCTTTATGATTATCGTAGCATTTATGATATCAGAAAATTTGCCACAAGGTTATACTACCACCCAAAAACAAAATCAATTAATTCATTCATTAAATTAAAAGAAATAAAATTCACAACAGGCGTCCAAATTCTGCCTTACTCCCGATAGCATTGTTTCAATAAAATGTATACGGCACTGCCATCTATTGAAGGGTTAAAAAAGTATCGAGATAAAAATGATGATGATGATGATACAATGATTGAATTACTTGAGAGCGACTGTTATTTTTTAAACTATTTTCACTTTTAAATTAGCGTTATTTTACATATATTTTAAGAATTTTACAGTGTTTATATTTTCTCCCCTTTCAGATTACTATTATAATTGCACAGACAGATCCTTCCACTAAGCTACGTCCATTCTATCGCATTGCTGACATATGTATGGCGCTCAACTTTACTCTTGACCCCATTATGTATGTGCTCTCTAGACGGCATCACAGGAAAAGTCTTTGCAAACTCTTGAAACCACTGTGTTACTCCTGCCTTCCTCCCGATGACAGAGATTCTATGAAATCCAATTCTCAAGGTAGGTTTTAAAAAACTCTATTCTATATAAGAGACCGTTACACAATAAAGTAGATTTAAATCAACGCCAAAATAGACTTTGAGACAACAGCAGATTCAGACTTTAGTTATGAGGGAGGTGAATGAAATATTAAGAGCTTATAAGAAATATTTACTAGATTTTTTTCAACGTCTTGTTTTATTAATATAATTCACTCGAGTTGTTTATTATTAATAATAATGTTGATCTCTAGTTGTTTTTGATCGATAATGGTGATCCAAACTTTGTGTTTCAGTAATTCGTATACTAAATGATCATCTTCTATATAAAAGCACACGTGTGTTTATCTTTCTCTTTTGTTTTTAAACGAACGAAAACTTATTATAACTAAGACGGTAGCATGTAGTGGGCATCATTCATGACTTCCAATACTTTTATTCATCTTTAGCTAGGCCAGTAAATGTGACTAATATTTTATTAATGAGATTTCAGATTTCACGATGTGAATAGAAAGTAAGATTGCATTGGTCAATACCGAGCAGCTGATAAAATCATGCGCGTGAGAATAGGTTACGCGGCTAATAGCATTACTAGACAATTCCAGTGCAAAGGGCAGAAGAAGAAAGAGTTTTATATACCTTTAGGAGGTTCAGTGGCTAGATTTACCGGGACTTCAATGAATTTTTAAAAGAAATATTTTTAAAAAAAAAATGTATGTATTGCTTATCATGAAACATTTTCGTTTCTTATTTTTGATTTTTTTTTTTTTTTTGATGACTGGAGAGTAAAAATCTTTTTGTTGAAATTCATACTGAAATTTAGTGAAATCTGAGTTTGAATTTTAAAAAAGTAAATTTAAATTAAAAAAAATTAAACTTTTAAATGTTTCAAATAAAAAAAAAATAAACTAACGCCTTTTTATTCCCGTATACGGGGAGTAGGCGAGGCCATTTAGCCCTATCTAACTTT
Source organism: Typopeltis vanoorti (assembly GCF_054136105.1). Lineage (NCBI taxonomy): Eukaryota > Metazoa > Arthropoda > Arachnida > Uropygi > Thelyphonidae > Typopeltis > Typopeltis vanoorti. Next base: position 60,729,055 of record NC_143567.1, on the reverse strand, counting down.
TTGGAGACTGAGTGGGCAGTTCAATCTCCACTGGTACCAATCAGAGATAGATAGATGGCCCAAGGCTATCACTAATTAAGCGGTACACAGTGAAGAGAGACGGCTCAAATGTGCCGCCATCTCGTGGTCCCTAACTCTAACACAATATATTTAATGTCTGAAATAATGCGGGTTCTACGGTCGATTTTCTTGAGTTTACAGGAGGAAAAACCCGCTTGCTCGTGCCAGAGATCGACTAAGCGGTCGAAAAATGGCTTAGAAAAATTTCCTCTGGTCGCCGACTAGACTCGAAACCAAGTCTTCCTTCGTGCGGCCAAGCTCTGTAGTGTGCAAACGCCATATCCACTGAGCTACACAGGCTTCTTTTAAATGTTTTAAATTTAAAAATTATAAACGCAAAATAAAGTTAAAAATCATCCAAAAATTAACGTAAAATTTTGGACTACATTTTTGTGAAGCAGTGTGTTTCTTAATTCCTTTTTTATTTGGCATCTGGGCAATCGATTAAACGGGCCTTACATTAATATTACTACCCAAGTGATTACTTACATTTGGGCTCGCCGATAGTTTTTTCGGCATGAAACTCTATGGATTTCGATCCGAGTTTCGTACCCGGCTATAAAATAAAACGGGATTTACCATCTCCCTTTAACGGGCCATACATTGTTTCCACTTAAACAGCAAATTCTTTGATAAACGGTTTTTTCTTAGGAACTAGGGTTTTTTCATTTTCCAGCAGGATAAAATTGTTATAAAAGCGATCTTGTAGATAACTAGTTTGAAGATAACTTTAAGGTGTGGCTGTCAGCCCGACATCTATTGACATGCGACATTTACATAGGATGAACTAGAATGCCAGCTTGGGGCTAGCAGATATTGTGTAGAAAGCGTGAAGCTAAACATTAGCTGCTATTAATACTAAATATTTTGGTTGGATTCGCAGTGTTCGTTGACATCGCTAACGCCAAAAGGCGGACCACCACATCATTAATTTTCTGAATAAGTATAGCATTTTCAAATTGTCAGTATGGAATACTTTTGAAAGTGAAGGACTTCCAGAAAACACTGTGGTTATTTTAAATACCAATATTTAATGGAAAACATTAAAATCTCATCTCATCATACCCTCTTTTATCTTGCGGTGTCGAGGATTTATTAATCATCGGACCTCAAGCCGTTCAGAGGCTAAGGTGGGATGAAAAGCCCCAGGATAAACTGGGGAAAAAAACCTGTTGTCCACGCCCGGTTAACTTGGCTATGGCAGATCCTTCAGCTTCTCACGTCACCAACGGGAATCGAACCTAGGACACTCCTTCCTCAGGCATATGGTTGCGAAGCGCACAGCCACTAGGCTAACCGCGCGGAATACCCCTATACGAATATTATTATTATTATTTATCTACTTGTGATTTCTGTTTGTTGTGATAATTGTGTATCGATAAATAAATACTGCGAACGATTGTATTTTTTTTTCTTTTTTCTTTGAGTGAACAAGTTCAATGTGTAGATCGGCATACATCCAACCCATAAGTTAGCTCTTGCTATTTGAGCTTCAGTATTTCTAGAATTAATCAGCGACTTCTTTTCTAGTGAGCTGCTTTTGCTATGCGCACTTCATTGCCCCCCCCCCCCGAAAAAAAGTGTGTAAGGTGTAGTTGCACAGTTAATTAACTTCTTTGGACTTTGTAAAATTCTCATTATTCTCATATTATTATAAATGAAAAAATCTCACAATTTGTATGTAATAAAAATGGACACAAATTGCGAGATTTTATCATTTATAATAATATGAAAAAAAAACATAAAGAAGTACATAAATATACATGGTCAGCCAGAGAATGTAAGTCAGTTACTGACTATATTATCGCATATTATAAATTAGCTGAGTTAATCTTAGATTTAGATTTAGGTTTTAGATTTAAATCAAAATAGCTAGAAATAAATAAAGTGGAAAATAACTATCAACCAAGTTACAAAATTTTTTCATTACAAGATCCCCACATTAGGCACAATATCAAAAATGCACTGATTTAAAAACAGAAACCATTCATGAATCAAATGACACAGAAGAGGAATGGGAAAATCGGGGGAAAAAACTGACAAAAGCAGCAACAGAAACGTTAGGAATAGAGAGGAAATGGAATAGAAAAAGGAGACTACGAAACTGGAACAAAGAAATAGAAATATATCTTAGCCACAACCGATAACTTATAAAATAATAAAATACATGAACAAAGAAATAAAAAGATAAAAATACAAACAATAGATTTAGAAAAGTAGCTAACTTATTTTCAAAATCTCTGGAACGATGACAATAAAGAAGTAAATTTTTATACAACATCGCTCAAAAAATGATCTAACAGAAAATATTACGATGCCAGAACTAAAAAAAAAAATAAAATAAATAGGATGAAAAATAGGAAAACACCAGGAGAAGATAATATAAACATGGAACTGTACAAAAGTGCAGGTGAAAAATTTAATGAAAGAACTGAAATTCTTTAACATGGTCTTGATTTCTAGATAAACTCCAAACTCTTGGGGAAAAAGCACTGGTTATCTCAATTTATGAGAAAAAAAAACAAGGAAATCAAGATGACTGCAATAATTATAGGGAAATTAGTCTGCTAAACTCAGGTACAAAATATATGCAGGAATATTAAAAGAGAAACTAAACAGTATTGCAGAAGACAAACTACTAGAAGAACAGAATGGATTTTGTAAAGGCTGTTCTTGCATAGACTCAATTTTCATTCTAAAATTATTAATTGAAAAGAGAAGAGAATTTCAAAAAGAAACTCACGTTATCTTCACTGATTATGAAAAAACAAAAGCCTTTGATAAAATTAATAGACAAAAATTATTTAAAATATTAACCGATCTAAATAGATCAAACTAGCTCTTACAGTCTATTCAAGAGATATACACTGGAAATTAAATAGCAGTCAAATTAGAAGAAATAGCAGAATGGAAAGACATATATCAAGAGGAATACGGCAAGGATGTACCCAATCACCTCTCTAGGAAACAGCATAATCCATTTGGTGTACAAATAAATACACAAAAATAGATACACGATTATTTGCAGATGATCAAGTTGTATTAGTTACACGAGAAGATGATCTTCAGAAATTAGTAAAATCATTAAATGAAAATTCAGAACACAATAATATGAGAATATCAAAATGAAAGACAAAGGAGAAAACCCAATAAGAAGTAAAATAGTGCCAGATAATAAAATATTAGAACAACAACTAAATACTTTCAAATATCCGGGATGCGATTTATCATATGAATATGAAAAAGGTATAGACGTTAAAAATATCAAATTTTGTTAAAGTAAATGGCATAATGAACGATATATTTAAGCCATCCCTGGTACAAAAACACTCTAGAATATAATGTCCTATCTAAATCAACTTTATCATATTGAAATGAAACATGGGTCATAAAAAAGAAGAATGAAAAATGGATTCAAATAGCAGAAATGAAATTTCTCAGAAATTTTACAATTCCTGATTATAAAACCAATTCACTACTATATAAGTAAATATAAACAAAATGGTTAGACCATCTGAATGGAATGGACAATAGCAGACTGCCAAAATACTCTACGGATATAAAATAAATGGAAAAAAGAAGAATTGGAAGACCAAGAAAGAGATGATATCAGACCGGAATAGACCACTGCCTAAAATCCATGAAAGGAAGCAGACTTTGTACAATGGCTAATTCTTGTGTTCTCTAGCGTCCTTACACTTTAAATGTCTCACCATTGCCAGTTTCTTCAGTGGAGTATGTCATCGTTTAAACTTTTCTTGTTGTTGTTATTTGAACTGTTCGTCAGCTTGATGATTAAAAATGGATAGACACCCATGCCAGTCCAGTGGATAGCGTAACCACTTTCCACCCCACGCGCTGCAGATTCGAATCCCAATTTGGGTATGAATGTTTGTGAATGATTATAGGCAGTAGACGATTTTCATCATCCGGTGTGAAACTACCACTTTAGTTATTGGTTGTCAGAAGTGGCTTGAAGAAGTTTTGTGTTTGTTCTCTCGAGTAAGATTTCCGGATTATCTAACCTTAGTCTATCCGCAGTGCTAATGTACAAGACTGCACCTTTCATGGATATATTATAAAATATGAGCATAAATCAATCTCTTTGAGCAAGTGAACAACTAATCTTAGATAGTTATCAACGCTTTGGTTATTTAGAGGTATTTGGTTATTTAGAGGTATTTTAAATGCGAAATTTTAAAAAAATTTCGCATTTAAAATACCTCTTTTGTAAAAACTCTGTATAATATTTTACTTATTTATTTAATGATGCTCGCTTCATATATGCAGATAAATATTTTGTTGTCAATTACTAACGTTTCCTTTTAGATCCCGCAAGGACGACCGGAGGATCCAGTCGCAGCAGTACCGGAAAATGGTCTCTCAAGTGCCAGTATTTTACTCGAATTCCAGAAAAAGCTGTGGCAGAATCTGGATTAAATAAAGATCAAAAGAAATCCAGCCGTTAAGCAACATTTAAATATATATACGTATACGATGTTATATATTGCATGACCTACTTTCTAGCCATAGTCTAAACAAATTCCAACTCTGACGTTTAAAAAAAAAAAGGAATTATAATGAAAGGACTTTTACCTATGCTTGAACACGTAATACTTGAAAATCTGATCATGAAATATTTGAGTACATATTTCACTGAGTTGAAGAGTTTCTGCTAGATCATTACAGCATCAGTGTAGACAGATGATTAACTAAAAAGTGTGGTAGTTCTAGACCAAAACTGCTATATATATAGCAGTTGTTGTTTTTTTTGTGTGTGTGATATCTGCTTATGATATCGAGAGAACTGCTCTGCGCGTCAGTGTTCTCTGTGTGATTCGAAATATTGTTTCTGTCATATTATCGGGAAAAAAAATAATAAAAGATGTGTGGAGATTGTTAATGAAATTTTCTTATGTATACAGCTTAAACGATTATTAACAGGCTTAGTGTTAAGCTAATAAATCCATAAATTTTAATGCTGGCAATTTTTCGAGGAAAGGACAAATATATTTTATTTACAGTGTTTGTAAAAAAAAAAAAAGAACTAAATACCACTACCAAAATAGTGAACAGAAAAACTGCAAAGCAAAGAACAAACGGAGACAGAAAATCCATCAACTCTTCTAGATAAAGAAAGGATTTAGTCCAAATCCTCGAATATACTCAGTTCATTCTCTGGGATTTGGCGTGTATATATTTGACTGAACTCAGCGGCACTTGTTTCAGCCTCGTAACTATCTTAAATGAAATTATCTCCTTGTACTTAAATGAAATCTGTTACTAAAGCATGTAACCTTCAAGGTTTATGTATAAAGCTGTATATTGTATTTTCTTGATGTAATTGTAAATGTAATATATTATTGCATGTCAGCTGTTAATTCTGCCAGTTCTAGAATAACCTATAAAACAGTTAAAACGAGGTTGTAATTTATACACAATCACATAATGAAGTGTTATTTTCTGTAACAATTTCTACTCATATAGTATATATTAAAAACGAAGGAAGCTTTGTAGTTAGAACACCTGATAGATATTAATGGCTGAAAAGGGGACTTTTAGTCTACACCATATTTTGTATTCATATCGCATATTGTTATGCGATAATAATAGAGCCTGAAACCCATCCCGAGGTCATCAAAACCCAAACAGCCATCAGGTCCTAGTCTCGAATACATCACCGAAGACCATCACCTCCGACCACCATTCAGGTAATGCATTCCAATACCTTATCGTCCATGTTGTCAGAAAATCACTTTTAATCCACCCATTCTCGTCATTGATTCCCTATATTACTGTACAACTCCTAACAATCAAATACCAGACCTTCCTATCGCTATCCTATACTTTAATGAAATCACCCAAACCATTGGTGCACACAGGGAGGGGACCAAGGAGCGCTGCCCCCCCCTCAAAAAAAAAAACAGAAAAAGGAAAAAAAGACTGGAAAATTTTCAAAAAATCTTTTCCTAATTAAAATTCTTTTTTTTATTTTATTTATCTTGTGTCGTGTCTTCTATATCTATACTACTTATGAATTAGCGGTCACATAAGGTGGGAATACCCTTTGGCTCTCGGGAATCACGGCAGTTGTGAACGCAAGGCGAACGAAATAGTGCTCGAGCGATACTTTGTTTCCCCGAGCCTGGCCAGAAATCATGGGTATCATGTATTGGGGTTCACTGCAGATGCTCAGTCATAGGTCGTATGCAATGCGTAGTGTGTATTCTCAAATCGTCTTCTCCACTCGCACCCCCCCCGAAGATTAAATCATGAGTGTTCGTCCCCCCTCCCAAGATTAAATCTTGAGTACTCGGCCCCCTTCAAGATTATATCCTGAGTGCGCCACTGACCCAAACACTCATAATTCTGCAATCCACATTCTTCTAGTCTCTGTGCAGAAGGTGTATGTCACAATCCAAAAAACTCTTTCTTCAAAATTATTCTATACTTCCTCAATCATCTCTGGCATATTAATACAAATGAGGAGGAACCAGTGCAATCACCACTTTATTTCTTCTGATCACTCTAGCCATAATCCTCTCGAACTGTTTAACAATATCTTATATATATAACATCGATATCAACCCCCTTGTGCACCAACACACCCAGATTCTTCACTTCATTGATATTTCTTCCTGTTTCATGATATTATAATCAGCCCAAACTCGTGGTAAGCAAAATTTGCATAGACACATTAAAGCCGCAGCATCTCATCTCTAGCATCTCGCCCACTGCTATGTATATTAAATAAGAATAGACATAGAACTGATCTTAGTGGTAAGTCTTTTATTTATTTTTTTTATCTCGAGAATGCGCTGGCATATACCACATTCTGGTACCTGTTATTTAACCAACCTCACGAGCTTCCTTTTCACGCACAACTCGACAGGCCTAAGAATAAACGTGCTTGTGATATCCTAATAATAGCTTTTGCAAAAGACAGAGAGCTCTCTTCTATAAGATTTTAGTAATATTTTCATAAAACATGATCAGGATGGTTAAACAAGCTCGACTTTTAACAATAGCTAAATTCCAGACACTTCATGACTGATATCAAGTGAGGCCTACATTGTACTCCTAGTTAATTTTTCCACACCTACAGAATTTTTAAATGTACAGTAACAAATATAGATTAATCTGTTCTTTCCGTCCATACCACACTCGTTCGATTTTTTGCATGACAAATTGGGGATGGAATTTTATCTTCTTTCCAATTTACAGAAATTCTCCCCACTGAGATTTTCCAGCCAGGATCAGGGGTACATCTAATTCGTAACTCTTTCATAGCATCATTGGTAATATAACATTTTTGTACAGCTTTCTTTGTAGTCAGATGATTCAATATGTCATTCGTATACACTTCTTCTAGGGAGTAAAGGATGATGATCCATATATCATCCTTTACTCCCTTCATTTAAAAAAAGGAACAGAAAATTAAAACATGAAACAAAAGAATCGCATTTAAATCATTTAAACAGGAGTAGAATGAAAATCGTTTACAAAATAATTATAAAATTCCTTGGGATTCTCTCCTGATCTCTTTTCACATATTTCGTCTTCTTTTTTTGTGACAGTATTGTCATTATTATTTTTTTTTTAATGAGTCCGATACTTATACTGACTGCACATATCTTAATTAATTATTTCTGCTTATGGTGTTCCTACAACTACTTCCTCAACACTTATTTCAAATATCGTCCACTTGCCTCCCACACTAATTCCTCCTAATCATCAGCATATAGCTCACCAATTCTATGAAATTAATTTAAGAGATAAAAATAAGTAACTTACTGTACATTTTATAACATATATCAGCTCTCCTGAGCATCATGCTCAGCTAAAGTACCGAATCTCAAACGATTTCATTTCTAGAATTGAATGTTCTAATAATAATTAGCAGGATACTCTCATTTAAGTAATATATTAAAAATAAACACCGTAGAAATTTGAGATCAGAGCCTTCCGACAAGAATTCATTCTATAGTTTTTATGAGGGGACTTACATGGAGCTTTGTTGCTCATCTGTCATATTGCACTGTGTAATACTTTTGTGTACATACAGGGGTGTAGTCCTAAAAGAAATAGCGTCAGGGCTGTAGCTTGGAAACAAAAATCCAGAGCACGAAGTGCGGCATTATTATTATTATTATTATTGCGATGGCCATATGGCAGAGAGATTGTCTTGTTTTCTGAAACGAAAATGACAAGAGCGGCAAGCTGCTATTTTTTGACCGAAAGCTGGAAATGCATGATAAGTCTCATTATTATAATTCTTATAATTTATTATAATGAATTTAAAAATTTTGATAGTTGTAAAAAAAAGTACCAGCGCGTTGCCCTGGCCCGACCCTGTGTACATATACACTGGAATCCAAACCGATTTCTTTTTACATGAAGGAACTATTTTAATATGCTTTCATCCAACCTCATCCAGAATTGAAATAAAATTTTGACAGACAAATTAAAGTAAATTCAAAGTGAATAGAGAACGAGAGAGTCTGAGAACGTATAAATCTTAAGGATATAAACAATACCCATCGCAGAACTGGAAACAAGTCTTACTAATTGTGAGAACTATTCAGTCAAACGTTTGTCATGAAGCTACATATGGCACTCGTTTTGTGTCATCAAAAGTTATGCGAAAACACAATCAGTCCCATAAATTAATTCCCTTGAAGAGATCCACCATAAATTATTTCGTTTGTACTCCATCGAGTTACCGATGTTCGAGTAACAGCCAACATTAAGTGCATATAAATTTACTGTTATCAGTTCTGCTTCTTTAAGATTTGTATAACAACCTAGCTGTTAACTGAGCTAGGAAGTTTATTTGTGTCATTTCGTCAACTGGAACAAACAACTCCAGAACAGCGCTCCCTTATTACCAAACACATGTAAATATCTAACACAAAAACAATGACCTCTAACAGGAAATTTCCGCTAGGGTAATTCAGGATTAACAGCGTTTTTCGTTCATTCTCATATCTGAAAATACGTATTTGTGATGGTGCTATTTTCTGTACAGAAATCTGAATAAAGTATTTGTGTGAAATAGTGGTGGTGTGAATTAAAAAAATTGAATATTACAATAAAATATATTAAAGAAACAAATCATGCAGGACCATATGCTATCTATCTACATATTCTGAGAAAGCGAAAATTTGTGTAGGAATAATTCTTATTACTTTTCAATTAGACTTTTTTTTTCTCCACTTTCTTTTTTGTAACTGTTTCGTAAAATACGGTCAACTATTTTTTATTCGAACTGGAATTTATGAAATACTGTTATTTATTTATTTATAGCTGGAATGAGTGGTAAATTATAATTGACAAGACATTATATTTTTGTTTTTATCTACGTTATCTAGATAAGCAATAATAAAAGTTTGAAAATAAAATCATAATTTCCTAGTAAATATTCTTTGCATTTTATTGAATAATTATGACAACATGTGATAAAATCCGCATATTTTATTATACGAACAGTAAGTCGCGGAGTAAAATATGGATGAAAGCAGGAATAGAATTTCTTGTCGAGTATACTTTACCTTTAGTTAGGAATTTTAGCAGAATAATATATCTGTTTAAACTTATGAGATAAAGGACTTTTAAGACGATTACTACATACTGTTTTATTTATTGACGTGTTAGACATTGTGCTGCTTCAACTCGACCAAACGTAATTCTGGAGTCATTATATCCGTGGAATTAATCAAAAGAAATTTAGTTTTGAAAAAAAAAAAAAACTCTAATTTTGTAATCGACTATTCTGGAAGTAATATACCATGCAAATTAATCTACTATAAATTTTCTGGCCCTGTTGGCCGAGTGGTTAGCGTATGCGTTCTCCAACCAATACGCTGTGGGTCCCAATCCCACCGTGAGCGTGGATGTTTGTGGTTGTCTTTAGGTGGGAGATGAATTTGATCATCCGATGTGAGACCACCGTCTCGCTTATTAAAGGCTTGAAGTGAAAAAGCTCCATATTTGGTCGATAGAACGGGGTTTAGAGATTATGTGAAAATAAATAAAAGAACAAAAAGTATATATAATTAATAAAAATAGAAAAAAGTCTCTAGGCCACCCAAAGTACCAACGTACTATAGGTGTACACGCATTTCGTGGGTGGGAGTTCCATAAAAAAAAAAAATGAATATAGTTGCTCATAAACATCACAATTGAATGAGACGTCGTTTTTTTTTTTTTTTTTTTTTTCCATTTTAAACAATGAAATCTAGGATTTTAAACATACACAAAAAGGGAAATGTAGTTGAAATGGTGACCTCCGCTGTGAAGAAAAAGATATATGTAAAGCTCATTTTCTAAGTGGCTACAACTGGTATTAAGTATTTTTTATTTTTATTTTAACATTTTTAAGCACTACCTTAATATATCTTTTAATGCACCGAATTTCACATATTAATTTCGAATTAAATTGCTTAAAATGAATAGACATGCTTACTTACAGCATTTCATACTAATACTTACTAACACACGGCTTGTTATGTGTGTATGGAATTCTCAATTCCAGTTGGAAATGTCTTAAAAAAAAGTAGGCATATATATTGTAAGTCTGGTTTGCCACATTTTTGTAGTTAACTAAATTCAGGCTCTGAAAAGACGCTGAAGTATCTCAATGAATGCATTGAGATACTTCTTAATGGATTCAAGGTCAAAACAATTTTTTTTTTCAGTTTTGAACAACGGCGGAAAAAAATGCAGAGAGCAGATGGAGGGAGAGATTAATTATTTTAGATTATGCTAAAATAATTACATAACTTGTAGGTTTGATGCTATCAGGGATGAAAAACATGAAATTCCGAGAGGGAAATCATCCCATGTTTGTATGAGCCTGGGATGATTTCCTTGAATCTTTCCAAAAATTCAATTGTATTTGCAATGCGGAGACTATGGAAGACAGTATCGGGAAATTCTTTTTTCTTGGAGGGCGGGAAGTGGGGTGCGTTAGTCAATTAAACATTTGTGATATCTTAATACTGGTTCAGAATACAAGAGTGTACAGAGGACCTGAAATTGGAAGTGACCATTACTTAGTACTAAGCAGGATAAAAATGGATATCACATTGAAAAGAAGAGTATGTAAGAAAGTTTTAAAAATAATTAAATTTAGCAGCTTTTACAAGTAAATTGTTGAAGAAAAAAATGAAACAAATTGAAAACAAAAACCAAACTATGGAGTCTCAGTGGAAAACTCCGAAGAAGACATTGAGCGAATCAGCTAGGGAGGTAGATGGTGATATTGTCTGCAAGGATAAAAGAATAAGAACATATGGTGGACATAATAAGTTAAAGAAGCAGTTCTAGAAAAGAAGAAAGTATAACAATTCCTAGCAAATAAATAGGCAGATGCCCTAAAAGAATACAGAGAAAAATGTAAAATGTAAGAGTTAAGTTGTGCGTAAAAGTAGCTAAACAAAAGTTATGGGGAAACTTTGGTAAGAATATAGAAAATAAATATCAGGAATGTGGCAAAATGTTCTAGATGCTATTGAAGAATCTTAGAAATGGAGGAAAGGGTACGGTAAAAGGAATCAAAGATGATAAAGGTGACATGAAAACTAAAGATAAGGATATCCTAGATGTTTGGAATAATTATTTTGAAAGACTGTTAAGAGAACCAAGCAGTGACAGAACTGTGCTAGAAAATTTTCAAGAGGAATACAAAGAGAGGAATACATATGAATACTTGAGATAGAAAAAGCTGTCAAAAACTTGAAATGTGGAAAGGCAGCTGGAATAGATGATATTTGACGAGAAATAGAGGAGAAGAAAGTATGGAGGTAGTATGGAAGTTTTGCAGTGGGTACACTGCATAATTCAGAGGGCCTGTTCTGAAGGTCATATTTCCGATGATTAGAGGAGATCTCTCATAGTACCCATTTATAAAAAGTAATAAAGCTGGATGTGAGAATTACAGAGAAATTTCTCGACTAAGTGTTTCAGTCAGGATTTATGCAAGTATAATTGAAAAGAGGTTGAGAAAACTAGTCCAAGAGAAACATGGAGAAGAACAAGCTGGATTCAAGCCAAATAGAAGTTGTCAAGATCAGATTTTCACTTTAAGATAAATAGTTGAGAAATCGTGGGAATTTGACAAGGATCTGCGTAATTTTCAAGATCTACGTAAGTTTCGTAGATCTGGTAAAGGCAGCATACGACAAGGTGCCCAGAGAAAAGCTTTTCAAAAGCACTACAATTATATGGATGGAAAATTATACAGAACAATACATAGTCTATATTTAACTTGTCAGTCAGCAGTTAGAATTGAATGGTGTAAAATCAGGGGTAAGAGAAGGATGCGCATTATCTCCACTTTTATTCGTCATCTATATGGATCACATTATGAAAGAAAGTGGTGTCAAACTTAGCTCTTTGCTTTATGCGGATGACGTTGTACTCCTAAACACATCTAGTGCAAGTCTCCAGGATTCACTAACTAAATTGAATAACAACTGTAACAAATATGGCATGAAAATAAGCAATAAAAAGACCAAACTATGAAAATAGGCAGAAGCATAGAAAACTTCAGCTACATTCTAAATGGAGATCCTATAGAAGAAGCAAAATATTTCAGCTATTTAGGTATAGTTTTTAGTGAAGATGGCAAGTTAAATCTGGCAAGGAAATAGACAACAGAATAAGCAAAGCTGGTATGGTGGGTAGAACACCAAACTAGCAGTATATAAGACCGTGTTCAAACCAGTTTTAAGTTATGGATTTGAGAGTTGGTTTAGAAATAAAGTACTTGATCAAAGACTAGCGACCGCAGATATGAGGGTTCTGATAAAAATTAGGGGAGTGAACGGATGGTATCAATGGCACAATCATATTAAAAATTATGATATTAGAAAGTAACTTCACATTATTAGCATTCGAGAATGTGTCAGCAAAGGTAGTACGGCGCTTGAATAGAATGGGTGAAGAAAAGTTCGCAAAACAGGTGTTTGATGCCAAGATGGCAGGAAAGAGATTCAGAGGAAGACCAGTATGTAGATGGGTTGATACAGTAAAAAGTGCTTTAAAAGACCGAAATATTAGATAAGACAATATCGGAGTGCGTACAAGTAACAGACTGATTTGGAGGAAAATTGTTGATATGAGATTAATAATAATGTAAAGTTAAATTTTGAATTTCAACTGAAATTACTAGATTAGTCTTTAACTATAAACACATTGCTACTTTTTTGAAGGAAATGTATTCTCAGATTACTGACAACAAAACATATCGGTATAGGAGTTCTTATTTAAATAAAAATATTTCTAACGAGTGCTGTGTGATGAAAATATGGAGAGAATGATCGAAATAAAGCAGTATGTGCTTCTTTTAATTAACTTGTAATCAGCAGAGTATATCGTCCAAGGAATGGAAAATTCAAACAATATGCTCAACATCAACTTGTGTTATTCACGATGAGCAGAATTCAGATTAAAAAAAAAGATAAGATAATTAAATGTTATTAAATAGATTAAAAGATTAATTTATCTCTCTATGGCTGTCTAAGGTAGCTAATTCAACGAAGTGTTAACGATAGATTTAGAAATAGATTAATAAAAAGATATATAAAAACAATGATTTGGAATTAGATGTAAGAATTTCCATTTGGTTTAAACGAATTATAAACAACTCTTTCATTTAATATTTATCAAATGACTTTATGCAATGAATAACTGAAGGACCTTTACCATCTGAACTAAATTAAATGGTAACCTAATTTTTCTTTTATATTCAAATCCCACCCACGAAAAATAGTAAACTTATTGTACATAAATGAAGTTTATTTCAGAACAGAACAGAACAATTCTTTACAACTAACTGCTAGACATACCGGCAACTGAATTAGAAACTTTGCAGAAATCAGTCGTTTTCGTATAAGCAGTAGACTGCCATTACCGAATCCTCTTCAATTCCCTGGGCATAGTTCAGTGAAATACTGGGCGGGAACAGATTTCGTCAAATGCTTCAGCTACACAGCAATGACTGAAGGAAGTTCTGTTTGTCCGTGCAAGCCTTCTTAGACAACGTCGATCTAGTTCCTAACAGACTGTCTTAGGACCACAGTTATGCCTCTTATACAAGCAATGTGGGTTATTTTTCCAATGATTAAACACCCAGGATATCTTGCCTTTTGAAAAACCAGTCAGCCCCGCTGTCTTTAAAATTGTGACTCCAGCCAGACAGGTACCTACAATAAGCACTTTATCGAACTCCGAAAGATCCTGTGTTTTTCCCAGTGTGATTAACACTATTGATGATTACTGATCAGCAGCATTCTTAAATAGTTGCGAAGAACGCGTGGTGACGCACATGACCAAGTATTTTGCATATGTGCTGAGTAAGCGACGTTTTCGTATATCTGCATAAATATTTCTAATTCAGTGGCCGGTGTGTATGATGACGGGAACTAGCGAACAAAAACTTCATACATATGTATGAAGTTTTTGTTCGCTAAAATCCTAATTACAAAAATCTTAACAACAGTCCGATCGGCATGAGTTGATCGACCATCTGCAAGTTACTCTTTACATATTGTTCACAATGTAGAATCGAGAAATGAGGGAGGGAGGATACTGACTCTAGTAAATAAGGTGCTGCAACATCCCTCTTAAACAATTAAAACAGAACGAAAAAAAAAACAAAAACAACAACAAAAAAAAAACAGCTCTGCAATTATTTTTCAAAAGCAAAAAAGTCAACCACTATAAAAAGAATATTGCAACAAGCTCCTATACAGCTATTCTTGAAAAATCAAGTTTCTAGAAAAAAATCTTTGCCGTTTCAGCATCGCGTCTGCCAAACAAGAATAGATGACAGTTTTCAATAAGTATATTAATCAAAGCGAAATAGGTGATAAAAATAGTAAAAGTTGTATGCATGTAACTAGTTAATACACTAAAAGTAACTATTTTCACTTCAATTATGAAAACTAAAACGAATTATTTATTTAACAACCTTTTATTTTCATAAAAAAGAACAAATTTATTTCCTTAAAATCAAAACACTGTGGTATCGATTTTAAGATGAAGCATATTAAGTCTCTATAAAAACAATTTGTTATGGTTTTAATTATTACAATTTCCAGCTGGTACAAAAAGCACATAGTAATTTTATTAGGGTCAAATTATTTTAAGGATAGGATCAAAATAGGTCAGTGACTTTAGATACTTAGGTTCAACAATGAAAGAGGGATGGTGAGGCTGAGAAGGAAGTGGGAAGCAGGATACAAGCAGGATGGAAGAATTGGAGAGAGAGATGGCTGGAGTACTATGCGATAAGAGGATGCCGATCAATCTAAAAGGCAAAATCTACAGTACTGAGACCAGCTATGGATATTGTGGCCCTGAGGAAAAATAACATCAGTAGGATGGAGGTAGCGGAGATGAGAATGCTTAGGTGGATGTGCGGTGTGACCAGAAAGGATCGTCTGAGAAATGACTATGTAAGGGGAACGGTGAAAGTTACGAACTTAGGAGCAAAGATACAGAAGGCGAGATTGAGATGGTTTGGTCATGTGATGAGGAGGGAGGAAGAGTATGTGGGAAGAAAGGTCATGCAGATGGATGTGCAGGGGAGGAGGAAACGCGGACGTCCAAAGAAGAGGTGGAGGGAGATGGTGGATTAGGACTTGAGGATGAAGAAGTTAGATGTGGCTACAGCCCAAGTCAGGAGGTTGTGGAGAAGACTCACCACAAACACCGACCCTACTTAAGTGGGAAAAGCTGCAGAAGAAGAAGAATAGGATCAAAATACATGAACTAATCAACATTACTTCTCTCCCGACCACAGAGTTACACTTAGGTTGATAAACATTAAATATGATAAATAACTACCAGAAATAATTTATGCTAATCAGGGGCGGCTCGTGCATAATCACTGCGGAACTTTAGCACCCCCAATTTTTCTCGATATATAAATATATTTATTAATTTATTTATATTTGCTTGTAATATTTAATTTTATCATTAACAATCCTATACAATTCTCTTATGTTTATAAAAAATAATAAAAATCCATCTTGTAGCACTTAGGAGGGCGAAGGACGCTAGCAGCACTGTGTTTACCACAGTGCCATATTGCTACTCGCGCAAGCATATGCACGTCATGGTGAGATGCGAGCTATTAGAGTAATGCGCCACTATCCGTCGCGCAGTTCCACTGTTGTTTATATGCAGTTTGCGCCAGTAGTAGAGTGTTCGTAGTGCTTATCATTATTGTTTACTCCGTCTCTTTAAATATTTGGACATTACAATTAAAGACATAACATTTGTTATAGTTTTTAATTTTAGAACATTACTGGGGTTATGATAATGGATTTTATTTTTAAGTAATTTTGATTAAGTTAAGGGATATTACATCCCATATAGTTTCTTAGCCGAATAAGAAACTCAAAGAGTTTCATGCCGAATACAGTAGAAACTATATAAAGTTCGGCGATTCCAAGCGTAAGCAAATACCTGGATACTGCAGCACTGATCCCAAAGGGTAGTGCAAGCTGGGGCAACTCGTGGTAGAAGTGGAGCGAGCTCCGATCACTATTCTTGATATTTGCCCATAATGTGAACTGGGCAAATATCAAGAATAGTGATCGGAGCTCGCTCCACTTCTACCACGAGTTGCCCCAGCTTGCACTACCCTTTGGGATCAGTGCTGCAGTATCCAGGTATTTGCTTACGCTTGGAATCGCCGAACTTTATATAGTTTCTACTATATTCGGCATGAAACTCTTTGAGTTTCTTATTCGGCTAAGAAACTATATGGGATGTAATATCCCTTAACTTAAACAAGTTATATGTCGCCGAATTGAAGCCTTTGGCTCTTCACATATCTAGTAATTTTGAATTATACTAAACCGTATAATTTTATCGATAATAAACAATATTTTTCATGTTTGATATATTTTTTTTAATTTTTACCATAATTTTGATATTTTATCCAAACACGTATACACTGTACTCGCAGTGTGTATGTATATTTCGAAAGTTGCAGCACCCCCACGATTTCAAACCACGAGCCGCCACCGATGCTAATCATTAATTTAGTTCTTAATACTACTATTATAACAGTCCGTAATATATCTTTCTTGTTACTATATTGAGAGTTCGCTTTGACAGACCTAAGTTCCCACGTTTATTCACCAAAGAAGTACATGCAGCTAGAGGAAACACGTCTCCTCTCCAAACATCCCATCTTAGAACTATGATATATTACTTTCAAGATTACAACACTTAGAAAAAGATTAAAATCATTTGTTATCAATGACATAAGTCGATGCAGAATTGTAAAATCCGTATTTTAAATTAGAATATTTAGGTTTATTTCATAATTCTATGCAAAAATAAATAAATAAATAAACAAACCCGAAATTTAAAAATATTACGCAGCTCAGTTGACAGATGAGAGGCACTAAGATAATATTACATTTTGATCAAACTTATTCCTAAATGGAACACAGAAATGAAATTTCCAAACTGAAATAAGAAATAAATCCATGAAATCCAAGTGAACGAATGAAAAAAGAAAGAACTCCCAAAGAGAACAAAGTAAGCAGGTCATCCACGAATACTGTGGAGTTTTTCTCCATGCTTACTCATTTAAAGCTGCCATCGCCTTCACAAATCACACCGTAGTCACACCTACACAACACGGAAATAGGCGAAAATTGTCGCCTTTCAATAAACGGTGGAAGTAAAAACCTTGACCAGATTGTCAGGAATTTTCTAATCGATTGTTGGCGACAGACGACTTTACTTCTTTCGGACGATTCTAGAGAGACGAATATGACCAACAGAGTACTTTTCAAATACTAACAGCCTTCGGTCGTGTAGCAATCACCTGCTGACAAATATACGAGACATGTGTCCTCAAGGGGACGTTTCAATGTTTATTTTCCTGAATCAAACATTTTCTTCTTGCATTTAAGTGAAAACGCGTTGTGTGTGTGTGTGTGTGTGTGTGTGTGTGTGTGTGTGTGTGTGTGTGTGTGTGTGAGAGAGAGAGAGAGAGAGAGAGAGAGAGAGAGACTTTCAGGAAAAATTTGACACATGCGCGTGCGCGCCAGCACGCACGCACGCACGCACGCACACACGCACACACACACACACACACAGAGAGAGAGAGAGAGAGAGAGAGAGAGAGAGAGAGAGAGAGAGAGAGCGATAAAGCTGCAAAGAAAATATAACTAAAATAACAAACTACTAGTACTTTGTTGCTTTGAATGATTTGCATGGGGAAGGTTCCTATAAATATACAGTACTGTACATTTCTGAAGACAATTTTAAGAAATCTATTTTAATATTTTTTTAAAATATATAATCTATAAAAGAAGCATAATCCTACTCAAAACTCAAAATTATAGAACTGCAATTCGCATGACACACACACACACGTCAACCCCGCTTTCTGCTTATACCCCTGGTAAGTAATATGCTGTCATCAGAAGGTGTCACATTCTCCATGAGAGTAAATGTAATTCGTAGTAAATTCAGATTTCTCTCAGAGGTTATTCTTAGCCTATTGGAATAATAATAACAATCAATGGTAATTATAGGCCCTTAACGCCCACATCTCCCCGGACTGGTTTACGTAACCATAATTTTTGGTTAAGGTGGTTAGGCGTATGTATAAATATATATTCATGTGTACAAATTGCATGTTTTCCTGGTCAGTTTGCGTGCGGGAAGAACTGGGATTTGGGGAGGAAACCCTTCCACTCCCCGTATGAGACAGACTAACTCGCATCCCATTAAAAAGCTCTGATAAAGGTTTCTTGTGCTAGACGGGATTAGAACCCAGATGTTTCAGAACAAGTTGTTAAATCCGACTGGGCCACGGAGACTCATAGTGAAATAATAACGATAATAACTGACATGATATCCCATGGAGTCCAAGGACTCATCACGGGATGCTACTCTACGCTACGCTACACAACACTACACTATCCATTGTCTGCACTACACCATGGGCAACCTGTCATATACTGCCAGTAGTTTTGTCTGTTAATCATGTGTCGTTTCTGGACGATTTGTTTGTTTATTTGTGTGAAGAAAAACACGAGTTTCTGGAAGAAAATCCCTACTATCTCCATATAAGATTGAATACCTCACCTTTATTTGAAAAACTACATATAAAAATTCCTTTCGTTATGAAAAGAATCGAGAGAAGGTGGAGGTCTTTTCCAGTGGAAGGATGCATATCCTGTCGTTCTTTCAGCTGCTCTACGGAAGCGGGATAACAAGCGATCGAAAAATAAGGGCTATCATGAGAAATAATGCTAAAAATCTGGACATTTAAATTTTCAGGTTAATTAAAAATATAATTGCCATTACTCTTTGATTTACCTTCATATTCAAACTTGTCATTATAATCTCATTGTACTAATACAAAATTAAAGATATAAACAACCACTATTATAAAGAACACTTTGATATCCATAACATAATAATTGCAAGACCTACAAAAGTTATTAACACTAATTTCTTACGCTATTTCGTTTTTTAACCTTTATCCCTCCCCCCCCCCCCTGTGGGACGTACGCCCCACGTTGAGAAACACTTTGCTAAACTATTTCCTTTATGAAGATATCCATTGTCATATATTCAAAATATGTTATCTTATGTTTACAGAGAACTAATTAATGAAAGATGTGCAAACAAACTTATTAATAATAATTCGTAATAATATAATAATTCATAAAACTTCGAACTAATAATAATAATAATAATAATAATACCTTTCTTTACTACCAGAGTGAGCGTCAAATCATTCCCAGTTCACTGAAATATAGAAGACAAATCTGACACAGTCGTCTGCTCATTAAACCGTTGATAACTTTAGGGAGAAAATAAGTTACACATTCGATGCATAATACACTACTTTCTTTCGTTGTTGTTCAATAATCTTCAAAATTCCAACTTTCCTTTTCCACCAGCAAAAAAAAAACAAAAACCAGTTAATCATACGAAACTTATTTTACACAATTCACGCATATCACATTACATATAAACAAACAACTTTAAACACAGTTAACACCGTTCGTTTTGATGTAATATAATCCTTGTAACATTCAAGCTATAAAATCAAGACAAATATGCTAACTGAAAATGAGCAAACATATGACGTTATTACCAAGCACAGAATTACCTTCAATAAAAAATAAGTACATATATAAAGTATAAATGGCCTACATAATTACAGATAATTAGGGCATTTACGTTTCAATTACGCCACTAACTACTCACACCGCAAGTTTCTGATTTGCGTTATACGTTATAGGAGGCGCCAACAGGCACACTATTTTTGTGTGCTCTGTTTTGAAATATAAATTATATGTTATGTGAGCATAATATTTAATAAAATTCGTTATAATTTTAGAGTTTATTATATGTTCATAACCGTTTTGTTGATACAAATTATCGAAGTCATTCAGTTACTTGTGCGTCTATAAAAGAAACACGATTAGTAAAACATGTTTATTTATTATTATATTATATTATATAAAACACGATTAAAATAAAAGAAACACTAAAGCATATTAATTTATTTTATTATAACATAGTCGATCTTTGGCGCAGGCAAGTAGGATTTTTCCTCCAGAAACTCGGTTTTTGACTCCGCAACACAAGACAATCGACTGTCGTACTCACACTATTTCAGACAATAATACGGTGTTAGGCCATGGACTATGAGATGGTAGCAGATACTTTCTGCAACACTGTCTGCAGCACTTTCCTCCTTTCCGAATGCCTATGAAAATCATCGAAACACTTGAACCAGCTATCTGTAATGCCTAAGGATAGAAATTGGCTGTAAACCAGTCTTCAAAACCTTAGTTAGAGCTAATCGACCAGGCTTACTCTGGTTGTGGAATAAGAGGTTTCATCATTTTTTAATTTAATTTTATGGATATCTTCGTGAAGTACACAGACTCATCGCCCCAACCATCATTCTCACAATACCTGTCATATTTCGCTTTGAACAAGTACACACACACAACTAGTTCTGTAGTTGTGTGTGCTTAACAAAAAACGAGTTCTCTAGTTCTCTCCACACCAGCCACATACTGAAAAAATGTCCATGTATCAGTTCTATAAAACACTTTACATAACTTATGTCTGTATCACATCCCCCACACTTTCCACTTATCAACCAATTTCGGTAATTTACAAATATTCAATTTATCTCCATGTCAAAGCCACGCATAATCTGTAACCATAACCATCTTGATCACTGGCTTCTGGATCTTCTGTACCCTTCCACATCTTTAAGAAACACAGGTGACCAGATCTGTGCACAGTTGTTCAGTTGGGGCAGCATTAAAGCCTTATAAAGCGGTACAATAACCTGCTTCTTTGCTTGTCAGCATGTTCTTCAATAACTAGGTAATTAATCTTATCAGCTATTTTAGCCACTTCTGCAACATGACCTCCGAATTTTACCTTACAATCCACCAGAATCTCCAAATCTTTAGCCTCATTAATTCCTTGCAGTCCCGTTCCAACAAATATTGCACAGCTGATAATCTTTTCATCCAAAAATGCATAACCTTATACGTTGCCACATTAAACTGAAGCTTCTGTCCCATAAAGTCAGTCTATATAAATTATTAGGCAATATCTTTACATTATCCTTATATTGTTCTGCCAAGTTTTAAATAATCAGCAAGTAACTTGATATGAGCTACTGCTTGACTGACTTTATGGGATACAGTTTATCTGCTACTGTCAATAATCCCTCCCCATTCTGTTCGCACTGCTATCTCCGAAATACTATAGCCCTCACATTCTGTACCAATATTATCTTCCGTCAGCCAAGTCTCGTTAATACCAATAACCTTTCGCTAAGAAGAACTAATCCATGCTCAAATCTCCTATTTCTTATTCTGATGATTCTGGTATTTGGTATATAAATTAGTATCCACCTGAGACCACAACTATTCTTAGATTTTGTACTGACCGTTACATTCTAATTTGATATTTCTGAAACTAAATTCAACATCTGTCCATTCTCACTTTCTGCCGTGCTTGCATACAGCCTAATCTGCATCCTCCTGAATAGCTCCTAGATTTTGCACTTCCAAACTCATGCCAATCAGCAGCACTTTTTTCCAGACTCCTAACACAAAATTAATTCACCTGCAAACTCTTATCCGTATAAAGTATCATAAAGCATCATCATCTTATATCATAAAGCCTTTCTTCGTCTATCAAACTCACATCACGCATCTATAAACTGGTCATCATTCCTCCTGTCCAATCTACGCAATAGAAATGACAGGTTTAGGAAACCGGGATGTTTGCCATACTATTTTTCCTGATGCCTATGAAATCATTGATAGCCATGGGTTCAGCTATTAATGATAGACTAATAGTGAAGACACCGGGTGCTTTACTGCTCTTCCAAAAAAGTTAAGGCTAAAAGAGATTGGCCTACTCCCGTGGAGAATAAAAGCTATTATACCCAACTGAAGGCAATTGTGACGTTTGACTTATTCAAACGTCACAATTGTTTGACTTATTCAAACATCAACATTTCAAGGTAAAGTTGTTTTTTTATTTTCTTGTGTGAAACATTGCATGTTTTGATCTTTATCGCTAATTCATGGCAGTAGTTTTCCCTCTATCACCACCATCTTTAATAATAGAACAGCAAATTGCTATCTCAGCTTCTTTCGCGATAGCTTTTTATGCATGGTGGCAAATGTTCCTTACTGTTCTTTGAGGTCGGTAAGGAACATTTGCAGTTTCGTCATTATATATGCTAAAAACCATTGGTCAAGAGCAACGTTTGGATATTAAATTGTTCAAAAGACGATTTGAGGCATCATAGATTTCCAAAACTGAATTACAGGCACGTTGAACATGATTTCGAGGTAGGACTACCATGGGTGTTGTCAGAAATAACAGAAACTAGAACTTGGAATATAAATTCGCAGGAGGACTATTTTAAAGAGAATAGCAACAATATGTATTTAATTTGAGCTCTATATCATTTTTTGATTATTTCGGGAATGCTTCGGTATCATTCGGTATGTGCAATAATTCCTACCAGAAATATTTCTCTCTCTCTCTCTCTCTTTCTCATCTGCATGAAAGACGACATGTTTGCATATATTCTTTTTTAGGGAAGTTTCCCAGTACAAACAGTCTTAAATGTCTTCTGAGAATTCTCATGGCTGATTTCTGATGGCTCCACATGAAACTTTAGGCTTTTTTTTCCATTGTACAAGTTTCCAAAATTCAAAGTCAGTCTACGAGGTACACATACTTACCACTGAATTAGAAAGCTTTATATAGATATACATAAATTATTTACGCAGCGTATATGCAAAATACTTAGTCATGTGCGTCATCACGTATTCTAGACAGCTATTTAAGAATGCTATGCTACTGGTTAATAATCGTCAATAGTATTGATCGCATTGGAAAAAACAAGGGAACTTGCGGAGTTTGATTACGGGCTTATTCTTGGTGCCCGTCTGACTGGAGCCATGAATTTGAAAAGAGCAGAGCGCACTGGTTTCTCAAAAGGCGAGATATCCTGGGTGTTTAATCAGTAGAAAAATAATCCACATTGCTTGTCTAAAAGCTTAACTGTGGTCCTAGTCAGGAACGAGATCGATGTTGTCTGAGACGGCATGTACGGTCAACCAGAACTTGTGCAGCAATTTAATCGAAGCATTTAGCGATAGCTGTTTCCGGCCAATATGTCACCAAACTATGTGCAGGGAATTGAAGAGGATCGGTATTGGCAGTCGCGTGGCCGGTACGTGCAGGTTGTAACATTCTGTATGCAATTTAAATTTACATTTAAAATGCAATTTTTTTCTTACTTCACATTTTGTGCCCGCATTGAAGGGTTTTATGGTACCTCAAATATGCCCTATAGTGCAAAAAAAAAAAAAAAAACATTTGATGCTTTAATGGAAGAAATAGAGCGTTGCACCTTTAGTTCGTGTATGTGAAAGAAATCAAAATAGGGCTGGTAGCTTTTAAATATACTCATCAGTTCCAAGATGAAACCAATTAGTATTTCTTTAGCAAAATAAAAAAAAAATTCTAACTATTAATTATTTGGGAGAATAAAGTGAAAAGGATAAATCGAATAGGAATCGTCGGAATTGCTTAGTTAACCAAATATGGAATATTTTATGCTTCTTCATTAATAGTTAATTATTCATATAACATAATATTAGAGAGATATTCAACTGTTAACGTTTCATTAAAAAATCAGCTAACGCCTTTTATTCTCCTATAGTTAAGAGAGGCTGTTTTAGCAATATCTAGCTTTTGGAGATTGAGTGGACAATTCAATCTCCACCGGTGGTAGAGATAGCTGACCCAAATCATTTATTATGATAAACATGTTTCGATCCCCTTAATGAGGAAAAAAATATAATAAATATCCCTTTATTCGGTGAAATGTCTGAAACATCACGTTTCTTACAAAGCAAGCAATATTTTGTGAGATAAATCCATTCGTACAAATGTCTTATTCTAAGACTAGAATCTGTCGTTTTAATTTCTAGACATTTTTCTATAAAACAAAATACTCGAACGGAAAAATTATCACTGTTTTTGTTTTCAGTTTGGAAGCGTCCTGGTCCTGGTATAGTTTAGTAAACTAGAAAATACAACAAAAACTTACTGAGAATAATTTAAATATAGACGAAGTACATTTGAAATTGAATATCCGAATTAAGATCTCACTCACTCAGTTTTATTTCTCCTTGATCGCAGATAAATTTATACATTCCTGCGTTAATTAAGGATCGACATTAATGATGTTTAGAGAACTGTTCTCAATCTGAATAAAATTAGACAATGAGTCGTTATTATTTCCAAATTTCCAAACATGAGGCTATATAAGTAATACTATACCAAATTATAAGTTGTCAGATATTTACGAGCAATCATGAGTTATCGTGTTTGTTGCTGTTTCTTTTCCATCTTTTCCCATTAACTAACTAATGAAGGATGTTCACGAAGGAACAACATTACTACTAGCTATAACATACTGCTAACTATGTTATAGCTATAATTTTTAATATATTATAGATTATGCAGGCTGTTACGGCGCTAAAATTTCAAAACTATTCACTATTCTTCACTTCTTTTGTAACAAGAACTGGCAATCTGCTTGCACTTGGATGTTTCATTAACTGATACATTATGCAGAATTATGGCCATCATCTCTTCATTTTTAAGAAAGAATTTCGAGGATGAAGAATGAGATTAGCATTTTGTTTAAGATGCAAGATAAACAATGCGAGACTGGATTCCTTCGTAGTCGGACGTGTCTATTAGTTGTGTATGCTCTCAGACGGATTTTCTCAGTTTTCGGAGGACACGTCCAGATCCCGAGCAGAAAAAGCATCCTTCTCTTTTAAAGTTGGTTAATTCCTTATTTGAAAAGTCTAGCAGTTTCTCTTACTCTAGACCAGATATGAAACAAAGTCTCTTATGCAAGTAACTTGACGAAAGCTAGGAGCCACGTGAAAGATTGTTTTAAGCGCATAAGGTTGGTAAGTCTACAAACATTCCTCTCGTCCCAGACTAGGTACGAAATCAGCTTCACCCAAGTGACCCATCACGGAGGTTATAAGCGACGTGAAAGAAGTTTTCTGTTTCCTATTTCAAGCAAAATGCCTTGCACAGTATGATCTACATGTGGACCACAATTACACGTTGTTTATTACATATGATTACGTTTGTTGCGAAGAGGCAGACTGGATTCGTTGTTTGGAATTATTGCCGAAACAACTAAGGCTTTGAGGAGAGCGCATTACGTCTGTTAATTAAGGTTATTCTTCTAACCAGTTTGCCTGTTTTGAGGGAATGCAAACAACCGAGTTTCCCCGGGAAAAAAAATCTCTCAAGTATGAGACCGACTTACTTTCGATTGAAAAGTCCTTATAAAGGTTTTAGCGTCCTTGTCGTTACCTAGTGAGCTACGGAAGCCCAGAGATCAGTAAAAAAATATTGTTTAGAGTGGTTTTTAAGAGTATAATTTAAACAGAAAAACAAAACATATATACAATATATTGTACGCCCACAAATGCGAGATCCTTCGACACTTGTGCGCATGTCAGAAGAAGGAGAATCTATTCTGATAATAGGGTAATCAATCCTTCTTGTGGGATGAGTTGTTTAGTATTACACATCGGAAAATTAACTTTTCTTTTATGAACATTGTAGTTTTTAAAGTGGTAACCATTTTGCTTGTATAACAATTGGAAAATTTTACGTATAAAGAACGTGATTTTGCGTGTTGGTGTGACCAATTCGTACATACTTTATTTCTTTCTTCCCTTCAGCACAGTGGCGGCCCGTACATAAGCACTGCGACACTGCAGCACCCCCAAGGAAAAAATTAAAAAATTAAATTTTGTTTGTGTTTTTAAATAATATCAATGCTTACAACATTATATAAATACAGTACAACATGTTAAAGGTTACATGTTACAGCTTATGTTTTGACATTGATTGAATAGTTATAATTGGAATTGTTCGATTAACGCTTTAGATTACGAAACAAATCGACTGCGCTTGTCATTGCACGTTACGTCATTCCCACACTGCTCAAACGGCAGTGTATTTTTAGTATGCTTACGCGCCTTATTTCTGTGAGATATGAAACTTTTATTGTTGGCTTGGCGCGTGTGCGTGGTGAACTATTTTTTTGTAAATCTTATTTTATTTTGTTAAAATAACATATAATTATTTATTTATTATAGATACAAGGTTGGATTATGACGAATGTCACTGTTGAAAATTGGTGTTTGTTCGTGGTGAGGATGAAATATTTTTAATAAAGCAATTTTTAATATGTAAATTTTTTTTATTAATAAATTCGTTACTGATTAGGAAAAAAAGTTGTTTTTTTTGTTGTTGTTCTATATGCAGCACCCCCACTTAAAATTTTCACCACTGCTTCAGTGCATGAACTGACTCTTGGCATCTGCCAGACTCAGTTCTTTGGACTGTTGGCGTACAATACTGCATATGCAAAGGTTTATCATACTGATAGAGACGTGTATGAATAAGGAATATGTACCACTCTCTTTGACAAGGCGGATGAGTAAAAACGAAGCATTTTCTTGGAGAATTTTGAATTTTTGCCTTAGAAACATAGGCAAAATAAAAAAAACAACAACATTTTTTTTAAATATTGAACACTAATTGTGATTTGATTATTTAATTGTGATTTCTCTAAAAATCACAAGTAGATAAATAATAATATATTCGTATGGGGTATTCCCACTTTCTCCCCTGTCCCTTTGTGGGAACGGGTTGAGCCCGCTTGATGAGGGGTTA
Organism: Typopeltis vanoorti; assembly: GCF_054136105.1. Taxonomy (NCBI): domain Eukaryota; kingdom Metazoa; phylum Arthropoda; class Arachnida; order Uropygi; family Thelyphonidae; genus Typopeltis; species Typopeltis vanoorti. The sequence goes on along the minus strand of NC_143567.1, from coordinate 60,701,662 downwards.
AGTATATGTATATTTATGTAGATCCATGTGTGGGGGGTGGGGGTGCACTGGACCCGTTTGCCTGTTCTGAGGGACGAAAAACCTCTCTTCCTCCGTATGAGACCGGCTAACTCACTTTTAGCTGAAAAAGAGAAGATAAAGGTTTTTCATGTTATGGATGGAAATCGAACCGAGGTGTTTCCGATTGAGCTACGGAGGCTCTAATCAGAAGTAAATAATGTTATGTTATTAATATTATAATACTTATAATGTGTTATCAACATTACACCGCCAAGTATAAGTAGATTACACCAGTATTGTAATCAAAAGTCTTTATGCATTTTTTTAAATATCTGTGACGTGTCAGGAAGGAGAAGTCTGAAGCTTTTAAAGAAAGGGAAATGGTCCAACAAATTCCTTAAAAGAAACAAGCAAAAACAGTGGAATATCATTTCAGGATCTTTTAAGGATATCTGTCATCTTCTTGCTACTTTTATCTATGCATATTGCGTGCCAGTTACTCTACAAGTACTTGTGCTAATATAGTTCATGTTTCAATGTGTATCAACTTGTTGTAGATTTTTTTTTTTTCCTCAGCAGTAATGTCTTTATTTTTATACTTTCTAGTCTTAGGGAGCACTGAACTTTCTACGACTTAGAGTAGATAACAAAATTTAAATTCACTAAAAAACGAAAAACAAATAGGCTCACAAATATGGCAGGAAATAATTAACCAGAATAAGCATAAAAATGTGCTATTTTTACAAGAACAGGAAACAAATAAATATGCAAATTTATAAAAATGAATATTTCATCGATGGGCACTCATTATAACTATATTCTTTTTTTTTTTTCACGTTTTTCTCCATTTTCGCCGCTAGAAGGAAACAATCAAACTTTCATTACGTAGCAGCCACTTCATACCTTAGCAGACGACTGTCTAGTTGCCTGCTAAGAAGACATAGAGATAGTCTGCACATTCTAGTCTCTTGCAAGGAGAAATGGACCATTACTCAAGCAAAGAATGCATCCCATATCTTTAGCATCTGCTTATTAAGCAATTTTTTTAAGACATTGGTTCTCGTGCTGATATTTTGTACTATTATCGGATAAGAATGGCTTCACCTAGCAATTCCTGTCGTGAAAAGGTCGTAAATATCTTTACGCCGCTCATTCAACTGCCTCTGAATCACGTTGTATCGCATCTCCTGCTATGCCATACTTCGCCCACATATGACATCCATGTAGTTAACAAAAAAAAAAAAAAAAAACTACACAAAAGATACTAATTTCTTCTTTTGTGCGATGATCTTATTCAATTCCACACACCAAGAGGAAGCGCTAGTAAGAAATAATTCTCTTAGGCAGTAGCAGTAGTCTGAGAGAATTATCATTTCATGTTCATTTAATAGTGTAAAATAAAATCTGTAGGTCTAATTTGGAACGGCCCTATCAACGAATTTTTTAAATTTATGTCCAGACTCAAAGAATGGTACTTTTCATGATTTGGTGCGTTTACGAAAACAAATTTTGAAAGGCCTCAAACATCGGATTAAATATTACATTATTTTAAAATATTTAACAGAATGATTTTAAAGTTTCAATTTAACTAATTGTAAAGTTTAAAATTAGTTAGTACGTTTAAATTTCGAATGTTAAATTATTATACAATATAAATAAATAAATAATATTATTTAATATTATTAAATATTAAATATAAATATAATAAATTATTATAAAACAGAAAATTATTAATAATTTTATATAATTTTATTAAATATTAAATATAAATATTGTGTAATTATTGCATTTGTAACTCAGTTGGTTTCGACGAAGCCGTTTGGTTGCAAAGCCGTAGGTTCTAATTGCGTGCAGGACAAAGCAAAGAATTGTTATCAGGGTTTTTTAATTGAAGGTGAGTTGTGCGTTCTCGTACTGAGGTGAAGTGATTTTTCCTACTAGAAACGTGGATTTTTATCTGGACAAACAGGCCAGAACATACGCAATTTACACACAAAAATATACATTTAGGCTTAAGACTAACCACGTCATAAGATTATGGTTACGAAAGCCAATTTAGGCAAGTCATGGACCTTAAAGACAATGTAATTAATCAATTATTATTATTATTATTATTGAGAGGGCGCTTTAGCAGCAAGCGGTCACAAGCATTTCGATGCTCCCATATTTTAAGTTGAAAAGTAGATCTTTTCTTGTGAATTAAAATTTAAAGTACATCAGTGAACTCCGTTCTTCAAGACGAACATATAGATGTAAAAACTGTAAGTATCTGTTAAGTAATAAGTAAAATATAAGTATTCAAAGTTCGAAGTATACGTTGGTCAACTACGCGAGAAAAGAACAAAGGAAGACGCCATATTAGAAATTATAGGAAGATCGTCAAACAAGAAATATGAAGTGCTACAAATGCCAAGAAGACCTAACGGGGGAAGAAAACCACGTAACATGTAGGAACTGCCAAAGAAACATGCATTTTCTATGTTCAGGATTGTCTGAGGCTACTTGGGCAGCGAAAATCAAACAAGAATCGTGATGAGTGGAAGTGTCCCCCATTGCAGAGACAACAAAGGAATGTCGCCTTCGAGCGCAGGCGGAAAACAGCCAATGCAGAAAACAACCACAGGCAGTAAACAGCTATCAACAACAGAGGGAATTAAAAACAAAGAAAACAACAACGGAAACCCAGGTGAGCCAACTTTAAATGCATTACTTGAAAATAGATTACAAAACCTAAAAGATTGTTAATCGATTTTGTTGGAGAACTATTTCAAAACATACCGCACAAATTAAAGAAAAATTCAACCAATATGAGGAAATTATTAAATTTAATAATAATTCAGTAGAAGGTATGTTACAGACCGTTCGAGAAATTAAAAACTGCGTCAAAGAGCTAACTGAAAGACAGCATAATTTAATTAAAGAGACAACGGACCTATGGCAAGAACTAAACTCTTTAAAGCAACAGAACTCTCAAACCAACAGTAGTACAAAAATGATCTCCTCATAGATGGTCTCCCAGAAATAGCTACAGAACATTTAAGAGACACTGTAATACAACTAAGCCAAAAAATCGGCTCTCCCATTGAATCAAGAGACATCCAGTCAGTGCATTGGTTACCACAAAAAAGGAAAAGAGAAAATAATACCCGTCCTTCTCCCGTCGTAGTGCGACTCACCAACAGCCTAACAAAAAGTACACTTATAAAAGCTAGCAGGATTAAAAATCCAGTAGTCAAGGATCTGAAAGGAGACCACGACAATACCCCAATATACTTGTCCGAATACCACACGCCATATTATCAGAAAATATTCTACCAAGCAAGGAAACTAAAAACAGAAAACAATTACCAGTTTATATGGATAAGAGACAGCAAAATATTCCTCAGAAAGACACAAGACGCAAAACCAAACGAAATAAAATCCGTAGATAACCTCAACAGGCTGTCACATTGAAAGGAATATTGACAACTCGTAAAGAAGGACCAGCACCCCAACCAACATGAATGCACACTATCAAGCAGACGTAATCACCCCGGAACATGATAATTGCCACATTCTGAAATCAATAACAGAATGAAAACAACTGACAATCCCCAAAAAAGCACTATCAATTCTCCACATCAACATCAGAAGCATTCAAAAATACTGGCTGACCTTGCAAGCTTATCTGAAGGAAGATATAGACGAAATAGACATTTTAATACTGACTGAAGTATCTACGACAAACGAAGAGGCATCCTCCTACCAAATGCCACACTTCCAACAACACAAACACTGCAGACAAACAAAACGAGGCGGTGGTATAATAATATTTACCAAACATAAACTAGAAGTAACAGAAATAAACTATAAATTAGAATACGCAGAAAACATATTCATCGAAATTAAAAACATCAAACAAGAAAACTCCCTGATATTAAACGCAATATACAGACCACGCAACTTAAGTACCACAAAATCCCTAGAAGAACTAAACAGATGGCTTTCAACCACGAAAGTAGGCACCTCAAAATACTTGATAATAATAGGAGACATTAATATAAACATTAGGAACATAAATAACAACACAGAACAATACCTAGACCTATTATCGGCATATAACATAACCCCATCCATACAGTCGTATACACGAGAAGAGATAGTCGGAAACACAACTTCAACCTGCATTGATCATATAAATATAAGGGCCCCTCCAAACAGCCACACAGCAGCCGTCATAACATGCAAACTGGCAGACTATTATTTCACAGCATTGCAGTTACACACTAAACCAGAACCCATAAACATCACTGAGACTACAAAACAGTATCATAGCATTGTAAACGAAGCAATAGTGAACGATGAAATCAGAAAAACAGACTGGATGCAGATAGCATCTTTAGACTCTGCTGAAGTTGTATATAATAATCTTAAACTTGCATTTAACAAAATATATAACAAAGCATTAACACAAATAAAAACACGCCCCCAAACGAAACAAAATCCATGGATAACAGACGACATACTAACAGACATACAAAGAAAAGATGCCCTATGGAAACAACTTCGTCAAGGAAGTCGCCGAACAATATCGCTTTAAAAGCTGAATACAAAAGAAAACGGAATCTCCTAACAACCCAGATTAGAAAGGCAAAAAGAAACTATTACAGCAACAAATTAACAACAGCTCAGAATGACATAAAGGAAACCTGGCACCTGATTAATGAAATGCTGGACAATATACACAGAACCACTGCCTCAGAAACAATAAAACACAGTTTTGCCTGCGATCCCAAATCCCTCAAACAGCTGGCAAACAACTTTAATCAGCACTTCGTGAACTCTGTCCAAAAGCTACAAGAAACTACCTTTCCTCACACAAACGAACATTCTCCACTAGGTCCACGAGCAACCCAGTCGATGTGGTTCCCCACAGTAACAAAAGAAGAACTATCACTGGCAATTCAACAAATTAATCCTAACAAAGGACTGGGGATAGACGGAATCAGACCAAAAGACATCAAGAAACACTCAACCGACATACTTCCAGTTATACAAAAACTGTTAAATAAATCTTTCAAACGGGACACTTCGTTTACAATGCTATGATACTGTTTTGTAGTCTCAGTGATGTTTATGGGTTCTGGTTTAGTGTGTAACTGCAATGCTGTGAAATAATAGTCTGCCAGAAAGAAACAACCTTTTCTCACACAAACGAACATTCTCCACTAGCTCCACGAGCAACCCAGTCGATGTGGTTCCCCACAGTAACAAAAGAAGAACTATCACTGGCAATTCAACAAATTAATCCTAACAAAGGACTGGGGATAGACGGAATCAGACCAAAAGACATCAAGAAACACTCAACCGACATACTTCCAGTTATACAAAAACTGTTAAATAAATCTTTCAAACGGGACACATACCTGAAACACTGAAGACTGCATTAATCACACCCATACACAAACAGGGAAAAAGAAACATAATAAGTAATTACAGACCTATCGCCACGCTGCCTGTAATCAACCAAATCATGGAGCGCATTGTACATCAGAAACTCTCCACATACGTTGAAAAATTTCAAATCATACCCAAAACACAATATGGTTTTCAAAAAAATAAAGGAACAGCAACACTTCTGGAAGATTTCACAGATCTAATAAACGCTGCATTGGATAAAAACAGAATAACATTAGTGGTATTCATTGACCTAACAAAAGCATTTGACACACTAACACATAAAACTTTGTTAATGAAACTTACCCATATCGGAATTGGAGGTCGTCTACTCCAGTGGTTTAAAGCATACACGAAAATCAGAAAGCACATTACACTTATAGGATCAGCATACAGCAAAGAGGTACATGTAACCTGTGGAGTACCGCAAGGAGCTGTCCTATCTCCCATTCTATTTAACATATACACACACGGCATAAGCCAACTCCCCTTAAAAAGTAAAATCTTCCAGTATGCAGACGACACGGCCATAGTATCCATTCACAACAATGCAAATATCGCTCATACAAATATGCAACACATCAATCAAATCACTAACTGGTTAACCGAAAACGGCATATATATAAACCCTGGAAAAACAAAGCTAATGATATTCAAAAACCCCCAAACCCTGCCCATAGAAACTAAATATCTCACTATCAAACAGTCATCCTCCTATACACAAAGTGCAGAACCTAAAATCACAACCATCACACAGGTGAAAACAACACGCTATCTTGGACTTCACTTCGATGCTGATCAAAGTTGGAATAGCCATACAAACTACCTACATACCAAGCTTAGGATAATAGCAAGCAAACCATACAGATTAAAAGACATTGCCCCAACCCACATAAAAATACTAATCTATAAAGCATTATGTGAAAACATTTTAAGATGTGCAATCACATCATACGCATTCTGCGCAGACTACAGACTTAATAGGCTACAAAGGTTGCAAGATAAAATGGTAACACTGATATTCTGGGAACAACCAACTCTTATGCAGGAAGCATGGACAAAACACAAAATATTTAAGGTGAAACACTTATACCACTACACAGTCATGTTAAAACACTACTACAGCCCAACATATAGAGTAACCAGAACAACATATCAAATAACAAGACCACAGTCAACAAACTACATAACATATAAGGACAACAATCATCACGGCAAAGCCACCCGAAACTTCTACGTACCTGACATGATAAACAAACTGCCGTTCGACAACAGAAACCTAGAAACATACAGAGAGCTGAAACAGGCACTATATAAATATTATAGCGAGAATGAAAATTAGAGCAATTCCTGTTTCTCTCCCCCACAACCACACATGCACACACACACACAAATCTATGACACCCCCCTCTCAAAAACTATCACTATAAGAACACAAAGAAACAAACACACCATGTCTAAATCCAACCCTATTTGCACACACACACACACACACAAAAGTTAAACTATAATAGCAGTCGAAGTCTTCCAAGCACGTACCAACAAACAGTAAAATCAACACCTGGCTTGTGACCAGTATAGGAACATAACCATGAAACTACCACCCTCTATCATCTATTATCTTTCTCAGATAAGCTCTGCTAAGCTTCAAGGAAGAAAATTATTAACTTGCATATCTGTTATACACAATTGTAATAGTTATAAGTATTATATATATACAATTACTACAGCAACTATGTATGCAATTCATCTGAGACATAAAAAAATAATAATAATAAATAAATAAATAAAATAAATAAATTATTATTATTATTATTATTATTATTATTATTATTATTATTATTATTATTATTATTATTATTATTATAAATTCAAAAATTCTGTATACTCCTTATTGTAAATATTAGAAGAACATGTGTTGTAAAAACATAATATAGAGGCAAAAAGTATTTTGTAAAAAAAAATTTCTAATTGAAATCCAATGTAGAAAATGAAGCACTTTGTGCTGAAATTCTCTAAAATTATAAGTTGCAATGTCACTCAAGATGTTCATTGTAAGTGTAAATATTTTAGTATATCAATAAAAATATTATCATATCAAAAATTATTATTATTATTATTATTATTATTATTATTATTATTATTATTATTATTATTATTATTATTATTATTATTACTTTGTAAATGAAAAGGAAAACACTTCAGTTGTGTGTTTATGGATGCCCAAAGTGTAAATCCAGTACTAGCCATTTGGATAAAAATTTAATCTGATTTGTTAAACAAATACCACTGTCTTCATTTTGATCAGTTGTTCTAAATTAAGAACACTTACTAACTTCAGATATTAATTTTTGTCAAACGACACAGATGAAATGCTAAATATGTAAGTATACCAGGTGACCTACTAAGAATCCAGACTTCAATAATAGGTGGTTCCTGGAGTGATTTCATGACAATTTATATCAATATGGACCCAGGTCACCATACTTCTTGAAATCGGGAGTACATAAATATGAACTTAATAATAATAATAATCAATGTACTTAATAATAATAATAAAGAATATATATATATATATATATATATATACATATATTATTTATATATATATATAAATGAACTTAATAATAATAATAATAAATAATATATATATATATATACATATATATCAGTGATAAAATGTTGAGATTTTACTAATCTATAAAGCAAGAATAAAGTTTGTTTATTATTTTTTGTAAAAGTATAATAAATAAATAAACACTTGTTTAATTTTAATATCGCTTAACAGTATACTGTATATTCGCTTAACAGTATGTTAAGTTAACTTTTGCAGCTTGAGCTTAATGGTGTTATTCGTCCATTTTACCCCTACTTGATTTATTATTCGGACGCTAGGTACATTGCTTCATGCAAACACTTCTTAACCGCCTCCCATGCACTATCAACTTCTAGCCCTTGCAGTTTTACATGCCATGGCACTGAACCAATCAAACTCCTAAGATTGTCATACTTACCAGCCCGATAATTCCACATGTACCCTGTCTTAATTGTAAATTCCACACCTTTAGCAAACCTCCCAAGTCAAGACCATATGATCACTCTCACCAGTTGGTGGCAACGTGGTCATATTCGTTACAGTCAAATTCTCAGATGCAATTACTAGGTCAAGCACTCTCTGACCGCTAGTATTTTCCATTACATGCTGTAGCAGATAGTTATCCCTTAATAACCGCATAAAATCCAATTCCTTCCTCCCATGTGTCCTCTCTTCCTCCCAATCAATGTTACCATAGTTGAAATCTCCCATAATAATTACCCCACCTTCCACTAATTTCTTCTATTTTCTTATGCATACTATCTCCACCATCTATTCCATCACCTGGTCTATAGCAGCACTTAACTGTATATTTTGTTCTGCTAGTTTCAATCTCACATCAAATAGCCTCAAATATGTTCTTTTCTCTATCCTGCAGTTCCATTTCTATTCTTCTTGGCTGTAGCTCATCAGCTATCATCAATAACACTCCTCCCCCATTTTATTCTCCCTGCCACTCCTGAACACACCATAACCCTCACATGCAATTCCACTAGCTGTGTCATCTTCTGTCAGCCATGTTTCACTAATGCCAATAACCTATGGTCTGGAAGTGCCAACCAAGGCCAAAAATTCTTCCTTCTTGTTCCTAATACTTCTGGCATTTGTATACATGAATTGCAGAAGCCCATTTGTCCCATCCCTATTTTGATTCCTTATACTAACTATCCCATTCTGATTCATGGTCTTTCCTACTCGCTTAGGCATATTACACACATTCACACACTCAACTGTCGCCCTAAAATCTGCATATCTACTCCCCCCTTAATAACTCTAGTTTCCCTGATTCTGCACATTCACTTCCACTACATTCTACAGCACCTTTTTAAATCTCCGTACACTAAATCCATTCAAATGTAAACCATCCATTTTATATAAATCCTTTCGCCCATCGAACTCATTCCACACCACTCATCAAACATAATTCACGCATAAAGGCATTAGTAATTATGGCCCTCCTTCTATACTCTTCACTGTCATACCGCGGTAACAGACTCACCATCCTAACTCTCTCACTCTTCTCTTTTGCTACCTCAAGCAATTCCTTCACATCCTCACTCATGGCCTTTTTGTGTCCTTTCAAATCATTTGTGCCTGCTACCAGTATCACTTCTTTCACCCGCTGCTTTTGCATTCTAATTGACTCGCTTACATTCTTAACGTTCGCACCGGGTTGGTACGATTTTGTTAAACTCTCAACTAACACACCTCTTACTAAGGAATTTAAATACAACACACGCTCTTTCATTTTGTTTACACTCACTATCATACCCTTATTTTTTCTATCATACTTGGTAAACATTTTTGTCAACGCTCCAGCTGCCGATTTGCCCTATGTATCGCTCCGCGTAATAGAGCGATCTCACTCATTACGTCAGTATCATCATTTTTATTCTGCGATGATTCATTCAATCGTCCTGTATGTTTACCTTCATTCTCACTTTCAATGCCACTCTCACAGCTATCAGGTACTACCTCGAAAATATCACCATTCATACCTCGAATATCACTGTTATCTAGATTCTCACTTTCAACATCGATATCACTCACACGACCTGAAGCACACTTTAAATGAAATGCTAAATATGTGCATACTAACACCTCACATTCTTTACACTTTTTGCACACATTCACTCCACTATCGTTGTTTAACCAGACTCCAGCCGCTCTCCTCAATGCATACATTTCGCAAATGGTACACTGAATCAAATCCTTTAAGTTAAGATTTTTAGACAAATATGGCGACCTGGACGCTATCTTTGTATTCCTGTTTATGGGAGCCATGTGCACAGATAATCGTATCTATCAATTTACTATTAAAATACTCAAAAGACACACAAAAATCACCCAGACACGCTAAAATACTAAAAGTAAACAATACTATGTAAATACTATGCAAATTCATCAATTTTTATTCAAAAATATCATTTATCTGTTCAGGAGCTATCCACAAACCACATACCATATAGCCCTCTAGTGGCTAGTTGTTCAGTTGTTCAATTAACTGCAAAAATTCAAAAAGATTCAAAGTGCCGCTCCCTCCCCTCTACAATGGCTACGCCTCTGGGTCCCCCATTTGTTAAGGCAAGGAGTGATGACTGTCAAACAAACGAGCTATTTCTAACTAATTTCTTCCAAAGCCTATCGATTCACTTAATCCATCCTCAAGAAGCATCGGTCGAGAACTTAAAGAAATGTAGCTATTGCAGTTAAGCTATTGTGAAAATGAAGTTGTACACGCATGCATTTTCAAGGAACATTTCAAAAAATACCAGCACGTCACATTTTTTTTTTTTTTTTTTTTTTTACTGTCTGGTACTCTTTATGTTGTTTCCTTTCAACTTTGACCTTCGTGACACTGTCATTTTTTTTTTTTTTTTTTTTTTTTGGTAGACTGTGGAGTTATTTTGCCAACCGCTGAACTATTCCATCATAATTTTATTTTGCTGTATTTTGTTTAACTGAAATTCACAGTGATTCAGGATGTTTGTAAGTATCGTATAACCATAGAGATAACATCCAATAAATATCATTTGTAACAAATAGCTTGTTGAAAATAAATAACATAAGCATTAATGTGTAGCGATATATCATCGAATATTTACCAACAGCTTATGGTCAGCTGTCAGCGCCTGACTTGTGAAAAGGAAAAAGTTGTTATTGTATTTATATTCATACTTCATCCTTCGCTACTGTTTAAAAAACAGATGAGGTTTTTAAGTGGCCTTTAAGTGCATCATGAACCTTAGTCTGCGCTGTTGGAAACTCGACGCCCAATAACAAAAACAACTTCAAATTTGATGGTCATTACTTCAGTTGTCTTTCACTACTTTTATTCAACTAATTATGTGACGCAGTGGTCAAAGAAGAAGAATCATTGCCATGCGTCTTATATGCTTTTATAAATTGGTTATGCAAAATATTTGAATAATCAGAATGTTTAGAAATTATATTGACAATAACAGGTTCATAAGAGCCTTACAGCTTTAAATATACACTGTCCAATCAAATTATTAGGATCACTGTCCTAGTAATTCATAGGCCTTCCGCGTGCTGCTAGAAAACTGCCGCTACGTGGCGTGACATGAGCTTTATAAGACATTCCGCATCGCAGGAGGTATGATAGATGAAGAGTGATGGTGGTGATTAATACCCTTGGAGGGTAATGGATGGCAATGCTGTAGCCAATGAAGTTCTAACTGAGGCTCGGCTATTGCTGTTACCCTCCTACCATGATCAGAGCTTTATAGCTCAATAACACCTTATCCTTACATTGTCCTCTACAGATAGCGGGGAATATGAAAAGCATTCTTGCTTCGCCCTTTTAAGCCAGTCCTTATAAGGACTAAGGTATGATAGATTTTCGGTTTTGGATTATTGAGTTTTAAAGCGATGATGTCTGACGTTCGGATTTTGATAGTTGATATAAAATGTGATTCAAGGAATTTTGGCTAGTAAATTTACTAGAAGTAAATAGTTTTACTACTATAATCAATGTTTATTTTTCAAAGAGGTCCAAAGAATCAGCTAAGTAGGTAAGTCAACAAATTTCAAAACAAGGGCGATACGCTAGGCCTACTGCCATTAATATTGCCATTGTTTCATTGCTTCTTATATTTCATTAGAAACTGTCTAATTATTATTGTGGAAAGGGAAAGTCATGTCCTGCTCTACAGAACAAGGCTTGGTCTAACCATGGATGCACCGTACGAACTTAATTTTAAACAGCTTCTGGCAATATTTAAACACGTAGGCAATCTGCTTCACACAAAATGGCCAGGAAAAGTTGTAGTTCATGAAATAAAAGAAGTTGATTCAGATGATTCTCAACTCTTAGAACTTCTTCAAGACAGCGCTAGCGAAATAGCAACAACTGCTGAGGATAATCCCCTTACTGACCATACCGATTATCAAGAGGTTCGCGCTCGCAAAACACGCAAAACTGCAGCCGCTGAACCACCCAATGCAGATGAAATGGAAGAAGATGGCCCTGTCTGGACTCTCCTACCTCCTCAAGAGAAAAGATACCCGATTATTCTGCGTAAAAAGAATAAATGGATGTCGCTAAGGACTACGATGTACAAGTTACAGATCTCATACAGCCAAGCGAAAAATGTCACAGACGGTATTAAAATCCAACCCAGGACAGTGATGGATTATCGACGGTTAACCTCTGAATTCAGTACCACACGTTTTCATTAGGATCAGTAAAAAACCTCAAGGTGGTGATTAGAGGTGTATCTGAAGATGTTTCCACAGAAGAAATCACTGCAGATCTACACAAGATTTACCACCCGTAAAGGCCAGCAGAATGATCAGGAGAGACAGGACTCCACTGCCACTGGTATTAGTAGAGATCAATCAAACCTACAAACACATATATGATCTGGCGTCCATCTGTGGGCTGAAAATCACTATAGAACCATTAAGGAAAAAGGCTTCAACAGGGCAATGCCGAAGATGTCAGAAGTTTGGTCACGCCCAGAAAATGTGCAAGGCTGAATTTAAATGCTTAAAATGTGGGGTCAGCCACCCAACAAATACATGCTCTAAGCCAAAATCCACCCCGGCTAAATGTGCCAACTGTGGCCGTCCTCACACTGCTAACTACAGAGGATATGCACACAATCCAAGAAATAGAAAACCAGAAGAAGGAACATCCTCTTCCTCTCTTAGCACACCTACATCAGAGACTACTTCACACCCTCCTAAAGATCAACATAAAGGGTCAGAAGCCCATCTGCTGAAATCAGAGGCCCCTAAAAGAACAACTCAGAAACAATAGTCCAGGACATATGCGGATATAACTCGCCCTAAACAGACATCCCTAGAACAGCCAACATCACATCCAAATCTGACAGCTATCATTACCTCTTCCTTGACAAATATGCTGTTGGATTTTAGCAGATGCAACCCCTCACCATGCCCTACAAATAGATTTCTGAAGGACACACCAGTCATTATCTCATTCCTCACTCATAAACAGAAATAATAGTAAAAAAAAAACAGATTCTTTATAGATCATAGCATGGAATGTGAACGGATTAAAAGGTAGAATCTTGGAGCTCCGGGAGTCCGCCCAAAGGCATCAGCCAGATATACTCTTGATAAATGAAACCCATCTCCAACCATCAGACAATCCCAAAATAAATGGATACCAGATGTACAGAACTGACAGATTATCCTGCAGAGGAGGCGGAACTGCTATTTACATTAAAAATTACATCAATCATCACTCTATAAATATTCCATCCACCGTTAATCTTGAGATTACAGGCATAGAAATTCCCACTTGCACGGTGAGCAAACTAAAGATTTTCGCAGCATATAATCATCCGCAAAAAACATTACTGTTTTCAGATCTGAGCGCTGTACTGATCAACAGGGAGCCTGCCATCATGGCTGGCGACTTAAACGCCAAGCATCCTATCTGGAATAGCCGTTCCACAAATAAAAATGGTCACATCCTCGCTAATTACTCTGGATCCAACAATGTGGTTGTGGCAGGCCCCACAGCGCCTACCCATCACAATACATACGGTCGGGCTTATGTACTAGACATAACTATCCTACAGAATGTAAGACTCCAGTACAGTGTAGTGACTCTAAATGATCTTTCATCTGACCACAATCCCATTCTATTAAAGCTGGGAAACCAGGACAACCTGTCCCCCCCCACTCATATATACCTTGGGATAAGCTATCCAAAGTATTCCCAAAATATATTGTTCCTGTAGTATTGATTAAAATCCACAGAGGAAATTGAAACAGCTATAAAGGATCTAACTAAACAAATCAACACTGCAGTTGCAGCAGTAACTATTTCCAGATCTAACCACTTGCCAGAAGACATTACGAACTTGATCAGAGAAAAGAAAGAGCAAGAGAAAGATATCACAACACGCCAGCACCTCAAGATAAAAGAATCTTGAGCAGATTCAACTCTGCAGTTAGAGATGCCCTCACAGCGCACAGAAATCAAATTTGGGAAGGAAAATTGAATTCTATCTCTCCTGACAATCACTCCTTATGGAATCTTATCAAAAACATCAAGAATAAAAACAAACCTCTTCCTCCTCTCCAAACAGATACTGGCCTTATCCATACCGATGCAGACAAAGCCGAGGCAATAGTAACATCTCTAGAAAAGCAATGCAAACCCTTATATGACCATCTCGACTTCAATCACATATACAAGGTTCATCGACATATCAGATCTTTGGTCAAACTTTCTGTCACATGCTCTAGTCAAATTGCACCTACATCACCCGTATAATTATACGACATAATCAAGAAGCTTAAAAAGAAAAAGGCTCCTGGGACTGAAAAAACTACTACCCCACCCAGCTATTGTGCATCTGACTAACATTATAAACTCCATCTTACACTACAAATATTTTCCTTCCTACTAGAAACTAGCAGATGTAATCCCAATCCATATACCTGGAAAAGACCCGCGATCACCTCAAAACTACAGACCAATTAGCCTCATCTCCAACCTAGGCAAAATTGCCGAGAAAGTCATTCTCACTAGACTCCAAGAACTAGTGCACAAATTAAACATTCTTCCTGAGGAGCAATTTGGATTCCGACAATTTCACAGTACCACACAACAAGTATATAGATTGGTAGAATATGTTACCACGGATTTAACCGGCGTTAATGCACTGGGGCTGTGTTCATTGACATAGCCAGTGCATTCGACAAAGTCTGGCACTACGGCTTGCTATATAAAATGATAACATCTGGAATACCATTGGAAGAGGTTCACCTGATCAGATCATACCTCTATGATACGCGCATGCAAGTTAAGTTAAATGGCACACTCTCCATACAAAAACGCATCTTGGCTGGTGTCCCACAAGGATTACTACTAGCACCAACGCTTTTCTTCATTTATATGTGTGATATTCCGCACAACCCACTGTCATCTATCAAAGCTTTATATGCTGATGATACAGCGATATTAGCCAGATCTTTAAAACCGCACCTAGCAATCAAAAGACTGCAGGAAAATCTTCTGATAATTGAACAATATTTAACCAAATGGCGACTCAAAATAAATCCTCAGAAAAGCGTAGCCGTACTGTTCGCCAGAAGATCAATGCTTCCTACTGGACACGTTCTCCTGTTTAACACAGAAATCCCTTGGCAGTCTGAGATCAAATATCTTGGCATATTGTTGGACAGAAAATTGACTTTCAGCTCCTCCCATATCAAGTCTCAATGCTTAAAGACATCAAAAATCATTGCACAGCTCTATCCTCTAATAAACCGAAACAGCAAACTGAGCACCAGAATCAAACTACTTATATATAAATTTATGATTCGTCCTATACTCATCTATGCTTCTGCTGCTTGGAGTCATATTGCTAATACTAATATCCTCAAACTACAACGTGTGCAGAATAAATGTCTCAGAATAATCCTAAACGCACCATGGTTCATACGCACTGTGCAACTTCACCGGGACACAGAAGTCCCCTATATTTATACCTTCAGCAGACTATAGCAACTAAGTTCTTTTCAATGGCATCTGTATATCCTAATAATCTAATTCAACTAGCTGCAAATTACAACGCAACAGATTACACCACGTAGAAAAGACCAAAAGTATTTTAAACTGCAACCTCAATGATTAATCCACAGGTCCACTCAGGGCGAGCAACAGGCTCATTAATATTTTTCCTCTCACAGTTTTCCTCATCAGACAGCGGGAAATATGAAAAGCATCTGCTTCACCCTTTAAGCCAATAAAGTTGAAAAGTTGAAAGGAGGTATGATATACTATGATTGCTTCCATAGATTGCTGACTGCTGCGAGTTTATTGGATGATTTGTATGCATGTGTGTTTTTGGTTTCATTACTAATGATTTCTTACTATGTATAAGATTATATTGATTTTATGTACTTAGATCTGAGCGTATTAAAATGCTTTGTAATGAAAGGAGATTGTCGCTCTTAACAGATTTCCCTTCTCTTCTTTGAATCATTCCGGATGATTTATTGTATTTTTATTTGATTTCAATTATGTAAGAGAGAAATCATTTAATAAAAGATCAATGAAGCTTTCAAGTTCTTATCATGGGAATAATAATTAATATGAAATTAATTACTTAATTCCATTCCATTTTTAATTCCATTACTTAAAACGTTTTGTCATCTTTAAAATTTTTTCATCTTTGGGGATGACACAGAAATGACTCTACTTCTTCCTCGGATTCAACTGGAGGAAGCAGTGTTTCTCCTTCCAGCATACTCAGGTTTTCTATTTCACGGAACAAGCAAAACGGCAAGAGAACATACAGAGTTAAAAGGCAAAACACACTGATTTAATTAATACCGTAGCTGTTTCTTCGACAGTAAATTCTAACCAAGCCAATCATTCTCCAGGATTTTTGAATATAGTCATTGCCAGGTTGTAACTCAAAGTTTGAGTTACACATACCTTTACTCTTCGATACACACAACGTCTTTAAGTTCGAAAAGTGATAAAGCGAATACGGAATATTTTACGACAACTAAGAAAACTCGATCGAGGTAAGCCTGGAGAGAGAGAGAGAGAGAGAGAGAGAGAGATTAATTTCAAAAAAAAAATAAAAATAAATCTGTGAAAATTACATCAAACAATTGTAGTACGTTGAAGAAAATGTTTCTGCACTTTTTAGAACAATAAGACCATTTAGAATACAAATATTAAAAGACTGAAAATCAAAATATTTTAGTACATTTAATGGAAAAGGAGTACAGATTCAGAAAAAAAAAAAACATTAACTGATCCTTCTGCATAGACATTTCTTTTCAGTGTTCCTAGCACTACTGATGGAGAATTCATTTGTGTTCAGAACACTTATCTCATTGAGAAAACACAAATTCGAATAATATTTTTATATATTTAGTTAAAAAATAAAACAAAAAACTAGCTACTGTACAAATGGATCTGAAAGAAACACACTCTTCTAAGATCATAGCTATTTCTTTGCTCATTCTACCGGTCATTTCAAATGTTCAGCACATCGTCAGTGGGATGATACAACAGAAAACTGAGGATTTTCTATTGCATTCACGTCAATTGTAAGCCAGACTCTGGGTAAAAATGTCTTGAGCTAGTATTCTGTTTTTGGTATTTTTATTTAGCGAAATTAGACTTCAGAGCAGAGGATAGATCTCACTTAGTAGGATATCGGCCGGAGCTCTCATTTTATGACAACTCAAGCCCACTTGTTTCACGTAAAGTATCAGATATTTTGGAAGGTATATATGGATAGTAAGTACTTCACCCCATACAGTCCTGATACGAGCCCTCAGATTGCGAACTTTTCCTCTCACTTGAAAGAACCACTAGGTGGGAAACGCTTCATTATCATTGACGAGGTCTCTGAAGTGACCCGACCTATCCAACACATGAACAAAAAAGTATTTGTGGACGGAAATATAACTTACTCAAACATTGAGCAGCAGGGATATCAGATCGAATGCCTGTAAATGTATTTTGTTAAATAACTGTTTGGTTTAACAAGAAGAGTATAGTGTGCAATACTCAACCCATCTGTTGGAAGCACCTTTCAAATCAACTTTTCAACAATCAGTAAAAGCTACATCGATTTTTGACCAATGTTCAGTAACACAACTACATCTTGAAATATTTTGTCTTTCAAGATTCTCCTCAGGTTAGGGGGGAGAAAAAAGCAATGTCAGAAAGCACGCTGAGAGAGCTGCACTAGTTGGATATATCCAGTAGTGTGATGTTAAATTTTTAGCTTGCTAAATAAAATTTTAAAAAATGAAAATATAAAAACTTGGCTGGTTTATTCATTTGTGAGAATTACGACTCCTCGAAATTTAGTGGATGTTTGAGAATAATCGAAAGCGAATTCCAGCAAGCATCTTAATTTTGCCTATGCCGCTTCTTCTTCTTCTTCTTCTTCGAATAATGATCTTATTAGGTTCAAAGAAATTCTAGAAATGCAAAATCTTTGACAGAAGTGGAGCATGGGCATGACGTTAACTTAAGAAGAAGCGACCTAGGCAAAATTAAGCAGATGTTTGTTGAAAAATCAAACTGTACTCCTGCAAAATTGCTACCGGAGATAATCTCTACACAGGCTTTGACGTAGGAAAAGGCTGCAGGGGAAATGAAGCACAAAGGGCGCCTTAAAAAAGCGTCTCAGCTGAATTTTCGGTGTAGCCATGTACAAGCTACAATATCTCCCAAATGCTGCTAGCCATTATGGATTGAAGTGCAAGCAATGTAAAATTAGGAAGCCATTTTCAGTTTAACAACTAATACGCAAAATTCTTGAAAAATTAACAATCGACTCGTGCGAGCGGGATATTGCATTAATGCTATTAACAGTCAGTTTCTTATAATTCCTCAGTAAGTTATGCATTTTATTCACAAAAACTTTCATTTCCAATAGTGAAAAAGTGTACATAATATTTTCATTTTCGACGAATGTTCATCCAATTTTATAATAGCTGAAGTACTTGAAAATTATTGCATTGTTGACCGTGTATTCATGAAATGTTATTGAAAAACTTATTGTGCATTTAGCACCGTGCTTGAGCTAAGGATTAGATAATCAGGGAATCCTGTTCTAAAGACAACTTGGTACTTTTTCAAGCTGTCAGACTTCCAATAAGCAGAGTTGGTTTCTCGCTAGGCAATGAATTCACTTATCATTGAAGACATCCAAAAACATCCATGAACATGAAAAATGCGAACCTACAGCTTGTTGGTTGGTGCAGATGCTATCCATGAATGCATGTATTTTAGTGTGTCTTGCCATTTTTTAATAAAATTTGATCCACACAATTTTCTGATTATTATCATTATTAATACATGACACCTATACAGAATCCGATGACTCATTGCAGGAGGTCATGTATACAACACAACATTCGATCTATCGTGCACACTGTCTGTTAACACTGTGTTCTCTGGCTGATCTGCCTGTTTTGTGGGACGAAAACCGGAATTACTGGAGAAAGAAACTGCAATCGCTGTATGAGATCGTCTCTCGCCTTTGGTTGAAACATCGATAAGATGATAAGGACATTTTGACTCTCGTCGTAGAGGAGACTTTAACGATATTCCTCTATCATCTTTTTTCCCCCCTCATTTCCAACTACTTTCAATTTCCTTAAAAAGAATAAAATTACCACATCCTTAAAGAATCATGCATCAAGAATAATTAAAGATGAAACAAATCTGAATCTTCTATTCAACCAATTTCTTCAAAATGGCTACTCGTAACTAATATTACTTGATATATCAGAAACAGGTTATAAAGGTACCATTTCCTTACTCCTACGTTGGCAGAGTCTCAACAGATAGCGTAATTTCTAAAACAGGTCAAGATTAGAACTGCTTTTAGACCTCTTCACAGCATGCAAAATTTTCTACGTTTGCAACAACAGAGCGTTTCATTTGAAAAACTCCCGGATATGCAAGATTCCATGCACTGGGATGAAGGTTCCATCAGACAGAGAGGTAAAATACCTATAAAAAAGACCACCGGGGCGACGTCGAATATAACAAGAAAGATAAATGTGGCATTACTGCACAAGTTTTCTTAGAACATCATAACATTGACTGGGCATCTGCCTTGATGTCATACCTAGATGATAGACTTCTTTTTAAGGAATCCTCTAAGTAATAAAATCGGATAATGCCTGAAATTGAACCAAAGCTTCATACATCATATTTGAAAGAAGTATCTCATATTTATATAGTTTATCAGACCTCTACAACCATATAAAAGACTTGCACAATAGTGAAAACGTTTTACGGTTGGTATGTCAAAAATGACACGTAATTAATTTACTTTATTACTAATGTTTACATGTTTCACAAAAGCTAGTTTAAGAAGTTTTTTTTTTACATATTCTTTAATATTTATCATAATTCATCTTCCTCGCAAAGCTATTAGTCGACAAACCGCAAAACGTGTATAAGTTTAGTTTATTTTTACAACATATCTACGAGTAAATTTGCAATTGTAATATTTAATGTCCTCGTAGCTTTTAATTTCGATATAAGTAGCAGAACCATTATCCAATAAACATTGGATAAAGGTTCTGTCTCCACTGTTCCATATGACGCTTCAGAAAATAACTTATTGTATCTGAAGTGACTCTACATAATGTGTTATGGAGTAAGTCTGTAATGAAAATATTCGACTGGATTCAGTAGGGGATATTTTCTTAGATTGGTGAGATTAATACAGGTGTTTTTACACAAAACACTTGTATTGATTTTTTCCCTTAACTAAGGTAACAAAGACCTTTAAATTAACTTTATTTGCTGTGGAAGAGCGCAATTTCACTTCTAGACGTGCCTTATATTCTCGTATACCTTAAAGATTAAGTTCTGTTCCGAGATGTCACTGACTTAACGGATTTAGGCCATTCGAGATGTTGAGAAACCCTTTGTGTATTGGTGGAAATCAATAGGGTCTATTATTACTGTAATTGTACTTCGTTTATTTATTTTGTGCCTTTGAATTCTGAGTTATTTGTGCATTCGAATTAGACTTGGAATTTTTCGAAGAAATTTGAATGCTTTTGTAGCATATTATGTTTATAAAAATTTGGCCTCACAGTAAAAACACTTTATCTTCCTTTTTAAACAGTATTAATTCCTTACATCATCGCATAAAGTTTACTATGGAATTAGAAGAAAACAACCAGTTATCTTTTTTAGACGTTCTCCTCATCCGATCATCTTCAAATATTCTTACAACTACAGTATACAGGAAACCAACATTCACAGGTCGTTATATTCTGAAAGAATCAGCCCATCATCCATGTCATAAAACAGGAATTATAAAATGTCTCATCAAAAGAGCCAAAACTAATTGTTCTACTTTTGATTATCTACAGAAAGAACTTTCTACTATCCAGCAACACATGAAACTCAATGGCATTTCTGAAAAAAGTATTCAACGTCTTCTTACATCTTATAATCCTCCACAAAACAACAAAGATTCAATACGTCGAGTACCTATTCCTTATATCTCCGGTATTTCAGAACCTATCGCAAGAATTTTGAAGAAATATGATTTAACAGCTACGTATTCTCCTATTAACAAATTGTCTTCTCATTTTCCTTCTCCTAAAGACAAACGCTCAACTTTATCTCTTCCTGGAGTTTATCAAATTCCTTGCAACTGTGATCTCTCTTACTTTGGACAGACTGGACGTTCTCTTGAAAAAAGAATCCAAGAACATCAATCATCCATTCTTCACAATAAACCTGAAAAGTCTGGTTTGGCTCAACACGGGATTGAAACTGACCACAGCATCCTTTGGTCCAAGACGCGCCTCTTACATAGATCCCGTTACAGGTTCGAACGTTTGTTCAAGGAAAGCGTGGAGGCCTTGCTCCATCATCCCAACCTGAATCGTAATGACTGCATATCTATATCAAAAATCTGGGAAAGCCTAATCAAGATTACTCATTAATTTTTTTTTTTTTTTTAATAGCAAATTCAATCATGTTTCTACTTCAAAATATTTCGTTTCATACTTAGTGATATAACATCACGCGGCATGTTCTAATTTCAACGATCTATTGTTAGTATTCTAGCTTGTATATTTTTTAAACTGTTCTTGTAATACCACCGACGATGGTCTGCTATTTCCAGACCGAAATATTTGGTTAAATAAATATCTTTCTTGTGATTACGTGATTATATCATTCAATGTTAAAGGCATTTTTAAATAGCGCAACATACATACTGTTATTTCCCAACCCGAGCTCAATGTGAACGTGAAAGTTGACTACCACTTTTCCTGAATGATGGGAAAATACGATTCAGACATTTTTATAAATGACCGCTTTCTCGAGGAACATTAACAAAGTGAATATTATAAGCGGAATTTGAATTTCGACAAAGTGAGTATTGAATGTGGAATTTGTATCTCAACAAAGTAAACACATTTTTTTTACTTAGTATTTGTACTTTATTCTTTTCGGAGAAAATCTTTTGGCACATATACCTACCTTCGTAAAATATCCTTTAGTTGCTGTCAACTACTCAAATCACTTCCCACACACCATTCCAGTATCTTTGACGCTTGCTTGCAGGATGACATTGGACGGTTTATGCTTGATTCTTTCTACCTGAGGACAAGATTAGGACATTTATTATTTAAAATATATCGAAATCAAATATTTCATCTTAATATGGAGTCTAAAATAATAATTTGGAGCATACTACCGAAACTAAAAATGTGTTCAGTGACTTTTAGTTAACCTTCTCTGAGTTTAAATATTGTTCAACATGGCCTTAGTTCTGAAGCGATCCACAAGGTCCCATGACCAAATACATGGGAAATTTCCCTAGATCAGTGGTAGCCAACCATTTTACTGCATTCGCCACAATAGTTTCTGATGATTTCAATTAATTTATTTTATGATTTTTAAACTAATGCATCGTGGAGATTATTATCTTGGATTATTAAATATATATATATCAGCTAACGCCCTTTTATTCCTGTATAGGGAGTAGGTGAGGCCGAGAAGGCGGCTAGCAAGTGCCGCCATCTCGTGGTCCCTAACCCGATTTTCTTGAGTTTACGTGACGAAAAACCCGAGTTATATATATATATATATATATATATATATATATATATATATATATATATATATAAAGGAAAATAAACCTATTGGAAAAATGTAAATACAGTTTTCTAAAAAAATGCTTCCCACTCAACATTGAGTTTTAGCACTTGAAGTGGCCAAGCGAACAACTCCAATGACTACTCTAAGTACTTGTCATACGATGTTTTATATGGTCGGATTGCACATCACCATTTGACATTTGGAAGGTGCACATTAATGAAAGAAGAAAAAAAAAGGTATGTTCATTATTAAACTGGTGATTTAATTGTATTTTTTCCTCTATACTTATACTATATTGTGAATGGATCGCTCTGAATAGTCGCAAATCTTAATCATTCGACGTTCGCAAACAGCATATGCAGTGGCATAACAATTATTATTATTATTGGCGACATCTCCAAGGAGTCCGAAGACTCATCCAGGGAGGACAGTAACTGTTCAACTCTCCATCTCCACCACTACACCGAACCTCTACTACCAATCATCCAAATTAACGCCATCTACCGACCACCATCACAACTAGTATTTTTTTGTCTGTAAATTGCGTGTGTTCTGAAGGGCCGATTTGTCTGTATGCGGGATGAAAAACCCGAGTTTCCGGAGAAAAACTCTGCTACCTTCGTATGAGATTGGCTAACTCACCTTCGATTGAAAAAGTTCATATAAAGATTCCTTCCGTTACGAGAATTGAACTTAAGCCTTTTCCAATCGAAGTGGCGCAACGTATCGTCGCTTTTCCAATTGAGTTACGGAGGCTGGTAAAAAGTTCCTCCAGTCGGCGACTAGACCTCATCCTAGGTCTAACTTCGAGCGACCAAGCGCGGAGAAGGCACACACCTTCAAAGAAGGTGTATGCAAAGAATTATACTCCTCTCCTTCCCTTCACTGTAACAGGCTTCAACTGACAGCATCACTGAGAGTATTTAGATGATGAAGTACTCAAGTGCGAAGGTTCGAGAAGGGGGGGGGAGCTCAACCAAGAGCTCTGAAGAGGAACGTAGAACTGTGCCTAAGAAGTCAAGGATCACAGAAAACTTGTTGCAGAGAAGATCCAAAATTATATATGGGTTCCCTTTATAGTTTTCGTAGAGTCAGATCTCTGAGCATCATCACTTTGCCTGTAAAGCTCTCAGTACTCAAGAATAATCTGAGTTCAGGCCAAACAGGAGTTGTCAAGATCAGATTTTCACTCGAAAACAGTTGAGGAATCATGTGAAGGTAGCGAGGATATGTATTTTGGTTTCGAATATTTTAAAATGAAATAACAAGAAGCAAGAAAAAAGCTGTTCTAAAACTAAATTATATGGGCAAATATTATACAGAGTAAAACAGTCAATTTAGCGGTTAGAATTTAAGAAGTTACAGCAATATGATTTGATGTAAAGTCTGCACTATATCCACATTTCATCATTTATATGGATCACATTATGAAGGAGAAAACAAACGTAAACCTGATATAAAAATTGAAAATATTTTAAGTCGTCATGAAGTGGAATGAAAGTGATGAAACTTGCCTCCAAGTT
The DNA here is from genome assembly GCF_054136105.1 of Typopeltis vanoorti. Lineage (NCBI taxonomy): Eukaryota > Metazoa > Arthropoda > Arachnida > Uropygi > Thelyphonidae > Typopeltis > Typopeltis vanoorti. The sequence continues at coordinate 60,676,980 of NC_143567.1, read as the reverse complement.
TCATTTATGTAATTTTAGGATAAGTTCCATCTTAAAGAATAAAGAATGATTTAGAGGGAAGTGTTGGACCAATGCAATCAACTACTATTAGACAAAGGGAGGGCTGAATTCCTAAAATTGAAAAAATTGTTAATTGTGTGGATTAATCATCAGACTCAAACTACAATTTCCGCGAAGGTACTGTTTTCCCCCGATATATTGAAAAATCAGCTTTGCAAGACATCACAAAGAGATATGTCTAGAGCAAGCGAAAGCTGGTTTAAGAACAGCTCGTTGGCATAGCATGAAAACTGAAGTTGAGGCTGCGCAAGTTTCCCCCCATCAAAAAAAATTGGGTAAGATTAATGAAGGTTTCTGTTCTCGAAGAAATGTAAATGTATATACAAAACATGTTATGTGCCATCCAGTCATTTCCGACTCTTTTTGATCTTGGGAAAATGGCTACCAATTTCACTCAGTCTCTAGTCATCTTTCGGAAACAGATGCTTTCGCAAACTTACACTGCAAAAAGAAAATCCAACTAAAGTATCAAAAGGATGTTACTGCAAATGCAGCAGGCGATTGTAAACTAATGACCTTGTTAATTTAACTTGGTGAAAATCAGAATAATTAAGGGTTTAAACATGAAAATACTGCTAGTGATTTGAAAATGGAATGCTAAAGCTTGGATGACTGCATTGATACCTTTGAAGAATGGGTTCCCCATCACTTTGTTCCTGATTGAAAAATACTGTACTGATAATAGTCTTCCTTTTAAGATTTTTCTTATTTTGGATAATGCACCAGGCCGTCAAAATGAACAAAGGTTTTATGGCTTTCTTGATGGCATTATTATCTTTGCTAGACATCCGAAAAAACTGATAAAAGGCAGTCGACGAAGAAGAAGATAGCTCAAATATCCAAGAGTTTTGGTAACAATTCAGCATTATGGATACAATAAAACCATTACAGATGGTAGGAATGAAGTCGCCAAATGCAATATGAAGAGTTCGGAAGAAACTCTGCCCACAGTTAATGGAAGACATCGAAGGTTTGAATCTTCTTTGGAAAAGGCAACGACAATCAGTTGATTCTAGAAGTCTCTACTGAAGATGTCAAAGAATTGTTGAACTTGCATGAAAAGGTGCCTACCAATGAGGAGCTTATCGAAAATACAGAGCAAGAAACAGTGAATAGCAAGAAAAATAAATTGAAGAATCCAATCCTTCCTACTATCTTTGCATTACAAAGACTTACATATTTGGAAGAAAAAAAAAAAAGACTGGTCCGAGTTTTGGAAAATGATGATTCAAACATTGAACAAAGCTTGAAAGTCATAGCCACAGCCAGATATGCCTTGTTATGTTACAGGGAAATTTATTGTTCAGAAGAAACTAACTGTAGATTTTTATTGCAATAAGTTATAACAGTAAATCTTGTAACATTTTCACTTTTGCATAATTAAATAAGTGTGTTTCTATATAATTTCATTAAGTATTATATTTGACTTTGACCATTTTCAGTGCGCTAAAAATTGCAATGTTAACATTTCCATAGAAGAGATGTCAATTCAGAACACTGAGCCTATGCGAATTAGGGATTAATTAATGGCGGCTTGCTTAATGAAGCTTTCTAGGACCGAATTAGATCAATTCACTAACAAATCTGGTATCAAAATCCTGCAATTTTTTAAAAAAAAAGCTATGAAAACAGGTAGGAACATGAAACACTAACTGTAATTCTCAATGGAGAAGAGAAGTAAAATACTCGAGCACTTAAGGCATAGTTTTCAATGAGCATGGCATACTACATGTGATAAAAACACAGAATAAACAACGCTGGCATGGATGGTGGGGGATGGACAGTATAATAAATTTATATGGAATATGAGAGAAACTGCCAAAACAACTAGTAACATAGCAGATAGTGCTTAAACCAGTATTAAGCCTATGGATCTGAAAGTTGAGTTAGAAAACAATGGTTGATCAAGGACTACAGATCACAAATAATAAGAAAAATTAGGGAACAGAATAGATGGCATTGGTAGCAGAACATGAACATGTTAAAAATGAAGACTAATATTAGAAAGGAACTTTGGTCAGAATTCAAGAGTGTATGAGTAGAGCTAATTGAAGGCAGCATGATCCTGTAATTTAAACAGATTGGAAGGCTAGCAAAAAAAAAGTTGGAATGAAATGTAAGATCTGATTTGACACTGTAGCCAAACAAATAATAGATTTGGAGGAAAATTGTTGACAGGAAGCTAGTAAATATGTAAATTTAATCATATAATGCAATAATCAGATATGTACAAAAGGGAATGTGATTACGATAATTTAATAACATATGACTGTAAGACGGCATCCCTCTCTTTAAGAAAATAAGAATTTTTCTCGTTAATACTGAAAATAATAAGAAAACTATTCGAAAACAAAGTGTAGAGTTTCGATAGGGTACAACATGAGATGCCACTTGAAAGTAAACACCTTGCATTTCAACCAATAGTTCTCGGTAATAGAGAACAATCTTACTTTTCTTCTCCAGTCAGCAGAAGTGAACAGAAAACACAGCGGAAACTTTGATATTTTGAAAGAAACCGCTTAACACGTGTTAGTTTCCATATATTGGAAAAATCACATATCTAGTCTATACCATCACAGACTTTGAACTAGCGGAAATTCCGTCTGGTATAGGGTGAAAAAAATTGAAATATTTGAATCAATTTATATATATTTCAATTTTTTTCACAATTTTTTTCACGTATAGCGAGTAGGCGAGGCCGTTTTAGGAAAACGGCCTCGCCTACTCGCTATACGTGAATAAAAAGGCGTTAGCTGATTTTTTTTAATCAATTTATTTTTGTGAACATATTTATTGAAGTTCCATTTCATTAATATGATAAAGGCAAATAAGTTACGGCAATACTCGTAACTTCAGTCTCAAATTAGACTGAGTGCCTGGTTTATGCAATCAGCTATGGTATTGTTTCATAATTCAAATCCGATTTTCAGTTCGATACTTTGGCACCTTCGTAGCTGAAAATATCGCCGTCTAAAATTTGTCGCAACACGAGTCATTATTCTTCCAATATTAACTGAATATCTGTCTTAGATGGTAAAATAGCTAAGAGCGTCTATCTCTTTTATCATGAACTTATCATGACATGAACTTATTGCATCGCCCTTCAGACTTGGTTGTTTAATGTTTGACCTAAGAATAACAAACCTTAAGGAAGAATTCTTCAAGTGAGTGATGTTCATAATTTTCTAAAACTTCCCGAATCTTTGTATTTCCTTTGTAAATCGGCATGTCTACCATTGCTATTGGACTTTGGATATGGGGGAAAAGGGACTCATGACATTATTGATTATCACCGTCTTATAATTTGTAAAATAATTATGACGATGTAGGAATTTGGTTGCTTTAGAACCTTCTGTTGCAAACTCTAGTATCGAATAAAGAAAGAGCTCGTTTTTTTTTTCTTTTTTAGAAACTGCATCAAACATACCATCGTTAAAGGCACCATTCAACCATACTGAATTCGGTATAGTATTTAAATGCACCAAGTTCTTTCGATGGAATCATTTATAAACTGCCTTGATGTAACTTGTTCCTACGTTAGCAAAACACATCTCTGCATTTTTTCCCCACAAAAAATAACTGTTCTTCCAATCTTATTCTTGATAATACCCAAATCTCTATTTTAGATGAGATTTACCTGCTTGGAATAACTCTAACCTCAAATCTCTTTTGGCACAAACATATCACAAATATTACCTCTTCTGCATCCAAAAAATCAGGTTTCTCTTTCGTTCGAGGCGTTACTCTAACTCCAAGCAGCCCTCAACTCTATAAAATTCAGAAATCCGCCTGAGCATTGAATACTGTACTCGCATCTAAGAGAGGTTTATAAAAAGACTAGATTCTATACAGAAAAGAGCAGCTAGAATGACCCCTTTCTCACCAATATACTCCACTCACTTTCGCACAGGCGGTGTTTCCGCAGAAAACATCTTCTATAAATACTTCTATGGCCGTTGTTCATTAGAATTGGCATCAATTATTCCACCACCGTCTAGCAAATCCGTCTGAACGCGTGCAGCAGCCAACCAACACTCTCACAGTTCAATTCCAAGCCAAAGAACAAATTTCTACTCCTCTTCGTTCATCCCTTTTACTGCTGCCTTCTAGAAGTCTTTCACCTGGTGTTTTGAAGGAATACAATCCATAGCTTATTAATTATATGAAGAGCCAAAGGCTTCAAACTGGCAACCTGAACTTATTTAAGTTAAGGGATATTACATCCCATATTGTTTCATAGCCGAATATAGAAACTATATAAAGTTCGCCGAGCCCAAGCGTAAGCAAATACCTGGATAGTGCAACACCTGACCCATTTGTTAGTGCTACACTGAGGCAACTTATAGTAAGGGTGGAGCAAGCTATGATCACTATTCTTGGTATTTACCCATAATGTGAAACCCAGCTCCTAGGAGCTGTATTACTGTTCTACATTATGAGAGGTCAATACCCAGACTGGTTTCGACCTTTGTTGAGGTCTCATCGGTGAGTAGGTAGACCTAGTAATACCAAGTTTGCAGTGAACAGAACTTACATACCCCACTATGAAACAATATGAGATGAAACATCCCTTAACTTAAATAAGTTCATGTCGCCGAATTGAAGCCTTTGGCTCTTCATATAATTAATAATTTATTAGGACACCTTCTTGGCAATTCTCATAGTGGGGTATGTAAGTTCTGTTCTCTACAAACTTGGTATTACTAGGTCTACCTGCTCACTGATGAGACCCCAATGAGGGTGGAAACCGGTGAGGAGTGGATCTGGCTTTTGAGAAAATCCACTTGGAGGTAGGTTTTGCCTGTCTCTGAGTGGGGCCACCACTGAAATTATGGCTCTGCTCGTGGGGTAAGCCTGTCATCGAGTGGAACAATGCTGAGTTGAGCGATCTTTCGGGATCGCCTTATTTTTAGAGCCCGCTTCACCTATACATAAGGTTGAAACCGGTCTGGGCAGTGACTTTCTCTCATAATGTAGAACAGTAATACAGCTCCTAGGAGCTGGGTTTCACATTATGGGTAAATACCAAGAATAGTGATCATAGCTTTCTCCACCCTTAATATGAGTTGCCTCAGTGTTGCACGAACAAATGGGTCAGGTGTTGCACTATTCAGGTATTTGCTTACGCTTCGAATCGCCGAACTTTATATAGTTTCTATATTCGGCATGAAACTCTTTGAGTTTCTTATTCGGCTATGAAACAATATGTGATGTAATATCCCTTAACTTAAATACAATCCATAGATTTTCAAATCAAACGTGAACAAGTTCTTTTTGCCCATTATGGTAATAGTGTACTATAGGTCGACCTTCTCGTGGGAGTTCTCTATAAAATAATAATTTTTTTTTTAAATTAACACACATATGAAACTAACATTAGATTGCAACGAAAATAAGAATTCTGTACAGTGTAGCTGTAACGCAAACTAAAATATCCTAGCAAGCAATGCAATATTTGAATTTTCATCATTTTTGTTTATTTCTCATCTGTTTTTATTGCAGATGTTGTTTCAAGCGGAAAAACTCTTCTAACCTTTGAGACAAATTTCCATTAGAAGCATTAGTAACTGCATTACAATTATTGAAAAAAACTACATGAAAAAGTCTCCAGCCCCAAGTTTAAACCTTGACAATGTAGTGGTATGTTCGGGATATTTCAAATGATGCCAAAATAAAATTAAATTTTCACTACGATTCAAAATATGTTTAGTATTCGTGGGAAACTAATAAGTCAAAATATATCACATTCACTACATGAAAATCTGCCTTTCTGCGATTTTTAATTTTATAAAGAATTTGGACCACTGGTCCCTTAAGACGATGCCTTCGGTCGGAAAGAACCGAATTCGAAACCTGTCTAGAACACGAGGAAATTATCAGTGATTTTTATCTGAATGTGAGTTAGCCCCCTTCATATGACTGTGGTAAGTTTTTTTTTTCTTGGGAATTAGGTTTAGGTTTTCATGCCCAAAAACAAGCAGACCAGCAAGAACACTTGCAATATACGAATAGGCCACCACATGAATGTGTTAACCATCCTCTTCTGTTTCGGATTTGGTTTCTAACGCTTGCATAGTACGGTGTCGATCTACGCGCAAGCGTAAAACAGGATGAAGGGCTTGTCGAAGTTTATTCACTGCAGCAGCAGCAGCATACAAAAATAATCAGATCTGCTAAAAAAATATTACTTAGAAATGGTTAACATACTACGACTGGTCATCGAAATGAAATTGAATCTCTTCTTCCAAATCACATGGAAGATATGGAGCTTCAAATGGATTTGTTAAACCAGCATTGCCTTATCACAAAAACAATTAAGAATTTGCTAGTCGATAACACAGTCCAACACAATTTTTGCTGACTTTTATTTGAGACTTGTTTTTTACTAATTTGGGTGCGCTGATTTCAAATATCAAACCCATTTTTCTCTATCACGTCAGATTTTTCCTCTATGGCATTTTCTTTTTGCTAATTTGTAAATTTTTGATAGGTTTAAGGAGGCAGTACTATTTAGAGGATCAAAAAAATCGATTTTTTAATATTATTTTCTGAAAGTATGTACTTTTAAAAATCTGTTCCTAACTTTTTATCAAGAAATTCGAAAAATTCCCGAAGAAATAGCCTATTATTCAAAGCGGTGCGCAGATCAGAATCAGAGCGCTCACCGCTTGTTAGTAAACGAATAAATGCGTAAGAACCTGCAACGGTACGTACTGGCGCTTTGAATGCGAGAGAGGCCGATAATTAGATACATAACTACTTAACAATATTCATTAAAAATTACAAGAATATTTATAAAAAAAATAACAATTTTACTTACACATGAATTTCAGGGAATAAATTTTTGTTTGTAGCAATTTCTGCTGTGTGTTCTGTTTTGGCAATCCCTTTGAATACGCCAACAGTAGTCGGCCATCATGTGAGAATCCTGTCTTCCTTGGTACCGATCTTCCATAGTTTTTAAGTCTTGATGAAATCTTTCGCCTTGTTCATCGCTTACAGCACCTAAATTCTCGGGAAATCTATCAAGATGACTGTATAGGAAATGAAGCTTTATGCTCATGTTGCAACCTAGGCGCTGGAAATTTTCAAGCATTGTTTCCACTAAATCTTTGTAATTGCACACTTTTTTGTTTCCAAGAAAATTATTCGCAACCATCGTAAATGAAGTCCAGGCCTCTTTCTCAATTTCGTTCATAGAGTTGATGAAATTTGGGTCTCTCATTAGTTCTAATTTGCGGTCCATGAAATACACTGGCTTTAATTTTTTCATAACTAAGTCGTGGAAATTTTTTACATATGTATTGGAAACAGTCACCTTGTAAATCTAAAGCTTTAACATACTGCTTCATAAGACCTCGTTTGATGTGTAGAGGTGAAAAAATGATTTTTTTCTCTGCCGATTAAAGGTTGATTTATAACATTTTGTTCTCCAACATTTAAGGATATTCTAAGAAACCAATGTTTCTGACTCCAGTGTTGGTTTCTAGCTCGACTATCCCAGAAGAATAGAAAACACAGAAACTTTGTATATCCTCTTTGAAAGCCAAGTAAAAAGTTCACCATTTTAAGATCCACCCAGATGATCCAGTTATGGTCTGTATAACTTCAGAACCTTTTTAATGTCCTCATATGTTTCCTTTAAGTGGACTGAATAGCCAATAGGAATTGAGCCATATACATTCCCATTGTGTAGTAAGACACTTGAGACTTCTGCTTGAACTGTCAATAAATAAACGACACTCATGTCAGTTAGTAAACCTGACACATTATTACAGTAAACAAACCCACTCGTGTTTAAAATATTGTGCAAGATTACTTTCCCTGCTACGATAAAAAGGTATCTTCGTATCTTGCTCCAGTAGGTTTTTTTCATTTAATCTTGAAGCTAACAATTCCGATGATTGATTTGATAGGCCCAAATCTCTTACTAAGTCATTCAATTCCGCTTGAGTAAAACGTTGCAGTCCAGAACTAGAAATTAAATTTTTATTGTCTAAATCAACATCCGGTCTTGCTCCGCAAGAACATCTGGCATATCCCGATCATGCTCATTCTCAAGTAAAGGAAGTCCTTTATAAATTGGCATGGCTATTTCATTGGAATGAGCAACTGGACGAATTGCTGAGTCGAGATTTGGATACACAATTTTTTCCTTATTCTTCTTATTATAACCAGAAGTCTGAACTAAACAAAAATAGCAATCATCTACGTGATTTTTCGGTTCACGTCAAATCATTGGAATGCCAAAAGCTAATTTTTGGCGTTTTCCCTTGCTCCACTGTCGTAAATTTTCTACATGACTTACACTTTATTTGGAGCCCATGACTTGTCCTGATCTGCAATTTTTACGTCAAAGTACACTTTCTTAACGAAATCAGTGATATCTGTCCTTTGACTGGGAACAGTAAAGCTGCCACAAATGTAGCAGGAATCTACACTATTGACACAATTTTAAGTAGTAGACATGATGTATTTTCTTCACTGCCGACTAACATGCAATTAACAAGACAAAAAACCCCAGACTTTATTGAAACGTTATAAGCGCTCATCATACTTTCACGATCGATTAACGATTGACAGATTTCGATCGTTCTTTGTCCGCTATGACGCATATAGCATTCATTTGTTTTAGGCAGTTGTCATCGCCTACTTTTCATCACCTAAATGTATTAGGTCGGTTATCGGCCTCTCTCGCATTCAAAGCGCCAGTACGTGTCGTTCAAGGTTCTTAGGCATTTATTCATTTACTAACAAGCGAGAGCAGTGAGCGCTCCGATTCTGATCTGAGCACCGCTTTGAATAATAGGCGATTTCTTCGGGAATTTTTCGAATTTCTTGATAAAAAGTTAGGAACAGATTTTTAAAAGTACATACTTTCAGAAAATAATATTAAAAAATCGATTTTTTTGATCCTCTAAATAGTACTGCCTCCTTAAAACTATCAAAAACTTACAAATTAGCAAAAAGAAAATGCCATAGAGGAAAAACCTGTCATAGGGAAAAATGGGTCTGATATTTGAAATCAGCGCACCCAAATTAGTAAAAAAACAAGTGTCAGATCATAATCAGCAGAAAAAAAAATTTTTTTTTTGTTGTCCAATGTAATACGAGAGACGTCCAGAAGTTCCGATGGGCTGTCAGAAAAACAAAAATATACTTACATACTTACAAAAAAACTTTATTGGAATTAAGGTAGACATCTTTCACTACTTTTCTACATATTCTACATAATTTCCGCCATTGTTCAGACACTTATCATAACGGGGCACCAAGAGTTGTATACCTTCATCGTAGGTTGCCAGCTGTGACGCAAACCACATATTGACTGCTTTTTTGACCTCGTCTCGAAACCGCCGGCCACCAAGGAAAGATTTCAGATGTTTGAACAGATGAAAGTAGCAAGGGCAGGACTATATGGGGGGGGGGATATAGATTTATTCCCAGCCGAAAGTGGCGAGTTGTGTTACGCAGGGTGTTCTCCATAAACCTCAATAATTTACCGTTGAATTTTATTACCTTCTTTAACGGTCCATGCATTCAAGAAACGGATAACTGAACTAATTTCACAGGCGGCGGGCGATTGATGAAACACATCTAACACGCATACAATATTCTGGTGCAATTTCTCATTTGAAAGTGTTGAACTCAGGACATAACTGGTATGGAATTCAACCTCGTCCCAAATATATTTCCTGGCATTTTAGACATGGAGATTATGTGTTGGCTAGGCATATATGGAACATTTCATTTCCTACTATGCAGGTATTTAAAAGCTTGGCTTTATGGCAAAATGCCTCAAATTAGAAAATGAGATCTAACTTCTCTGATTTCTGGGACATAATCTTGTATTCCACTACAATGCTTTATATAGTGGAATACGAGATTACTAGGGAACGTTTTGGTTTTCTTGCTGTTTGCTTTCACCATTAAGCTCTAGACATTTTAGTCACTGTCATCTCATTGGCCACACAGATAACATTGTGTATTATCATACTCCTTGTATCCTTCACAAAATCATTACAAAGTATCATATTTCTGTCCAGCCAGTCCTGAATTCTTTTACCTATTTCTCCATAACTTATCTACTACTCCTGATATACTGACTAGCCTATACTCTGTTACTTCTGTCTTGGAGCTTGCTTTATATATATAGCAGCAACACTATTTTGTCCTTTTTTCACTTCTTCTGTGAGCTTAAATTAAACTGTAGAAAAGTTGATAATTCCTTCGTGGATTTTCATAATACACAGGCTGATATGCCATCTAATTCCATGGCTGTGTTCCTATTGAGGTTTCACAATATTCTTAAGCACCTCCAATTCTCCAATCAGTCAATGTCACATCCGAAATATCACTAGATGGTGCTGTTGCAAAATGATCACTCAATAACTGAATTATTTAGTTTGCTTCTGTTATCCTATCCCTTTTTAGTCATTCTTCCATAGTCATTCATCCTTCTACTTGATAGCAAAAAAATAACTCTTCAAGATTTCTTTTGGCCTCATCAGCTAGCGTTCTTGCACAATTAGTTTTGGCCTTCCTTACCATATAGGTCACCCTTCTTGCCTGTGCTTTGTACACTAGCATGCTGATTACCTTTTCTTTATATTCTCTACACAACCATTTTTATTTCTACAACTCCTACTTGATTTAGCCTTCTTTGTCTGACAGTCTGATACTGGTTTCTTCAAACATCCCTTGACCACTTTGATGCACTACTCTTTCTCTCCCCCTTCAAATTCTTATGCAACATGAAGAAAATTATAGCATATGATATAACGAGTTTATGACACTGAGTTGCAACTACAGTAATACTGAAACCACCTCCAAACACCACAATTATGTGTACTGCTGCAAATGTTCAATGGCCAATCCAAACTTGAACTTATCTGCCAGCCCAGAACATTTTATAGTAGAACACGTTCTGTTGATTCTGATCTTATTGCTCCAAATTCCAAAAATGAAGGAAGCATATCTCCAAAGGATAACAATTTATCACTTATAGACAACATAGCTGATATAACTAAAACAATATAATTATTATTCCTATATTTTTCCAAAGTGAAATTAGCACTGTCAGGGAACACTAGACAAGTAAAGATGCATATGAGCACTACAGGAGTAAGAGAAACTAATGCAAACAAAAAAGTAAGTCCTAAATCATGCCATCTTGAGAGCTTAACCACCCAACCGGCCAAGACGTATATATACGTCCAAGTTACCATGGATGTGAAGTGCATAATAAAATTGCAGTACCATTGATATTGCATTGAAATATATGATGGATACGAAGTGTAGAGGAGTGGTGTATTTTATCCATATTGATGGCGACATGATTAATTAGAAATTTTTAGACAATGAATGCATGAAGACTGTTCCTTAAACATGACTCATTCCTTAAAAAAAAATCCTAACTTCAATAATTTGGATACATAAAACTGCCTGAAATCTTGGAATCACTCACCCTCAATCAGTTTAGTGGCCAAGAATGCTCAATCTAGCCCATGTGGCACAAGTTAGGACTTGACTTGTTCTTCCTGTATCTCTAACCAATTAACATCTTCAATTAAACAATCTTCACCCTATATTGTTCCTTCTTCAACCTTTTGGTTCTGTCCACTGCTGGACGAAGGTCTCCCCCATGGTTTTCCAGACCACTCAGTTTTCTGCCTCTCTCTCATCCATCTCACTCCTGTAACTTGTTTGAGTTCATCCCTACACTTTCTTCTTGGTCTTCCTCTTCGTCTTGCTCCATCCATTGGTCTCCACTCTTTTCTAGTCAACTCTTGTCATTGCATCTGGAAATATGGCCAGCTCATCTCCACTTAGTCTGTTTAATGTGTTTTACAATATCCATGAGACCTGTTTGAGATCTTAACCAGGTATTTGTCTTCCTCTCTCTTAATGTTATTTTTAGCATACTTCTAGCCATGTGATGTTTGTTGTGTTGTTCTCAGCTTTTTGTTTAGGGCTTTTGTTAAAGTCCATGTTTCTCCTTTGTATGTTAGGACAGTAAGTATGTACTGGTCAAAAGCTTTCCTTTTTAGACTCATAGGGATATCACTTCTGAATATGTCCTCATTTTCCCATAAGTAATCCATCCAAGGTGAAGTCTTCGTACAATCTCTTTTCTTTGGCAATCTTCAAAGGATAACAACTGGCCCAAATATACATATGAGGTAACTTGCTCTATTTCATGGTTTTCAACTTTGACAGTTCTTTGGTTTATGTATTTATTCATTCATCATTTTTGTTTTTTCTCTGTTTTTAATTCAATTACTCTGGAGACTTCATTTAGCTGATTTAGTCTTTCTTCCAGATCTTCAAGATTATCTGCTATTAGGACATCATCTGCAAATTTCAGATGATGCAGCCTTTCTCCATTTATGTTTATTCCTTTTGTTTCCCAATCAAGGTTTCTACTAATGCAGCTGTAAATAGTTTGGTAGATATAGTATCACCTTGCTGGATGCCTTTTTGTATTATAAACTTTTCAATGTTTTTAAATAATTTAATTACAGAAGTTACATTATTGTAAATCTGTTTTAGTGTTTTAATATATGGTTTCTCAGTTCCCTGGGTTTTAGGAGCTTTTGTTCCTCAATAATGCCAATTTGATTTTAGCAAAATATAGTAAATATGTAACATTTCAGTTATATCATAAATAACATTTTATTCTGAAATAATCACTACAATGAGTAATAACCAATGTATAAGGCAAAATACCAGAATCATTAACATCCATTAGTATTATGAATGTTGAGCTGTTTTTATGAAAACCAAAGCTGTACATCTCACACACAAATTTTGAAAACACCTGACACCTCACACACAAACTTTGCTTACAGTTGTATTCAACTGTAAGCAAAGTTTGTACATGAAGTATCTTGATGGATTAAACAAGATGTAATTTCTCGTCAAGTATAATTTATTTTTTAACCAAGTGAAAAACCTTTCTATGACTATCTCTGATCCAGTGCATTTTAATAATACTTTTTTTTTTTTTTTTTTAAATGCTTGTCACCTTTCTGGCCTACATTTATATTTTTCAATGCATCTGATCAGTACAAACTGTACTGTACTTCCTCCATAATATTTTCCCCAAAGAGCTCACCTCATTTCACTGTTGATTCATCTCACTTCTATTTATTCATATGACTCTTGGTGTACAGCTGTAGAATGCATATGTCAGATGCTAATCTGACATATGCATTCTACAGCTTACTAATCAATTCCCAATAACTATAGAGTAAATGCAATGTTAAACACTACACATAAAAAGTTGCAATCACTGTATATCACAAGTTACATGCTCATTCATACAATTAAGACAGCACTGAAATCTTAATGCTTTAAAGTTATTTTGGATTTGATGATTATTTGGCAATCTTTCCATATCAACAAATCTGTTTTACTACTTAAATGCTTTTCTCCTACTGGGATACAATCCAACAATTAAATATATTTCACATAAATCATTAACACAATTAAATTTATCACAGCCATAATTATTGCATGAAATACTTTATTTGCATCAGTGAATTAAACAGAGCCTCCATTGGTATAGAAGAGTGCTTTGGTTGGAAAAATCTGGGTTTGAATCATGTTTATAGCATGAAAAACTTTATCAGGTGTTTTCAAATGGTTAGCCTGGTCTCACAAGGAGATGGACCCCCCCCCCCCCCATTGTGGAAACTCAGATTTTTTGTCCCTCAACTAGTGTAACATATTCCATACTGTCCTAATTAGTTTGAAGGCTACCTGAATGTCATGAGACCCTGGGAGATTGGCAATTTTTTGTGAAAGTATGCCAACAAAAGAAATGGAAATTGAAGTCCTGTAACAAGTGTCCTGGATTTGGTGTGGAGAGGAATTGGAGAATAGTATTCTTTTTATTTTTTTAGGATATCCATTGTTAGTTAATATTTGGAGAAATAAATATAATTCTTCTATTAATATTCTATCATCTCTTAATAGACATCGCCCTGTTCTTCAGCAGATGTATAATGCATAAATCTGCTTTTTCAAGACATCTCCCAACTTTATAAACACTGTCTCACAACTCAAATTTCTTCAGGTGGAATGAAAAAACCTACAAACAACTTTCAGGTCTTGCAATGGGAAGTCCTCTATCTCCTCAATGTGCGGATTTATTTATGGAAAATGACATCCTATTAAGTATACAGATCCTAAACCATCAGTGTGGTGGACATGTTGACAACATATTTATAATATGGAAACACAGTATGGCAGAGCTACATGATTTTCTAACATCCATAAACTCGTTTCACGATAAAATCAAGTTCATCTTAGAACTTGAAAACGAAGGGAAATTACCCTTTCTGGACATATTAATTACAAAAAAAAGGATGAAAGCATTTGTCTTAATGTGTACCGCAAGCAGACCCACACAGGTCGTTACCTGCATTTTGCCTTATTACACCATATTTCACAGAAATTAAGCATTATACATATGCTGAATGAAGAACAGGGTGATCTCTATTATAAGATATGATAGAATATTAACAGAAGAATTAGATATTTTATTCTCCAAATATCCAACAATGAATATCCAAAAACAAAAAGAATACTATTATCCAATCCCTCTCCACAGCAAATCCAGGATACTCATTACAGGACTTCAAAATTTCCGTTCCTTTTGTTGGCATACTTTCACAAAAAAATTGCCAACCTCCTAAGGTCTCATGACATTCAGGTAGCCTTCAAACCAATTAGGATAGAACAGAATATGTTATACTCACCTAAAGACCAGAATGCTTTCAATAAACACCCTGGAGTTTACAACATTCCTTGTTCTTGTGGCCTGAATTACATCAGACAAACTTCAAGAAGTCCAGAAATAAGATAAAAAGAGCACATTGGAGACGTCAACAACAACAGAGAGGACAATTCTGGTTTAGCATTCCATTTTTCCAACACTAACCATAACAGTGAATGGGATATAAGTACTATGCCATACATAGAAGATGGCCACAGCTCCAACAACATAAAAGAACCCGCAGTGGTAATCTGCTCACAAGGCACCCTGAACAGAAACCAAGAAATGATTCTTTGTGATATCTGGAAATCACTCATAAGATCTCTCCACACATCAGAGTTTAATTTTGTAGCTAACTATAGGACGTACCTGCTTAACAATGACTGGCCAAGTGAAATTCATGCTCCACATATTTGTATCATGTAACAGGTTCCTATGAATTTGGTATTTTTCAGTTATGTATTGATTCATAATCTAAGTTCGTTTGTTTTAAATTGATGTATGTATATTCATCTAACCCAGAAGAAGCTACCAGTTAATGTAGCGAAACTAGTCGGTTACTAGTTGTATCAAATTCCAATTAATAAAAAACCAATTTCAGTTATCTAAGTTTTAAAATGATATTCAGACAATTGGTTCTTCATATAATTAATGATATTCAGACATTTTGTAACATCTAATTCAAAAAATTAACACAGCGTTCTATTTTTTTTTTCATACAATCATATGAAAAAAGAAAAAAAAACTGGAATCGACAATACGATGCAAAACTGGGGAGAGCAATTAAGAGTCAAGCAGATGTTATTATGGCCTTGCAAGAGGGCTTGAATAGATTGCATGAATGGGCAGGTAAGTGGAACTATCAATTCAATGTTGCAAAGTGAAGGGGGTTTTGAGATTTGGTAAGCAACGATGGGATGTAAAATATACACCTGGTGGGGAAACTTTAAAGAAGGTAGAGGAGATGAGAGATCTAGGAGTGGTGGACAAGGAGCTGAAATTTAAAGACCACATTGCACAAGTTGTGAAGACGTCACATCGGATAATGGCAATGATGCGGAGGACCCTGACATGCAGAAATAGAGAGATTATGATACAACTGTTTAAGGCCTGGAGGACACAGATTTGGTTCAAGGTTTTCATAGTGAGAAAGATATGTTTGAAAGGGTCCAGAGAAGATTCACAAAGGTGGTCAGTAATCTTTGGAATATGGAGTATGAGGACATATTGAGAGAATGTAAGTTGAAGAACCTTGTGAATAGGAGGAAGAGAGGAGGGAGAAGATATGATTGATACATATAAACTAGTCAGGGGTTGTTATCAGGTTGACATGGAAGAGATTTTTCATAGAATGGGAGAACGGGGGGGGGGGGGGGGTAGAAGAACAAAAGGCCATCATTGGAAACTATATAAGGAGGGTGTGAGCAGAGGAGTGAGGAGCATGTTCTTTGCATGAAGAGTGGTTGGTGATGATGCATTGCCTGAGTGTGTTGTGAACGTAGACAAACTGAATCAGTTTAAAGCACGGTTGGATGGGAATTGTGTGCAATAATGTGTACCTCCCACAATGAGTCCTCTGACTCCATTGAGGTCAGATGTTAATAATAATCAGGGGGTGGCTCTTGCATAGGCACTGAGGAACTGCAGCACCTCCAATTTTTCTCGATATATAAATATATTAATTTATTTATATTTGCTTGTAATATTTAATTTTATCATCAACAATCCTATACAATTCTCTTATTTTGTATAAAAAAAATAATAAAAATCCATCTTGTAGCACTTAGGAGGGCGAAGGACGTTAGCAGCACTGAGTTTACCACAGTCATATTGCTACCCGTGCAAGCATATGCACGTCATAGTGAGATGCAGGCTATTAGCGTAATGCAGCACTGTCCGTCGCGCAGTTCCACTGTTGTTTATACGCAGTTTGCGCCAAGTAGAGTGTTCATAGTGCTTATTGTGTTTACTCCGTCTCTTTAAATATTTGGACCTTACAATTCAAGGATTTAATTGTAATGTCCAAAAATTGTAAATCCATTCCTTTAATTACAATTAAAGGAATTGATTTTATTTTTAAGTAATTTTAAATTATACTAAACTGTATAATTTTATCGATAATAAATAATATTTTTTCATGTTTAATATTTTTTTAAATTTTTACCATAATTTTGATATTTCATCCAAACAAGTTTCATCCTTACAGTGTGTATGTATATTTCGAAAGTTGCTTATAATATTTAATTTTATCATCAACAATCCTATACAAGAATCCCATCAACAATCCCCCACGATTTCAAGCCATGAGCTGCCACTGATAATAATAATATATCTACCATATTGGTAAGAAATTGGACCCATACTGATATATTCTAATGCTTAAAATCATCCAAGGAATAAATTTCTGACGTCCGGGGTGCTATCTGGGGATTCCATCAGATTCTACTGAGGGAACCCTGTATCATCTATATATTACATTCAAACCACAAATCATGGACAACCTTAACCATTCTCTTAATCCTTTGCTACATCTCAGTGTATCTAAGGTTCCTGTAAATTAACTTAGCTTGGAGATCAACTGGGAAAACTAGAAATACATGTCTTATGATGTAAGAAATATATATGGTATAATTACTAGTTTGAGACATCACATAAAGGATAAGATGTAATAAATCAAAATTCTGCATAAAAATTAATATTATGGAACCTACATTTTAAGATGATTTAAACACTTAATAGCTGTATTAAGTTACCCAAAATCTAAAAGATGTCAGATTTTTGGTAACTGCAGACCTTGACAGCCACAAATTGAAGCTCCCAGGGAACATGCATCGTACTTCTGGCATTTTTGAGGTAAAAGTTGAATGTTTCTACTACCAAGCTAGTTGTATTGGCCATGTTTACAGTATTGAATTTGTGATCTGAATATGCTGAATCTTGTGAAATAAGAGCAAACTTAAACTTCCTACTTATTTCATTTCATTGTGGTGTTATTATTAATACCATTAAATCAAAAATTAATAAATTACTTAAGTTGATACCTAAGTATTTCAATATGACTTATTTCTATATTAAAATATCTGTAGCCATTGCAGTGGTTGATGTTTAAGTTTCTGGAATAAAAAACTATGTGGAAATGAAATGACAAATAATGTAGTATTTAAATTAATTATTTAGATGCTGATGTTTCAACATTTCAAACTAGCATTATCAAAGGTACTCTGCATAGTTGATCTTCTATGATTACTACTGATGCTGATGGGAAGAAAGGGCAGTGTGCCATAATCTGTGTGGGATCACACCATTAGTTCTACTACAGTTAACTGAGTTCTGCAGAACTTCAACTACTTCCAGGATCAGGCTGTGATTTAAATTGGAATGTGTGTTAGTCTTGCTTTTGTCCACCTGATGAAGCATGCTTAATCCAAAGCATGTTGTGCTAGTCTACTTTTAGGATCTCCATACCAAATATACTTTTCTTCTTACTAAGGCATAACACTGGATCTTGCATTGATAGGGGGATACCTTAGACACTGGGAAGGAGACAGGATCCTAGCAATCCTTGATTTGTCATCAGGACTCTGTTCAGGGATTTGTCGAATGTTCTAATTTTATATTGGAGTAAGCAGGGTCTATCAGTTATCCTGTTGATGCAGGTTCGGAATATAGTGTATGTATAGTCTTAGGGGTTTGTCATTCTTTTTATTTCCATTCCACTTCCATGCAGTTTGTTTTCTAGAAACTTCAACGTGAACTACTTCAACATATTTATTAATTAATGAACAATTAAATTTATCACAGAAAAGCAGTTATTAGTTCCAAAATACGAAACATTAAAAATAGTCTTGACAGATGAAATCAAATAGTTTAACAATAAATTATTAAGATAATTAATAATTTATGTCAGTTTAATAATGGATATATGGTGAACACATATTCACATATACACTGACACCAAATTATGCCTATCTAATATCATGTTGGACACTGTTTGCATGGATAATGGTCTATGCATACTGTGGCATTGATTGCTAACGACAATATGAGTCTGTAGTCAGAATGCATATAAGGCATTCCACATTCTCTGAGTGGAGGAAAGTGCAGTGTTTATATATATCTCACTTGGAGTTCAGATAGATTGAAATCTACTGAATTTGTGGTCATTCCAGTTTGGTAACACACTCTGCATATTCTTCAAACCCATTCTGTAAGGAACTGGTTTGAGGAAATACAGAGTACACACATACTGGTCTGCTATATATATATTGCTGTGGGTCACACTGACGAATACAATGGCATACCATAATATCACATCTACTGGCCTGGATGGTTAAACCCTGCATGAGTCACCCTCAGACCAGCACACAATTTCTAACTCCTGTACTGGTATGATGCTGACACAGAACTGCAGAGCAGAAAAGTGACGACCTTCAGTGAGGAGAGAATGTCTTAGGAACCTCCATATGTGAGTGTGAATGACTATCATCTGGGAGCTGAAATGAATGATTTGTTCCTACACACTTTCCATGTTGTACTGTAAAATCAGCTGTAACAATGCTTTATGTCAATTAACCAATACAAGTCACTGTGTCCTTGGCTCATCACGATCACCTACTTTCTATGTTAATTTATCATTTCATCTGCAGGAGGCAGTTTCAAATATCTGATGTCATTCTACATATACCCTAACCACTTGTGGGTTTTGGCATGTAGTATGCCACATCCAAGATGGACCCAAATCATGACCTTTCTAAACTTCAATGTATTATTACTTTTTCACTTGACCACAACATCAATACTGCAGTTTGCACTAAGTTAGCATATAGCAGCAAATGTACCTTCATACTTCAGTAGACAGTACACTGGGTGTGTTCCACTATGGATAAGAATAGTTACATAATTCATTGTTATGTCAGAGTATATTTCTCAAACATTTTCCCTATTGTTTCCTTTAAATAAAAGTAACTACGTTAACTGAACTTTGGTGAAACTTAAGCAGAATGTGATCAAGAATGGAGTTATTAGAGTGCAAGATGGCAACAGCAAAGTGAAAGTGGCAAGAGAGAGACTAACAGAGTGTGAGAAAGGAGATAACAGGGGAAAAAAAAACCAGTTTAGAATGATGTTTAAAATTTCCAGGCTTCAACAAGTGCTGCACAATACTATGTAGAATACTACTTGAGAGTTGCAAAGACTAGAAAAAAAGAAAATGGTTAATAGTAGGAAAAGAGACAAAATACATGAATTAAAGGAAGGTGAAAAAACAGAAATGGATAAAAGAGGATATGGTGTTATACAGTGATTTCATGCTCAGAGGAGTATTAGGCAAGTAGCAACAAATATGGGTTTTCCAGGCATGAAGATTTATGACATGACTAAAGTAATATATAAGCAAGTAGAATAAGTGGATGATATGATTATGCTGGCTGAAATGAATGATTTGAAAAGTAAAAAAGTATGATAAGAAAGAGTATGACAAACTTTTTGAGTGAAGTGAAAAGAAGAGCAAGCTGACCAGAAGCATCAGTGATAAACATGAGAAGATAGTATTGGTAGACTACATTGGACTAATGTCTAACTTCTGTAGTGAAACCAAAAGTAGCTAACAGGGGAAAAAAAAACCAGTTTAGAATGATGTTTAAAATTTCCAGGCTTCAACAAGTGCTGCACAATACTATGTAGAATACTACTTGAGAGTTGCAAAGACTAGAAAAAAAGAAAATGGTTAATAGTAGGAAAAGAGACAAAATACATGAATTAAAGGAAGGTGAAAAAACAGAAATGGATAAAAGAGGATATGGTGTTATACAGTGATTTCATGCTCAGAGGAGTATTAGGCAAGTAGCAACAAATATGGGTTTTCCAGGCATGAAGATTTATGACATGACTAAAGTAATATATAAGCAAGTAGAATAAGTGGATGATATGATTATGCTGGCTGAAATGAATGATTTGAAAAGTAAAAAAGTATGATAAGAAAGAGTATGACAAACTTTTTGAGTGAAGTGAAAAGAAGAGCAAGCTGACCAGAAGCATCAGTGATAAACATGAGAAGATAGTATTGGTAGACTACATTGGACTAATGTCTAACTTCTGTAGTGAAACCAAAAGTTATAGATATTAGTGAGTCTTGGCTAACAGAGGAGGATATTGTTACAGAAATAGAAAGTAATAGGTTCTGCTTATTAAGGGAGGATAGAGGAGGGAAGGGGAATACTATTAATGAATGCAGAGGAATTAACTTCCATCAGAGTAGATACTCCAATGATGGCAGTATGAGTAATACAGAAAATGAGTTTGAGGCTGTTTTGTATGACAGAGATTAACAGGACAAAATATACAATTGGGTGTTGCTATAGACTAGGATGATCTGAAGAGGACTGTGAACCACATAGACAGATTAATCTTATGGATATAAGGAGGACCATCATTATGGGTGATTTCAATTATAGGGACATAGACTGGAGGGAAGAGAAAGCATGCAGGATGAAGGGGAAATGAATTTATTGAAACATTCAAGAATAACTTACCTTAAGCAACATGTTATAAGAGGAAATGAATTTATTGAATCACTCAAGAAGAACTTACCTTAAGCAACATGTTATGAAAATGACATGTGATACAAGAATATTGGATCTAGTAATAGATTCTATCTATAAACAAGTTGACCATTATGCCTCCAACTGGTGAGAGTGATTGATCATGAGTTTTGATTTGGGAGGTGACAATTTATGCAAGAACTTCGATCAAGAAGAAGTGGCAAGGTTTTTGTCCCAAAGCAAACCAGTCAGTAGACTGCCCAATTTACAAACAACAATATATTACAACCAATAATTATATATTGGTTTCATAAGATAATGCTAAATAAATAAAGAGACATGTGGAACTATAAAGCCAGGTGATTAGAATAATCTGAGAAGGATCATGAGGGCATGGGAACTGGCCAAAGATTGTTTAAAAGAAGCTATATCTGACTGTATCCCCCATTGTTAGGAGAATTAATCACATTAAAGAATTAAATTGATGAAGAGCTGTAAAAAAAGAGGATATTGTGCATCTGATATTATGAGAAAGCGCTACAAAGAATAGGTCAAATTAAAATCAAACAAAAAAGTTAGAACAAGCCAAAGGAAATCTGAAACTTATAACTATGTGGCAAGTAAAAGAAGAAATTATGAATGTGGTCTGAAAAGTTCTCGGCCTCGACCACAGATGGCAACACTATCAGCAAGATTTTTTTTTTTCTACGTTCGTACACCTGTCATAAGCATCCATGTGAAATTGAAAGTGATTCTATCAAGTAGTTTGTTTTATACAGCTGTCTGAAGCAAAAGTGTTGTCTGTATCCCTTGAAATAGATAAAATTGAGTATCAGGTGCGGTTATATAATTCTTTGTAAAAGAAGGTTTAATGCCAAAAGAAATTCATTCGATGTTCATAAAAGTTTATGGGCACTCTTCTTCATTTTTGACAATTAAGAAATGGGCTGCCAAGTTTAAACGTGGCCATACGTCTTGAAGATGATCCACATGAAGGACGTCCAAAAAGTGTAACAACACCAGAAATCATTGATCAAGTAAACGATATTCTATTGGATGACTGGCAAGTCAAAGTGAGTGAAATTGCTGAGAATATACATATTTCAAAAGAACATGTAGGATATATCTTGCATGAAGAATTGCATATAAAAAGCTTTGCGCAAGATAGGTGCCACGCTTGCTCACAGCAGATCAAAAATGCACTCGCATGAAAATCTCTGAACAGTGCTTGGAGCGTTTTAACAAGAATAAAAACCGATTTTGTGCACTGATTTATTACTATGGATGAGACTTGGATTCACCAATACACACCAAATTCCAAACAGTCGTCAAAACAGTGGACAGAAGCTGGTTATTCAGGGCCAAAGAAGAAGATTTCATCAGCAGGAAAGGTCATGGCATCGGTGTTTCGGGATGCTGCATTTTGTTTATTATCTTGAAAAGGATAAAATAAAACAATAACTGGGGAATATTATTCCGATCTTTTAACCATATTAGATGAAAAAATTCATGAGAAAAGACCCCGTTTGCAGAATAAAAAAATCATCTTTCATCAGGACAATAAGGCAATGGGGAAATTAAGGGATCTGCACTATGAATTGTTGGAACATCCACCCTATTTCCCAGATTTAGCTCCCTCTAACTTCTATCTCTTCCCAAAACTGAAACTCTTCCTTTCTGGTCAATGTTTTTCTTCGAATCAAGAGGTGATTGCAGCTGTAGAGGGGGTATTTTGCATATCTTACTGAGAACCATTACAGGGATAATGGTGCTGAAGCACATTGCTGGAATAAATGTATTAGTCTTAAGGGAGATTATGTTGAAAAATAAAAATAATTTTGAAATTATAAATTCGTTTTTTCATTGCTAGACCTAGAAATTTTCTAGGTCTAGCAACTGTGATATAAGAGATATACTTTTTCTACTATAGTAGAAAAAGTATATCTGATACTTTTTCTACTATAGTAGAAAAGTATCAGATATACACAAAAGTGCTCACTTTAGTAAGATATATATTTCATACAGATCTCTCTAGATGCTGGGGAAGACTGGATGAAAGAATAGAGAAAGATGAGTTAGAAGTATTAAAGCTGTTACAAGAACTTGACTCAAATACAGAAGATGGAATGGATGGGACATTGGCACAGGAGCTGAAAGAATATGCAAAACAGTTAGTAATATCCTTGACCTGGTTGAGTCCCAATCACAAGTAATATTCCTAATGAGTGGAAGAGGAACAAAATAATTCCATTATACAAGGGTGGAGCTAAGACTGATACAGCAAATTATAGACCAATTAGTATTCCTGGTGTGGTCATCAAGATATTGTAAAGGCTGGTTAGGAATCTCATCCAAAAGGTGGACAATAGTGGGATCTTCTATAGGGGATAGAATGGTTTTGTTAAAGGTAGGTCTTGCTTTAGCAATCTGTTTATATTCTATAATAGTGACAGCAGAGTTAGATAAGGGGAATAGATATACAATACTTCTGGATTTTGCAAAAGCATTTGATAGGGTCCTGTATTGAAGGTACACAAACTAAAGGGAATGAGTTTGCAAAATAAACGACTCTCCAATTCATGTGATGGATTGGAGAGTGGCTGCATGACAGGTATCAGAAAGCCATTTATTGTAGTGATGCATCTATGATGAAAAGTGTGAACAGCATACTTCAGGATTCTTCACTTCGGCCATTGTTGTTCAATATGTATATTAATGATACTGGAAAGGGTCTTGATTGTGATATTCAGTTATTTGCTAAGTTAGGGAGAGTGATAAGGATTGTAGCTGATATAGAAATGATGCAGGCTTATTTGAACAGACTGGTCTATGGGCAAATGACAATGAATATCAGTTTAATGTTGCCAAGTACAAAGTTATACATTTTGGACAGAGGACATCACAGGCAAAGTATTACATTAAAGGGGATTTGTTAGAAGTAAATGAAGCTAGACTTTGGGAGGGGGGGGGGGATATTGTGAAGTGTGAGTTGAAGTTTAGGAGCTACACTGCTAAGGTGGTTGTGCTATCATATTGGATAACAACATTGTTAAAGAGAGCACTAACATGCAGGAATGAGGGAGAATAACTACCTTATTCTAGTTATTCTCCCATTTTACAAAGCATTGATAAAACCATATCTGGATTATTGTGCATAGATATAGTCATTTGGGTTTCAAGGAGATAGACTGATGACTGAAATGATTGTGGAAGAATAACTTCCACTGAATAACTGGCCATCATCAGTGGCAACAATAGTTAAATAAAATAGAATGCAAATTAAAACACAATGGACTGAGTTGAAAAAAACAAATAATTCACTTCTGGCATTGTGCATTATGAGGACAGATTGAGGGAATGTGGTCTTCCAAGTTTTTGAGGACTAGATGGAGGAGAGGTGATATGGCAGAAACAAAAGCAGTAGGGAGATCTTACAATGGATGGCAAATACAGAACTCAGGATAATGCCTAGAAGCTGGCAAGAGGTACTATAAGGAAGCAGGTTTTTCGCATGGTATGTGGTGTATGTTTGTGGAATGGGTTACCATTAGACATTGTGAATGCATCTTTAGTAAATTTGTTTAAAGAGAGATAGCCTATCCTTCTCATCTGTCTAGGACGGGTTGAGTCCCCTCCTAATGAGGGGTTACTGGCATATTAATGCAGCAGGTTGGCCACTCCTCTGCTGCAGCTGCATCCCCTAAAAAAGAGAGAGAGAGAGATGATAGTTATTTAATATGAGTATCTAAATGGGCTCTCCCTCAATAGGTTCATGGACTCCTTGGAGATGCATTCATGATAATAACAATAATCATCAATTATGCTGTAATTGTTACATAAGTAGAGCGCAAATTATTCCAATTAGCTTTTAATTAACATAAAAAAAATACAAGGAATAAGTAATACTATTTATTTAAGACCATATATTTCAGCCTGAATATTACATGCCATCATCAGTGGCAACAATAGTTAAATAAAATAGAATGCAAATTAAAACACAATGGACTGATTTGAAAAAGTAAGAGATGAGTGATGTTATATATAAAACAACACACTGGTATAACTGAGAAAATATTGCATTATTATTATTCATTAGTTATTTAAAAAAATTACTGATGTGTGATTAAAATAAGACTTTCCCATATCTTAGAGAGAGAGAGGTAGTTGTTCTGATTTAAATTCAGACAGTGAAGGCTTCAGTGCTTTCTTTAAAGCAACATTGATAAAGTATGCTTCAGATCATGTGTTTTATGTATAACATCATGCAGCTCTTTTTCAAATCAATCCATTGTTTGCATTTTACTTTGTGATTAGCTATTGTCACCACTGATGATGGCCTGTAATATTCAGTCTGAAATATATAGCCTTAAATAAATAGTATTTACTTATTCCTTGTGTTTTTCATGTTAATTTAAAGAAACCTCTCTTGGTACAAGTATCTCTTATTCTATTTCTAGAAACATTCCTATTAAAACAAAAGAGATAAGCCCCTTATGCTATTACTGTCATATATAAAAATACAGTAAGTTACATAGGCATGTTTTAATTCAGCTTTTTTTTTAGCACACTAGTGTCATGTGTGGGCAAGAGGAATAGAAGACAGGAGGAGTCTGTTCACATTTTGCTTGAAGTAGTGCCAAGCAATTAGCATATCTGCTCACCAACTAACAGGCTGCATGTTCAAATTTACCGCAGGTGTACTGGTTAAAGACCACTGCCCCACGAGATCTGCAGTGGCTTGAAA
Source organism: Typopeltis vanoorti (assembly GCF_054136105.1). Classification (NCBI taxonomy): domain Eukaryota; kingdom Metazoa; phylum Arthropoda; class Arachnida; order Uropygi; family Thelyphonidae; genus Typopeltis; species Typopeltis vanoorti. The sequence continues at coordinate 60,650,855 of NC_143567.1, read as the reverse complement.
AAGTTCCATGTTTAGCAGGATTTGTGGATTATGTAAAAAATACATAAGAATACAAAAAATATATACATAAATTGAATAAAATAGAAAAAGAATCCTTGCTCACCCACAGTACTAATGAACTATGAGTTTACAATCCTTCATGGGCAGGGAGTCATGTTAAAAAAAAGTGAATGAAATCCATCAACAATATAGATGCAGTCATTTACAAAACATCAATCTTCTCAAGAAATCTAAAAATATATTAGTTCTGCTATCAACAACAACAACAAAAAAAACTTTCTTACCTGAAGACTGCAGAATTTAAATGTACTTTATAGTCAACTAACCACATCTAAAAATCATTAAAGATTGTTATTATTATTATTTTTTTTTTGTAAGTTTGTTGCAAATAAAATCATTTCACTCTATATCCATTATGGCGTAACTGCCAATAATATGACTGAATAAGTGGTTAAGGTGTTCTTGTTCTTCGTGAATGAAACTTTAAAGCAAGGTGGTGAAACTCCTTTAATGAATTTATTTGCTATACTGCTATCAAGATGGATATTCTGAAACTGGCTGAAATTAGTATGAGGAATTACAGTATGTGCAAATTTTCTTAGCTGGCTTGAACTGCAAGCTAAATAATTGCCATACTTTTGGTGATGCAAAGTTCAGCAGTCAGTTTTTACCACTTTTACTAATTAAAACAGTTAAAAGGTTTTTACAGATTATCCATTTCTGACTACTAAAAAAAAGTATTTATTTATTATGAAGGTTGATCGACAACAAAGTAGTCCTGGAAATTACTTTGTTTCCAGGACAATTAGTTTACACAGGGGGCTAGGAGTGCCAATCCCCCCGCATTGTTTGAAATTCCACGTATAACTTTTGACTCCTGAAAAACTTAACAATAGCCTTACCGATGACACAAATAGGTAATTAACACATATTTTGTATGTTATATGTATTACATAATATATTCTTACAATAAAGTAAGCTAGAGAAAAGAAAATGTTATTAAGAAAATCATAAGGAAGTGAAAATACATTTACAGATACTTGTCGTCTGTTTACAAGATGAATCATATGTCTGTCAGTATCTAAATCAATATTGTCTTATATGATACAAAACATTGTAGATGTTACACATATTACTAACACTATGTATCAAAAATGAAAAGATAATGTGAAAAAGAAATTATTCATATTTATTTACAGGCATAATGATTCATGCATTGATAACGAAGCAGCAATATGATTGTATTATGGTAGCCTAGTGTAATTGATACAATTGCTTCGCTGTAGCCTAGCCTATACACTAATGAATGCTTCGTTATAAAATTTTTATTTTATGCTAATTAATTTAACTATTTAATAACAGTTAATTTTATGCAGTTATGATTTAATAGTGCATCTTTATGTTTTATTTACATTTTTCTTGACTGTAAATGGCACCATGTACAACCTGTAAGCGCTTGTGTGCACAAGTTTTGAAATTTTAACTTTTTATAACAGATTTGTGAATATTTTATGGTAGTAAATGATAAAACAGACTAGTATCTACATATATTTTATGCATTCGTGACATACCTAACTTTTTCTTAATGTTTCAATATTTTAAGTTACGAGATATTTTAAATTGTCGCAAATCTTCTCAAAAAATGTTCCAATATATTTTTTTAAAAAACATCTGCATATAAGTGGATCACACAGTTCAAACCTGAGTTCTTCAACGGTCAACTGTATAGCTATTTTCATAATAAAAACCAAAATTGGCTGTCAGTAACCTCAGTACATCTCTGTAACTGACTATCATCCTCAAGATTACTAAAATATAAAGCTAACAATACAAAAAGTGGTTTAATATTTTTAAATTTCAGGATTTGCAGTGTCTCAAACTATCTAAAACTATTCATAGCAGCACTTCATCACAGTATAAACAACACCAGAAGAAAATAATTTATTATTATTATTATTACGTGACACCTCCAGGGAGTCCAAGGACTCATCGTGGAAGGGCACTCTACTTTGCTAAATACACCTCACCCTCTCCACTCACTACTTAAAATCTCCTACTACAAAACATGACCATCATGGCCAAAAACGTTCTTTTTTGCCTGTAAACTGCATGCATTCTGAAGGCTGATATGTCTGTACATGGGATGAAAATCCCAAATTGCTGAGAGAAAAAAACCTGCTACCTCCATATGAGATCGGCAAACTAACCTTCAATTGAAAAAGCCTATATAAGGAATCTAGCTCCTTGTCACGATATTGAGCTAACATTTTGCTAAATTTCTAACTGTCAGAGCACAAATTACAACTGTGGTAAGGCTACGTACATAGTACTTAATTATACTGTTGTAGAAACAATTGAATTGTAACTCGCAAAAGAATTAATGTCATTTCAAGTTACCATCTAGGGACCAGATAAAAACTAGTGTGTGTGTAATTCAGAGGCTAGACTATGGTAGTCTTAGAATGACTTCTCCCAGATCATTGGCAAATTAATGTAATCATACTTTTAATGTTAAGGGAATGTTTCATAGATGATGTTGATTCTAAAAATAGTTCCTCACACCTATAGTAACTTCTATGCATCATAGTTATCTTCTTTCATTCAATCCTGTGTGTAGAAGTAACCAGTGTATGGTCTGCCAGTCCCAATTGCCAGACCATGAATGCAGTTTTTATGTTCTTTAAGGTGGATGTTAACAGATCTACTGGTCTGTCAAAAGCTAAGCTGCAGGCTCAAATAACTTTATACACTTCAGGATGTGCAAAGGAGGATGAAGCTGATCCTGTGGAGAATGGATAAAGATTGCTAGCTGGATGTGTGGTTTGAAAATGGCATTGATATTTGCTTGGGAAGAACTTTAGCCCCCCCCCCCCCCCACATGATAATTTGATATGATATAAACATGATAATTTTTATCATGTTTATATCATATCTTTGGCAGTGAGATACATCTTCTGTATTGTTGTTGTTATTATTATAAAAGGTTAATAATTTGATATGTAAACATCCTACTGATCCTGAGTGTTTTTAGCATGTTTAAAATAATAGGAGGCTGCATTCCAACCTTGTGAAGTGCTATTAAAGCTACACCACTCTCTACTGATAAACACATGAATGTTGGCTGCACACAGTGCCACTAATGGAACTGGGCTCAAACAATTCTGTGGCAATCATGGGGGTGTGCAGAAGTTGCAACAGTATTAAATGCAAGGCTGTATATGGCTCAAGGTTAGAATCAATCACAAAATCACTCTAAGATAACTATTGTATTCTATCAATCATATCTCCTGTTTATATATTTTTCAGTAATATTTAGAGGAAACAAGGCACAATATTTTCTCATTATTTAAAATTTCCATGCATTTAAAGTTATATAAAAATAACTTTTCAAATGTGACATAGATATCCCACTGGAATGAGTAACTTTCTTTCCCTCTCTTAAAACACCAATCTGAAGTTACCAGTCAGAAGCCAGACCATCAGACTGGTACCACTTTCTCTGTTAAAAAAACTTTCATTATCAGATTTTAAAACTTTAATAGTAAACAAATATAATAAATAGATCAGATATACACTTTCAATGATTTTCCATATTAGAAGACAACTTTAAAATAGAAATTTTAAGCGGGTACCCACAAAAGTCAACAGGTTTTGTAATTTTACTATATGCCTTTACACCATCATCATCAACTTCCTGCCATGTACCCTCAAGGGGTGTACAGGATATGATAGTACAACATGAAAAAAATTACATCATTACTAACTTCCTATCTACAATTTTCCTCCAAATCAGTCTGTTACTTGTCAAGACTCCAACATTATCAGATCTTATATTTCTATCATCTAAGGCTTTGTACCGTATCAATCCACCTATATCTTGGTCTTCCTCTGGGTCGTTTTGCTGCCAACCTGGCAGAGAACACTTGTTTTGCTAATCTTTCTTCGCCCATTCTGTTTAAGTGACCATACCACCTGAGATTAGCTCTGCTAATGCATTCCTGGTTATTGACAATGTCTAGTTCTTTCCTAGTATCATCGTTTTTAATATGATATTGCCATTGATGCCATCTGTTCACGCCTATAATCTTTCTCAGGACTCTCATATCTGTGGTCTCTAGTCTTTGGTCAAGTGTTTTACTTCTGACAAAGCTCTCAGCTCCATAAGTTAAAACTGGTTTGAACATTGTCTTGCATACAGCTAATTTAGTGTTCTGACTAATTTCTCTCTTATTCCATATGAATTTATTTAATTGACTTCCTACCATACCAGCTTTGTTGATTCTGTTGTCTATTTCTATATTTAATTTACTATCTTCACTAAAAATCATGCCAAAGTAGCTGAAATGTTTTACTTGTTCCACAGGTTCTCCATTCACAACACAGTTGACATTTTCAATGATTCTGCCTATTTTCATTTTCATCGTCTTTTTATTGCTGAGCTTCATACCATATCTATTACAACAGCTATTCAATTTAGTCAGAGAATCTTGCAGACTTGTAGCGGATTAATTTAGAAGTATAACATCATCTGCATATTTCTATATTTAATTTACCATCTTCAGTAAAAATCGTGCCTAAGTAGCTGAAATGTTTCACTTGTTCCACAGGTTCTCCATTCACAACACAGTCGACATTTTCAATGATTCTGCCTATTTTCATTTTCATCGTCTTTTTATTGCTGACCTTCATACCATATCTATTACAACAGCTATTCAATTTAGTCAGAGAATCTTGCAGACTTGTAGCGGATTTATTTAGAAGTATAACATCATCCGCATAAAGCAAAGAGCTGACATTAACATCTCCAATTCTGATATCATGTTTAATACCACTTTCCTTCATAATGTGATTCATTATCTATATGAACAGAGGGAATAATGTACATCCTTGTCTCACACCAGATTTAACATTAAACCATCTTCCTGTCTTCTTCTTCTTCTTTTTCTGCAGCTTCTCCCACTTAAGTGGGGTCACTGTTTCTTAAGAGTCTCCTCCACATCTTCCTGTCTTGGGCTGTCACCACATCCAAGTTCTTCATCTTCAAGTCCTCTTCTACCAGCTCCCTCCATCTCTTCTTTGGCCGCCCACGCTTCCGCCTTCCTTGCACATCCATCTGCATGACCCTTCTTCCCACATATTCGTCCTCCCTCCTCATCACATGACCAAACCATCTCAACCTTGCCTCCTGTATTTTCACTCCTAAGTTCGTAACTTTCACTGTTCCCCTGACATAGTCATTTCTCAGATGATCCTTTCTGGTCACACCGCACATCCACCTAAGCATTCTCATCTCTGCTACTTCCATCCTGCTAATGTTATTTTTCCTCAGGGACACAGTTTCTATAGCATATGTCATAGCTGGCCTCACTACTGTCCTATAAATTTTGCCTTTCAGATTGATCGGCACCCTCTTATCACATAACACTCCAGCCATCTCCCTCCAGTTCCTCCAACCTGCTTGTATCCTGCATCCCACTTCCTTCTCACCTCCTCCATCTTCTTCCACTGTCGAACCTAAGTATCTAAAGTCTCTCACCTTCCTGATGACATTTCCTTCCAGGTCCAGGTCTGACTCCTGGCCACCGCCCACTGCGCAACACATATACTCTGTCTTACTTCTGCTCAGTCTCATACCTCTCTCTTCCAGTACTTTTCTCCATCTTTCCAGTTTAGTTTCCGCTTCTTCTCTTGAATCTACACACAGCAAGATGTCATCTGCATACAACATTGTCCAAGGTGCATCTTCTCTCACCTCCTCTGTTACCACCTCCATCACAATATTAAACAGAAACGGACTTAACGCTGACCCTTGATGCAAGCCAACTGTTACTTGAAAACTTTCTGTCTGTCCCAAACAGGTCCGAACACTTGTCATCACATTTCTGTACATTTCCTGCACCAACCTGACATATTTCTCCGGCACCTTCTTCTCCCTCAGACACCTCCAGACTTCTTGCCTTGGCACTCTATCGTATGCTTTCTCCAGATCAATAAATACCAGATGTAGCTCCCTTTGTTTCTCTCGATATTTTTCCATCATCTGTCGTAACCCAAAGATAGCATCTGTTGTTGATCTACCAGGCATGAAGCCAAATTGTTCCTTTGCAATCTCCACCTCCTCCCTCAATCTACCATCAAGAACCCTTTCTAGGATCTTCATTGTGTGGGACATCAACTTTATTCCTCTGTAATTTTTACAGTCTTGTGCATCCCCTTTACCCTTGTAGATGGGAACAAGAGTACTCTCCCTCCATTCCTCAGGTATATTTTCCTGTTGGCAAACTTTCATGAACAGGTCCCACAGCAGGTCAATTCCCTCTTCCCCCAGTGCCTTCCATGCCTCCACTGGAATTCTGTCGGGGCCCACCGCTTTTCCATTCCTCATCCTCTTCATGGCCTCCGTCACTTCCATTCTACTGATGTTCTGCACCATCCCCTCAGAAGGCTGCCCATCTCCTCTGTGAGTCCTTACATTTTCCTCATTCAGAAGTCCCTCAAAGTATATTTTCCATCTGTTTCTTATGTCCACATCCCTCCATAATACTCTTCCTTCAGCATCTCTGATCTGCCTCACATGTAAGATGTCCTTAGCTGCTTTATTTCTACATTTCGCTAGTTGGTAAATTTTTCTCTGACCTTCCTTTGTTTCTAATTGATCATACAGATCTTGATATGCCATGGCCTTCGCCTGTGCCACAACTCTCTTGGCTTCTTGCTTTCTCTCTTTGTACACCTCTCTGTCCTCTTCCACTCTTGACTCATCCCACTTCTGCTTTGCCTTCCTCTTAGCTGTCACTGCCACTTGTACATCATTATTCCACCACCAACCCTCCTTCTGCTCTCTAATCTTTCCAGATGTCTCACCAAGCACCTCGATTGCACAGCTCAGGATTACTTTTGAATTATGTTTCCACCAATGTTGTACACTTTCCAGTCCATCCGAAATCCTCTCTAACACTCTCTCCCTAAAACGATTCCTCACACTCTCTTCTTTTAAGCGAAACCACTTAATTGTCTTCATCCCATGGCAACCAGAAGTTCTTATCTTCGATCTTAATTTAAAGTCTGCGCACAGCAGTCGGTGTTGTTGTGCTACTTGATCTGTTGGAATTACCTTACAATTTGTCACAACCTTAAGATGTTTTCTTCTAGTCAAAATGTAGTCAATTTGTGAGCTGTTGTTACCACTTCTAAATGTTATCAAATGTTCTTCCCTCTTGAAGAAAAACGAGTTCACAATTGCCAGATCAAACGCTACTGGAAAGTCCACAACCCTCTCTCCTTCCTGGTTCATCATTCCCACTCCATGGCCACCATGCACCCTTTCATGTGATGTTGTTATTATTAAATTAAATATTAAATTATTAAACCATCTTCCTGTACTTCCTTCAATTCTAACTGCTGACTTACAACTCAAATAAAGACTAAGTATTGCTTGATATAATGCCCCATTGACACCATATAACTGTAGCGTATTGAATAGCTTCTCTCTTGGCACCTTGTCATATGCCTTATCCAAATCGACAAAACTTATATATAGATCTCTGTTATATTCCCATGTTTTCTCGACTATTTGTCGTAAAGTGAAGATCTGATCCTGACAGCCTCTATTTGGCCTGAATCCAGCTTGTTCACCAAGCTTTTCTTCCACAATTCTTTTCAACCATTTCTCAAGTATACTTGCATAGATCTTGCCAGGAACACTCAGTAAGGAAATACCTCTGTAATTCTCACATTCAGTTTTATGTCCCTTTTTATATATGGGTACTATGAGAGCTCTACTCCAATCATTGGGAATTCGTCCCTCTGTCCAGGCTTTCTGAACTATGCAGTGCAGCCACTGTAAGACTTTTATACCACCATACTTCAGCATTTCTGGTCGAATATCATCTACTCCTGCTGCCTTTCCACATTTCAAGCCTTTGATGGCTTTTTCTACTTCAAGTATGGATATGTATTCCTGACTGCATGCCTAGTCAGTGTTTTTTACCACTGTGCTGTCATCACTGCTCGTTTCATTTAGCAGTTTTTCAAAGTAATTACTCCATACTTCAAGGATATCTTTTTCTCCTGTTTTCATGTCACCTTTATCATCTCTAACTCCTTTTACAGCACTCTTTCCTCCATTCCTAAGCTTCTTCAACAACCTCCAGAATATTTTGCCACCTTCTTGATATTTATTTTCTATATTCTTGCCAAAGTCCTCCCATTACTTTTGTTAGCTAGTTTAACACAGTGTTTAGCATTCTTGCATTTGTCACTGTATTCTCTGAGCACAAGCTGACTTATTTGCCAGGAACTTTTGATATGCTTTCTTCTTTTCCTTTAACTTTCTTCTTTAACTTCCTGTGTCCACCATGGAGTTCTGATTTTTTTATTCTTGCAGACAACCTCACCACATGTCTCTCTGGCAGAATCAATCAATGTTTTCTTCAGAGTTTGTCACTGAATCTCCAAGGTTTGATTCCTGTTCTCAAACTCTTTCATTTTTTCTTCAATAATCTTTGTGTATTTTAGTCTACAGTTCACATCTAAGAGCTGCTCAACTTTTATTTGCTTTTAAAACTTTCTTACATGTTATTCTTTTCAATATGAAATTCCATTTTATCCTGCTTAAGACTAAATAGTGATCACTTCCAATTTCAAATCCTCTGTATACTATGGTGTCCTGCACCAGGGAGAAAACAACACTATCAACAATAACATAGTCAATGAGACTTTTCTTATTCCTTGCCTCTTCTCTCCATGTGAATTTATGCACATTTTTATGTTGGAACATGGTGTTAGTAATAACCAGTCCATGTCCTGAGCAGAAATCCAACAGGTATTTGCCATTATTATTAGCTTTGCTCTTTTCTCCAAATTTTCCCAAAATATTTTTGTATGTCTCACAATCATTTCCTACTCTGCTATTTAGATCCACAACAAGGACCAACTTTTCCTTTTTCATTGTGTCAGTTGCTTTTTTTCTAAAGCCTCAAAAAATTCCTCCACTTCTACGTTAGTAGAACCTTCTGTGGGACCATAGGCATAAATAAGTCTCATTGTCCAGTTCCCCATTCTCATATTTGCCCACATTACTGTACTTGAGACTGATTGCCATTCAAGAAGATGAGCCTCATATTTTGTGTTGAATACTATGGCTACTCCTTCTTTTTCCTTGATTGTCATTGCCTGAATATAACATTTTGTATTTATTGCTCAGAAAGATCTCACCAGTTTTTGTCTTTTTTGTTTCAGTCACCCCTATTATGTCGATCTGGTACTTATCTAATTCCTCAGCTAGCTCCATTTCTTTGCTATTCAGGCTTCTTATGTTGATAGTACCGATCTTTAACTCTGGTGATGTTGAGTTGGGGTTTGTTTTCAGATTTGTTCCAGTAGCTGACTTTTACATAATACCTGCTATTTTTGATATAAGATCAAACAAACAGTTTTAAAGATATGTAACATAACTTATGTTTTATAATGAAAGGTGCCTGTTGCTGCATGCTAGAAATTAATATTAATAAATAATATTATTAAAAACTATTTTATGATAGTTATTACTATTACTATTACTACGGGCAACTCCAGGGAGTCATTAGACTCATCGAGGGAGGCCCTAAATGATATTCATCACAACTATTCGAGTATCTATCATACCTCGCCTTAAACTCATTCACTGTCACAGCATCCACCACAGACTCAGGGAGCGCATTCCACTCATTCACTACTCTAAAAGTAAAGAACCCAGCTCTAACACCTTTACTAACCACACTTTTGCCCAGTTTCCATGGATGTCCCCTAGTCCTCCCACAACCAGCCCTGTTCTCAAAAATATCTTCTGAATTAATTTTATAGAAACCCTTCAGAAATTTGAATGTCTCAATCATATCTCCCCTCCTCCGCCTATCAACCAATTTTTGCAACCCACAAATCCTCAACCTGTTCTCATACGGTTCATTCCACAGACCTGCTATCATCTTGGTCACTCGCCTCTGGATCCTCTCCACCTCCTCCCCATCAAGAAGAAACCTAGGTGACCAAATCTGAGCACAGTAGTCGAGATGGGATCTTATCAAGGCTCGATACAGAGGAACAATAACCTGCTTGTCAACGTATTCTTCAGCAACCAAGTGATTTGATGAGCTGATTTGGCCACTTTTGCAACGTGTCCCCTAAATTTCAATTCCTTATCCACCAACACTCCTAAATCTCATGCCTCATCAATTTCCTGGAGCATGGTTCCACCAATGCAGTAAACTGCCGCCAATCTTTTCATCCCAAAATGCATATAATTATATAAAATAAGAATCTCCCAAACTTTAGGGAGAGAGACAATCATTCTAATTGCGATTTGGCTGATGTAAAAGGGCTTCACAACTTTCTTTGAAAATGTGTTCATATTTAAATATGAAGTTTGGGAGATTCTGATTTTATGTAGCCATCAAAAATAGTTTTCAAAGTTCTGTCTATTTTAGTTATAGAATCCAAAAAACTTGTACTGCCTTTATTCAAAAGTATAATATCCTCTGCATAGAGTAAAAAGGAAGATGAATATCTCAAAATTTGATATCAGCCTAGGGCCACCTTCCTTCATAATGTAATGAATAACAGTGTAGATAATGTGCACCTTTGTCTCTCACTTGATTTAACATTAAACCATCTTCCTGTACCTCCATGACACCTCCAGGGAGTCCAAGGACTCATCAAGGGAGGGCACCTACACTACAACTCTGTCTCCACTACTCAATTCAACTACACCAATGCCATCTACCACCAACCACCACCACTAGTATTTTCACAGACAATCACAAACATTTCTAGCAAGCAGCAACAGTTTTTAATTGGTAAACCACTGACTACTGTATATACTTTGTATTCTTGTTTCTATACACTGATGATGTACTGTTATTTTCAGTACAAAATATCTGTACTTTCATTTCGTTAATGTTAATTACTGTAATTATCGTGTAATTTGTTTACCATTTTCATGTGCAACACGAGTGCATGTTCTGTCTCTCTCTCTCTCTCTCACTCACACACCATTATGCTGAGAATGATGTAGGGAGCGAGTATAGTAGCATGTGTGTGTTGCACTAGGAATATCATTCACACACAGCATCTGACTACTAATTCACTGACATCAATTAGTGAAAATCATGAAAGGTACGAAAACCAAAATAATAAAAAAAATAAAAATGCAAAATACTACAAATACACCACCATCAAAAAACCATTCTCACATCTACTTCATTGACATTCATGGCCTTTATACAAACAAATGATGTGCACCACCTTGCACATGCATCAAGACCAGACCCAATATTTCTCAAATAACCTCAACTACTATCCACCTGAACTATTCAAAATACACTTTTCTGTGCCACAAGGGTGATATGTCATTTCAAAGGAGCTGACATTCCATGTCATTGAATAACAAATCTGGAATTCCCTCTTTGTGATCAGTTTAAAATCTGTTTGTCACAGTTTGTTGCTTTCATTTATTCTCTCTAATACTCTCTAGATTCTGATAACCACTCAAACTTTTACATAATTATTTTACTTTGAAGTTTGATTTTACTGTAATGCAAATACCACAAGCAGTAAGATTTTGTTTCTCAACTTCAACTATTCACAACATTACCATACCTCCTTCCTCCATTTCCACTGATTGAGATGTCGAAGTATTTGCTTCAATCTTAATCTGACCCTATAAATGCTAGTAATACTTACCAACCTTCAACACCCATACATCTTGTCTTAAGCAACTACTTTTAAATATATTGTAGATGCCTGCATTTCTCTTGGTAACTCAGACAACAACCATATCCACATTTACTTTGTTACAGGAATCTCTGACTCCTCCCTCAGCCATTCTTAATTTCAAGTCCTTTGAAACTACAATGGTACTAAATGGTATCAATTCCTTCTTTCCATGGTCTGGTTATTATTTCTACACTTCTGATTCAAACACCTGCTTTGAACGAATAACTGAAATAATCCATATTGGAATGAAGACCTTCATCCCCAGTCAACAAGTGTGCCATGACCAAGATAAAAATCTGGAATATCTGAAGGTTGTAAACCTAGTAATGTGGGTGAGTGGGTTAAAGTTATTCCTTTTTTTTTAAATATATATTTTATCTATTTTTTTAAGATTTTTATCTATTTGTACATAATCCAGAAATTCTGCTCTTGAGACGAAACATGGAACTTCCTCAAGCCACTTCAGGCCTCCAATAAGTACAGGGTGTTCGGGATAAATTTGACATATTTATAATTAATTATATTTTTCCGTAAGTTACATGTATTAACACACACTTCTCTTCATTTAAAAGTTTGGACCCTTCTTCATTCATATACAAGATGTCAGAAAGGATGGATAGCTGGAACCCACCTGAATCATGGAAGAGAATAACTTGTATCATGATGATTCGTGCCCGCCATCAAAATAAGGATATTACGACTGCTGCCCAATGCTCCCTGAATACAGTAAAAACAATCAGGCATGAACTAGAGACTTGCAATGGTGACTACGAGGATGTAGCAAGAAGAAAGATCCCTAGCAGACGATCTGATTGCGTTCGTACAGCAGAATTCCTCGCAAATCTGCAGGAACAGGTGTTGAAGAACCCTGGCATTGGAATTCGGGCTTTGTTCGTTCGTGGAGTTGCTAACTGTAGTCAAGCCCTGGATAACAAGGGTAGCCAATGGTAGGCCGTATGTATGGCAGCAGGATTCGGCCCCTTGCCACACCTCTGGGAAAAGTCAAAAATGGTTGTCTGAAAATTTCTACGACTTCACCAGTCCAAATGTTTGGCCTCCAAACTCCCCAGACCTTAACCCCATGGATTATTTTGTATGGGGCGCAGTTGAAAAAGACACCAATCGCACTTCCAGTAATACAAAAGCCCAGTTAATGGATAAAATTAAAACAGTTTTTGCGGCCCTTCCCAGGGAGACTGTAGCATCAGCTTGTTCGAGGTTCCGAAGCAGAATTGAAGCTGTGATCGATGCTAATGGTGGTTATTTTGAGTAAATCTTGTTGATAGTATTGTGTTAAATTGTGAATGAAGCTATGTTATGTAATTTATTATTTTTCATTCACATTTAACATGGCTTATTAAATATTAATCATGGTTTATATAAAATTGTTTATTATTCCTTAATTTAGAATTACTAATTAAATATTTACTCAAAATCTGACCTGCTATTAACTTATAAAATAATAATATGTTTAGAATTTTGTATAACTAAATATATGTGGTGTAACGTAAAGTGTTAATTTATATTTAACTGTATACGTAATCAAAAAGTTAAAGAAGTAGCTTAAATATTCTGTTGTTTTTATTTGTGAAATATCTAATGTTATGTAATCACTCATGAATAATATTAGACCATACATTACATTAGCGAAATGTTTACGTGCAGTCTGTTGTCATGGAGACGCACGCGTAAACAACCACGAGTGGAGTAGAGCGTGGCGTTCGAACGTAAGGTGGGAGTGAAGGTCATAGATAATATAGATAGATATATAGAGAAGAGGGAAGGTCATAGAAAAGAGATAGAGAAGAATTATTATTAAGGAGTGAGGAGAGAGTTTTGCGGAACCAAGATTATATAATCCTCAGGGCAGAGATTTATGAGTATAGTGTTCGAAAGTGAACCTATAAGTAGTGAAACATAAAGTTTAATGTTATAAGCGAAATCTGCTGTTGTTATGAAGAAAGGTTGATACCGTAATCAGATAAAAGGAAACTGGACAGTCAATGCGAAAATTCTGATTAGTTCTAGTTAATCTGGATTACGATTAAATTCTATGTTGCCCTAAGAAAAAGGTTATATTGGTTACTTGGAGAAGAGTGAACAGGAAAAGATATTAGTTCCTAATTACTGTTGTTTGGAATAGTGAAGTGCGACTTACAGTAATACAGTTTAAACTATGGAGAATATTTGTTATGTGTGTTCCGCTAATGTTAATTAAGTTAATTCATAAGTGCTCTCTCAATAATTTGATGTATTGAAGAATTTGTCTGGTAAGAGTAGTTGTATAAGTTTCTCTATTCTAGCATTAACTGTAATATACCTCCGATGCTCAAGGTCCGGGAATATATTTGCTTGGAATATAGCTTACGTAGTTTATTGCCTGCTGTGAATATAAACATTGAGCTGATAGATTTGTGAAGACTGAATAAGATGTGAAATTGTTATATTAACTTGAGATAAGAAGATTTGTGTTTTTGAGACTGTGAATAGTATATGAAAGTTAGAACATTGAATTAGCATCAGTGACCTAAGAAGATGTGTTGAGTTAATTGTATAGTTCCATTTTAAAATAGAGTTCTTGTATTTGTTGACCATATCATATATTAAATGTTTTATTTTGTTGATCTAAATATTGTGTTTGCCTGAATTCCTTATTATTGCACCGTTCATAAATATTCGAATCTTGCGGGAACCCCAAGTAAAAATGATAATAGATGATTCGGCCTGATGAGATGACTGCTAACTTAATTTAGAACTGATCCTACTATTTATATAGACTAATCTAAGAATAGGGTGGCGCAGTATAAATATAAATTTCCCTACTTTTGGATCGGTGATCATTTCGTAATTAGTTGTATTATTCATAAAAGTGACTTGAAATTAGATAGATTTAGAACACGACAATTGTAATTAACTCTGCCTGTAATGTTTTTTTGTCAATTCATTAAATTTAATAGATACAAAGAAGATTTTCTTTTTCCTTACGAAACTGTCAAATTTATCCCGAACACCCTGTATGTGGTCTCAAACTAGTAAAGAAATTCATTTTCCATCTTGGAGGGGGGGGGGGTTCTCTTTGTTATGCAGTGTTCTTCATCTTAAGAAAAGAAGCTAATTTCCTTTCTGGCAAATCCAGAAAATGGTAGTATATATCAGGGGTGGCCAGAGTTTTTGCAGCAAGAGCCCTAGTTACCTGCCAGAAATTATTAAGAGCCACATCCCACACTAATTTACTTTTTGGAACATTTTTAAGGGCAACATTAAAAGCTTTCTTAATATCAACGCTAATTTTGATAATAAATCCACATTTATTTCTGAAATTCGACGTTCAAATATATATAGTGAGGTAGGAATGTTGGTAATTAACTTTAAAAGTTTTGAATTATTAGGGTCCAGTGACTCAATTGTATCAAGAATGTTAATAAAAAATTAATAAAAAATTTTTTTATTTGTTAGTTGAGTCGCAATAAAACTTAAGAAGAACCACATACAGCTCATGAGCCGCAGTTTGGCTACCGTGGGTATACATTACCAAACAATCAATTTTTATTGTTTGGTGATAGATAAGATACCCTTGCAGAAATGGAAAATGCAGAATTATTTATGCCTAATTACCATTTACACTTCATAATACTTTAATTGTATTCATAATCAGTGGTAGTTATTATTTATTAAACAAATTTTTATCATGTTATTCATCGGCAGAGAACCATTAAAGCTAAAATATTGCATTTTTTTAAGTGCATTTGAAAATTGAAAAAAAAAATAAACTTTTCAAAAAAAATTTAACCTTTTATCTCAACAAATTTTATCTTAAAATATTTAGAAGCAATCAAAATTTGAGTTGCTTAATATATATATACAGGGTGTTCGGGATAAATTTGACAGTTTCGTAAGGAAAAAGAAAATCTTCTTTGTATCTATTAAATTTAATGAATTGACAAAAAAACATTACAGGCAGAGTTAATTACAATACTATCAACAAGATTTACTCAAAATAACCACCATTAGCATCGATCACAGCTTCAATTCTGCTTCGGAACCTCGAACAAGCTGATGCTACAGTCTCCCTGGGAAGGGCCGCAAAAACTGTTTTAATTTTATCCATTAACTGGGCTTTTGTATTACTGGAAGTGCGATTGGTGTCTTTTTCAACTGTGCCCCATACAAAATAATCCATGGGGTTAAGGTCTGGGGAGTTTGGAGGCCAAACATTTGGACTGGTGAAGTCGTAGAAATTTTCAGACAACCATTTTTGACTTTTCCCAGAGGTGTGGCAAGGGGCCGAATCCTGCTGCCATACATACGGCCTACCATTGGCTACCCTTGTTATCCAGGGCTTGACTACAGTTAGCAACTCCACGAACAAAGCCCGAATTCCAATGCCAGGGTTCTTCAACACCTGTTCCTGCAGATTTGCGAGGAATTCTGCTGTACGAACGCAATCAGATCGTCTGCTAGGGATCTTTCTTCTTGCTACATCCTTGTAGTCACCATTGCAAGTCTCTAGTTCATGCCTGATTGTTTTTACTGTATTCAGGGAGCATTGGGCAGCAGTCGTAATATCCTTATTTTGATGACGGGCACGAATCATCATGATACAAGTTATTCTCTTCCATGATTCAGGTGGGTTCCAGCTATCCATCCTTTCTGACATCTTGCATATGAATGAAGAAGGGTCCAAACTTTTAAATGAAGAGAAGTGTGTGTTAATACATGTAACTTACGGAAAAATATAATTAATTATAAATATGTCAAATTTATCCCGAACACCCTGTATATATATATATACACAGGTATCCCTCGATTAGCACGGTTAATTAATCCCTTGATGTTACCGCATATATCAAAATTGTGTTAATCAAATCTAATAATCAATGGTAAAAATTACAATTCGTCCATGATCGATTACTGTATTAATAATTCGTTTTATATGGTACTCTTTTAGAAAAGATAAAAAATGAATGCAAAGTAAATAAATGGTTAATAAATACTTGTACCTACATTATTTACTGCAATTTTTTTTATCAAAAAAAAGTTATCAAAAGTTGTTTGAACAGTTTTAATTTTTTAATTTTTTTCTTATCGGCATAAATTCTACGATAACAAGCAAAATGACTCTCCAGACCTCGTCAAACAAGCAATAAAACAAAGAAAAAACACTGCAAATGTAATACATGATGGTACAAATTAAGTAGATATTGAATCCAACATTATTTCATAGCTGAATATATAGAAACTAAACGTTTCGGCAAATGCAAGCATAAGCAACCTTATGGGCAACTCTTAGTAAAGGTGGAGTAAGCTCCAGATCAATTTCCTTAGTATTTTCCATAATGTAAAGCACACTTCCTAGAGGACATGTATGATAAATAAGCCTTTGGCTTATTTTCTCTATTTCAGTAATACATGATGGTTTATTAATTTTCAGTTACAATCTAGAAATTATTGAACAAAGAATAAAAACAACAACTAAACATACTATACTGACATCGGAGGTCGCGATATATCTCTCAGATACAATTTACTGTCATTATTTCTTTTTCAAAAACCTTTACATAGCATGGGTTAATCAAACTGACAGCAAAAAACAGTGTGGAATATCACTCGTAACATATGAATGCACAGCTATTCATGACCTCCAAGCTATACACTGAGTTGTGTAAAAATATTTATAATAAACATTTTGCCATGTATCTGTCAGATCAGCTGCGAGCTTCGCAGTGTTAAAGGCACATTAATCAAAACTCTTGCCGTGTATATCAAGGGATTGTCGCAATCAATTACGGCACGTTAATCAAATCCCGCATTAAGCAAGGGATACCTGTATATATATATATAAAATGGGTACTTTTATCACTAAGGTGAGTTCTCAACTTGATTATAAATAAACCTGCTACAGAAAAATCACTTTCTGATTTTGCAGAAGTTAGCAGAATGATTTTTAGTGTATTAAATAAATTCATTATGTTTGAAGTTGTCTTAAATAATAGCAGTTCTTATTTCAAAAGCTTGTCTAAATTCTGGACCTACTAGTCCTGCCACAATAATGTGGAACAACACTTTTAGATTTTGCACTTTCTTCAGTGAAGTTCTTAAAACACTACCAAATAAATATTAATAATTTCAGATTAGACATTGAGGGGGGATCTTAAAAAAGAGTTCCCCTTTAACTTATCATTCATATTGTTATCATAATATACTATACATATTATTAGCTATATATAGTTTGATAAGTGATAAAGATTCCAAAAATTTCTGTAATTCTTTATTACTAATACCTTTCATGGGACCACAGCACAAACAGTTGCTTTCAGTTTCTGATTGGAAACAACTTATTTGTGCTTTGTACTTATTTGGAATTGCCTTCCATTCAAGAAGTTTATCTTCATGTCTATACTTATCCTTTCTTTTCCCTGATCACTACTCAAGGAAATAAAGACACATGGAATTAATCAATTATTATTCAAAATGTCTCTTCATTTTAAGTCTTGTCTCAGTAATGCCAGTTCTATTACAATGGTGTTTCTGTAATTCCTCTGCTAGCTTCACCTTCATTCAAACTATGTTTCTTGTATTCATGATACCTATTTTCATTTCTGTTGAGATAAAGATCCTTCCTGTAGCTGATTTTTCATGTTAGCCACTCCCTGACAGAAAAGGACTTGTTCAATCAGCCGATATCCCAAGTATGCATGACATCTCATTATGTTTTACTATTATGTGTGGTTTAAACCAACAGAGAATATAATTTGGCTAGGTATGTTTCAATTTGTCAGTTAACCTTCATTTGTTCATTATTCAGAGAGATACCTTCTAACAAAATGCAACAGATTATGAGCTCATGCTCGAAAAACAAGTGATTCCAGTGAAGAATTTTTTTCAACCCAGTGTTTTATATCCTTTATTTTTGTGTGCTGCATTTGTAGAGCATAACTCAAAAAGGTTTCCTTGAGAGCTTTACAAAAGCTGTATTCGAATTTTTTGTAGTGTCCTCCTGAGTGCCTTCACCAGGGACTCTTAACTTCTTCAGTCACTATCCTGCACTGCAGAATATTGTGGAATGATAATTACATCACTTGGGGACATCTCTGATTTAACAGATATGAGAGATAATCTTTCCTGGCTGGCATAAGTACCACTTTTGGATTATTTACTACACATGAAGTAGAAATTAATAAATGCTGCTTCAAAGATCAATATTACGAAGAACAATTTTTGTAATTCAAGTTGCTAATGTTTTTTTTTTTTTTTAATTTATGCCTAGTTGTTGTTTTTTTAAATAAACAAAAAAGTTCATGTAGTTAGATTTCATATGATGAAGATATCCAGGACATCTTTGTATTTTCTACTTTTGCTGTTTTTCTGAATAACTTTGCTGTTATGTTCTGGCTTTGGAAGTTGGTAGACATCCTGTCATGTACTTGTAATTACAGTACATTTTAGAATGCATATTTTGGATATGTGCACCATATACAGTGTTGCACAATAACAAGCAAAAAATCTTGTTTCTTAAGTGTGTATGATTTATTTATTTTAAATAGTGGTACCATGAAACACACTTGGACAATTACAACTCGCCAACAACTACAAAGTGCCTCCATAGGGCAATTGGAAGAACGATGGCACATTGTGCCCTTTGATTGGAATAGGCCTAAGTTCGATTCTCGTCAAGACGGGAGGAATCTTTATGTGGGCATTTTCAATCGAAGGTGAGTTAGCCGATCTCATATGGAGGTAGCAGGGTATTTTCTCCCGGAAACTCGGGTTTTTCATTCCGCAAACAGACAAATTAGCCCTTCAGAACACATGCAATTTACAAACAAAAAAATACTAGTTGTGATAGTGGGTGGTAGATGGCGTTGATGGAAATGATTGGTAGTAGAGGTTCGGTGGAGACAGTTGTATAGTAGGTGTCCTCCCGTGATGAGTCTTCAGACACCTTGGAGGTGTCACGAATAATAATAAACTCTGGTTGTAGAGTGGAAATGCCATGTATGTGTATTATTCATTTTGGCACTTTCTGAGAGGCCACTCAATTCAACAAGGTTTCTTTCCTTCACTCCCTTTTCATGAATCCTACAAAAGAAAGTTATAAACTTGTGCATTAGCACTGTAGGCAGGTTAAAGATTAGATAATGAGAATGTACATTTTAGTGATCAAAAATAGAAATTTGAAGTCATTTCTATGTCTCCAGTAAGACTGTAGTGATATTAACTCTGGATAATGAAAATCAAGCACTACCTCAAGATATTCATAACCATTCAGGCTCAAAGTGTGATTTGAAAGTACAGCCTAATGGATGGAGAACAGAGATGCTATGCATTCAGCCAACCACATCACCAAGGAGTGCTTACTGCAGGATGGTGTTCATTGTGATAAAGCTCACACAAAAACTTTCAAGGACATGAAGAATTTACTGCTTAATGGATTTAAAATATTGTAAGTTAATCTATGCTTTTGCTATATCCTCATTTGCTTTCTCATATGAGGGTGAAAGGTCATGAATCCTGCCATTCCATTAATAAAGAATGTTTCACTCAATTTACAGACTGTTCTATGCTTTATCATTAATTTTAGTTAATGAACGCCTTTTAGTTCTTTATCTTTTACCTGGCTTACAATGAATGAGCTTGTAAATGGTATATACATACAATGAACTGTTTCATTTTCAACTTTCAGAGTTCCATCATTTCTAGATTTTTCTTCTTTTTTTTTTTTTTTAATTATCCAGCCTTCATGTACTACAACACTTGACAGTTCTACATGTCAAAATTTTGTATTCATCACACTATCATGTTTGCCAAGACAGTAGGTTGCTTTTTCTTTTTCCAAATGGTGAACTCTATTCTCACTAATACGGATTAATCAATCTGTTAAAACAGAAATGCTTCCAGTCAGGCATGTTTATTTGTAGTGTTACAGAAGTGGATAACAAATCTTGACAACCATGTAATATTGAAAAAAGGTAGACTTAAACTCCATCCTTGCTACTTGCATGTACTGTATAAATCATACTGCACAAACAATATTTAATTTTATAAGCATGATTTATATCGTTCAATTTATTTAATATTAAATGTGCATCAGTTTCTCAGATTATTATGATGATTTTATAACTATAGAATGTTTCGGATAAACATGTTCTCTTGCATTGTTGATACCGCTGTTGAGAGGAGGATCCTGCTCTTCTGTCACTATATTTTAGGGAATGAAAAATTGGGTCGATGAATAGAAAAAATATATATTTAAAGAACAGTTAATGTTTATTTTAATTTTAAAAATTACAATCAACAACTTCACTCTAAACAATATCTATTATCTCCTGTGAAATTCACAAAAAACTACACGTCTTTATCTTTTTAGCAATCAGTCAAGTGGCATTATAAAATCCCTGATACATACTGTACATTCTGAAGTAATACAGCACCCATTTTCAGCTTGGTTTTCTTTTTTTTTTTGTGCTGAAAATAACTACAGAGTTCTGTTAACACTGGATTATAACAATGTCAGAACTACCAGTGTCCAATGATGTGGCTGTACCACAGCTGCTGAAAATTCTTTCTTTCTACTGTTGGTAGTTTACATAAATTCCTTGAACAAAGAGGTAATCTTTATTTACTCTGAATATAGTAAAGCCTACATACTTGGTATCAATAAATTCTCAAAGCAGTACACATGCACATGCCATGGAAATATCATAGTTTCCATTCATGGTAGCACTGTCCAAACTCAAATTGATCAGGAGTTAATATTCTTGTTCTGATATCAATGAAAGCATTTAACTGGAAACCAGAGCAATGACGATGCGTGGTCAACAACGATATGATTTCATTATGCTGTTTTTAGTGCTAGTAGCATCTACATCTATTCTGATGTCTCATTTGTTACATCCAATTCTAACAAAACTACATGATTTTATTTTCTGATACTTGGGCTGTTTGTCACATTTCTTATATCCTATTTATATTCAGAAATCAATGATCATTATGAATGTTCATCAATGTCTAAATACTTGTTTTCTCTTTTCCACAATTCTTCTATCTCTAAAACAAATATTCTGTTTCTCATGGTTCAGTATAAACTATATATCTCAAGGCAAAAATTAGAGTAATCAATTTTTTAAAGGCATCTTTAATTAAAACTTTGCTCATAATTGCTGCTCATGACATAATAGTAACACCACAAATGATTAGTTGCCATACATACATTTTGTGTAGTACCTGAAATCAGGCAAGTTTATGCTTTATCAATGCTTTGTTGTACCATGCTCTCATACAGCAGTCTTGTAGCATTTTTTGATAGTATAGTAAGATATGAGTTTGCATTTATATACTTGTGCATATTTTTTTCTTTTAATGTGAAAGGTTGTAAACCTATAATACATTGTTAGTACCAAGGATGGGCTGCGAGCTAAGAATTAGATAATCTGGTTCCCCCAGCTCCTGGGATGAGGATGGTACTTTATCAAGCCACTTAATGCCTCTAGCAATTGTAACACCAGACAATGAAAATTATCTATCATCTATTACATAATCTACACATATCATGAAATAGGAGGGAAATCAAGCACAACATCAAATCAACAGTATAGAAAATAGTGATTAAACCAATTTACCTTTTAGATTGAGAGTTGGATTAGAAACAAGTTGAAAATGAAAACAAAGGGTATAAAGAGTTTCTGAAGAAAATTAAACGAGTGAAGAGAGGCTTCAACGAGAAATGCACATTAAAAATGAAGATACTAGGAGAGATTAGAAAAGAAATCAACATTATTAGCATACAAGAATGTGTAGACACAGCAAAGATGGCAACTTAAACAGAATGGGAGATATAAGGTTAATAAAATAGCAAAACCGAAACAATAGCCAGAAAAGAAAAATTAAACACTAAAACTTAAATTTACATGAAATCAATTTATTACCTGTAAAATTTTCGTCTATGCATCACAGGGGGTCTTCAGTACGTTGATAATGGAACACAATATAAAATTACAATTAAAGAATAATTTTCAAAACATGCCACTATAGCGTTAATAGGACAACAAATGGCCAATAAAATCCACAATTATTAATATATATATATACAGTCGGGTCTCTTTTTATGTGGTAGATACGTTCCACAGAAAACTGCATATAAAAAATTGCACAAAAAAGGCCTAACTCACGTTGAAAAATTAGGGATACGTTCCATAATTTTCTAAAACTGCATAAACCGAAGCAATGAATTAAAATAAACCTAAAATCACATAAAAAGAAGTTTATGAAAATTCAGGAAAATAAAAATGCTTAAGTTTGTTTTAAAGCTTTATTCATTTAATTTTATTGAAAAGTAACAATTTTTTTTTTACATTTTTTTCATTAGAATTATCTTCACAATATTCGGCAATGTATGCAAACTGGTGCGAAATCACTTTCATCACCAGAAGAGATAGTCAGCGCATCAGATCTGTACAGTAAAGGCAATGGTTCTTCACAAACAGAATTAGCTTCACCCTCGTTCTGTGCTAATTTTTTTCTTCTGGCAATGTAATCAGTGATTAAACTTTGCAATGATGATTTCACTAATTTTTTATACAGCTCGCGATATCCAGACATACAGTTCTTCAGCTCACGTTGGAATTTAAGCTCATTCAGAATTTGTGTTATTAACAAGAAAATGATTTTCCAATTTATTGCACAGTTCAAGACTTTCTCGAATTATATTTGCAGTGATGGGGACAGGTTTTTCTTCCGCTTCACTATCGTTTTCTGGATCTTCGACAAGATCGAAAGTAATCAATATCCAATAATATCATCGTCACTTAAGACATTATCCACAAGCAATTCGTCTACATCATTCTGGCTAAATGTATCAAAACCTTCTCCACCAATTTCATGTGCCAAAGAAATGATTTCAGCTGATAATGTAGATGTTTGAATGGTTGCACTGTTTGCAACACATCCAGGCCAAGCTGCTTTCCAGCAGGCATTTAATGTTTGTGGTCTTTCAGTGATAGCAGATGCAACATGATTTAAGCAGCCCAAAATAGAAAATTTTTTCCAAACGTCAGTTACTGTTAATGATTCATTTTCTAGTTTATCCAATATAAATTGAAAAGTGTGCTTAACGTACTATTTTTTAAATAGTACATTAAGCACTTATGCCTTGATCTAATGCAATTATGCCTTGATCTAATGGCTGAAAAATACTTGTTGTATTGGGTGGAAAAAACACTACCTGCACATTTGGATGTTCTAAATGCGGATGACTTGGTGCATTGTCAACAATTAATAAAACTTTAAAATCGAGAGCTTTTTGCTTCATATATGTTTCCACTTCTGGTACAAAGCAATTATAGAACCATTCAGTACAGTAGTTGTTACCCAGGCCTTTGTATTAGTCATCCAATGTACCAGCAGCTGTTTCAGATCTTTGCCTTTTAGAGCACATGGTCTTAGAAATCGGTTTACTAGGAGAACATTCGATCTCCTGATGCATTACTAGAACGTAACAACGTTACTTGATCTTTGCTTGCTTTTTTCTCAGACTTTGCGATGTAAGTCCGACTAGGCATTTTCTTCCAAAACAATCCTGTTTCATCGGCGTTAAACACTCGATCGGGACAATATCCACTATCTTCAATAATTTTGGCTAACTTCTCTTGAAAATGTTTGGCTGCTTCTTCATCTGCTGCTACAACCTTGCCTGTAATCTTCACGTTATGAAGTGAATTCCTTTTTAAAAACCTGGTTAACTATCCTTTGCTAGCCGAAAATTCTTTATCAGCTTGGGAAGCATAAGTAGACGGCTTTAATTGCTTCATCTGTTCATAAAACCAAAGGTTTTTTTTTTGTTTAATTAAATAACCACTTATAGGAATTCTTCTTTGAGTTAATTCTTCAATCCAAATTACGAGCGCTCATTCCGTTTTTTCTAATAAAGCATCTCTTGAAGGGGTGCTTAAGGGTCAAAGCTGTATAACTGAGAGGAGACCTCCACATAGCCTTTAAAGGAATGCGGAGAACCGACCAGGGCTTCTGACCTAATGTCCAATCCTCACCTTCTCGTGGTGCACCCTGTTGGGTATCTACTTTGATACTGAACGAACGAGGATGGGCTGGCAATTTGGGATTTAGCCGACCAAATTGTATTCTTATTGGTTAAACCAAAATAAAAAATGACGGTACAACATGACAAAATTTCATGCCAGCTGGGGCATCGCCCGGTTAAACAAGGCCCCCGTTGTTTTCGCCAGGGAACCAGGGCGAACAGCGAAAAGTCAGCTACTGGAACAAATCTGAAAACAAACCCCAACTCAACATCACCAGAGTTAAAGATCGGTACTATCAACGTAAGAAGCCTGAATGGCAAAGAAATGGAGCTAGCTGAGGAATTAGATAAGTACCAGATCGACATAATAGGGGTGACTGAAACAAAAAAGACCAAAACTGGTGAGATCTTTCTGAGCAATAAATACAAAATGTTATATTCAGGCAATGACAATCAAAGAAAAGAAGGAGTAGCCATAGTATTCAACACAAAATACGAGGCTAATCTTCTTGAATGGCAGTCAGTCTCAAGTAGAGTAATGTGGGCAAATATGAGAATGGAGAACTGGACAATGAGACTTATTTGTGCCTATGGTCCCACAGAAGGTTCTACTAAGGTAGAAGTGGAGGAATTTTTTGAGGCTTTAGAAAAAGCAACTGACACAATGAAAAAGGAAAAGTTGGTCCTTGTTGGGGATCTAAATAGTAGAGTAGGAAATGATTGTGAGACATACAAAAATATTTTGGGAAAATTTGGAGAAAAGAGCAAAGCTAATAATAATGGCAAATATCTGTTGGATTTCTGCTCAGGACATGGACTGGTTATTACTAACACCATGTTCCAACATAAAAATGTGCACAAATTCACATGGAGAGAAGAGGCTAGGAATAAGAAAAGTCTCATTGACTATGTTATTGTTGATAGTGATGTTTTCTCCCTGGTGCAGGACACCAGAGTGTACAGAGGATTTGAAATTGGAAGTGATCACTATTTAGTCTTGAGCAGGATAAAATTGAATTTCATATTGAAAAGAATAACATGTAAGAAAGTTTTAAAAGCGAATAAAAGTTGAGCAGCTCTCAGATGTGAACTGTAGACTAAAATACAGAAATATTATTGAAAAGAAAATGAAAGAGTTTGAGAACAGGAATCAAACCTTGGAGATTCAGTGGCAAACTCTGAAGGAAACATTGATTGATTCTGCCAGAGAGGCATGTGGTGAGGTTGTGTGCAAGGATAAAAAAAATCAGAACTCCCTGGTGGACACAGGAAGTTAAAGAGGCAGTGAAGGAAAAGAAGGAAGCATATCAAAAGTTCCTGGCAAATAAGTCAGCTTTTACTCTTACAGAATACAGAGACAAATGTAAGAAAGCTAAACAGTGTGTAAAACTAGCTAAACAAAAGTCATGGGAGGACTTTGGCGAGAATATAGAAAATAAATATCAAGAAGGTGGCAAAATATTCTGGAGGTTGTTGAAGAAGCTTAGGAATGGAGGAAAGAGTGCTGTAAAAGGAATTAGGGATGATAAAGGTGACATGAAAACAGGAGAAAAAGATATCCTCGAAGTATGGAGTAATTACTTTGAAAAACTGCTAAATGAAACAAGCAGCGATGACAGCACAGTGATAAAAAACACTGACCAGGCATGCAGTCAGGAATACATATCCATACTTGAAGTAGAAAAAGCCATCAAAGGCTTGAAATGTGGAAAGGCAGCAGGAGTAGATGATATTCGACCAGAAATGCTGAAGTATGGTGGTATAAGAGTCTTACAGTGGCTGCACTGCATATTTCAGAAAGCCTGGACAGAGGGACGAATTCCCGATGATTGGAGTAGAGCTCTCATAGTACCCATATATAAAAAGGGAAATAAAACTGAATGTGAGAATTACAGAGGTATTTCCCTACTGAGTGTTCCTGGCAAGATCTATGCAAGTATACTTGAGAAACGGTTGAGAAGAATTGTGGAAGAAAAGCTTGGTGAAGAACAAGCTGGATTCAGGCCAAATAGAGGCTGTCAGGATCAGATCTTCACTTTACGACAAATAGTCGAGAAAGCATGGGAATATAACAAAGATCTGTATTTAAGTTTTGTCGATTTGGAAAAGGCATATGACAAGGTGCCAAGAGAGAAGCTATTCAATACGCTGCAGTTATATGGTGTCAATGGGGCATTATATCAAGCAATAATTAGTCTTTATTTGAGTTGTGAGGCAGCAGTTAGAATTGAAGGAAGTACAGGAAGATGGTTTAATGTTAAATCTAGTGTGAGACAAGGATGTACATTATCCCCTCTGTTATTCATTATCTATATGGATCACATTATGAAGGAATGTGGTATTAAACCTGATATCAAAATTGGAGATGTTAATGTCAGCTCTTTGCTTTACGCGGATGATGTTATACTTCTAAATAAATCCGCTACAAGTCTGCAAGATTCTCTGACTAAATTGAATAGCTGTTGTAATAGATATGGTATGAAGGTCAGCAATAAAAAGACAAAGACAATGAAAATAGGCAGAATCATTGAAAATGT
This sequence comes from Typopeltis vanoorti, assembly GCF_054136105.1. Taxonomy (NCBI): domain Eukaryota; kingdom Metazoa; phylum Arthropoda; class Arachnida; order Uropygi; family Thelyphonidae; genus Typopeltis; species Typopeltis vanoorti. Next base: position 60,623,534 of record NC_143567.1, on the reverse strand, counting down.
CAACTGTGTTGTGAATGGAGAACCTGTGGAACAAGTAAAACATTTCAGCTACTTAGGCACAATTTTTACTGAAGATGGTAAACTAAATATAGAAATAGACAACAGAATCAGCAAAGCTGGTATCGTGGGAAGTCAATTGAATAAATTCATATGGAATAAGAAAGAAATTAGTCGGAACACTAAATTAGCTGTATACAAGACTGTGTTCAAACCAATTTTAACTTATGGATCTGAGAGCTGGGTCAGAAGTAAAACACTTGACCAAAGACTAGAGACCGCAGATATGAGAGTTCTGAGAAAGATTAGAGGCGTGAACAGATGGCATCAATGGCAATATCATATTAAAAATGAGGATATTAGGAAAGAACTTGACATTGTCAGCATCCAGGAATGCGTTAGCAGAGCTAATCTCAGATGGTATGGTCACTTAAATAGAATGGGAGAGGAAAGATTAGCAAAACAAGTGTTCTCTGCAAGGTTGGCAGGAAAACGACCCAGAGGAAGACCAAGATATAGGTGGATTGATACGGTACAAAGTGCCTTAGACGATAGAAATATAAGATCTGATAATGTTGGAGTCTTGACAAGTAACAGACTGATTTGGAGGAAAATTGTAGATAGGAAGTTAGTAATGATGTAATTTTTTCATGTAGTACTGTCATATCCTGTACACCCCTTGAGGGTACATGGCAGGAATTTGATGATGATGATGATGCATCTCTTGAGTATGATAATTTGGCACTTAGTTTTGTGCCAGAAATGACAGATTTTCTTATTGCGACTTCATTCTTTTTAATTGCTCTTATAGTAGATTCGCCTAAATTAAATAAAATGTTTACCAATCACTGTAGATCCCTCTCCTTTTGCTAAGCGATCTAAAATTGCAATTTTTATTTCCAAAGAAATTGCTTTTCTTTGGTGCTTTTTTTCCTCCATTGGGCCAAATTAAATCTTTAAAATAACAATTAGCAAAATTTAGACTTTCGATAATAAAAAGACAAACACTCACTCACATACATAATTAAACTTCATGAACACTCGCTGCTTATGCATTACGCTGTTCATTATGTACAATGGCGATGAATGAATTGGTCAACAGCAAGGGAAATCGCGTGCTTTATAGGTAAAATTTTCCAACTGTTATACAAGCAAAATAGTTACCACTTTAAAAACTACAATGATCATAAAAGAGAAGTAAATTTTCTGAAGTGTAATAATAAAGAACTCATCCCACAATATGGATTGATTACCCCAGTTTCTCAAACTGCGTTTCGCAAAAGGTGAATAAGTGTTCTGAAAGAAGTTCTCCTGAAATGTCATTTTAGTTTTCTAGCATTTTTCATGAATAAATATTTTATAGTGGAAATATTTTGAGGCGAAAAATATTCGTAAATGTGTCGAAAAGCTCAGACCCAGAACGTCTAAATAACATCTGTGTAGCAAATATTACTGACCAAGCTGTGTATTTTTAAACATGGAAGTATTCATGAATTATTGTTCATTTTCACACATCGAAACCTTTCAACATTTGGGAAAGGGAATACCGCTGTTTATGACCGGTCATAAAAATTGCCTGCAAGCCGATTACAACAATGGGCGGCGTATCCTCTGTTCTCAAAACTGAACGAAATAACATCTGTGTTGCAAATGTTAGTGACCATTCAGCAAGGAAGTATAAAAAAATTTTTCCACTGAAATTGAAAATCAAGATAGTCTGTATCCAGTTCTCAGATCTAGTAATACTGAATACTTTCTTCATAAGTTTGTATTGTAGGGTGAAAGTGCTTGTTTTGAAACCGTAGTGTCGTGATTTTTTAAAAGTAATAGGCCTACAGATTTAAATTTTAATATGAATAAGAAACAAGGGACTTTGTTTAATTTTAGTGTTAAGAAATCTCTTAATGAAGGTGTTTATGACGCAACAGATAGTGAGTCATCCACCACTAGCCTACAAAGGGATCTCCAGGATACAAAAGGAGAGAAAAACTACAAGCACACAGGAGAAAAAGTCGGCATTCACTCGTAAGTACTTATATTATAAATTTTTGGTGATCAGAATGGGATATGTCAATGAAAATCAGCACAAATTAATTTAATGATGTTTTATTAATTAATAATTAATGATCAATTATTAAGTATTCATTAATAATAAAAATCACTAAATTAACAATTAATTATTAATTAATACATTACAAAATAACCAAGGTATTCCATGAAAATTTCAGGATTTGTGAAGTGTTCCGTTGTAGGAAAAGTTTGGGAAATGCTGGATTATCCTATTATCGGAATGGATTCTCCTGTTGACATGCGCAGTAGTGTTAAAAGGTCTCATATCTGTGGGCGTACTATACATAAATTTTGAAGTTATGCGGTGCATAACTTCAAATCTGCATAAAAAAGAGACCCAAGTGTATATATACAGTATATAAAACAATTATATAATAATCAGGAACCTGCATAAAAATTATGTAATATTTCCCATAAAAGGGATAACTGAAGGCCTTCAAGATCTGTTTAAGTTAGGTTGGTGTAGAGAGGTCTCACAACTCTCTTCTATAAGGAATCCATTTCTATGAATTCCTCATGAAACTCATGATGGATGGCTGCAGATCTGCCAGATTGTCCAAAGTAAGACGCAGAAGCATGGGATCTGGTAAGAAAGGGAGCAAGAAATCTTCCTGACATGATGAAAGAATACTACAATATTAAAAAGATTTTAGAACTTTAAGTATACATTCAGAAATCCCTTTAACATGTTTATGTCAAGAAGTGTTTCGCATGTTTATCGTACCAACAGGACTTCTCATTACTGCTTGTGTGCCACTTCCATGTCAGGCAAGCTCACTGACACAGTTTTTATGCCATGTTAGTTACAACTCTTTCAGTAAAATTTTATTTGAAGTCAGCATTTGTATTTTGTCTTAATGATATCAAAAATTTTATATGAAATTGAACAAACACTCATTTCATATATTTCAGTTACTTCCAGTCTTTGGACAGTATACACATAGCGAGTAAAAATTTACCTATTCCTAACTAAAAATGAATCCTTCTATATTCTATAAAAATGCATCTCATGAAAGCCAACAAACTAATTGACAATTTGAACAAATGTTAGGACAATTGTTTTTACAAGAAATGGTTTTGCTCGAGTTTATGCAGCATAGTTTCTGTGGGAGAGGATATGCGATTCATTAGGTAGTACAGTTTTTATCTCAGTTGTCTCTAATTGCACTGTTTGTTGACAAATATATTACATAGGCTGTAAATGCCTCTGCACCTTATGCAATAAAACTAGTTTTTCTTGCATCTGCAGTATAATGGCTGTTGGGGAGGGTGTGCTGTTCACTATATAGGGATAGTTGCAGTTGCTTCCAGTCTTTGGACAGTAGACACGTAACAAATTAGAAACATGTCAAAAATCCGCATGTTCTAGTGATGAGTTTTCTGAGCCTCTGTCCGAAAAAAAAAAAAAAAAAAAAAAAATCTATGAATTTTGAATTTTCAAAGATGTAGCAAATAATTCAGAAAATGATATCAATCAGGTATTGTTCATTTACAAAGCAGTTCCTCATCTGACAAAGAAGATATTTCTCAAAGTTTCTTAATTTTCAGGATCAAACAAATGGAAACTGGTAAGTAACATGGCAGAGTGCTGGTTCAGGAGTACAGTAGAGAAGATGAGCTACTTTTACCACTTGATGGGTAAAATCCATCTGCAGTGTACTCTGCATTTCTAACTGATGTCCTAATGGAATTTATTGTAAAAGAAACTAACACATATGCAGATCAGTGTTTATCTACAACTCAGGATTGTGAAACTCCAGGTAGACAAGTGAATTCCAAAAATGGATAGCCACATCCAGAGAAGAAATGCAGAAATCTTTTGGAATCCTATTGCTTATTGGAATAATATATGTTCTGGAAATACGTTTGTATTGGTCAAAGAATTACATGCATACTAACTGGAGAATAAAGAATGCAATGTGCAGGGACAGATTTCTGCAAATGCTGAAGTATTGGAATTTTTGTAACAATGATGTGGATATTATTATTATTATAAAACATGAAAAGTGCTAGAACAAATCATTTCAAGCTTTCAAAAAGCAGTTTTGCAGGAAAAGCAGTTCTTTCCACCATATATTCCCAGCAAGACTCATAAATATGACATCCAAGTGTATAAACTCTGTTTACCAGCTGGTTACACATACAACATCTGAGTGCATTCAGGTAAAGGTGACACAGTGAGTGTTCAGGACCACACTTATTCCATCACTTTGGGATTGGTTTCCAGTGATGAAGAAATGGATTACCAAATAGAGACGATGGGCATGACAAGAGTAATCATAATAGGAGAATTTAATTATCCAAATATTCATTGGGTAGCAGCAGAATCTCATGAGAAGATTGAAAATGCATTTATCGAGCTGTTGCAGGATAACTTCCTAAAGCAGCATGTGACAGAAGGAAATGGGGTCAAAGAGTGTTGGATTTGATTATAATGTTAGAGTAGGGGGTGCTTAAGGGTCAAAGCTATATAACTGAGATGAGACCTCCACATAGCCTTTAAAGGAATGTGGAGAACTGACCAGGGCTTCTGACCTAATGTCCAATCCTCACCTTCTTGTGGTGCACCCTGTTAGGTATCTACATGGATATTGAACGAATGAGGATGGGCTGGCAATTTGGGATTTAGCCGACCAAATTGTATTCTTATTGGCTTAAACCAAAAAACAAAAATACAAAATGATGGTACAACGTGACAAAATTTCATGCTAGCTGGGGCGTCGCCTGGTTAAACAAGGCCCCTCCCCATTGTTTTTGGCAGAGAACAAGGGTGAACAGCGAAAAGTCCGCTACTGGACAAATCTGAAAACACACCCTAACTCAACATCACCAGAGTTAAAAATCGGTGCTATCAACATAAGAAGCCTGAATGGCAAAGAAATGGAGCTAACTGAGGAATTAGATAAGTACCAGATCGACATAATAGGGGTGACTGAAACAAAAAAGACAAAAACTGGTGAGATCTTTCTGAGCAATAAATACAAAATGTTATATTCAGGCAATGACAATCAAGGAAAAGAAGGAGTAGCCATTGTATTCAACACTAAATATGAGGCTAATCTTCTTGAATGGTGGGCAGTCTCAAGTAGAGGGATGTGGGCAAATATCAGAATAGGGAACTGGACAATGAGACTTATTTGTGCCTATGGTCCCACAGAAGGTTCTACTAACATAGAAGTGGAGGAATTTTTTGATGCTTTAGAAAAAGCAACTGACACAATGAAAGAGGAAAAGTTGGTCCTTGTTGGGGATCGAAATAGCAGAGTAGGAAATGATTGTCAGACATACAAAAATATTTTGGGAATTGGAGAAAAGAGCAAAGCTAATAATAATGGCAAATACCTGTTTGGATTTCTGCTCAGGACATGGACTGGTTATTACTAACACCATGTTCCAACATAAAAATGTGCACAAATTCACGTGGAGAGATGAGGCAAGGAATAAGAAAAGTCTCATTGACTATGTTATTGTCGATAGTGATGTTTTCTCTCCGGTGCAAGACACCAGAGTGTACAGAGGATTTGAAATTGGAAGTGATCACTATTTAGTCTTGAGCAGGATAAAACTGAATTTCATATTGAAAAGAATAACATGTAAGAAAGTTTTAAAGCGATTATAAGTTGAGAAGCTCTGAGATGTGAACTGCAGACTAAAATATACAAAGATTATTGAATAAAAAATGAAAGAGTTTGAGAACAGCAACTAAACATTGAAGAAAACACTGATTGATTCAGCCAGAGAGGTATGTGGTGAGGTTGTCTGCAAGGACAGAAAAATCAGAACTCCATGGTGGACACAGGAAGTTAAAGAGGCAGTGAAGGAAAACAAGAAAGTATATCAAAAGTTACTGGCAAATAAATCAGCTGGTGCTCTTAGAGAATACAGAGACAAATGTAAGAAAGCTAAACACTGTGTAAAATTATCCAAACAAAAGTCATGGGAGGACTTTGGCAAGAACTTAGAAAATAAATATCAAGAAGGTGGCAAAATATTCTGGAGGTTGATGAAGAAGCTTAGGAATGGAGGAAAGAGTGCTGTAAAAGGAATCAGAGATGATAAAGGTGACATGAAAACGTGAGAAAAAAGATATCCTTGAAGTATGGAGTAATTACTTAAAAAAATTGCTAAATGAAACAAGCAGTGATAGCACAGTGGTAAAAAACACTCAACAGGCATACAGTCAGCAATACATATCCATACTTGAAGTAGAAAAAGCCATCAAAGGCTTGAAATGTGGAAAGGCAGCAGGAGTAAATGATATTCGACCAGAAATGGTGAAGTATGATGGTATAAACGTTTTACAGTGGCTGCACTGCAACCAGGACAGAGGGACGAATTCCCAATGATTGGAGTAGAGCTCTCATAGTACTTATATATAAAAAGGGAAATAAAACTGAATGTAAAAATTACAGAGGTATTTCCTTACTGAGTGTTCCTGACAAGATCTATGCAAGTATACTTGAGAAACGGTTGAGAAGAATTGTGGAAGAAAAGCTTGGTGAAGAACAAGCTGGATTCAGGCCAAAGGATCAGAAATTCAGGCTGTCAGGATCAGATCTTCACTTTACGACAAATAGTTGAGAAAGCATGGGAATATAACAAAGATCTATATTTAAGTTTTGTCGATCTGGAAAAGGCATATGACAAGGTGCCAAGAGAGAAGCTATTCAATACGCTACGGTTATATGGTGTCAATGGGGCATTATATCAAGCAATACTTAGTCTATTTGAGTTGTAAATCAGCAGTTAGAATTGAAGGAAGCACAGGAAGGTGGTTTAATGTTAAATCTGGTTTGAGACAAGAATGAACATTATCCCCGCTATTATTCATTATCTATATGGATCATATTATGAAGGAAAGTGGTATTAAACATGATATCAAAATTGGAGATGTTAATGTCAGCTTTTTGCTTTATGTGGATGACTAAATAAATCCGCTACAAGTCTGCAAGATTCCCTGACTAAATTGAATTGTTGTAATAGATATGGTATGAAGGTCAGCAATAAAAAGACAAAGACAATGAAAATAGGCAGAATCGTTGAAAATGTCAACTGCATTGTGAACGGAGAACCTGTGGAACAAGTAAAACATTTCAGCTACTTAAGTACGATTTTCAGTGAAGAGGGTAAATTAAATATGGAAATAGACAACAGAATCAACAAAGCTGGTATGGTAGGAAGTCAATTGAATAAATTCATATAGAATAAGAGAGAAATTAGTCGGAACACTTAGCTGTATACAAGACAGTGTTCAAACCAGTTTTAACTTATGGATCTGAGAACTGGGTCAGAAGTAAAACACTTGACCAAAGACTAGAGACTGCAGATATGAGAATCCTGAGAAAGATTAGAAGCATGAACAGATGGCATCAATGGCAATATCATATTAAAAACAAGAATATTAGGAAGGAACTTGACATCATCAGTATCCAGGAATGCGTTAGCAGAGCTAATCTCAGGTGGTATGGTCACTTAAATAGAATGGGCGAGGAAAGATTAGCAAAACAAGTGTTCTCTGCCAGGTTGGCAGGAAAACGACCCAGAGGAAGACCAAGATATAGGTGGATTGATACTGTACAAAGTGCCTTAGATGACAGAAATATAAGATTGATAATGTTGGAGTCTTGACGAGTAACAGTCTGTTTTGGAGGAAAATTGTAGATAGGAAGTTAGTAATGATGTTAGAGAGTATTTTATTTGAAGATGTAACTATTCTGCCTGAGGCAGAATAGTTACATCTTCAAATAAAATACTCTCTAACATCATTACTATTAATCATTAATCAAGTGCACGATATGGTATTGGATGACAGGTATTTGTAACAGAGATCATACAGAACTCACTAGCGAAGTGACTAAGTTTATGAATGCTCCATTTAGAAAAGGTTACACACTGAACTACAAGGGTGGTCTGAAAAGTTCTCGGCCTCGACTATAGATGGCAACACTATCAGCAAGATTTTTTTTTTTTTTCTAAGTTGGTACATCTGTCATAAGCCTCCATGTGAAATTGCAAGTCATTCTATCTATTCTAGTAGTTTGTTTTATACAGCTGTCTGAAGCAAAAGTGTTGTCTGTATCCCTTGAAATGGATAAAATTGAGCATCGTGCAGTTATAAAATTCTTTGTAAAAGAAGGTTTAATGCCAATAGAAATTCATTTGAAGTTCATAAAAGTTCATGGGCACTCTTCTCCTTCGTTTTCAACAATTAAGAAATGGGCTGCTGAGTTTAAATGTGGCCGTACCACCCTTGAAGATGATCCACATGAAGGACGTCCAAAAAGTGCAACAACACCAGAAATCATTAATCAAGTGCACGATATGGTATTGGATGACAGGCAAGTCAAAGTGTGTACAATTGCTGAGACTATAGGCATTTCAAAAGAATGTGTAGGATATATTTTGCATGAAGAATTGCAAATGAAAAAGATTTGCACAAGATGGGTGCTACGCTTGCTCACAGCTGATCAAAAACGCACTCACATGAAAATCTCTGAACAGCTGCTTGGAGCATTTTAACAAGAATAATACTGATTTTGTGTATCGATTTATTACTATGGATGAGACTTGGATTCACCATTACACACCAGAATCCAAACAGAAGTCAAAACAGTGGACAGATGCCGGATGTTCAGCGCCAAAGACAAATTCGGTTTCATCAGCAGGAAAGGTCATGGCATCGCTGTTTTGGGATGCTAAAGGCATTGTTTATTAATTATCTTGAAAAGGGTAAAACAATAACTGGGAAATATTATTCCTATCTTTTAACCAGACTAGACGAAAAAATTTGTGAGAAAAGACCTGGTTTGCAGAAGGAAAAAATCATCTTTCTTCACGACTACACCTGCCCACAAAGGTGTTTTGGCAATGGGAAAATTAAGGGATCTGCAGTGTGAATTGTTGGAATCTCCATCCTCTTCCCCAGACTTCTATTTCTTCCCAAAATTAAAACTCTTCCTTGCTGGTCAGCATTTTTCTTCGAATCAAGAGGTATTGCAGCTATAGAGGGGTATTTTGCAGATCTTACTGAGAACCACTACAGGGACAGGATATTAAGGAAGATTATGTTGAAAAATAAAAATAATCATGAAATATAAATTCGTTTTTTTGTTGTTAGGCCGAGAACTTTTCAGACCACCCTCGTACAAAGCAGGAATTCATGACCAACAGAGGAGTATACTAATTAAGTGGAATGATATCAGTTATTGGATGGAAGAATATCGACAGTGCATGGGAAGCATTTACAAATTACTTAAATGAAATAATATCAGAATGTGTCCTGAGAGTTCAAAGATACATAGGGTAGGAGTCAAATGGATATATAATCTTATTAAGCAAGAGATTTGTAAGAAACAGATAATGCGGAAGGAATACTGTTTACAGAATACTGAATACAGGCTAGAACAGTCACAACTATGGTACAGAAAGCTAAGTCTGAAAAGATACTGGCTCTGCAAGCTAAAGACAACCCCACAAGAATTCTATTGATATACTGCAAGTAAGAATGAATGAATATGAAAGAATAATCTTCTGAATGCAGATAGTGGGAGAGTGATAGATGCAGAGGAGGTTGTTCAGCGAATGAGTGCTCATGTCGCTAAAAGCTATCAACCCGGTGTATGCAATATTAAGTTCACTGCTACCTCTACACTGAATGAAGAAACTCGGGTGTATAAAGAGGAGATATTAGAGCTGTTGCACAAACTGAACAAGAATTCAGCAACAGGGACTGATGAGATATGAGCACGGGTGCTAAAAGAGTGTTCAGCTGAATTGCCTATTCCTTTGACCAGGCTATATTATTTAAGTCTTAGAACAGGGAAGATTCTTCAGGAATGGAAAGAATGTATAGTGATCCCGTTGCACAAGGATGGTGCAAGACTGATATATCCAACTATCAACCAATCAGTATCTCAGGAGTAATGGTGAGGATTTTGGAAAAATTGGTAAGGCATGCATTCAGAAATGAGTTGACAGTAAAGCTATACTTTATGATGAACATAGGTTTACTAATGGAAGGTCATGTTTTAGCAACTTGGTAACATTCTATAATAACATTATCAGTGAACTAAACATAGGGGAATGGATACACCATGATACTTTTGGATTTTGCTAAGGCTTTTGACAGAATACAGTATGGTAGACTGTTGCATAAATTGGAGAAAATGGGTTTGGGTTATAGAATATTAGCATGTATAAGAGGATGGCTGACTGACAGATATCAAAAAGTGGTATATGGGGATGTGAGTCTACAAGATTTAAGGTAACAAGTTACATACTGCAAGTATCAGTGCTTGGTCCACTGTTATTCAATCTGTAGATTAATGATATTGGGAAGGATATGACAGGTGACATAGCCATTTATTGATGATGCAAAGATAGGTAGGATAATCAGGAATGCTGCTGTTATGCAGTACTCGCAGAATGATTTGAATAGGCTGGAATTGTGGGCATGGTAAAATGGATGTCAATCCAATGTCAGTAAATGCAAACCTGCACTGGCATGATCAGATATCCAATGTTGTATAATATTGGTGAGATTATGGCAGAAGAAACTGATCAGGCTGGGGATATGGAATGTTAATAGATAGCAAGTTGAAGTTCAGGTGCCATGTAGCAAAGATTGCAAATACAACTCAACTCAAAAGATAATTGCAATGCTGAAACAAACTTTCACATGTAAATGTAATTATGTCATTCTGTCTCTTTACAAGGCCTTGATAAGACCTCACTTGGACTATTGTGCACAAGTCTGTCTCCTGGTTTCTGTTGTGATTCTAATACAGTGGACAGAGTGCAAAGGAGACTTAAAAATGATATCAGGATTGTGGAATACTGATTATGAAGACAGATTGAGAATTTGAGATTTCAGACACTAGCAAATAGGAGAGAGGTAATATGAGACTGAAACTTCTGAAAGGATTATAGAGGATTTCAGTTTTTATATTTTTATAATTTTTCATCTTATGAAAGATGGGAAAAGGACAAGAGGTCCTCCTTGGAAGCTGAGAATCAATGCTGCTAAGAAAGGGGATGAGAACTAGATTTTTCTCTCATAGGGTGATACATTATTGGAATGGACTGCCATTGTATGTTGCATATGCAAGCAGTGTGAATGAATTCAAGAATAAGTACAATAGTTGGTGCATGTAGTATGTGGTCTCCCTTGATGAATCCCTGACTCCCTGGAACTCGCTCTTAATAATAATAATACTGAAATAGACTGACAAAAGATCAGTATGTTGACAACTTACACAGATCATCGTTGAGAGTTAGTAGTGAGTGCTTGTAATAATAGGGCAGGGCAGCAAATATAGAAACCAGACACAGTGCTCAGCTGTAATGCTGCTAAGACAGGTGTCAATCTCTCAGACCAGAAGGCATGTTATTATTCCACTCTCACAGTCAAGTGGTATAAAAAAAATCGCCATGGAAGTACTCTTAGGGACAGCTCTTGGAATGCATGGATTATTCACAGAAAATTCAGTTCTAAAGGAAATACTTTCATTCTCCAATTCCGAGATATAATCATAAAAGAAATTTTAGATACAGGGGGAGACTATATCTAAAGAGATTACAATGAAAAGGCAAAATGTTCACCACTTAAGAAAAATGGAAGGTCCATCATGCAAGGACAGTAATCACTGCAGAGAATGCTACTGAAAATTTTCAAGAATTGGTGGAAAGAAATTGGCAGATAGGAAAGCTAAAGTGACAACATACTGTATAAACTGTGATGGGTAGCCTCCCATGTGTTTAATGCGACTCATACATACGAATAATTAAGAATAGGGCAGGTTATAGTATCCATAAATAAAATATTTTCTATGTATAAGCAAAACAGATATTGTGAGCTTTTAAAATAAAATGTCTGTATAAGGAACAAAATTATTTATGTATATATGTAAAAAACACTATCATTAGTAAATAAAAGAATTATCAAAAAATAAAGTGAAATATATATAGAAAAAGAAATACACATAACAAGCACAATAAATTGTACAAGATGATTTGCTCCTCAAGTCAACATGTATTCCACACCCACACGAATCACCTGATCAGCATTATTAGATCATAGGATAAGATCCTCTCTATAGTTATTTACTGAGCTAGCAATGTATACAGCTGCTGTTTCTTATTGGTTATTGATTTATATTTTGCAAATAAATCCCTTTCCACCTATTCATAAGTTTTTTTTTTTTTTAATTATGTCCATCATAAATGCAAATATAAAAGTCTAGAGTTCAGAGGATCACATATTCTTCACTCCACCCCAGATACAACACAAGCACACATATAATATTAGATATAAATTATTCATAGTCTATTTTATAGTACTGAAAGTATTTTTTTTATTAATGGCTATACTCTCTCTTTATATTTGCTATTCTTTACATCTTTTAGTAAATCAAGTATAGTAACTAATAATCAAATATACTGTTATCTTTAATTATTGTTTTTCAACATATTCTGAAAAGAACATTCCTTTTCACATACCCCCCCCCTCAACAATGCAGGATTTAGTTACAATTGAAGAAACTGTCACAAAGCAGTGCGTCGAACGAATTGCAGAAATGAAATTGCTAGTAATTCTGCTCATTTTGCCAGATTCATGGTTAGGTTCATGGTGAGCAAACTACTATTGCCCCAACACAAACATGTTAACATAAGGAAGTGGAATCCAAGTGATATATTCAGGAGGTCTAGAGACTAGTTGTCTAAAGCTGTTAAAGGCTTTTTAAAAGATTCATTAAAACCAATTTGATATAATTCAATCTTGCTGTAAAAAGTCTTCAATAGAACTAATATTATGAGCACGATGTAACAGAGTTTTAATAGTTCCAATCTTTTGACTAGGATGATAGTGATGAGAATTAGCATGGATGTAACTGAGTTTCTTTTCTAAAAGCAGAAAATTGTAACCTGCCATCTGGCTGAAGAAGAATTAAAATATCTAAAAAAGCTAGTTCATTATTTTCCTTTTCTTCTAAAGTAAACTCAATTCTTGAATGAATCGTTAATTTTTGAAACGAATAGCTTTAAATCTGATGACTAACCTTTCCATATCACAAATATATAATTTACATATCAACATCATGTGTAGGTTTAGCAGAAATGTCTTTAAGGAGACAATCTTGTTATAATTTTGTCTTGTACATGAGTGGATTACAAGTCAAACAGTCTGATGATATCAGAAGGAAAATCTTGTTTAAGTAAATTAATAGTATCTTCCAAAAGGAATGTTTATGAAAAGAGATACTATATCAAGACTAAATAAAATGCCTGAAGGATCTAAAAGTAGATTATAAACTTTTGTTTTAAAATCTAGAAAATTTAAAATCAGCTTTCCAGTAAATCTGAAGGCCTTTGGTTAATCTCTTAATGGGTATATTATTACATCATTTTTATACAAATTTTTGATTATTGTAAATATTTTTTAATAACTGGGAATTTTATAGACTGTTTGTCCTATTAGCACCATAGTGGCACCTTTTGAAAATGATTGTTTAATTGTCATTTTATTATTGTGTTCCATTATCAGTGTAGTGAGGATGCCTGATACATAGGCAAAAATTTTTACAGCTGATAAATTTATTTCACTTAAAAGAGTTTCCATGTTTAATTTTTCTGAGTAAGTCAACTTGCATACCGATATTAAAGCAGCAAGATAAGACCTACAGGAAGCCCAAGATCTAGATTGATCAATGCAGTCGGTACTGCCTTAGCAGGCCAAAATATAAGAGCTGACTACATCAGACCTGACAGATTAATTAGAAAGAAAATTATTGACTAGTAATAATTAATCTGTCAGGTCTGATGTAGACTTTCTGGTAGTTGGACTACCAGAAAATGATATATTTGACATGTATTATATGCATATTACTATATCTAATATGGCAATGTTTCTGGGATGAATTAATAATTTACCAATTTCTGGTGTGTGCCATGAAGGTCAAGAAAGTTACTAGTTTGTCAATAATTTTCTTCTATTAATAATTCTGTTATGATATCACCATACTATCCACTATAACAAACTTCCTGTGGTCCCTATGAGTTTGCTACAGTGAAAATCAACTGTAATATATTTCTGACATTTAATAAAGCAAAACAAGCAGCAAATTATAGTTTACAAATGAGCATAAACTATAATCACCTACGTTCTATAATATCAACAATGAACATGGCCAACTTGAAGCATGTAATTTGTAAAAACAAATTACCATAAGTGCTTCCAAGTTGGCATGTTCATTTGTACTATTTTGCAAAAAAATTTAATGCTGTGATTGTTTTTCTGAGAATACTGCATTGTAACACTCCTTTCATAATTACAATTAAATTAAATAAAAAATAATTAAAATTTTTTGAGCAAGAAAAGGGATAGGTAGTCTATAGGCTTTCTGCAGGCCAAAAAGTTTAAATGCCACTGCCATAACGCAAAATGGTAAGCAAACACATTGCCCATAATGGCATATCTTTGTAGCACCAGGGATACAGTATATCATTTCACATTCGGAACTGAGGAAAGTCCATAGCAATGTTTTCATTTATCAGGCTTTGGCAAATGATTTCTGCTACAAAGATTTATTATATATAAACAGTAGTCTGCCAACCTTTTTTAAACATAAGAATCTGATCCAAACCACAGGACATAACTTCCTAGGGAGGTGAAAAATAATGTCCACATAACTTCAACCACATAATTTGGAGCACAATTAAATAAAGTTTTTATATATTTATTCATTTATGAATTTGAAAATGCTCAATAAACTGTTTTTGCTAGTCTTTTAAAGACTTCAGTGGTGACTGACATAATTTGGTGGTCCTAATGCATTTTTTTGAAATATAATGTAAACTGAATTTCAGATTTTTTTTATTCATTTATTCATTTATGAATTTGAAAATGCTTAATAAACTGTTTTTGCTAGTCTTTTAAAGACTTCAGTGGTGACTGAAGTCTTTAAAACATAAGACATAATTTGGTGGTCCTAATGCATTTTTTTGAAATATAATATAAACTGAATTTCAGTTTTTTTTTTTTTGTTTATTTGGCAGAGAATACACATGCAAGAATCCCAAAAACTTTCTTTAAAAACAGAAGTGTACAAATTAAGTGCCATAAATTGCAGGTTGTAAACATGTTACTTCAGGAAATTTTCATGAAAAAATTAGCACAAATCACCAATTTAAAAACTTTAACCAGTTACACCCAAAATGAATAATCTTTAAATTTAGACAGTGATAAAATAAAGAGATTGCATTTGATTTTGTTTAAATCAAATTTTACAATATCATTTTAGTTATGCACATCAACCTCAGTGAGTGAGAGAGAGAGAGTGTGTAAAATATGAAGAATGTCAGAAAGATGCAGTGAATAGTTAGGGTGTTAGGTCATAACTATTTATGACATTTCGTCACCTGTGTCCACAAAATCCAGATTCTGAAAGATTCCTTCAAAATAAATGTGTGTGTGTGTGTACCTAAAAGGTTTCTTTACAAAAAAGCAGTACTGTTTTAGGGATATGTTAGAAACTTATACAACTCATACATTAGAATGTTTGTGTGACAAAGTTTCCAAAGTATGAAGTTGAAAAGGATAGACAGGACTGATTTCCTTTCCTACTATCTCATAGTCCTAACCTTAATTTTATTTTTTATTACTGGTTTATATAAAAAGTAAAGTGTATACATATAGAAAAAAAAAATTACTGTTACAAAAGAAGTTAAAATTACTAATTACTAGAAAAGTATTAGTTCTTCCCAAAAACTAATAATGATGATCCATACCTATCTTTCTCAATATCTGTTAATACTGTATATTTTTCAATACTTGTATTTAAATTAATTGAATTGGTTTGTCAAAAATCTGTACTAATATTTTTAACTGACAAATGCAATAAGTCTCAATTAAAATATTACTCAAATCAATCATGCATTAATATTCTTTATATATCTTAATATTTAAACCAAAAATATTAATACCATTTACATAAATACAATAATTATTTGTAAAACTTATGTAAGAAAAAGAAAGCGAAGTCACTTAATGTGCCTGAATAGCTTAATTTAATAATTTTTGATTCTTAGCAATATTTAAGACATTTGAGATTTAAGAGAGGCATGCTTAAGGGTCAAAGCTACATAACTGGGAGGAGACCTTCACGTACCTTTTAAGGAATGTAGAGAACCGTACCAGGGCTTCTCACAGAATTAATTCCATGTTACAGAATTAACTGGAAAGGCACCAAGTTCCTACACTACACCAAAACTTGGTTTGAAAGAAAATTCAGAAGCTTGTTAGATGCTCATTCACCATCTCAATCTCAATAAGAATGATGGATTGCAATTCCAAGATGGCAGAACTCCAACACAAGAAAATCTGATCAGCGAACAGAATCTAAAGCTAACAGGACTGTAGAGGAGCAATCAATGTAGTTCCATTTTTAATTTTATTATTAAATTTATTTTGTTTTTAATTTTAAATTTCACTCCTTTCTTTCTTTCTCTCACTAGAGGTCAAGCTAATGTAAATGGTTAACAAAGCAGTTATACTATTGCTTACTTACGTGTATTGTGATGAAGCTTTTGTTTTGGTTCACATATATTTATTCCTGATGATAACCTTGATAAAAGAGGTCAAAACATCAAGGGTTATTTTTTAAAGTGATTGCTCTATTGTGTATGTTTCTGTCTCCACACTTTCTACACAATGAACATACAGTCTATATTTCAGTTGTAAGTCGGCAATTAGAATTGAAGGAGGTACAGGAAGATGATGTGAGACAAGGGTGAACATTATAGCCAGTTATTCATCATTTATATGAATCACATTATGAAGGAAAGTGGCAAAAATAATATAAAAATTAGAGATGTTAATCTCAGCTCTTTACTTCATGCAGATAGTGTTTATGCTTCTAAATAAATCCAGTAAAAGTTTGAAGGGTTCCTTAACTAAACTCAACTACTGCTGCAATGTATGTGGCATGAAAATAAGCAATAAAAATATTAAAACTATGAAAAAGTAGGAACAAATACAGAAAATTGACTATTTAGGTATGATTTTTTATGAAGATGGCAAATTAAATATGAAAATAGACAAGAGAATAAACAAAGTATCATAGGGAGACAAGTGAATAAATTTATACAAAATAAGAGAAATCAGTCAAAACACTAAAGTGACAGTATACAAAGCAGTGTGCTCAAATTCAAACCAATTTTAATTTCTGGATTGGAAAGTTGGGTCAGAAGTAAACTAGCTGATAAAAAAAAAAGGTCACGAGTATAAGAATTCTGAAAAAACAAGGGGAGTGAACAGATCTAATCAATGGCAGAATCATATTAAAATGAAGATCAGGAAGGAACTTGACATTATTAACATTCAGGAATGTGTGAGCAGAGCTAATCTCAGGTAGTGCAGTCACTTAAACAGAATGAGAGAGGAAAGATTAGTAAAGTAGATGTCTGATGCCAATTAAAAAGGGAAAACCTAGAGGAAGACTAAAATAAAAGATCAAGCAATATTTGAGTCTTGGCAGATAACAGACTAATTTGGAGGAACACTGTTGGCAGGAAGTTAGTAATTATTATTATTATTGTTGTTGTTGTTGGATGGGTACCTCCATGGAATCTAAAGACTCATCGTGGGAGACCAAACTATCCACACAATCTATCATACTTCTCCTTGAACCCATTAACAAAGTGCTAAAAACTGACTCTAGCAACCCATCCCATTATTTCACAACTCTCCAAGTGAAAAATCTAGCATCCTGTCCCTACTAACCACACTTTTACTCAACTTTCAGGGCTGACCTCTTGTTCTATCCCCCATCCTGCTCTAGCCAAGCGCTGAAACATTTTTCCTGCATCAATCCTATAAAACCTTTTAAGTAACTTAAATGTTTCTATCATATCCTTTCTTTTTTTGTCTATCAACCAACTTCTATAGTCCACACATCCTCAATCTATCCTCATAGAGAACATTCCACAGACCATACTATCTTGGTTGCTTGCCTGTGAATCCTCTCCACAACATCCTCATCCCAGAAACTAAGAACAGACCTGAGCACAGCAGTCCAGATGTAGCTGTATCAAGGCCTTATAAAGAGGAATAACTTCCTTATCTCTACTTGTTAGCGTGTTCTACAATAACCAAGTAATTTTATGAATTAGCAATGTCCTCTAAACTTCAACTATCACCACCGCCCCTAAAATCCCTACCTTCATCGATTTCCTGGAGTACAATTCAAATCAATCTGGTACACAGGGTGCAATGTTTTTATCCCAAAATGCATAACTTTACATTTCTCCACATTAAACTGAGACCCATCACATTTTGCCCATACCGACAGACTATTTAAATCATCCTGCAAGCTATCCACATTGCCTTGATCCACTATTACTCCACCTGATTTTACAACAAACAACTGAATATTTTATTTCAAGTTATTCCTATATCATTTATGTACAAATTAAACAGTAGTGGTCCTAGCACTGAACCTTGGCAGCACACCACTAGTCACCAGCTTTCACCTGGATTCTGCTCCTCTGTATACCACTTTCTACTATCTGTCCAGCAGCCATACACTTCACATAATCGGTGTCATATCCATCTGAATTTATTCCGATTTCTGTAACACAGTTCCATGTGATATTTGGTCAAATGCCTTTGCAAAATCCAGCAGAATCATCATGCAGCCATTTCCTTTATCCAACTCAGTTATCACTCTATTATAAAAAGTTAGTAAATTACTAAGGTATGACCATCCCTTTACAAAGCCATGTTTCCTCTTACAGTATCATATTCTTATCCGCCCATTCTTGAATTCTCTTTTTGACCAATTTTTCCAGTACTTTTACCACCACTCCAGAGATATTGATTGGTCTAAACTGCTACTGCAGTCTTAGAACTTCCCTTATAAGGGAATTATTTTGCTCTCTTTCTACTCCTTGGAACTCCACCAGAATTCAGACTTAAATTGCAGCACCAAGTCAGAATCTTGCAAGTTCCCCAGGACATTCCTGCAAAATATGAGCTGATATCCCATCTAATACCCACAGATGTATTTATGTTGAAATTCTGAAATATCCTAAAAAGCTCCAATTCATCCACCTCTGTTCCCACATAAGTCTCTGTAAAATGTCATAACATTAACCTCACTTAGATTACATATCCTCCTTCCTGTCGCCTTTGACAATCAGCACTCATTAAGGTTATTCTTCCTCTTACTTGTCACATAGCAAAAGAATTCTTTGGGATTTCCTCTAGAGTGCTCAACTAATTTCTTCTCATTCTCTGATTTTGCCTTCCTTATCATACTGGTCACCTATTTTGCCTTCAACATGCTTGGTGAACAAAGCTCTTTCTAGACAATCATCAAAACTATTTAGATGCAGTCCATCAGCATTATACAAATCTTTCTTTCCATCAAACATAGGTTGTAGGTCCACAAACTCTATATCATTCCTTCTGCACAAACTGTGTATTGAGTCATAGCATGGCAGGAGAATTACAATCTTCACCTTCTCGCTCTTCATTTGTGCTTGGTCCAATAAGTCCTTCACATCCCCCCCTCCCCCATAGAATACGTCTCATCTCTGAGATCATTAGTGCCAAATGAGTGCAAACATAATAATGCAAACTTTTCATGTAGTACTATCCAAGTATTCAGTACATCCCCTGAGGATACATATCCGAAATTTGCTGATGATGCAATTGTAAAAGATCATGTGAAATGAAAAAATATAAAGATATCATGCATCAAAATTTAACACCTAAAGGTCATTTAAACAATTAGAAGAATCATTAGAGGAGTTAAACAGGAATCATTATGCACATTCTTATACAGATATGCATAATGATTCCTGTTTATGGTAATGGTACTCATATTCCATTAAATAGTTTAGGCACAATAGGCTGTTATAGACTAATTATTATTTTTAATAAAACAGGGAAGTTAATTCCTATCTGCATTATTTGCTCTGTCTGTAAATTGCATATATTGTCAATTTATCTGTTTTTGCAGAGATAGGGAAAATCCTGCTGTCACCAAATGAGACTGACTATCTCACCTTCAGTCAAAGATCCTCATAAATGTTTGTCAAGTCCTAGAAAGGATACACTGACTTGAACTTGTAATTAGAAAGGATAGGAACTGCCTAAATGCTGGACACTTTGCTAAGTCAAGGAAATACTAATTTTAATATTATGTTTTTGTTTGCTCTGTTACCTGCTCTGACATATTTTCACTATGACAACACTTTTTTAATTTTCACAACTGTTAGAATCAACACTTTCAAGGCAGCTTATTTCAACAAATCTCATTTTCATAGTAAATTAAAGGGTTTTTAATAATTTATGCTGAAGAAAGCACACTACTTTCCTCTCTTCAACAGAGAAAATTAGGTAAAAATTTTCTCTATTGAAGTTGAAACCTAGCTTCAGTTTTTTTTTTAAATGTCAGGCCCTGGGTGGGTTTGAGGCTAGGGTTTGTGTTTGTATACTGATCTTGGCTGGCAAGCAGAATATTGTCAAAAAGAAAGTAAGGGATAGTGAAGCATTGTGGTTCTTTCTTCTGAGAGAAGAGACAGGATTGCATTTTGGGTGCATTAAAACTCACCCCTTCATAATGGCAAAGAGATCACTGTTTAAGGCATTAGTTAAAAAGCTTGAAATCTAAATTGCCTAACCACTTTTGTAAATTGCGAAGCTTTGAATAGGAATGGATGTCAGAGGGAGAACATCATTAATGTATGAAAGAGCAGAGCCATGGGGTACTTGAGCACTGATTGAAAAATGTGATGAAAGGAATCCATCTACTATGATCTGTAATAAACAATGAAAGAGGAAGCTGGCAGTTCATTCACAAAATCCAAGATAACAGCAACATGATAAGAAGGCCAAAATGCTAGACTCAATTAAATGTCTTGGAAACATCAAGAACAACAACTTAGTTTCTCCAAGCTTTCCCATGGCTTGTGTTCAAAGATGAGCAAAGCAACTACATCTGCCATGGAGTGAGAGTGGAGCAATCCATATTGGCAATTACCATGTAATTGGTGAGTCTCCAAGTAGTAAAGACTTTTTGATGACTTTTTCCATTATTTTCAAGAGTACTCTCAGAACAATATGGTGATAGTTAGTATCAAGATTTTCTAATGTCCTTCTGATGAAAGAAGATCAGAGGAGACATATTGTGGATAGTTTGTGGAATAGTAAGGGGGAGATCTGCCATGGTTATCTAAACAAGAGTTGGAAGAAAAGGCATATGCCAAGTGGTTTGCCCTATCATTAGTTACTACTGCACCATCAGGATAAGAGAGAGGTGGAAACAATTGAGAGATGTGGGTTGCATCCCACACATTTAACAAGGGATCAGAATGCTCAACCTGCAGGAGGCAAGCTTAGTGGATTTGGTACTTACAAAGTCTGATTTAGATCTGTTGCTATTGTTACAAGCTGAGTGAGAAGCAGGAGTTTTTGTCTTAAGCCACTGAATTTTAGCTTGGACTGCATTGGCACATTTATTGGAGAATCACAGCATGGATAAAAGTTGAGAATTTTGAATAAAGGCACTCATCCCAGCAATAATAGTTTTGGTTATTACATCAGAACAAGTGCTGGGATCAAAACGGAAGTAATAATCAGATCATGGAAACAAGGCAGAGAAATCACAAAGGTCATCCCAAATGGCACCACTGTAGTGCAGTAGGATATGAGGCTGAGATTGATGGGGAGAAGGATGATCTGTAGAAAAGGAAAACAATTATTGTTAAATGATTACTGACAGCAAACAGTTCAGTTTCTCTTCACACCTGGTCTGTGAAACTGTAGAAGGGAAGTCGAACTGATCGAATATTGAAATCTCCAAGGAGAATTATCTCACTGTTATGGTAATAAATGCTAACATTGAAGCGACTACAGCCTAGAACTGGTTGAATTATTTTAAAATAAATAGCTACTTCTGTGTATAACTTTAAGTATTGTTCCCAGTTAAATAAAAAGAAAATGATTTTATATAATGATATTTTCATTTATTTTACAATTAAATTGATAAGGATAAAACTTACTTAACGAGATCTTATCCAATATATAGCTTAATTTTTTAAATGATTATTTTAAAAAAAAGGGGGAGGAGAGAGAAACCAAAGTAATTAACCATCTCAGGAGCAATGAAACAGCACAATGCTATAAACTGCCTCATATACAGATATGAGAAACAAAAGTAATATAATTTTAATAATTATATTATTCATGTTTTCCCCCCCAAATTTAACATATTTCATATCATTATATAAGAAATATAAAGACATGCTTTGTGAAAAACTAAATAGTTATCTCTAACCAATTCTGCCATCACCTAATGTATATTCCTCCTATTATGTTTAGGTGTTTCATTTGCACAAAAAAAGAAAAGAAAATAGACTGGCCATATACCTCTCCTGAATTTAATCTGCTTTCACCAGCAAAACTGCAAAAGAATAATTGGTACTTTCAGAGAAATATCAATTGCCAATCTAATTTATCTAAGTATACTGCAAACTTAAACAAATGTGTGTGTGTTAAAATAACCGCAGCAAATAAAAAAAAAACTTACAAAAATATTAAATTAAGCTCACTGCAATTAATGCATTTAATATTTTATAATCAGTGCATTAACATATTAATTATGCAAGTTTGGTTGTATAAAGAATACTAATTATAAAGAATACTAAATAAAGAAATAAGCAGGTCTTTCAAAGATTATTTTCTGTATTCCAAAATAATTCTTCTACAAGGGTTATTAAGGTGTTGTCAAGAGTTAAGAATTTTAAAACAGATAATTTATATTAAACTCTGAAATATTTCATGCTGCATGAATTTTTAAGATAAATTTCTAACTATGAAATCAAGATTGAAAACCCTTATAGTAGAATACTAATTTTTATATTAAAATAACAATTAAATTATTTCTGTCAAATAAAGAATATTTCGCAAGTTTCAAAAAATGAAAAAGACACTTTTATAGTGAAATTCAAAATTTTACTTGACTGTTTAGTAGCATCACTTTACATCAAAGAAGATTCTAGGACAGATGGGAAGGACTTCCAAATGCACAGGTTACCTTTAATTTTTCTAGCTGATACTGCTCCTACCAAGAAAACTGACCAGAACATTTTATCCCGTGATGCTCAACAAAAGCTATTTGGCAAGCCTCTTTCTCTCTGTCGACATATTTTACATCTCGGACCTGAAGAAGTATCATATTATTAACCATAATGTCAACACATAGAACAGAGTACACTACAGGCAATGTATAGTACGAGAGAGAGAAATTTACATTGTTACTTTTTTTTTTTTTTTTTTTTTTTGAATAGCAAAAAAATCTAGCACAAAAACATTATATAAAAGGTCATTTTATTTACCGGTTACATTTTAAAATTTCTGTGATACTGATGTATTAAAGTTTAGGTACAAGTCTTACTTTAATGAAATTCATCAAATCAAGGTACAGAGTATCTGGAGAGAAGGGGAGGGGTATGATTAAACAACTCATAATAAACAATGAAACATTTTCTACATAAACATAAAAGTATAATTACCTGCAATATTAGATACTGAGTTCACTGTTGTGATCAGATTAACTTATGGTTACTATTTTCAAATAGTTACATGTTTTCACATTTTAAACAAGCAGTGTTATGATTATATCCACAAAGTCTGAAATGAACAAATAGTTACTTTCCACTGTTGTTCAGAGAATGGAAAAGTCCAACATACTGTTGAAAACAAAAATCTGTTCTAGTACACATTTTGCATGATTATGAACCATGGCTATCAGCACCATCATCTTCATCCTCATCATCTTTAACATCTTCATGCATTACAACATATTCACGTGAGCTAAATCCAAACTTAACAACATCCTTCTCTAATAATTCCACATAGCATCGAGATTTAATGTGTTTGTTATTTACATAAGTTCCATTAGCAGATTCTAAATCAATAATATATGGACGGACACGTTTCCCATTCGTGCCATCTTCCCTTTCATAACTTACTAAGCGGAACTGCAAAACTGCATGTTGCTTAGAACATGATGGATGATCAATTGGTATGTCTGCAACAAGTCGTGATCGTCCCAATAAGTATGCACTTTGTCTATGAATGGGAATAAATGGTAATGCAGTATCACCTTTGAAAGGATACAATCTCCACCTCCTTTTTGGCTTACGAGCCTCTGATGGTTCATTATATTTTATTATAACACCATTATAAATGTTAGTTTCTTCAGCAAGTTTTCCTGATAAACCAAAGTTTGGCTTTGCATCTTTTGCCTCACTAGAAGAACTGGATTTTTCATCAGAAGATTTCTGTTTTTTATTTTCTGATCTTTTTTTCTTTTCTTCATCATCACTTTCTGGTTCCTTTTTAATTGGCCTGTTTAACATCTTCTCTGCTTTCCTTACATCTTGTCTATGTCGTCTGCAATAATATCAAACATTCCTTATAAGTAAGAGAAGTCATACGAACTGATAACAAAAATAGAAAAGCTATTCAATTAGAAATTAAGTACTGTACACTGACAATTTTTATTGACAGATGTTCCAATTCAACATAAGTATAATTTCAGTAGATAAAAATCCTTTTCCTTCTATATAAGCAAAAGCTAAAACATGTTTGCAAATCTGAAACAAAAGATTCAATCAGCTAATTTTTAGCACTATAAAAACTGAATTCTTCAGTCACGTACCAGTCTTCAATGAATACATCCACCATCCTAATTACTATCTCAATTACCATTGAAATAGTAATTAGGAGATGCAAAAATTGCAAAAATGAACTTATATCTGCTTTAGCTTAAATAAAAGACAAAAGATTCTTATACAAGTAAAGTACATGTGGATTAATTTCCAAGGTGGAAAATACTTTAATTTGTTCCTGTTAAAACACTTTTCACTGGTATTTCATAATAATTTCATCAGTTTTTGAAAGCAGCAATCCATTCAGGTAAAACTGTAATAAGATACAAAACAGGCCTGAAAGATAATCATAATCCATGTGTTAAGGCTTAAGTGCTGGAAGAAACTCATGTTAGAGGCTTAATGGAATGAAACAGCAGTGAAAAATGATTAAAAATATTATTCAATTTAATTTTTCCAATATTTTGTCTCAAATATTGGAAGAATTATATAATTTAATCCTTTCTCAGTGTTGTTTCACTCCATTAAGCCTCTAACATGAGGCCTGAAAGATAGATCTTACATTTCTGTAAATTCATTTTTTAAAAAAATTAAAAAATAATGAAATCAACTGGCTAATTAAAATATTAGAATTTATGCATAATAGAAAAATAAAAGTAAAATTCAATACAGAAATACAAAACTAATAAAGATTAAGGAAAAAGTCAGTCTTGTTTCTTTAGGCAGCAATGATTGTACTGCTCAGAGCAAGACACATCCTGTTTATTAGAAGCCTTAAGTAACTTGAACAAGTAACATGCTTGGTTTTTAAAAGAAGGATTCCTAGATCATCCATCTGATCTCCAGTAACATGACACAGTACTAACATGACATCAAAGGTTTATTTACAACCTATAATCAATAACAGCAAAATGAATCACAAGAATCAATCAGCATATTCTTCATTCACTAACCATTCATTACTATTAATCTATTTATTTTATTTATTTAGCGTATGATGATACAATGGCCGTGAGGCCTTCTTACATGGAAGAACAGCACCATCTCAATCCCCCCTAATTTTATCTGAGCTCAGGACCAACATAGCTGACAAATAAGGCCTATGGTTGGGTCTTAAGTATTCCTGACCGTAATCTGTATGTGTTCCGGGGCAGGTTTGCCTGTTCTGGGGGACAAAAACCCTCTATCTCAGGCTAACTCACCTTTCGTTGAAAGAGATCAGATAAAGATTCCTCATCTGAAACTCTAGATTAATTCCACCTTTGGGTATGCTATCAAAACCATTGAAACATCATCGTGTAATTCATCCCCCTAATTCTGTTAGCCTACTGGATCTTTGTTGGTACACTGCATATTATCACACACACACAATGCCCAATATGCAGATTGAAATGTTGAGAATAGTAATGAATCTAATTTCTCTAAAAATGATTGCATAACTTGCTACTATAAGCATTAGCAAGTAATTATGTATTAATTCTATTGGCTTCTTTAAAAAAAAAAAAAGATTGACAACATTTGCCTAAAGAACATTCCAGTATGGAAGCTCTTCATATCACTGTATATATACTATTATCAAGGAATATTTTACCTGCTTCTTAAACAATACTACTTATATACCATCAATTAACTTCTAGTAATATGGGCAAATCAGCCAACAGGACACACGTAATTTACAGACACAAAGCACTATTGGTGATGGTGGTAGAAGATGGCATTGTGTTTTGATGGTAGTAGTAGTAGTGTCAAAGGATTAAGTGGAAGAGATGGTGAGCTGTTGCATAGTGGAGACTCCTTGGAACATGTCTTGCATAACAATGCTAGCATGTTTTGCACAGACCATTATCCAAGAACTCCTTGAAGGTGTCACATAATAATAATAATATGGAAATAAGGCATACAAGTAACATGGAAAGCAATTCATATATTTCATACACAAAATAAGTAGGTAAAGATAAAGTCTATAATTGGGGGGGAGTCATGAGTAATGGATCCAATACCAAAGAAACAAAAACTCCAAACCTACTTAAATCAAAAAACAGAACAATTTAATACTGCAACATCTTCCTCCTTTCAGAGTATTAGACCTATTATCCTCACACAATCTCTTTAAAGTTTTCTTCTATTTTTCTTTTGGTTTATAGTTGAGCATTTTTTGGCAGTATATTCAGTGAGATGCTATTTGCATATTGAATATAATTTTTTCTGTAATTATTTTTTTGCAAAGTTGGTTCTTTAGTTCTCTTAAAATTTCTGTGTTTCTTTTTATCTAGTTGAGTGTAATCTCTCAGAAATTTAATCTCTGCTAATGCTATTCTTTGGTCTATTTTTTTCATTGTCCATTGAATGCACTTTACTGCACTACACAATATACTGCAACCTTAAATAGCAAACAGTCATAGACAAACATAATAGCTAGAACAAGTGATATGATACCACGATGTAAATGTGAACATAAGAAAAACATTACAATTACAAATAGCTTTTCTAAGCTATATGATTAATAGACAGGAATATTTCATAGAATCACAGTTCCTACTGCATTATGTAAGTGGTCAGACTGTGTATGGTGCAGATGATGAGTCAGTGGAATCCCCCTTTCTAAAGATCCTCATAAGCACGTACACTATGAGATGTTACATCACTCTCACAGGATGATAACATATTACATCACACTGTAAGGAATTAGTTTACAAAACAGATGAAAGGCATCACTCATTATCAGATTTATTGGATATCAATCTCACTGATCATATGGGAAGGGGGAGCTCTGGATTGTTCTACAAGACATGCTGAATCCTCAATTTGGTGACCAAGAAATGCTTAACAGACTGATTCACACTGTAACATGAATATGGTGTAATCAAGCAACAGTGTGAATGTCCCTGAATGGACGAGTTGCAGAACAATGTCAGCATATTTTGCACAGACCATTATCAGTGCAAAAGATTGCACTTAATAGCTACTTTCTATCCAAATAACATTACTTAGATAATTACTCTCCTACTAATATCTCATTATCAGACAGGAAGTGAATTTCCATTCCTTATATAAAAGACATTCCTGAATGCCTTTTATTGCCTACTGCCTTCCACCAAGGACAAACTTTCTTTCTTCACTCACTCAAGAGTGTAGCAAGGTAAAGATTCCTTGTTCCTCCTGTAGACTACCAAATTTAGGCCAGATGGGTTGTACCATAGACATTTGATTGTATCATATGGATTACATTCCTTTTCTTCAAGCTGCGAAATCTGCTTGAAGAAAATTAAGCTCTTTGCAATCAGCCTGATCTAGACAGCAATGATGGTCTAAAATTTTCCAAATTCTGGGAAATGTGACCTTGAACTCAGTCTAATAATTAACATTTATTCATGATGTGTGTGTGTGTGTGTGTGTGTGTGTGTGTGTGTGTGTGTGTGTGTGTGTGTGTGTGTGTGTGTGTGTGTGTGTGTGTGTGTGTTTTGAGATATGTCATCACATAATTCCTGATATGTACACGGAAGGGGTGAAGTACATGGTACTATGATACTACATGAAAAGTTCACATTATTACTAACTTCCGGTTGACAATTTTCCAACAAATTAATCTGTTATCTACTAGGACTCCAATATTATCAGATCATATATTCTGATCTTCTAAGGTCAAACCTGTTTGTTATCCTCATTCTGTTTAAGTGACCATACCACCTGAAAGTAGCTCTGCTCCCACATTCCTGAATGCTAACAATGTCAAGTTTCTTCCCAATTTTTCTCAGAACTCTCATATCTGTGGTCTCCAGTTTGGATCAAATATTTTACTTTTAATCCAGCTCTAAGATATATGCTATTACTGTTCTGACTAATTTCTCTCTTATCACAGATAAATTTAATAACTTAACTCACTACTATACTAGCTTTGCTAATTCTATTGTCTGTTTCCATATTTAATTTGCCACTAATGGAGAAAGAATTGAGGAAGTCAGCAAGTTTAAGTACCTGGGATCCATTATTAATGTGAAGAACTGCTGTTCAGAAGATTAGGAATAGCTAAAACAACAGTCAGAGGCTTGTCTAAAATCTGAAAGGAAGGATCTATCTCCATGTGAACAAAGTTGAGGATTTTGGATACAGTTGTTGTTTTTCCAACAGCGACTTATGGATGTGAGACTTGGAACCTAAAGAAGTCAGATAAGAAAAGAATAGCTGCTTTTGAGATGTGTTACAGAAGGCTGTTGAGGATATCATATACCAAAAGGCATACAAATGAATGGATGTTAGAAAATGAGAACTTTTTAAGGATACTGACAGAAGAAAGTTAAAATATTTTGGACACATTGAAAGGATGGAAGGAGGACTTCTCAGAACAGAAATAGAAGGTAAAGTTTCTGGAAAAAGAGGAAGGGGTAGACCATCAATGAGATTGATGGATGGATGGTGTGTGTGTGTGTGGAGTGACTGATCTTCAGAGAGTTGAAGCCTCCAGAAAAACATACAACAGGACTGATGTGGCACTGAGCATCAGAATGACCATATGACATCTGTGGATGTCCAATGAACAGATGATGATATAAGGTTAGGATTTGGCCCTGTGCTACTGTGCACAGATTTGGTCACCTAGGTCTCTTGGAGATCAGGTGGTGGTGGAGGTTGGTGGAGATAAGGGGAGAACAAGAGGCCATCCCTGAAAGCTGTATAAGGATGGTGGTGGTGTGAGCATGGGAGTGAGGAGTAGATTTTTTCTGTGTAGAGTTGTGGGTGGCTGAACTTAATAAAAATAAAAAACATGGTCAGTCTTATACTGAGCAATGAAAATCATCTGCCACCTAAAGACATTCACAAACTTCCATATCACACTGGCACTTAAACTCTCAGCATGTTGAATGGAGAGCAGAATGAACAATCCATTTAACCAACTAGATCAGAATGCAGGAGACATAGCAGTTCGTTATTTTCATTTTCTTTCATCTTTCATTCTGTAATAAATGATGAGTCTTGAAATCAGTAACTAACTTTAAGAGATTTGATAATTTTGTTACTAAATTAGTCATGCTTATTTAACAGGAGGTAAAGGAGGATGATTCACAGTAAATTTCTTAATTATCTTTCTAAATTTAGATACTACATTTTAGATTATATAAGAGAAAGTGAAAATCATAAGTATATTACTTGGATAGGATAGAAATTAATTAAGAGTTGCTATAATTCCATTTGTAGGCTGTGTAAAAAGAATGGATGTGTGGAGTGACTTTGAAAGAACAACAGATTTATATAAGAAAGAGGGCCTACATTTGAATGCATTTGGTATCAGAAGTCTTGAAAAATTATTAACTGGTATGAGACCAAACACACAGTTAGGGTAACTAAATTATGATGGGAGGAATGGTGAGAATCTGTGTAAGAGTAACAATGTTAATGATCGGAATGGGTATTATCATGGAAATGATTGAGGAGAAAGTGATTTTGTGTTTGTCTGTTTGGGACCAATTAAGCACGTGCAAAGATATCTGCCTATGCAGGGAACTAGATAAGAACAGAGATCTGCAAGTTGTCCAACTGTGTCGTGCAGACTACACACAAGAGTATACTAAAAACCATGCAGGTAACTTATGTCTGTACTTGAATACTATGAGTATCAGAAACAAAGGGATAGACTTTGTTGCCTTAGTCAATATGATGGGACCACATATTATAGGCATTAGTGAGACCTGGCTATCAGAAGCAGACATACTAACTGGTATGGAGCATAAAGGATACGGTAATTTTAGGAAAGATAAACAGGAGAAGGGGAGGGGTTGCTGCTTAATGACATTAGATGACTTGAATTCAGTTAGAGTTGAGACCCGTGATTGTAATACACTGCTCAAAACAATTGTAGGATATTTTTGTTTCTGTCAGATAATTATAAATTTCTGTAAATAATTATAACTATTGGGTACTTGAACAAATATTTCTTACTTATGGATAGGGTGCAATTGATGAGATATCGTTTAAATAATCGATATTTATTACAAATTTAACAAATTATACATTTTAGTGTGAAATAATTTCACACTAAAATAGAATAGCCAAAAACGCTTTTAATTTTTAATAGAGCGTATGGTCTCAATTGACAGCCAAAACAGCGGCATCTTGATTGCATAGACTGGATAAGATGATCAAACAGTTCTTGTACGATATTCGTACATTCGTACATGGCACCAGTCGAGCAGAAACGCACCTACCTAAAGCATGTTCGATTGCATTACAATCCGATGAACAGCGTGGCCGAGAATTGTCATTCATAAAAATTAATTCTTGGCCAATTGCAGCAGCATATGGACGAACTATAGGTTCCAAAATCTCATCGCGATACCTTTGGGCTGTTAAGGAACATTTCTCATAACATAGAGATCAGTATGGCCACCTATATGTATTCCAGTCCATACCATCAAACTGTGGATTATTTCTTGTTCCACTTTCATGCCATATCAAAACACGTCAAATTATCTGGTTGCAGACTGAACCTGGACTTGTCACTAAAAATAAAGTACACAAGCTAAATCCTCATTTGTCCAATTGCGGTGTTCCTCTGCCCAAATTCTTTGGGCTCTTTTGTGATTTGCAGTAAGTGGAATACAAACCATTAGTCTTCGAGCATATAAACCTATGGCATGAAGGCGATTTCAAACATTTCCCATCCCCAGAAAGTAATTCCAAAGTTGCAAAATTATGCTGAGATACATAACATTTGAGTGATAACTTGCTGCGTTTGTCGTCCAGAGTTTAATTTTGATAAATCTCCCAAGCACATTTTTGAAGTTGAAATAATGGCAGATGGCAAAAAGAATTTATATAAAATTCCTAGAGATTCTGCACACACCATACATATAACAACAGCCATTCTTATTCATTCAAAAACTCTTTCAAGGAACATCTCTAATGCTGAATAATACAAACCACAGAGATAACCAAAAAAAAAAAAAAAAGAGAACATCTTAATACTGAAAGCATATAAAGGGAATGTGATTGTAGTATTGTATTCAAGTGTGTACATAAAACAAGATGAATGAGCTTTGATGTCAACACTTATAGAGAGTGCCACACATGACTATTCATAACAAAACCAATGATTTAAAACGAGATTTAATAACTGCATTCTACTGACATCATGGCAAGTTTGGATATCACAAGCCACTTCCATCAAACTCTAAACACTGTTTAGAGAACACTTTTTTTCTTTTCAAGTTTCAAGATTTCTACTATGAACAGAATGAAGGCCTAAGCTCCCACCCCCTCCATCCATATGGAGGCCATGCTTTCTGGTCCCTTACTAAGGCTATCGGGTGCAACTTCTAGTCACCTGTGAATCCACATCTCTCATCCAGATGGTGCCACTACCACTGTTACAAAAATAAAGCTTTCCTTCTGGCATCACTCTTTTCCTCCAATTCCTACACAGACCAAGGTAAATCACCTTCCATACATGAACTTGAGCACTGCATGCCTCCCATGGATTTTTGACCTCGGAAAGACATCAGAAGAATACTAACCAACTTAGACACGTTGTTTAGTATTCGAACTTCTGGTCCTGATGCCACTTCTCCAAATGTACTCAAACATCATGCTCCAGAGCAAACACCTGTCCTGTATCATCTCTACAACCACCTTCTATACTTGGCTAGCTTATCCCAACATATGGAAGCAATCATAGATCCAACCTATCCCAAAAAAGGACACAGAAATCTAGTATCAAACTACCGACCAATACCTTTCCAAAATAATGGAGAAAGACATCAATAGTCAACTTCTCCACTACCCAGAGGTCTACCAGTTAATCAGTGACAATCACTATAAATTCAGCCCTTCAAGCTTCACAGCTGACCTCTTAGTTTACACCACCCATCAATGAACACATGCCATGGAAAGGTTTGCAGACAGGTGCAGTGACTCAACATTTGCAGAGCTGATTGATTTTTCCAATCTGCCATCCTTCAGTCTACATGCCTTTCTCTGCAAATGTGTAGCCAGCTTTCTCTCTGGTAATTCACTGCATGTCACAGTTGGATGCTCTTCCTCTCTGGTAATTCACTGCATGTCACAGTTGGATGCTCTTCCTCTCTTTGAGTTTCAATGGAGGGGTGCTTCAGGGCTCTGGTCTATCACTTTCTTTCTCCTACACATAAACGACCTACTCCCAATCATCAGTAAACCCATTCATTACTTTGATAACAGTACCCTCCATTCATCCTATTCATTTGACAAAACATGCAGTGCTCAGACATCTGAAGTTTCAAGATCATATTCAATCAGTGCCTTAAACATTGATCTACATACCATTTTGTAACAGTATAAGGACAATTTGGTCACCTTCAATGCCACCAAAATGCAGTCTTACCTTTTCACTTGTTAAAGGAATCTCAGCTCACTTATCCTCACCCTCAGTAATACACAAATCACCAGATATGATCGAATTTCTCTACCTGGAGGCTGACATTACTCCTCCAGTCTATCTAGGAGAAGCTAGAGGAAATATCATCACATTAACAATTTCCTCAGCATCTAAAGAACTAAGCATTCTGTTCTATACAGGATGCTTTTTTTCCCCCACCCACTCGACTACTATCACCATCATCAATTTCTTGATATGTATCCTCAAGAGGTATGCAGGACACTGTCATAGTATCCTGCACACCTCTACATGATTAAATTTATCATTACTAATTTTTCTCCACATTGGTCTATTACTTGTAAGCAATCCAATGTTGTCCTATCTAATATTCTAGTCTTTGAAAGCACTTCTAAGTGAATCAATCACTTAGTTCTTGTCTTCCTCTAGTTCTTTTTTCTGCACATTATAGTATCAAACACCTGTATTGTTAACATTTCCTTTCCCATTCTATTTAAATAACCAAACTACCTTAGATTAGTTTCAACACACATTCTTAAATGCTAACAATGTCAAGTTCCTTCCTAATATCCTCATTTCAGATAGCATCAATGACAGTGTGATTCTGTCATTGATGCTATCTGTTCACTCTCCTAATCTTTCTCAGAACTCTCATATCTGTGGTCTCCAAAAGTCAGAAATAAAGCACCTTTGATCAAGTGTTTTATTTTCTGACTCAGCTATCAGATCCATAACTTAAAATTGGTCTAAAAACTGTCTTGTATACTGCTAGTTTAGTGTTTTGTCTATTTCTCTCTCAAATTTATTCAACTGGCTCCCCATCATACCAGCATTTTTTTGTATTCTGTTGTCATCTATTTCCATATTTAATTTGCCATTTTTAATTTTGCCATATTTAATTTGCCATCACTAAAAACTGTGCATAAATAACTGAAATATTCATTTACATTGGTGCTCCATTGAGAATGCTGTAGAAGTTTTCCTGCTATTTGCATACCTTTGGTCTTTTTATTGCTGATTTTCAGGCCAAATTTATTATAGCTGTTATTCAGTTTAGTTGAGAGCAACTCTCCATGATTCTTTGAATCATGGAGAGTTGCTCTCAGCATATCCCACCTGATATAATCAATTCTAATATCAGGTTTATTACCATTTTCATAATACAATCCATACAGATGATAAATAAGGGTGGAGATAATGCTACTGCCAGACTCTTGTCTTGCACTTCATTTCACATGAAACTATTTTCTTGTATTTCTTTCAATTTTAACTGCTGACCTACAACTTAAATATAGATTAAGTTTTGCTCTGTAAAAAGTTCCAGTTACTTCATATTCTCATTCACTAGTATGGTAGGCCAAGTAGATAGCATATCCCCTCTCTAACAAACAGGCCACAGGTTTGAATCCTACCACGGACATGGATGTTTGTGATTGTCTTTAGGTAGATGACTCACTGATTGGGGGTGAGACTGCCAATGCTCCCTTTGTCTCTAGAGCGGAATTTCTGTACTAAGTAATATATATATAAAATATAAAAAAAAAATAGAAAATATAATTCAAACGTATTATAGGTTTCTAAAAACCTTTCGTGGGTGGGAGCCACATAAAATATATAACTGTAGTATGTTGAAAAGCTTTTTCTGGGCATCTACCTTTTCCAGATCTATAAACCTTAAGTACAGATCCTTGCCTTAAGTTTTCTAGATTAATTCTTTCTCAAAGTGAAAATCTGATCTTGAAGCCTCCATTTGGCCTTAAACCCAACATGTTCTTCTGTAAGTTTCTTTTCTAGATTTTCTTTTCTTTAGCCTCTTCTTAACTGGAACACTTAGTACAGAAATTCCTCTAATTCTCATAATCAGTTTTATTCCACTCCTTAAAAATAGCCACTACGAGGGCTCTACTCCAATTATCTGTAGCCACTGCAAAACTTTTATACCTCCATATTTATTTTTTATATGGTTATCTCCATGGGGTCAGAAGATTCACTGCAGGAGATCCATTATTCACATAGTACCTGTCACATCTCTCCTTAAACTCATCCACCAATGAAACACTCACAGCTACATCTGGCCATTCCACCCTCAAAGCAAAAAATCTAGTTCTAAATGGGTGACCCCTTATTCTCTCCCTTCGTGACATATTGGGAGAAAAAATCTTCAATATTAATATTATAAAACCCCTTTAATAAATTATATGCTTGTATCATGTCTTCTCTTTTTGCTTATTCAGCTAGTTTTTGAAACCTGTAGCCCTTCAATCTATTCTCATAGGGAGCAAGCATTCCATAGAGCTGCCACATCCATATCATAATCACTCACTTGTGTATCCTTTCCACCACTTCTTCCCCAGGGAATCCAGGTGACCAGATCTGTATGCAGTAGTCCAGATGTGGCATTATTAAAGTCTCATAAAGGGGAACAATGAACTCTCCCCCTGCTTGTTAGCATGTTCTTCAATAACTAAGTAATCTGATGTGCCATTTTGGCTACCTTTGTAATATTCCCTCTAAATTTCATCTCCCAAGTTCCTGACCTGATATTTGAGCATTTCTTTTTGAACGCCATCTACTTCAGCTACCTTTCCACATTTCAGGCTTTTCATAGTTTTTTTTTACCTCAAGTATTGATATGTACTCCTGTTTGCATTCTACAAACTATACAAATCCAAAAATTCCACCAATCCTTAAAATACTGCTCACATGTTTAAGGTGGTGCATCTAAAACCTCCCTAAAAATTCTCAATGCTGCCAGGGAGCAATTCACTCATAGACGATCCCTCCTTTACAGATTCACTTCAAACTATCTCAAAGATGCAATGTTTCATCGCTGTATCTGTTCTACTGGTACTTCCATGCCCACTGCAAAATCATCCTTGTTTTTGACTGCCAAAATGGCAATCATCCTTGTTTACTTTCTGTTAAAAGTAAAGTAGTAGCTGCCCAGCATTCCTTTTCAGTGCCACTACAAACCTGCTTCTCCTCTTAATCCTTTATTTCATCTACCACTGTATTATTATTATTATTATTTGACACCTCCAAGGAGTCCAAAGACTCATCGAGGGAGAGTGTGCCAACAGCATCGAGCGATTGGTCACCTTCCAACTACTAACCGCACTCAAACTTACTTAACTGAGCCATTAGTAGCAAAGCTCTATGAATCGACCAACCTTTGCCGGCTGGTCGGCAAAGGTTGGTCGTTGTAATTATGTAATTATGGAAGAGCCTTTCTCATGAAGTATTTTTTCCAAACAACTATAACTTGCAACTCTTCAAGAAAAATGTCAATAAACTTCTTTCTCAATCCTCACTTGCAATCCACATGGCACTGATATGCTTATAGGTTTTTGACCTCTTGTATAGGATCAATATAAAAATATTCCCTTCAAATGCTAAGTTTCATGGCCTGTCATAGACAAGTAAAAACTCAACTGATACAATAAGGCAGCTATCATATATCATATAATATGAACACAGTCTTATTTGTCTGGCTGTTGCATTTATTCTCTGATCAGTTTGCTTTGTAGCATGAAAAATTACTAAAATATAGGCAAACCAACCTTCAGTTGAAAATCCCTTATAAAGGTTCTACACATCCCAGATGGGATTTGAAGTCACTTTTGTAACAATTATAATGTCTAAATATTATTAGGGGAAAATTGATTTCAAAATTCCTCAAAAATTATTTTAGCACACTTTAATTTACACATGCTGCATTTCACCATACAAAGACCAAAATATATTTTTTTACATATACAAGCAACATGAATAAACACCATTAAGGAATGTTTCTTGGGAATTTTTTTCTTTTGGTTACTCAAAGTTTAGATTAGATTATTTAGATAATCAAAATCTGATTATGTTGAAAGTTTTTTCCCACTTGGTTAGACTATAATAAATTTAGTTTAATCCTTTATCCAAGTGTAAGCAAACAAAGTTTGTGCCTGAAGTATCTTCAGGACTGAGGCAACTCGTGGTAAAGGTGGACCAAGCTCTCATCATTTGTCTTAGTATCTCCCATAATGCAAAGCACATCTCCTTGCAGACATGTATAATGCTATGCATTAAGGGAAGAGCTGCTATCCAGACCGGTTTCGACCTTTATTGAGGACTCGTCAGTGGGAGCCAGCTTGGTCCACCTTTACCACGAGTTGCCTCAGTCCTGAAGATATTTCAGATGCAAACTTTGTTTGCTTACACTTGGATAAAGGATTAAACTAAATATCTTAATGCCTAACTGAAGTTCTGGACTATGCATATCAGATCTGTAAATTGTGTTTTCTGGCTGGTTTGTAAAATGAACAGCAATGTTACATTCTCACAGGACTAGGCAACTCACCTTTAATTGAAAAGCCATATAAATGTTTCCTCTTATACTATGATAGGAATCAAATGTCTTTCTAAGCAAAGGAATCGGTGCTCAGTAAAAAGTTAATTAAAGCTTATAATCAAAATATGACAAAAGAGATTGAGATATACTCATAAGTAGAAAACATTAACACCAATAAGTAAAAAACAGAATATTTGGTAATTTTTTATAACCATCTCAGTTAAGAGAATAGAATAAAATTTTTTTAAAAAAATGTTACAATGATGAGTTGTTATATGCATGAGGACAGTTCAATCTGTAATGCCATTAGAATCCAAAGTAAAAATTAATCTGCAAAAAAAAATATTATATATATACACAAATAAATAAAAATAAGAAAAATAAATAAAAATAAGAAAAATAAATAAAATAAGTACATTAATGAAATGCATTTGATAAGATTACTCCCCCAAACTGAGAAAGTTTAAGGCAGCCATTCATATTAAAATTTGACTGAAGAACAAGAGCTCCATAGCTCTCTTAATATTATTTTTGATTTAAAAAAACTGTTATGTAACTTTTTTCAATGGAGTCTGTGTCTGGAAGATATAACATAGATCAAAAATGAGAAGAAAAATTGAACTCCATTTATACTGTATGCAAACAATAATTAAAATAAATCAATATATCATGTTTCAAAAACTGTGATATAACTAATTTCATACTGAAATTAGCCAAAGACCGAAAGAATGAAAACAGGCAGGAAAACAGAAATACATTATCAACATTGAAAACTGGATAATACAATTACAGTAACTGGCTTATTATCATAAACAGGAAGGCCATTTAGAAATAACTAAATACACGAAAGCATTGGTATAGCTTGAGCTTTTGTCGCCCAGTTTGACGCCCCTCTCAATACACACCAAAAATACTACAAAAAGTCAAAATGACGTATAGGGAAATAAATTAAAACACTATGTTTATTTTTGAAGTAAAACTTTAATTTCAACATTTTAAAATGTTATTTTTCTTGCTTTTCTGTTAGCAAAATCGATGACATTGGCGAAGTCTATTTCATAATAATGTAGGTAATTCTTAATCAATTTTATTTAGAAAAACTCCTCTCACAACTAGTAACACTTACAGCAATTGTGAGGAAAATTCACAGTAGTATTACAATATTTGGAAATGAGTTCTCAAGACTGTATTTTAGAATTAACTGCAAAAGTTCAAAAAAGGCTCAAAGTGCAGGCTGGGGCGGACTGCCCACTGCACCCCTAGCTACACCTCTGAACCAAAGCACTTGTTTTCCAAATATGAACTATTCAAAGCATTTCTGATGTAGGAATCTGAGTGTTGGATCTAAAATAAATTTTGATCATCAAAGACTTGACTGTCTGATATGAAAATTCAGTGGAAAATTAGGGGTTTGAATAGCATGACAGAATCCATTGAAAATGACAATATCAGAGAACTCATCTCGAGTCTACTAATAACTACTTACATATGTAACCCAAGGCAGTATGATCACATTTAAACAGCTTGGGGATGTGAAAAGTTTAAATAGTTATCTGAAGAAAATTAGAAGGAAAGAGATCTAGAGAAAAGACCAAGTTTAGAAAGACAGATACTTTTAAGATTGCCTTAGAATATGTAAGAGCTGATCAAACTGGAGATAAATATCTAACTCTCACATAGCAAATAAACAAATGACGAAGTCTCAATCTAAATCACATAGTAGTAAGCTATTTTAAATAAATTTAAAACGATATGAGAAACGTAAAAAATACTTCATGTTAACAATTCTATTTGAAAGAAAATTATTGATAACGAACTCTTAATTAAATTATCAAGTTTACTTTTCAGGAATATTTCAGAAAACAATGACTATTATTATTATAAA
The DNA here is from genome assembly GCF_054136105.1 of Typopeltis vanoorti. Taxonomy (NCBI): domain Eukaryota; kingdom Metazoa; phylum Arthropoda; class Arachnida; order Uropygi; family Thelyphonidae; genus Typopeltis; species Typopeltis vanoorti. The sequence continues at coordinate 60,584,210 of NC_143567.1, read as the reverse complement.
ACATACCTCATATGAGTTTCTTTTCTTGCTTCTTGATGATGAACATATTCTTTACGTTTCTCATATCGTTTCTTGTCATCCACTTTTGGGAAAGACCTTTCTTTGATGTCATGTCTGTCATGTTTATTAGCATAGTTCTTGTGTTTTTTCTCTCTCTCTGGAACTTCTTCTTCAGCTAATTTTCGCTTATTTTGGCTCTTAGTCTTATCTCTCTGATGGTATTTTTCATATTCGCTCTCATCGCTACTACTATCAGTATTTCTACAGCCACTTACAACCAATTCTATAGGAGAATTTCTGTGATAATCACGCCGTCTAATTTCTAATGGTGATACAGCTTTTCTTGCTCTTTCATATTTATCTTTTTTAATATGCTCCTTACTTTTCTTTAAAGCATACTTATCACTTTTCTTGTTTCTGTGATGTTTATCTTTCTCTTTCAAAACATGCTTTCTGTCAGAATCATCCATTTCTTCTTTCATTGTATATCCAAAAAACAGATTAGACCAAGCCTAAAATACAAAAACTATTGAGCAATTTAAAACATTAAATTTTTATTTTGTAAAATTAAAAATCTATAAAGCCATATCCAAATATTTCAAAATCAATCCTGTCCACTAAAGATTGCAGAACTTATAGTACATTAATACTATACTCATAATCTAATCATGATTAAAGTTGCAGGTTAATTCTTTGGAACACTAGATGAGGACTGTTCCAGAAGAGAGATGATTCAAGATGATGAAGAAAAGATTGTAGTTTGGTAGAGCTAGACTGTGCATAAATGTTCAGTAGTTCAGTAGAAAAAAGTAAAAAAATAAAGGGTATTACTTCAACTTTGCTAAATACATAAATATTAGGCATAAAGTAGAAACAAAACATCATCCGAGTGATTTAATGAGCATCATTTCTCCTTTCGATGGAACAGTTTTTTAGAAGGCGTGGAAACTATAGATGAAACGTGTTGGACATTAAAGAATAACAAAGATGAATGAGAAGAGAAATACGATCCCGTCTAAAGATTTATAATTTATATATATGTGTGTGTGTGTGTGCACGTGTATATTTCATTTTTAGAAGAAGAGCGATTGTTTTTTTTCCTGAAGTTGACTAGCTTTTCTCACTACTGTAGAAATGTAAGGAGATCCAAGTTTAAAGTACTGGCTATAGATGATCATCAAGCACAGAATGTTGAAAGTTTATTTTTCACTTGGTTAGACTATAATAAATTTAGTTTAATCCTTTATCCAAGTGTGAGCAAACAAAGTTTGTGCCTGAAAATATCTTCAGAACTGAGGTAAGGTAGTGCAACACCAGACAACTCGAAGCAAAGGTGGACCAAGCTAACATCCCTCCTATCTCAGTATTTCTCATAATGCAAAACGCATCTCCTTGTGGATATGTATAATGTTATGCATTAAGGGAAGGGGCACTACCCAGACCGGTTTCGACCTTTATTGAGGTCTCGTCAGTGGGAGCCAGGCCCAGAAGTGGATAGGAGGGATGTTAGCTTGAGCCACCCTTTGCTTCCAGTTGCCTGGTATTGCACTACCTTACCTCAGTTCTGAAGATATTAAACTAAAAAAGCATTAAACTAACTTTATTATAGTCTAACCAAGTGAAATATAAACTTTAACATCTTTCTCTAAATCCAGAGTAATTTAATAATAAGGTGGCACACCGTTTGGCTACTCCCATAGGTAAAGATGACCTCTCCATTGCTTCTGCCTTGGTATCTCCACTTCTGGGCCTGGCTCCCACTGACGAGACCTCAATAAAGGTCGAAACTGGTCCGCAAGGAGATGTGTTTTGCATTATGGGAGATACTGAGATAGGAGGGATGTTAGCTTGGTCCACCTTTGCTTCGAGTTGCCTGGTGTTGCACTACCTTACCTCAGTCCTGAAGATATTTTCAGGCACAAACTTTGTTTGCTCGCACTTGGATAAAGGATTAAACTAAATTTATCAAGCACAGAATGTTTGAAAAATATAAATGTTTGTTAAATGAGGACAAGTATATCATCTTCCGTAAAAATAAGACAGAATTTAATTGGTGAGATAAGACAAATGCTATAAAGGAAAAAGTGGGCAGATGAAAGAACAGCATCTTGAACACCAGTCCTGCATGAAAAGGGAAGTCCAGAGAAAGCTATCAACTGCAACATATCATGAACAGCCTGAGGAAAAACTGACTGTCTGGTTCTCATGTGTGGAAAAAAAAGACTATTTAGGATGACAGTAATGAAGAGGCAATACCACCCTTCGAGTTTAGGAGACTGGCCACTGAAACAGGCTTCTTTGGGTTCCAAGTTTAACATCAATAAGTCACTGTTGGAAAAACTGCATCCAAAATCCTCGACTGTTCCCATGGAGATAGATCCATCTTTCCAGATTTTAGACAAGTCTTTGACTGTTGTTTTAGCCATTCCTAATCTTCTTGTGACGTCTTCTGAACAGCAATTAATCATGTTAATGGATCCCAGGTACTCAAACTGGCTGACTTCCTCAATTCTTTCTCCATAAAGATACACTTGTTTCTCAAGAGCTTTCCTGTTTGTATTTCCTTTAGAATCATAATCTTTGTCTTGCTAGGATTGAGTTGAAGTCCTCTGTTATTACTGATCTTGTTAACTTTATCGAGAATTTGTCCTAGCTCTTCCTTGTCATTACAGAGGAGTACGGTATCATCAGCACATATATATGCTGAGGACATCATGCAAGAAGCATTGGATGAGCTTAAGACAGGAATTAGGATAGGTGGTAGATTGATATAGATGCTGAGGACATCATGCAAGAAGCACTGGATGAGCTTAAGAAAAGAATTAGGATAGGTGGTAGTTTGATCAGTAATCTGAAGTATGCTGATAATACCGTACTCCTCCGTAACGACAAGGAAGAGCTAGGACAAATTCTTGATAAATATATACATACATATATATATATATATATATGAACAAGCCTTAATAACTGATACCAAGAGATAAAAAGATGACATGATATATTTGAAAAGATATTACTAGTACACTAGTTTTGTTGAATTGATCAACATCTTCAGGTATCACAATCAAAGAAATATATCTAAAGAATTAGAGAGACTTAAAATTGTAATAACAAAACAAGTACAAAAAGACAGTAGTGTGTTTGAAAACAAAATGCGAGCTTGAGTTCCAAACAAATGTATACTATGCGTTGTCGCGAGTGTGCCAATACTGAACAGAGTATACGTTTGCTCAAGCTTGCATTTTGTTTTCAAACACGCTACTGTCTTTTTGTACTTGTTCTGTTATTACAATTTTAAGTCTCTGTAATTCTTTATATATTTCTTTGTAATACCTGAAGATGTTGATCAATTCAACGAAACTAGTATACTAGTAGTATCTTTTCAAATATATCATGTCATCTTTTTATCTCTCAGTATCAGTCATTAAAGCTTGTTCATAATATTCCTACCGAGTAAAATGAATTCTGAAAAAAAAAATATATACACACACACACTAAACAAGTGAGGAGAACGTCCATGCCTGACTCCCTTTTCAACATGAAGCCAGTCCAACACCTGTTCTTATCATGGTTTCTTGCTCCCTGTACAAGTTGGCTATCAACCGATGGTGTGTTGAGGAAAACCCATTATTTTCATTACTAGTTTCACATGCTGAGCACAGTCAAAAGCTTTACAGTAGTCTAAGAAACCACATTACCAGAGGGAGCCTAAATTCTTTATATTTTTCTATGATCTGTCTAAGACAAAGAATCTGATCTCTGGTGCCCTTACCTTTCTTAAAACCTGCTTGTTCATTAGGCATCTCTGCCTCAACTTTGGCCTGAATCCCATTTAGCATTTATCTAACCTTATAAGAGGAATAATAGCCTTCTTATCTTTACTTGTCACCCCACATCCCCGTTAATTCCCTGCAATCAAGTACTATCAACATAATACAAAGTATATAATTTTTTCATCCTGAAATGCATAACCTTAAATTTTGCAACATTAAATTGACAACCATCACCTGTCACTTACACTCCCAATTTATTTAAATTATCCTGCAACAGATCTATCTACATAACCTTTATCAACTATTGCTCTCTTCAGTATTGCATTGTTAAACAACTGAATATCCCATGAATATCCCAATCATTTCCAATATCATTAATATGCAAATTAAGGAGTAGTGGCCCTAGTACAGAGCCCCGAGTCACTCAAGTCATCCTTCTCCTTGATTCCACTCCTCCATACACTACTCTCTGGTGTCTTCTCCCCATCCATGATAAAAGCCTCACATCCATCCATATTTGCTCCAACTTACATAATAGTTTTCCATGCAATCAAATGCAACATCATAGTATAACCATTTCCTTTATCCAATTCTGTCTATTTTATTATAAGATGTGAATAAATTACTAAGGCAGGACTTACCATTTAGAAAGCCATAAAGTATCATATTCCTATCAATCCATTCCTGAATTTTACTTTTAAACAACTTCTCCAATACTTTAACCATCCCTCCTAAAATACTAATTATCAATAATTTGACATTTCTGTCTAGCAGCCACCTTTATGAAATGGAACTATCTTAACCTCTTTCTACTCCTATGGAATCAGAAGTGAGACAACTTCATAAAAGGCACTACCAGTTCTCTTCCACATTATTATAGCACACAGGCTGACATATCATCCAGCTATACTGCTCAAAACAATTAGGGGATATTTTGGTTTTCTTGTAAATTATAAACTTATAAAAATAATTTACAAACATAACACATTTATTTTAAAATATTCTTAATATACAACAGTGCAGTCTTGTTAAGTCTTGTCGAAACATCTTAGCCGTATTAGCATGTGAGGGGGGGGGGTATAAAAGCGTGGCTTGTTGCGCTCACTTCCATAGTGCATAATTATCACTACAATTGTAAACTTGTGTCACCTACTAACCATTATTTTGTTAAAAATGGCAGAGTAACATGATATCTCGGAGTCCATGGCTTGGAGAGCCATTGGTCGATTAGAAGCTGGACAAATGCAGCAAACTGTCACTCAAGCATGTCATGTATCTCAAGCATAATTTTGCGACTTTGGAATCGCTGTATGGAGACGAGAAATGTTCGAAATAGTCTTCATGCGATAGGTTTATATGCTCGAAGAAAAATGATTTGCATTCCACTTACTGCAAATCAGAAAAGAGCCTGAAGAATTTGGGTACAGGAACACTGCAATTGGACAAATGAGGATTGAGCTCGTGTACTTTTTAAGTGATGAGTCCAGGTTCAGTCTGCAATCAGATAACCGAGTATCTTGATATCGCGTGAAAGGAGAACAAGAAATAATCCACAGTTCATACACCCGATTAAAAATTAACAAAAGTATTTTTGGCTATTCTTGTTCAAATTATTTCATGCTAAAATGTATAATTTGTAATAAATATCAATTATTTAAACAATATCTCATCAATTACACCCTATCCATAAGTAAGAAATATTTATTCATGTATAAAGAACCAATAGTTATAATTATTTGCTGAAATTTTTGGGCACTGAAATTCAAAGCACTAAATTAGCTGTATACAAGATAATGTTCAACTAAAATATCCATTAATTGTTTTGAGCAGTGTAGATAATATACTCTTGTAAAATTATCACTTAGTAACACAAATATGTCTTCAGTTGCTGTCACGTTTCATTACTGGCAGTGATTCAAGTTCACCTTCTCTTCCTGTTATTTGCTTAAAAAAAAAAAAAAAGTCTTTTGAATTTATTTTGGCCTACTTAGCAAATTTTCAGGCAAATTCAGGCAATGACAATCAAGGAAAGGAAGGAGTAGTCATAGTATTCAACACTAAATATGAGGCTAATCTTCTTGAATGGCAGGCAATATTAAGTAGAGTGATGTGGGCAAATATCGGCATGGGAAATGGACAATGAGACTTATTTGTACCATAGCAATTTAGTAATTATTATAATAATTGTAATAGAATTATTACAATTATTAAATATTCCTAAAATATTCTTGTGTTAACGTGTCTATAATTCCTAGAAGCATTGAAAATATGGTAGAAAGTGAACTAAATAAATTTGTATGGAATAAGAGAAAAATTAGTCAAAACACTAAATTAGCTGTATACAAAATAATGTTCAAACCAATTTTAACTTATGGATCTGAGAGCTGGGTTAGAAATAAAACACTTGATCGACTAGACTGCAGATATGAGTCCAGAAAGATTTCAATGGCAATATCATATTAAAAATGAGGATATTAAGAAAGAACTTGACATTGTTAGCAGAGCTAATCTCATGTGGTATGGTCACTTAAACAGAATGGGAGAGGAAAGAGTAGCAAAACAAGTGCTCTCTGCCAGGTTGGCAGGAAAAAGACCCAGAAAAGAGAAAATATAGGTGGATTGATACAGTAAAACGTGCCTTCAAAGATAGAAATATAAGATCTGATAATGTTGGAGTCTTGACAGGTAACAGATTGATTTGGAGAAAAATTGTAGATAGGAATTAGTAATGATATAAATTTTTCACATAGTACTATGACATCTTGTAGATCCCTTGAAGGTAGATGTCAGGAATTTGATGATGATAGCTAATTTTCTCTCATAATTTGATTTAGCCTTCCTTACCATACTAGTCACCATTCTTGCTTACATTTTGTACTGCTCATAAAATAGTACCACATGAAAAGGTTACACAATTCCTAACTTCCTACTGACTTTTCCTCCAAATTATCTGTTATGTGTTATCTATCCATCAAAAAATCTATTATATGTTAGAACTCCAATATTGTCAGATCTTATATTTAGGTCTTCCTCTGGATCTTTTTTTTTTCTGCCATTATGGCAAAAAGCACTTGTTTTGATAACATTTCAACTTTCATTTTGTTTAAGACCAAACCACCTTAGATTAGCTCTGTTACACATTCTTGAATGCTAATAATGTCAAATTCCTTCCTAATATCCTCATTTTTAATATGATGCTGTCACTGGTGCTATTTGTTTGCTCTCCTAATCTTTCTCAGAACTCTGATATCTATGGTCCAGTCTTTGACCGAGTGCTTCATTTTTAAATTGTGCCTATTTACCTGAAATGTTTTACTTGTTCTATAGATTCTCCATTTGGATTGCTGCTGATTTTTTTTTTTTTTTTTTGTCAATGCAGACTTTCAAGAAACTTATTTTGGAGTATAACATCATCTGCATAAAGTAGAGAGCTGAGATTAGCATCACCAATTTTGATATCAGGGTTAATGATACTTTCCTTCATGCGACTCATATATATGATGAATAACAGTGGAAGTAACATGTACCCTTAACAGCTTTTTCTCTTGGCACCTTATCCAGATTTACAAAACTTAGATACACATTCTTGTTATATTCTAACAATTTCTCAACTATCTGTCTTAATGAAAATCTGATTTTGACATGAACCAAGTTTCTTCTCCAAATTTCCCTTCCATAAATCTTACCAGAAACACTCATTAGAGAAATTCCTCTGTAAATTCTCAAAGTGTTTTATTTTTCTTTTTATGGATATATACTATGAGAACTTGATTCCGATCATCTGGAATTCGACCCTCTAATTAGTCCACCTGAATTATGCAGTATAATCACTGAAAAAGTTTTATACCTTCACATTTGAGCATTTACTCAAATGTCAAGGTATAAAATTATTAGCATATAAAATTGTTAGCATTTCTAGTCCCTCTTTAGCATTTCTAGTCCCTCTTTAATTTTCATTCTAGTATTTCCAGAGATGTTTTCACTGTTGTTCCTTTTAATATGAGTCCTGACAGCTGTCAGGCTAATGAAACTAGTTGGTTCTCTTCAGAGACTAGGCAGAAACTTTAAGAGAGTAAAAAACCATCATTCAATGTAGAAATGTGGCCAGTGAAACCTTTATGAAATGCAGTAATAAAAGGTGAACATACAGATGCTTGGGCACTGGTCATGTTCTTTTAATGCAAGCTGAGGCAACTCTGATGCTGAGGATTGCATTCTAGTAAATTCTCAAGTTCAATTTATGAAACTTGTAGTTTCTACAAACACTGAGCTTTGAAAATGTTGGATCTTCAATATTCACTTTTACTATGTAATTTTACATTGCCAAAAATGAAGATGTATAGCTCTTTCTTTAATAATAATCTCTTCATTAGTTTTTTTCTCCTTCCAAGAAATTTTCAGTGCTCTCCTATAGCACCTCATCTTAAAGGCCTGCAATTTCCTGATTATGTATTTTGTATATGTCAACATCTCACATCCATAATTTAAAAACCATACACAGGTTTTATCATTCTTATTTTAGTCTGTGTATTTATTTATATCCAGTCACATTAATAACTTTCCTTATGTGTCTGCAGAAAGCATCAGTATTGAGATCACATGCTTTTAGATAAATAATGAGTTTAATAAAACAAACAGATATAACCATACAAGTTTCATAAGTTGTCAGACTTACATAATCAGGAAAATGTTGAAAGTTTATTTTTCACTTGGTTAGAATATAATAAATTTAGTTTAATCCTTTATCCAAGTGTGAGCAAACAAAGTTTGCGCCTGAAAGTATCTTCAGGACTGGGGTAAGGTGGTACAACACCAGGCAACTCCTTGCAAAGGTGAAGCAAGCTAACATCACTCCTATCTCAGTATCTGCCATAATGCAAAACACATCTCCTTGTGGATAAAAGGTGGCACACCATTTGGCAACTCCTATAGGTAGAGATGACCTTGCTGGTGCTTCTGGCTGGTATCTCCACTTGGGCCTGGCTCCCAGTGAAGAGACCTCAATAAAGGTCGAAACTAGTCTGGGTAATGGCCCTTCCCTTAATGCATAGCAGTATACATATCCACAAGGAGATGTGTTTTGCATTATGGCAGATACTGAGATAGGAGTGATGTTAGCTTGCTTCACCTTTGCAAGGAGTTTCCCTGGTGTTGTACCACCTTACCCCAGTCCTGAAGATACTTTCAGGCGCAAACTTTGTTTGCTCACACTTGGATAAAGGATTAAACTAAATTTATTATACATAATCAGGAATACTAGAAAAAGTTCTACAAAAAAAAAAAGAGAAGAAACAATTAATTACACATATTAGATGTTATTAGAATTTCACAATTGGCACATACAACTAAGTAACTAGAATATAAACCATTAAATTAATTACTGTATACATGTTGGAACAATGCTAGTTGTTGTCACGTTCTGTAGCATTACTCGTGTTGTATCCTAGGTCCATGGCAGTTAGATTTTTAATGAAAATAGACCAAAGTTTGTTTAAGATTAAACCTTGATTTTTGTTACATTGCGTGGGAATCCTTAGCATTTCAGAGTCTTCTTTGAATGTTTCTTGATAATTGATATTGATCATAAAACAATTATGATCAATAAGACATTTCTGTTTGTTGGAATAAACAACATCTCCTTACTTAAACAACATTTTAAGAATGCAATCACACTACCTTATATCAAGAATATTAGCATCTCCACGAGTACAACATTAAAGTGGCTTTTTTACTATTGCATAAAATCTCCAAGTTCTTACATCCACCAAAACCTCCACATCATCCCATGAAGAAACCAGGTGTTTATGAGATTCATTGCTCTTGTAGCTGCTATGTAGGCCAGATAGGAAGGCTGGGGAAGATCCACATGTCTGAACATGAAAAACACATTGAAAAAAGAAAGCACAAATCAGGTTTGGCATCCCATACAACAAACATGGGCCATTAATTAGTTTAGCAACAAACAAAACTACTTTATATTGATCATTACAATTGTTCTACAGGAAAGTTCAAGGAAACCTCTGAAATGCTAAGGATCCCCACATAATGTAATAAAAATCAAAGCTTAATCTTACACCAAGTTAGGTATGCTTACATTCAAGGGGTCTAAAAATCTAATGCAGACCTAGGATAGGACGTGCAATGCTACAACTAGCATTGTTCCAACACATACAATAATTACATTTTTATTTTATTATGGTTACTTATTTGTATGCAGTCTCTGTAGAGACAAAGTCCTTTGGTCGGAAAGACATGATGGGTTCAATTCCCATCAGTGAAGTGAGAGAATCTTTATCTGGTCTCTTTCGACTAAAGGTGAGTTAACCTATCTCATATGGAAGTGGAGGGTTTTTTCCCTCCTGGTAACTCGGGTTTTTCATCCCTCAAAACAGGCAAATTGGTCCTGTGAACACACACAGCTATAGTCATAAAATATACTATGGCAAGGAAGGCAACAGGAAACCACCTTGCTCATAATCATCTCCCTAGTATGGTAGCATATAACTACCTCCACCAGCCGTATGGCTAAGGGAATAGGATAGGAGTTATCTGTATGTCCCAATTGTGAAGTTCTGATAACATTGTGTTCAAAGAACTTTTGCTAGTACTGACGATGTAAGCGTGATGAGATACACAACTTGTACAGTTATATTTGTTTGTTTTATTAAACTCATTATTTATCTAAAAACATGGTTTTGAAACCAGAAGCTTTCTACAGAACTGCCAAACCACAAAGACTTACATATTCATCTTCCTTATGTACCATTTCTGTCTTGGATTTTACACACCATGGATTTTAAATTATTTAAACATTATGGATGTTGTGACCTTAAAACATCCTTACAACCTCCACAAATTCCAGCAGCAGTCTCTCCAAATCACTCACACCAAAACCATTTCAACAGCCCATTACTCTTATACAGTTCAATTCTTCCTTCAAACTCATTCCACACATTAACAAACTGCACTTTCCTATCACACTGTTATCTTTTATTCTTCTCAAAAACCTTCTAATATTCAATCTTACATTCTTCTTGTTCCCAGTTAAGACATTTGTCCCTGCATCAATCACTATTCATTTTACCTCCAGGAAAACAAGCCTTGTGCATCTTCTCATTTACTACACCTCAAATAATCGAATGACCATACAACGCCACTTGCAGGTCTTTATTATTAGTAGTAGTATTCAGGCCTCCATGGAGTCAAAAGACTCATCGTGGGAGGTCCCCCCCCCTAAGAAACACAAAGTCTATCATATCACTCCTTAAACTCATTGACCGTTCTTGCTCTCACCACTCCATCAGGCAATGCATTCCACGGTTCAACCACCCTCCATGCAAAGAAACCACTCCTCACCCTCTTGCTCACAGTTTCCTTTCGTAACTTCCAGGGATGGCCTCTTGTCATCACACTTTTATTATCATTTTCATACTGGCATCATTGGTTTTCATCTTCTTCACTCTTCCATACATATCTACAATTCTCTTCATTTCACTCTTCAATTCAGCTTTTAAATCTTGCATCCTTTTTTTTTTGCTATCATTCACTCACTATTTCATCACCAGTCACTCACTCACTCACACTTGTTCATTGGTTATCCCACTTGCCACTTTACCATTAATTGCACTCTATTAAAAATGTTTATTGTATTGAATAGAGAGAAATTAGTCTCAAAACAGTAAAAGCTGTAAAATAAAAAATTTGGAAGAAAATTGTCAACAGGAAGTTTAGTAATATAAACCTTTCAAATAATACTATCACGGCATTCTATACACCTCTTGAAAGTAGAAAAGGAATTTGATGCTTATGATGATTACAACAGAATAAAGAAAGCTGGTACAGTTGGGAGCAAGTTGTATAAATTTATACAAAATAAGAGAGAATTAGCCAAAACACTAAAATGGTATGAAATGGTATGAAGAGCCTTTGGCTCTTCATATAATTACTAAAACGGTAGTTTGCATGGGCAACCTTTCACAGACAGCATCAAACCAATTTTAATTTATGGATCGGAGAGTTGAATTAGAAATAAAACTCAATCAAAAACTAGAGAATACAACCATAAGAGAGCTGAGAAAAATTAAGAGTGAATAGTTGACATCAATGGTAAAATTACATTAAAAATTAAGATATTGTTAGCGTTTTAAGAATGTGAAAGTAGAGTTAATCTTGGGTAGTGTTTTTATATGACTCCCATCCATACAAAATGTTTTTGTAAGCCTATACCTTTATACCATAGATGGGTTAAGAATTTTTCTATTTTTTTAAAAATTAATTATATATATTTTTACATAGCGTGGAAATCCTGCTCTAGAAACAAATATGGAACTATTTCAAGCCACTTCAGGCTTCCAATAAGAGGGGCAGTAGTCTCGCTGTGTGGAGACTACTTCTCACTTAATGGAGATGCAAAATGGCTTGAAAAAGTTCCGTGTTCATTCTCTAGGACAGGTTTTCTGGATTATGTAAAAAATAATAGAATGAACACTAAGCGCAACGATACTACTAATGTACTATAGGTTTATAGGTTTAAAAATCAGGTTACTATTATATGTAACTACACTGGGTTCCATAAATAAGGAACAAAAATCATGATAATTCAAGGGGGAGGAAAAGAAAAACATATACAAAGTCAGATACATGAATGATGTAAAAAAGTGACATCAAAGCAGGTTTTTTGAAGTGGTTTTTCATTTTATGTCTGGAGTGATAACAAGATATTTCATGATAGCAAAATTATTGGATATGGCTGCAAGACATAATTTAACTGACAAATCCAAGTGGCAAGTCATCATCTAGCTGCCAACTAAAGTTAGGCAGCTAGAAGGTTGCGAGTTTTTTTCATGGTTCACAGACTATGGAACAAATTCTAACAGTCACAAACAGCATCCTGGAGATACAGTGAAGGAAGGATATAGGCACAACCACAGGGGGTGACATTTATCTGATTATCTGCTTGCCGAAACACAGGAGGCATATGATGCTTGATTGCTGGTATGGTGGGTGATGATTTGCCTTGGTCACATCTGCAGGAGCTGGAGGAAAAGAGTGTCGCCAGGAGCTTAGCTTTATCTTTAGATGTTTTAGTAGTTGTAGTAGTGGTATCATCTGGATGAGAGAAAGAGAGATGGAAAATGAATTTAAGTAGAAGTTGCATTAGATGGTCTTTGCAAGGGACCAGAAGACACAGCTTCCATTTTTCCAGTTGTTAGTTCTAGACATAATTCAAACATTGTGTATAGAGCTAACACCTGTCATCTCTACAATCTTCCATACTCAGCCAGCTGCGATAAGATCCTAACACACTAAAGCACATATCAAACCTACTCATAAAGATAATCTGTTGTCCAACTACAAACCAATAGACATCGCTTTAATCCTCTCCCCAAAAAAAAAAAATAAATAAAATAAAAAATAATAATAAATAAAATAGAGAAAGTAATCAACAGTTAACTTCTTCACTACTTAGAGGATATTGGTTAATCGGTCACCACCAGTATGGATTAACCAATATGCCTCACTACTTAGAGGCATATTGGTTAATCAGTCACCACCAGGTTGACTTCTTAACCTGCATTCCATACCACTGGACAACCTACTATGGAAAGGTTTGAAAAAAAAAAAAAAATGTACCATTATTACTACATGTTCATGGTTTTTGATCACATTTTGCACTGAGGCCTTGCATTTTGTCATTTAGATGATGATCAGAGACAATCAGTACATTTTGTCTCTTCTGATCATTCACTGCATGTCATGATGGATGGCCCCCTCTCTTCAAGCTTCACAGCCAATGCAGAAGTGGGTGTTTTAGGGGCTCTGTTCCACTTTCACCTATCCACTTTCTCCTATACATAAACAATCTACTCTCAATCACTAATCTTATCCACAGCTTTGCTGATGATAGTACACTTCATTCATTATACTCTTTTGACAAACCATGTAGTTCTAGACATCCAAGTTTCAAGAATTTTTTTTTTAATGAGAATCCATCCACGAGAGGTGTTGGTCAACCAATAGTACACTAGTACTGTGGGTGTACAATAAGGGACGTGTTCACATTTCACTTGAAAAGCTGTGAATTGTATTCCTTGGGAAACACGTGTTCAAAGGATGGCAGTGGAAGAGATGAATGAAGAGAGAAATCTGTTCTGTGAGTTGGAGTTGAACTGCGAGAGGGTGTTGGTTGGTGCATGCATTCAGACAGATTTGCTAGATGGCAGTGGAATAATTTATGCCAATTCTAATAAACAGTATTTATAGCGGATGCAGGCTGAGGAGACTGAACACCTATGTGAAAGTGAGTGGAGTGTATTAGTAAGAGAGAGAGAGAGAGGTCATCAGTCAGTCTAACAACTGCTCTTTTCTATACAGAATCCAATATTTTTTAGTAAACTCTTAAGGGTACCACTCCAGATGCGAGAACAGTATTCAATGTGAGGCAGATTTGTAATTTGTATAGGGTTAGGAGCTCATCATCATCATCAAATTCCTGCCATGTACCCTCAAGGGGTGTACAGGATATGATAGTACTACATGAAAAAAATTACATCATTATTAATTTCCTATCTACAATTTTCCTCCATTTTTCCTCTACTTGGATACTGAACGGACGAGGATGGGCTGGCAATTTGGGATTTAGCCGACCAAAGTGTATTCTTATTGGTTAAACCAAAATATAGAATGATGGGTTAGGAGCTGTCTGAAGTAATTCCTTGAGCGAAAGCCTAATTTTTTGGATGCAGAAAAGGCAATATTTGTGATATGTCTGTCCCAAGAAGAACCAATACTTTAAACACTGATCTCCATATCATACTTCAGTGGGATGAGAATAGCCTAGTCATCTTCAATGCCATCAAAACGCAGTCTTGCCTTTTCTCTCACAAAAGGAATGGCAACTTACATTCACTTATCCTCAGTAACACATATATCACAATATTATTGACATTTACCCCTGGACCTTCCTGCCACTAAAGTTTCTAACAGTGATAAGATTCATATCACTGTTAGCAGTGAAGCCAGCCAGTTGAATATGTAAAAATAAAAAAATTAACTAATTAATTTTTGAATAATTTTCATACATAAGAGTAGAAACACAAGCAAACTTTACTGTGGATCTTATGTCAATAATTAGAACTGCTGAAGCTATTTCAGTTCAGTCCCATTTTCCATTTGCATGTCAGGCTCAGTAGTGAGCTATAAAAATTTTAACAAAGGGCTCACATCGTCGACAAAAAAAAGCCTAACTTAGCCATTATAATACTTATATTGCGACTTTGTAGAGCTTCTGACAGATATGATAATTCCTGTAGGATATCAATCATTAATGCTAGATCTTTTAAACATTCCAAATTGAGAAGTCAGTTTAAAAAGCCCTTATATTTATGGTTCGATGCAAAATGCTTGCATAAAGCCGGGTAATTTCTCCACACGGCAAGAGCTGTTCGTAAACTGCAAGCTGCCCATCGTGGTCCAAACACACGACCGATCCTCGAAGTTTCGATACCAAGGTCTTTTGCAATCATATTTAATTCTCGTTGATTTTTTGGTGATTGATGATAAAAAGCATATAATTTATCCATAAATATTTCAAAATGATTTATTTCTTTAATGTTTTTTATCGAATCGTCTAATGCTAAGTGTAAACGATGAGTGCAATGCCAAATCACAACGTTCAGAAATTTTTATAGAAGTTTGATTGCAACACCTGATTTGTTTCCTAACATTACACTAGCCATCAGAACAAAATGCAATGAAATGATTTTTTATATTCATTCTTCTCCCGTAGTCCTAAATGGACCATTGGGTCATTCATGGCTGGTAGGTGATAGTCTTGGTTAGCCTCCTCCAGTCATCTCGGTCTCTTGTTCATGATGTCAGTTGAGAAAGGGAGGAATTTGTCCATTTTAATTGAGGTCGGCCCCTAACCCTTGGTCCCAGAACAATTCCTTCTAGTGCTTGCTTTGGAATGCCATTAGCCCTCTCTACATGTCTGAAGCATTTCATCTGTCTTCTTCTGATGACTGTCAGAATATTTTCCCTTTTTCTCCCGTCTATTGAATCAATCAGTTTTCGGACATTTTCATTGGTTTCGTAAACGTTATAGGGGATTCTCAACAGTCTTCTGTAAGTTTTCATTTCAAAAGACAGGAGTCTCCTCTCATCTTCCTTCAATAATGTCCAGGCCTCACAACCATACAAAAGGACAGAATTCACCAAGGTGTCAATTTGTTCTTAGTCTGGTTGTGATTGCTATTCTGTTATCTCCCCACAATGGTTTTAACTTTTGTAGGGCCACGGTTGCCTTAGCAATTTGGTATTTAACGTCAGTTTTTGAAAGACCATCTTGACTCAACGTGCTTCCTAGATAAGTGAACTTCTTTACATTCTCAATTTGTTTATTGCCAATTTGTATCTTTAAGAATTTAATGTCTGATTTTGAGGTTATCATCCATATTAAAAAAAATATGTATAATCCATATTTTTTTAATGTTCCGAAAACACGGCTGGTTATCTCTTGTAATTCTTCTTCACTTTCTGCCAGAAGATAGATATCATCTGCAAAACGTAAGTTATTTATTCTTAGTCTGCCAACTGTTATTCCAGTGTCATGTTCATAAAGAGCTTAATCTATGACATATTCCAGGAAACAATTAAAAAGAAGAGGGGACTAGATGCATCCCTGTCTTATCCCCCCCCCCCATTCTGCCCGGAATGGTTCAGTGTTATTTTTAATTTCAATTCTCATTTCAGATGAAGAATAAAGAGATTTAATAATTCTAACGATTTTGTTGTCAACTATATTTTTTATATAGTTATCAGAAAATTCATTCGAATTTAAAGCAGCAATTATAGTAGCATGTATACATTTAGGCAAACTTTATTTGTCTAAATAAATAAATAAAGTATTTTATTTATTTTCTAGTTCTACAAGATTATTAAACAAGAGGCTCGCAAATTTGAGAAAAATTTAACAAAGGGCTCGCACAAGCCCCTTATAGATCACCGCTAGTCAGGCTCAATAGTCTGTCATGACCAAGTAACTTAGCATCTTAGCCATTTAATTATCTCTGACTGTCAACTAATCCTGTTTGCATAAGGTATCATGGCTGTATATTGCACATGTTCATTTGGCTGTTTTGTAGGAAGAAAAAACCTGCATTTTTGCACATGAAGCCTTGTTAGTCGTAACTGTAAATCCCTTACAAAGGATTTTTGCACTAGACAGGATTAGAACCTAGATTTTCCAACTGAAGGGCATCACACTGAGCTATGGAGGCTACCTCATTGTATGGTGCATTCAACAAAATAATGATTAAATGATACATATTTGCTATACCACAAAGAAAAATGCAGAAAAGTGGAGGAAAAAAAAATTGTACTCTAAACCAGATAAAGTTCCTTTTTGTTCAGACTATTTTCTGCATTCTCCTTGTGCAGCATCAAGTGTTTAATATACAAGCGATCCCCGGGTTACAGACGAGATACGTTCCTGAGAACGTCTTTATGTTAGATTTGTATGTAACTCGGATCCCTGATGAACAGTGCAATACAGTAATAATAATAATAATAATAATACTACTATAGTGGCTCATATGTGGCAATAATAACAGTGTAATACTGTAATAACAATAATACCAATACTGTACTAAGTTACAGAAACTATTGTGCTCTTTCTTTTAATTCAAACAAACAGAACAAAAAAACAAACTCATACAAAAAGTTTAGATAAGAGAAATTTCAAAAAAGAATATTAAAGGTTAACACTCACCTAATGTTGCATCAATGTCTCACTTACTGGAAGGGGCATTTTTGGGGCATGAAGGTAGACTAACATTAATGAGAAGATGATGATGGTGGTGGAGAGGATGGAGTGAGTATTAGAGAATCAGGATCAGATTCAGGTGCTAGAGAAGACGGACCTGGTGCTGGAGAATCAGGATTTAATTCTGTTGCAGGAAGAGGAGAGCTAACTACTGAAGTTGGTTTCTTGAAAAAAAAAAAAAAAAAAGGTATCTATGGTCGTTTGCATAGCCTTTTTCTTTTTTTCATCATAAATGGCCTTGTAACAGCTGATGTTCTCACTAACTGCACAGCAAACCTTTGTAAACTTCTCAATGTTAGGATCTTGCTCCTCAAGCTTAGTAAAATCCTGCTTCAATGAGATAAAAGCTTCAGTTAATTCTTTTGTCTTAAAACTTTCTTGGCTCGGGATCTTCTGATTTTCATGTCTCTATCAGCTGCTTCTCTATCTCCATAAAGTCTTCATTGGTTAATTCCGCTGAATGGGACTCTAGTAATGACATCATTTTCATTGATGTCCAATTGCAATGCATTGCCACTGTCCATCACAGCTTTTATGGCTTCGCCGATGTCTTCTTCTGTGAAGCCACGAAAATCATCACAGAATTGGGGGGGAGGGGGGGGCTTAGTTTGTTCCACACCTCTTTCATTGTTGATTGCTTCACTTCCTCCCAAGAATCAGCAATGTTTTTGATGGCATCATAAATGTCATAATTCTTCTACAAGCCTAATGCTTTCCCAATGAATGATGGTGTCTGGTCCCTCTCCGAACGCTTAATTATTTCTACTTTCATTTCCATTGTAATCACCTTTGTCTTCACTGCAGGCTCACTTGGACTTACAGTGTACATTCGCTTTGAAGGCATAAGGTCATAAGGGTAATCGCAGACTCACAAAATCGAATGAAAAAAGTTAAGATGAAAGTGATCCTGTGCATAAGTGACCATATAAAAAATGAGACAAGCTGCTAGCATAAAGATGCTGCACCAACAAACCGCTTATGCCATGCGGGTTTGTTTACATATGTGGAAAAAACTAGTTCCCGAATTATTAATTTAATTATCAATTATCTTTATGGGAAGCCTTGGGAACCTGTTCGTAAGTACAGAACGGTGTAAGTCAGGATATCCATAATCCAGGGACCACCTGAATTCAACAGTGCAACATCCAAATTTGCACTGTTGAATTCAGGCAGTACAATGTTGTATCGCCTGAATTCATGTTGTACAAATCTACAACGTACAAATTAAGTTTTCAGATAACTTCTTAAATCATATTAAAGCAGATGCAAGTATATTTGACTCTTCCCAAATGTCTTGCATTTAAAAATAATCATAATGAATCATTTTAAAATTACTAGAATACCAAATGCCATTGCTTATTTCATCTCTATGTTATAGCAGCATCATAATATGAAATTCAGATAAATTGTGAGATGCGAAATGAATAATCAGACATTATTCAAATTATAATATAAAATTACTTTCTGAAGTAGTGTTTACCAAAGTGTGGTATGCATACCTCCCAGGGATATGTGAAAGGACTTTAGGGGATATGAGGCATTTTTTTAAAAAAATTCTGATTGCTGCCTTTTTTTTTTACTATTATATTTTTATGCCATATTGTCAGAGATAAGTTGTAGTTAATTAAATTTGGCATGTATCAACTGATCTCAAAGTTGTCTGTTTGGCAGCACAACTTAAATGCGACATGGTTCAAACTGTTTGTATTAAAAATTTAAAGTTAAATAGTTTGAAATATGCAATAGGAACTTTTTTTTAAAGTTCAGAAGCATTTGTATCTTAAATTGTAATGGTCCTCAGCGATAACACACCACATGGGCACACATCTATATATGTTTAAATCATGTTTGCATCACAAGTTATGGAGTGTACAGGTTATATGCACTTAGATAATGCTCTTACTTTTTTTAGCAATTGTATCATTTGTTATTAACAAATTTTGAAGGGCAGTCTAATATTAAACATATTTAAATAATATCTTTTTAGCATTTCTTAAACTCTTTAATATGGATCACTGGTTCAAAATAGGATGCTTGAAACAATAAGAAATATTGAAAGAATGAAAATGATTATGGTAACTATGAAAAAGAACATGTGTTACAGCACGGATCAAATAGTTTTAATGAAAGTAACGAGTGTTAGTTAGTAATTTATCATCATCAATTTCCTGATATCTACCCTCAAGGAGTCTTCAGACTACTACGACAGCACTACATGATTAAATTTACATTATCATTAATCTCCTATCAACAATTTTCCTCCAAACTAGTCTACTACTTGTCAGCATTCCAATATTGTTGCATCTAACATTTTGTTTTTCTAAGGCACTACTAACTGAATCAATCCACATCTTGGTCTCCCCTGAGACTTTTTTTTTTCTATCATCAAACATCTGTTTCACTAATGTTTCTTCTCCCATTCTATTTAAGTGACCATGTGTGTATTATGTTCCATCGAGTCATTTTCGACTCCTGGTGATTCTGTGAACATACGTTCTCCATTCAGATCTGTCCCTAGCCATATCTTTCAGAATTTCCAGGCACATTCCAGTTGCTTCTTTAACTCCATCCACCCATCTAATTCTTTGTCTTTCTCTTCTCCTGCTTCCATCAACTTTAGGAAGCATCATCATTTTCTCCAGAATGTCGTTTGCTTGCATAATATGTCCGAAGTATGACAATTTTTGCTTGATGATCATAGCTTTGAGGGAGCGACCTGGCTTTATTCTGTCTATTACTGATTTATTGGTTTGCTTTGCAGCCCATGGTATTCTTAGTAAGTGTCTCCAAACCCATAATTCAAATGCATCTATATTCCTTCTTTCACTCTTTCTCAGGGTCCAACTTTCACATCCATATAATACCACCACAGGGAATACCACTACTTTCACGATTCTGATTTTTGTTGTGAGGATAATATCTTTATCTTTAAAGATCTTGCTTAAATTTGTCATTGCTTTCTTTCTAAGTAATAATATTCTAACTTCTTTAGTATAATACCCATCTTTATCAATTAGGGATTCTAGGAGCACAAAATTGTTAACTATTTCCATTTTCTCCCCATCTACTTCAAAATCATTAAGTTTACATGTTGCCATAACTTTTGTCTCTTTGAGGTTAAGTTGAAGGCCATAATTAGCACTTTCTTCTTTAACTTTCATAATTCGTTCCTCCAAATCTTTGCATTCTGCTAGCAAGGCGGTATCACCCGCATACCTCAAAATTATATTTCTTCCACCAATTTTAATTCCAACTGAAGACACCTCCAGCTCTGCCATTCTTAAAATGTATTCGCTGTACAAGTTAAACAGAGATAAAATACATCCTTGTTGCACCCGTTTACCTACTGTGAAATACTCAGTTTCTCCAAGATCTGTTCAGACAGTAGCTTCTTGTTCATAATAAAGAAGAATAATGAAATGCTCTGGTACTCCCATTGTTCTTAACACATTCCAAAGTTTCACATGATCTACAGAGTCAAAAGCCTTACTAGTCAAGGAAACAAAGGTAGACATTCTTTTGATATTCCTGTGCTTTTGATATTCCTATTATCCATCTCACATTGGCGATCTGATCTCTTGTTCCTCTGCCTTTTCGAAATCCTGCCTGTTCTTCTGGCATTTCTCTCTTCATGAATGGTTCCAGTCTTTTCTGAATGATCTTAAGACTTTACTTTACTTGCATGAGAAATCAGTGCTATAGTTCTGTAATTTTTGCACTCTCTTGCATCGCCTTTCTTCAATAAAAGTATATAAACTGATTTTTTCCATTCCCTAGGCTATGCAGTTGTGATCCAAATTTGCTGACATAGAGCTGTTAAAATTTTAACTGCCTCTTCTCCCAGGGCTTTGAGCAGCTCAATAGGTATTCCATCCCCTCCTCATGCTTTCTTACTGGATAGCTGTTGCAGTGCCCACCTCACTTCACTCTCCAGTGGTACTGGCTCTTGTGCATAATCCTGCTCTTCAAATTTCTCAGTAATTTTGGAGTCCTTTTTGTAAAGGGCTTCTGTATACTCTTTCCATCTTTCTTTGATGTCTGCAGCTTCTGTAAGATATCCTTTGTGTTTACTTTTCAATATTGTCACCTTGGCGCTGAACTTCCGTATCGGTTCCCTCATATTTTTGAAAAGATTTCTTGTTTTGGTCTTCTATTTGTTGGCATTCCTAGTTAAAGTATTCTCTTCTTACAAACTGTTGGAATATTCTTCTTTGTTTCTGTTTTAATTATATCTTTATCTCTTCCCATAGTTCATCTGGTTCTCTTTCACAAATTGAGTGTGTTGAATCTGTTCTGTATACTAATATTGTAGGCAGCCAGTATGTTTCCAAGATCATATCTGATCAACATTTGTGTTGACATTTAAGTGACCATACTACCTTAGATTAGCCCTGCTCACACATCCTCGAATGTTAACAATGTCAAGTTCCTTCCTGTCTCCATTTTTAATATGATTCTGATACTGATGCCATCTGTTCAGCCCCCCCCCCCCCTAATTTCCCTCAGAACTCTCGTATCTGTGGCCTCTAATCTTTGATCAAGTGCTTTTTTCTAACCCAACTCTCAGATCCAAAACTTATGGAGAGGATCTGGAAAGTTCTGAAACACCTAGAACAAAAATGTCTTTTCATATAATTTTTTTTTTTTCATATAAAAATGTTTTCAGAATCTTTTCTTTTAAGATATACAAGAAGACATGAAATTAATTACTTTTTGTTCTGGGTGTTTCAGAAATTTCCAGACCCCTCCTCCTCATAAAACTGGTTTGAAGACAGTCTTGTATACTGCTAGTTTAGTGTTTTGGCTATCTCTCTTACTCCATATAACTGGTTTTCCACCATACTAGTTTTGCTTATTCTTTTGTCTATTTCCAAATTTAACTTGCTATCTTTACTAAAAACTGTTCCTAAATAGCTGAAATATTATACTTGTTCTATAGATTCTCCATAGAGAATACAGATGAAGTTTTCTATGTTCCTGTCTATTTTCATAGTTTGGTCTTTTTATTGCTAAATTTCATGTCAAACTTGTTATAGTTATTATTCCATTTAGTTATGAATCCTAGCGTCTTCAACTGAATGTGTTTAGGAGTATAACATCGGTATAAAGCAAAGAAATAAATTTGATATCTCCAATTGTAATATCAGGTTTAATGCCACTTTCTTTCATAATGCAATTAATAATGAATAAGAGCAGAGATAATGTGCATCCTTGTCTTTCACCTGATTTTACAAACCATCTTCTTATATTTCCTTCAATTCTAACTGATGATTTACAGTTTAAATATAGACCATATTGGTCTGTATGTTTTATTTACCCCTATAACTGAAGTATATTGAAAAGTTTTTCTCTGGGCACCTTGTTGTATGCCTTTTCCGTATCTACAAAACATAAGTACAAATCCTAGTTATATACCCAATTTCTTAACTATTTGTCATGAAGTGAAAATCTGATCTTGAAAACCTCTATTTGACCTGAACCTAGCTTGTTTCTCTTCCACAATTTTTCTCAGCCCGTTCTTAAGTATGCTTGCATAAATCTTACATGGAACACTTAGTAGAGAAATCCTCTGTAATTCTCATATTCAGCTTTATTCCCTTTTTTATAGATGGGAACTATATGAGTTCTGCTCCAGTCATCTGAAATTAGACCAGGATGTCTGAATTATGCAGTGCAGCCACTGCAAAGCTTTTATATCTCCATATTTGAGCATTTCTAGTCAAATATCATCTACTCCAACTGCCTTTTCACATTTCAAGTTTTTGATGGCTTTTTCCACCGATATGTACTCCTGTTTGCATTCCTTTTCTACTACTGTTCTCTCACTACCTCTTTTGTTTAATAGTCATTATTATTAAGTGACACCTCCACGGAGTCCAAGGATTCACTGAGAGAGAGAGCACCTACTCTACAACTCTCTGTCTCCGCCGACTGCTGCAAAATGCAACTACCATCATCATCTACACCAATGCTATCTACCACCTACCACCACCACTAGTATTTTCACGGACAATCACAGGCATCCATGTCCATAGCAGGATTCAAACCTGCAGACTTTTGGATAGAGAGCATATATACTAACCACTTGGTCAACCAGGTCCTTCAAAGTAATTACTCCAGACATCTACATCATACTTATCTTTAGTCTTCATGTCACCTTTATGATATGTGATTTCTTTTACAGCACTCTTTTCCTCCATTTCTAAGCTTTTTCAATAGCCTCCAGAATATTTTGCCACCTCCCACTATTTATCTTCTACATTTTTACCAATCTTCCTATGACTTGTTTAGCTATTGGTACACATAGCTTAGCTCTCTTACATTTTTTTCTGCATTCTTTTAGGGCATCTGCCGATTTATTTGTTTTCTTCTTTTCTATGAGCACTTCTTTAACTTCTTGGGTCCACTAATATTTTATTTTCCTGTCCTTGCATATTCCACCATATACCTCCCTAGCTGAATCAATGTTTTCTTCAGAGTTTGCCACTGAGACTCCAAGATTCGGTTCTTGTTTTGCAACTGTTTCATTTTTAAATTCAATAATGTTATAGTTGAGCCTTGTAAAAGATGCTTAACTTTAATTATTTTTAAAACTTTCTTACATACTGTTCTTTTTGATGCAGTATTCATTTTTATTCCACTTAAAACTAAGTGAGAGTTGTTTCCAATTTCAAATCCTCTGTACACCCTTGCATCCTGAACTATCATGATTTTATATGCCTGGTGGGATTCATTTCCTACTCTGCTGTTTAGATCTCTAACAAGACCACTTTTCCATTTTCTTTATGTTAGCTGCCTGCTCTAATGACTCAAAAAATTTCTCCACTTCTTTCCTAGGAGGAATTTTTGTGGAACCACAGGCACAAATAAGTTTCACTGTACATTTCTGCATTCTGAAATTTGTCCACATAACTACTGGAAATGGTATCAATACTCTTTCCTTTCTATGATCACTATTGCTCAAATATAACATCCTATACCTGTTATTTATTAAGGTCTTGCCTGTTTTTGTCTTCTTTGTTTCAATATTGCCAATTACACCGACACTACACTTTTCCAGTTCTGCAAATCCAGTTTCCTTTCCTTTAATACTCCTTATACTGATGGTTCATATCTTCAGTAATTCTGATGTTGGGTTTGTTTATCTTCTAGATACTGTACTAAAGTTTGTTAGTGGCTAACTTTTTATTCTTCACCTTGGCTCCCTGATGAAAAGAGTGGAGGCTTTGTTTAACCAGGCAATGCTCAAGCGGGCATGAAATCTCATCATGTTGTACCATCATATGAGGGTGGTCTGAAAAGTTTTCAGCTTAACAATGAAAAAACAAATTTATAATTTCAAAAGTACTTTTATTTTTCAACATGATCTCCCTTAAGACTAATACATTTATTCCAGAGTTGCTCCAGCACCATTATCCCATTCCTGAAGTGGTTATCAGTAAGATCAGCAAAATACGACTCTACAGCTGCCCTCTTGATTCGAAGAAAAACGCTGATCAGCGAGGAAGATTTGTAGTTTTGGGAAGAGATAGAAGTCAGAGGGAGCCAAATCTGGGGAATAAGGTGGATGCTCCACCCTATTCCCCAGATTTGATCTCTTAATTTTCCCATTGCCAAAATACCTTTGTGGGCAGGTGCATTGTCCTGATGAAAGATGATTTTCTTCTTCTGCAAACCATGTCTTTTCTCGCTAATTTTTTTGTCTAGTCTGGTTAAAAGATCGGAATAATATTTTCGGGTTATTGTTTTACCCCTTTCAAGAAAATTAATAAACAAAACGCCTTTAGCATCCCAAAACACTAATGCCATGATCTTTCCTGCTGATGGAACCGACTTTGTCTTCTTTGACTCTGAACAACCGGCTTCTGTCCACTGTTTTAACTATTGTTTGGATTCTGGTGTGTAATGGTGAATCCGAGTCTCATCCCTGAAAAGTTCTCAGCCTAACAACAAAAAATGAATTTATAATTTCAAAATTCTTTTTTATTTTTCAATATGATCTCCCTTAAGACTAATACATTTATTCCAGCATTGCTCCATTATCCCGTCCCTGTAACAGTTCTCAGTAAGATCAGCAAAATACTCCTCTACAGCTGCAATCACCTCTTGATTCAAAAAAAAAACACTGCAAGGAAGATTTGTAGTTTTGGGAAGAGATAGAAGTCAGAGGAGTCATCCATAGTTATAAATTGATGAACAAAATCAGTTTTATTCTTTAAAATGCTCCAAGCACTGTTCAGAGATTTTCATGTGAGTGCATTTTTCATCTGCTGTGAGCAAGCACAGCACCCATCTTGCGCAAAGCTTTTTTTTTTTTCATTTGCAATTCTTCATGCAAAATATATCCTACACATTCTTTTGAAATGCCCATAGTCTCAGCAATTTCACGCACTTTGGCTTGCCAGTCATCCAATACCATAATCGAGCACTTGATCAATAATTTCTGGTGTTGTTATACTTTTTGGACATTCTTCACGTGGATCATCTTCAAGGCTAGTACTGCCACATTTAAACTCGGCAGCCCATTATCTTAATTGTCGAAAATGACAATTGCCCATAAACTTTTTTGAACTTCAAATGAATTTCTTTTGGCGTTAAACCTTCTTTTACCAAAAATTTTATAACTGCACGATACTCAATTTTATCCATTTCAAGGGATACAGACAACTGTATAAAACTAACCATTTGATAGAATGACTTGCAATTTCACATGGATGCTTATGACAGGTGTACGAACTTAGAAAAAAAAAAATCTTGCCATTAGTGTTGCCATCTATGGTCGAGGCCAAGAACTTTTCAGACCACTCTTGTATGTATTTCTAGTTGAAGCCAACAAAGAGTACAATTTAGTTGGCTAAATCCCACACTACTGCTCATCCTCATTCATTCAGTATCCAGTGGACAGCTGCTAAAGGGGCACACCACATAAAGGTGAGGATTGGTCATTAAGTCAGAATCCCTAGTCAGGTCTCTGCAGTCCTTAAAGTGATGTGGAGATCTAGTTATTTGGCTTTGACCATGAAGTGACCCCAGTAATTTATTATAACACAAATGTAAAAAAATTAATACCTTTATAATTCTTCACGTTTGAATAAAATATTACCATACCTTCTCTGAATTTGCTTTTGCCTGAGTGGGCATGGCAGTGTTTCTAAAATTTTAAAGGGTGGGGGGGGAGGGTATGCAGATACTGAAAATTTGGGAAACACTGTTCTACTGCAACATATTATAGAATGATAGAAAAAGTATTACTTGCCTGAAAATCTGTGCTTTCCAAAAATACTTAGTAACCTTTAACACATAGTTGAAATCCAAAATATCCAAACATACAGCAAAAAAATTTATCTGTATTAATGCTTCCTTATCAACTGTGAATCACACATTCTTGAAACCAAAATTCTTGAAAAGGTTTTGCATCATAATTTCAGGATAATAAAGAATGTAAATATAATGTAGCAGTTTTCAGGAATTTCTTTCTTTTCTTAATTTCCATTGTTAATCTTTGTGATGAACTTTACTTTCTATTACAAAGATAAGGTAAACATCAAGAAAATTATGAAAGAACAATGGTCCCAACATAATCATCTAAACATAAATGTAATCATTGTTCACTAAAGTTCAAACTGTGCTTCATTTTATTCCTTATCTATAACAGTTCTTTAAAAAGATGTCTGAAGTTTAAAAATTAAAATAACCTTTAAAAATGCAATATTATTAAAAAATTATTTTCAAGATTGAGTTAATCTGAGTTATGTAGAGAGGAAATTTATTATTATTGTACAGGCACCTCCATACAGTCTGAAGACTCATTGCAGGAGATCTAATTTATCCACACAATCTATCAAACCTCTCCTCGAACCCATTAACAAACAAGTGCAACCCATTCCATTCATTCACAACTCTCCAAGTGGAAAATTAGTCCTCACCCCCCTACTAACCACATTTTTACTCAACTTCCAGGGATGACCTCTTGTTCTGTGTCTCCTCTAGCTAAGTTTTGAAACATTTCCCTTCGTCAATCCTATAAAACCTTTAAGTAACTTAAACGTTGCTATCATAGCCCCTATTTTTCACCAATCAACTAACTTCTGCAGTCCACATATCCTCAATCTATCCTCATAGGGGTTGCTCACCTCCAAATCCTCTACACAACTTCATTCTCAAGAAACTCAGATAAGATCTGAGCACAGTAATCCAGATGTGGGCATATCAAGGCATAATAAAAAGGAACAACAACTTCCTTATCTCTACTTGTTAGCATGTTCTTCAATAGCCAAGTAATCTTATGAGCTACCTTAACAATATGTCCTCTTCAAGTCCACTGAAACTACTCTATCACTTGCCTTAAATAGTCTAACCACATATTATAGCAGCAACCAACTAAAACCAAACCCCTTGAAAACCCAGACTGGCCTTTTCCACCCTAACAATAAGGAAGCCAACAGGAAGCTACAGATTTCTTGGGAAGGCTCTAATATAGAACATTCCTGGAACCCAATCTACCTTGTGTGATTCTCAATCACACCCTCTCATATAAAACACACATAGAAAGACCAAAGGTAAAAGTGAATGCAAGAAACAATATACTAAGAAAGCTTACCTCTTCTAAATCACTTGCGAAAAAGAGGCTATGGAAGAGATATAAGGAGACAGGTGAAGAGATGCATGAGGAATATAAGACACAGGCCAGAAGAGTGACTCGTGTAGTAAGGAAAGCGAAACTGGAATATGAGAGGAGATTGGCCCTAAGATCCAAAGAAAATCCTAGGGAATTTTTTAGCTATGTGGCCAGTAGGAGGAGAAATGACTGTGGAAGAATGATATTGTGGGATAAAAATGGGAGTAGAGTGACTGATGCAGAGGACATAGTGGAATTGTTCAATGAACACTTTATTGGAGTATTTCATCCTAGAGGAGTCAGTTTTAATGCTAGAGGGATAGGACTGGTACGAGGTCTGGAGGTACAGGAAGAGAGTGTGTTTCAGATACTGAGTACTCTGGATGTCAGTAAAGCTGTTGGACTGGATGGTATTTCGCCACGAGTTTTGAGAGAATGTGCTAGGGAATTGACAATACCTTTAACGTGGCTTTTCAATGAAAGTCTGGCTTTGGCAAAGGTGCCCAGGGAATGGAAGGAAGGTAAGATAGTGCCATTGCATAAGGGTGGTAACAGACTGGAAGTGTCTAATTATAGGCCAGTCTGTGTGTCATCAGTAGTTGTTAAGATCTTGGAGAAAGTAGTGAGGGACCGTGTACAGCATTGGGCAGATGAGGGTAATGTTATCTGTGAGAATCAACATGGATTTGTGAAAGGACGCTCTTGTTTTAGCAATATGCTAGCCTTTTATAATAAAGTTACAAGAGCATTAGATGAGGGAAAGGCATATACTGCAATTTTCTTAGACTTGGCGAAGGCATTTGACAGGGTGCCACATGATAAGCTGATATTTAAGTTGCAGCACATGGGTCTGGATGTCAGATTGGTCAACTGGATTCAGGATTGGCTGTCTGATAGGTATCAGAGAGTTGTGTATGGTGGAGCAGTTTCCAGGAGGCAGAGGGTTACAAGTGGGGTCCCACAGGGCTCAGTACTAGGACCTATATTGCTTAACCTTTATATCAATGACATTGCCAGTGGATTGCAGGGGGATATTCAGTTGTTTGCAGATGATGCGAAGCTGGGAAGGATTATTAGTAATAGTGAAGATGTGGTAGCCCTGCAAGAGGATTTAAATAAGCTAGATAGATGGGCAAATGAATGGGGGTGTCAGTTTAATGCAGCAAAATGTAAGGTCTTGAGGTTTGGGAAACATCGATGGGATGCTGCATACTCTATGGGAGGAGTTATACTGGAGGAAGTAGGGGAGACAAGAGATCTGGGGTTGATGATTGATAGAAACCTGAAGTTTAGGGGACATATTGCAAAGGTGGTGAAGGTAACACAGAGGATTGCTGCTATTATGAGAAGGACACTGACCTGCAGAGATAAGAGGGTTATCATTCCGTTGTATAAGTCTCTGATCAGACCACACTTGGACTATTGTTCTCAGATTTGGTCCCCAGGATTTGAAGGGGATAAATTAACTGTGGAAAGGATACAAAGACGGATGACAAAGATGGTTTCAGGACTGTACAAGGATAGTTATGAGGATCGGCTGAGAGAATGTGGACTGCAGAATTTGGTGGATAGAAGAAGGAGAGGTGATATGATTGAGACTTTTAAACTGTTGAGAGGTGGTTACAGGGTTGACACTGGGGAGTTCTTTCGCTTGGTTGATCAGCGGGAAGGAGTGATGACAAGAGGCCATCCCTGGAAGTTACGAAAGGAAACTGTGAGCAAGAGGGTAAGGAGTGGTTTCTTTGTGTGGAGGGTGGTTGAGCCGTGGAATGCATTGCCTGATGGAGTGGTGGGAGCGAGAACGGTCAGTGGGTTTAAGGAGTGGTATGATAAACTTTGTGTTTCTCAGGGGGGGGACTTCCCCTCGATGAGTCTTGACAGACTTTATGTCTTAGAAAGGACCTCCCTCGATGAGTCTTTTGACTCCTTGGAGGCCTGAATAATAATAATAATAATAATAATAATAATAATAATAATAAATGGGGTGCAGACCCTAGCACTGAGATCTTCTGCCTTGGCCCTTTTGCTATTCTCCTGCTGAATATGCTAGTAAGGTTCAGATCCTGCCATGCTGAAAAACTTGACCCAGCATTGAATGAAAGCTGCTGCTTAATTACAGGATGCCTGAAACCAAACCACTAAAAGACCTGTATACTTTGGCTGGTATTGCACACCCTTCAATTTGAAGATCTGCATTCTCAGCTGAAGAAAGAAGCAGACAAATGAATAATGGACACCACCCACTATTCAGCCAGACTGCAGTGCCCCAAAGACTAAGATCCTGACAACTGTTGAACCACCTAAAAATCTCCCAGAGACAAGACTTCAACAATGGCTTGCACTATATCCTGAAAATAATACTGGTATTCCAACAGCCGAACATCTTCCAAATGGTGCCCACTTGGACTGGAATACTCTGAAAAGCCTCAACAGACTTCGAACAAAAGGACGCTTCAAACAAAACCTCATCAAATGAGGCTACCTCACTGGCCCAGATAATTGTGAGTGTAGGACAACCCACAAACACCTTCTTTCTTGTCCCTTTCTTCCATCACCTTGCACAAAAGAGGACATTATATCCTGCACAGAAAGAGGAGTTGATTATGCAAGATACTGGAGGAACATCTGACCATATTTATTAGTATATAAGTTATGTATAGTTTCTTTTTTTTTCATATTTAATTATTATCCCTGTATAATTCGCCTACCAAATTTAAGCTGTTCTCATTTGTAATGTATCCTAATTTGTTGTAAATAATGTTGTACCACTACTTACTACTGTACCACGTATGTGTTTGGATATGA
The DNA here is from genome assembly GCF_054136105.1 of Typopeltis vanoorti. Classification (NCBI taxonomy): domain Eukaryota; kingdom Metazoa; phylum Arthropoda; class Arachnida; order Uropygi; family Thelyphonidae; genus Typopeltis; species Typopeltis vanoorti. Next base: position 60,553,189 of record NC_143567.1, on the reverse strand, counting down.
AATAAATAAAAACATGTCCTCTAACTCTGTCTACCACCAGCCCTAAATCCCTAGCTTCATCTATTTCCTGGAGTACAGTTCCAGGAATCTGGTACATGGCTTATAATCTACTTATTCCAAAATGTATAACTTTACATTTCTCATATTGAGCTGACACCCATTTTTTTTTGTAAATACTGACAGCCTATTTAAATCATCCTGCAAGCTCTCCACATCACCTTGATTCACTATCACTCTACCTAATTTTGCATCATCAGCAAAGAACTGATTATTTCCTTTCAGCTTTTTTTCCTATATGTACAAATTAAATAGTAGTGGTCCTAGCACTGAACCTTGTGCATACCACTAGTTACCAGCTTTATGAATGTCTGTACTGCCTTTGAAGGAAATATACCTTTGCCAAAAAGATCAGTACAAGAAAACATTTTACATGAGTGCACTGGACATTGTGGCAGATTTCACTGCTATACTGGATTTTTAATACTAGTATACTGACAAACAATAGTTTAATAGTTTTAATTTTTTTAAAGTTAGACCTCCAACTTGAAAAAAATCTTGTTTATTCCATAGTTATATTTATACATATATATATAAGCACCAGCGTTAATAGGAAACAAACACAATATGCACATAGATAAACAAAATTTCATTAATACATGGACTTTTAAATGAATGGTTTTTAATGAAATATTATCATTGCAGTATTGTCCAGAGCCAATGATCTTTTCTAGATGTAAGTTCTCCCCCCCTGCCAAAAAAAAAACCTTTTTTTTTTCTTTTTGTAAGGGGAGGGAAGAACTCACATGGATCTAAAAGAATTTTTAGATCCATGTTTTGATCTAAAAATTCTTATCATTTTGGACAACAATAAAAGCAATTTACAATGTCAAGAGAACAAAATATTGGTATTACAGCATCTAGAATGCAAAAAGTAATACACCAGAAATCACATAGCTACAAAAGAAAATGTAATTTATCATGTAACTGTAAAGAAAGAAGTAAATACAAAGCAGCATATAAAAAATGAAGACATAGAATGGACCTTAAATGAATGAGTTTATGGAGGTATGGTAAGTCACATCCACACTTGTAACAAAAGTTAATAAAATTATTACACTATAACACTTAACATCTATTTCAATTAGGCTAGACGAGTCGCCTTGTTCATTGTTGTGGTGTTCAGCTTGTGTGCCGCTGCTCTTCTGTGGAAACCCAGTAAATGGAGGTTTTTTTGTACAGTATTAGTGCTCACCATGGTGTTACTAGCTCTCTGGAACTTATTACAGATGGTCTGTGCCAATTGTAGCTGGTTTTTGTGTGTCACCCATTTTAACATCCTCCTGTCCCTATCAGTTATTTCTGCAGTCGCTCTGGGTGTTTTCCTGCACTAGTGATGCCAGAATGTCTCTATTTGAAAACACCTATATCTATTTGTTGATCGCATCTCCAAAAATTAATTTTGAATGCTCCAGTTGAGAAGCAATGGCATGTATGGATATGCCACCAATGTTACAGTCCACGATGACACCTCTCTCAAAGTCACTGAGTTCATGTCATGTCGCCCTGTATTCAATTGCTATGATGAAATATTGCTTCCTACTATCTGTACACCAGTTATTTTATATTAACAAACTGGATTGTTCCATAACTTCAAATAACAGCTGTGTCTGGACAATTATTGGTAGATTAGTGCACATATCACTGCAAATCCTATCCATAGCTTTGCTGACAAAAGTACACTGAATTCATTCCTACTCTTTTGACAACCATGAAGTTCTCAGACATCTCAAGCTTCAAGATTAACTGAAACCAATGCCTTAAAGGTGAATTTCCATATCATCCTTCACTGGGGTAAGGATAACCATCACTTTTAATGCCATCAAAATGCAGTACTGCCTTTTCTGTCAGAAAAGGGATCACAGCTAACCTTCCCCTTACCCTCAATAATACACAAATCACCAGATAGGAACAGATCCCTGTCCCCCTCCCCGCCATGACATTCACTTCTAGCCTTTCCAGGGATATAAACACATCACATCACATTACCAGGCATTCGTTTCTACTCAAGATGCCATTTTACACCCATCCAACTACTAACCCTATAAAAAAATCCAAAATCTGCTCATTCTTAGAATACTATTCACAAATTTGGAGTGGTGCACCTAAAACCTCCCTAAAAATTCTTGATGCCATCTGCTTATAACATAATATAATAAAATGTCCAAGACCCAAATGAGATCAAATTTCTCATCTTAGGTTGACATACACTGTCACAAATATATCTCAGCTATTGATTTGTTGACGTACAAAATTTTGGTGTGCGTGTGTGTTTTCTAACTCAGGACACTATTCTTACCTATACAACTGCTAACAGTGTACATAATCTCAAATCTGCTCAATCTTGAGTACTGTTCACATTTTTGGTGGTACATCTATCCCCATCCCCATTCAAGGCTTGATTCAATCCATCCAGAAGAGGACAATTCATTGACAAAGATCTGCTGAACTATCACCACCATCTCTCCATTTTCTTTTAACACAATCAGTTGCTGATGAATATCCATTTACTGTCCAGCTTCAAACTATTAAACAAACTTCTTTTTCTATCTACCACTGTTCATGGAACAGCTCCCTTTATTCTGACTTCCTAAAAGACTAACTATTAATTGTTCGCACAACAACAGATTCTTTCTTTCTTCTCACTCTTGCTCACGACAAAGTCCTGCTATTGTCATAGGTTTTGTAACCTTTTGTGTCTGGGTCTGATGGAAACAAAAAAAATTTAACACTATCTAAAAACATATTACCAGACAAATCACATCTCTATTGGATTCTCTTACCATTTTACATTTGGTTGTTGTTAAAATGATTACAATATTCGTTATAATCATTCTTTGTTCTAAAAAAAAAAAACTGTTCTATTCATGTTTACAAGATTGTATTCTTTAATACAAACATGCATTATTCCTTGTGCCATTAGAAATAAACTGAAAGAAATAATAATTTCAGTTTATTTTTAATATTTTTAAACCAACAAAAATATCACAGGCAATATCTGGCTTGCAAGCCTTAACATCAGCCACCCTTGTTTACATCATATCTCAAACAGGTAAGGCACTGTGTGTATAGAAGATAATGATAATTAATAATTCCACTTCTGGTGACGTATTTGTAATCCAGTACTGAAATACAAACTTTGAATATATAGAAGCAATTAAATTAAAAAAAAAAAAAATTAAAAATTACTGCGTGTCTACACACACCTGCATCTGAGAAAATGTAATTATAATGGCAATTAATCATGCAGTACCTTATTAAAAGAAACAATATCAAGAGTGAAAACAATTCACACAATACTAACTGTACTGCATGATTATTCTAAATGTACAGCTTGTTGGTGGCTACTATGTATCCAGCCTCCACACCAATGTGGTTTTGTGTTTCAGCAATAAACAGGAATTTTCAGTAAGTAGAAAATTACACACCAATCACCAGCTTGGGAGTAGTGGTAAAAGTATTGGAAAAGTTGGTTAAAGATGGAATCCAGGAATGGGTGGATAAGAATATGATACTCTATGGGGGGGGGGGGGCAACATAGTTTTGTAAAGGTCAGTCTTGTCATAGTAATTTATTAACTTTTTTTTTATAATAGAGCAACAGCTGAGTTGGACAAGGGGAAAGGCTACACAGTGATACTGCTGGATTTTTGATAGGATATCCCATGTATACTGTTGTACAAATTAGAAAAAAATGGGGTTGGATATTAAACTGGTGATGTGGATACAAGGATGGCTCATGGACAGATACCAAAAAATAGTATATAGAGGAGTAGAGTCCAAGATGAAGCAGTTGACCGGTGGCATGTAGCAAGACACTGTGCTTGGATCATTATTATTTAATTTGTACATAAATGCTATAGGAAATGACTTGAAGGAAAATATGCAGTTGTTTGCTAATGATGCAAAGTTGAGTACACATGATTTATATAAACTGTCTGTATGAGCAAAACATCAAGGATGTCAGTTCAATATGGAAAGCTATGCATTGGGAATAAAACGTTACAAGCTGTGAACAACATCGATGGAACTGTACTCCAAGAGATTGATGAGGCTAAGGATTTAGTGGGTGTTGGTGAATAAAGAGTTGAAGTTCAGAGAACATATTGCTAAGGTGTCCAAGATAGCTCATAGGATTACTTGGCTACTGAAGAACACACTAACATGTAGAGATAAAAAAGTTATTCCTCTTTAAAAGGCGCTGATACGTCCACATTTGGATTACTGTGCTCAGGCCTGGATGTCTGAATTCCTTGGTGAGTGGTGTAAGGAATGCAATCTACACTGATTGACCGAGAGTTGGTGGGTTACAAAAGTTGGTCGACAGGCAGAGAAGAGGGGATATGATAGGAACATTTAAGTTACCAAAAGATTTGTATAAGAATGATGCAGGGGAAATATTCAGTGGACTAGTAGTGGAAGAACAGGAAGTTATCCCTGGAAATTAAGTAATAGTGTGGTTAACAAAGGCGTGAGGACTAGTTTTTTGCTTGTAGAATGGTGGATGAATGGAATGCATTACCTGACTCAGCTGTGGATGCTTCGTCTGTCAATGAGTTCAAGAGGTATGATATTGTGTGAATAGGTCTCCTGAGTATTGACTCCATGGAGATGTGTATAATTATACTAATAATTTAATAAATACCCTAAATTCCAACTACGATCATAAATACTATTATCTTCTTTGACCAAAGAACTGACTTCAGCTACATTCCAAAAGTAAAACGATACTAGAAATATTAACTCAGACGAATTATTCTAAAATTCGACTATTTTCTACTTATCAGTGATTCCTCAAAGACGTAAGATTTTTTTTTCTAGAATTCAAAGAAAAGTTAATAAAGCATGAATTAATCTTATTAAGTCGATTTAAAAACTACATGATCATTAACGTTTGGTCAATTAGTGGCTCAATGGAATAAAGTCCGTCCCCCTTTACGTAATGTTTAAGCAAGTTACTTTCATATTTTTTTTGTTTGTTTGTTTGTTTTAAAAATGCAGACATTTAGATCTCAAATATACCCATTAATTTCTACACGTAAGCATAGAGAACAAAGCGTAAAGAAAGAGAAAAAAAAAAAAAACGCACATACATCGTAAATATGTAGTTACTTATTTTACAACATACTCTGATGATGTTCTAATTTAACTCCTGCTGAAGCGGTACTCACCAGATAAAACAGTTTATAATTTAATATGAACTCCAAAACAAAATTTAAAAAACACAACAATCCATCAGATTGAATTTGTTTAATGTGTACTACGAAGCAAACATTATCACCAAAGCAGCCATATTTTCGTCAGAATTCTAATTGCGCCACCTATCACTCAAAAACTACAAAATAATAATAATAATAACTTCCCAAATTCCCAACGCGAGGCACAATTATTATTATTATTATTAAACTATTCTTTTCATAATCCTTTTTCGTTATGGTATTGATACGTATGAGAAAATGGAGACCAAGACATCGATATTGACGGATATCAACGTGCGGGATTTAGTGAAATGTAGTATCTATTTGAGTCCCCGTAGCTCAGTCGGTATAGAGATAGACGAAGCCCTTTGGTCTTAAAGACCTAGGTTCGATTCCTGTCCATAACGCGAGGAAACTTTATCTGGTCTTTTTCGACTTCAGGTGAGTTAGTCGGTCTCATACAGACGTAGAGGGATTTGCTTTCCGGAAACGGAGGTTATTCCTCCCTCAGAACAAGCAAACCGGTCCCATGAACACGCACTGATTACAGCCATGAATACTTATGACAATATTTGGAGGAGATAGGATCTTCACCACAATGTCCTTACATCCGAAGTCAACCATAAGTCAGATCATGGTAGCCAACCTACTAGATAGGATGTGGCACACACATCCGAATGGGGAGCGTGTGTTTAATGTATTCGTTGCCGAGAGTGAATGGTTTGTGGTACGAGAGCGAGAATGGAAAAAAAAAAATTGGTGAACATATTTTATAAGCGAATATAAGAAATGCAAGTTGCGAAAGAATGAAGTGACTGATAATATGGATATAAGGCAGGATTGTCAAAGTGTTATGGAGAACTAGCGGAAGCAGTGAATGATGGGACACAAAATACGATTGAGAGTTTGATGGAAGTGGTGAAAGTAATGTGGATGAGAGCGCAATGTTGAAAGTAATGTGAGATTCCAGAAAGAAATTGTATGTTTACGTGGAGTCATTCACAGGACAAAAATGAGAAAGTGACGTCAGCATGTTTTTCAGGTGCGAAGATAAAGGATGTTAGTGAAGCTGTAAGTATGCAGAAGAATGGAGCGAATGAGTCGATTGTACCGGCTGGCACAAATGATTTGAAATGTGAGAAATATGTAATAATAGAATATGTAAAAGAGTTGTTAGTAAAAGCAACGATGAAATGCAGGAAAGTAAGATGGCAAGGGAGATGATTGCCATTGGCATGAATTTGATGGACGAAATCAAATTTACAGGTCTCCAATTTAAATGAGTTGGTAATGACATTACACAAGTAACTATGGGTACAAAGAGATGTTGAAATGCATGAACATGAATGCAAGAAATATCAGAAATAAGGGTGCGGAGATTTTGGCATTGGTAAGTTCGACTTGGCCAAATATTACAGGCAAAAATAATATGGTTACAAGGATAGAGCATAGTATTTTCATGAAAGATAGAAAGAACAATACTGCTCATGAGTATGCTGGTGGGTATTGTGATGATAGCTGCAGAATTACAACCAACAAAATTAGAAGTTAAAGAGGATGTTAAGTCTGAAGAAGATAGTTAATTTGAGGCTGTCTGACAAAATACGATGTTGGGTGCTGCTTCTTTAGACCAGGGGTCCACAGGGAGATGCCATCATGTATTGGCAGATTAGCACAATGAGCGTGCACCGGACAATTATAATGGGAGACTTTAACTAGGGGGACATCGATTGGAGGGAGGAAAGGGAGAATGGAAATGGAATTTATACAGTTGCTAAAGGATAATTACATGAAAGAACATGTTATAGAGGATACAAGGGGTTTGAGGGTGTTGGATCTGATAATCGCATCAGAAGATATATCCATAACCAAGTTAGACACTCCGTCCCTAAATGCGGAGAATGACCGTGCGATCTTGTTCTGGGAAGGTCCCAAACATGTGGAGTTCTCTGTCAATAAGGGGGTTATATTAAACTACAAGGCTGGTGATTATGACAGACTCAGGAATCATTTTGAAATAGTGCAATGGCTTAAGAAGCTACAAGGAAAGAATGCCAGTAGTGCATGGTAATTGGTTAGGGATTGCTTTACAGTATCAGTATACCTGGTGAGTAGGATAAAAAAGTTGGAATTAAGTGTATGAGTATGGATATAAAGCAAGAGCTTAAAAAAAGAAAACATTGTGGAGGAAAAAAGAAAAAAGTGATCAATATACTCTTGAGCAGTACAAAGTCCAAGCAAGAAGGGTGACTTGTATGATAAGGAAGGCCAAATCAGTCTATGAGATAAAATTAGCCAAAGAGGCAAAGTAAACCCAAACGAATTTTTTTCGTTTTGTACCATGTAAGAGGGAAAATGATTATGGTATAATGACTATAAGCAATGATCATGGTAGGTAGGTAGGTGACTGAACCAAAAAAAAAAAAAAAAAAAAATTCATACGGATCATCATTTCACATTTGCTGATGTTACAGACATGCATATTAACATTAAAGTAGATGAACAGAACCTGTTCAGCATATTAAAAGTTATGATTGCGAACACAGCATTTGGACTGAGTGGCATATCAGCCCATGTACTATGTGCCAGAGAATTGGTATCATCTGACAGAGTTATTCAATCTAAGTATCAGCTATCGCAGTGTTCAAAGGGAGCTTCAAGGTAGCAAACTACAGATAAAATGCAACACTGGGTGGATAAGGATGCGATACTCTATAGTGGGAAGCATGGCCTTGTAAAGGGTAGGTTCTGTCTTAGTAACTTATTCACATTTGATAATAAAATGACAGCAGAAAAGGTAATGGTTACGCATTGACATTGCTCGACTTTGCCAATGTATTTGGGAATATACCACATGGAAAACTATGACAAAAACTGGAGAGGATAGGAATGAATACAAGGCTAGTTGTATGGATAGGGTGATGCCTGACGGACAGATACCACCGAGTAGTTTATGGTGGACTGGAGTCAAGGAGAATAATTGTGACTAGTGGAGAACCTCAGGGTTCAGTACCGGGGCCACTATTCTTTAATTTGTATATCAATGACATAGAGAAAGATTTAAGAGGGGATATTCAGTTGTTGTGTTGATGGTGCAAAACTGGGGAGAGGAATACTTTGATAAAGGTAATGTAGATATCCTGCTGGATGATTTAAATAAATTGGTATTGTGTACAAAGGATGATCATTATCAATTTATTGCAAAATGTAAGGTTATGAAACTCGGCTTGGAATCGTTATACTGCAATCCCTCAATTAATGCGCCCCTGATTCATTTTTTTTGATACCCAAATTCTATTAGTGCGTCTATATACATCTTAAAAATAAATGTTACAGATTTAAAAAATTTTCGATCTATACATTTTTTATGGCTAACTATTTTAAAAATCATTCACCAGGATGAAATAATTGAGTTACCGATTTGAAACATTTTACAGAGTTATTTTTTAATGGCATACTACGCTATTTCCATGTACTATGTTCCAAATTAAAAAAGAAATTAGCTAACGCATATGTTGTTCCCGTATAGGGAGTAGGCGGGGCCGTTTACCCTATCTAACTTTTGGAGACTGAGTGGGCAGTTCAATCTCCACTGGTATCCAATCAGAGAGATAGCTGGCCCAAGGCTATCACTGATTCATCGCTACGCAGTGAAGAAGGCGGCAAGCTAGTGCCGCCATCTCATGGTCTCTCTAACCCTAACACAATATTTTTAATGTCTGAAAATAGAGTGGGTTCTACGGTCGATTTTCTTGAGTTTACGGGACGAAAAACCCGAGTTTCCGGGAGGAAAACCCGCTAGCCCGTGCCAGAGATCGACTAACTCGGGAACCGGTCGAAAAAAGGCTTAGAAAAAGTTCCTCTAGTCGGCGACTAGATTTGAACCACCAAATCCTTTCTTTGTGCCGTCAAGCGCTGTAGAGTGCAAACGCCACTTCTACTGAGCTACACAGGCTCTGTTCCAAATTTAGCGCCAAAATTTATGTCGTCTGCTTTACATAGCATTTTGCTGATCATATCTCGTTCAATTGTTTTCCTTACTGTTTTATTTTAAATTATTTTCCTAACCTTTAATCATGAGTAAAAGAAGTAGTGAGCAAAAAATAGAAGTGTGAAAATGATTCGAAAAGTAATTTGATTAGAAGAAAAGCTTGATATAATAAAGAAAAATGAACAAGACGAGTCCAAAGATAGGACAAGAACACAAAAATTGGCGAATCAACTGCTGAGTACAAAGAAAAAGGTAAGGCTGCTTCAAGTTCATCATGCATGCACTGAAAATCAAAGTATTATAATGATTGAATTAGAGAGACTTCTTTTTACGTGGATCGAAGATTGTAACCAAAAACGGATCCCGCTAAACACTGGCATTATTAAATCAAAAGCATTGTTATATCTGTAATTCGTCGGCTGTGTTATTGTTATATCCTTACTTTCATATAATGTTATTTCGTAAGTCGTAAAGTCAATCTTATTATACATTAATTTACTGTCTCTAGAATCTATCCTTTTGCTTGCTCAAAATTGTGTACAATCAAAGTCCTACCGGCTACTCTATTGTCATGTCGCTATCTCTCTATATTATATCTTATTCTACCTCTATAATAGCTCTCCTTCTAATCTATTGTCGTGCTCCTAAAATACTAATTCAGATTTATTTCCTCTTCGGATATTGGCAAACTTTATATTTCGCTGCGCCAGCTAATATCCTATAACAGAAGAGACTCTTGTTCAGGGAAATAATTCAAAACTTAAAAGGATACACACAATAATTTATCTCACGCTAGCGCTGTGCAGATTCAGTTAGCAGTCGTAGACCGAACCTCACTTAAACAATTATATCTAAATTCCTTCCCGCCAAAAAGGTTCAATTTCATAAGTGGTGGCTTGAATTCGTAATCAGGCATAACTCAGGTATAATGTACAAAGCATGTTTATTGGAAAAACATAAAATATTTTACAGTTATTTAAGTTTAAATACTCAATGGATCAAAATTCACTCTAAGTTAAGGGTTATACTAAATCACAATGAATCAGAGCAAATTAAATCCTTCAATTATGAAAGGATTAGGTTTAAGCATAATACTACTACTATATAACTCCTTTCACAAGTTATACTCTATCAATGATTATCTTAATTCTAAATTTCATTTTTTAAGCAAGTCTACATGAGATGGCGGCATTCACAAATTACTGCCTATTTAACAACTCCTCTTTGTTCCACAAGGGCTTAATTAATTCAATCAAATTCTCGCTAAAATTCTCTACTAGTGTCCTTTAGTTACAACACACACAAATTTCTTGTTCTTCTAAACAAAGTTTTAACATAGAACGAAAACTCTCACATTACCGGATCCTTTCAGATTTCATGCCGCCATCTCATGTAGGTCTGGATTACCGTACTGCATATTCTTCGGCTGTCTTTGCGCCTGGCGATGTACTACGCTTTTTCTTCTAATCGTTTTCGACTGTTGCGTGCTGTCTACCGCTCCGCAGGAAACTTTCTCCAATGGGACATTCTGCTAAGGCTCGATTCCACATGGGCCGTCATATCGCGATCAACTCCGCTTGAAAATCTTCAAGCATTCTCAAGAAAAGAACCTGCTGTCCGTCATTACCGTAGCCGACCCACCGCTCTCTCACGAATCCTCCGACAAACTCCCCCTAAAACTCGAATCCGGCACTCGAAGATCAAAAGGTCAAACAAAAAAGCCCCTTAAAACGGCGTGCTTCGTCTTTTATTCGCCCTATTCGGGCTCCCGCTATTCAATGCGGTTTTCACCCACGAACCCCATCGTTCATGCCCCTTGGGTGATCCTACACTCTCGCTAACCTGTCCGGTTACATTATTCTAGGTAGGCGCTCTGACGTCATATTCCGCGTTGGTATAGCCTCCATCGCTACGCTCGACTCGTACCGATTATACGCGATTATTCAGGATTACTATTATAAACTTTTCTCGGAATTTCTCAAAGTACTAGACAGCTTACTTGGGAATTACAAATAACCTAGCAATAACTCTCACTATATCGCACACATGGACTATACATTATTAAAAGACATAAAACAACAAATTATTAGCCGATGTACAGATATCTCCTTAATAAGTAGTAGTTTGTCATGTTAAATCCTGAATAAAGAATTTGCTTGTAAAGCTCCATTCAGGATCTAACAGCATTGTCTCTTTGTAACCTGGAAAAAAAGGGCTATGAGTGATGGAAAAGAAGAAGAATTCCATGTTAGTGCTGGGTGATTTGAGCGTTTCAAAAAGAGAAATAGCCTATATAATAATCTAATCACAGGCGAAGCTGCAAGTGCAGATAAGGAGTTATCCAGAGATTTTGAAGAAAATTGTGTAAGAAGGGGACTATTGTGATCAACAAATATTTAATGTCGATGAAACCGGCCTTTTTTTTGGAAGTGAATGCCTTCCAATACTTTTCTAGCCAAATCAGGGAAATCTCAGATTAGATTACTGCTAGCAATATGCGAGCAGTTCGGAAGCACATTCTTCCACATTGTGCAAATGATTTTAGAGGCTTTTCGAATGAATCTAAGTTAATTAAATCTCATTCTGAGAAGTCGAGTGATTCCGACCTGTTAAATATAAGTGCACAGCTGGAAGATCCCGAAGAATATGAAGAAAATTTAATCACTGACAAGCCCTAAGAGGTTTCACAGAAATAATTTGAAAATAGGTTTCGTACAATCGAAGTTTTTAAGCGGCAATGCTTAGAGACTGACCCTATCGGCGATATGGCCTAATAGGGCCATACCGTCAGTTGTATGAAAAAAAGAAACAGAATGCCCTCCAAACTACCTTAGCTGAATTATAAGAAGCAGAATAATAAATAATATTCTGAACGTGTTTTATTGTTTTTCAGCTTTATGGTTTTCCTTTAACTAGGCCCTGAGACATACCCTAATTCTTTTATAAAAAAAAAATAATTAAGGGTCAAAAAAGAAATCCGTGGAACGAATTATACATTTCCCCATTGGTTATTATATTCGATTAATGCGCCTGTTTTAAAGAACGTATTAATCGAGGGACTGCAGTATATGATTTATCTTATGGATGGTATTGGTTTACAGGATATTGTTGAGACTAGGGAGAGGGATTATGGTGAATAAGAAGTTGAAGTTCAGAGGGCATATTGCAAAAATTGGTAAAATAGCCCAATGAATTACTTGGATGTTGAAAAACACGCTAACAATTAAAGATAAGAAAGTTATTGCCTCTCTTTATAAGGCTATGATTCGGCCATATCTTGACAATTCCGCACAGATATGGTCACCTGGGTTTCTTGGTAACGAGGAGGGGTCGAGATGATTCACAGATGAATGATCAAGATGGTGACAGGTCTCCCTACAAGGATAGTTTGAAAGTTTCTGGGTTACAAAGTTAAGTTGATAGGTGGAAAAGAGAGGATATGATAGAATCTTTTAAGATATTAGAGGGGTTTTTATAAAATTTGATGCAGGTAAAATTCTTCAACATATGAGAACTAGGGACATCCGGGGAAGGTGTGTAAGAGTGTGGTGAGTAGCTGTGTCCGCAACAGATTTTTTTTTGTGGAGAGTGGTGAGTGAGTGGAATTGATTATCAGAATTGGTTGCGAATTCCATGACGATGAATGGATTCAGGGTATGATTTGTGTGTATGATGGTTGATTGGGGTCTCCGCAATTTTTTTCTGAACTCTATTGAGATGCAGAAAAAAAAATAATTTTTTTAAATAAAAAAAAAAAATAAATAAAATAATAATAATTTTTTAAAATAAAAAACTAAAAAATAATGGCCTGTGTAGAAGTGGCGTTTACACTCTACGGTGCTTGACCGCACGTCAAGGCGTTCGAATCTAGTCGCCGACTAGAGGAACTTTTTCTAAGCCTTTTATCGACCGGTTCCAGAGTTAGTCGATCTCTGGCATGGGCTAGCGGGTTTATTCTCCCGGAAATTCGAGTTTTTCGTCCCGTAAACTCAAAAAAATCGGTCGTCGAACCCACTCTATTTTCAGACATTAAAAATATTGTGTTAGGGTTAGGCACAACGAGATGGCGGCACTTGCTAGCCGCCTTCTCCACTGCATACCGATTAATTAGTGATAGCCTTGGGCCAGCTATATCTGATTGGCTACCAGTGGAGATTGAACTGCCGACTCAGTCTCCGAAAATTGGATAGCGCTAAACGGACTCGCCTACTCCCTATATACGGAAACATAATGGTGTTAACTGTTTTCTGTTTCTGTTTCAAAATAAATAATAATAATAATAATCTCCCTTGGAACACGGCCTTGTTGTGGCGGTTGGGGCTTGCTTGCTTCAGTGATGTTGAGAGCTATTCTGAGCACTCTACGCCCGGGTCATCACAGACTGCATCAGATGTTGGGAATCCTAGGCATTAGGCAACAAATGAGCTACATGACCCAGCTCTCCTTGGTGGACAATCAGGGTAGGAAGTTAAAAAGCGACTGGAAGAAACCAAACTTAAAAAATGGACCGTAGAAGAAAACAGAGAAGTTATGAAATGTTTTTACAGATCAACACCAGAAAAATGGGGTTTTAGAAAGAGAATGCATTTAATTTGTAAGCAAAAATCCACGTAATCTGCAACAGCAGAACAAACACTTTTTGACCAAAATAATTTCATTTTCCGTCACAAAATATTTACTGAACTTGAGCTGAAAGAGTTATGTAATAAACCAATAACTCCAGTAATAACAGCAAATCATTAGGAGGTAGCTATATCAAAACTTTAGAATTCAACTCAGTAAGCATCAAGCTGACGACAGACCTCAGAATGTTTTGACAGAGTGCAGTTTGAAATGAAGTCAGGTATATTGGAACATATAAACTGTATAAATGACCGTATAAGACAACCACCATTAAATATGAACTGTATAAATGACCATATAAGACTACCCATTAAAAGCTTTACATAAAGTTTAGCTGAAACAGGTCCTCTCAGATCAAATGCTCTGATTAAAAACATTACAACCAACAGTATAATGGAAACAATCAGATTCTATACAGTACAACCTGTATCATTACAGGAAGCTTGGTTGCAAACCGCAAGTGCAAAACTATGGTGGAGGAAGAGTGCAAACCGCAAGTGCAAAAACATTTTCCATGATGGAGGAAGAAACAACCTCTACCATGGAGAATCCGGTTGGAACGAAAATTCAACACACTTTGAGCTAATATGAGTAACTTTTAAAGAGTTTTTCAGCCGTCCTTCTTTAAAAGTTGCTCATATCAGCAACTTTTAAAAAAGTTTTAAAGGACGGCTGAAAAATAATAACACCAAAAACAAACTAATTAACACATATAATTTTGTAACTTCAACAAATCAATTGTTGAAGTTACAAAAGAGCTAAAACAAGGAACTGTAGCGTTTGCACAGAAAATTGAAATAATATGAAGCAAAAATAAACAAACATGTACAAAATATGCAATTTCGACAGAACCAACGTCAATTCTTTCAGTCTCTCCAGAGAAATACAAATGCAAACAATCGTTCACCAGAAAAAGAAGAAACACTCAAATTTTGGAAGTCAATCTGGGATAATCCTATTGAACATAATAAAGAATCCACAAGGATTAAGGAAATAGAATCAGAAATTAAACAAAAACAAATGCAATATGTCAATATCACTAAAGAAATGGTCAGTGCACAATTTAGAAAATTAAAAAAAAAAAACTGGAATGCATCTGCCAAATACGAACTACATAAATTTTGATTAAAGCATCTAACCAGTCTCCATTATCAAATGGCAGAACAATTTAATTATGTGTTGCAGTCAGGCTCAGTGGAAGAATGGATGATATCTGGGCGCACTTTTCTCGTGAAAGATAAGGATAAGAGTGCAGACACAAGTAACTATCATTCAATAACATACCTACCAGCTATTCTTAAGCTGTTCACTGAAATCATCAAATTCTGGCAAATCTATATACTACTACTTATCAGATAAGCAAAAAGGCAATTTTCAAAAATTTAGAAGAACAAAAGGCCAGATCCTTATTAATAAAAATGATTCTCAGAAATTCAAAAAGACAAAAAAACGAACTTAAAACTGGTATGAATAGACTATGAGAAAGCATTCGATTCTCTTATAAACTCATGGATCCTAAAATAATTTTTAGGATCCAGGACTAGCTAAAACATATGTTCGTTTCTGGATACTGCTATGAACTCATGGAAAACAACTTTAATAGACAATTAAGAATGATTCGAAGATATCAGCATTAAATTTTCCAAGATCATTCCTTGTCACTATTGCTCTTTAACATTTCTTTGCAACTTTGTCTATGATTTTGAAGAAAACAAAACTTGGTTATGAAGTCCCTAAATTTACTAATAAAATTTCTCATCTCTTGTATATCGATGACTTGAAGTTATGTGGAAAATCTGCCCAGAAAATGAACAATTTACTGAACACAGTTCGTATTTTCAGTCAGGATACCAAAATGAAATTTGGTTTAAATAAATGCGCTATTAAACGAGGAAATATTAATGACACTAGTAATTTTACTTTTGATCAAGGGAAATATATAAAAGCAATTTCAGCTGGCGAACACTATAAATACCCAGGAATATTAGAAGCCAGTGATATATTCCACTTAAAAGGTAAACAACAGGCAGCAACAGAATACATCAAAAGAGTTAGAAATATTTTGAAAACAAAACTAAATGGATAAACCCAATTAGAGCAATGAATTCGTGGGCTATACCAATGATCCGATGCTGAACTAGTATAATAGATTGGACAAAAGAAGATCTGGATAAATTGGACCGCAAAACTAGAAAATGAATGACTAAGAATCATGCATTACATCCACGAAGTGATGTAGACCGGTTGTACCTAACAAGGAAAATAAGTGGACGGGGTCTGCTGCAAGTGAGACAGACTGTGGAAGAAGAAGAAATTAGCTTAAAAAGTTACATCAACAATAGCTCTGAGCAAATACTTCAAACAATTCCACAAGAGGGCCTTCTAAAAGCAACAGGAAACAAATCCGATTACAAAAAAAAAACAGCAAAATAACGACGTGACGCCTGAAAAATAAACTCTTGCATGGTGAATTTCTTTGAAATACTGAGGACGTGGCAATAAACCCTACAATATGGATATATTAATAAAGAAACAGAAGGATTTATTATAGCAGCTCAAGAACAGGCATTACAAACTACTGTAATGAAAGCAAAACTTTTACACATTAATAACAACAGCAAATGCAGATTTTGTGATAAAAAAAATGAGACTGTAGAACATTTAATCAGTGCCTGCATCAAGATAGCTCAAACTGACTATAAATACTGCCATGATCAAGTGGCCAAAATAATTCATTAGCATGTATGCAAAAAAAATGGTTTCCTGCTTCTAATAACTAGTGGCAGCATAAAATAGAGAAAATATTGGAAAATGAAACAGCAAAAATTCTCTGGGACTTTCAAATGCAAACTGATCGGCATTTGGAAAACAATAGACTTGACATCACAATTATGGAACACCGACAGGCTTGGATTATTGATATCGAAGTACCCAGTGCAGTGGCGTAGCTAGAGGGGGAAGGAGGGGAGGTCCGCCCCTGGCGGAACTTTGAACCCTTTTGAACTTTTACAGTTAATTCTAAAATACAGTCTCGAGAACTCATTTCCAAATATTGAATTTTTCAATATTTGGAAATTAAATATTTGGAAATGCTACAGTGTTGCTAGTTGTGAGAGGAGTTTTTCTAAATAAAACTGATTAAGAATTACCTACATTACTATATAGACTTCGCCAATGTCATCGACGATTTTGCTAACAGAAAAGCAAGAAAAATAGCATTTTAGAATGTTGAAATTAAAGTTTTACTTCAAAAATGAACATAGTGTTTTAATTTATTTCCCTATACGTAGTTTTGACTTTTTGTAGTATTTTTGGTGTGTATTGAGAGGGGCGGCAAACTCAGGGACAGCCCCGGGCGGCAAAAGCGCTAGCTACACCACTCACCCAGTGATAACAACATTAATAACAGAGAACTGGAAAAAATTACTAAATATCGAGATCTGGAATTCGAAGTTGGCCGGCTGTGGCTTAAACATACCAAAGCCATCCCAATAGTTATTGTTGCACTTGGTGCAATTTCAAAGAAGCTATCCAGCTATTACAGCAATTAAACATCAACGAAGTCACCCCATATGATCTACAAAAAACAGCATTACACCAATACAAAAATGAGACATTCCATCACAAAGGAAAAAAAATCTATTTATTACATTGAAGTGCTGTTGTTACAGCGCTTAAATACATAAATACTTAAAAGCAAAAATTGTAAAATATATATAACTTATTGTTATACTATAAATGCTGTTAGAAATGTAACCTTATTCAACTGTACTCTATAAATTACCATCTATAGTAACTATTATTAATATAAATAAATCAGCTAATGCCTCTTATTCCCTTATAGGGAGTAAGCGAGGCTTATATATCCTATTTAGCTTGTGGAGACTGAGTGGGCAGCAATCTCCAATGGTAGCCAATCAGAGATAGCTGGCCCACGTCTATCACTAATTATAGCAGGCACTGATGACGAGGCTGGCAAACAAGTGCTCCCATCTCTTGTTACCTAACCCTAACAAGATATGTTATTGCCTGAAATAATGTGGGTACTAAGGTCGATTTTCTTCAGTTTACGAGATGAAAAACACTGGTTACTGGGAGGAAAAACTCGCTTGCCCGTGCCAGAGATCGACTAATTCGGGAACCAGTCGAACAAAGGCTTAGAAAAAGTTCTTTTTGTTGACGACTAGATTTGAACTTAAGTCTAATTTCGAGCGACCAAGCGCAGAGGATGCAAGCGTCACTTCCACTGAGCTACACAGGTCTTCTATTATTAATACATTATATAAAAAAAGGAAAATTTTTATGAAATTCATTGTTAAAATAAACTAGAACAACATGTTTTTTAAATGCATAATATGCAATCATAATTTTAATGAAAAAATCATTGAATTTAAAAATAAAAAAATATTATTCTTAAAAAAAATTGTAATACTAATACTTCAATTATATATTTGTAAATGTGCTATATATGTAAAGAGAATAATAAACTTTGTCAAAAAAATTAAAAAATATTATTATTATTGTACTGGAATGGAGTCCAAAGACCTATTGCGCGATAACCAAACTATCCACTCAATCTATCATACCTTTCCCTCGAATCCACTAACAGACAAAGCACTCACAGCTGACTCTGGCAACCCATTCTGCTCATTCCCAACTTTTTAAGCAAACAATATAGTCCTTACACTCCCTACTAACCAAACCTTTATTCAACTTCCAGTGATGATCTCTTCTTGTGCACCGTCTAGTCAAGTACTGAAATATTTCCCTTGCATCATTCCTATATTACCCTCTAAGTAACTTCAATGTGCCTTCTTTTCCCTTATCAACCAACTTCTGCAATTCACCCACCCACCCACCCACCCACCCACGCACACACGCACACACGCGCGCGCGCGACAACCTGGAATGTCTTGATGCGTCGCTGAACTGGAAGCCTGAACGAATATGTTGTGTTTCATTGCGTTTGTATGGTATTTTGTGGGCGTGTTTCTTGTTCATAGTATGTCCTTACAGCTTTTTTCAGGCTATTGTAGTTTTTAAGATTTCTGTATTCAGACGGTAATTTGTTATTCATGTCTGGGATATAGAAGTGATTATTGTATTTATATGTGATATAATTAGTTGTCTGAGGTCTTGTTATACGGTATGTATTTCTGACTGTCCTGTAGTTGGCATCGAAATAATGTTTTAGCAAAGCTGCATAGTGACATAAATATTTTGCTATCAGTTTGTGTTCTGACATTGCAGTGTATATAAAGTCGTTATTGTCTCTTTGTTCCCAAAAGATCAGTTTTATCATTTTGTACTGTAGCGACATTAATCTGTTTAATTTGTAGGGTGCACAGAAAGCATACATTGTTCTAGCGTAACTTAGTATATTTTGGCATAGTGCTTTGTATATTAGTGTTTTTAGGCGTGCGGGAACTATGTCTTTTAACCTGTAGTTTGCCAGTTATTGTTCGGAGTTTGTTGTGTAGATGGTTTATGTGGCTATTACAGTTCATATCTGCATCGAAGTAAATTCCAAGGAATCATATTGTTTCAACCTGTGATTGTAGTGGTGTTATTGTTCTGTGTGTTTTTTATGTTGAAGAGTAGATGTTGGATGGTTATATATTTGTTATCAACTGGACGAGTCAGTGGATTTCTGAATTTCATTAATTTTGTCTTATCTGAGTTTAGGTGTATGGACTTTATGATGAGCCAGTCTGTGATCAGATTTATGCCATGTTGCATATTTGTTTGGGCTATGCTTGCGTTATTATGGATGGATATTATAGCTGTATCGTCTGCGTATTGGAATATCTTACCTTTGAGAGGTAGCTGATTAATATCGTGCGTGTAAATGTTGAATAGAATTGGGAAGAGTACAGCTCCCTGTGGTATTCCACAGGTTACTGGTAGCTCTCTGCTTCGGTTTGACCCGGTACGTGTGATATGCTTTCTATTTTAAAGGTAGTTTGTAAACTACCTATGCAGAGGGCCGTCTATTCCAACATGCCTCAGCTTTTCTTACAAGGTTTGATGTGTGAGCACATCAAATGCTTTTGTTAGATCATTAAGGACTACCATAACAATTTTGTTTTTGTCTAAGGCGGTATTAACTACGTCTATAAAGTCTTCCAAGAGAGATGTTGTTCCTTTATTTTTCTGAAAACCATATTGTGTTTTGGGGATAATATGAAAGGTCTCTGTGTATGGTGTGAGTTTCTTCAGTACGATCCACTCCATAATTTGATTGATAATTGGTAATGTTGCTATGGGTCTGTAATTGCTGATTAAATTTCTTTTTCCATGTTTGTATATGGGTGTGATTATTGCGGTCTTTAGCAGACTTGGTATCTGTACTGCTTTAAATATTTTATTTATTAATTTTAGTAGGATAGGACTTAAACTTGTTGATTGTTGCTTGATATCCTTAGGTCTTATTCCATCAATTCCTGGGCCTTTGTTTGGTTTGATATATAATAATAATAATAATAACAATAACAATAACAATTTTTTTAACATTCTGTAATAACCTTTCATTTATAATCTTACAGAGCATTTACATATTTACGTATATTTACATATTACATATATATTTTTTACAGTGAATTTCATACAAATTTTTCCGTTTTTTGTATTCTAATAATAATATTTTTTTTAATTGCTAAAATATTTATACATACAATAAAAATCTTGTGTGACATTGCACCTTATAATTTTACAGAGTTCAGCACTAAGTGCTGCAATTCCTACATTGCAGCACTTAGTGCTGCAATGTAGGAATGCATTTCAATTAAAAAGTTTAATAATACTTTTTTTTGCCTTTATATTATGTATTTACTACACATGTTCTTCTAATATTAACAATGAAGATTATACAGAATTTTTGTATAATTTTTTATTTATTATTTATTATTTTTTTTTAAGTTTGAGAAAGAGTGATTATACATACAAATTTCTGCATTTGCTTATAAGGATTACTTGTAGATGAGTGAGGCAAGTTAATCCCACCTACTTCGGCGCTTGGGAAGAGTACAGCTCCCTTTGGTATTCCACAGGTTACTGGTAGCTCTCTGCTTCGGTTTGACCCGGTACGTGTGATATGCTTTCTATTTTAAAGGTAGTTTGTAAACTACCTATGCAGAGGGCCGCTTTTATGAAGAGAGTGGGATTTAGCCTTCACTATTTGTGTTGTTGTTGCGACTGTTTATGTATGGGATGTAGGAATTGGATGCAGTGATTTGTCATGTGTATATTAGTGTTAATGGTTTCTTAACTTTGTTGGTATATTTTCCAGAGTTCGTTTTTTAATTTTTAAAGCGATGATTGGTGGCGGTCTCTCTTTATTTTTTTGTGGGCCTCGGTTGATATAGGTGATATCTGTGGTTACGATTTGAATTCCAATTTTGCTGCCGATCAGTTGCATTATGTTGCTTAAGTCTTCTGTATTTTCTTTCGTTATTCCAGAATTTGAAGTTCTTTTTTTCTTTCTTTTTGTAGCATGTGTTCCATTTGACACTTGAGTGTGTTTACTTCTTTCCGCAATTCTTGATTTTCGCGTTTGAGTGTTTCTTGCGTTTCTATCGCTACCGTTTTCGTCTTTATTTCTCGCACGATTCCTAACATTTTTTCAGAGGTCTCGTTATTGAACTGTATGTAATGCTCATACTCCTCGAATTTTTTGTTAATTTGTTCCATGTGTTCATTTAATAAGTCTTTCACCATGAGTTTAAATGAATCAAAGTTATCTGTAATTTTAGGATCCGGAAGCGGCTTACCTTGATGTGTATCGTTACTTTTCTTTGGTGTCTGGTCTTTGTTCTTAATTTTCTCACGGCACTGTTGACATCGCCATTCGGTCCGTTTCACGACTCCTTTTTGCTTTCCACGTGCTTTCTGAGATCCCTGAACAGTGGAAGTGTTGTTATTTGTTACATCCGGAACAATGCTGCCCGTCCCCTTCATCGCTTAATGGCTTATTGCATTTGTTACAGCTCATTTTGCTTGAACTTCGCTATCTCGGTGAACTTTAGCCTTTCTTCCCGTTAGCGACTATAGTGCGACTTTTAAAATGGCGATGTCCTTTGTTCTTCGTTGGCTGGTGACTGCAGTACACTCTATGAACTTCCAATACTGAAAATTTGAATCTTACTTTTCCGATTTTGGTAATTTGAACGTCCCTGCCTTCAGCGTGACTAGTAGAATTAAATAGTAGCACTTTCAAGTTAGAAACATGAGTTAATTAACACTTTAAACCTATAAAACCAGGAGCAGCGATACAAAGTATCGCTGTATCGATGCTCCTAGTCTGCCTACATAGCGCCCTCTGATGTGATAATATAATGTATAATGCTAATATGATGTATAATGAATAATAACAATAATAATAATAAATTATCTAGATGATGTCTTTGAGACCTTACAAGACATCTAAGTTTGCAACTTCATTCCTTCACCAAAAGTGCTTCCTTCAAACACAAATCGCTTAGCTCAGCTTTTTGTCGAGGTTTTGTAGAACAGTGTAGTGATGTCATCCAGAGACGGATGTTATCCTTTCGAGTGTTACCACGTATCCAATTTGAAGCGCGATTCAAAAAATTGGAATTTGCATCCGCATTCTGCTCAAAATCGTCAGTTATACAAATTGTTACAAGGTGATTTGTCTGGATTTGAAGTTGGAATCTTCAGGAATTAGGAATTTTTAATTCCTAATTCCTGAAAATCCAGGAATTTTTATTTATTCAATAAAAAGGCGTTAGCTGATTTTTTTTTTTTTTGATCTTCAGGAATAACGTTCGTCCTTAGGTTTTGACACCAGTGTATTATGGACAGACTGGTTGTAATGCTCAATTTCGTTTAGAACAACTCACGATTATATTCTGCTCCATGAGTCTGATAAGTCACATCTGGGCAACCTCGTTGTATCCACTAAAACACAAAATTCATTGTAATGAGACTAATTTTTTACATAAAATTATGTAGAATTACAGGTTCATAATTATGTGACTAGGAGTTCAATAGGCAGAATGCCGGAATAAGATGATAACATTTATTTTAAATGACAACATGACGTTCCATGCTAAATGCACATGACTTCTTCAGGTGTAAACATACAAACTAGTAGACAAAACATTAATGACTACCAGTTATAGAAGAGACTGATGTTATTTAAAAATATTTCTAATTGTATGTCATATTGTTCGAAACGTTGCGAGTTTACGCATTTATATGCATGCCTTTGGCTAATATATAAATATATAATATATATAAATATTAATACTTGGATTAATATTTAGATGTTTAGGATCGTATGCCACTTCCAAAGACTCCCAGATTTTGCTCTGCGTTGTATCATTGCAACGGTGTAATAGTTCGGATTATCCAATAACACTTGATGTCTCATTTCCGAAGCGTCATATGGATCAATCATCTGAAGAGAGCACATGTGAAGACAAAACTGAGGCTTCACTCCGGTGGTATTCAATATCTCGAAGGTGTTCTTCAATACGTTGTTCAATTGAATTGTCTATCTAGTCGGACATTGAAGTGAGCTATATCGAGGTTTTGTAGAACAGAGTAATGATCTTATCTTGATGAAAGTGGGTACACTACTTTGATTGTATATTCCTTAAGTGTTTTTGTCAGTTTTATGGAAATAGAGCTAATATATTCATATAGAAGCCTGATGAATCCTCTGTTTTCTTCTTCATCAGAAATTTTTCTGTCTCTTGTCAGTTGAGTAGTCTAGAGATTATGTGGTCATTATAGCCATTTCGAAGGAAAGTGGTTTTCGAATGTTGAAGCACTTTGACTAGTTCACCCTTGTCAATGATGAGTTGGTGGGGTCTTGATCCTAGTGTGGAAACAATACCCAACTTTTGAGGTCTATAATGATGGGAAGAGATATGTAGATATCAGTTAGTATGTGTACGCTTTTGCAATTTGGACTTAATTTCGATTCTTTAGTCAGTCGAAGATCCAGAAATGGGAGTGAACCATTAGACACTAATTCATAAGTGAATTTTATGTTAGGGTGTTGACGATTCAGGTACTCATGAAAAAGCCGAAGTGAAATTAGTCCATTATTCCAAACTAAGAATGTATATTCAGCACACCTTTTCCATAATTTTGGTTAATGATAGTTTTCCTATAGGACTTTGTTTTCAATAATAGTTTTCAATAATAATAGTTTTGTAATAGTGCAAGTAGATCATCAATAGGAACAGATTAACTACATCAAATTTTGCTAAAATGTCGTATTCATAAAGGATAATATTGCTGATACTTGAAACAAAATGTTCGGAGTTTTTAACAAAGGATGGTAATTGTCCTGTCAAACCCTTCAGTAGTTAACCAAATGTTCAGCAAGAAGGTATGTAGGAGAATCTATCCCTTCTACTATTGGACGTAGAGGTGTGTCTAATTTATTATTATTATTATTATTATTATTATTATTATTATTATTATTATGGGACACCTCCAAGGAGTCCAAAGACTCATTGACGGAGGTCACAACTCCATAGTTCTCCGTCTTCACCATTTAATCCACCAACTACAGCGAACCGTATCATCTACACCAACGGCATCTGCTATCCACTACTACCACTAGTATTTTCACAGACAGTCACAACATCCATGCCCACGGCGGGATCTGAACCTGCAGCCTTTTGGCTGGAGAGCAGATATGCAAATCACTCTGCCAACCAGGCCGGCATTTATGAATTTTGGGAGTCCCATATAGACGCGGAGGAAGAGAATGAAGAGATCAGAGAGCTGGTTTGGTTTATCTGTAAAACTTAATCGTTGCTTTTAATTAATAAAATAACTGCAATCCTTTGGTCTACCTATCACTTGGGTATCCAGCTTTCTCTCTAGTTGTTCACCGCATGTCATGGTAGATGGCGCTCTTTCTTTGAGCTAGACCATCAATGCAGGGGAGCTTCAGGGCTTTGTATTATCAGCCATCCCCTTCGTTTGCAGATGATAATACTTTCCATTCATCCTACTCATCTAACAAACCTTGCAGTGCTTTGACATCCCAAATTTCTTGGGATGTTACCAAAAGGTTTTCTTTTCTCTCGCGAAAGAGATCCCAGTTCACCTACCTCCTGCCCTCAGTAATATACGAATCACCACACACGATCAGATCTCTCTTTTTGGACTAACATTTACCTCCAATCTTCCTGTCATAAATATATCACATCAATAGCTTGCTCATCATTCAAAAATGTTATTCTCTCAAGTACAGCAAACAAACTCTTAACTGTATACAAATTTCAAATTCGCCCATCCTTAGAATACTGCTTGTGGATAGTGTTGCACTTAAAACGTCCCTAAAAGGTTTTGAAGTTGTCCAGGCAGAGGAAAGAAATTTGGCTTCTAGATGATCCCTCTCGTATTCATATTTCTCTTGCACCTGTTAATAAAAGAGCAGCAGCTGCACAGCATCCCTTTACTGTGCAACTCCAAACACACCAATGATATGTATATATATAGGGTGATCCTAAGTTCCGAAATATTTCAATGATTCATAAAAATCAGAAAATTGGTATACTAGACTTCTATCTCCATGCACGTGAGGACAAATGATATGTATATATACAGGGTGGTCCTATAAGTTCCGAAATATTTCAATGATTCATAAAAATCAGAAAAATTGGTATACCAGAGTGCGGTTTGCACGAAAGTGTATCGCAAGGAGGGGGATTTTTTGGGGGGCTTGGAGAAAAATTTAGTTCAAATTTTCACCGATGCAGGGAGCTGTACCCCATGCCTCGTTTGCAAATACTGTACGTGCAAATGAGAGTTCTATAAAAACGCAGGGTGTACCGCTGACAGTTCGTAATGAATACGTGCGAATTCCCAGTCATTGGGGCGAACAGGATTATTTTTGTAAAAAGAAAAATTTGTTGCTGGGATGCTGACATTGGTGGATAAGATATTGTTAGTGAGGATGTTTTACGTAAGTGGGAGAATCGGTAGCGGAATGTTTACGAAAGTTTCGAACGCAGAAAAGAATGAAGAAAGGTCGAGGTCTTATGACTCCTGCCAGACTACAGTAGCTAATACAACACTTCGAGAAAACTAGAAATTTGTGAGATCGCCCTCGAACACGCAGACAAGTGTTATCCGAAGACCCTACCAGCGTTGTGGTATCGCACATGAATCCCTAGCGGCGCAATCAATAAGCAGTGTAAGGGAAGCTGCAAGAATCACAGCCATAGCGAAAACGTCAGTATTCCGCATTCTTCATGGTGCGTAATCATCACACCACCAAAGTAAGCATCAGAGCAACAATTTTTATATTTCATAAAACAATTCTCTCTCTCTCTCTCTCAGTCACAGACTTATCTCACTTAGAACAGTGGTTTTATTATAAATAAAGGTTTATTTATTTAAAGGCTGCCCATTGAAACCTTGTCTGTAATGCAACGTTGTTTGTTGCATGAATTTAGAAGTTTCCTCTGATGTTCTACTAAGCTTTAAAAAATCACAACTGAATATTTAAAATTTTTAAGAATTGCATATTAAAGAATATTATTTCAAAAAAGAAAAGTGACAGGGATTCATAAAACAGAAGGAAATTAATCCGATGCATTTGAAGTTCAACAGCAAAAAGGTGGTAAAAATCCATAAGATTTTTTATTACTTGTTTATTTTTTAAATAATAAAACAGAACGTTTTTCAAGATATTTTATTGAATGTGACACTTTCAAGAAATAAGCTGCATATACTTATTTAACGTGCGATCCACATATTTTAAGCATGGCATATCTGTATTCCTAATGATAATTAAACTGCTTATTGCTAAAATACTGCTTATTGCTAAAATACTGCTTTATAAATATTCTGAACTACATATAAATCTATATATATTTATATGTAGATTATTATTACATAGAAAAGCCATAATGGTATGCTTAAATTAAAACTGTACATATTTATATATAAATTTTTAAAACCTTCATTAACTATTGTCATACATTTGGTTTACAATACAAATTATAACTTCTATAATTCTGCGATTTATGTATCCGAAGAGTTAGGCATATGGAAGCAGAAGTCTTTTTAGAAGTTTCAATATTCAATGAAAAATTCATTGGGAGAAAGAAACCTTCTGTAATTTTCTTTCTTATGTCCGTTACACACACAAGGTAGACAAAACCATGCGATTAGACCTGTATCTTTGCTCTCTGTGCACTTAGGCTTTTTATTACTCTTTAGACAACATCGGAGACTCTCGAGAAATGTCTTATAATAGGGCAGTGGCATCCCTTCAGAATTTTTAGGCCCATAACAAAGAAGCGGCATCTTACTTATCTATTTTGAGGAACCAAATTTCACTTATCAGCTATATTGATGAAAAATAATAAACTTATTATTTTGAGATGAAAATGTGACTGATTTCTGAAGAAATGGACTTCAAACCAGAGCAAATCGTTTTTCTTTATTATACATGCTGTGCGTAACAATAAACAGTTATTTTAACATAGATTTGATTTCTTACTCATAAGAACAGACCAACCTTTGAAATTAGGCTTTCAAAGTTTCTACCATAGAAAATTATTGAAGGTACGACAAAATGTTATCATTTCTTCTGTTAGTTTCTTCTTTTAGGTCAACTGAAAAACAAAATAGTTTCGAGTTTATGAAATTTTAATAAAAAATAAATACAGAACTAAATAATAATTTCATTTTACATATAATTATGGTGGTGAATGAAAAAAAAAAGCAGAGATTGATTTATGAAGAGGAATTCCAGGACATTTTTGACAGAAATCATATCATCTTCAACATCAGAGGCTAGTTAAAGGATTTTCTTAGATCGACTATATGTGCTATTTAAAAGTTCCAGAACGAGCCACACATCTGTACATTTCAATCTGGGTTAAGGATTTCTTTTCTACATGAGTGTATTAATTTATACGCTCATGAACCACTTGCATCCACCTTGACAATGACCACACTAGACGCCGGAAATTGTCCTGAGGTAATCCGGACCAACTAGACAGATTAACGTCCGCGAAGACTCAATGACGTTGACCGGTGGATGCTTCGTTCAGACATGATCCAACGAATGTTCGATGGGATTCAAATCAGGATAGCCAGGGGAGCACACGGAGTACTTGAATATGTTCTTCGAACTATGCATGCATAATTCGAGCCTTTTGACACGGGGAATTGTCTTGCTAAAAAAGTCCAGATCCAATAGGAGGTCCGAAACAATCCCCATGTCAGAATTAGCGATCAAGTTGTGTTCAGTGAGGTTAAAAGGACCCAGTGATGTCCATGAGAAAAATACCTATACCTGGATACCGTCACCACCGGATTGTTTCAGGGCAGGGCACCGTGCAGTTCGGTTGATGGAAACAGGTTGGGTGGTCATAATATTTTGGCTCATGAGTGCACAGTTTTGTATTATTATTTTTTACATAACCGGAAGCCCTGCTCTACAGACGAAAGTAGAACTTTTTCAAGCCATTTCAGACTTTTAGTAAGTGGGAAGGTGGTCTTACACTGGCGATGAATTCATCTCCCGCCTAAAGACGATCACAAACATCTATGTCCTGGATTCGAATCCACAGCTTGTTGGTTAGAGCATGGATAATTTAACTACTCGGCGAACCAGATATTATTATTTATTTACTTATTTAAGGTACCGAATAATTTATGCATCAGAAATCCATACCTGAGGGCAAACACCCAACATTATGATTTAGCTTTTAGATCGAAAATTGGTACATGAGAAACTGGTTTGCTTTGCCATAACAATGTGCAGGGCAATACCGTGTTCTTTGGGCAACAGTTTTTGGCCAAGAACAACATAACTGAACAATTCTAGCTCCGAGCCTAGATTTTTTTGTCCCTTCTTTTGTTCCGTAAGATAAAACTACAGTTACGGAGGATATAGAGAAAATATCACAGGATGACTAGTAATTGCATTTCTAAGCAACAGAAATGCTGGACGTTGTATATATAAATTTGAAAGGATCATTTTAAACATATTCTAAAAAAATCCTCTAATTAAGTTAAGGGGATAATAAATCCCTCATTATTTTTCAGCCGGATACGAAACTCGGAGATCGAAAACTATCGAAATCTAAGAGTTCATGCCGAAGAACTATCGGCGAGTCCAGGCATAAGTCATCACCTGGGTAGTACAACACTAGGGCAACTCGTTGCAAAGGGAACAAGCTCCGTCACTGTCCTTAATATTTTTTCATAATGTAAAACACAGCTCCTAGGAGATGTATTACTGTTTTACATTATGAGGAGAGGTCACTACCCAGACCGGTTTCGACCTTTTTGAGGTCTCATCAGTGAGACCTCAAAATCCTCTAATGCCTTTTATTCCTCAAAATATATGGGCCATTCTGGCTCCCTGAAACTTGTTTTACTGTCTGTAAGTTTCTACGACTTTTTTTTTTAGACGCATGTGTAACTTATTAACCGGACAAAAAAAAATGCATAGAAAAAGTTTTTGTAGTTAGCGATTAGAAAAACTTATAACAGTTTTCTTTGGCCAGTGTAACGCTATGAAAGCAAAGGCATTTCCACAGTGGTACACAGACATTTAATTTTAAACAAAGAAGTTTAAAATAGCACTTAATGTAATCTTTGCACTTTCACATTACTCGTTTAGAAAAGCTCACAATATCATAAAACCTAGGAATTAACCGCATTTCATTGAAAACACTGTGAGATGTAATGGTGACAGTCAAGAAACTAATACACAATGAAGCGTGTGCAACGCTATACCATAGGAATAACATAAATCGGCTGAATTGTTACGTTTAAGGCAGTGTTATCAAATGCCATTTATGGTTTTCCATGTATGGTATTTGTAATTGTATTTTTAAGATGCATGTGAAAAAATTCAAGTACTTATTAGATTAATTTTCTCTATTTGTCAATACGTAAATTTTCCGAAATTAATGAACCAGTAACAAGAATATCCTAGCGACTAGTTGTTTCTAATTATGCTTAGTTAAGCTTAGTTTCTTTTTTTTTTTAACTGTGAGTTATTACTCCGATTCGGAGTAATAACTCACATTTGGTGTTGTGTTAGCAAAGTTTCTGGTAGGAATAAATACAGCTTTTCTGCCAGAAACCAGTGAATTGTGGTTATCCTAAATAGCACAATTTTTTCCAAAGGAGAGCAGGGAAAAAACTGTTTTAGCCTTAACTATCTTTTGGAAGATCGGTGACAATCACCCCCCCCCCCATCCTAAGCCATCATGGACAGCTGAGTTCAAAACTAATAGTGCTTACCGAGACATTAGGGGAGAGAGGACACAACAGACAACTTCTGCTGTCTAGTTGGCTTAAACCCTAACAGGTATATATTATTATCTGAAATAGTGAGTTATAGATTTCCATGAGTTCATGGAAGATTTCCCCTAATTGGCTGTATCAAGGACTGACTAACACAGGAACTGGCTTTTAAAAAAAAGTTCCTCTAATCATCCATTAGAACGAGTAGGATGCTATGGATGGAAGCAAACATCATTTCCAGAAGGCTACACAGTAGCCCAATTATTGTTTATATCTTTTTCTTAATTTCCTTTGCATGTGAGACTCTATGGCCTGTCATGGCCAAGTCAGTAGGCATCTTTGAAACCTGAAGAATGCATTAATCTGTCGGTATTATAAGTATTATATTTGTCGACCGTGTTCTTCTGGACAGTTTTTCTGTTTTGCGGGAGAATAAACTCTACCACCACCGCGTGAGACTGGCTAATTCATATTCAGATGGAAGCTCTGATAAAGGTTCTTTGCCTCCTAGATGGGATTCGAACCCAAGTGTTTTCACCCAAAGACATCGCCGAAACTGATTGAGCTACGGAGGCTGGGTTTCAACTCATGCAGGAGGGAGGTAGAATAAAATCAGTTGCTCAGAACTTCTGTTAATGCGAAAAGTAGTTTGCAGTTGGGAGGGCGATTTTTATATGCAAATCGTGCAACGATACACCATTAGCATAACATAAATCGGCAGGATTGTTACGATTAGGCCAGTGGTTTCAGCTGTAGCATGGCTTTCCATGTATCGTATTTGTAATTTTATTTTTTAGATGCATTTGGTAAAATCTGTATAACACTTAGTAGATTAATTTTCTCTACCCGTCCATACGCATGTTTTTCCGGAATCTGTCAGGACGGAACATTATCCAGGTTAGCGTATTTGCAATCCTTAAAATTAGGTTAAGTGATTTTTTTGTTTCATTCGGATAAGCGATATAATGGGGATAAACGCGTCAAAATTATACAGTATTACACAATAACTCACACACACACAGACTTCACACTGAGGGACCTGCGGATTCCTCTATATCACTGTGTTCTCCCTATCTTATATAATTAGCGACTTTTACACTGTATATTTTTAGGACTCCAGCCAATAAATATAATTTGAATAGTATTTATCAATCAACCAAACATAATGTAAAATATCAACGTATTACAATCGACACAATACGCTGGTTTTTAAAAATGGCAAGGAAACATAAAGAAAATATTAGATACTTCGAGGAGAAAAATAGTCCTTTCAGAAAAAAATTGGTGAATAAAATCAAATTTATGTTTGCTTCGAGGTAAGTGGTAGAGTAGTGCTCTCCCTCGTTGAGTCTTTGGACTCCTTGGAGGTATCACTTAACAACAACACTAGATAGAGAAGGCAATGTATTCGGAGTCAACACAGAAAAAAATTCCGGTAATATTAAAAAAAAAGTGATTATTAAAATACGAAGAGGAATTTTTTTTTTATAATAATAATAAGAATAATAATAAATTTCCAGTGGCATCATTTGAAATTTTAGGTCTATACGTATGCACATTTTCGGTGTCTCATTTCATGTTTTCATGAATTCGGTATTGATAAGCTCAAGTTTCAGAGCCATAAAAGCACTGATTGCCTTGTTTATACTAAGTGATTAAGGCTTCTATTATTAAAAAATAAGGGTAAAACTTACCATATTATACAATAATATAACTCGAAAGTGCATTAAATTTCACTTCGGCAAAATAATGTTGCACATTCACTTGGAATCTGCTTCTACTAAACAGAAGTAACACATTGCTGCATATCTAACTGTTACTAATCTCAACTTTTAAATGTTGAGAAGTTCGAGCAGACGAAAAGCCTTTCCTCACAACAGTACGTCAGATAACTTGTCTCCTCCGTGATGCACGTGCACTTAAATTGGCTGAAGAATTTAGGCTGACGTCGTACGAAACTAAGGCTTCTCATCATATGTTTGGGACAGTGAAGCCTCCAAGCATATTTGTACCGCCTCGCAGGTAGGTTTAAAATAACGGGACATGGAGAATAAACTAATGGTTTATGCTATATTAATTTACTCCAGTTGAGCATTATAAATATTTTGCTAGGAAAAGAATATGTGAAATACTTTAGGTGTTGTTATCTAATAATTAATTCATATAAATCAACTTTAATAAGTTGCTTATTAAGGATAAAATATGGAACTTTATCTTCAGTATAATTGCAAGTGTAATATATTTAAATAATATAAATTCTAATCATAATACTGCTAAGAATTATGGATTAACACTTTTAATTTGTTGCGTTATATAATTTACAACAAGCAAATGTAAACAAGCAGGCATAATCATGACTCGCCTAAATATTTTCGTTTCAGTCAGTATAGAAAGCCCGCAGAATTTTGATTGATTTACCATATTAAAGATACTAAAGCTTTGTGAGCATTCTTAAAATTATATAATCAGTATTCTTGGGACTCTGCAGTTTTGACTTTAGAAATGTCAAAAACTAGTTAACGTTGAAGGAAAAATCTACTTATAACACGCCCTGTAGTCTACCTTCACTTGGCAACATAAAATTTAAACAAGATGATCAAAACAGTTTTTCCTTTTAAATTTACAGCTTTGTTTTCGTAACTTCAAAAGTTACATATAATCACGTTACCGTGTTTTAAATTATACGCTGTAAAAAAAAAATGAGATTCTATTTCTGATTTAGTAGTCTCTTAATGGTTTCTTAAATATATTAAATCGCTTGTTTAATTTTTTTTTTTTTGAATTCTTTGACTTATTGGCATGATTTCCTTCTATATATATATATATATATATATATATATATATATATATATATATATATATATATATATATATATATATATATATATATATATATATAATGACAAGAAAATATGGAAGATATTTGGAAAATGCCATATGTAAATAATTACCGGAATTAACTCGCGTAAATTATTATTTATTAGTATAATTTTCGCCTGAGTATCACAGGCATCTTCCGTACAAAGCTGATGGAACAATAACTGACAATTCCAAAAGGCTCCACCTAAGTAGCTAATGTAAGATAACTAAAAAAAAAAAGTAATTAAATTTCCAAACTTATTAAAAATAACAAAATAAATAAATAAAAATAAAAAAGTAATTAAAATAAAATAAAATTTTATATTAATAAATAAAAATAAATTAAATTAAAATAAATAAATAAATAAATATAAATAATTAAATAAATAATATATAAAAAATGCCATATCGTTTCAGAATATGAAAATAGCCAACTTATTTTCTGCAGATATTCAGGTGAAGGACTCTGTTATATGATAGTTCGTCATCAATAAATCAGCATAACTTTCACTCCTTTCTTCATGAAACTTTTATAGCAAAACAGTTTTATGGAACCATGTACTTTTACCGAAGTACACTTTTTTGAAATATTAATTTATTCTGTTTTCTTTGCAATTCAAAATTTTATTATAATATGGTGGTTAAATTTACGAGTAAATATCATCGCAGGTTTTCTTTATTTCATTTTTTTTTTTTTTTTACCATTTGTATTAGACTATTAATTCTATTAATGTTCCATAGTTTCTCACTTTATGACTTGAGAAAAGCTTCGACTTTGTTGCTACCACTGAGACCATTCCTATAACCATATCTTGACCATTATTCATCTCATATCACGATAGCTTACACTCACAGTATTATACCACTCCCATTTCGTGCTTTCTTTCATCTTCTTCATTTTCTTCCTTTACCAGGAAATTTACCCGACTTCACACTGTTACTCTCACTCGTGTGCAAACCACCTTCGGTAAACAGCTGTACCGAAGGTGGTTTGCATATGACTTTCAAATATAAAAAATATTACTACATCCAAATTACTATATAGTATAACTTTTAAATAACGGATTCACATATGTAAAAGAAAACTAAATAGAATTATTACTCCTATATATTTCGTACAATATATCATGAGCTTCATTCAGAAGAAGTGGTAACAATATTTAAATTATTTTGAATACAAGAGCGAGTTATCATACAACATGCGTATAATATCACTGTCTCAGTCGCGGCTGTACAGTAGGGGGGAAAACACTCACATTTCAGAGACATATGTATAGATGTATAATTAATTTATGAATTAAAAATTATAAAGAATTAGCTTAGAGAAGGCATACAATCTGTCCGATTAAGATTAGGATAGTGATGTAGGGCTTCACACGATTCGAAAAATAAACGATCAAATTTGAACTTACTGCAGTGTAGCAATTGTGCGTGCGCGATGTACAAGGCTTTGTATACTACCTGTTTTTTTTTTTTTTTTGTGAATGATAATGATGAAAGAGGTGTGGATACATCTACCTGTAAAGGATAGCTTCATCTACTATCAAAAGCCTTGTGCACGAAGCACGCACAGTTTGCGCTTCTGAGTCTCTTCTATTAGAAGAATTAAATAAAATAAAATTTACTCTATTACGTAATGGATACAGTGACCTTGATACAGAAAATATTTGATAATTATTACTATTATTATTACTATTATTACGGGCAACTCCAGGGAGTCATTAGACTCACCGAGGGAGGCCCCAAATCATATTCATCACAACTATCTGACATTCATACAGTATCTATCATACCTCGCCTTAAACTCATTCACTGTCACAGCATCCACTACAGACTCAGGGAGCGCATTCCACTCATTCACTACTCTAAAAGTAAAGAACCCAGCTCTAACACCTTTACTAACCACACTTTTGCCCAGTTTCCATGGATGTCCCCTAGTCCTCCCACAACCAGCCCTGTTCTCAAAAATATCTTCTGAATTAATTTTATAGAAACCCTTCAGTAATTTGAATGTCTCAATCATATCTCCCCTCCTCCGCCTATCAACCAATTTTTGCAACCCACAAATCCTCAACCTGTTCTCATACGGTTCATTCCACAGACCTGCTATCATCTTGGTCACTCGCCTCTGGATCCTCTCCACATCCTCCCCATCAAGAAGAAACCTAGGTGACCAAATCTGAGCACAGTAGTCTAGATGGGGTCTTATCAAGGCTCGATAGAGAGGAACAATAACCTGCTTGTCTCTGCTTGTCAACGTATTCTTCAGCAACCAAGTGATTTGATGAGCTGTTTTGGTCACTTTTGCAATGTGTCCCCTAAATTTCAATTCCTTATCCACCAACACTCCTAAATCTCGTGCCTCATCAATTTCCTGGAGCAGGGTTCCACCAATGCAGTAAACTGCCGCCAATCTTTTCACCCCAAAATGCATAACCTTACATTTTGCCACATTAAACTGACATCCATTCTCCTTAGCCCAGACCTCCAATCTATCCAAATCATCCTGCAAAATTTTGACGTCATCTGCATTCACTATTGCCCTACCCAACTTCGCATCATCCGCAAACAAATGAACTGTTCCTCTCAGATCATTTCCTATATCATTTATGAACAAATTAAACAGCAGTGGTCCAAGAACAGATCCTTGTGGCACACCACTAGTCACAGGCCGTCTTGTGGACTCTACTCCCGAGTAAACTACTCTCTGATATCTCTCCGTCAACCACCCTCTTATCCATCTCACCAACCCTATGTCCATTCCCATATGCTGCAATTTACTGATTAGAATTCCATGTGGAATCCTGTCAAAGGCCTTGGCAAGGTCCAGTAGAATCACCGTAAACCCATTACCCTTATCCAGTTCAGCCGTCACTGTGTTATAATACGTGAGCAAGTTACTGAGGCATGACCTACCCTTCACAAAACCATGCTGTCCCTGATACAGTATCCCATTTTCTTCAATCCAATCTTGTATTTTCCTTTTGACTATTTTCTCTAAGACCTTGACAATGATTCCTGATATGCTAATCGGTCGGTAATTTACAACAGCAGTCTTGGAACCACCTTTATGCAGTGGAACTATTTTCCCCTCTTTCCACCTGCTCGGGACTAACCCAGACCCGAGACTCAAATTAAACAAAATGGTCAAGGGTACTGACAATTCTTTAGCTGCTTCTCGTACAACACGAGCTGGTATACCATCCAATCCCACAGATGTATTGACATTGTTATGCAATAGACTACTCACCTCCACTTCATTAACCACAATTCCCGTATAATCTACTGGTTTATTCGTTTCTGCAATGTCACCACCTGGATGATATACTTTTGCAAAGTGCTCACTCAGTAACTCAACTATCTCAACTGATTCAGTTACCTCCCTACCATCGGCATTCTTTAAAATCAATCTGCCATGTACATTTTTCCTTTTACTTGCTACATATCTAAAAAACTGTTTAGGATTCTCTTTAGCCTGCTTGGCCAATGTTCTTTCGTAATCCTTTTTTGCTTTTCTTACCACACTCGTCACCCTTCTGGCCTGCGCTTTATACCGTTCATGTGCCTGCCGGTCACCCTTCTCCTTAAATTCCCTCCATAGTTGTTTCTTTTTTTGCAACTCAAGCTTAATGGTGTTATTCATCCATTTAACCCCTACTTGATTTATTATTCGGACTCTAGGTATACAGTCAGCCATTGCTTCATGCAAGCACTTCTTAACTACCTCCCATGCACTATCAACTTCTAGTCCTTGCAGTTGTACATGCCATGGCACTGAACCAATCAAACTCCTAAGCTTGTCATACGTTCCCGCCCGATAATTCCACATGTACCCTGTCTTAATTGAAAATTCTACACCTTTAGCCACCTCCCAAGTTAAGACCCTATGATCACTCTCACCGATTGGTGGCAATGTGGTCATATTTGTTACAGCCAAATCCTCAGATGTAATTACTAGGTCAAGCACTCTCTGACCCCTAGTATTTTCCATTACATGCTGTCGCAGATAGTTATCCCTTAATAACCGCATAAAATCCAGTTCCTTCCTCCCGTGTGTCCTCTCCGCACTCCAATCAATGCGACCATAGTTGAAATCTCCCATAATAATCACCCTCCTTCCACCCATTTCTTCTATTTGCTTGTGCATACTGTCACCACCATCTTTTCCATCACCTGGTCTATAGCAGCACCCAATTGTATATTTAGTTCTGCTAGCCACAATCTCACACCAAATGGCCTCAAATGTGCTCTTTTCTCTATCCTGCAATTCAACTTCTATTCTCCTTGGCTGGAGCTCATCAGCTATCATCAACAATACTCCTCCCCCCATTTTATTCTCTCTGTCATTCCTGAACACACTATACCCATCACATTCAATCCCACTAGTTATATCATCTACAGTCAGCCATGTTTCACTAATACCTATAACCTGTGGTCTGGAAGTGCCAACCATGGCCAAAAACTCTTCCTTCTTGTTCCTAATACTCCTAGTATTAGTGTACATGAATTTAAGACCCCCATTAGCCCCAACCCTACCTTGATGCCTTATATTAACTATCCCACTCTGATTTGTTGTCCTTATTTGCTCTGGCATATTATATTCATTCTTACATTCAACTGCCTCCATAAGGACTGTATCTCTACCCCCCCCCCTAACAAATCTAGTTTCCCTGAATTTGCACATCCACTACATTCAGCAACACTTTCTCAAGTCTTCTTACACCGTAACCATTCAAATGCAAGCCATCCATCTTATATAGATCCTTTCGCCCATCAAACTCACTCCACACATCCCTCTTCCAGATTGCCATCTGATGTTAAAAGGATCAGCATACTCTACCTTAATGGAACATCTGAACAAATAGCAAGGACCCTTCGCAGATATTTTTTTTGTATTCCACCTTCAAACTAGTCCGGAAGTTCTCATCTTTCCTGCCGTCTATCAAAGA
This sequence comes from Typopeltis vanoorti, assembly GCF_054136105.1. Classification (NCBI taxonomy): domain Eukaryota; kingdom Metazoa; phylum Arthropoda; class Arachnida; order Uropygi; family Thelyphonidae; genus Typopeltis; species Typopeltis vanoorti. Next base: position 60,515,247 of record NC_143567.1, on the reverse strand, counting down.
CGTTAGCACCTCTATCCCTGCTTGGTGTTTATCAAATACCCTGTTCCTGTCATCTTTGCTGACCGCCATTCTGCTCTTATTAGAATCCAAGAAAATCAAGATTATATAAGATTTTTGGAAACTGAAGGTTCAAACCTGGCTTCTCATGTCAACGACACTAGACATAGAGTTCATTGGAACCATAACCATATGCCACACTACAGTATGTTTTTCGAATCTACAGTGTCTATTTTTCGAATCGTGTTAAGTCCTACGCAAGCGTCCGAATCTTAATCGGGCAGATTATATGCCTATCTCAAAGTTTTGGGACATGATTGCTGTTAATTGTTTATAATTAAAAAAAAAACTAATCAATTAATTATATATCTACACCCATCTCTGAACTCTAATAGTGTTTCCTTCTACTTGAACAGCTGCGACCAAAACACGTGATATGATAGCTGTATGATGACCCGCTCTTGTACTCAGAATTTATATGTTGTTACCAGTTCTTCTGCCCTCTCCCTGAACGAAGCTCATGACATATTGAGCGAAATATATAGGAATAATAAATTCTATTTAGTTTTCTATTACATCTGTGAATCCGTTATTTCAAAAATTATACTATCCAAATACTTAATATTCCTCTTCCAACATATACTAGTTATTATACCATTCATAACCATTCACTCTTATTCGGAGCTCTCAAAACTTTCCAAAATATTTCGAGTATTAAACCTAATCAGATAGCATCTATGGGAATAGATTTAGAAAGCACCATATCGTTTCAGATTATGAAAATTAACTCATACTTTTCTGTAGATATTCACATGAAGGACTCTAGTATATGGTAGGTGTTTGTAGAATAAATCACCAAACTTTCCACTCTTTCTCCATGGAACAGGGAGAAGAGAATATCTTTAAAGAGATATTCTCAAACGTGTTTTAATACCATAGTTTTTTTATACTACTTGCTTTTGTTGAAATGCTTATTTCCCTTTTAATGAAGCGATCTGACAATGTGATCAGTCTTAAAAGGATTTGTTATTTCTTTTAACATAATATTTCATATATCAACTTTTACGCATTAGTCTGATTTATTTTAAAAAACTTTAGTTTAAAAATATTAAAAACATAATAAGGGTTTATCTACATTTGATAATTTAATACATTTTTATAAAATTTAGTTATGAAAATGTATTAAATTATCAAATGTAGATAAACCATTATTATGTTTTTTTCTTTAAATATTATTTAAAGAAAAAGAAAGGGAACGATAAAAATGTTCTGAAGATAAGGGAAACGCAATGAGTATATTTTCAGGATGGAAGCGCCATTATAGAGTTCAGAAACCAAAGGTTTGAGGTATTTCTCATCTGAAAACATAGAATAATTCTGAATGCGCTGTAGCCGCCTTTGAGATCTTATGTGAATTGCATCTGCACAGAGATAAAGTAATGTTGGCCAGGGAAATCCGCTGAATCCTATCGAATCCACACCCATATGGAATATTCTAAATGGGTGTGGATTCTGTGCTACACAGTGAAAAGGATTGAACACGTTATTGATAATCAGTCCCACATCTCTTGTCTAGATAGTGTTTGTGATGAACATTTTTGAAACTCTGAGAGATTTTACACTTTATTGCTTATTAAGACAAGATTTTGCGAAAATGTCAGGTGGCTAATGACTATTGGTGCAAGGAAGCAAACTACCAAATAGTTTGCATCCAAAATTTGGAAATATGAGTTGTTTCTTTTTACTTAAAGTTTAATGCAGGCGCTGTTGGAAAGCTTCAATATATAAATGACAAGATTTTGCGAAAATCTTGATGATTTTCGCAAAATGTTGATCTATTCAACAAACTATACAGAGACAAACAAAGTTTATTTTTACAATATCACATGGGACTTAACCGAAGTAAACAATCGAATGTAATGTGCTTTGGAATATTTAAGCTACAATCGAGTTTTTACAGTACCATATGACTGGTTACGTAGCAAACAAATGTTTTGTACGAAAATTCATTTCTGCGCATAAAAACCGTTCACCGTTTCACTTTAGATTCTGGAGGCAAGCTTTAAGCCTGCTCTCGCTGCAAAATTGTAAAATTGTAAACAGCCGGCAATATACAATTTTTAAAAAATTTTTATTTGGTGTATCCGGCCTTATTTATTTTAATATTGATCATTCTAAGAATTTTTTGTTTTTATGATAAAAATTTTGTTTCTTAAAAATGAACTTATGACCCGTGCCCCGTTCGTAGCGACGCCCGCATGCACCGCATGCTCTGCATGCCCGCTTCTGCCGGCCCTGACAGAAGTACAACATCATCTCACAAAACGAATACGGCTTTCAGAAAACAAAAAGCACTACCACTTTATTAGAAGACTTCGCTGAGACAATAAACAAAACTCTCGACAAAAACAAGTACGCCGTCCTTATACTGCTTGACTTAACCAAAGCATTTGATACACTTGAACATGACATACTACTCACCAAATTATACTCAATAGGTATAAGAGGAACACTGCATACATGGTTCAGGAACTACCTTTCAAGTAGAACACAAGTAACAAAAATAGGTACATGTCACAGCCGGGGTATACAAATAAAACATGGTGTTCCTCAAGGTGGCATATTATCACCCACTCTATTCAACATATACATTGACCATGTTCATAACATAGCCATAAGAAGCCAAATATTTCAGTACGCAGATGACACCGCACTACTAGCAATCCACACACACATCAACATGGCTCTCTGCAAAGCACAACAAGACTTAAATGAAATCACAACATACCTCTACCAAAACGCAATTCTAATCAATGGCACCAAAACACAGATGTTGATAATACACCAACAAATATACCAACAAAGTTAATATGCCATTAACACTAATATACATATCACAAATCACCAGCGTCCAATGCCTACACCCCATGCATAAACAGTAACAACATAAGTAGCGAAGGCTAAATCCCACTCTCTTCATAAAGATAACCCAAGCTTCGAAGTAGGTGGGATTAACTTGCCTCACTCATCTACACAAAATATTATAATCAAAGAATGCAAATTATGTAACAAAACAGTCAGTAAAGTATATAACAATAAAGAAGATACTGATTATTATGTGATAATATCATTAATATAATATTGCTATGTAACATGAAAAAATAATGTAATAAATTATTCTTATTATTAAAAAATTATGTAAATAATGAGTGTACGTTGTATGTTTGTGCGAAATAGGAAATATAATATTTTAATTGCACATGTGTAAATACTGTTGTATAATCACACTTTCTCAAACTTTGAAGAAAAAAAAATAGTAAACTACAACATGTAATATTATATAACTTTTGTAACTCTAAACTATATGATTGTAAATTACTACTGTGATTGTTATTTTAAAAATAGCGAAAAAAAACAACTACGTTATCATTATTATTATTGAAATCTCATTATATGTAGCACTTAGTGCTGAACCTTGTAAAATAATATACTGAATGTTACTCAAGATGATCATTGTATATATGTAAATATTTGAGAGATCAATAAAAAAAAAAAAATAATAATAATAATAATATTATTATTATTATTATTATTATTATTATTATTATTATTGCAACAGTATTAGTTGATTCCAGAGTGAGTGTAGCAGGCCCATCTTTAATGCTACAGTTAATGAATACAATACCAGCACCAGTGTATAGTATGGAATCCACGAACAGGTTATACTCCATCAGTCCACTCTTATAACATCATCATCAATAGCTTTTAACAGGCACTTAAGCGCCCATGGCCTTCCAAGTATCCTTGGAAGGCCATGGACTTCTCAACCGTAATATGAGGATAAGGTGGTTAGCCCCTATGGCTCCCAGGGTGTCCTATGTCTGTAGATGCATGTGTTCTACTGGCCGGTTTGCTTGTTCTGAGGGACGAAAAACCCTAGTTTCCGAGTGAAAAAACCCTCTACTTCCGTACGAGACCAGCTAACTCACCTTTAGCTGAAAGAGACCAGATAAAGGTTCCTCATCATGAAATCGAACCCAGGTCTTTCCGACCAAATATCCTTCATCTATACCGACTGAATTACGCAGGCTTCCACTCTTATAACCACCGCCATTAAATTACTTTCATTTCTGAACTGAGTTGGCTGAGTAGTGGCATCTCTCCTCTTCTCAAGTTGTGTACAAATCCTCTTTAAGTGATAGGTGATTATTATATCCCAACGGGAAACCACTTCAGATCTCCTTGTTTATTCGGAGGATTGTAGTGGCTTCAAAAATTATTTTCATGTTTGGTGACTAGAGGAATGTTTCTCGAATATCTATTCCTTAATCCATGCATGATACTAAATGTGCTTTTGGGTTAAAACCTCACGTGGGTGTGATTGGCATAACAAAATTTACTTGCCTCTGCACCCTTTCTAGGACTTCCATATTACCACAGAAAAGTAGGTTCCCACATCTATACATATTGGCATAATAGTTCAAGTGAAATCTCATCAAAGCCTTATTCAAAGAAACAGTCACTTCTCTATTCTACTTATAATGATCTCTTCAATAGTAGCAATCCTTTAAGTCATCTTCTTCACCACCATTGCAATATACTCTTGGAATTTCAATGAGCTGTAAATTATCATTTCAAGATCAATTGAAGTTCACAAACACGGAACGTAGCTTTCTTCCTCTGAATTCCAAAGTGTAAAACGTTATATTTAGCTACATTTAGATTATGAATTTCTCCGACTTATTTGCCTATGTCGCGAGTCAATTCAAATCCTGGAGAGTCGTATTTCTAGTACCTCTCCCCAGATTTTCGTTATCAGCAAATCACTGAATATACTCCCAAGATTATTTAAGATATATTTTACATATAGAAAAAAAATCAGCTAACGCCTTTTATTCCCGTATAGGGAGTTGGCAAGGCTGTTTTAACCCTATCTAAATTTTGGAGACTGAGTGGGCAGTTCAATCTCCACTCGTAGTCAATCAGAGATAGCTGGCCGAAGGCTAACACTAAATTAAGCGGCCCGCAGTGAAGAAACAGTTCAACAAGTGCCGACATTTCGTGGTCCCTAACCTTAACATGCTGTTTTTAATTTCTGGAATAGTGTGAGTTCTAAGGTCGATTTTTCTCGAGTTTACGAGACGAAAAACCCAAGTTTTCGGGAAGAAAAAACCAGTTTGCCCGTGTCAGAGATCGTCTAACTCGGGAATCGGTCGAAAAAAGGCTTGGAAAAAGTTCCTCTAGTCGGCGACTAGCTTGAACTTGTCTATCATCGGGCGGTTTAGCGCTAAGGAGTGCAAATACCACTTCCACTGAGCTACATAGGCCCTTTTTACATTTAGGTTGGCGAGAAATGGCTGAGTACAGAGCCTTGTAGTATACACCATTTTTCACTCTCTCTTTCTTTCTTTCCCGGCATTGCTCTAGCATACACTACTCTGATATCTTTATCTTAACTAGTCTTCTATATAATTTCTCTCCACAATCTGTCGCACTTTAAACATGCTCGTAATTCCATGCCGCCTGTCAGACATTTGAGAGCTTGCCATATGGCAATCTGCCAGAATATTTCTTCTGCAACTACTTTTTTTCTGCAACTCCCTAATAACCGTATTCATCAATTTCACTTTCACTTTATTTATCCTTCTAACATTAAGAATACAATTCCTCACTACTGAGATTTCAAAAGTGGTTTAACTGCCTCCGGAATACGATAATTTTTCTTTCTCCTCTAATTGCTATCAGCTATACTTTTTGAAATCTGTCATGATCTTCTTTATAATTTTATATATCCTTTATAGTTCATACATTTACATGTATACTCATCTCTCTCTGATAAGAACCATATAATAGCTCTTTTCCTCTAGAAGAAAAGCTGGCACCTCGTCCACAATAACATTTTCTAATTGCGTAATCAAGTTCCAACTTCTCAGTCCTATTGTTCCATCCATCGTAGACTGTCAAATATAATTATCTCTCTTTATTCCTATTATTTGATTCTTCCTTCCATTCTATATTGACATATCTGAAATTTCTCATAATGATTACTGTTTACTTTTATTTCGCTCTACGTTTTGTGGTTGTATAGTAACATCGCACTTTTTATTTTATCATGCTTACTCCCCACCCCCATTTTATACTTATCTCATCTCTACGATGTATATAGCTTATTCTCGGATATGTTGCATTCTTCCATTTATATTCGACTGCAGTGTCAATCACAGTCAATTATACTCGCATTTATCTACTACCAATAATTTTTGGACATGTTGAATCTACTTCAGTGACAGATTCAATTCCCCTTATTATAATGCTCCTACCATTTTATACAAACAGAGCAATGTATCACTGGAATGTATTAGTCCAAATATCATTAGTATTAGGTAAATATGTTTGACGACATGCTATCTTCCCTTCTTTCTCCACTTCTTGGCTATCTTCTCTTCTATCTTCCGACTACTTTGGTTTTGCTGGTTCACATTCACTCCACTGCCAAACGCAGCCTTTGTACATTTCCGTACTCTGTTCAAACACAATCCATCCTTTACACACATAGATCCTTTTCCTCACCAAACACAGTCCAAGCATCCATATACTCAAGCTACCTTCGCACACATCATTTCATACATCATCATTCCATCAACTCCATACTGTCAAAATTTGGCAACAGAAATATGTTGGCAAAATCTGATAGTCTTCAAAAGAAGTGGGTTTAGTTGCTTGGTGCCAACAAAATTCTACTCCTTTTATTCTTCTGTTGCAGCATGCATAATACTTTTCTCAAATTCTTGCCATATAATTTGTATTGTCTCTCAGATTATTTGTTCCTACCACAACCATTTCTCCCGCATCTACACTCACCTTCATAGAGAGTCATTCCACCGATCATCAAGCAAACATTTTTTGTGCACATTCCTCTTGCACAAACTTTCTTTACTGTCCTACCTTTACACAGTGTTACAGACCACTCATTATTTCCACATTTCATATCTGTAGTTCTTTCATCTCGCATATTCTTACACCTGTTTATCTGTCCTTCGTTTCCCACATTGTAATCCCTGCTGCTCATTCATTCCACATATTCGTAAGCCTATCCGTCATTCTTTTGATCTTCCTATAATTCATTCGCCTGTAACTTAATCCATCTTTGCCTCTCTCTCTCTCCATTTTTGCTAGTTACTCGCTTGCATTCATTCAACCCATCCTTATCCCCTCTTATGTCTCATCTCACTACCATCTAACATCCAAATTTCCTATACCACGCTCTTATTCTTCCCTAGTATGCTGCATGGCTTCTTTTAGCAAGTAGGAAGACACTCTTTCAGTTGAATTCCCTTGTCCGCAACCAACAGATAACCGCTGATGACGAAATTGCTACTTCTCTGCAATCCTACTTGGAATTACCTTTTGTCTTTACAAGTAAATGGTTGCATAGATATAAATGGTTTTATTTTCTATAGAACCCCCTCCTCTTTTAGAGTTTCTATGATACACATACGGTCAAGCCTGCTTTAAATCTACTCTTCTGATATCAAAATTTAGACTGCTTCATAATTCTAAGTAAAGATGCAACGTAAGCCTCTCCTGATCTGCTGCAGTGGTATTGACATACAACCAAGCCACTCCAAATCAAGATGCCGATATTTGTTTCAGCATATTCCCTCAAAACGGGAAAAAATGCTGACCATAAATATTCAAGTTCTGTTTTTGTTATCTCCAAAAATGGTGTCCATTAAGCGTTACACCAAAAATTATATAGAAAAAAAACAAAAGTAATACTAGTTGAGAAACTAGTTGGTATATTAAATGAACATTTCAATACTAATGAAGAGAACGTAGTAATCATACTTTATTCATTAATTAAAATAATAAATTGCGTTAACAGTGATTACCATAAATCACATGATAACCAGTAAGCTGTTTTTTCGCCCGAGAGAGAGAGATGAAATTGGTAGACAAAAATTTTTTCTATTATCTCTTCCCTCTGTCAGCTTTACCGATACGCTTTATTTTATATTGAGACTCTCGGGAAGAAGTAGGGAGACACCCTTTCAGTTCATATCCTTGTATGCAACCATCCGATAACCACATGCAATTTACTTCGATACAATACTACTTGGTATTCAGATGATAATGGTTTAGCTGCTGCTTACTCCCCCCCCTCCCCCCAACAGCGAATGCCATTTCTTTGAATGGTTATGGATGCAAGGGAATTCTACGGTGTTTTTATGTACTTGCACGCTTCATCCAATCTTAATACTGTATTTCAGACTCAAAACAAACTATCGTTTGACATGTAAGAGCTTATTTTAAACGGTTATTTATTTATAAAATATATAATCGTTAACTATCGCTTGGTATTGCTGGCTTTAAAATTAACTTATTGTTTTTATTTAACATCTCAATACGGAAGAAGTTAGACGAACGTACAAGTCTAATTTAAAAAAAAGCAACTTATTTCTAGATTTTTTTTGAGACAAAAATTAATTATAATCTATCGTTTAAACCAAATGGCTTAAAAGTATCCAAATGGTAAGCTTACCTGAATATCGTTTAAATAAGTAATGCAAATTTCAGCTTTCGGATATAAATGAAAAGTAAACACAAATAAACAATGAACAGTATGAGTAACAGGAAGGATACCGACTTCAACAGAAATGCAGCTAGAAGGAAGTAAAAAACTTTTCCTGTTTCCTTTAGACAGTAAGATCTACATTTTGGATCGATATAAAAATGTAATAAGTATGAAGGATGGAAGTATTTGAAGTATGGAACTCTATTATTAAAAAAAAAAAAAAACGTTTATAATAATTATAAGCGTTTTTTTTTTTTTAAATCGTTTAACTCATTGAACGATGCTAAACTAATCAAGCAGTCCATTTAAACTTGTTACATTGGCCAGCAATGATACTATTCTCGAAAAAATAAATAAATAAAACTAGGTACGACACCTCATGATTATTACAGTAGTATTTTTTTAATTTTTTAAATCTCTAATGCATTTTCATTCCCAAAGGGAATAAGGGACCCTCCTTTAGTTTTAAATTCAGGAAATCCTTAAGTAGCCGGTCTTTATCTCTCACCGTCGCGAAGTTGAATATAATCCTACGACATGCCTAGAGTTAATTCCTTAAAAAAAAGGAGAAAAAAAAAACATTTTTTCATATTTAAATTTCCATAGCATTCATCCTGATGTCTTCTTGAATAAAAACTACACCGATCAAAGTTTGTTGTTTGGGTTGTTTTGAGTTACTGTCGAAGCATTATGTCTGTTAGCAATTTGTGTTCTGGCCTGTTTGCGTGTTTTTTGCGGGATCAAACTTCCAATTTTTCAGGAAAAAATCCTGCAACCTTCGTATGAGACCATCTAACTTATCTTCAACTGAAAGGCTCCCATAATTCGATAACTAAACTACACTAAATATTTATTAAATTATTTATTTCGTTCTAGAAAACATCAATATGAATGCGGGGAAAAAAAAAAAAATTAAAAGATGCCAATAACATATAGCCTAAGTACCTACTGAGAGGTTGTTTTCCAAAATTGAAAATAATAATATATATATATATTTAAGATTAATGATGTCATATTTTTTTTATCATTACCGTTTTATTAATAGAAAACGGCACTGCATATAAAATAAACTGCGAGCATGTTAATTAGAATTTTTTATTTTATTAGAAATAATTTGATATTTCTCATCCCATCTAGGTATTATGTCCAGTATGGCCTGTTACTACTAACTTGGCTTCTTATAAACGTAATATAAGGTTTCTCTCGTCTTTGACGAGATTCGCATCTTAGGATTTTTCAACCATAAAACATGTGGCAAACCTCAAATAGATAACGGATATATGTTTTTCTTTCTTTCTTTCTTTCTTTTTTTAAACAGAAAGTACACCCAAACTAAGCAGTAACCTCTTCTGAATATCCAAAAAATGCCTCGTGTATGCGATAAGAAAAAGTACGTCTTCTCTGTAATAAAATAATAAAAATAATTGTGACACTTATAGATCATCAAGGCCCGCAACCTTGAGGACCTGGAAGTAACCACCACCTATCCAGATTACTTTTTGTAACATTGGCCGTGACAGGCTATTGAGCCTAACACGGGATGGTAGATGGGAATGGTAGTCTTGTGTGTAAATTAAGTGAGTTTGCTTGTCCAGTTTGTCTGATCGGAGGCGAAAAACATCCAGCCATTGTATGAGACCGACTATATATTTATTATATAGTCGGCCTCATACGATGAGTCTCAAAAGCCCTGATCTTTCTGAAAAAGGGCTCGTCTAAATAGACCTAGCTACGGAAACTCTACTCCCACTTTCTAACTTTCGTAGATATCCTCTATCTCTCTTTTGCAACACTTTTTTGAGAATCTGAAATCCATCATTATAAATTTTGATGAAAAAAAAAAGCATGGCGTTTTTGTTATTTTGAATTTTATAAATTCATATGCGGTTTTATTTCACGACCTTCTGCGTGAAAAATAACATTCTATTTTATTTTGTGTACTGGAGAAAATATGTTCTCGTCTTTTGTATACTCCTGGTTTATAGTTGCTAACATTCTATTTTATTTTGTGTACTGGGGAAAATATGTTCTAGTCTTTTGTATACTCCTGGTTTATAGTTGCGCTCTTGAATTCTACTGAATAACTCCTCGTAAATATATATATATATATATATATATATATTTTTCTATTTTAATAAATGTAGACAAGTCTCTCTCTCTCTCTCTCTCTCTCTTAAAATAACATATAACTAATTATATGTTATTTTAAAAAATAAAATAAGATTTACAAAAAATAGTTCACCCTCACCACGAACACGCGCCAATAATAAAAGTTTCGTATCTCACAGAAATAACGCGCGCAAGCATACGATACACTGTTCGTTTGAGCAGTGTCGGAATGACTGGTAACGTGCAATCACAAGCGCAAACGAATATCGGCGAGACTGGCTGCGATTGGTCGAACGTGATAATATCAACACTGCGTTAGATCGCAATGTATTTGTTTAGTAATCTAAAGCGTTAATCGAACAATTCCAATTATTAACTATCCAATCACTGTCGAAACATAAACTGTAACCTTTAACATGTTGTATTGCATTTATATAATGTTGTAAGCATTGTTATTATTTATAAACACAAACAAAATTTAAATTTTTAATTTTTTCCTTGGGGGTACTTCAGTGTCGCAGTGCTTATGTACGGGCCGCACTGGTAATGGGTGAGGAAGTTGGCTAAAGGAGTATGGCAATACAGTAATACTAATAGTAATCAGCTCTATATTATAAGCTAGTAATTAACTGACATGAATATTTAATGATTATTTCTGTTTAATTAAGAGGCCGGTCATAAAAGTATAACATTTAAAAATAAAAAGTGAGATGTTACGAGTGGAAGAAAAGCTAAAAAAAGGTCTTCTTCTCCCTTTCACGCATTAGGCTTATTGGCCTGTTGCGGGGCTGTCTTAAGCCCTTCCAAGCCGTATCCGTCCCGATGATAAGGTGGCTAGCCCTGTGCCTCCCGGTGTTTGTTTCCTATGTCTGTTGATGCGTGTGTTCACGGGGCCGGTTTGTCTGCTTGCGGAAGGAAAAACCCTGCTGTCCACGCCCAAGACCGGCTAACTTGGCTATGTCTGAGAAAGATCCTTAAGCTCCTCACGTTAGTGACGGAAATCGAACCCAGGAGACACTCCTTTCCCAGGCATATGGTTGCGAACCCGCAGAAATTTTTCTTCCTATCACTCACTCTCTCTCTCTCTCTCTCTCTCTCTCTCTCTCTCTCTCTCTCTCTCACACACACACACACACACACACACACACTGTATTTTAATCAATTACTAACGAATAACAATACGTTTTGAATACGAAAAACACCATGGAAATCAGTAATTGCAAAATGCGTTTATCTTTCCAGGCCTAACAAGATCATATCGGGGTCTGAATCTGAAGCGCGAGATAGTATTGTGTCATCACTAATAAATTTATAAAATTTAAAATCACTTATACATTTTATAGATTTAGCTTGGCAACGTTCACAAATTAAAAAAACAACAACAACTAAATATCTAGAAATCTGGATTTTGGAAGGCATGCCTGTTGACTAAGTCTAAGGAATTACCAGATAATATTACATATTATAAGTTATTAAATTCAACAATGCTTTCTTTTCATGAAGCTGAATTGAATGATCATCGAGATTATTATCTTTCTGTCAATAATTCAAACGGAACCTTTTTATTTTATTTATTTACATCTTGAGAGTAAACTCTAACCATACATTCCTAATCCTAATCCTGTGGCTTCCTCTCTTTCAGAGGGTTGTTGCAGCTGATTACTAGGGAGATAATGAGGCAAGGTGGTTTCCAGTTGCCTTCCTTGCCGCAAGTACAGTATTTATGATTGTAGCCGTGTGTGTGTGTGTGTGTGTTCATAGGACAAGTTTGTCTGTCTTGAGGAATGAAAAACCCGAGTTACGAGAAAAAAATCCTCCACCTCCGTATGAAACCGGTAACCGACCTTTAGTTAAAGGTTCCTCACGTCATGGACGGGAATCGAACCCAGACAGTACAGATGAAGACCAGAGGGCTTTGTCTGTACCGACTGAGCTACGGAGGTTTACAACCAGTGGTGAGCTATGGAAATTTTAACAAAGGGCTCGCATCGTCGAGCAAAAAAAAAAAAAAAAAAAAAAAAAAAAAGGAAAAAAAAAAGGCCTAACTTAGCCCTTATAATACTTATATTGCGATTTTGTAGAGCTTCTGACAGATATGATAATTCCTGTAGGATATCAATCATTAATGCTAGATCTTTTCAAAATCAAGAAGTCGGTTTAAAAAGCCCTTATATTTATCGTTTGATGCCAAATAAAGCTGGGTAATTTCTCAACAAAGCAAGAGCCGTTCGTAAACTGCAAGCTGCCGATCGTGGTCCCAAAACACGGCCGATCCTTAAAATTTCAATACCAAGGTCTTTTGCAATCGTATTTAATTCTCGTTGATTTTTTGGTTATTGATGATAAAAATCATATAATTTATCCATAAGTATTTCAAAATGATTTATTTCTTTAATGTTTTTTTATCGAATCATCTAATGCTAAGTGTAAACGATGAGCGCAATGCCAAATCACGACGTTTGGGAAATTTTTGTACAAGTTTGATTGCAACACCTGATTTGTTTCCTAACATTGGCCTCGCCTACTCCCTATACAGGAATAAAAAGGCGTTAGCTGATTTTTTTTTATTTTATTATTATTTTTTTTTTTTACACTAGTTCCATCAGAACAAATGCAATGAAATGATTTGTAGTTATCAGAAAATCCTGTGAATTTAAAGTAGCATGTATACATACCATGATAGTATTTTCTAGTTCTACAAGATTATTAAACAAGAAGAACAAGGGGCTCGCAAATTTGAGAAAAATTTAACAAAGGGATCGCGCGAGCCCCCGCGAACCCCTTATAGCTCACCACTGCTTACAACCATACATTACATGGGTATTTTTTTTAAAAAAAAAACATGCACTGACAAATTTTTTATTTAATTAGATTTCAAGCTTCTTTTTCAACCATAAATTATCAACCTAATGCTAATTCTTATTCTTTTATGGTGTTTTGTGGGTTAGTTTCTTATTATCATAATGTTCTCGTTACGTTAATAGTAAAACAAAATTTTAAATTCGTACTGATTGATATTGGACCATAAAATCTGACATTTTAATTTTTATACTGATGATACCCTTGATACAGGGCCAAAATTTTTATATAAAAGAAATCAATTGAGGTACGTTTTTTATTTTATTTATTTATTATTTATTCTTTCTTTTTTTTCTCTCTTTTATTTGTTAAATTCCATTCATCCAATATGGAAGTATCAATATAAATTCGAAATATTTTACTAATAAAAATTATTTAAACCAGCAATAAGTTACATGGGCATCTTCTGGTGTACATCATAAATTTAAAATTGTGTAGAATTCCGTTTTGATATGTTCTCTAAAATAGTCCGAATGAAACAAAAATTGGGATAGATCTGACATCGAATGTAATAGGTGCTTAAACATTTGGCGAAATGCACTTAAAAATGTCATAATACTCTCTATGCTAATATTTTCAATATAGTGACTAAAATACACTATAAACTTTTAAAAGAAACACTCCTCGAAAGGGAAATATATAAAGTTTTACGAACTTTACATATATAGTTCGCATCGAAGTTTTACCACAGTACCTCCATTCGATTGAGTTCTTTGAATAATGTAAATTTATAATAGATACGATAATTCTCCTGAAAACAACGGCAATGTCGACAGTCAAAAATGATCATTATCATTGATCATTTGATATTCAGAGTTTTATATATTTCCCTTTAATTTTTGTAGAATCCCGAGTCTTTCTTTAGGCCCTAAACTCTCACCTTTCTTTTTACGGGGTTTTGGTTGCATGGTGACTGTTATTCTGACGTTTTAAAATGATCGTGACATTGCGGTGCTGCCACCTGTTATCACAAAGTTCAATCAACGAATAACAAAATTTCGCAATCACTGAATTATAATAACTACCATAGTGGAAAGAAAGGCCTGAATCGTAGAAGCGTAAGTGTGATAATGAGTATTGTGCAAATACTATTGTCATGTTGTTTCCATTACTATGATTATTTCACATGTTCGCATTACATGAAATGAAACAACATATCAAATGAAGGAATAGCAAGAACAGCAAAGGCTTTGAAAAGGCCATGAGCTTTGAAAAGCGACTAGCGCTGGTTTATTTTTTTAACGTTTGGACGTTTTTAAATTAACAAATATCTTAAATATTTAAACTTAAAGAAATAATTGAATGTTTTATTTATTTTTTAATTTAAAAATTGAGGTGTTATAGGATGTCATATATCAGTAGTCTGTAGTCACATTAGTAAAAGTCAAAATTAACATGAGAATGCTCAGAAGAGTTTTTGTAACGAAATCTCGGTAATCCAAGTAGAAAAATATCAATCAAGAGTTTTCAGTGTTTATAGGGGGTTCAAGTTGGTAGCAAAGATTACGTAAAAAACAAAAGACTATTATTATCGGTCAGGACACAAACCAAGAGGAACTAGCAGACTCATTCAACCATGCTTTCACAAACAACATCACACAACTCAAAAAAGACAAACTACCAACGAGCAACAAAAAACTACCGACACAAAGTCAACAACAAACGATGTATTTTCCACCCGTAACAAAACGGGAACTGAAAGAAGCAATCCTACAACTAAAACCAAAGACCACTCCAGGAATAAACTAACTTTTGAAACTCGTGAACATAATATTCGACACAGGCATTATTCCACAGCAACTAAAAACTGCAGTAATTACACCAATATACAAACACGGCAAAAGAAACGATACTCAGAACTACATACCAATAGCCAGACCAGGCGCTAGGGTCTTTGACGCCCGCATGCAATTTCTATCTAAGCGCCCCTGTGACGATCCGAGAGTGTGTGGTTCTTTTACGATAATAAAAATTTAAATTATTTGAAATTTCTTAAATAAATTTTGACAGAACAGCCACACGTCGGTTCGCTAAATGTAACGAACCGGGAGTGTTGACTAGGCTGGATAATCGTTAAAAACCCGTATATTCAAAAAAATTCCCAAAAATTAAAGCAAATTTTGATAAAGCCACTTCACTTTATTCGTTGAATATAATGATACAGGGATTATAGCCTTCTCACTGACCCGAATCGCTAACAAAATTAAAATGAATTTTAATTAAAGTTAAAATTTATTTGAAATAAAGTTAAAAAATTCTTGCATTTTACAAGTTACTAAATTCTTAGTAACTTGTAATAATTTTTATAAGTGGAACTATCTTTTAGAAAAATAAAAGAAACTCAAGATAGATGAGAAAATAAGAAAAGAATTCAGAAATAATTAGAACATTTAATATAAGTATTCAAAAAATGACATCTTTACAGAATAACAGAAAATAAATTAAATTACATAAATATACTTGAAATTTATTTAATTAAAATTTTAAGGTTTTTGATTTCATATTCACAAAATTAGAAATAACGGTCTTAACGTCTAATTCCGCACATATATCATTTTCAATAGCTATTAACGCCAAACTAACAAGCCCTTTTTGTGACATGCTTGTTCTTAAGTAGGTTTTAATAAATTTTCAACTTGGAAAAGGAACGTTCACCGCTCGCTACACTAACGGTTAAGGTTAATAGTATTCTTAAAGCAATTGAAAAGTTAAGGAAAGATAAGTTATTGGACACAATAAAATTAAGAATATCGAAAGGGCTTTTGAATATTTAAATTATCCTTCCGAAAAATATCCTGGAAAGCACATAACTCGTCATATAGTTCTATTGCATTTACGTCTTTATTGTCGCAGTCCTTCAAGAGAATCTCTAAATCGTCACAATTTCTTCGTAAATCTTCGTTATTAATTTATAGTAAGCTATACAATAAATTGAAATTATCATAATTTGTTTTTAGTTGTTCAAAACGTTCTATTAACGAACACATTGCAAACGTCTAGAAGTTTATAACACACATTCACTCTAAATTTATCTTCTGGCGATTGTGGCGTTTCGTCATGATGCTCGTTGTCAAATTGTCGTGTCTTCTTTCGTCGTCGAACTTCCGTACCAGTTTTAAATTCTTGTTCTCCATTCACCTCTTCACTCAGTTCTTTTGCCGTTTTTAGAACTTTTTTAAAATTTGTATCTGATCGATACTCTTGTAAGAATATTTTTAAGTTTTCGATAGATTCTGAAGCAAGTGTAATGTTCATATTTTTGTCTTGAAGCATTTTACTCACAGGGCTTATTCTGTTAAGTAAATCATGTCCAGTTATAAGAGAGCAAATAAATTTGTAGTCCTTTATTTTAGCACATAATGTAATTTGTGCTTCATGCTGAGTTTCTTTATTAAAATCTTCTTGTGGAAAGGCTTAGACGTTGGTTATGCATTTTCACTATATTATTTAAGGAAATTACAACGTACTAGGATATACATTAAAATAAATTTTAATATATTTCTCTATTTCGGCAACGTCACGTTGCCATTTTCAAGAACTTAAGTACAAGACACGTGCACGTAGGCACAACAAACAATAAGTGAGGAAGAAGTATGAAGCTGTTATTTCTTCTAAAGATCTGATGGTGCCTTCTAGCGGGCAATGTTGGTATTCTTGGGCGATTGGGCTGAAGGTCTTCTGATGTAGGTTTCCCAAATTTGAGGAAGTCTCATGCAGCCAAATTTGTTGAGGTTTGGATCGTTTCTTAGGGCTGAAGCTGATTCTATGAAAAGCCTTTCATATCTGTATTTGCTACGATGTATTATCCTGGCTTTCTTCCACCAATACAGCCACTCTGGTCTTGCTGACCATGCGCTGGATACCTGCCATAGAATACGGTGGAAGAAATCCAGGATAATACACCGTAGAAAATACAGATATGAAAGGCTTTTCATAGAATCAGCTTCAGCCCTAAGAAACCATCCAAACCTCAACAAATTTGGCTGAATGAGACTTCCTCAAATTTGGGAAACTTACATCAGAAGACCTTCAGCCCAATCGCCCAAGAATACTAACATTGCCCGCTAGAAGGCACCATCAGATCTTTAGGAGAAATAACAGCTTCATACTTCTTCCTCACTTATTGTTTTGTTGTGCCTACGTGCACGTGTCTTGTACTTAAGTTCTTGAAAATGGCAACGTGACGTTGCCGAAATAGAGAAATATATTAAAATTTATTTTAATGTATATCCTAGTACGTTGTAATTTCCTTAAATAATATAGTGAAAATATTAAAATCTTCATTATTTAAAATTTCAAAAAGTGCATCATAAATTTCTCCTAACTGATATCGTAGAGGGCGGACTGCATTAATATTAATTTCCCCTCGCGTTTCTGCTGGCTGTTTCAATGTTAATTTTTTTACAAACTTTAAAAGGATTGCCCAACGTTTGTAAGAGAATGAAAAGAATTGTATATTCCTTGAATAATTGCAAAGAAACTAATTGTATCTGCATTCACTTTGGCTGCATCGTTAATGATTAAATTTAGAGTATGAGCAGCACATGGCGCGTAAAAAGCTCGAGGTTTTTGTTCGAAAGCAAATTTTGGAGCCCTTATTTGCCCCATTGTCATACCCTTGACCTCGCATGTATTCAATGGGAATGTTCCATTTTTCCAGTTGTTCCATTATTGTTGCACATAAACCACGTCTTGTGGAATCTGATATATCTGCAAAACCTAAAACGTTTTCCCTGATCTTGATAATTCCATTGTCACAGGAAACAAAGCGAATAATAATGGTCATTTGTTCTGTTTTACTTGCATCAGGTGTGCAGTCTAAAATTATGGAATAATATTTAGATTTTCGAATTGATAATAAAATTGTATCCCTGATTGCATTACTTAAAGTTTCCAATATTTCATTTTGACTGTCTTTACTCAAATAGTGTACCCTATTGTTTCGTTGTAGGGCACTTTCAACATGATTTTCCATAACGGGATCAAACATAGCAAGCAGTTCGACTAATTTTAAAAAATTGCCGTTATTCCTTTCATATGATTTATCAGATGATCCGCGAAAAGCTAACTTTCGACTACCAAGGAATTTTATAATTTCAATCAAGCGTTCTAAAACACCCGACCGTTGTTTCTTTTCCATTTCATACATGCTTTGAGTCTGGCAATCAATAGTAGTTTTTTTTTAAATTTTTATGAAGTTCCTTCCATTTTAAGAAATTTTTCATGTGAGTTAAACTAGTCTCATGTCTATGTAAAGTTGTACTTACATTTCTCCAATCGTTATAACCTTCTACAACACTCAGTAGGTGATTCAGTTGCTTCAGTAGGTGCGACAAGTTTGCAACAAAAGCAAAAAACAGAATTTAAAGTTTCGGAATAAATGAACCATGTTCTTGGCAAGAGCTCGGGTTTTCCATTTTTCTATTATAATACATGTAGCCAAATTTACGACTATATGTATCTCTGGGATATATTATATTTTTATTTTGAACAGGCCCCATTTCAATTAAAACAACTGGTAATTTTTCATCAATATTTCCCCATTCACCTGGATCTTCTAAATTTACAGACACTAACAATGTATTTTTCGTGGTCAACTACAACTAAATTTTGTTGTAGTTGACTAAATCCTAACTATTTTTCACTTAAATCATGTTCAATTATCTTGTTCAATAGTTGCAATAGTACTTTCATGCTAACTGGATGATGTGCACAGTTCTTCGACTCTGATTTCTGATGTTTCGAGTTGGTTGCAATCTGCATCAGAATATTTTAATATTTTATCAAATTTATTAACAGCATCAGTTTGTTTCTTAACATCTGCTTCTTACGCAGCATGACGCTTACGATTTTGTGCACCGAATAACTTTTTTTTTTAATTTTTGATTCCATTTCTATTTTATACCCACAAGAAATTATTACACAACACGACACAGAGACGAAATAATAGTCGGCACTGCGCTACTGTCAGTATCCTACTGAGATGTGTACCATATGACTGGTTAACTAGCAACAAATGTTTTGTATGAAAATTCATTTCTGCGCATGAAAATCGTTCACCGTTTCACTTTAAATAGATTGCAGTAGACACAACATTCTGCAGGCAAGCATTTAGCCTGCTCTAGCTGCAAAATTGTAAACAGTTGGCTGATCAAAGAGGCGGCAATATACTTTTTTTTTAATTTTTATTCGGTATATCCGGCCTTATTTATTTTAATATTGATCATTCTAAGAATTTTTTGTTTTTATGATAAAAATTTTGTTTCTTAAAAATTAACTTATGAACCGTTCCCTGGCGGCGGCGCCCCCATCGTAGCACCGCCCGCATGCACCCCATGCTCTGCATACCCGCTTCCGCCGGCCCTGCTCAATAGGTATAAGAGGAACACTGCATACATGGTTCAAGAACTACCTCTCAAACAGAGCACAAGTAACAAAAATAGCTACATGTCACAGTCCCAGTATACAAATAAAACACGGTGTACCTCAAGGTGCCATATTATCACCCACTCTATTCAACATATACATTAACGATATTCATAACATATCCATAAGAAGTCAAATATTTCAATACGCAGATGACACTGCACTACTAGCAATCCACACAGACATTAACCCAGCTCTCTGCAAAGCACAAGACCTAAATGAAACATCCCATACACAACATACTTCCACCGAAACGCAATTCTAATCAACGGTACCAAAACACAGATGTTGATAATACACAACCCAAGAATCATACACCCAGCATCACTATCGATACATTGTCACACATACCGCTGCATTAACAACAAAAATACCTGCCAATGTTCCGAAATCAAACCTGTAATACACAAAATACCACGGTCTCTATATAGATTCCCACCTTAAATGGACAAGACATATAGAATACCTACACAGCAAACTCCGGATCATCGCAGCAAAACTCTTCCAAGTTCAAGACATTATTCCACCCAACATAAAAAAAAAACTCCTACATCACGGTATCTGCGAATCCCTACTCAGATACGGAATAACAGTCTATGCAAAATACATCAAACAGCCACCTAACAAAATTAGAAACACTACACAGGAAAATCGTATCAACAGTGATCTGGACACCTTACACGCAACAACCAATATCCGACAAGCACATGGCGATACACAGAATTCTGAACATTAAAAACCTGAAACACTACATGACATTAACAAGGAATTACTTCAACATCACCTATCGAAACAACAGAGACACATATCGTATAACACGACCTACAACAACTCTCTACATTCCCACACCCTTCAACAACTCATACGGTTCTTTTGTGAGATCACATCAGATACCCACGCAACTCAACAACCTACCAAGAAAGTTAAAACACGTAGATAACTACAGAACATTAAAAAACGAACTCTGGAAAATATACCAGCAAAGTTAAGAAACCACTAATATACACATCACAAATCACTAGCATCCACTGCCTACATCCCATACATAAACAGCAACAACAACACAAATAGTGAAGGCTAAATCCCACTCTCTTCATAAAAGCTAACCCAAGCTTCGAAGTAGGTGGGATTAACTTGCCTCACTCATCCACAAGTAATCCTTATAAGCAAATGCAGAAATTTGAATGTATTATCATTCTTTCTCAAAAAAAACAAACAAAATCTGCATATTGTACTGAATCTTTGTAATGTATAGAAAATATGTCTCATGTATATATACGTAAATACTATGTATGATAAATCTTCTCAGTGTGAAAAAAATACTATTATTATTATTATTATTAACATTATTATATTAGTCATTCATTATACAGAAAATTCTGTACAATCTTCATTGTTAATATTCGAAGAACATGTGTTGTAAATACGTAATATAGAGGTAAAAATTGAAATTTTTAATTGAAATCCAATGTAGAAAATTAATCATATATGTAGCACTTAGTGTTGAATTTTGTAAACATTATAAGTTAGAATGTCATTGAAGGTGATAATTGTATATGTGTAAATATTTTAGAAATCAATAAAACTATATATTATTTAAAGAAAAAATTATTTTATTCACATAATTGATACACAGTCAAAACAAGATATCATATAAACAAAAATTTGACTGGTGAAACAGAACAATTCAGATTCTACCCAAGAATCTAAGAATAGTCCGTCAGGTAGCGTCGTAAAATATGAACTGTTCCAAGCAATAATGCTGTTTTTTGTAGGTCATAGTTGGTAGGGGGTGGGGTTACTTCATTGATGTTCAAGTACTGTAAATAGTTGGATAGCTATTATTATTATTATTATAGTGAAAGTTAGTTGCGCGTTAATTAAACATCAGTCACGGCAATAAATAAATAGAGCATATGGTCTCAGTACAGAGTATATTATGACAAATTCATCAAGTGTTGAATTCCATTAATATACAGTGGTGATCTAAGTTGCATGCTTTCCGGCTAGATGGACGAATGAATAATTATAATCCTGGAATTTGGTGTAGATGTGTAATGATCTGGAGCTATTTCTCCCGGTACGAACTCTCATCTTTGGTTGTGGTGTTCCTGAAAGGATGAACATCGATGGAAAGGCAACATTTCTGGATAATTCAGTATGTGGCAGTTTTACGGAACAGATCATATTTCAGTCAACACTAGGGCACTTTTATAGTGAAGGTGCTATTGCAACATGCTTTAAGGTATTTCATATGCAAAAATTTGCCTGCCTGCATAGGGTTCCGATCTTAAATCAACACATACTTTGAGATGAATGTGTATCTATGGACATGCATCTCTGTCTACTTAATATTAAAACAGTGTGCATTTTTGTTTAACCTTACGAATAAAAGCTTCCTTTTGTAATTGGTTCTTTTACAAATCTGGTAAGTAAACTTCATGATTACATTTTCCTTAGGCCAACTGCCAAGTAATTCTTAGCTTATCATTATAACTATAAAATATAGCAGAAAATTGTCTCTTCAGATGGTTGAATACAGTTGAATACACTACCGATGATTTTGCGATAAAGTGTCCTTCATCTGGAAAATGAATACTACATTTTAAACAATTTCCTTCATGAAGTAAAAAAAAGTAAAAACATATAGCACATATACGGAAGAGAAATAACCATCTTTCTAATGTATAGACGGGGATAGCACATCACCTTCCTTTAGCACACAGCTAACGTTTTCAGGACCAGAATCAGAACCTTTCCTTCAACTCTTTCGCGTTTCAGAATTTGAGGCTTTCAGTGGACATTCTGTACATACGGTATGTACACTACTGTAACAGGTTTTCTTTTTCTTGATTGTTGCTGTTAACCATTGCTATTATTGTAACTGTTTCTGTTTTTCTTTGATGCATACTATAACATTAAGCGAGAATCAAAGTAAAATGGATATGCGTATAGAATGTTTAATAAAAGACCGACAAATTCTCAAAAATGAAATTGTAGAAGGAAATAGATACAAAACATCAAGAGCATAAGAATGTATTGAATTCCTGCAAAAATTTAAGTTCATTTCTGTCCGTGCTATTTTTCTTCAAATACTGTTTAAAAATCTGTTAATCTTTCTTACTTTTGTATGACAAATCAAGTCTTTGCACCATAAAAAAACTTCGTTTGTATGACAAACCAGGTCGCTGTATCATAAACTTAAAAGTATATGATACCTACATTAAAAAAAAGCAAGGAACAAAAATACAGATAATTTTAATAAAAACCAAAATAATGGCAACAGAGAGAAACAGGGAATAACTTAACTTTGAATTGGAAAGAAATAAACTGAAACAGGTGAAAAAAATTTAATTATTTAGAAGGGTAATCATAGACAAGTGAAACTATGAAGAAACTTAAACAAAGAATAAATATTGGATACCAAACTTAAAAATATTTGGATAAATACACATCTCTCTCTCTCTCTCTCTCTCTCTCTCTCTCTCTCTCTCTCTGAAGGACTTACAATCGAAATATAGTACAAAATTTTATTTTTTCTTTCCATCCCACCAATGAGTATCCGACATACCTGTCATTTTTCAGTTATTTTTAAAAAATTGTTTAACTTTTAAATTCATTAATTTTTTTAGCAACGTACCATACATACACACATGAAATTTACTTGTATACGAGGGGGGGGGGTCTGGAAAGTTCTGATAATACCTAGAACAAAAATTATATTAAAGCAACTGATATAACCACAAGAAAGAACATATGAGGATATAAGAATATAAGTTACCTTCATTACTCTGTTAATAGTATGTTCTTTCTTGTGGTGACATCAGTTGCTTTAATATCATTTCTAAACACACCTAAGACCCACTCATACCCTTGTGTCCAAAATCTAAGGATGAACAACTGCATTTTTACCTGAATATGAAAATATTTTCATGACTACAGCCAAATATGGACATACATTTATTGCCAGCATACTAATAAATTATATTAGAATAATACACTTGAAATTTTATATTACATAAATTATATTATATTATAGAAATTATATTAGAAATTTCCTCAGGACGTAGTTAAGGAATTAATGTACAGTGCTTACAGAAAAGTATGCGGAGAGGCATTTCAGTATGGAAAATGTCAAAACCGCGAACTGCCATGCACCACTTACAATGTCACACCATGCTTAGCACCAACTGGTCCACTCTTTGTTCAGAGCAAGGATAATGTTTGTTTTCTGGAGGGGGAATTTCGAGCAGCAAGCATCTTCCTATTATGTCCCAAATGTTTTCTATAGGATTGAGAACTGGAGAGGATACCGGCCACTAAATTCGATTAATATCTTCAGTCTCCAGAAATATTTCCACTGCTCGTGTACGATATGGTGTGACATTTTCATCCATAAAAATGAATTCTTCGCCTACAGCACCATGGAACAATCGAGCATGACGTTGAAGAACTTCGTTACAATATCGTTCATAGTCATAATCCCTTTTTCCAGCATTTGTAGCTCGGTGCGTCTATTAAGCATGATGCCTCCTCACACCATGACTCCAGCACCGCCGTATCTATCCCTTTCAAGAACATCTCGTGATGGTAAGCAGTACCAGTTTCATGCTAGCTCAAGTGTCGTCTACAATCGACTCTCATCTGTAAAGAGTACATTAGCCCATTGGTGTCTTGTCCAATTTTAATGAATAGAACACTACTGAAAACCTGCTTTGCGATGAGCTGTGGATAAAGGGACGCAGACCACAGGCTTGGAGCATATAGGCCTACATGCAGCAGACGTCTTACCACAATTTGTCGAGATATCTCCGTACCTGCGCTTGAATGGAGCCGACTTGCAAGCTGACTTGCCGTGGTGCGTCGATTACATTTTGCTGTTATAACCAAAACTCTGTATTCATGCTCCGTGCTAGAGCGAGGGCGATCTCTTAGCAAACGTCTGGAACACATTCCATTTGTTTGAAACGCTGCCCAGAACCTGGATACAACGCTATGTGAAATTCCAAACTCTCTGTCAATATCAGTAATTACGCAGCCTTGTTCAAGCCTTCCAATAATTCTTCACCATATGAAATCATCTAGGTGGTATCTTTGAAACATTACAAGACATCCAAGATTGCAACTTTATTTCTTCACGAAAAGAGCTTCCTTCAAACGCAATTCGCTTATCCCAGCCTTGAGTGCTACCACGTGATCCCTTTGCACGCGATTCGAAAATTTAAACATGTATCCGCTTTCTAATCTAAGTCTTCGGTTATACAAATTGCCACAAGTTGATTCTTCAGAAATAGTGTTCGTCGTTAGGTTTTGTCACTGGTGTAGAATAAAGGGAGGTAGTAATATATTTAAGCATCGATGAAAAACAATTGCTTCAAGGGATAGATCTTAGGGTGAAACATCCATAAGCTGTACAGGCGATAACAAATGCTTACCCTTCCTCTAACAATAATAACAACAAAAACAACCATGTCAACAAAAAAAGTGACCACAGTACAGCCCAGAGAGTTGCGCAAAAAAAAAAAAAAAAAAAAAAAAAAATTACTCTGGTTATGCAGGCTCACTATATGGTTATGTTCACTATACCTGACAATGTTTTGATCAAGCCAACGTCTGCTGCTTGATCCGCTGCCGACTTCAAACAGTGATACCACCAACATCTATTATATCTCCTTGATTTTTCCCCATGAAAAAAAAAAAAAAAAAAAGAGTTTAGAAACTGTATTTTTAGATCGTAAAACTGTTAAATACCGTATATTCCGGCGTATAAGTCGACTTTTCAGCATTGAAAAAAAGTACTAAATTTTTTAGGTCGACTTATACGCCGGGTCAAAAATTGATTGCTTTCCAAGACAAAACTAGTACGTATCATACTCTGTTAAATTTATTAGCAATATACAAAAACGGTAAATAAGTAAAAATATTTCAACTTATATCAGATTTATTTACAGAAAAAATTATTTACATGTTATATAATTATTTATTTACAAAAGAAAATAGGTAGGTAACTACATAAATAAAATTTAATTTTCACTGTCCGAATGTATGAAAAGTTCATTGTACTCTGGTTCTGTAATTTCTTCCAGTATATCGTCATATAAATTGTATTCGTTTTCTCCATCAGATTTAGCATTAATTTCGTCATCAAAAATCATCTTCCGAGCCATCTAGTTTGTTAGATATAGCACATTTTTTAAAAGATTTTATTACTGTATCTGGTTTTATTTCATCCCATGCTTTCGCTACCCATTCACACATAGTTACCAAAGACGCATGTCGCATTTGTCCTCCTTTTGTGTAACCGTTCTCTCCTTGTATTCCACTGTTTTCTTAAACTGTCTTTAAATGGCTTGTTTATACAAACATCCAATGGTTGCATTAGTGAAGTTAACCCACTTGGAATCACTGCCATATTGGTATTATTCTCTTTTAATAAAGATTTTGTGCTCTCCGTTAAATGGGATTTGAACATGTTCCACACTAAAAGACTGTTTGGATTTTTTAATGCACCTTGTCGTGTATTCCAAATATTTTTTATCCACAGCTTAACTCTTGCTTCGTCCATCCAACCATTCTCATGAACATGGACAAAAACGTTTCTTGGAATTTTGATCTTTGGCATTGTTTTTCTTTTAAAAATTATCATCGGTTTTAATTTAGTACCATCAGCCATACAAGCAAGTACAACTGTGAAACGGCTTTTTTCATGTCCAGTTGTTTTTAAAGAAATAGTTTTACTTCCTTTCAATTCTACTGTTCTAATCCCGATCATGTCAAACATAACTGGAGTTTCATCCATATTTCCGATTTGAGACAATAAATAATTTTTTTGCTTTCTTTTAGCAATTATAATTCTTTGAAAACTTAATAACTTATCATCCAAATCCTTTGGCAGCTTCTGTGCGATTTTCATTTTTAGCCGAAGCACTAAATTTTTCCTTTCCATAAACCGGCTACACCAACTCACTGTAGCTTTGAAGTTTTCGCAGTCCTTTTTATTTGCTTTGCCCCACTTCAAAACAAATAAACGAATATTATTTCTCGTTATAATGAGTCCGTTTTGGCGATTTTATCGAACCCAATCCGCAACATTATTTTCCAGAATAGGCCATTTACAAATTCTTTTCCGTAATGCGCACTTATTTTTTAGCATTTTCATTATTAAAGTTTCATTTTTTCTCCAATCGCGAACTAGTTTTTCGTTTACTCCGAACTGACGTGCAGCAACACAGTTAGTATTTTCTTTTGCAAATGTATTCACTTTGCACTTAAAACTCGCGTCATATTTCATTCTTTTAAAAGGAGCCATTGCACTTTAGTTCACAACTGGTCAATACGAGATAAAATTTCTTTTGTCAACTAGGTATTTTATATCTTTTGCTAAAACAAAGAATGGAAGGACTAAAAAGGCAGTTATGATCCTAGTGGTTGATGCCTGTATAAAAATTGTACTTAAAAACTGTCATAATTTTTATTTTTAAAGAAATTTTTCGAGTCGACTTATACCAAGAGTATACTATAAAAACTCAAATAAACTCAAAAAATTCCAATATTGACTTATACGCCAGGTCGACTTACGCCGGAATATACGGTATATCATCCGGTTCGGAATATGATGACAATATAAATCGCCAGAGACTGAGTCTATCAAAAGATTCTGCACATATTCTGAGTCGAAGTATAAAAAAGTTTCATTATCGTAGTACAAAAGTCGTGAGAGGAATTGATGCCATACATATATTTCGCAGAAGATTCAAAAGCTTATTACAGTCAGTTACGTTGGTTTGGTTGAGTTATGGCTGAAGAAACTATTACTACGAGGCCAGTATATTATATGCACTTCTTGGAAAGAAATCAACAGACACCTCCATGGGCAAGGTGCATCGTGCCATGTAACGAGTCACGTGTTTGTAGCCAGTATAAATTGAAGGAATATGGTGCTCCCAAGGTGAAATGTCACGAGTAGGGAAGTGACGGAGTTTTAAAGAGGCGTTGTGATAGGATACTATGTTGCAGGCTTATCTGTTCGGCAAATTGTTGAAAAATTGGGCCCATAGGGTACTACGAAGGATGATATGTAAAAACCGCCATTCGTCGGCCGACACGTTGAATGTGGAGTTACTGGAACACGAATCTGAACAAAAACACTCAGAAGTAAGGCTCACAACATGAGTTTCCATGGTTAGACCACAATATGCAAGCCCGACATTACCGAACCAACATACAGTATCGTCTTCAGTGGTGCAAAGAGCGTGTAAAGTGGGACTTGGAAGCTTGGAAAGTTGTGTTATGGAGCGATGAATCACGCATCACTGTCTACCTAGCAGATGAACGGGTGTGGCAGATGCCCGTTGAATTTCTTTCCAGAGTGTGTAACCCAAAACTATAAAAACAGAGGGTGACGGTATGATGGTAAGGTCCTGTTTTTCCTGGTTTGGCCTCAGATTTCTGTGGTGTCATGAACATTGAATATTCTGGACAATGCAGTGCTTCAGAGTTTCTACGGAACTGACCATTGTCTCTTTTATCAAGGCAATGCACCGTATCATAAGGCTGCTGCTGTAACTGAGTGGTTTGTGGACATGAATCATCACACTTCACTGGCTTCCACAGAGCCTTGATCTCAACTCCATTGAACATCTGTGGAATGAATTAGAGCGTCGGGTGAAGTTAAGAGACGTCCGCCCCATAACAGTCCAGGATCTTATTACATGTCTACAGGAAGAATGGTTTAAATTCCCATAAATCGCTATCGTGCAATTGTGAAAATTATGTCTAATAGGATTACTGAAGTGATCTCAGCGAAAAGGAGGTACTACGTTTATTAAGGCAGACGCCATAACTGTTCCTCACACTATGGTGTCCGTTGGCTTCTGTTCAAGCAGCATAGGTTTGCGTTTCGTATTCTATGTCCAGTTTTCCTGTTTTGCAAGATAAAAACAACAGTTTTCAAGATAGCTCACTAACTGTTACTAGTTTAGGTGTAGAAATATATGAACCGAACTAATGGAAATTTTTCACTGATTCGTCCAGAAGAAGCCTAACAGATGTAATTTTTTTTTTTGCTTTCATCCCAGTCATTCATTTTGTTAACTTTTTAACAGACAGATAAAAATATTAAACTTGCTCTTATTAAGATGAAGTATAAATAACACGAATATTTATTTTGTAGAGATTTAAAAATAACAACAGAGTCTGAAGCCTGATTTAAAAGAAAACTAGACTAAGCAGAGAATCTTTATTCTACGTTAAAAAATATTGCCATTAAGAGTTCAAATTAGTACGTGTAGCTTACCCACGATATTAAATGCGTCAATGATTTACACTTTCAGTGTGCGTAGTACTGTCACGGAAAGTGAAAAAAATGTAGTTCCTTACCTCTTCAGATAAAATTAGGATTGACATAGAGTCGATTGAAATATGAAACTGGAATGGTGAAAGTTTTGAAAATTAGTGAGTCTAGTGGAAAGGTTTACACGTTTGCTATTCATAATGGTATTATTTAAGGATATTATATATTCTGAGTTATAATTAATTAGAATAGTTTAATTATTACTTCCGATATTTAGGCAACGTCAAATTGCCATCATCGGAGAATTATGCTCAGACTGACGCACTTTGGCATTATGTTCATTAAGTGAGATTGAAGTAGGGGGGAGCTAAAGAGTTGCCTCTAGTAGGTTGGAATGAGTGTTCTTGTTTGGTGGGTTGATCTTTTGAGGATGCGAGCTTTCTAAAGTGAAAGTTTTAAGGACTTTTTTCATACATCTTTCATATGGCAAGCTCAAATAAAGTTTTCATGTGTTGACCGGGGGATCGCACACAAGAAAGTTAACAGTGCATGAATGATTTGAAGAAGAAAAAGAAGGATTGGTCTCTAGAAATGTCATTGCAAAATTTCTTAGAACAGCGAAGATCTTGATTTCAAAAGCAGAGTTTGAAACATACTCAAGAAATTGGGGGACAAAAGGTTTTAATATAACTTTGAAAGTCTATTTCTTGCTCGTTCATTTTTAATTTCCTGGATAATATTGATTCTAGTGACAACATGATGCCAGACTACTGTTGTTTCAGAAATGAAATAACTAATTTATCATATGGAAAAACCCACGTCGTCTTTTTGCTAGAAAAATATTTTCTACAAAAATGTTGGAAATTCTGAATAAATATTTACTTTTATATAAATATTGGTTTATCTTCTTTTGTTTTCAATATTTTACAGATAACTTTTAAAAAATATTGCTTATTTGCTAAAATAAAGAGCCAAAAGTGAAGCCTTTTGAGTTCTTTAGTACTGAAAGTTTTTGCTGTCTTATGTTTCTGCCTGGTCTCTGACGAAAACCAATGAGTTTGAAACAGTTCTCAGACCAGTGAAACCTTATCAAAATGGATCAATAGGAGGTGAATATACGGGCGCTTTTAGCGTGCGTGTCTCCTATAAGGTTCGACTATGGCAACTCGTAGTATGGCGGAGAGTGTATTCCCGCAAGCTCTCTATTCGATTTTCGCACGAAACTTTTATAGTTTCTGTACTCGGCTATAAAATGATGTTGGATTTAATATCTACTTAATTTATATAATATTGCTTATTTGATCGTTAAGTTGAAATAAATAAATAAAACTGAGAAAATAAAGAAATAGTTGTTATATTTTTTCCAGTTTGTGATTGTCTTACCCGATCTTCATTCATAAAAAACAAAAGAAAAAATTTCGAAGTAAACTCCATTCAACAAGCTTCGATTTATGAAAACCTGTAAAGGTGGAAATAAATATTATTAGTGAACAGTTTAAAGAAATTTTACAAATAAACATGAAATATTAAAAACCCTAATAAATATTTCTTCTTTGCCCAACCTATGACATTTTCCGTCCTTGTAAAACTAAAGATCTATCTCTATAGTACTGGGTTGATCGCGGGGAATAAAATCTTCCCCTTTTAGTAAGAAGTGGCCTTCATGTGAATTCTGAGACTTTAGCCATGCACAGATTGTATTTTGATTCGCTTCACGACTTGTATTTGCATATGACTCTCTTATATATATATATGTGTGTGTGTGGATTATTTGATGTGGTATTATATACATATATATAATGTGTGTGTGGATTATTTGATATCTTGCAGATAGCCGACTATAACATGGCTGCAATAAACAGATGGCTTAATAATTAATTGTATTCAAGAGGATAATTAAAAGAAAGAAGAAATAGGTCAAGTACACACACACACAAACAAAAAAAAAAAGAAAAAAGAAATCCAGTCATTTCTATATTTCATTCTGAATCGACCTTATTCTTATTAAAATATTATCAGTATTTATTTCTCTTACATAAACACATTGCGGGAGTTGTTCAATTAGGCTATTTATTTAGGTTATTTATTTATTCCGAAAGTTTTCTGCTTAAAGATACTTTCTTTTAACTTCCAATGTTCTCTTTAATATAAATAAACACCATATTAGAGCTAAGAAATCTCTGAAGGACATTTAAACTGTCCTTCGAGTAACTGGAAAATACGAGTCTATCTTAGATTTAAAAAAAAAAAAATAGAGAGGAAAAATCCTTAAGACCTGCTTTGTAAGTTAGATTTATCCATATTTAAGGCCATTTGAAGAAACAGATTAATGGGGTTTCGATTACTAATAATATTTCTAACTGCTGCTTCAAGTCTATTAAGTAGCATTGTATGTGGTTATTTCTATAGCTTTAAAATAATTAATGATATTTAAAGACGCGTAGAAATGTGAATCTAGGCTAAAGAATTGTTGTATAAATTAGTTTCAAGCACTCTAAGTTTTGTTTTGTATTTATAAATAATAGTTATTGTGGAAATTGAAAAAAATATATATAAATAAAGAATTTTGATATTTTTATTTTGTTAGTCAACGTTCGCTGTATTTTGAAAATAAATAATAATTATTTTTATTTAAGATCAACATGATCTTCGAAAGTATAACGCAGGGCACGCCACTTGTATTGTATAATTTGTTACATGTTCGTCATTATAATCGCTTGTATTTCAGAAATATGTTAGGCTTTTTAGTACTGTAATAATATTTTGTATTTAAGAAGTTTGTTATGGCTTATTTTAAGAAATGAAATGGTAGGTAATTTAGGCCATTCTGTTTATTATCATATTTGTTTAAAATATGAAACTTGTGCTTGAGTTATATTAATATTGTTTTATTTACATCAGTAAGTGGATGTTTATTTATTTATTTTTTATTCAAATAGAATCAAATCTAAACACTGTTTCGAATGAATCACAACCGTAACAAAAGAACATTTATTTTCGTGAAATTATTGAAATGAATTTCTGCAGTATAGCTTGCCATATTAATGTTTTGCCATACAATTAGCTTTGCGCATACACATTTGTCTAGTTTATTCAATCATGGCTAGTATTATATTCTCAAAACATGACATTTTACTAGATGCCCCCCCCCCCCACACACACACACACATTGTATTGGAGCTTCATTCCTGCGATCCTGCATGTTATGTCACAAATTACACAAGTGCAGTAACCAAATACATAAGGTTTCGCTTTAAAATTGCTAGATATATATTTCTTTACGTTCTGTTTTCAATAATCATATACTGTATAATAATACTAAAGTGCCATACTCTGAAAGCGGATATTTTTGTTTTCAGTAGTATTACATAATTTTTAAAGAATTTTAGGATTTTTAAGTATGTTAAGATATTTCCATTCTGCAAATTTAAGAATTTTCGAAGAAAAGGCATTGACTTTTATGAAGTAATAGTAGTTCAATCTAATAATCCCCCCCCATATAATTGATTTTCAAACTTTACGAAGCAATCTCACAACTCGGAAATATTTCCATTGCAACCTTCTTTATTTTAGAAAGATTTTCATCACATTCTCATTCTTTTCGTTAAATATCACAAATAACTACTATGATATTTGTGACATTAAATTAAACTTAAGCATATAAAATTAATTAATGCATTTTATATTATTATTATGATTATTATTATCATCAGACATCAGACCTCCATGGAGTTAAGTGATTCATCGCGGGAGGTCTCATTATTACACACGCAGGTCATCATACCGTGCCTTGAATATATTCACCATCTCCGCATTCACAACTAGGATTGCCAGATTTTGGAAAACTAAATACGGGACAGTTTTGGTGAGTTGTTTTTAATCTGGTATTTGGTTTTACAAAATAAGTATCAATACTTTTGGAACTGGAACTCGAAATGCTATTTGTGTTTCTGAGTGTTAACTTGTTCTGTAATATCCGATCGTCGCTCATGTACAATACTAAACGTTCGTCTATAGATTTTCATTCAACTTTGTCGTTATGTTTTCCTTTTGCAATAAAATTCCATTCTTTCGAATAATCATCGTTAAAAAGGCACTTTCATTTTGGCATTGTTAAGGGCTTAAGGAAAGAATTTAATTTACTTTTGTATAATTAATAAATAAAATTAATTTATCTTTAATTATATATTTTATGTATTAACCAAATATCGCACATTCGAAAAAGGCAAGATATTATTTTTTAATAATTATTGAAATCACATCCACGTACTGTACCGATCCGATACCGCACCGCACAATGTCCAAATAAGAACTGTTTGAAAATAAGCAAATGCAATATATCTGTACAGAATTATAAATAAAATGCTTATACTAAGTAAAAAGCGACCAATGAAAGGGACCGTCACCGCCGTAAACTGTAAACACAATGAATTTCCTCGAATTGTCAGTTTTTATGCCTTACAAATCAATTCAAGTTGGATTATTCGAAAATAATATTGAATATTATAATTGCTTGACATAATATTTATAATTTTATCTTTTCATTAAAATTCGGACATTAAGCTGTCCCTACAAAGTACAATACGGGACAGTCCCGTATATACGGTACGTCTGGCAAGTCTATTCACAACACGCTCAGGCAATACATTCCAATCACCCACCACTCTCCATGAAAATTTCTGGTCCTCATCCCCTTGCTCACTGCTCTTTGTTCAGCGTCCACGAATGACCTCGTGTTTTCCCTTTTGTTTTTCCCCCTTCTATGTAAAACATCATTCACGTTATGCATAAAATAAATTATTTATGCATACAAACCAACTGATTTGCTATAGCTATCCCTAGGACATAATTAACTTACCCAAGAAGAAGAATGATTACTGATTGGTGACATCAGTAATGGTGGAAGAATGACTACTGCTGTTGGTAATGTAGTAAGCACTGTCCTGAGGGGGTTCTATAGTATTGGAGATGAAAAGACTAGTGGTGTATGGAGGTTAATTAGGCGGCGAAGGTGGATATATGCCACCGCTTATTTCAGGAATGCAAGGAGTTGAAAGACCTGTTGTTTGCACGGGAATTTGCTCTACGGATGTTTCCAGTTGTAGTTCGCTCCAACTGAAGGTATTTTAATTTGCACTATTGTGCATATTGTATTGCTAGGCATAGGTTTCTGAGTGGCGGGTCGTGCTTTGACTCAGTTTATCATTGCCTGATAATAAACTCATGTACAGTGGTGTTTCGGTACTTCACGAAGGCTTTGGCAGATATTGCATGGCTGGTTGATGTTCAAGTTGAAGGATGAAGATGGATTTGTCAGATAGATGAAATATCTAGGATAAACAACGAGTTGTACGTATATGTAGGGCAGTGTCCTTTGGGCGGGGGGGGCAAGGGTGGCAGTTGGTATGATCTGTTCATGGAGCACTGCAATTTGCTTGTGCTCCATGAACCTTCGGTGCAGTTGGGTCGATGGGTACAGGATTTTGAATGAAGTAAGAAATGTAGCTGCGTTTCTGGCGGTC
Organism: Typopeltis vanoorti; assembly: GCF_054136105.1. NCBI lineage: Eukaryota > Metazoa > Arthropoda > Arachnida > Uropygi > Thelyphonidae > Typopeltis > Typopeltis vanoorti. The sequence continues at coordinate 60,480,467 of NC_143567.1, read as the reverse complement.
CAGGGACAGTAGAATTTGGAATTTGCAGGTCATAGGTAACTGTCAGTAGCACACAGAAGTTGAGGAGAACATTGCAAATATTGAGAAAAACTAAACGCATTCCTGCTATGATATGGAGGACACCAGTGAGTGAAGATGGAATGGTAGTTGTAGTACTGTGCAAAACTTTGATTAGACCTTGCCAAGATTGTTATTCAAATTCGGTTACCAAGTCACTTGGTTTGTATAGTGATGAAGATTTTGGGAGAAAATCGGGAGATGGGTTGTTTCGGGGGTTAAAATGACATTGTCAAAGTGACTCAATAAGAATGTGGTCACTCCTCACGCCAATATAGCTATCATAACGATGTTTCATGCTGTTTATAATGGTGTCCAGGAACTCAGTTGGTAATAATAACCATTGCATCAAAGCTCTCCTAAGTCCTTCATGGTTTGGGGGAGCTGGGAGCAACAACATATCTATCTAGAACATCCCAAACATGCTCAGTAGGATTAAAGTAGGAGACCTGGCTATCCACTCTACGCTTACGATAGTCTCTTCTTAAAGATATCGGTCCGCGAAACTTCAATCAATGAAGACAAGCATTAGACGAGGTTCCAGGACCTCGTCTCTTTAAGTTACAGCATTTGTGGTTCCCCTAGGAAGCATACACACAGTTCGGTGCATCCAGCTAATGAGATGCCTCTGCAATCATACTACCTGCACCATAAGTGCCCCTTTCACGGATATTATTATTATTATTATTATTATTATTATTATTATTATTATTATTATTATTCCTGATACCTCCAAGGAATCCGAAGACTCATCGTGGGAGGACAACTACAACTGTCTCAACCACTACACTGAACCTCTACTACGAATCATCTCCATCAACGCCATCTACCGCCCACCTCCACCACAACTAGTATTTTTTTGTCTGTAAATTGCGCGTGTTCTGAATGGCCGATTTGTCTGTATGCGGGATAAAAAACCCGAGTTTCCGGGAGAAAAAACCCTGCTACCTCCGTATGAGATAGGCTAACTCGCCTTCGATTGAAATCGTTCAGATAAAGATTCCTCCCGTCGCGACGAGAATCGAACTTAGGCCTATTCCAATCGAAGGGCGCAATGTGCCGTCGTTCTTCCAATTGCGCTACGGAGGCAAAAATATTAGAGGGGTGCTAACGTGTCCCTGGTTCTCTCTATATCAAAGAACGCCTAATATCACTTTGTATAGAGAACATTATAAATAGTAAACACCTGAACAGGAGTTTACTATTTATAATAAAATTAAGTATAAACAGTATGAAACATCGTTGTGAGCTCTGTATTGCTGTGAGGGATGACTACATTCTTTATGGAGGCACTTTAACAATCTCTTTTTGATCTCTTGTTTTTGATCATTATCATTTAACCATTTGTTAATGAATTAAACTATTTATTTACATTTTTGTGGATGTATCTTTCACATCACATGTACTGCTTTTCACTGAATTGCATAAAAATTCGTGATACAGTTTTTGAGTTATCGCAATTTGTCTCTTTGTTCATTAATTTATGGAAACCAGTATATTATTATATTACAAATATTATATATTTAATATAATAATAGGATAAGGTTTTCATAAGCAGATTTCAGTATTACGTAAGCAACTGGGCTACGCTTGATCTGAAGCTAGAGGTTTCACTGGCTCATTTCTTCATAAGACTGATCGTGCTAAAAGAAATCTGCTTTCGTTGAAGTTTTAAATCATAACGTCCTCTATGCATGTCTCATGTCTTGAAGTTGTTAGTATGACACACGCACACACATTCCCCGCTTCCAGTATAATTTCGGAACTGCTGTTGGAATGCTCGTACTTAACCAAACTAACATTATCTAGCTGGAATAACCTAGAAAAGACACATTTAGTGTTAAGTCAGTAGCTCGCTAATACACAATTAATTACTATGTCAAGAACAAAAGTGACTGGCAAGTTGGCACACTAACAATTACGTCGTTCAGGAGAAATGGCGACTGACGAAGCTGTTGTCAAAATGTAAAATTTAATTGCCGATATCGCCCATTGTTCTTGAGGCGTAAATTGTGTTCTTGATGACAAATAGGCACTTCATTATTATTCAGTTGAGAATTTAATCCACCAAACAAAGGAAATATTCCTATAACCAATATATTCAGAATAAAAGGATAACAATGATGCATCATCAATTATTTCTATTACTAAGGAGGATCGATTATTATAAAAGAAGTTATAAGATCGATCCTCTTCAGTTATGAGATTAGTTTGAATGTTTGGACTCTTGAATATTACACTCAAAAAAAAAGTCTAGACATTCAAACTTAAGTCTTGCCTTCTCTTCTTTGCAGGTGTATATAAATGGCCATGCAGGAATGACGCCATTGAAGCTGCAAGTTTCATATTTTCTCAAATAAAGAAAATATGAAATTTCGATATATGCAGAGAAACATAAAATATTAATAATTTATTATGCTTATTGTAACGAAATGTGTATATATATATATTTAAGATATGCCATATATGCATATATATCCAGCGTATCTTAGAAAATGTCAGTGTAGTCGTGTTGCTTATAGCTCATTCACACTTAGACGAACGCCCTTTGTAGAGATGTTGATGCCGCATTTAGAACTGCCAATGCCATGTCAATGAACTGCCAGTTCTTTGTCATATTAAAATTCTTTCATCGAATTTGGGATCTAGCCAACATTAGGTAGATAATTTCGTCTCCTAGTCAAAAAAGTATACGCATTCATCATAACAAGAGAATACGATTAGTTTATTCTCGTGATTGATATTTTTGCTATTGATTGTTTAATTACGATATTATCGCCTATACACTTGTCTAATAGCCGCATATTCGGTATTTGGGAATTCAAATATCATATGAATGATCATGAATGGAAAGTGTTTTGGACAAATCCTCTTAACAATAGATGAGCTAAAATACTGAAAACTCCGTTTAAATAAAATAAAATAGAGAGCCCAAGGCTGTATTTACTGATAAGTATAGATAAGTTATTTTAAATTAGCTATTTGTCATAATGGAAACAGTTATTATTATTATTATTATTATTATTATTATTATTATAACAGTACTCCATGGAGTCAGAAGACTCATTGTGGGAGAACCTATATTGACACACTAACCATTATTCACACAATACCTATCATACTTCTTAAATTCATTAACAGACGAAGCATTTACAACCACCTCTGGTAACACATTCACCACCCTCCATGGAAAAAAATCTAGTTCTAACACCCTTGTTAACCACACTCTTATACAATCTCCAGGGATGGCCCATCGTTCTCTCCCTTCCTGCACTGGTCTTAAAAAGTCACCAGTATCAATCCTATAAAATCCCTTTAATTTATATGCCGCTATCATATCTCTTTTACGTCTATCAGCTAGTTCTTGGAGCCCACAGACCTTCAATCTTTCCTCGTAGGAAATTCCACAGACCTGCAACAATCTTTATAACTCGCCTCTGAATCCTCTCCACCATTTCTTCATCACCAAGAAATCCCGGTAACGAGAGCTGTGCGCAATAATCCAAATGTGGTCTTCTTAATGCCTTATAAAGTGGAACAATAACTGCCCTATCCCTGCTCGTCAGTGTATTCTTCAAATGTAATTTCATGTGATGTTTTGGCAATCTTTGCAATATGCCCACTAAACTTAAGTTTCTCTGTCCACAACCCCCCCCCCCCCCCCCAAAGTCCCTTGCCTCGTCAACTTCTTGCGGTTCAGTTCCATTATAGTATGTGATCCCATCCTCCCAAAGTGCATACCTCTTACACTTAGCCACGCCAAACTGACAGCCATTTACCTTAGCCCATACCGCCTGCCTCTTTCAGTCATCCTAGAAGGTATCTATCATCTGAATTGACTATCGCTCTTCCCAATTTTGCATCATCAGCAAACAAGCGGATATTTCCTTTCAAATTATTTCCAATATAATCAATGTACAAATTAAACAACAGCTGACCAAGTACCGAGCACCATAAACCACTCTTTGATATCTGTACATTAGCCGCCCTCTAATCCAAATCACTAGCTTTGGATCCATTCCCATTTGCTCCAATTTATGCACCAGGGTTACGTGTGGAATCCTGTCAAATTGCTTTTCAAAGTCCAGCAATATCATCGAGAAAGGATTTCCTTTTCCAACTCTACCGTTACTTTATTATAGAAAGTGAGTTACTAAGGTAAGATCTACCCTTCACATAACCATGTCCCTTATAAAGAATCATATTTCTGCCCACCCACTCCTAAGTTCTAATGTTTTTCACTTTTTTCATAACCTTAACCACCACCACTCCTGGTATACTCATTGGCTTATAATTTGCTATTTCTGTATTGGAGTCTCCCTTATGCATTGGAATTATCCCCCCCCTCTTTCCACTATTGGAACTTTACCAGAACTAAGCTTAAACTAAACAGCTTTGTTAGAGGAGGTGCCAATTCTCTTGCACATTCTCATAACACTTGGGATGATATGCCATTTAACTATATGGCAGTGTTAGCACTAAGGTTCTGTAATATACTAAGTACCTCTATTTCTTCTATCTCTAGACTCTCATCAGTCAGTGACACATTTGGCACTGCAATATCACAACTAAGATGGTAGTACATTTTGCAAAATGATCACTAAGTAATTCAACTATTTCGTTTGCTTCTATAACTTCCCTACCATCAACACTCTTTAACCCCTTAACATACAAAGACGTCTGTGACACGTCTTTTGTTTATTGCACCAAAACTGATTTTGAATTTTGGTTTCACATATCATACAACCGAATATAGACGCTAGACAATCTTGTGCCTATTTGCTTTCAGCCGAGGAAAGTTGCCAACGGCGTGTATCGGCTATTTCGTTTGCGTTTGCACAAATTCATCATTATTTTTCAAATAATGATGAATTTGACCCAGCAAATCACCTTCGCCCAAAACGCCAAAAAAATTGGCAGAAAAACGAACGCTTTCTGATTTTTAATCGGTACGTTAAGGGATTAAAATTACCATTCCATAGTTATTCCTCCTTTTACTTGTAGCGAAAGAACTTCTTAAGATTTCCTTTGGACTCATCAGCTAGCTTCCTCTCATAATTATCTTTGGTTTTCCTTACTATACAGGTTACTGTCTTTGCCTGTACCTTGTACTTCTCATCAGCTTTTTCTTTATACTTCCTCCACAACCTTCTCTTTATCTGCAATTTTTGCTTAATAACACTACGAGGGTGGTCTGAAAAGTGCTCGGCCTAACAAAGAAAAACCGAATTTATCATTTCAAAATTATTTTTATTTTTCAACATAATCTCCCTTAAGACTAATGCATTTACTCCCGCGATGCTCAAGCGCCATTATCCCGTACCTGTAGTGGTTATCAGTAAGATCTACAAAATACCCTTCTACAGCTGCAATCACCTCTTGATTCGAAGAAAAACGCTGACCAACGAGGAGGAGTTTTAGTTTGAGGAAGAGAATAGAAGTCAGAGGGAGTCAAATCTGGGGAATAGGGTGGATTTTCCAACAATTTCTAGTGAAGATCCCTTAATTTTGCCATTACCAAAACACCTTTGTGGGCAGGTCCCTTGTCCTGGTGAAAGATGATTTTTTCTTCTGTAAACCAGGTCTTTTCGCGCGAATTTTTTCGTCTAGTCTGGTTAAAAGATTGGAATAATATTCCCCGGTTATTGTTTTACCCTTTTCAAGATAATTAATAAACAAAATGCCTTTAGCATCCCAAAACACCAATGCTGTGACCTTTCCTGCTGATTGAACCGAATTTGTCTTCTTTGGCGCTGAACAGCCTTCTTCTGTCCACTGTTTTGACTGTTGTTTGGTTTCTCTTGTGTAATGATGAATCCAAGTCTCATCCATAGTAATAAATCGATGCACAAAATCAGTTTTTTCTTATTAAAACGCTCCAAGCAGTGTTCAGAGATTTTCATGCGACTGCGTTTTTGATCTGCTGTGAGTAAGCACTGCACCCATCTTGTGCAAAGCTTTTTCATATGCAGTTCTTTATGCAAAATATATCGTACACGTTCTTTTGAAATGCCTATAGTCTCAGCAATTTCACTCACTTTGACTCGCCGGTCATCCAATACCACTTGATAAATGATTTCTGGTGTTGTTACACTTTTTGGACGTTCTTCATGTGGATCATCTTCAAGGCTGGTATGGCCACGTTTAACTCGGCAGTCCATTTCCTAATTGTCGAAAACGAAGGAGAACAGTGCCCATAAACGTTTATGAACTTCGAATGAATTTCATTTGGCGGTAGACATTCTTTTACAAAGAATGTTATAACCCCATGATACTCAATTTTATCCATTTCAAGGAATACAGACAACACTTTTGCTTCAGATAGCTGTATGAAACAAACTACTTGATAGAATAACTTGCAATTTCACATGGATGCTTATGACAGATGTACCAACTATATACCAACTTAGAAAAAATATCGATAGTGTTACCATCTACACTACACTCGGCCTCTATCATACACAATGTATGATAGAGGCCGAGAACTTTTCAGACCACCCTAGAGTAGGGTAGCGACTTCTGACAAGATCAAGATCAAGATAAGATAAGGAATCGTGACGTGATTGGTTGTTCATACGATGACGTCATTGTGTGTGTGACGTCATGGGTTTGGAATTTCCCTGGAGGCATATGTGTCAGTGACGTCAGTTCTTGTGTTTTGGTTCACGTATGGAATTGTGGGTAGGGCAGCCACTTCTGACAAGATCAAGATCAAAATAAGATAAGGAATCGTGACGTGATTGATTGTTAAGCAGATGATCTCATGGGTTTGGAATGTTTGGAATTTTTCTGGGGAACATCTGTGTGTGACCTCACGTTGTTTGTTTTGTTCGCGTATGGTATTATGGGTGATGGTTAGAGATAAGGATTCGTGTTGTGATTGGTGTGGCACCATGAACAAAATAGGGGTAGGGGGGAATGGGGGAAGTGTGTCCATGTCCTGGATGTGTGCTGTTATCAGATGAAGTTAGTGACATAATTTGTTTGTTGTGAATAAGTGACATTATTGATTTGAATGAAAAAGGTTAGAGATAAGGATTCGTGTTGTGATTGGTGGGACACTCTGATCAAAATAGGGGTAGGGTGAATGGGGGAAGCGTGAATGGGGGAAGCGTGACTGTCTTGGACGTGTGTTGTTATGAGGTGTAGATAAGCAAATGCTTTGTGTATGGAATTGTGGGTGATGGTAGTGATAAGATAGAGTTTGGAATGTTTGGAATTTTGCTGGGGGCCCCTTCTGTCAGGGACATCATGTGTGTTGGTTCGCGTATAGCATTGTGGGTGGTTTTAGAGATAAGGAATCATGATGCTATGTGTTTGGAAATTTCTGGGGAACATATGTCTCTCTTTAATATCACATGGTGTTTTGGTTTGCCTATGGAATTGTGGGCGATGTTTTTGAGATAAGATATCTTGGAATTTTCTCATAGATGACAAATATCCATCATTGTTGTCTACAGACATCCATTGAGAACAATGGATGTCTGTAGATGGCAGTACTAATTTTCCAATACAGTTTGGGGTATTTCTTTACTGTTAAACACTATGGGAATTCTTAGAGTAGAGTGGAGTCGAAATGGCAGCAATGTTTCGATCTTTTCAGAATAATTAACTCAAACACACATTAGACATGAAAAGTTGCTAGTGTATTTGTTAATAATTGGTGGATTTTATATAGATAAGGATATTCATAGATATTATATTTTAATACAATGGAGATGATCTCTGTTTCTAACAATTATTTTTTAAATTCCGAGTGCATTTATATGTTATTATATGCACAAGGGTTCACTCCAATTGGTGCAATGATCTTAACTCTTTCTTTCAGAATCCAAATAATCACTGACTCAAGACCAAAATACAAAATAAACACATTTAATAATACAAAAACAATATATATACACTTCAAACAACTTTACATAACTGACTACAAATTAATTGGATCCAAGGCCTTTTTAAAATAAACTTACACTTAAGACTAAACACTTTGTTTTCAAAATGACAAAATGTTCATAGCCAGTTTCTCTCTCTATCAAGGCCCTTTTCCGAAGATATATATGACTCTATTCTTCATTTACACAGGATCCTTTTTCATCACCCATGTAGCACACATTAATTTTTCCTGACTTAATTCTGTCTCTTTTTAGTAGAAATAATAGTCAGATCAGGCATCCTTAATACGAATGAAACTTCCTAATCAGAATTTTCTCGAACATTCCTTTAGAACGTAAATAGCAAATTCTTCTTTTATTCACTAAATGCTTAATGACAGTCTTAACTCTTCCAATTAAAAAAAACTTACAGTTCTGTGATTCCCTTTTCGGAATCTACTATAAATCTTTCAATTAGTGTTTCCTCCAATATTCCATTTAAAACATATAGCAATATTTTCTTTTATTTATCCACATACTTATTCCACATTAAAACTTCATAGTTCCACGATTCCTTTTTCGGAATATACTATTAATTTTCTTCCGACTGTCACATAAAAAAAATTCAAGTTCCCCCCGAACTTAAATATCCTATGCCTATGTTCTAAATTCCTTCCGAACGCTCTCTTGTTTACAGCCGTTACTTCGATACCGAATGCTTTCTTGTCAGCTGTCAATCAGTCATACTTCTCGGCGAGCATGCACACTCCTGGAAAATGGCAAGCAAGAAACTAGGTGTATTGACCGGCACGTTGTCTCCGTTAGCGACAAGAGAGAATGTCTTCATAAAAACACAACTTTTGATAATTTTAAATTACAATAAAATTCTTGTAAGTAATACAAATATCAAATCTGGTAAGTACATCAATTTTTTGACTTCTTTACATATCACTTTTGACAAAACAATTTCCATAACAGGCACATCGCAAGTGCCGACAATGCGTGTTATGAAAACAAAACTAATAAACATTTTAACATAAAAAATACGTAAAAATATTCAGAATTTTAATTGATTATTTTTACATATTCATGGTGATACTCCAATATATGTATCCTATGATTATTCTTATGAAAAAAAAACTATTCAGTATTAGAATTGCCCTTACGAAAACATATGCTCACAGGTCATTGAAATAATATCACATGCTATATTTAAGTTAAACAAAAAATATTAACTTACATTCCAAAATAAGGCATCTTGGAACTATCGAGGTTTTCTGAATATTCCAAATTGTTGATTTTTAACATATATTCACACCACAAAACACAAATACAATGTCTGAAATGCAGTTGACCCTTTTTCCTTATAGTTACTATGAGGTTCATTTATTTCCTACACTCATGGTGGCTCAATCTATGTGTTTATTTTCCCATGGTAACTCAATGTGTCTTGTCATGGCTCATATCTGCCAACGATCCGTATTCGCCAAATTGTTGTGTCTACTTGTGAACTTTTCTGACTCAGGGGATTGAAATTCTGGTCTTACTTGAGAGTTTGATAATACTTCCCACACGACAATCCAAATTTCACCTTTTTCATGACTCATATCCTCCCTTTGATGTTTTGCATGATATTTTTAGTTTGGGGTTTGAGTATGTGAATGAAATGTTTACAGATAACTCAAACATTGTCAATAGGTAGCATTAGACAATTTTCTGAAATAATTAATTACAGGATACCAGTTTCCCCAGTTTTTTTTCTTCTTTTCTACACCAAGCTATTTTAAGTTTGGTAACATGTTGGGTTAAATTATCTGCAGTCTCTCTGCAAAATAACCAAATTCTTATCTTACTTTGTTTGGGGAAAGGTAAAATTTGTATTTGTGTTCTCTGGAGAGAAAAAAACCTTTTTTCTATATCAAACCTTTAAGAGTTTAAGTCACGTTTTGTGTTAAATTATCTGCTGTCTCTCTGTAAAACCACCAAATTCTCACAGGTCGGATTTTCGAGTATGTGAACGAAATGTTTACAGATAACTCAAACAATGTCAATAGGTAGCATTAGACAAATTTATAAATAATTAATTACAGGATATCAGGTTTCCCATGTTCTTGGCATTAATTTCACAGTAGTGATTTTTTTACAATAATTAAACAGAATTGCATTAAGGTATTTGCATAATTGCATTAAGTAAACTGAATAACTGAGTAAAAATTTCACTGTAGAAAACACAACAACATACATCTTTGTTCCTTTAAGTTTTACATATGCATATTTTATTTTGCTGAAATATTATTTACAAAAAAAATTTGAAACCTGTAATTCCCTAAAAATATTTCACAATATTTAGTTTACACTCAATATTTTCCAAAGATTTCAATAAAGAAAAATGTTCATTACTCACTGTTTCTTGGTTACATTACATCAAAATAGTTGGTCATGCAAAAGAGATTTTAGATCAGATACCATAGTTAGTACTGCTCTATTCATTTGATATTGCATCAGTCTGGAAATGACACCATGCCTCGTTAAGCTTTCTGTGTATTCTTTTGTCACCAAATATACACAAGCAGTTTTGTAAAATGTCCGTAAATGTCCCAAAATAGAGAATCTTTATCGATTTGGATAAAATCTTGAAAGTCTAGTTTTACCATTGATAAACTTAAATGATTAGCGATAATTTTCCCCATGATATGAATAGCTGGTAATTCAGTTTCCAAAATTAGTAAATGATTCACAATGTTGTACATTTTTGGTGAAAATCTCTCAGCTTCTTCACAACTAATAGAGAAAACTTTACATACACCAGCTCCTGTATCATCGAGCATTAATTTCCCCATCTTGGCATTTCAGAATATAACAATCACCGAGCTCCATTTCGTAGTCAACTCTTCTTTGCAAATAGCCGAGAATATCAGACCACTTCCTGTGTAACTTTTCCCAAGTGGTCCTGGATAAACACATCACAATCTATGCATCTTCTAAGATAATGACAGGTTTCCATCCTTTTAGAGCTATGTGAAGAGTTTTGTCTTGCACTATTTTCCTGAAGAAAGAAAATTTCAAAGACTTTTGTGGTTCACTCATCATTTTACTTTACTGGACACAAAACACCACACCACAATACAATAGCTGCACTGAATGAATGAATTGCAGTAACTGAAAAGATACTCAACTGGATTGTTTTTCCTTATAGTACTGTTTACCTGACCCTTACCCTGACCATTCCTTCCAAAATGAAACTTTCACACAGATGACTCACAGACATGCTGGTAGATTTGATGTTGGTGTTTTCACATGCTGGTAGATTTGATGTTGATGTGAGTTTATCTTACTTTGTGATATCATGGGGAAAACTTTATCTCTGTGGCTCGAATTCATCCAAGGGAAGATGAGCAAGCTCGCCATTTGCCGATATCTTTTAGTGATGTCACCTCAAACTGATAACCAATGAGATGAATGATCTAGCCATTTGCAGATGTCCGAAATTGTTGGGATGGAAAAAAATAGCATTAAGTGGTGGAGGTGAAAGGGTAGGTGAGAGGTTGACAGTGGTCTTCCCTGCAAGGCTCCCCCACTCTACACCTCCCCTATCCTCCCTCTCCTTCAGAAGATCTAAGAGGAGATGAGTGAGCTCGCCATTTTCGGATTTCTTTTAGTCATGTCACCTCCAACTGATGCCGATAACTTAGGAGCAAAAAAAAACGCGTTTTTTTTGCTCCTAAGTTATCAACAAAAAATGTTATTATTTGATCCTAAGTTATCAGCATCAGTTGGAGGTGACATGACTAAAAGAAATCTGAAAACGGCGAGCTCGCTCATCTCCCCTTGGATCTTCTAGAGGAGAGGGAGGATGGGGGAGGTGTAGGGTTTTGGAGCCTTGCAGGGAAGGCCACTATCAACCTCTTGCCTAACCTTTCACCTCCACCACATAATGCTATTTTTTTTTCCATCCCAACAATTTCGGACATCCTCCTGTGTAATTAATTAATTATTTAAAATTATAAACAATTAACAACAATCACTTCCCAAAACTTAGAGATAGGTATACAGTCTGTCCGATTAAGATTCAGACGGTGGCGCAGAACTTCACACGATTTGAAAAATAATCGATCTTTAATTTTTACTTTGACTTCAAAGAAAATATTGAAGATATTCTTCTTCAAGAATCTGAGATGGTTTCCTTTGATGTAGTCTCACTGTTTACAAATATACCACTTAAAGAAAGGCTGAAACCGGTCTGGGTAGTGACCTCCCACCATAATGTAATAACAGCATACATTTCCTAGGAAATTTGTTTTTACATTATGGAAAATACCAAGAATAGCGATCAGAACTTTACCCACCTTTGCTGCGAGTTGCCTGTGTTTGTACTACGTACTAGGACTACTTGCATTAGCTTACGCTAGTAATCGCCGATACTTTTATAGTTTATTATACTATATTCGAAGTGAGGAGCTTAAGGATCTTCCTCAGCCATAGCCAAATTAGCCGGTCTTGGGCGTGGGCAGCATGGTTTTTTCCGCCAGTTTATCTGGGGTTTTTCATCCCGCAAGCAGGCAAACCGGCCCCGTGAACATACAGGTTACAGTCATAAATACTTACGGCAAGCAAGGCAACGGGAAACCACCTTGCTCATAATCATCTCTCCCTAGAATGGTAGCATATAGCTACCCTCCCGCGGCCGTACGGCAGATGGGAACCAGAAGAAGAATACTATATTCGGCATGAAACGCTCTGATACCAATCTTTGAGTTTCTTATTCGATTTTAAAACAATGTGGGATTTAATATCCCCTTGTTTTAAATAAAGAATATAGTTTCTTTTCGAGTATTCACTTGAGCAAAATGGTTTGAAAAGTATCTGCATTTATAATGCTACGTAAGATAACATTATAAATGCAGATCCTTTACCTAGCAAAGTGATGGTGTCTGAATCAAGGAAGAAGAGTTATTCCAACAACAGAAAACTCTCTCAGTAATATAAGAGAAGAATGGTAGAGATATAAGAGAAGAAGTAATATAAGGCAAAAATGGCAATTAGCGAGTTTTCAACTTATTTTGATATGATATTTGCATTCCTTGGCTAAGTTTCTTGCCGCTTAGTTTCACAGCAAAAATGTTATGGAAATTGTAACCTAAAGAAATCGGTGAAAGCGTTCGACTGAATACTTATTTCAAAGCTAATGCTGCTTTGATATCGGGGGGAGGCTTTCCTAAAATTTCCAACAATTTGTACACTTGCAAAGTGGGACTGAAGAGCAGTAATACCCATGTACAGGTAAGTTATTGATAAGATTACTAAACGTTTAATAGAGACATGCGCGTTAGAGACAGTATACTTTTTTTAAAAATTAACGGCTTCTCACATGCAAGAGGAAACTAAATAGAATTTATTACTCCTATATATTTCTCTCAATATGTCATGAACTTCATTCAGGGAGAAGGCAGAAGAACTGGTAACAATATTTAAATTCTGAATGCAAGAGCGAGTCATACAGCATTCCTATAATATCATGCGTCTCGGTCGCAGCTGTATATTAAGAGAAAACACTATTAGAGTTCAGAGACATGGATATATATGTGTAATTAATTAATTAATTAAAATTATAAACAATTAGCAACAATCGCTTCCCAAAACTTAGAGAAAGGCATACAGTCTGTCCGATTAAGATTCGGATGGTGGCGCAGAACTTCACACGAATTGAAAAATAATCGATCTTTAATTTTTACTTTGACTTAAAAGAAAAAATTGAAGATATTCTTCTTCAAGAGTCTGAGATGGTTTCCTTTGATGTAGTCTCACTGTTTACAAATATACCACTTAAAGAAACTGTACAACTTTTACAAGTAGATTTCCCTGATGACATCATCAAATTACTCAAGTTTACGAGTACTCTCAATGCCGGATTTTACTTGACGTAATAAATTATTTAGGCAGATTGAGGGTATTGAGATGAATAGTCTTATATCACCTGCTTTGATTGATTATTTTATGGAGCATTTAGAGGATCGGATTTCTAGCACTATTTCTCCTCGATCTCGCATTTGGCTACGTTTTGTGCATGATATCTTTGCAATCTGGTCTCACTCTGACCGAAAACTATTTCATTTTCTGGATAAACTTAACTCATTAACTCATATCATGAACGGCATCAAGTTCAATATTGAACGTGAATCTAATAACAGTCTTCACTTTTTTGGATACTTTAATACATCATAACTTTGCTGGTAATACTGAATTTTCTATTTACAGGAAGCCTTCTTTACAGGCAGATATATCTACGCATTTTCACATCATTATCCTTCTCAAAAAATAGGTATTATCAAAAGTATACCGAGCATGCACGAATAATAGTAAGTTTCATTTTATTAGAAGAATTAAATTAAATTAAACTTACTGTATTATAATGGATACAGCGAGACTTTAATAAATATTTGATAATTATCATCCCTCTTCCAGATTGCAATCTTATGTTAAAAAGATACCCTACCTTAAAGGAACATTTGAACAAATAGCAAGGACCCTTCGCAGATATAATTTGTACATCTGCGAAGTTGTCATCTTTCTTACCGCCTATCAATTATTATTAATTAATTATACATCTGTACCCATGTCTCTAAACTCTAATAGTATTTCTTCTTACTGTACAGTTGCGACCGAGACCTGTGATATTATACGCATGCTGGATAACTCACTCTTGTATTCAGAATTTCAATATTGTTACCAGTTCTCTTTTCTTTTCCCTGAATGAAGCTTATGGCATATTGAGCGAAATATATAGGAATAATATATTCTATTTCGTTTTCTGTGTGAATCTGTTAATAAATATCAATGAATAGTATACTTTAAAAAGTATACTATTCATTGATAAGAACAGTGTTGTATTCTGTAATTCCATTGTATTTATATTATCACTTGGACGACCCGAAGAGCATTCGGCGAGCGCTTGTGTGGTATATAACCACATCGGCTTTACAATAATAATAATATAAAAAAAAACATTGAAAACATAACAAGGTGACATGGATGTTTGTGAACTTAAGGTGGTAGACGATTTTCGCCACCTCGTGGAAATCCATCTCCTACTTATTGGAGGTCTGAAAGTATTTGTAAAAAGTACTCTTTGGTCTCTAAATCAGAGAAACCGGATTTTTCTAAGAGGGAGCCAAATTATCTGAAACATAAAAGCGAATTCTGTGAATCAATTGCTTAGTTATTGCCCAGCGTTTTCATTTCAAAGCATATTCTACTGCTGGACATTTCAGTGGTTACTGCGATAATGGTTTGGCTTGTTTACCTCAGCTAGAGTAAAAACTGCTGAAGCTACTACAACTGACCATCAGTTCATAAACTTCTTCTTCTTCTTCTGCAACATATCCCACTTAAATGGGGTAGCTGTTTTAATGAGTCTCTTTCGCATCCTCCTGTCTTGGGCTGTGACCATATCCAAGTTCTTCATCCTCAAGTTACTCCACCAACTCCCTACATCTCTTCTTTGGCCGCCTGCGCTTCTTCCTCCTCCGTACATCCATCCGGATGACCTTTCTTCCCACATACTCGTCCTCCCTCCTCATCACATGACCAAACCTTCTCAACCTTGCTTCCTGTATCTTCTCTCCTAGGTTCGTAGTTAGGAGCGAAGATACAGCGTTCCGCTTACATTTCTCAGATGATCCTTTCTGGTCACACCGCACATCCACCTAAGTATTCTCATCTCTGCTACCTCTATCCTGCTGATGTTATTTTTCCTAAGGGCCACAGTTTCCATAGCATACACCATAGCTGGTCTCACTACTGTTCTGTAGATTTTTCCTTTTAGATTGATCGGCACCCTCTTATAGCATAGCACTCCAGCCATCTCTTTCTAGTTCCTCCATCCCACTTCCTTCTCATCCTCTCCATCCTCTTTCACTGTTGAACCCAAGTATCTAAAGTCCCTAACCTTCCTGATGACACATCCTTCCAGCTCCAGATTGTCTCTTGGCTACCATCCACTTTGCAACACATATATTCAGTCTTCTGCTCCATCTCATACCTCTCTCTTCCAGTACTTTCCTCCATCTTTCCAGTTTAGCTGCAACTTTTCCTCTTGATTCTGCACACAGCACGATGTCATCCGTATACAACATTGTCCAAGGCGCGTCTTCTCTCACCTCCTCCGCACCACCTACATCATAATATTAAACAGAAACGGACTTAATGCTGATCCTTGATGCAAACCAACTGTCACTTGAAAACTTTCTGTCTCTCCCAGACAGATCCGAACTCTTGTCTTCACATTTCTATACATCTCATGCACCAGCCTGGCATATTTCTCCGGTACTTTCTTCTCCCCTCAGACGCCTCCAGACTTCTTGCCTTGGCAATCTATCATACGCTTTCTCCAGATCAATAAACACCAGATATAGCGCCCGTTGTTTCTCTCGAAACTTTTCCATCATCTGCCATCGATCGACCAGGCATGAAGTCAAATTGCTCCTTTGCAATCTCCACCTCCTGCCTCAGTCTTCCATCAAGAACTCTTTCTAGGATTTTCATTGTGTGGGACATCAACTTTATTCCTCTGTAATTATTATAGTCTTGTGCATCCCCTTTATCCTTGTAGATAAGGACAAGAGTACTTTCCCTCCACACCTCCTGTTGGCAAACTTTTATGAACAGGTCCCACAGCAGGTCGATTCCCTTTTCCCAAGTGCCTTCCACACCTCCACTGGGATCTTGTCAGGGCCCACCGATTTTCCATTCTTCACCCTCTTTATGGCCTCCTTCACTTCCACTCTACTGATGTTCTGCACCATCCCCCCCTCATCCTCTCTGTGAGTCCTCGCATTTTCCTCATTCAAAAGCCCTTCAAAGTATAGTCTCCATCTGTTTCTTATACCCACATCCCTCCTTAATACTCTTCCTCCAGAGTCCATCAGTTCATAAACTGTGAAGGATTTTAAAAAAGCATAGTTTATAATGAATTTTTATGTTAAATCATTTTAATATGGTAGTTTTTGCTGTCATTAATTAATACAAAAATTCACAAAAGTCATAAAGAAAATTATTTGTTTTACTTTCTTTGTTCATAAGGAAATTATGGCACATTGGAACAGCAGCATTATACTGATTATTAACACACACGTAACTGTGCACTGTTTTGTATTTTTAATAATTTTGTATTTCGTTTGCTTCTTGAAAAGCAGTGCAGTGTTAAATGCGTATTGCGTGGCTTGCATTGCACATTCAAGGCCGTCATTTCGAAAGTACCTGGTCACTAAAATACAAAATTAGTTAAAACTGTTTAATTATATTAATATCCATGAAAAATCAGTATGCGTACATATTTTAAATTCATATGTCCTTGAAATGTAAATATGAGGTTTCCTCTTTCAGTGTGTATGTGTGTTGTATGAATTGTTCTCTGTTTATAGATATAATATATAATACGTAAACATCAGAAACAGTGTAGATGGTTATGTTCTGGAACCTCAGAGGGAATTTAATAAATAAAAAAAAGAGATATCCCTTTTTGATTTTTTTTTATCTGAAATTAAATTCAGAAACATATTTTCCTTTTTATTATGAAGTACTTGTATTCATCATACTATTCCAAAACGGATCTGATTATAATATTTCACTTAACACTGTACTGAATACTACATTAATTTATGTAATAACTGCACATTCATCTTTCATATAGTTATTTATGGACCTTTAACACATGTGCAACCGATGATTTCAAAGTGGCCCACGTGAAACCCGAGTAAAATTTAATATCTTTAATTGTGATATATATATATATATATATATATATATAAAACGCACTTACTTCAGTACATGTATTTCGCTCGTGCTACTTGGCTGACAACTGCGCAGGGACTGCTGGGAAATTATCGTAAACTACTAGGATGGCAAGCGTTGCATGCATCAGATTGCACTCCGAATCCAACAGAGATGGGAATCAACAATCAGAAGCCTCGTTGCGAATGTGCTGTGGATGAAAAAGTCGGTCAGCTGAGCAGGAAAAATATGGAGTATTTAAGGAATCCGAAATTAAACAAGGTAAGAGAAAATTTCTCTTTATAACTGCAGTATTGATTTTAGTTCAGTAGCAGAGGATTGCCTATATATATAACTGAACAAGCTAGATAACCTTGCTAACACGTGTATCAGAATACGTATATAAAAATGTAAGGTAGTCTTGTCAAGATTAATTGTGAATTGAAAATTGAATTCGATGGCAATTTTTTAAAGAGATATCTGTTTAAAATGTATAATTATGTATTGGCAGGACTATAGTACTATAGTCCTGCCAATTAGTACTATAGGTTTACAACTGTGGGTGGGCTAAGGATTAGATCATCCGGGAACCCTGCTCTAGAAACTAAACGCAAGTCGCATCAATATCTTATGTAAAAATTCCAACCGTACCTAGTGTTCATGAAAACGTCAAGTGACTGTATCTGAGGTATCTAAGTAAGAACTATACACATTACATTAAAGTAACTTCTAGAAACAGTTTAGATATAAGAAATGGTATGCATCCTCATTAGGTATGTAGTTCATCTTTTAGTAATTCCCTAATCGAAAACCTTGCAGCTCCTTTCAGTAAAATGGCCACAAAAGATGTGAGACGAAAGAACTACAGCACCAAAATTTGTGAAGCAGATACATGTATCTTTACGATACACGTAATGTACATTTTTGTATATGTGGATTCTCGTGTACACACACACTCACTGATGTCTGATAGTCATCATTATGTATACCAAAATTGCCATAATATTAATTGAAATTATACAGTAGAAATTGCTGGAAACAAGCAGTTTGTAATGGCGTATGAGTATTTTCTTTATTTTAGGAAGTACGCATGTTTATTACTAGTCATGATTATTTATCATGTTCTGTGGAACATATACAAATAATGTGTAGTTATCTTTTAATATGTATACGTGTAGCATAAATGAATTATACATAATTGTTTGTCTGATCGAATGTTGTAAATGGCAAATATTCATGTATTTTTGGAATATGTATTTTCATATGTTTATGGTATAAAACACCTTGCGTTATAAAGGAGGAGACATTTTCTACATAGCTGATTTTTAACCCATAGGCTAAAAACTCAACATGTATCGAGAGGAAAATGAAATAATTTATATTCTCTATTTTAAAATGTATTCTAAATGAAATCTTATTATATTATATAAGAGCACGATTTTGAAAATTTTACTTCAGTGAAAACAACTGTCACTCCAAGATTATATTAGTATTGCTTAGATCACATATAAATCATGGTGGACATACGGTAGCTGGTCGCAAAAGACCTGCTATCGATCGAAAAGCATGCAGACGTATATCTTATACAATACCTTGACAATTTAACGCAATACTGTAGTATCGCTTGGCTGTCTGTTATTATTATTTTATTATTTTTGCCTGATCGTTGATCTTAAATTTTATTGTAATGGATGACCACTAGCCATGAGTGACTGCCCAAATAGAACGTAAAAAGTAAACAAAGATTATGTTAATTTGTGCTTGTTCTCTGGTAAGAAGTCTGAAAACGTGGTCGGCTGCAGTTATTGATTCTACAGAATTTGCGTTTTCACTATATAAAATTTCTCTGCGAAAGTGCATTACGAGAAGGTTGTAGAAAGTAAACTGCCGGACATAGATCGCAGCCGCATTTTATAAATATGAATCCCACCTACCCACAAAAGGTTGTATACCTATGTAGTATATCAGTACCGTTTGTGGGCTAAGTTGTATATTCCGGAAACTCTGCTCTAGAAGCCATACATTGAACTTTTTACGCACTGCAGGTCTCCAATCAGCAGACTGACAGTCTTGCAGCTGGCACAAAATTCATCTCTCACCTAAAAATATATACGAGCATCAATGTCCACGATGGAATTGAAATCTATAGCTTGTTGTTTGGAGGGGCATTATCTACTTGGTCATCCAGGCTAGTATTGTTTGACATTTACTCATAAAACTTAGAACAAAAAAAAAAACAGAAAAGAAAAGAAAATCTTAAGATGACTTACTAACTGGATGTCCGCGAATCCTAGACACGGACCAATCATGTAAGTAATGAACTGCACTGAGTTCAGCTGTGCACAAGTACGCAATTCTCATTTTCAATTGATTTAAAGATGTGGACAGGAGTTTGAGCGACTGGTCCCTGAAAATCGTGATATTACATGTATGATATGGATTTCTCTGCAACCGTTTGGTTATGAAGCTTAGATCTTAGATCACTTTAGTTCCTAAAACAAAACGAGTATGAAAACAATTTTTATGCCATATTACTTTAAGAGCAAAAAAAGTGCTGTTTGTTTCATGACCAGTAGTGGGGTGTGAATTTTTGAGATTGCGAAGAAGCAATAGTCTCGCATGCTCTCTACTCACCTGCTGTAGCACTCACTGCCTGGTGTTCTTTCTCTTTTCATCTTTCCATCTCTTTCCACCATAAATATGCATAGGTAAAGAAAATGGGATGCAGTCTTTTCGCAGTTTCCGTTCACATGAAAATTAGGCCTTCTGTTTCAAAGGTATACGAAGGATCTTGTGTTATTGGTTCAAGAGTGGGCTTGGTGCGTATACGCGCATATGCGTATATGCGTGTATACGCATATATACATTCTATACAGGTCCCTAGAAACGTATACATCTCTAGGACCTGTATAGAAATTAGGTCAAGCGCATTGCATTTTAGTTTACCTCTGATCTCTATATCTAGTTGAGTTGGTTTAGAAGAATTACTCCATAGTGCATTTTTTTTTTAATAATCTTCGATACGGTAAAAATTCGTCACCTCTATCTTCTTCATAAATTGGAAAATACACATTGCAATTCCTATGGATGCTCCTGCGTGGGTTAGTTACATATTCTCAGACCAGACTTATCGGTTTCACAAAAGGATAACACACGGTTTTTGATAGTTTGATATGTTAGTTAAAGTTTTCTCATTTTATTTAAGTCTGAAGAGTACTTTTATCTGAGAACTTATAAACCATAGACACAATTTTTAATTATTAATCCCCGCGTAACAGCGGGGAAAAGGAATGCCGTGTAATGTACACATTATGTACTAATCACCACGAGGTTAGTAAACATTTTTTTAGAAGCCTTTGGCTCTTCATATAATTAGTAATTTTTGTTACAATTAACGTCATAGTGCCCTTACAACTAATTTTGACTTTTTTTCTCTTTGTGAGAGGCTTTCAGCCGTGGGGAGGGGACAGGAATACGACAAGGCCTGAACTATACTAAAATCATTCTCTTTTTATACCACTGTTTCAAACTACTTATCAGCAAAATCTCGAAATGCCGCTGTGAAATTAGAAAATAAGCAATATTTCTAAGTTTAAAAGTCTCAGGATCTGCAACGTTCATGTGCTGGTGATGCTGCTGTCCAAACATTAGAAACTTTCGTTTTCCATATTTCGAAGATATTAGACACTGAATACTTAAGTCATAACTGTAGTAATTGAAGCGTCCACATATCCCATGCCTGTCGTCAGAGTAAAGTTTCATCTGTGTTATATTTCAGGACCTTTGAATTCTCGACTGATAAGTTCTTAGTGGAATCGAAATGCTTTCTGCTACCAATTTTAAGAATTAAATTAAACTACTAAGCTATTTTTAATTAGGTGAACAGGAAATTGATTTTAATTAAGCAGGTGCAGTTATTTGTATTTTTGCCACATAGTTTATCGTATCATTTCTAAACCGTGGCTTCTAAATGTGCAGATGAAAAAAAAAAAAAAAAAAAAAAGCGTGGAATGAATTCGAAAGTGACATTTGCCATAAAGTAACAAAATAGGTCTTAGATATGAAAGTATGTTTTTGTGCTATCTAACTTAGTCAAGGTCATAGTTGAGTAAACACTTAAAATGGCTATCAGTTTTTTTAATGGAGTTGGGGGAGGGGGAAGAGAATTGAAAACAATGAAATGAGTGATAACATTAAAGAAATAGAAGCTAACATTATCAATTGAAAAATTAGTGTTACAGTAGTTTAATATTATACATATTTTAGTAACTTTTTATGTATAAGCTTAATTAAATGCCTAAAAATTAAGCAAGTGCAATTATATAATATGTATAGCTGAAATTGAACAAAAACAATTGTTGCCAGGTTTTAAAATTGCATTTTTAAGTGAATGATCAGTTTCGCAAACTTGACAGTTTTAGTTTTCGCATTACAAAATCTTATCCTACAATTTAATATTTTATAACGAATTTGTAATATAAATTTTATAATGTTTTATTTTTTTTCCAGCTCTCATTAACGGTATATACAGGTACTCCTTAGCTTTGTGTTAACGATAATATGAGTACTGGTGTTTTCTAATTGCCTTAATGAATGTTATAAGTTTCGCGTTTCCTCTGTTATTAATTTACCGTGTTAAATTAGGCATTTTTAATATGATCCTTGGCAGGTTTCAAAGTTAATTGAAGGGTTGGAGCATTACTCTTAGCTTTGAAAACGGTAACGTTCGAGCACTACTCCTGTGCACAGTGAATACTGGTACGACGCTTAAAAAATGCGTTACAAACAGTGCTCCATCAACCAGCTTGAAAGCATTTTTATCCTGTTCTTGTTATTCCTTTTTAATAGGTAATTAATCTTTCTAAGATGCGTTTCAAAGTGCTTTTTAGAACGATCTATGTACCTCAGTGGAAGTGTTGTTTAAAGCATTCGCATCGCTACGCCGCAGAAAAAAAGACTTAAGTTCAGTTCTGGTCGCGACTAGTGGAACTTTTTCTAAGCCTTTCTTCGACCTCTTCTCGAGTTAGTCGATCTCTAGCACCAGTAAGCGTGGTTTTTTCTCCCAGAAACTCAAGAAAATCGAGAGATGACGACACTTGCTGGCGGTCTCTTTGCTGGATGCTGCTTAAAATTAGTGATACGTGGGCCAGCTATCTCTGATTGGCTACCGGTGGAGAATGAACTGCCTACTCAGTCTCCAAAAGTTAGGTGGGGCTAAAATGGTCTCGCCTACTTCCCTATAAGGGAATAAAAGGCGTTAACAGATTTATTTATATTTCGATGAATGAAAATATAAAAGATGTGCAGATGTAGTCATATTCAAACATCTGGAGTGGTGTACCTAAAACCTCCCTAATTCTTGATGCTGTTCAAAGGAGACCAGTTCAGCTCATAGATGACTCCTCCCTCACAGACTCACTTTGACCTCTGTCTCACAGACGTACTGTTTTAGCTCTGTGTTTCTTATGCAGGTATTTTCATAGTCCCTGCTCTAGCGAACTGGCAAACATCATTCTTCTACTTTTTATTGGACCTGTTAAAACAAGAACAGCAGCTTATTTAAGTTAAGGGATATTACATCCCATACTGTTTCATAGCCGAATAAGAAACTCAAAGAGTTTCATGCCGAATATAGTAAATATATAATGTTCGGCGAGTCCAAGCGTAAGCATATACCTGGATAGTATTACAACTGACCCTTTAGGGAGTGCAACACTGAGGCAACTCATGGTAAGGGTGGAGCAAGCTCCGATCACTATTCTTGATATTTCCCCATAATGTGAAACCCAGCTCCTAGGAGCTGTATTACTGTTCTACATTATGAGTGAGAGAAAGTCTACCCAGACTGGTTTCAACCTTTATTGAGGTCTCATCAGTGAGTAGGTAGACCTAGAAATACCAAGTTTGTAGCAAACAGAACTTACATATACCCTACTATGAGAATTGCCAAGAAGGTGGCCTAATAAATTATTAATTATATGAAGAGCCAAAGACTTCAATTCGGCGACATAAACCTTTGGCCTTTCATATAATTAAGAACAGCAGCGATCCACTATCCTTTTTCACTACAACTGTCGATCCTGCTTCTCCTCGTACTCAATTTTTCCATCTATTTGTTCTGCTGGAACAGCCTTCCTCATAATGTGTAACCAACAGCTACAACCTCCAGCTCTTCACGAAAAAATACCAGTAGATTTCTTCTTTTTCAACTCCTTACATGTACTCGACACACAACACTGATATGCTATAGGTTATCATACTTATCGTGTGGGGGATAAATATAATAAATAAATAAAAATTCACTAACTATTAAGTATGCGGATTTGAAAAACGATGAATGGCATAATTGCTGTAATTCTGCCATTCATCTGAATTACTGTAAGCAAATGCTTGAAGAGATTTATTAAATTAGTTTAAATACACTGTGACATTGTGTACATTGTAACATAAGATTTGTTTACTTGTTTATTCCAATAGTTATACTTAAATACGTTGAAAAACTACAACAAGCATTCGAGAATGCTATTGAATTTGCTGCGTACAAATGTACGGTAAATTCAATTAATTTGTTGTTGTTTTTTTAAGTATAGCGCATAAAATAACATTTTAAGGAACGATTGCAACATGTTTTCTATTCTGAAATGGTTAAAATAGATTCCAAGCAGTTGCTGACCGCTTAAATTCGAATTGTAAACCAAATGTTTATAAAAATAAACGGCATTTATATTTATTGTTGACGTCCTGCTTGTTTCTTGTTTCAAGCTTGCGTAACAGATTCTTAAAGAAAGAAAAAACACATGCTTCCTGACTGGTCAGAAAATGCACTGAATAAATAATGTCCAACCCGTACATTGTGACAAGGGCGTGGGCATTTTGTGCTAATGGAGATCTTTATCTGAAAATAGTCGGAGAGGCTGTCTAGACGTCACTCACTAGGATTACCTAGGTGTCTGCAGTCGTCAGTAATGATAATATGTACTCTGCAGAGGTAGATTCTTTGCTGGTATTTTGTTGCTAGTCGAAGCATAACGAAACAGATGTGACAAAAGATGATGAAGAAAACCACTGAAATTTCAGTGAAAGAATGAAATGAAAATTCGTTACTTAATTTTAATCCGCTCCCCCACCGAATGCAGTTCTTTATCAGTGCTATCGGTGGTAGGATTGCACTAGCTATGTTTAGATTTCGTAGTGCTGTTTAGTTCAGAAAAGAAATACCAAATAAATAAGCATGTGCGGGAATCCATCTAGCGCTTCGCATGGTTCATCTTTTGAACTGGTTGATGGATTTTGCTGAAATGTGATATTGAGGATACTTACCCAGATTTATTGATAGTATGCATATTTGGTTTACATTAAGTTGAAAATATAGCGAAGCAGCTAGTAAAGAACGAACTTACGAACCTAATGAGGAGAAATAAAAACTGGAATTTATAAAGGATTACGTTTATCTCTGTTAATTGTGAATGTTGTCTTGCTGGTTTGTATTTTGCTGAAAAAATTGAGTTTTAGTATGCAAACCTACCTCTTTATAAAACCAGATAACTCGCTTTCAGTTAAAGTCTTCACGAAAGTTCCTCGCTCTTAGATGATTCCCGGGCCTTTCCGTTCTTGTGTTGCCTTCTGACTGCTTTTAGAGACACTTAATAGCAAAGCTGGCGAGTTTAAATTTTGCCATAACATATAGACATATCCCAAAAGACTAGTCCATTGCCGAAGCAAAATCTAGACAGAATTCACTAAATTTATTCTAGAAAATAATCACTGAAACCATTTTTGACATATCAAATTGCGTCTCATATTTTTAATATACCTGGACTGTCCCTTAGTGGTAGTCTCAGAACACTAAACGATGTTCCACCATCTTGTTTTAACATTTCTCCCATATATTTAGATCCGGCTCCTAAAACAGACAGAATTAATCACCAAGATAAGAACAAGGTATATTATACCTGAATTATGAGAAGACCAAGTGCAAGATGGAAAGACCAGTGAAGCTGGAATAGTCAAATGCCTAATCCTTGAAGAGAAGAAGATTTTATTTCATTATGCAGGTGTTCTTTGTATTCAGCAGAGAGTTACTAGCCTTTATTTTAATTTAAAAACAATGACAGCATTTTTGTTCTCGGAATATGTCTAAAAACGAATGAGTTCAACCACAAGATAATGAAAAACCGATGATTGCTTGAGAGATGAGCTGTGTGCAAGTTCTGAATGTTTGTAATGAGAATAAATACTTGGTTGGCCGAGTGTTTAGTGTACCAGCTCTACAAACTAACGTTTGTGAGGTCGAATCACGCAAATTTCATCTCCTGGTATATGACCATCACCTGGCTTACTGGAGGCCTGAACAGCTTGAAAAAGTTCCACGTTTGGTCGGTGGAGCAGAATTTCCGGATAATTAACCATTTAGATTATGCATGGTACTAATATCAATTAACGTAAGCTAGCAAATAAGTCTTTCGTGGCGGGATTCACAAAAGTAAAACTCGAAAGTTCCTTGAAAGTTGTTTAGCGATATCTATTGCGCTCGTAATTTTTTACGTTGCTTTAATTGATTTATACAAGATTATTATTATTATTATTATTATTATTATTACCACGGGCTACTCCAGGAGTCCTTAGACTCATCGAGGGAGGCCCTAAACATCATGTTCACACAGCTGTTCAACATTCTCACAGTATCTATCATACCTTGCCTTGAACTCGCTCACTGTCATAGCACCCACAACAGACTCTGGCAGCTTATTCCACTCATTTACCACTCTAAAAGTAAAGAACCCAGCTCTAACACCCCTGCTAACCACACTCTTGCCCAGCTTCCATGGGTGTCCCCTAGTTCTCCCACCACCAGTCCTGATCTCAAAAATATCATCTGAATTAATCCTATAGAATCCTTTTAGCAATTTGAATGTCTCAATCATATCTCCCCTTTTTCGCCTATCAACTAGTTTCTGCAACCCACAATTCTTCAACCTGTTCTCATATGGTGCATTCCATAGACCTGCTATCATCTTAGTCACTCGCCTCTGGATCCTCTCAACCTCCTCCCCATCAAGAAGGAACCGAGGTGACCGAATCTGGGCACAGTAGTCGAGATGAGGTCTTATCAGGGCTCGGTACAGAGGTACAATAACTTGTTTTTCTCTGCTCGTCAAGGTATTTTTCAACAACCAAGTGAGTTGATGAGCTGATTTAGCTACTTTCGCAATGTGCCCCCTAAACTTCATCTCCCTATCCACCAACACTCCCAAGTCCCTGGCCTCATCAATCTCTTGGAGTACAGTTCCACCAATGTGGTATACTGCTGCTAATCTTTTCACTCCGAAATGCATAACCTTACATTTTGTCACATTAAATTGACATCCATTCTCCTTAGTCCAGAACTCCAATCTATCTAAGTCATCTTGCAAGACTTTGACATCTTCTGCATTCACTATCGCCCTACCCAACTTTGCATCATCAGCGAACAAATGAACTGTCCCACTTAGACCATTCCCTATATCGTTAATGAACAGATTAAACAGCAGTGGTCCAAGAACAGAACCCTGTGGCACACCACTAGTCACAGGCCGTTTTTTGGACTCTACTCCTGAATAAACTACTCTTTGATATCTCTCCATCAACCACCCAGCTATCCATCTCACCAACCCTATATCCATTCCCATATGTTGTAGTTTACGGATTAGAATTCCATGTGGTATCCTGTCAAACGCCTTTGCCAGGTCCAGCAGTATCACTGTAAACCCATTTCCCTTATCCAGTTCAGCCGTCACCTTGTTATAAAACTTGAGCAAGTTACTGAGGCATGATCTACCCTTCACAAAGCCATGCTGTCCTCTGTACAGTATCTCATTTTCATCAATCAATTCCTGTATTTTTCCCTTGACTACTTTCTCCAAGACCTTGACAGATGGCACAAAAGAGTACTGAATAACTACACCGATTTATAAAATATAGGTTCTGATAAATTGGCTCTAGAACCACGTGATGTGTGACAGGTTGATCCGTCCTGTTGGAATACCTGTGCACGAAATGGAATGTTTTTTGCACGACACCTATTCAAATCCTGGGTGAATGGAACCAACACATTGGTTCTGTTAGAATTTCTATTAAGGCAATGACAACACTATTGCTTGAGACACGCTTACGGAAACGATGAACAAACTACTCACAAAGATGTCGTAAGTTTGGAAACATTTGCTCTACCAATCCCGTATGCTCAACGATGAATATTTTCTTCCAACATCAACATCATTGCTGCAGCTAAATATAATGGTGTAGTTTCTACACATGTTCTTCTATTAATATGCATGCAGTCGAATGGCATATCTCATAGCGCGTGTACTGAAGTGGGGGGGTCGAAGTTCAGTGCTGTTTTTTTTTATTGTTTTGCACCATACCGCAGTAACGAAGACCTTTTGATAGCTCTGTATTCCTGGAATATTGTCTATATATTGGAAAGATCTGGTTTCAATTTCATTGAGAACAAGATGAATTTTCTATGCATTTCAAGATACTGTAGGTTGAGATTTTATTTTTCCCTCAGTGGAACTTAATTTCCACTTAGCACACATGCAGTTGACAGACAGCATACTGATGTTTCATGTCTTTTTGTCTCTATACTAATTTGGCTAGCTATATTATGCACACTCATATTTCAAAAATTCATAATCATGGTGTTTTGTAAGGCCAAACAGAATGACTTCACTTTGGATGGAATGCAATGCAGTTTGGCAGTTGGAATCTCTACAGAAATTAAATAATTGAAAACAAATCGAGCATCAAACTTGCAAAAAAAAAAAAAAGCCCTGAATGAGCAAAAAAGTACTTGATTTATTGTACCTAACACACCCATGCCAAAACTGCTTGTCTGCGACTAATATTCTGGATTATTTTCACTGGGTGCATCGTTCAGCTTTGAAGGATTATTATAACCTTACCAAGCCTTCCTTATCTTACCAGATTGACTGATATAGTAAGGAAGGAAAAATCAGAGTATGAGAAGAGATTTGCGAAGCGAGCCGAGAGTAATCCGAAATATTTTTTTTTCAGTATGTGGCAAGTAAAAGAAAGAATGGCCATAATAGAATAATTTTCATAAATGCAGATGGTAGGGAGGTAATGAAGCAGATGAAATAGTTGAATTATTGAGTGATCACTTTGCAAGGTTGTATCATCTAGGTGAAGATATAGTAATAATGACAAGGGTTAATGTGGATGTAGAGTAGAGGAAGTTGACGTACATAGGATATTACGGAATCTTGCTGTGAATGTAGCTATAGGTTTGCATGGGATATCCGTTCGTGTATTGTGAGAATGTGCTAGGAAATTGGTATTACCTTAGACTAGATTGCTTGATTTGGGTCTCAGCTCTGGTAGAGTCCCAAGGGAACTTTGGAAGGAGGAGAAAATAATTCCGTTGCATAACGGAGATTCTAAGACAGAAGTAGCAAATTATCACCAGTTAGCATTTCAGGAGTGATGGTGAAGATAGTGGAGAAATTGGTTAAAGACAAATTGCCTGAATTTTGTCTTCTGAATTAAGGGCAGGTCGCGCTTAATTCAGTAACTTATTTTTTATAATAGACAATTGAGGTGGATAAAGGTAATGGCTGCACAACTAGGTAGACTATTGCGCTACCTAATTTTCATCTTTGCTCATATTGGGCAAAGGAGAAAGGATATCAATTTAATGGGAAAAGGGTGAGATTATGCATTTATGAGTGAAAAGATTACCAGTTGCTACCATTCTGATGGAAATAGCATGGTACACAGGGAGTGTTGGCGGATAGGGAGTTGAAGTTCAGAGGGCACATTGCAAAAGTGGCTAAAACAGCACATATGATTACTTGGTTATTAAAGGATACCCTGACATGCAGAGATAAGCAGGTTATTATTATTCCTCTTTATAAGGCTCTGATAAGGCCGCATCTGGATTACTGCTCACAGATATGGTCGCATGGACTTGGAGATGTGTAGGAGGTGGAACGGATCCAGAGGCGAGTGACCAAGATGGTGGAAGATTTGTGTGATCATCCATATGAAGATATATTGAAGATTTGTGGGTTACAGAGGCTGGTTGGCGGATTATGGTGATAGTAATGATAGAGACATATAAATTGCTTGTGCGGGGGGGGGATTGTAGGATTGATCTGGTGAATAATGTGAGGATAACTAGGGGGTCATCCATGGAAATTAAATAAGAGTGTGGCTAGAAAGGTCATGAAAACTGGCATTTTTGTTTGAGGAGTGATGAATGAGTAGAATGCCAGATTCAGCTGTGTGTGTGCGTGCTTTGTTGGTGAAATGAATTAAAACAAAATGTTACAAGTATTGTACAGGTGATGTAATGGACCTCCTGCGATGAGTCTGTGGACTCCATGGAGGTGCCCGTATGTAATAGTAATAATTTTCCCATTAATGCAGATTCCGTAGAGCTCTATTACTTCATCCATCCTTTCCCTCAATACATAAACGACGCACGGGCTCTGAGAATGTGATTAAAATGAGAGAGGGATCATTAATCCCTCTTGATCAATAATCCCTCTCTCACTATTATATCTGGTTGTAGTTGGGTGTACATATTTAGGTATAAAATTCGGTAATTCAAGGAGTTCATACCTTTGCAACCCTAGATGATTAATTCACATTATCAGCCTTCCTAGCGGAAGGCTGATAATTAATGTGAACCCGAGAAGAATAATCGATCTCATGTGATAATTTGTGTATGAAAAGGTGAATTGAAATATCTTACTTAGATGAAAAGAAGAGTATGTTTCGGTAAGATTTAATATGACTAACTTATCGAAGTTAGTCATTTATTTTCTTTTATTTTGGTAATAATTATTTTCTATTGCATAGAAAATAATTATTACCAAATATAAATTAGCGTCATTTAAATCTACGTACTTTAGATTACAAACACATTCACGAATTAGAATAATTTTGAACGTGGTTCAAAATATTAAAATATTCCAAATTTTTCCGATTGGTTTTCAGGAGAGCATATATTTCAGTAACTGTGGGATTGACTCGCGTGTGAGGAATTGTTTGCACGTGGATTCCAGTTAATTATTTGCTAAACATGAACTTAATCTCCTATTAAGTTAATGTTCATTCTTAATTGGGTCGAACAAGTGACATATCTGAAGATAAGAAGTTTCGTGTGGTGTCTCTACACAAAGAAGGCCAAACACAACAGTTTATAGCTAAGGAATTGAAATGTTCTCAAGCAAGCGTGACTAGAGTATTGAGACAGTATTCTAATAACCAGAGTTTTCAAAATAATCGCTGCAATAGCGGTCGAAAGGTAATAACTACATCAAGAGATGAGAGGAGATTGAAGAATATCGTGAAGAAAAACCGCTTCCGAAGTGTAAGGTGTTTTTACAGGAGATGGAAAGAACTAGGTGTGAATCTACGACGTTGAGACGACTTCACAAATTGGGTTTTAAATCACGCGTGCCTAAGACGAAACCGCTTATAACTTCCAAGCAAAAGGCAGCTAGAGTGCAATGGTGTAAGCAAAGACTTGTGGTGGGTCAAGAGGACCGAAAAAGGGTACTTTTTTTTCGGTCCTCTTGACCGAAAGGTAGGCTGTTTATTTTCTCAAGGTAGGCTGTGTATTGTGTACGAAAGAGTCAATTCCAAAGTGTACCAAGAAATTATTGAGCACTTTATGTTACAGGCATCGGATGATTTATGTGATGGTGATTTCCTTTTTTTAGCAAGATTCAGCTTCTTGTCGCACTTCCAAGACCACTACTAGATGGCTCAAAGAAAGACAAATCAATCTAATTCCTTGGCTGGCAAACTCACCAGATTTAAACTCTATTGAGAATTTGTGGGGAATTATGAAGAAACGTCTTCAAGAAGTTGCCCCAAGAGACAAAAATTAATTTGTTTCTAGTCTGCTTGATAAAAAAAAATAAAAATAAAAATAAAAAAAGACTATGACCCGCTTGTAAATACAGTAATATGCGCAACCGTTTAGGAACGGTCATAAAAGCTAAGGAGATGCAACAAAGTACTAATTATCATGTTGTTTCCCTTTGACTGTACCTTTTTGTGCATTTATTTTCGCATTATTCTAATATTTTGAACCACGTTAAAATTTATTCTAATTTTGTGAATGTTTTCAAATAACAGTTTTATTATAATTTATATTACATTTTTATGTTTTAAATGGTTATATAATCTACATAGTACGTAGATTTAGATGATGCTAATTCATGTTTGATAATAATTATTTTTTATGTAATAAATTAGAATTGCAAATCATTCAACACATTTTCTTTGATTATTCTAATTTTTTCATTATGAGGTGTAGACGATATCGAACTTTGGAATGTTGATTGCGAAGGTGTTTTTTGTCAAATGAGTAGGAGGAACAGTGTGCTGTCGTAGGCCAAACGATATGGCTATTGATCAGTGAAAGATTATGTATAAGAGAAAGATGGTAGGCGATTCAATAGCCCTAAGGATCTCCTGTATTGATGGAAAAGTCCAAAGAGTGAAAGCCATTTACCATGATGCACTGATTGACCAGAGAGAAAAGTGGCAACCTGATTAAAGAGCGCGAGGTAAAACTAAAGAATGGCAATTTGCTGAGCAGGCCTCGATAACTCTATCCGATGAAATGTTCTAGAAGCATCCAGCAACAGCACAGGTATCTCCACACTTTACTATGGCATTTGTCTGAAGGTGAGTAATGTAGGCTGGTAGATCAGCTATAGTGGTGGAATCCATATTGAATGACAGTGATCAACTGTTGAGTGTACAGGTAGTTGAAGAATCGACTGTTGATGACCCTCTGCATCTTTACAGACCTCTCAGGTGAGGTCAGTGGGTTGGCATTTTAATAGCAGAGTATTAATATTTTATTTACTAATTTAATTGCCAAAAGTAAATAAAATTTGTATTTAATATTTTAATAGCTCAACTTATATGCGATATTAATTCAGTCAGACGGAGATGCAGACCATTGTGAAAAATAGTGAGTATTCCAAAGTGATGATTTATGCATGGAAATCATCTTTTCGAAGCCAGTTTTTCCCGAATCTGTCATCAAAGATAATACAAATTAGTTATCCAGTAACCTTTGGGACCAGGGAAGTGGGGAATGGGTAAGAAATTTGTTTATTTCAAATATAAGTGAAGAAAGAGTAAGGCTCAGTTTACTTAGTTATTAAAGAATACCCTTACATGCAGAGATAATCAGGTTATTATTATTATTCCTCTTTATAAGGCTCTGATAAGGCCGCATCTGGATTACTGCTCACAGATATGGTCGCCTGGACTTCTTGGAGATGTGTAGGAGGTGGAACGGATCCAGAGGCGAGTGACCAAGATGGTGGAAGATTTGTGTGATCCTCCATATGAAGGAGGATCACACAAATCAATTTATTTCAGCAATTTATCAAACAGTTTGATCATCGGTTTTACTTTCTTGGGATCATTCTTTGTCTCCTAAGCTCATTGAAGTTATTCTCTTACTTTATAGTCAAACTTCACGTTCTTTATTTATCTAAGCGAAGGGGGAGAGGTGTCTACCTGCTTGTCTTCGTCTTTATCAGGTCTGATGTTTTCAAATGGCATTTCAATATTTACTAAAGGTGGCACGAACATCAACTTTGCTTTTGCGACTAAAGGAGCAGTCAGTTTACATAGTGACCAATTTTCGTCCTTGTGATTGATAAGCTAGTGTTCAGCGGCCTAATGCTAATAAAATTCTTAGCCATTTGGTTATGGTTTTTGATTAACTCTCTGAAGGCTTATTAATGCCGCGTAAAATTATTTACTCATGCCTGTCATTAGAAAAGGCGAGCTATAGGTAATGACAACCCAAAAATAAGCTAAACCAATTAACTCGTTGATATATACTAAAAACGTAGGTTTCAGAACAGCACTTATCTACTTTTTATTTTTGAACTTCACTATAAATGATATAAACGAACACGACAGTCTTCACCTCATGCTTCTTCGCCGGCCAGGTTGTCTGTTTTGGTGAAATTCAAAATCTCTCTAAACCCCAAACAGGCGAAGTCGGTGTTCAAGGAAAGGGGAAATATAACATTGGCCCTAGAGAATATTGTTTCTCGCGCATGGTGCCTATATTAATTTCTTCCTAATTCTACACGGAAGGTATTGTTTCATACTTGTTATAACTTAGTTTTGTTAATATAATTCTTAATCAGAAAGCTTCACTCACACAAAGTATATGTGTAACGTGAATAAAATAGCCAACTTGCGGATTTTGATAAGTTTCTTCTATTTACTTTACAACTGTTGTTAAACATTTGTTATCAAAATAAATAAAGATTGATAAAAGCACTCTTAGCAAATATTTATGTTCAGAAATAAAACATTGTGTAAAAACAAAACACAACATATCTACATTGATCATAAAAGTACGCCATTTTCAGAATTTAAAGGAAGTTTAGTTGATTGCAATTCTTTTTAATGCAAAATGGTTTGCAATGTCGATGTGTTTACCATTCTTACGTACAACTGGTTACAAAAACACACGTTACTGAAGTTATTTTCGAAATATGAATTCTTTGGCCCACATGTGTATCATAATCTAAGATTGATTGGCTGCAATCTGACAGAAAGCGACTGATACCTAAATTAGGTAGTCATTATTAGATGCTATCCTAGAACAATCTTTAGGAGAATAATTTCAAAAGTTTTGCACACTGTAATCGTGTTAAACTGAACATTTATATAACAAAATACATTATAGATCTTCGACATAATTTTTATTCTGTTAACATTGCTGTTAACTTTGGGTAAGGCTTGTGTTTCTGGCAGTAAACTTTTTTTTTGTTGTTGTTGTTGTTGTTGAGTTAGCTCACCATCAGAAATCTTGTTAGTGCTAGTGATACGTTTCCAACGGAGCGGTTCTTTCAACTTACGAACAAATCAGTTTGGAATGTTAATGCCAGGACTGTAAGGGGGGGGGGGTGAACAGATAAAGAAGCACGTTTCTAGGAGATCAGATTCTTTGCGCAACATGTGGCCTCGCATTGTCATGTAGAATGAGAGCTCCGGTTGTGAACATGTCAGGTTTTTTGCTACAACTTTTCGGGAGCAAAATGTGTTGAAGAAATTTTCTGTAATATTCTACAATCACACTTCAGCGTGTAGGTTGTTGTTTCATTCTCGTAAGCCACTACCATTAACTAACCTTTGATGACAGGTTTTTTTCTTTTTATTTTTTTTATGAGTAGTGATTGGATGTTTTCTCTAGTTCAGAATCTCGTATCCATGTTTCATCTAGGGCAACAAGTTGTGTTTTAAACTTGTTGCCTTCCGTCTTAGAACGATGCTGCAATTCTGTAATTCTTTTGAGAGCTGCTTGTATGGAACCCATTTGGTAGTAACTTTTCAGAATTTAGTCAAACTTCTGAACAAATATGATTTAGGTGATTTGCTTATGCGATTTCACGACATGTCTTACTCCGCTCCTCTTCTACCGCAGGTGGTTCTCGATAACCATCGATGTGTTATCCGCAGTTGTTTCTGGCCTTCCACTTCTTGGATCATCTTTAATGTCTGTACGATCTCGCTTCCGTGAAGTTTCCACGGTAGCACTGTGCTCCGATTCGCTGCACCATTTCTACAAACTTCACGTAAAGCATTGTGTATTTGCATTGGAATTTTTCAGATCCACTCTTCAATTTTGATGTATGGATCCTGATCACTGCGTGATATCGGACTTTAATCAAATTCTTTCTCCATTTTGAAGTATTCTGTTGTGGAACAAGAACACGAGAAACAGGAAACCGGTATATGACATTTTTACTTAGTCTAGCTTACAGCTGACGCGAAGGTATTATCCCACTGGAAAAACAGGACCATCACACTGCCACCTTCAAATTTCGCAGTATGCAAAATTAAAAAAAAAAAAAAAAAGAATACAAATGATGAACTCTATAGCCTGCTCAAGATACTAATAGATTATCTTTCGTAGCTGGGAGTCACATAAAACATCATGACAAGTGTGTTTTACAATAATTGCATTCTTGAATAGATATCATTCAATTGTGCATTTTGGGTTAACTGTCATTCCTGACATTTGTGAATGACATATATTGCCATTCATTGCAAAACTTTAAAAAAAATGAATGTCAATTACTAAAGAGAGCAGAACGGAACGAGTGTATAATAGAATGGACTCAGAAAGAATAATTAAATTACCAAGAAAGTGAAAACCGAATACATAAAATTAGTAAACCAAACATTGTTTGTCCATGATAAAATTGCGAAAAACACTTGACATCGTATCTGCCTATTTCTGCTACTAAAAATTATCAGGTTGAGACTAGGCAACAAATTTTTGTAAACAACCTAACTTGTATTAAAACCTATCCAGACTGAGTGGATTTTGTGAAACGTGTAAACAAATATGGAAAAATGGAACCTAAGTCGCATTTCTCAAAATGCACAGTTCTATTATGTTCGTTTCCATGTTCTTCAGTCCTAGCTGAACGGTTTTACCGAAATTAAGTGTTTCGATCTTCTTCTTATTTTATTTATTTTTGTTCTTTTTTTTTTTTGATTGGATTTTCAATTACAAATTATAACCAAAAATGGCCCTCAAGTTCAGCTGGTACGATAATGAATGATATTACGAAACGCACCTGTTTAAATACCAAATTTTATCAAATTCTATCCAGCCAGAGTGGAGGTGTTACAATAATTTTTATTTGCTACATTTTGTCAAGGAGCCTCTGTAGCTCAGTCGGTATTAACGAAGCTCTTGAGGTGGAAAGACCTGGGTTCGAATTCCGTCAAAGACGCTAAGAGCCTTTATCAGGTCTCATTAGCAGATGATGAGTTAGCCGATTTCATTCACAGGAGGAAAGATTCTCCCCTTCCCGGAAACTCGAGTTTTTCATAAGA
This sequence comes from Typopeltis vanoorti, assembly GCF_054136105.1. Taxonomy (NCBI): domain Eukaryota; kingdom Metazoa; phylum Arthropoda; class Arachnida; order Uropygi; family Thelyphonidae; genus Typopeltis; species Typopeltis vanoorti. The sequence goes on along the minus strand of NC_143567.1, from coordinate 60,443,862 downwards.
CAAACCGGCTTCGTGAACGCACATACTATTCCTTTTCTGCATCCCTCGAAGTATAAGTATTTCTCTGTAGGTATGTGTATGAGGGAACACATACTAACTCCCTGCATTAAGTTGCCTAAAATCCTTAATTAGGGAATTCAACCAGTCTTGAATGGATGCAAAATTTTGTTAATAACGATATGTACAAAGTCATTGATTTGGATCCTTTCGATACAGTTTTGTCTTTAAAATCGATCTTGTCGTTAAAATCGATCCGATTGAAACCAATAATACCTCTACATTTAAGAATTCTAAATACTATACTAGAATATTTCAATAAAATGTGTTCAGCAGAGCTGTGAAATAACATGTATATGACGGATATGTTAGGCAATTGTGAGACCAAAGCTGGTGTTTAGCATACCTGCTCTCCAACCAATGCGAATTCGAATCCAGCTATGGGTATGGATGTTTGTGAATGTCTTTAGGTAGGGATGAAGTTTCATCGTAGGTGTTAGACTGCTTTCCTGTTTATTGGACTGAAGTGACTTAGAGGTTCTCCATGTTTGATCTCTAGAGCAATGTTTCCGGACAATGTAAAAAAAAAAAAAAAATAAATAAATAAAATAAAATAATCTTAGCCCATCCACGGTACTAATATATTATAAGTTTACAATCTGTTATGGGTGGGACTCGCAGTGGCGGCTGGTGACAATAGAAACAGGTGGAGCCAGCGGCCAAAAACAACTTAATTTTTTTTATATTTATATAGTGGTTCTATTATTGATTTATAGTTATTATTTCTATTACAATAATGTTTAGTCAGACTCCACTGATGCATTGAGCTATTATTTTTTTTTTTTTTAATTGGAAAAACGAGAAACGTTTTTCCAATAAACTATCGATTTTGTTCATAGTTAAAATATATTGTTTATGGACGTAATAAAAATTTAAACTTTAAAATAAATTATAACAAAAAACGACAACAATAATTAAACACACTAAAAACAATACAACAGAACAACAACGAGAATAAATAATAAGACAATGAAAGAATCGCGCGCTATTTACGTACAAACGCAGTGATTGGGCCAGACTAAACGGGCCCCAAGATAAGCGTTGCGCCTGGTAAACAAACATGATCGCCACTGCACGTACCTCATACATGCCCTGTGTTCTACAAGTATAAAATAGGGCCAGCCGTGGCTGGCCCCAGAGACCGTACTAAGTCGCATTATACAATATTGCCATAAAACTCTACAGTAATTTTTTTTTTTATTAAACAATAAAATAGATCAACAACGACAATAAATAATAAGACAAGGAAAGAATTGCGCGCTATTTATGTACAAGCGCAGTGATTGGGCCAGACTAAACTGGACCCAAGATAAGCGTTGCGCTCGGTAAACAAATACGATCGCTAGTGTACGTGCTCATATATGCTCTGTGTTCTACACGTATAAAATAGGGCCAACTGTGGCTGGCCCCAGAGACCGTACTAAGTTTCATTATACAATATTGCCACAAAATACTATAGTATTTTTTTTTTATTAATCGATAAAACGTGTTGGAAATAGATCAAAAAATAATAATTACAAGAAACGTATTTTTTAAAACTACAATTATTGGACTACTTATACAAATATAGGTGGGGCCAGGCCCCTATGGTCCCTATAAACATAAAGAATTCTAGCTTTAAATAAACTACCTTCCATTCTCTACCTTAAGCGCTTAAAATGATGAACTTGTGAAAATCGAAAATTAATTTTTCTTCTCTTGAAAAATAATTGCAAAACTACAATAGTGAGATATTTGTCCGTTGATGTGCTGTTACAAGCTAGGAAGTTTACAGCCTGCCTTACATCTACAAATATAAGTAATTTATGTTTAATGTGCAGTCATATTTTGATACAATAAAATAAACCTTATAAGATGATTACTGTAGTCCCTTTTCTATTAAGGTATTAGACGCAGATTGATGTACGTCGCATAGCCTAATTTGATTGGCATAAGCGGCTTAATTACCACAATGAGCTCTGTGATTATGTGTCTCTAATATCATTCAGCGTCAATTAGATCATTGATAAATTGTCATTGTCCTAACGTGAATTCGATACTTTAATATCAAATTCACTTTGGATGATGAAAGTCCATTATAATTTGGTAATAATGGCTAATATGATATTCTGATACAAACTAGGTTAATTTCTCCAGATTTAGATATTTTCTCATCCTTTGCAAAAGGTCAGCAACATTACCTTCGAAATAATCGGTGACGTCTTGTCCTGATTCCGTGATCGATATGTTCTGTCTTGCTCTCTCGCATATCATCGACTCAATGTCTCAGCAAAGAAAAGGTCATTGCATTATGAAAGTTCTTGCTTTTATAAATGAGAAATATGATAAAATCATACTGAAGTAATTTACTTCTAAATTCTGATTCGCATATATAATTAATATTCCTTACTTAGATAATGAAAAAGCAGCTCGGATGTCAGTTAATTGGCTATCAAAGTAATAACTAGTTTGATCCCAAATTAAGGGGGAAGGAAGCTTTGGAAATGTCGCGCTAAACACAAACATATCAGTTTACAAGCAGAATTCAATCTGACAACGTTAAGCTGATTGATAATGCATCTAATCAGATTAGTTTAATATTTTTCCTAAACTTCTTCCGAGAAGCTTAGTAGAAGGAAATGCTAAAATTTTAGAATTTTTATTTCATATAACCCATTAGTCATATTTGCAGTGCAAACTTCTATTAAAGTTAGCATTCCAGGAAAATTGCTTTGATGATGTATTATGTAAACTGCGAAATGTAAACTAGATTCCATCCCATTCCTGACTGTAAAGGACTTTCATCACCCGGTGATCCACCACCATGCTTAGTGGAGATGTGAAGAGCTGTTGTCACGTACGATTTGCAGAGGAGGATATCCAGTCTGCTTGCTCCCCCCCCCCCCCCAATACAGATAAGTTATGTGGAAAAAAAACACATTAAAAATACTTCCAAATCCACTTCACCAACATTCGTGGACTTAAATGATGTGCACCATTTACTTGCATCTAGACCAGACTTGTTATTTCTCAGATAACCTCGACTAGCAACTTCTGCAGTGGTGTTTACTGTGTGATGAAAGTCATGTCACTTGGGTGGGCTACTTTAACTTTATGCAATGAGCCTTAACTATCCAAATTACATTTCTTCTATTACATTTCACTCATCAGATCTAACATTCCACCTTGTTGCATTCACTTGCCGGTTTTATCACTCTCCAAATCCTGATAACAATATTTGAAGCTTGATTCTTCTGCACTAATCACGCAAGGAGTGGAATTATCTTTTTTGGTGACTTAAAGTGTTCACAACTCAAAGTGATCTACCTCCGCTAACTCCTGGTCAAGCTGGAAAAGATGTTGAAATATTTGTTGTTAGTAATGATCGAACGTAAATGACTATCTATCTATCAAGGCCGTAATTCCAAGCAACAATAACACCAGGATACCGGATAGTCCTCTCTTCATAGTCAATATCCCCAGTTACCTTTTCTTGAACTACTTTCCTTACATATATACCGTAAACGTCAGCTCCCGTTTTGGTAACTGAAAGACCTTGTCCACGTTTTTCTTTTTTTTTTTTACGGAACGTTTTCACTCGGCCACTGTCATTCTCTTTCTTCTTTGACACTACACTACCAGATGAAGGGGGTGACTTCTGATTTCTACTCCCATTCAACATTGCTCCACCAAATATACGGAGAAGAAGAGAACACTGATCCAACAATCTTCCAAAAAATGGCTTCCTAATTGAAGATCCCTATGCTACGCAGCCTGGTTTTGCTCTTCCTAGGAAGATTTGGGTCATCTGTCAACAGGAACAGAACTAATCAGGGTAGATGTGGCTACCTACTACCCAATTGGAAACTGTCAGACCACTCTTAATTTGACTGTTCTCCCATAGCCTAGACGATCACTGATATTGTGAACGACTGCCCAAAGCGCCAATTTCGTGGTAATCTCAAAGATATCCACGAGGTGAGGATGAGGCCCTGGATTGGCTTTCTGGACGAGACATTGACCTATAGCTGCATTGTATTCTTTTCGCAATAAGAATAAATAAACTGGGCAATACGGTTGCTCATCCACATCTCTCTAATTCAGCAGTATTGTGTAATATAACCGAAGATAAGGCTGACCTTCAGGCTTTATTCTCTTTCAACTTATATGCTAACTTGGTTGGCCTAGAGGACAGAGTACCCGCTTTCCGGTTCGAATCTCATAGTTTTTTTAGGTGAGAGAAAAATTTCATTGTAGGTGTTAGACCACAGTTTTGATTATTAGAGGCAGGTAGTAAACAGGGCTGTGATCTAATACCTGATAAAAAGTTCCATGTTTATTCTCTATAGTGTTCCCCGATTATTTATCATTTGACAAGCTGGTACTCTAATGAGCCAAGCTTTAATATCTTTCATAACTAGTATCTTAAACATGGATCTTGCCAAGATCTATCCAAAATGAGATTTTTGCTGTCCTCCTATGGGGTGAGAAGAACCTTGTGATATTCAGTGCCACCAAAATAGTTGTCTTATTTCTTGTATCTCCGATCACGATCCTATTTCTCTTGTATTGACTTGCATCTCTAGCGCTTTCTGGTATAAACATATTAACCATTGGCTTTGTCAGTCTCCAAAAAACTTGACATCCTCTTCCTTTTTAACAGCTACTTTTCGCATGTACAGCTCCTAACACTCTAAATCTTGAATTCTAATCTAAGAACACTATTCCCGCATTTATGATAGTGCATCAAAAAAAAAAAAAAAAAAACTTCCAAAAATGTTCGCTATCCAGTAGAGAGTTGAGTAGTCCGTTAAATAGATGGGATCCTCTCCTTTTGGGCCTCCGTAGCGCGGTCGGTATCGACCATATCTATTAGTTGGAAAAACCTGGGTTCGAAATAAGTGAAGAACCTTTATAATGATTTTTTTTTTCATCTAACGCTGACTCGGGTTTTTCATTCCTACAAAACAGGCAAACACGTCAGAAGAACACACGCAGTTTACAATACACTGACCTTATGCTGCTCCATCGAACATGGCCACCATTTTGCCGTATTCCTCTAAGCATGTAAAAACACGAGCTTTAGCTTCTTTCCCTTTAACCTCTCCCCCACAGCACTGTTGTGATGTAGGTTTTGCGACCTTTCGTATGTGGGTTTGGACGAAATCTAAACCACCTCAACAATGAAGCCAGCGTGAAACCTCCCCTCCTCTTATGTGATACTTGAAGTGGCATTAAAAAAAAAAAAAAAAGACCAGTCTTCGTTTCTAGAGCCATAATCTCAGATTATTTAACCAGTAACTAACTTATCAACTGTTCAGGTTAATATTTTGTAATAAATTTTTAATAAGTGGGATATTATTCATTTCTTTTTAGGCCAATCTGGGGGGAATGATCACCCAAACATCCTACCATCTTCCTACGAAAACTCACTTTTAGTTAAAAATTTCTCTAGATGGCATATTACAACTGGAAATTAATATAGATTATGTTCTAATAACTAAAATTTAATTAAATTAACGAAATATGAAACATAATTTTTTTCTACAGTTATAGATATATAAGAACCGAAGTTCAAATAAGATTATTTGATTTGGAAGACACTGCTCTAGGGATTGCCACAACCAACATTGCATCTGGCCTCCAAGCTATCGTTCTGCTAGATGTTATCAAATTTATTTAACCTTCAAAAAGACGTGATGATCACGTGTCTTGGTACGAAGAACAAGCCTAAAATTTTGTGGTGCTGTCAGGTGATATGCGATTGAGTAACTATTAATGGGCTACTCGGCACCAGGATATTATAGCAAGTCTATGTTCCATGATGCTACAGTCAAAAATTTTCCATAGTGTAGTGTGATACGTTCTTATGAAATATACCATGATTATTTAAGAGGAAGCAATTGATACACGCTTCTTAATATACCAATGCATGTGATTAGCACATGACAACCGAATCACATTATTACTTATCAGAGCGTGTGGCAAGAATAGACTTTCGTCACTCAAGTGCTAAAAAAAAAACTTTGAAAGTTTATGTACAAAATCACGAGTTAAACCAAAAAAAGTTGCATTTGATACATCCAAGATAGGAGAGAGAAACCTATAGGAACCATTCTAGAAATGGATGTACGAGCTACATCTTTTACGAATGCTAACTTTAAGGACTTTCAAAAACAAACACAACTGCTAATTTCTTCAACAACAGAAAATAAAAAACCTTCAAAATCAAACCTGTTTAAATCAAATTCGTTATTTCTACTGTTGTCATTTTATGGAAGAATTTTCCTGAAAAGATAAGAAAATTGCATTATCAAACAGTTTTGGTTTATTTGCTGCACAACAGAAGAAAATGTTGGCTGCCCATGAACTGATCAGATTTCAATCAGAATAATACCTGGACACGATTTTCAGTCTTTCAAAACAAACTAACCGAGATCATATACAATTAGCAGACAATATACATGCCTCGCGCCAATGCGCGAAACTAAAACAAAAGATAAAAAAAATTCATTTTCAAAATGTATATCAATGTTCTCGAGTCATTTCCCTTGAAATATTTAATTCAGTCCCAATTCAGAGTGAGGATGCGTCACTAAATACAAAAATTAAAGAGGGAGGAGGCGGTACCTAAAAAATGCTTGGAGCAATTTGGTTCATGCTTTTTTTTAAATTCATAATTTTATTCATTTCATTTCTTATATTACTGCCAGTTTCGTTTATTCCCACAATGGTTCGTTCCCAGAAGGTTCATAATAATTTCAGTAAAAGCATAGTAACTATCTGTGAAAGACCAAAGCTTCCTAAAATGTATTTCTTTCTTTACTAATAGTCTGTAGCTAGTAAGAACATGGACTTTGTCCTTCCCTTGAAATTCGTCTATAAACAGACGAAGACTATTTGTGATCTTTCTTTTGAAATCAATTCTGGAGTATCTGTCCACGTGTATTTAATAATCAGTTCTATCTGCCAGCATGTTACTATAAAAAGAATGGTAAAAGTGACTCGTGACATAGAAAGTAAGCGTGTCGATGAGTAATACTGTAGATAAACATCCTTGAACTGTATTTACACTAGCGCTGGGTATCCGTAAAGTACAAAGATCATGTGCTGGTTAACAGGAAAGACAATATACGCGCAAGAGGGTTTTCAGCTTCCCAATTGATTAGTATGCAATGTTTATATCTTTATTTATTTTTATTTCTGCGATATCCCAAACAACATTTTTGCGATTTATTTATTTTTATTTTTTTTTATTTCTGCGATATCCCAAACAACACTTTTGCGATTTAGTAAAACATACCAGGAAACGATGCTTGAAGAGAATAAATTGAATGAAAATGAATATAGGAAGAAATCATCTGTTCTGAGTTTGGAGATTTATAACAGATTTATAAGAAAGGGAAGAAATGATTAAAATGTGACTACGGAAATATCTGCAGAAAACATACATTGTGGAAACTGAACATCATTGTGAAAAAGGAGAGGAGCGAATCGGTGAGAGATTCTCATCAATTAGCCTAATTGTTCTGCAGAGTCAAGAATTTTTAAGTAGATTTTCAGGATGCGATCTCAGATGTTGAAACAAAAAGATTGGAGGTGGAGATTTCGATATTCCAGGAAGAGACGTCGTCTTGTATATAGATTTGGATATCATTAAAAGCAGGAATGATCAAGATTTTTTTATCACTACACAGAGAAAGAACTTTTTTTTTACTAGTAATTGTTTAAAAATATATCGCTTTTCGCTGTTTTTTTCGATTTATACTGGTTTGTATTATGTAGATGTAAAATATAATTACACATAATAATTAAAAAGCAAACTGTTATTTATTTATATTTCTAGAAGCTAAGGATTACTTTGTACGGAAAAAAAAATTGGGAAACACTAATCTACATAAAGTATAACGTTTACATATACAGTATATGGAAGGATTATTGGTAAGCAAGAAAATCTGAGTTTAGGGAGCAGTGTGGTTGATAACATCTAGATATGTTTTTGATGGAAAATCACCCGCACACACATAAACTCATTTATACTACATAGAAACGGGATTTAGAATTGTACTGAGTTGGTCTGCAATGTGTGTGTGTGTGTGTGTATTGGTCACGGTGCCAGAACTCAAAATAAGAAAATCCAATCTTAATTTATAGATTTTACAATTCTCCATTATGCAGGCATTGTTTGCCGTGGGCTTCTTTCCTGCTGTGGCCAATCATTGTTATTATACGAGAATCTGTGTAGAATTTAATTTCGACACCTGGTTGGTTTGCTTTTAAAATACTGATGCCTAAAATTTAAAGGACTGATATCTATGCAGGTATTATATTTAGGGTGAACTGAAAACTTCCCTTATATTAGTTTATTTCCGGTTTATTAATTTATCTTAATAAACTGGTAATGAAGTTTTTCGCCCCGATTGGACAAAGATTAAGGGAGTTGTAAGGGAAGACATCTTTCAACTGATTTTGATGAAATTTGAAAGAAAGCTGTTCCTGATTCTGCTTATGGTCCCCTGATCACATTTCAGCCAGATTCGGAACATAGTTTCTTACAGTTTTCAGGATCCAATAGCGATATTGAACAGAACGATAACGATACAGAACAGAAAACGGTGTTGTAAAGGAGGGAGAAGAAAGTAAAATTCATTCTTCAGAGACCGCTACAGGTCGCATCATTTCGACCGATTTTATTCCTCGACTGTTTTACCACGTCATCGAAAAAGACAGATGATATATCATATGTAAAAAAAAAAGTGAGTTCGGAAGAAGTAGAAAATAGATGCGATTTAAAAGCGGCTACTTTGCGACATTGAATTATTGAATACAAATTTCTTACCACTAATACCATACGTAACATATCAACAACATAGTATCCTTCACTACTAAAAATAATGTCGATGAAGTAGCCACTTTTAATTTGTATTTTTTTTTATAATGAGGTGTATTTTATAACGTATTATAGTATACACGATGTTTTATATATATATAATCGATATACATTTATCGATATATGTATATCGTCATTGATACCGAGGCCTATTAATAAGATTAATGTAAAGTATAATGAATATACATGCAATTTCAGTTTTTGTCATTATTATTTACCGATAATACAGGGTGTTTCAAAAAGAATGACGCGATTTCAAATAATTATATTTAATAATGAAAATGTAATACAGTTACAAAATAAATTACCAAGTATGAAGTAAGGCCTAAAGTTTCACGCACCACAATCTCAAATGCTCAATATGCCCTCCACCTGCTTCACGGACAACACCAAGCCTATAGCTGAATTCATCCCAAACGCGTCTGAGAGTGTCTTCTGTCACAGAATTTACTGCAGCCATGATTCTGGTTCTGCGCTCAACCAAGTCAGCGGGTAATGGAGGAACATAAACACAGTCTTTTACGTATCCCCATAAAAGAAGTCACAAGGTGTGATGTCTGGAGATCTTGGAGGCCAAGAGTGTAGTGCCAAGTAGTGGGGTCCCGTGCGTCCAATCCAACGCTGAGGCAATGTTTCGTTTAGAAACCGACGAACTTAGAGGTTCCAATGTGACGGTGCTCGTCTTGCTGAAAAATGTAATCTTCAGATTCTTCATTCAGCTGTGGAAGTAGCCAGTCCTGCAGCATTTCAAGATAGGAGTTTCCCGTAACAGTGTTTTCCTCAAAAAAGAAAGGGCCATAAACCTTTCTAACAGAAACCTCACAAAAAACATAAAGTTTTGGTGAATCACGTTCATGTTGTACGATTTCATGTGGATTCTCAAGTCCTCATATGCGATTGTGTCGCAAAACTTTACCGCTTAGATGAAAGGTTTCTTCCTCACTAAAAATCAACCTTTGTAGGAAGGTGTCGTCCTCCATGTCGTTTAAGAGATTAGCACAAAAATCTGTCTTTTTTTTTGTCACCTACATGAAGAGCTTGCACCAGTTGCAATCTGTATGGCTTCATAAGCAAACGTCGTCGTAACACACGCCAAACAGTCACATAAGGAATGGTAAGTTCTCGGCTAGCACGACTTGCGCGGACTTTGCTGAAAAGCCTCTTGAATTCGTTGCACATTCCCCTCTGAGGTGCGCGGTCGTCCAGGACTCTTTCCCTTACATAAACATCCTGTTTCTTGAAATTGTCGATACCAACGACGAATGTTTTTATCCAGTGGTGGATCAATTCCGTAACGTCGTCTAAACGCCCGCTGCACCGTAATCACGGACCCAGTCTTGCTAAATTCGAGAACACAAAACGCCTTCTGTTGCCTAAACAGCATCTTCTCATTAACTAAGCGTAGCGGCTATTTGGGCGTTAGTAGTGGCATCTAGCGGTCGTCATATCAAACGCTGGGCCAAGCCCTTTCACATGGTACAAGTCCCATTCATTTATGGTTCGTGGTTGCAGAGATATACAATTTTCAAATCGGGACATTCTTTTTGAAACACCCTGTATTTTGCCGAAAAGAAGTTCTTCATAATAACTATTAATGTTATCTTTGGTTTTTCCAGTGCACATTCATGAAATAAATGTGCTAAATATATACGAGAATACTATTTATTTTAGTACAAACTGTTTCACTACAGACAGTCTTTGAAATTAACCATCGCTAATAATAAATTGGTGCTATTTTCAGGACCTTGCTTTTTCTGCTGAAGAACGCCAAGCTTTGGGCATACACGGTTTGTTAGCACCTAGCTGCAGAAGTCAACAGGTTCAAGTTCAAATAGTCATGAAGAATTTGGAACGACTCCAGAACGATGATCTCAGCAAATACACATTTTTGAGGGACCTCCAGGTAATTTGTTTCTATGATTTTTGTGAGAAGGAAAACTCCACCTCACAGTCACTTTGAAACCGCAAAATCTAGCTTAAAGTATTATTACTTTCATTTTCAATAAAGTTTAGTATTCTTAATAATCTATTACAGTGAACTTCTGTTAGAATGGAATTGCAATACCAACTTATACATGTGAAAATACTCCTTTGACTTTGAGTATCGTGAGAAGTCAACCCCTCTAGACGAGGAAGTCCCAATTATTATAATGTCAAATTAACACAAGTGTTATTTCCACTAGTACCATCCCACAGTGAGAAAAGAGTATACCTTAGTTGATACCTTGATTTGCATCTTTCCATATTACCTCTGATCCCCTACTTTCTTCAGTTAAAATATGCGAACCCAGAAATGAGTAAGCTTTGTACTGAGCTAGTTTATTAGAAGGTAACTAATGTGAGATTTTAGAACAGCCGGGAATATCAACTCCAAAGGATCTCAACGGGATTTAGATCTGTAAACTGAGGAAGACAGTTTAAGGTAAAGTTACTAGTTTTCTCTGACCATTCTTTGATCATAAAATAGAGCTTGTTGATCTCAATTCTCTTGTAGTATCAAAGGACCTAAGATGTTCTATGAAACAGTGGGGACATGTGGTACAAAATACCACCAACTTGTATTGTTGTGATCAGGTGATGGGAATGTTGCTTCCTGTTATCACCATACTCATTTGTGTATTTCTTGAGTATTTATTCAAATAAAATACACACTGCATCAATTATTTATAATATATAATTATAATGTACATTGTATTCTGAAATAATATGAAAATGATCGAGAATTTATGTAATTTAGATCAGTGGCGGCTTGTACATAAGCACTGACACACTGCAGCACCCCAAAGGAAAAAATTAAATTTTGTTTGTGTTTATAAATAATAACAATGCTTACAGCTTATGTTTCGATGTTCATTGAATAATTAATAATTGGAATTGTTTGATTAACGCTTTAGATTAGAAAACAAATGCACTGCAATCTAACGCAGTGTCGGAATTATCACGTTCGGTCAGTTACGGCTAGACTCGCCGATATTTGTTTGCACTTGCCACTGCACGTAACTTGCGCGCGTTATTTCTGAGAGAAACGAAACTTTTATTATTAGTGTGTGTGTGTGTGTGTTCGTGGTGAGGGCGAAATATTTTTATTGAAAAATATTGTCAAGGCAAAAATAGAAGAATGGATTTTATTTTTAATTAATATTTTAATAAAGCAGTTTTTTAATATGTAAATTTACTTATTAATAAATTGGTTATTGATTAGGGAAAAAAATGAATTATTTTTCTTATTTTGTATATGCAGCATCCCCACTTAAAATTTTCACCGGCCGCCACTGATTTAGATTATGTGATTGATGCGGGAGTGCTCGCCATTGTTGAACGAGTACGAAACTAATTTCTTTAATGCGTGGAGGATTTTAGAAGCATAGAGCAAGAAAATACTGAAGAAAAGTGCAAATAATATATTTCAGTGATTTTATTTACCTCTAGACCAGTGTTTCCCATACTTTTAGTACCCGCGAACCCCCTTTAAAATTTCAGTAACATTGACGTTTCCCCACTCAAGCAAAGGCAATTTGCGAGAAGTTATAATAACAGTTTATTCCAAGACGAATAATTAATTCCAGCCATTTATTACATTTGTTATAATAAGTTAATGGCTCGCACTCATTACTTTCATTGTACATACGAGTATTTGATTCTAATGCATGAGCATGTTCTTTCTCGCAGTTGTCGCAATCCTTTTCATTTCTTCATTATTTTCTACTGTACGTATTAAACATCCCAGTTTTAACCTGCGATCCATATTAAAGGATATAAGGAATATAAAAGAGAAATATTAATTAAATATTTTTATGGATATAAGAAATACAGAATATATTAAATAAATATTTTTAATATTATTAGTAAGCTGTACCTCAACATTTTGTTAATAATCAGGAACAGAACTGTTTAAAACTTAAGATTATTACCTGCACACGTATAACCTGTATATCCATTACAACTTGGGGCACAAACTCGATTCAACATGTATAGATGCATGCACAGGTGGTGAAGCAGTCGATCAGGAACCTTTGCAATTTGAAATAGATATGATTCAAATTTAGCAGAAAGTTCCAACCGTGTAGTTCGAACTATTTGAATTTAAACTTAATGCAAAGAATTCAAATCACGTGGATGGAACGCGATCGTGCCGTCAGTCGGACCCGACTAGAATTGGAGTTCAGTCGATACATGCCAAGAGACACATTTATTTAAAAATTCCTTTAGATCTTTTAGTTGCTGAGGAATTAATTAGAGAATAGACCTGCCTTTATCTACGACAATACAAAGGCAAAGTAATTGTTTTACATAAAAGTAAAGAAAAAAGCAATCAATTTTTAAAAAAGTGCCTCGTACTCTCAAAAGACCATCGGGGGAAACACTGCTCTAAACAAAAGTACGTGTTGGCAGCGATATTGGCAAGTATAAAAGTGAAGAACCTGTATGGTGTCATGCAACTTCTGCTTAACATCCAACAGGGGAACGCTAGTAAATAACAGCTGGGAGCAGATAACTTAGAGATAGAAGGAAGTGATAGAAAATTCGAAGTTTTGTTTTAATATGGATTGAAGCTTTCCGCAAAATAAAATTAAGGATTAAAACGAATTCCTTAACTTCATTTTATGGAAAGTTTCAATTCCTCGGACACATATGGAGACAATAGCTCGCCGAGTGGTTAGCGTATCCGCTCTCCAACCAAAAGGCTGCGGGTTCGAATCCTGTCGTGGGCATGGATGTTTGTGATTGTCTGTGGAAAAACTAGTGGTGGTGGTGGTGGCTGGCGGTAGTGGATTGAGTGGTGGAGACAGCTGTAGAGCAGGTGTCCTCCCTCGATGAATCTGGACTCCCTGGAGGTGTCATAAAAATAAATCAGCTAACGCCTTTTTATTCCTGTATAGGGAGTAGGCGAGGCCGTTTAGCCCTATCTGACTTTTGGAGACTGAGTGGGCAGTTCAATCTCCACTGGCAGCCAATCAGAGATAGCTGGCCGAAAAAAGCTATCATTAATTAAGCTGCATGCAGCGAAGAGAGACGGCTCAAGAAGTGCCGCCATCTCGTGGTTCCTAACCCTAACACAATATATTTAATGTCTGAAATAATGTTGGTTCTACGGTCGATGTTCTTGAATTTATGAGACGAAAAATCCGAATTTCCTGGAGAAAAAACCCGCTTTCCCGTACTAGAGATCGACTAACTCGGGAACCGGTCGAAAAAAGGTTTAGAAAATTTCCCTTTAGTCGACGACTAGATTCGGAACAAAGTCTTGCTTCGTGCGGTCAAGCGCCGTGGTATGCAAACGCCACATCCACTGAGCTACACAGGCCCTGGAGTTGTCAAATAATAATAATAATAATAATAATAATAATAATAATAATAATAATAATAATAATAATAATAATAATGAATGAATTATAAAGGTATTAGAAAGGAATACCAGAAGAAGGAAGAGGATGGCCGAAATATGCATTTTTAGAGGATGTTTAGAATGATCAAAGGAGGTTTTAAGCTACTAAAGAGAAAAGTCAGAATGATGATGACTTCTTATGTGAATTTTTTTAATTGAAGAAAGAAAGTGTTGGTAAATCTTCTCATTTAATGGAAGAGAATTTATTTGAATACGTGCCGCCATTATGCTTTGTAAATTGTAATTTCTTCATATTGATGGAAGAAGTGCTCCTGTTTGATGAATATTCTCTCTACTGTTGGAAGGTAGGAGTGTGTTGTTTCTTCTTTTAAATTCCCTGGTTAAAAAGTAAAGCATGACTAAGAAAAAATAATATATCAATACAAGGATTAATGTAATTTCACTGTTCTGCTTAATCCACCCAAAGAACTAGCAGTGTTGAAAATTTACTCGAAGTCTTGGAATGCAGTTTAATGGATTCCTGTGATATTTCTTGGCCTGATGTTTCTCATTATGAATTGGCAAAATTTAGTTGAGTTTTTATTTATTGCATAATTTAAAGTGAAAGAGAGTATGTGTGAGAATGCATTAATTATCATTCATTTACAGTTTAATAGCTTGTATATACCGTATAAGTGAATTAACAATTCTGGAATCCTATGGAATTGATAAAAAACGAATAGCTATATTAAAAGATGTTTATCAGAATGCAGTTGCAGCAGTTAGAATAGGTGATGATTTGGGGAAATGGTTTAAAACAAGCAGATGTACTAGACAGGGAGACCCAATATCACCAAGCATTTTCATCGCACATTTAGAAAGAACAATGGATAAAATGATAGAAGATGCCAAAGGAATATCTGTACACGGAATGAGAATTAACAATCTGAGATTTGCAGATGACATTGTTAATATTGAAGAAGACGAAAGAGAACTACAAAAAGACATTGAATCTGTTAAATGAGAATTGGAAGAGATTTGGACTTATGAACTTGGAAAAAAAAAAGACAATGGTATTTGGTGAGAAGAACATGAAACAAAAGATACAAGTGGATGGAACTGATATAGAAAATGTAGAACAATTCACATATTTGGGAAGTAAACTGACATATGACTTGGACTGTAAAAAAGAAATAAAGATCAGGATTGCAAAGGGAAGAACAAATCTGAAGGCCATGGATAACATCTGGAAAAGTAAAGTGATCAGTCTGCAAACAAAACTAAGAGTATTGGAAACATGCATCTTCAGCGGTGTACTGTACGGATCTGAAACGTGGGTAATAAATAAGGAATCAAGAAAAAGAATTCTGGCATTTGAAAGAACTTGTTACATAAAGATTCTAAGAATAGGATGTGTACAGAAAATCACCAGTGAATAGCTCTATCAGAAGATACAACCAAAACAGAATCTAATGCAGAAGATTATAAAACGGAAGCCACACTTATTTGGACA
Organism: Typopeltis vanoorti; assembly: GCF_054136105.1. NCBI lineage: Eukaryota > Metazoa > Arthropoda > Arachnida > Uropygi > Thelyphonidae > Typopeltis > Typopeltis vanoorti. Next base: position 60,428,097 of record NC_143567.1, on the reverse strand, counting down.
CATCTGTAGAATGAGTAAGGACAGGAAGATAAAGACATTTATGTTTGGTATTTTGGATGTTTAAACAGAAGAGGTAGACCATACAGAGAATGAATAGACGATATAAAAGACTGATGTGGAATGGGTGTACAAAAACTGTGACACTGTGCACTGGACAAAGAAAGGGGGAAGAAGATAGTGAAACAGGCATCAGACATCAACGGGCAGTGAGCCCATGGTTTGTGATGATGATGATATACCGTATATGTTTACCAAATGAATTATATATAATTACTGTAAGTAATATTTTACTGATTTAGTTATTTATTTGGATACACTTGGAGTAATTTCTGACTTTATCTAGAATAATTTTATTAAATTATGGGCCTTCATAGCTTGTTCAGTTTTCGATTATGTGTGGTTGAACTGGGTTCGAATATCGTCGCGAAGAACTTCTTTTCAGCCAAAGGGGAAAAAAGGTGTTAGCCAGTTTCACACGCCTCTCAATTAACAGTGCCTATGTTCAGTTCTGTCGAGGACGTTCAAGTAACTGACGTACTGGTGGCCTGCCTTACTTGACGATTACAGCGGAGCTTGTATACTTTGGCGATATTCCAACTGGCGTAATACCTAATCGTATTTTTCTCATAATATGCATATGCAGTTTCAGCCAATGTAGAGTAGAGTTTGGTCTGCTACATCCAGAATTGAGATTTCGTCCTTGTTCTCTTGGCATCTAAACAGATATCTAATAAAGGGTGTACCGCTTGAGAATAAAGATTGAACGTTGGAGTAGAAGCCTCTGTTAGTTCTCTACTTTCCTTATACTGTAGGTTAGATATCACCTTCTAGTTGTTTGGCTTTGATCCTTAAACGATCTCTGCTTAAGGATCAAATTCAAATACAATTTATACCTTCAAATGGTTCATGCCTCCACACACACACACACACACACACACACACACACACACACACACACACACACACACACACACACACACACACACACACACACACACACACACACACACACACACACACACACACACACACACACACACACACACACAGAGTGCTCAATGAAGACTTAACTAAGATTATGTTAAAACATAAAACAAGCGTAAATGAAAATTGTAATAAGTTATAGCATACAGACTCTTAGTTATTAATCTACAGAGAAGAAACCCATCATGAGTTACAATAAAACCATTGTTTATACTGTATGAACACTGCTGTTGATACAGATGAAATACAGTAAGAAAGTTGGACTGTGGGAGGGTTGGAAGAGCTTCCTGATTTGTAAATTAAATTCCAATGAAACAATTATTATTTAGGATGTGGGTGACGAAGTGATAAATAGAATAAAGTGAAAAGTCATAATAAAATAGCAGAATATCTAAAAATAACCGAAGTAAAGAATTATATGCTTAAACCTAATTTGCTGCATAAGCAAATTAAATTTAATGTTCGTAAAATAATAACTATACCAGCACTACCTTATGGAAGTAAAAGCCTGAGAAGAGAATTAAAATAAATAAATAAATAATAGCATCCAGAATCTACCGTATTTGCCGGCGTATAAGACGCACCGGCCTATAAGATCCCCCCCCTTTTTTTATAGACATTTTTTAGGGAAAAAACTTTATCACTGAATATTGTAATGAATTTACAGTATTTCAAATATAAAGTAATAAGTAGGTCTACTTTCAACAGATACCTAATCTAACTAGGAAAGAGTCCCATTTTCGTCAAAACCCAGAAATTCATCTCCAGAGTTAAATGAAGAGACACTTGAAACCTCTTCTAAATCAGAATCTGAGTCCTCATACAACAAATTGTCCCCTGTACCATCCAGTGCATCACTAATGCCACACTTCTTAAATTATTTAAGCACTGTCTCAGTTTTCACAGCATCCCATGAAGCTTTGACCCACTCACAAACTTGCGAAACTAAGCCTCTTCCTTCTTCCTGATGGCGTGACCTCAAAATGTGAACACTACATCAGCTGTTCCACTTCCTCTTCATAAATCCCTTAAATGGTTTATTAATACAGACATCTAAAGGTTGAAGCTGACTAGTTAGACCTCCTGGAATTACAGCAAACTGAGTTTTTAACATGTGGTCTGTGAGAACGAAACTGATCCCATACTAACAGGGCAGGCTTCTTCAGCAGTCCTACAGGACACCTAGACCAAATTTTATCTATCCATAACTTCATTCCTCCTCCATCCATCCAGCCTTTAGCGTGAACATGTACAAACACTCCTTTAAGCGGTTCTTTGGGGTAGCGTCTTCCTTTTAAAAATCAATAGTGGCGGCAATTTTGTCCCATTAGCACAGCAGGATAAAACAACCGTATAGTAAGTTTTTTCGTGCCCAGAAGTTTTAACAGTAACACGTTTTGTGCCCTTGGAATGTACAGTTTTGTTTGAGGGCACATCAAAAGTCAGCGGAACCTCGTCCATGTTTCCTATTTGCGCAAGTTCAAAATTTTCTCGTTTCCTTGCGTTAATGACGAATCGATGAAATTCAATTTGTAGGTACTGAAAGTCCCGCTTTTCTGTGATCTAAAATCCAAGTATTCAGTTCTGCCTCAAGTTCTAGCCATTTTGCAGTTCCACTTCGTAGGTTATGTTTATTATGAGTTGCTTTTTTTAGATCCTCTTCCTGATCCCGCCACGTTCTTATCATTTTCTCAGTTGGGGGTAGCCCGAAATCCCTCTCTGCAGTCCTATTTCCATGTTCTTTAGCATACGCAATCGCACGTAGCTTTAATGCAATATTGGCAATGCCGATTTTTCAGCCATAATTTGCCAAGAAATTTAGATAAAATTTAACGGCAGAAAATTATCACCGTTCACAACTGCGACAACGTTAATTGGAAAGTTTAAATGAACAGGAACACAGCTGTGATCGTCTATGACAGCGCATGGGCATCCACTGAACTCTTAAGTAACTGGAATGCTTTCACACACCGCAAGGAAGCAAGAAAGAAATCGCGTAACTCGGAACAGAGAAAATTTCCAGAAATGAAAGTAATAAAAAATTGAATATCGGCATATAAGACGCACTCTGTTTTTCAGGCCTATTTTCAAAGAAAAAAGTGCGTCTTATACGCCGGCAAATACGATAATTTGTGAGAAAAACAGAAAAATATATTCATTTAATCATTAAAAAAAAAAAAAAATCCGGAAACGTCTTTTATTCTCCCTACCTATAGGGGAATAAAAGACGTTTCCGGATTTTTTAAAATGGTGAGGCCATTTTAGCCCTATCTGACTTTTGAAGACTGAGGGAGCAGTTCAATGAGAGATAACCGGTCAAAGACTATCACTGATTATAAACGGCATTCGATTACTTGTGACAAGTTCTGACAAGTGCTGCCGCCTTTTCGCCACGGGACGAAAAATCTGTTGCAAGGTAGAAATGTGTCCACTTGCTTCTGCCAGAGATCGACTAACTCCGGAACCAGTCGAAGAAAGGCTTAGAAAAAGTCTTCAGCGTTATAAAAATATAATACAACGATGAAAAAGTTAATAGAGAAACAAAAAACATAAACATAACTGGTCTGAACATAATATAAAAGCAAACCAGCAGTAACATCCAGTCAGTAAAAGGAAATGAGATCGTTCATTAAAGACACTGAACTTCTGAGACTGAACAAAGGAATCAGTTAAACACTTGAAATGAATTAGGATGACTGTCACGTCTATCATGAATCAAATTCACAGGTTGGTAATGTACACTCTATGAATTACTCATAAGAATTGCGTATGAATATGAGTGGTTCTCCTGGAAATCATTTCCATCTTAGATGACGAGCGATTATATGAAGAACGTGTACTCACTCATTCACAAAGTTTCAGCGGGTTTGAAACGTTCAAGTAGTCTTGTCATTTGGTTATACTTATACTAGCTTTTAAGCATTTTCAAATCTCGCTTGTGACATTATTGAAGTGGAAGAGCACAGGTGGCACTGCGCTTAAAGTATACCGAAAATGCTGACATACAGGATCCGACATTCCTTGAGAAGGGTGCGTCTCCTTGGCGCATTAACGAGAACACGTATTTAACATTTATTTATTTTTTAGCTGGAAAGACGTAGGTTCGAAGAAGGTGAGTTAGCTGGACTCACACGGCGGTAGCAGCATTTATCATCCTGCAAAACAGGTAAACTTCGAAGGATACGGAGTTAAGAGATGCAGTGCAGTGCACCAACCGCACAGCCTTAGTTGCTTCATAATTCCAACCAGCCATTACTTGAAGGAACGTTGGCAAGTCGAGAAATGCATGCCACGACGTTAATGGAAAAACTACAACCTACAAGCCTTTGTAGACAGCAGTGAAGATATGTTATTAACTGGTATCGGCTAAAACATACAGGACGTGAAACGTGAAGTAATGGAAATAATCGTTCTGCTGAACGACGAATTATGATCTTTCAGTGTCATGAACGTATTTGGGAGGTGACGGTGTAATGCAGGGGTGTCAAACTGGCGGTCCCCAAAGCAATTTCTTACGGCCCACGACATCTCAAGGAAAGATGGAAAAAAAAAAAAAAGCGATGGTTGCTTTATATAATAAAACAGAAATGCCGTATTTACTCGAATATAACTCCCTCGCGTATCACTCACACCTCTGATTTTACTTTACGAAAAAAAAAAAAAAAGTATAAAGTTTTGCATAAAGTATACGTCGCACACGAAAATAAAGTTTAACCACTTTCAAGTCGGGGCGATAACTCGCTTCCTGCGGTAAACAACTTGCCCTCCCCAAATGCCACTATATTGCAGATGCATGGAAAACAAGTAGTTTTATTGTACCACTAAATAAAGTGCAGAGACATTTGCTGTCTGTGTAATATATTTCTCATCATGCGTAATATATTTCTTTAGTGCAATTAGAGACAACTGGGATAAACACGGCACTAACTAATGAATCACATGTCTCTTTCCATATTAACCATGCTGTTTAGACTCAAGGAAAGACGAAAATATGAAAGATGAAAAGAAAAGATGAAAAACCATATGATGCACCGGCAAACACAGTATCTAACTAAAAACTATTGTTTTTAGTTAGCTGTGTGTGAGTGCGCCCACTAACTCAAAAGCAACAATAAAATTAATTTCGGTTTAAGTTGGTTTAAATGCCATCTATTGTAAATATTAATAAAAAAAAAAATTCAGCTAACGCCTTTTATTCCCGTAATATAAATATAATAAATATATTCTTTATTTTTTTTTTTAATTTGTCATAATCATTATACTGTTATTTTATGTCTTGTAATAACTTAGAATAAATAAAATTTTTGTTATTAATTTTCCAATATATTTATACTCATTCTTTCACTTCCCTTCGATTCTAATTAGTGAAGGTTTTTTTAGTCGAAACTTTTTGCGGCCCACTTCTTGAGATACACTTTTATAGCAAATGGCCCGCGGTCCAGTTGAGTTTGATACTCCTGGTGTAATGATACGAAGTCTGTTTCTTCTAGTATGGATTAAATCTATATTCGTAGTACGTGGAATGAGGACTGTAGATCCTGAATTGATGTCCCGGACAATTATACTCTTTTGCATTGTAGGTTTACAATTCTCACAACCTCTTAACAACTGACGCTCCAATGCCATCGAAATATTGCTTAGGTCAGGATGCTGTGCTTTAGCCAGCACAACATCCTGACCTAAGCCTGATGTAACATCTGTGGAGGAACTGGAAAGCAGAATTAGGATAGGACAAAGATTATTCATTAGCGGAATATACGGACGTTTTAAAGGAATGAAACACGATACCAACCAGAATAAACTTATATTATAAATTACGTTATCTTATAACGTAATTTATTGTCAAATTAAAATAATATTTGGTGTTCACTTTTCAGCGTACTCTCTGAAAGACGGCATTCTTTCTGTACTTTCTATGCATATGTTCATCTAATTTGAAAAGTGTATATTAGGATTCCTAACTTCATACAGATTTTCAGCAACGTTTGTCCAATCAGGGATGTTCTGCTCGTGCACAGTAACCATTTTATAGTTGGATTTCTGTAATTTTTTGCACAAACTTCTACAGTCGTCAGTGTCCTGAACGTTAAGAGGATCCGTCGATGCAAGACGAGAGGAACACGTGACCTTTTCAAATTCCCCTAATCTGTTCCGGTCAGAAGAACGCACGCAATTAAAAACCTTAAAACCTCGTTAGTTCGGTCGTAATCTGAAATAACAAGAACAGCAACAGCATTCCCACGATGTGATTGAATAATATGACCGTCTATGAAAGTACCTTGCTGGTAGCCGATTAACTCAAAACCAGATCCCATTTTCCAGTACGCATAACATAACTTAGTGTACAGTTCATGTCATTATATCTCATCAGTTATCCCTAATACGCAGGTTTCAGGACAAATTGGGAGGTTTGAATATATATATATATATATATATATATATATATATATATATATATATATTTTTTATATATATATATATATATATATATATATATATATATATATATAATTTGCAGTGTGTGTCTGTGTGTTTGTTCTGTGTGCATGTACTGTAATTCTTCTTCTGCAGCTTCTCCCACTTAAGTGGGGTCACTGTTAATGAGTCTCTTCCACATCCTCCTGTCTTGGGCTGTCACCACATCCAAGTTCTTCATCCTCAAGTCCTCTTCTACCAGCTCCCTCCATCTCTTCTTTGGCCGCCCACGCTTCGTCCTTCCTTGCACATCCACCTGCATGACCCTTCTTCCCACATATTCGTCCTCCCTCCTCATCACATGACCAAACCATCTCAACCCTGCCTCCTGTATCTTCGCTTCTAAGTTCTTAACTTTCACTGTTCCCCCTCACATAGTCATTTCTCAGACGATCCTTTCAGGTCATACCACACATCCACCTAAGCATTCTCATCTTTGCTACTTCCATCCTGCTGATATTATTTTTACTCAGGGCCACAGTTTCTATAGCATACGTCATAGCTGGCCTCACTATTGTCCTATAGATTTTGCTTTTCAGATTGATCAGCACCCTCTTATCGCATAACACTCCAGCCATCTCCCTCCAGTTCCTCCAACCCGCTTGTATCCTGCATCCCACTTCCTTCTCAGCTCTTCCATCTTCTTCCACTGTTGAACCTAAGTATCTAAAGTCCCTCACCTTCCTGATGACATTTCCTTCCAGCTCCAGGTCTGTCTCCTGGCCACCGCCCACTGTGCAACATATATACTCTGTCTTACTTCTGCTCAGTCTCATACCTCTCTCTTCCAGTACTTTTCTCCATCTTTCCAGTTTAGTTCCCGCTTCTTCTCTTGAATCTGCACACAGCAAGATGTCATCTGCATACAGCATTGTCCAAGGCACATCTTCTCTCACCTCCTCCGTCACAATGTTAAACAGAAATGGACTTAATGCTGACCCTTGATGCAAGCCAACTGTTACTTGAAAACTTTCTGTCTGTCCCAGACAGGTCCGAACACTTGTCTTCACATTTCTGTACATCTCCTGCACCAACCTGGCATATTTCTTCGGAACCTTCTTTTCCCTCAGACACTTCCAGACTTCTTGCCTTAGCACTCTATCGTATGCTTTCTCCAGAATGTACTGTAATATAAATTCAAAATACATAACCTGAAGGAAATTTTTATCAATAAAACAAAAACTGTTAAAATAGACAACTTAATAAACATTTTTCTAGATGAATTCCCAGAATTTATCTGGAATTCTTAAAATCTGCAGAGCTCAAATATATACAGAAAATTATATGCTAACTACTAAGCTTCAAATTATATTCCTTTTTTAAAAATTTTATATATTAAAAAATCCTCGAAAACTGACAATGAAAAGAAATCATTATGTTCAGGAATTGCTATCAGATATGCCAATCTTTAAAAAGTGCTTCGTAATGTTAGTAAACAGACTGGAATTTTAGACTTCAGTCCTGTCATGCAACCTGTGTGTTTGCGTTATCTTTAGATGTATTCTGATCCGTTACAAAGTTCATCAAACTAACGAAGGCTATAGATTATGAGAAGTGACGGACAGCTATCAGAATTAAAAATACGTTTTTAAAGAAATGTTTTAAATTGTTTACTAAAATGAAAATAAAACATAAAACGAAATATTAGAATGGCGTATGGGATAGAATAGTTCATGTTTTACTAATTATGTGAAGAGCCAAAGGCGCACTATCCACGTATTTGCTTACGCTTGGACTCGCGGAACTTTATATAGTTTCTATATTCGGCTTGAAACTCTTTTAGTTTCTTATTCGGCTATGAAACAATATAGGATGTAATATCCCTTAACTTAAATAGTTCATGTTTTAGTTTTTCTTTAATTATTTAACTTGGACGCTACGAGGGGGACGTAGAGACGCAAAGCCCCTCCCTCGATTTTGAAAAGAAAAACTAAATATTTTGAAATTTAAAACTGATAAATAGAAAAACGATTGAACAGCGAAACAAAACACATATACGTATACATATAGATAATGATGCGCTGTAGCCCGTTTACACGAACCCGTTGTTAATTTTTGGAAGCAGTTTTACTATTACTATTTATTACTATTATTTAGTAACTATTATTTAAAATTTACAATAAAGTAACCTTTTGGGAGGGGGGATTTCGGGGGCGTTGGTCAAATAAAATAAAATATATTGCGTCCGTAGCGCAATTGGAAGAACAACGGTACATTGCGCCCTTCGATTGGAATAGGCTTAAGTTCGATTCTCGTCGCGACGGGATCAATCTTTATCTGGACGATGTTCAATCGAAGGTGAGTTAGCCGATCTCATATGGAGGTAGCAGGGTTTTATCTCCCGGAAATGGCGTTGATGGAGATGATTCGTAGTAGAGGTTCGTGTAATGGTCGAGACAGTTGTAGGTGTCCTCCCGTGATGAGTCTTCGGACTCCTTGGAGGTGTTAGGAATAATAATAATAATAATATTAACATAGTGTTCATAATATACATAATATACAAAGGAATGCGAAATTTTAACCAGTGGCACAGGAACGCTTTGGCACTGGAGCAGTTCCAAGAGCAAATGTAGAAGGGGGCTAGTGGAATGCTATTTTTTACCAGTTATCGAAATTATCACACTTTAAGGTGTTTAATTACGAATTTGCCAAGAACGCTAAAAACTAGCTTTGCTGTTTGATTCTACAGTTAAAAATCAGTTTCTACAACGGATGTGTCAGATGGAAATGGAAGAGAATTTAAATTATTTAAAAATTTAGTACTGGATAGTTGGACTATGTTAACATATTTTATTTATTTATTTGGCTCCCGGGTCCAAAAATTCGAATTTGGATAGTACTTGGCATGATGTTTAGGTCTTCCCTGGATGAGTCTAAGGAGTAGTCAATAGAATAGAATAGAATAGAAGTAGTCAATAATAATAATAATAGTTGGACTTCTAAGCATGTTTTTAAGAAATATATAATTTTTTAAGAAATATACCTGCTGGCCTGGTTGGCCACTCGGCCAACCAGGCCGGCAGGTATATTTCTTCCACCCCGGGCTGCGCTTTAAACATTTTCGAACTTTTGCAGTTAATTCTAAAACAGTCTCGAGTACTCAGTTCCAACTATTGTAATACTACAGCGAATTTTCCTCACAATTGCTGTAAGTGTTGCTAGTTGTCAGAGGAGTTTTTCTGAATAAAATTGATTAAGAATTACCTATATTACTATGAAATAGACTTCGACAATGTCACTGACGATTTTACTAACAGAAAAGCAAGAAAAATAACATTTTAGAATGTTGAAATAAAGTTTTACTTCAAAAATAAACATAGTGTTTTAATTTATTCCCCTATACGTCGTTTTGACTTTTTGCAGTATTTTTGGTGTAATGAGAGGGGTGGCAAACTTAGGGACTGCAAAAGCTTTAGCTACACCACCAGGTGGTTGTGATGGGTGTTAGATGGCAGGGGCGAATGCTGATCTTGAAATTCATGCTTGCTCTTGTTATCATTCATGGAATGAGAGGTGTGATTGAAGTCTGATTAGCAGAATAATGAATTACTGACCATTTAAAACTATGTACTGTATTTTGAAATTTATGTACATTTAATCATACAAATACAATATTTATTTTACAAATGATATTCTATCTTTTTCAATTTAGCTACTTGAATACAAATTCTACCCTACAGTTCTTCTTTATGAACTGGTCAATAATATCGTCATAAAAAGTTGGTTGTAACTTAATTTTCTCAAGCAACACACACACACACTTGCAAAGTGTGTGTGTGTGTGTGTGTGTTGCTTGAGAATGCTGGCTGAAGCTCACTGGCTAGAGCTACTTTGACTGCGTATGGCCTGTGTTTAAGCAACAGGGTGAGATGACGTGGAGGGAGCGGAAATGGCTATGCATGCGCATGAAATCACAGTGCTGAAGCGAGGACCTGGATGCTCCCACAACCAAGCAAATTGAGGTATCTTGACTAGCATTGGCCTTCGATACACAACGCAAAGCTCAGTTATTGCCGTGCAAGCTTAAAGCGTCTTCTGTCTACAAAAATAAAAGCCTAAATGGAATGCTTATAAATGCATGCATTTATTAACAAATAAATATTACTTCTTTCTCAATTAATGAGCTTGTGCAGCAAGCATAGCAAGCATGGAGAATTCACCACTGGTAGATGGATTTGGTGTGGTAAGTTGTAGTTTGTGGATTGAGTGGTGGAGACAAAGAGTTGTAGAGTAGGTGCCCTCCTGCGATGCGCCTTCAGACTCCCTGGGGTATCACATAATAATAATGGCCTGATAATTGAAGACAAACAACATGCTGTTCCCACTGTGTACATATCACATTTGAATAAACCTTGGCATAAAATCTTTACATGTTTCTTCAGAATGATAAAAGGGTACTATTAAATCTCAAATGAAATTGAGAAAAAATCGGAATATATATATCCTATTGGGTTGCCACATTTCAAAAATCAAAACATCATGATACCAGCATGAAACATGAATTCTGAAAGTATAAAATTATAATTATAAAAATTATAGTTAATATTTCTATAAACGCTTTTCACTGAATTTTTTAAAAAGAAAAAGAATTGCATCCAGAATGGAGTATGAAAAAGAAAACAAACTCTATTACATGTATGAAAAAAAAAAAAATCTATTATATGTCTATGTGAGTAGGTGAATGGCCAGCCTAGTGGACTGAGTGATTAGTATCTGTTCTCTAGTCGAGTGGCTGTAGGTTCGAATCCAGCCATGGATGTTTGTGATTGTCCTACTAACTTTGTTTAAAAAGGGCATCTGTGACCCTGCCGCTTCTCCTAGCAGAAGGCTTCACTTGAGGTACAAGTGAAGTGGACACCATATGGTGACCAGTGATGTCGTGTGAATAAGTAACTAACTATTAGGCGAATTACAACTGGGAAAAAAAAAAAAACTGTATATGTACATGCATCCACATGTAGCATAGAGCAGACTAGGATGAAAATAACTTATTCTTTACCAACTTCAAAAGCTCGATAATTATCCATCTTGGTTGATTGGTAGAGCCTCTGCTACTAATGGCTCACGCAAAAAGTTAAGCAAGTTTGAGCATGATTAGGAGTTGGAAGGGAATCAATCGTTTAATGCTACTGTTGGCACACGCTCCCTCGATGAGTCTTTGGATTCCCTGGAGGTGTCACATAATAATAATAATAATAATAATAAACATCAAAGATATCATCTTAATGTTGCGAAATGAGGTCCAGCTTAAAGCTGGACATGTAGCAACCTAGATCCCTTAAATCAGAACTTTATGTAGAGAACCAGTTGTTAGTGTGATTTTTGTATCTCTTTGCTGCTTAAGTATACATGGCTTGGAAAGAAGTCAACACATAGCATGTAACAAGCCATGTGTTTGTAGCTGGTATAAATTGGAGGAATACAATGCAACTGTGTCTGAGTGAAATGGATGCGAGAAGGGGAACTGATGGAGTTTGAAAGCGGCTTTATGATTGGATGCCATGATACAGGCTTATCTGTTCTGCAAATTGGGTTACTCCAGAGAAACAATCATCAGTAATACCATACTGAGATGGAAACACAGGGAGTCAACTACAAGTGCTACCCACAGTGGACAACCCACCACATTCACTTAACATGACTGTAGGGTGCCATGAAGGATAATATGTAAAAAGCTGCCATTCATTGACCAATGCATTGCATGTGGAATTCTGGAAGCCGATTTGAATGTGAATCTGCTCAAAAGCATTCAGAACCATAATTCACAACATGGGTTTCCATGATAGGACCACAATAATGCAAGTTCCACATTACCCAAACCAACATGCAGCATCTTCAGTGGTGCAAAAAGCATGTAGAGTGGGAAGTGGAAGCTTGGAAAGCTGTATTATGGAGCGATGAATCATGCTATACTTTCTACTCAGCAGACGGATGGGTGTGGGTGTGGAAAATCCTCAGTGAATGTTTATTACTAGAGAGCATAACCCCAACTATGAAATTCAGAGAAGGTGGTGTGATGGTATGTTCCTGTTTTTTCTGGTTTCTCCTTGGACTTCTTTTTGTGGCACTACAAGCATTCAACTCTGCTAAACATTCTGCACAATGCAATGCTTCCTGCTTTGTGTCATTTCTACGGAACTGACCATTGTCTCTTTCAGCAAGACAATGCACTGTGTCAAAGGGCTACTGCTGCTGTAACTGCATGGTTTGTGAACATGAACCTCACCACACTTGACTGGCCTGCACAGAGCCCTGATCTTAACCTTATTGAATATCTGTGGGATGAACTGGACTAGGATCTAATTACATGCCTACAGGAAGAATGGTCCAAAATTCCCATTGATCACTATCATATGCTTGTGGAAAGTATGCTCCATAGGACTGCTGCTTGCAGTCAAGTGATCCTACATCTTATTTAGGTAGCCACTGTGGCTGTTTGTTCCTCACAGTATGGTGTCTGTTGACTTCTTTCTAAGTAGTTAGTCATAATCATATATAATTATGAACCTGCAAAGGCATCAAATGGTACTTAATAGCTTGTAATAATACTAGGCATTTCTGAAATGTAAGGTAACACGTTTTTTTTCTTAATAACGATGAAAAGAATGAGATAAAACATGGTGGGCAGATAGACTTGTTAATAACATCAAAAAGACTGCAATTGCAGCATGGCACTACTGTCGCCTCACAGCTAATTCCAGTTGCAAAATGGTGGCAGCCATGTGAGTGTGGTCCAAAACAGGTGTCTGTGAAGTTATTCATTTATTGCAAGCAAAAGGGGCTTCACCAAATGACATTAATAGACATTAATAATATATATACCCAAGAAGATTTAATGCAGTGTAATGAAACAACTTTAAAATATATTATTCACTGGATGAGTGAAATTTGACATTTTATGTTTTTACTTAATATTTCATGCAAATGGCATTTTTGTCTTTTAATGTATGCTTTTAATCCTAATCCTTTTAATGTCTATTTCTTTAAATATATGTGTTTAATCATTTATACATATTATTATTATTGTTATTATTCATCACACCTTCAAGGGGTCCGAAGACTCATCGTGGGAGGACACCTGCTGTACAACTCTCCATCTCCACTACTACACAGAACCTCTACTACCACTCACCTATATCAACGCCATCTACTGCCCACAACCACCACCACAGCTAGTATTTTTTTGTCTGTAAATTGCATGTGTTCTGAAGGGCCGATTTATCTGTATGGGGGATGAAAAACCTGAGTTTCTGAGAGAAAAAACCCTGCTACCTCCATATGAGATCAGCTAACTCACCTTCAATTGAAAAAAGTCCATATAAAGATTCCTCCCGTCATGATGAGAATCGAATTTAGGCCTATTCTAATCTTTGATTAGAAAAGGCCTAAATTCGATTCTTGCGTACTTAGGCCTTTTCTAATCGAAGATTAGAAAAGACCTAAGTACCATCATTCTTCCAATTGCACTACGGAAGTGCAAAAGGCGAATGCACCTTTGCGAACCAAGAGTTCCCAAACTTTTTGCCATAACACCTCCCTTTAGTATAATATAATAATGAGCTATGAATCATAACTGCTCTGTATGCTCTTACATTTTCTAAAGTTTGCACACGAAATAAATAAATAAAATAACTGTGAACTAGTTGCTTTGTATTGTGAAAAAGTGATGTTAAAGAAGTAACTGTGCTTCTTTAATATCACTTCAGGCAGGCCTTCATCGAGCAAGGCAGAAGACAATATTTTGCGCATTAAGGGCATTGTTCTTGAATATTGTTGAGTGAAATTGCACGAGTGGTGAACTTGAGTAAGTCCACTGTTTACAAAATTGTTCACGGTGTGTGCCCTTGGCTTTTGAAAACTGTGCTCCTGTTGGATGATTTCAACAATGTCAGAGGAGCACAAGGTAACATTCATGGGTCATGTGTCTGGAGAATCTGTTAATACAACAATAAAGGTGAGGATTTTCTCACTCAAAGAGACAAAATGCGGGTTCATCACTTTATCCCAGAGAGCAAACAAGACTCCATGATCTGGAAAATCCACAATCGCCTGTGTACAAAAAATTCAGAACAGTTCCTACTGTCCAAAAAGTCATGGCCATAATGTTCTGGGATTGCAAAGGTGTGATGTTGGTGGACTTCAAGAGAAACAATCAGTGCAGAATTTTAGTGTGCAACATTGGACAAACTGAAATCCAACATTCGCCACAAACAACAACTTCCTGACAAGCAGCATGATTTTGGTGCACAACAATGCTACTTCACACACACACTGTGTATACAATTTGTCAGTAGTTGCACTGTAATCATTGAGAAACTCTACCACATCGACCCTACAGTCCAGACTTTCTGGAAAAATAGTGCATGTTCACTTATTTCCTGGTGTATAATTTCATCTTCTTCTTCTTATTATTATGCAACACCTCCAGGGAGTCGAAGACTCATCGAAGGAGGGCATCCACTCTACAACTCTCCATCTCCACCACTCCACCAACCCAACTACATTCATCATCTACACCAACGTCATCTACTGCCGACCACCACCACCACCACCACCAGTATTTTCACAGGCAAGCACAAACATCCATGCCCATGGCGGGATTCGAACCCGCAGCCTTTGGAGAGCAAGTATGCTAACCACTCAGCCAATCAGGCCATTTATTATTAAACATCCTCAAGAAACAAAATCTGTTACATTACTTTTCAGAATCTCCTGGGCTCAGTTACAGCACTAGCCCCAATGTTTGATTATAACGGAGAGATACGGACACTTTGGCATACCATGATTGTTAACCTCCAAATTGGAGAAGATACTTAAGTAGAAGACTCACAAGTGATGGCAACAGCATTTGGGTCCACAGCTCACACTATTTAATGGCCTTGAAAGATCTATACAAGAGTGTGTTATTTGCAGCAAACAGAAACTGCTCCATTTAGCTTTCATTGTTCATGGATGAAGCTGCATAAGAGTGTTTGATTATGCTTTTCAAAAAAGCAGTTATTCCAAGCAGAAGTTAGAAATATGGATTCAGAATCTTTCTCGTGGTGTTCATCCATGGAATCAGACAGATTAATTCAGTCTCCATTGAGAAGAGCATTTGGCATGGTTTTAGCTTAATCTCAGATTCTTGGATGCTTTTAAAGATAAAAAAATTCTTGATTAACTTTTGTTTTATGGTAATATAGTATATTATTGAATTCGTAAGTTTATCTGTATTCAGCATCTGTAGGTTTATTTCCTCTTGCTGGGGTTAAATGTTGACTAGTTTGACTTTGCATATACCACATTACAATTATTATTATTATTATTACACTCCCAAGGAGTTCAACAACTCATCGAAGGAAGACACCTACTCTACAACTCTCCATTTTCAATCCACCAACTACAGTGAACTGCACCATCTACACCGATGCCATCTACTGCACACCACCATCACTAGTTTTTCACAGACAATCACAATCATCCATGCCCACGGCAGGATTCACACCCACAGCCTTTTGGCTGGAGAGTGGATACTGTAACCACTCGGCCAACCAGGCTGGCATTATGTAGTACAATAGTTTAATTAGATTTTAATAAATTTAGTTTAATCCTTTATCCAAGTGTGAGCAAACAAAGTTTGCACCTGAAAATATCTTCAGGACTGGGGTAAGGTAGTACAACATTGGGCAACTCGTAGTAAAGGTGGACCAAGCTAACATCACTCCTATCTCAGTATCTCCCATAATGCAAAACACATCTCCTTGCGGATATGTATAATGTTATACATTAAGGGAAGGGCCACTACCCAGACTAGTTTCGACCTTTATTGAGGTCTCTTCAGTGGGAGCCAGGCCCAATAGTCGAGATACCAGGCAGAAGCAATGGCAAGGTCATCTTTACCTATAGGAGTTGCCAAAAGGTGTGCCACCTTTTTATTAAATTACTCTGGATTTAGAGAAAGATGTTGAAAGTTTATTTTTCACTTGGTTAGACTATAATAAATTTAGTTTAATCCTTTATCCAAGTGTGAGTAAACAAAGTTTGTGCCTGAAAATATCTTCAGGACTGGGGTAAGGTAGTTTTGGCAACTCCTATAGGTAAAGATGACCTCGCCATTGCTTCTGCCTGGTATCTCCACTTCTGGGCTCCCACTGAAGAGGCCTCAATAAAGGTCAAAACTAGTCTGGGTAGTGGCCCTTCCCTTAATGCATAACATTATACATATCCACAAGGAGATGATATGTTTTGCATTATGGGAGATACTGAGATAGGAGTGATGTTAGCTTGGTCCACCTTTGCTACGCATTGCCTGTGTTTTACTACCTTACCCCAGTCCTGAAGATTTTTCAGGTGCAAACTTTGTTTGCTCACACTTAGATAAAGGATTAAACTAAATTTATTATAGTCTAACCAAGTGAAAAATAAACTTTCAATTTAATTAGATTTCTTTGCTGCAGTGCATAACTGATGTCATGAGTAATTCAGGTAATGTGAGAAAGTTGGAGGTTAATTGCAATATTTAGAAGCAGTCACATAAATAATATATTTAAACCATCCCTGTTACAAAAACATACTAGAATCAGACTATATAATGTCTTGTCAAAGCTAACTCTACTATACGAAAGCAAAAGATGGACCATAAAAAGTAAAGATGAAAAACGAATTCAAACAGCAGAAATGAAGTTTCTCAGATAAATAGCTGGATATACCAAGTGGGACCATAAAACAAATGAAGAAATCTTACAATCCCTGAAAATAAAATTAATTAATTACTACATAAGACAGTATACACAAAAATGGCTAGATCATTTAAATCGAATGGACAACAGCAGACTACCAAAAATATTATACAGATACAAAATAAGTGGAATAAGAAGAAATGGAAGACCAAGAAATAGATGGCATGAGACTGGAACAGGCCGCTCGGCCTAAGATCCATGTTAAGAAAAAGAAGAAGCAGTCACTCGGATAGCATCGTTCTTTTAATAGTAGTTTTATTAATTCCAGTGTTATGGTATTGCTTGAATTTCAGAGGGAAATTTACATTCTCAGCATTTAAAACAATGGCAAGCAAGTAGATGCATCTGAACTGAATCTAAACAGCAGCCAACCTTCTTCTTTTCAGGTACTTGACTCCCTGTTTTACATATAAGATCATTATTTTCTTTTTGAGATGAAGTAGCTACTGACTGAAGTAAGTTGAATGATACTATCTCTAGAGTTTTTTGTAGCATTTTTACTTTCTTTCACTCCTTTATTGACTCCCTCCTTTTTTTTTCAGTTGCACTAAAATTCTCAAAGGATTGTCAGTCCACAGTAAAATAAATTCATTTCATTTACATGGAATCTGAAAACTCCATTGAGACTTGGAAGTGATACTAATCAGCATACCTTTCACTTATTCTGGCAATACATTTCACTCATTCACCACTCACTATGCAAAAAAAATCTTCTTTTCATTTTCTTACTTACATTAAGTAAGTAAGGAAATCTATTTTACAGGTTCTTCTCACGAACTCATATGTCCCAATCATATCACCTCCCTCCTCCTCCCATGGAGGAGGAGTGATATGATTGGGATAGCTCTGCAGACCAAATTCCCTTAATCTGTCCTCATACTCAACATTCCAAGCTCTGAAGATGGACTTATTCACTTTGCATGCTCTCTCCAATGTTTCCTTATCACAAGTATAGCCAAGTAGCAAAACAGATTTGTGCACAGAAATCCAAATGTGGCCTAATATGAAACAACTATATTCCAAATTTGTTTGAAATGAACTGAAGAACCCATTAGTAGAGATGTCTGTAGAGGGAACTCCCTTCCCAACAATTGTTTGATTTGGTGAAAATGCTCGCGGGGCATCAAGCCATTTAAGAAACAGCTACCAAGCTAGTTGTTTAGCTAGTTAGCTAGTTCTTACAATATACCAATGTATATAATACTTAAGAGCCTCCAGCTCAGTCAGATGAATCCCTTTTGCTCAGAAAGACCTGGGGTTGATTCCTGTCCGTGACATGAGGAATGTTTATTTGGTCTCTTTCAGCTAAAAGGTGAGTTTGCTGGTCTCATAGGGATGAAGGGGGGGGGCACCCAGAAACTCGGTTTTTTTTGTCCCCCAGAACAAGCAAACCAACTGTTTACCTTTTCTGGAATACACACACACACATACACACACACACGAATTTACAGTCATGAATACTTACAACAATATGTGGAAAAGATAGGGTCCTCACCACATGTCATAATGCCTGTAGTTAACCATGAGTCACATCATGGTAGTCAACCTCCTAGATAGGAGATGGCACTTGAATGGGACCAAGCTAGTACCAAATATAATGAGCACCATTCAACTCTATACCTGACTAAATGCTAAAGATATGATGAAAGCAAATAGATATCATGATTGTCATGATTTCGATGTAGGGATGTCTGTCATGAACAGCCTCCTTAAATTGTACCATGATTCCTGGTACACCATCTTCAGCCATCTAAAAGTGACTTCATATGTGTATGGAAGATACCTGCAACAGTGTCAAAAGATGAGGAAGAAATGTTTTAAGGATGGACATAAATCCAGGTATTGATAGCGTCTTGTGCTTGTCTTGTCAAGTTTTTGCATGTTGCATTCTGTCACGTTCATTGAAGAAGACCATAGGATAACATTAAGGGAAATTGCAACCCGTCTTATATAGTATACCATACCATGCCATACAAGAGATAGTAGTGATCTTGAATTACTGGAAAGTGTGCTTCCATTAAGTGCTCATTTCCACATCAAGGGATGAATGCAAATAGACACAATGACTGTGTCTCAGCAATTTGATTACATGCTGTCCATAACTGATGATATCCTGCTAAACATTGTCATGTTGAAAGCAGTTTCAAATTTTGCTCTCAGAAACACATAATAGAGGATGGAATGCATCACTCAACTTTTCCAAACCAAAAGAAAGCAAGGTCATGAGTACAGTCTTCTGGGATTCACTAGTTGAGTGATGCAACTAGTGAATCCCAGAGAGACTGAGAGACCATAAATGAAGTTCTCTGTGTTTAGCTACTCAAGAAACTGCAACATTTTAGAGAAAGTGCCAAATGAAGAGAAACTTCATCCTCCAGCACAACTTATCACTATGATGTAACACTGGAGACAATTGAAAAAAAAAAAAAAATAGCTTGGAATTGTTCCCACATCCTTCCACAGTTCTGAATTTGATTCTTTAGACTACCACTTGTTTAGGGGAAAGTACTAAGGAATGGCAAGATGGTCTGCATATACAGTGCACAGTTACTTGCAAGGGACTGGAATGAACTTTCTTCAAATTTAGTAGAAATTCATTGAATGATATGACTTTCAGAAGTGGAGGAGCAGGAAGAAATGAAAACAATGCTTCTTGGAGGTTTTATACCATCTTCAACTTAAGAAATTAATTTTTCATTAATTGGATTTAATGCTGTGAATTTCAGGGGCCACATTAAACAATTTGTGAAGATGTCTCATCAGATAATGGCAATGATGCAGAGGACTTGATGTACAGAAATAAAGAGATTATGATACCATTGTATAAGACCTTGATCAGGACTCATATAGATTATTGTGCGCAGATTTGGTCACTGGATTTTCATGGTGAAGATATGGTTAGAAAGGGTCCAGAGAAGACTCACAAGCATGGCCAGTGGTCTTTGGAAGGTGGAGTATAATGACAGATTCAGGTAATGTACATGGAAAAAAAGCCTCCTGAATATAATATGAGGAAAAGGGAATATGTTTGAGTCATCTAAGTTAATTAGGGGTTGTTGTTTTCAGGTTGACATGGAAGAGATTTTTCATAGAAAGGAAGTGGGGGGGGTAGAATGGGGCGCTATCCCTGGAAACTGTATAAGGAGAGTGTGAGCAGGGGGAGTGAGGAGCAGATTCTTTACATGGAGAGTGGTTGGTGAGTGGAATGCATTGCCTGAGTGTATTGTGTATGTTGACACATTGAATCAGTTTAAGGCACAGTTGGATGAGTTTTGTGTGTGTGTGTATCTACTTCCCATGAAATCTCTAACTCCCTTGAGGTCAAATAAAGAATATAAATCAGCTAACACCTTTTATTCCCTTATAGGGAGTAGGCGAGGCCTTTAACCCCTATCTAGCTTTTGGAGACTGAGTGCAGTTCAATCTCCACTGGCATCCAATCAGAGATAGCTGGCCCATGTCTGTCACTAATTATAGGGCAACCAATAAAGAGACGTTCAAACAAGTGCTGGGGTTGTGACCTTACCTACTAACCCTAATAAGATATGTGACTGTCTGAAATAATGTGGGTTCTACGGTTGATTTTCTTGAGTTTATGGGATGATCACTGTATATACAACCAGTTACCAGGAGGAAAAACCCACTTGCCCATACAAGAAATCAACTGACTTGGGAACCAATCAAAGATAGGCTTAGAAAAAGTTCCTCCAGTTGCTGACTAGACTTGAACTTAAGTCTACCTTCAGGTGTCTTAGCCTAGAGGATGCAAGTGCCACGTATGTTAATAATAATAATAATAATAATAATAATATGAAGAATGCAATATACATTTTTAGTTTTCACTATACATCAACAAAGATAATAATAAGTTTTTCAACTTTATTTTAATGTTTTTATTACTGGAATTTGCATAATAGGAACAATGCAAAGCATAGATGGGAAACTTAGAAAACTTTTAATTTAAAAATTACACCTTGTATGACTCCTTCTGCCACGAGGAAGGTGTGCTTGTGCTTTTCTGTGTTCTGATATTCCTTGCCAAAGAATGCTAACCTATAACTCGTTTTTTATTTTTTTCACTTCCTGTGGCTTAAAATTTCTTTGCTACATTTTGTTTTATCTGCTGCCTGTATCATTCTCCCAATTCTCAAAATCATTTAAGTTGACCCCTTTGATTCAAAACTTGATTTCATTCAGTCAAAATTTTTAAACAATGAAATCATCTTTCTTGATGATTTCAATATCCACTATTCTAATTGGCTCCCTTTTATGAATTTCACTGACCAAGCTGGAGGAGAGGCAGAGATTTTTACTGTAAGCGATGACTTAAACCAGATCATTCATCTCCCGACGATCCTCTTCGCTTACCTAACACTCTGGATCTCATTTTTAAGTAATACTCTTTCCAGGTACTCTGCTCAGGTGAATGCTCCTCTTAGTAATGCAGACCACAATGTCATCTAAGTTTTATCTCTGATAGCATGTCTTTCCTTCAGCCATTTACATTTGGTATTACAACAATGCCAAGTGGGAAGACTTACGTGAATTTTACTCCTCCTTTCTATGGTCAGACTACTGTTTCATTCTTCAGATCTGGAAACCTGTTAATCTTGTTACAGAAATAATCTATATTCATATTGGAATGGAGACTTTCATTCCTCACTCTGTTGAAATGTCCCAATACATATCTAAACCATGGTTCTCCAGGAAGTTTGCAAGTGCTGTCCATTAAAAGCAGCTTTTCACAAGTGGTTCGAGACCAAAACACCAGCTTATTGCCTGCAACACTTGTAAAACCATTAAAAATGTAAAGTGTAAATTCAACAAGTAAATGTAGAAAACTCACTGCTTGTGCCATTGGCAGTCACATCTTCTGGTTGCTTGTCAAAGACTGTTGGAAGCAACCCTTGTCCATCTGTACTACCTCTATTTCCTCTTAACAGGAGCATTGTAACATCACCTAAAGACGAAGCTGATTTCTTGGCTTCATTCTTTTCTTTCAACTCATTCATAGATGATTAAAAAATTACCTCCTTCTTTACCTGGAACATTGCATCTTGTGTATCCTGTGACCTTCCAGAAAAACATCAGAAGAATCTTGAATAACTTGAATGCCACAGAGGCAGCCAGTCCTAATGGAATCCTACACATTGGGTTCAAGAGATGTGCTCCTGAACCAACAACTGTTCTTTACCATCTATTCACTAAAATATACTCAACTGGCATCCACCCTTCTGCATGGAAGAATGCCCATATACTACCAGTTCCCCTCCCCACAAAAAAAGGAGATAAAAGTTTACCTTCCAGCTATTGACTTATTGCTCTTACATCGGTTTTATCTCAAGTAATAGAGAAGGCTATCAACAGGCAACTTCTTCAACATCTTGAGAAATGCTGTCTAATTAGTGACTGTCAGTATGGATTTTGCCAATCTAGACCTACAGGAGATCTCCTGGCTTACATCACATACCTCTGGGGTCATTTCATGAAAAGGTTTGGAGAAACCTGTGGCATTGCACTTGATGTCTCCAAGGCTTTTTATAGGGTCTGGCTTTAAGGCCTTCTCAACAAATTACCATTATATGCACTGCCTTTGCGTAACTGGATTGCTAGTGTTCTCTCAGATCGATCCCTATGTGTGATGGTGGATGGTGTTTGGTGTTCTCTCTTCAGATTTTCCTGTTAATTTAGGTGTACCACAAAGCTCTGTCATTTCTCCCACCCTCTTCCTGATTTATATAAATGACCAACTCTCATTAACTGTGAGTCCCATTCATAGTTTTGTTGGTGTTAGCACTCTCCACTCATCCTATACACATGACAATCTTTGAAGTGTTCAAACATCTCAAGCTTCAAGATTATCTATAATAAGAGCCCTGAACACTGATCTCCACCATATTTCTGATTGGGGTGAAAACCACTTGGTCAACTTCAATGCTTCCAAAACACAATTCTGCTTGTTTTCTTATAAAATAATATCTCAGGTCTTCTCCACTTACCTTTGATAATGTTCAGCTCAACAATCTTTCTTCTCAGACTGACTCTTATTCCAAACTTTTCTTGGCACAATCATATCAGTCCTATAGCATCATCAGCTACCAAAAACCATGACATCCTTTTTTGATCAAGATGGTATGCTGCTGAACAGTTACTCTATAAATTCCAAATCCTACCAACATACATTAGAATACTGCCCAAGTGGTGCACATAAGACCGCCCTAAAAATTCTTTATGCTCTTCAGAAAAAGTAGTTTGGATGATTACTGACACTCCTCTTAAATAATCTCATCATCCAGTTAACTATAGAAGACCAGATTCTGCATTGTGTCTCTTCTACAGATATTTTCACGGACATTGTTCTGCAGAACTAGCATCCATTATGTCTCCCATTTCTCTACTCCTGACCATCTCCACATATTTGCTTTCTATAGGCTCTTGTGCTTTTCTTATGTGGGAGAAATATTTGGATTTCACTTCACTTGTTTCCTTTTTGAAATTTAATGTGTTTTTAAATTTGCCATGGAAGAATTTCTAGCATTTTGCTTGGTGGTGGTGGTGATGATTGTGCATTCATTCCTAGTCTGATGCATTGACTCATCAGTCACACTTCTGATTGCTACTCTGAAGAAGCTCCCAAACACTAATTCACATGATTTCTCTTAATAGTGAACATTGGAGAATAGGGCTATCTTCATACAGTCATGCCGTACAGATAATACTTATAAGGGTGGTTTGAAAAGTTCTTGGCCTCAACCATAGATGGCAGCACTATGGGCAAGATTTTTTTCTTTCTAAAAAAAAAATCTTGCCTATAGAAAAAATAAGCCTCCATGTAAAATTGCAAGTCATTCTATCAAGTAGTTTGTTTTATACAGCTGTGTGAAGCAAAAATGTTGTCTGTATCCCTTGAAATGGATAAAATTGAGTATCATGCAGTTATAAAAATCTTTATAAAAGGTTTAACGCCAAAAGAAATTCATTCAAAGTTCATAAAAGTTTATGGGCACTCTTCTCCTTCGTTTTCGAAAATTAAGAAATAGGATGCCGAGTTAAACGTGGCTATACCAGCCTTGAAGATGATCCACATGAAGGACATCCAAAAAGTGTAACAACACCAGAAATCATTGATCAAGTGGTATTGGATGACCGGCAAGTCAAAGTGCATGAAATTGCTGAGACTATAGGCATTTCAAAAGAACGTGTAGGATATATTTTGCATGAAGAATTACAAATGAAAAAACTTTGCGCAAGATGGGTGCCATGCTTGCTCACAGCAGATCAAAAACGCATTCGCATGAAAATCTCTGAACAGTACTTGAAGCGTTTTAACAAAAATAAAACTGATTTTGTGTGTCAATTTATTACTATGGATGAGACTTGGATTCACCATTATGCAACAGTGGACAGAAGCTGGTTGTTCAGCACCAAAGAAGACAACGTCGGTTCTATCAGCAGGAAAGGTCATGGCATCAGTGCTTTGGGATGCTTAAAGGCATTTTGTTTATTAATTATCCTGAAAAGAGTAAAACAATAACCGGGGAATATTATTCTGATCTTTTAACCAGACTAGACAAAAAAAATTGTGAGAAAAGACCCAGTTTGCAGGGGGAAAAAAATCATATTTCATCAGGACAATGCACCTGCCCACAAAGGTGTTTTGGCAATGGGAAAATTAAGGGATCTGCACTATGAATTGTTGGAACATCCACTCTATTCCCCAGATTTGGCTTCCTCTGACTCCTCTCTCTTCCCAAAACTAAAACTCTTCCTCGCTGGTCAGCGTTTTTCTTCGAATTAAGAGGTGACTGCAGCTGTAGAGGGGTATTTTGCAGATCTTACTGAGAACCACTACAGGGTTCTCAGTAAGATTAATTTTTATTAATCTTACTGAGATTTATTCTAGTAATTAATAAGATTAATTACTAGAATAAATGTATTAGTCTTAAGGGAGATTATGTTGAAAAATAAAAATAATTTTTTAAATTATACATTCTTTTTTTCATTGTAAAGCCAAGAACTTTTCAGATCACCCTCATATAATGCTATCCTCATTTCAGTCTTACAATATAATGAATGTAATATTGTACATGTTAGAAAAGTGTTCATAAACTACAAATAAGAATAAGAATAAAAGTTATGATTTAAAAATTTCAAAATAAAAAGGGGCTTTCTCCTGAGGATTGGGGGGTGTTGTCCACACTCAGCTAATTTATATGTACCATGCTTATCATACCTTCTCCTGAATACATTTTAGGATTGAACACTCACCACTCTGGAAATGCATTCCGCCATTCTCCATGCTAAAAATCTACTCATTTTCTTATTCATATCCCTTATGCAGCTTCCAGGGAGGCAGGTGACATCTTATTTTCCTACTGTATATTACCCTTTGCAATAATTTCATTCTGTCTGTCTGATAGACTCCTTTCACCAGCTTTTGTCTCAATCATATCGTCTCTTTTCACATCCGTCAAGCATGTCCCTTGGTATCTTCTCATCTTCATCCTAAAGGTGACATGTAGTCTTGTCTCCAGGAAGAAGAACTAAGATGACTAAGTTATCAGTGACAACTTAGTTACTTTTTTAAAAAAAAAAAAAACTTTTCTGGAATATCCTCATTCCGATGAAAACAAGGTGACAACATTTGTACATTATAATCTATATGACCTCTTTGCTTTTATATGCCAGTCCTCCTCATATTGCCACAATCTGTTGTATTGTCCTCACAATTCTAGCAATTGTGGCTACTGAAAAGCTGCAGACTGTGCTAATCTTTACCGAATAAGTAAGGAGGAGGTATATTTTTCCAGAACACAGCAATGGAAGGAATAAATAAAGCACAAGAAAATTTTCTCTGAGTTTGGAGTTGAAATATGAAAGAATGTTGAATAGCTACTGCATTAACACTTTAAGGAGAGAGTGAGGAAATGATCAATGCCAACTGATAGATGAGGTTAACATGATGAAGATGAAGTTACCATATTAATATTTCAAGAAGATGAAAGCAGCAGAAACTGAATGTCTTTCTTAAACTTTCTTAAAGAGAGTGAATTGGTAAGGTAAGTCATTAATCAGTGATTGCTTTGAAAACAGTTTGCTGCTGATAGATTTGAAATGCCTGAAAAGCATTTAGTGAGACATGGTTAACTGGAAAGCCATAATAATATAAATAGCTATAGTTTTGAGACTGTCATTCTTCCTGAATATCTTTTTTTTTTTTTATATTGAAACAAAGTATGTTATTAAATTGAAACTGTATTTTTCTTTAAAGGATAACAATGAACACTTGTTCTATCGTGTTCTGTGTGAATACATGGAAGAGTTATTACCTATTGTGTATACACCAGTAGTTGGACAAGCATGTCTGCAATACAGTAGTCTATTTCTTCCACCAAGGTAAAATAAATACATATATATATATTTTAATTTCATTCGTTATTTACATATACCATGTAGTGTGCATAGTCTTAATGCTCCATTTTTGCTTTTTTCCTAAAAATTATGTGTGTTATATAATTATTATTAAGAAAAATGAGATAGTAGTAGAAAGTTAACTAAACTCAAGTGTTTAAATCTTTTATTGTTCAAACACTTTCTGTACTAGTACTTAAGTTTTTTAGATTGAATATAATTGTGGTTATTTTGTTGTTGTTGTTTTTTTGTTTAAAAAGTTTCAATTCAAGATTCAGTCCAAAGATCTAATTTTGAGTTGGACTTTTTTTCATTGGATGCACTTTGAAATTGTTTGATGCTCATACCAAAATTTGATGCACACACTTTTTATTCATCACAACTATGGTTGTGATGAATAAAAAGAATGAGAGTATTAGTGTATGCGAGTAATGCAGTGATAAACTAAAGCAGGGGTCAGTAATGCAGTGCTCGCGGACGGCATGGTGCCCGCAGTGAATTTTTATTGCGCCCTCAGAGAAATTATTGTCAACTGCTTTGGTGCTTGCAGCGGTAATTTTGCAGCTTAGATCACAGTATATCTGTGAGATACATTCATTACTAGTATGTGCTAAAATGCAAGAAAACATGGAGAAAAAACACTGCAAATATAATACATGATGGTACAAATTAAGTGAATATTGAATTCAACATTATTTCATAGCCAAATATAGAAACTACAAGAGTTTCATGCCGAATATATAGAAACTAAAAGTTTCGGTGGATGCAAACATAAGTTGTGCCTTATGGGCAACTCGTCGTAAAGGTGGAGCAAGCTCTTTCCTTAGTATTTTCCATAAATGTAAAGCACATCTTGCAGAGGTCAGCAACCTTTTTAATATGAAGAGCGCAATATAAAATTTGAAAATTACGGAGGGCTCATGACACAGGTATTTTTTTTCTCATTTCAGGCTTAGAAATTCTATGATTAGTTGTTTTTAAGAAAAATGAGATTTCAAATTTTAACATTCTTTTATTTACCCCACTTTTACAACATATTTTTGTCGCATATGAATGAATATAAAATACCATAAAAAATAAAAATAAAAAATGAATACAAAAAGAATATTCATATTAACAATTAGCATGTATCTGTCAGATAAGATGCGAGCGCCTTGCTTTATCAATCATAATGGCAAATGTATTTGTTTATTATGCAATAATAGTGTGGCTATTTCTAAAAAAGTAATATAGAAAGACATTTCAAAACCATTCATGCCAATTGTAATTTTAAGTTTAAGTATTTAAATCAGGAGGAGTTGGCAATGCAGCGCCCACAAGCATCATAGTGCCTGCAGTATTGCACCCTTCAAATTAAAAAGGTTGCCGACCACTGAACTAAAGTGTTCGCAAAAAAAAATATATATATATATAATAACCAAAAGAGTAACTAAGCAATTGATGAAAGCATTATCAATTATAGTAATGAAAGCAGAGTGAAGGAACTTAAATGGGAGTTGATGAAAATGAATGTATTGGAGAATGAAATTTAAATTTTATGAAGTGATTGACTGATGTGATGAAGGAGATACATCATTATAAGATAATCACATGGCATTTTATGCGATTTGATCATTAAAGTAACTGAAGCTTTGCATGGAAGAAATGAATGAATATCCGAGTTAGTGGTAATTGGAGTTACAAACTACTTAAAAGATGAAAAAGAAGATTGTTAAAGTTATTGGTGGAGATGAAGAATAATGCCGTAGTTGGGAAAGGTTGCTGGCCTGGTTGGCTGCGTGGTTAGCACATCCGCTCTCTAGCCAAAAGGCTGCAGGTTTGAATCTTGCCATGGGCATGGATATTTGTGATTGTCTGTGAAAATACCAGTGGTTGTAGTGGTGGTGGGCAGTAGATGCCATTGGTGTAGATCAGGGGTCTTCAATACATGTCCTGCAGGCCACCTGTGGCCTGCAGAGCTCTTTGCTGTAGCCTGTCAGCCATTTTGAAAAAATAACTACTTAACATTAAAACGCGATTAAATAAAAAATAATTTCAATGAAGCCTGCGGGGCGACTAAGCTATACTGTGGTATTTAGAATTGTAAGATGCTTTCCAGATTCACAAGGAATGCTGTGCATTTGATACTTTACATAAAATCTGATAAAAATAAATATTAAATAGACATGCTTCTTCAGCCATCTACCAGCACCAAACAGTACCTAAGTACTAGTACTAATGTTGCAGGTAGATGGCTGAAGCAATAGTTCGTTTAAGTCTAGTGCCTTCCAGATACATCTCGAAGGTTCTCGATACTTCGTTATTTTCATATAAATACAAGAGGATCTCATCCACAGTCAGTCAGTCAAGTCGTGAACAGTAGGATATTAGCGCAGAAGCGCATGCATGCTGCATTTTTGATCTGCTTGCTCACTTGTTATATATGTATATATATATATTTTTTGCTTAATATAAGATTTACTAATGTTGTTATATTGCGTTTTTTTTTGTTTGTTTGTTTGGTATTACTAACTACTAACCTGCTGGTAGCGCTTTATAGTGCTACGGGATTAGAGTCTTACGACTCTTAATTTCTTTCTGTTTTTTTTTTTTTTTCCGCAAAGACCAGATATGAGTAAAATGATCCCTGTCCTCCCAGGACCAGGACCTTAGGAGTGGAGATTCTAGGGTTGGAGGACCCCCTGAGTACTCATCTCAAGACCCTTAAAGAGCTAATAGGAGTTCAGAACATCTACTTCTTATTAGAAATCGTCCCCTATGGTGGAGGATGATTTCTAATTGTTGTTAAAAATGTGGCATCGAGAGACAAACTTCTAGAGGGTTTCCCTGTCTAGGGTCACAAGTGCGACGACGGTTGAGAATTGACCACTTTCCTATGGAATGTCTCGAAGCTGGGACAATGTGCTAATCCAAACATTCAGTAAATGGGATAAGGTGAGTAATATAAAGAAGAGCATCTCTAAGAAGGACCCTTCTTAGTACTCTGGTGAGGTAACATTTACCATGGACATGCGACAACCAGTGCCTAACCTTCTCACCATTGGCATGTCGCATGTCATGGTTAACTACCCCGGGGTACAGAGACAGTGTCTGCGGTATGGCTCGACCAAACATCTAGGCAGTGATTGAGTGATTGCCTCTGAGCCAAGTGCTTCAATTGCCCACACCCCCCTGCCAAAAGTGCAGCAACATCAAGCACAAAATAACATCTTGTCCTCTGCACACATTCGTAGAGAGGGCGGGGGCACTGATTGAACCATTTACCCACAACCTGTAAGAGATGCAGGTGAATTTTTGGAACTACCTACCACCAGTGGGGAGAAATCTTTTGTGCAAGTAGCCTTGGAGAAAATTAAAAA
Source organism: Typopeltis vanoorti (assembly GCF_054136105.1). NCBI lineage: Eukaryota > Metazoa > Arthropoda > Arachnida > Uropygi > Thelyphonidae > Typopeltis > Typopeltis vanoorti. The sequence continues at coordinate 60,398,147 of NC_143567.1, read as the reverse complement.
ACGTCCCTCAGCCACAAAATCAGCTGAAGAAACTGTTTTCCCTCAGCCACAACATCGGGGAAGAAACTGTTTTCCCCCCTCAGCAACAACATCGGGGAAGAAACTGTTTCCCCCCTCAGCAACAACATCAGCTGAAGGAAGTTCCCCCCCCCCTCAGCTACTTCTGCACTACTACCACCATCTATGGAAGAACAGCCGACAGCTGAGGCAACAGATGAAGATAAGGTCTGCACAACACCAGCTCCCAACCCCCTCTACAACATCAGAGGTGATTTCATCTGTTGAAGATGTTCACAAGACCACCCCCCCACAGTAGCCAGCATCCCCCTGCACAAGAAACGAAAATGGAGGAGGGGAACAACAACTTCTATCCCCCCAAGGAACCACCAAAGAAGAGGCTTCCCTCCGAAGAAACATTGAAGCCACTCCAAATGAAGTACGGACACAACAATATCTGAGTCCGAAATGGAGGTGGAAACCCCTCCTCGAAGAGAAGAAAGTATCAAAAACAAAATTAAAAATACACTGGCTCCAAGTTCAATTGCTACGGCTATAAAGTAGCAAATAACAAAATCACCAGTTTTAAGATCGAAAATAGTCATCATGAGTTCGAGGTTCTCTCAAGCTCGTGTGCAAAGCTAGAAGCCAGTCTGCAGGGGGCTGGATATTCTGCCTCCCTCCTATGCATAGACTCTTTGATCAACTATGTCAAACAACTGAAGATCAAAGACCTAGGCCAAGTGTAACATCTCGTAACATCATAATGCCACCACCCCCTTCTGTATTACCTCACTCAACGTCCGAGGGCTCTTGTCACCATCTAAACAGGACGAGATGTCAAAGCTAATGCTAGCATTCAACATCCTTCTCTTGTTCCTGCAAGAGACACTTTTTCCACTACAGGGACATGCAGGAACTGAGCCATAAGTGCCCCTTAACATCTTTCTGGAGCTTCAGCACAAGACACAGCCCCAGGGTAGGGGTACTTATGCCAGCCCCCCTCCTCAGAGCCTTCCATAACATCCAGAGGGATGCAGAAGGGAGAGTTCTCGTCATCAACTGGAAGTACCGGGGCTGTACCACCAGGTACATCAACATCTACGCCTTGGCAGACTCAACATCAAGACTTAGATTCTTCCAGTTACTCGACACCCACATGAACAGTGCTCATCATGTCATCCTGATGGGGGGGACTTCAATTACTTGGTGTATCCAGCCTGGGATAAAGTAGGGGATAATCCCAACTCAGGCACTGCTGGCTACAGACATCTGGAAATTCACCTCAGGAATCTCCAACTAACAGACATCTGAAGGGCTTACAACCCCCACTGTTGGGATTATTATTATTATTATTCCTGACACCTCCAAGGAGTCCGATGACTCATTGCGGGAGGACACCTACAACTGTCTCAACCACTACACCGAACCTCTACTACAAATCATCTCCATCAACGTGGACAAGTCAGAGAATCGGCTCGACCACTTCTACCTGTCACCATCCCTTGTTTTGAGAGCCGAGGCAATAAGTCACGTTCAAATCAATTCTACCATCTCAGACTACAAACTTATTGTTCTTGTTCTCATGTACCATCCTTCAGAATCAGTAGAAGTTGGTCCAGGCTCCTGGAAGTTATCACTAGACTTCCTGTCCCTGTTCTCGGCCAAGCTTCACCAACTGTGCTCCACCTGGAGCACTTCTGGCTGGGACTGGGACATGTGGGCACAACTGAAAACTACCATCAAACAGAACATGATTAATTGGGGCCAAGAATGTGCCTTCCTCAGAAAATCTTGGCTCCTTGATCTATACAAAGAAAGAAGCTGGTTGGTGGCCAGCCAATGCTAAGGCTTTCCATGTCTCAATGCCATCCGTGACATTAATCTCGACATCGAAATGGAGAGACAGAAACAGGTGGAAGAATAGAATATGCAGATCAGACACCACCTGTGCTCGGAAGATAGGCGGTCAGCCACGTTTTACAACAGGTGCTACATCAATTTTCGACAGGAGCGAATCATCACCACCATCAATGAAGGCAGGTGTACATACACCACAACACCCAACATCCTGAAGGACTTCTGGGGGGGGTATTACACCCATCTATCAGGACAACAGTACCACCAGGATTACTCCTGTTGGAACAGGAGTAATCCTGGGGGGTACCCTTCCCTGTGCACATCCAGGCAGGGTTGGATCAACCAATAACTGCAGCCGAAGTAACATTAGCCTTCAAACAATGCTGAATGAAGAAAGTGCCTGAGCCAGACAGACTAGGCATAGAACTCTATCGTAAAGCCTGGGATTTCATCCTTCCCATTCTCGTGGTGTTATTTAACAACTTCCGCAACACCGGAAACGTGCCGCACGAATTCGTGGAATGCCACACAGTATTCATCTCTAAGGCTAACAGGGATCCAACTAACATCAAGAACTGGAGGCCATCAGTCTGTCGAACACAGACTACAAGATCCTTGCCCACGTTCGCAATGGCAGACTCAAGCTGGGGATGAGGTACATCATCAACAGCACACAAGTGTATGGTGTTCCTGGCTGATTGATGGAGTTCAATCTCATCCTCATCTGAGAACTGCTACATCTGGTTGACCTCAAGAACTACTCAATGGCATTGTTGACCAATTTCAACTGAGCATTTGACAGCAGATGGCACTCCTTTCTTTTCGACATCCTGGAGAAAGTGGGAGTCAGCAGTGGACTGCTTTCCATCATTAGAGGAGGCTACAACAACAGCTCTCCCCACCTCCTCATCAACAGACACTTATCAGACCCCCATTAACATTCAGAAAGGGGTCAAACAAGGTTCCCCCCCCCAGTCTGCTGCTTTTTGCACTAGCCCTTGAGCTATTCCTATAGGCAGTTAACAGCTCACGTGTCGTCAGAGGGATTCCACTACCGCTCACCACGGATGACTCCAAAGGAATAGCTTATGTGGATGACATGGTGGGCACCCTCAGGGACAAGGACTCCATACGGAACTTCTTTAACATTTTAGAGGAGTTCAAAGTGTCAGAGTTCACATACAACCCCGACAAAACTAAGATCAAGATGTATGGAGTCTGGGACCTAAACAACATCCCTCACCATCTTGGTCCCATTTGCTGCACAGCCCATCCTCGACATTTAACATCTAATAAACACAACAGTCGAGAGTCTCAAGGACTGGTCAAACGGACAGCTCTCACTCTCCTCCAAGCAGCAAGCATAAGTTACTGATATTCTTCATCAGTGAATTGAAATACCACATCTGGAAGGTAAGGAAGAAATTCTCCATCTCTACTAATCCTCCAAGTCTGTTTGAAGTCTCTCGAGTCATCCTCTATAAGTTCTACAGCTCTTTGAGGAGATTTCTACATCTAGAGAGAGAGAGGCTTTGGGTGACACTGGATTTAACAAGTGGTGTACACCTCCCATCCTGTGTACTAACAGAAATCACACCATCAAGTTCTGTTTGCTGCTGCTCTAACATCTCCATCTGCAGCAGTATCTCGACTTCTAGCAATGTTTCTGGTCTTTGCATCCCCTATGAGTTCCACTTATATGATCTATTCAGTTCCATGGTCTCCCACAGAGGTAACTCAGACAAAGAACCCAGGCAGCGCAGGCCTACTCGAGGTGGTCTGCCCTGAAGGAGCGGATCTCCTGGGCACTAGTTACCTTTGTAGTCGTTTCCATCAGAGACAGACCTGAGGTGCTGGTGAAAAGAGTTTATCATCTGATAGCATTGAGCTAGAAAGATGTGTATTATGAGCTGAGGCATATTTTTCTTCTTCTCCCCTCTTCCCCACCTCCCCATCTGCCCTTCCCATGTCATTCCTTACCCTCACCCCACCTCAATCGCACTGTCACTCCCTCACCTCTCTTTTTCTTCTCTGCAGGGGCAGTCTGATTCCTTTTATTTTTCAATACCGATGATGGGTTTTCTTTACTTTCACCTACATGCAGGTTCATCGTGTCAGCCATAGCCTATTGTGGTTTTATATTGCCAGACTTATTTCATTAGTGTGAGACATATTCAGTGGATAATAACTGGTACACGGCTATTTTGGACCATTTTTTGGGTTCACCATCCATCACTATGTCGTCTACGAGTAAAAAGTGTAAATCAAGTGATTCTTGTTGGGTTTTTAATGAAAAGTGGACCAATTTGTACTTTTTTGTACCGATCGACGATAAGCCAGTGTGTTTGATTTGTTGTGAGTCAGTGTCAGTATCAAAAGAATACAATATAAAACAACACTATGAGACAAACCACGTGTCCAATTTCGATCACCTTCAAGGGCAGCTTCGTGTGGACAAAGTGAACCATCTCCAAATTGATTTAAAATGCCAGCAGGATAAGTTTAAAAGGCAGAGGGAAGAGAGCAATATGTGCTTCAAAGTAAGTTATGTAATAGCTGAAAAAATTGCTAAAAAATCAAAAGCCTTCTTGGTTTTTAAACACTTGCCCAAATAATGTACTGTAGCATGACATGTTGAAGAATTTGCCAATAACATTGAAGGAATTTTAAAAAAAATGGTCATCCTAATTTACATCATATTCTCTTGCTTTAGATGAGAGCACAGATGTGAAGGATACAGCACAACTGGCTATCTTTGTCCGTCACATTGATCAACAATTCACTGTGACAGAAGAACTGCTAGCACTTGTACCTATGAAGGGAAAGATTAAAGGCACTATATTATTGAAGCCACCAAGAAAATGTTCCAGTGTTTCAACCTCAGCTTAACGAACCTCGAGAGTGTGGTAACTGATGGTGCCCCTGCAATGGTGGGAAAGAACAAAGGGTTTGCTGCGTTGCTATGGAAATAACCGGAATTAGAAGGAAAAGATTTTGTCCATTACCGTTGTTTAATCCACCAGGAGAATTTGTGCATGAAAAACTATTGGATTTGAGAATGTCATGAAAGTTATTGTGACTGCTGTCAACATTATTAGGGCAAGAGGATTGAATCATCGTCAATGCCAAGAGTTTTTGACCCAAGAGTGCGAAGCAGATCACGGCAATGTGGTTTGTTATAGTGGTGTGCATTGGTTGAGCAGAGGGAAGGTTCTTAAAAGAGTCTTTGACTTAAGAAGCAAAATAGTGCAGTTTATGCAAACCAAGGGGAAGCCAATTGCAGAATTCAATGAGCCGAAGTGGATGACAGACTTTGCCTTTATGACCGACATCTCGTTGCATATGAATGACCTAAATACGCGGCTGCAATCCAAAGATCAACTGGTGCACACTCTGTTTGATCACATCAAAGCTTTTGTGGCCAAGCTCAAATTTTGGGAGGCACAACTCACAAAAAAAAATACTTAACTGATTTTCAGCTTCTCGCTGAATCCAACTATTTGTCTCTTGATGAATACATTACAAAATTAGCTGTGTTGCGAAGTGAGTTCGAAGAGAGATTTAGTGATTTCCATAACCAACAGTCTTCTTTAGATTTATTTTCAATGCCATTCAGTGTCAATGCTGCCGAAATGCTAGTACAAATGGTGCTGCTTGAGCTCCAAAACAACTCCTCTTTGAGAGAAAAATTATTCATGTGCACTTGCTTACATTTTATAAAGACTACATTTCTGAGGATGCATTTCCTAATCTTCGCCAGCATGCTTTGAAGATGTGTGCTTTATTAGGAAGCACATACTTATGTGAGCAGTTCTTCTCCAGAATGAAGCATGTGAAGTCCAAGACAAGAACTCATATTACGGACCAACATCTCTAGAATACTCTACACATAGTGACTTCCAACATTGATGCCAACATCGACAAGCTGGCCAAGGAAAAGTATTGTTAAGTTTCCCATTGACATTGTAAAAAATGAATGTTTTCTTCATTAAATTATCTTTTTTCAAGTATTGATTGTATTTACTTATCATGAACTCAACTCCTACCTAGGCTCTTAAAGTTGAGTTTGTTTATTTTTATAGGATTTTATGTAAAGTATCAAAGGCACAGCATTCCTTGTGAACTGGAAAGCATCTTACAATTTGAAATACTACAGTATAGCTTAGTGGCCTGCATGCTTCATTGAAATTTTTAATGCGGCCCACACTGTCTGAAAGGTTGAAGACCCCTGGTGTAGATGATGATGATGGTAGTTGTGATTCTTTGTAGTTGGTGGTGGATTGAGTGGTGGAGACAGAGTTGTAGAGTAGATGCCCTCCCTCGATGAGTCCCTTGGACTCTCTGGAGGTGTCATGTAATAATAATAATAATAATATAAAAGTCGTGAATGTTTCATATAGCTATGACAATAAGTTGAGAAAGAGAGCAGAGATTATGAATTGTATGATAGCTGACTACTGTAAGATAGTGAATGTCCAAAGTGTGGAATTTGCGAATGTATGCAGTGAAACAGGAAGATATGCAGTGTAACTAACAGAAAGAAATGATTTAAGCTAGATGGACTGCATTTATATGGGTTTGGTATAGAATATTTGGAGCAACTGCTGTTCAGTATGAGAGAGAGGAAGGGGTGGATGAGAAACATGGGAAGCACTGACTAACAAAATGAATGAATCAGTAAATAGGGAATGTGTAAATGAGTGGTCAGAGTGTGTGGAGTGAGATATAGCATCTAGAGCAAGGAGAGATAGTTGGTGTGATGGTCTCCAAGAGAATAGCACTGTATGCTTGTATGTTAATGTAATAAGTATCCGAAATAAGGAAGCTGAGCCTGAGAATCAGACAATGATTTTAGTTTGGAAAGCAGAACGTTGTGTACTGTTATCAATGGGACTCTGCTCCAGGTGGTTGAGATTCAGGATTAGAGTAAATGGTTAAACAGTATTCAGAAGTTCAAACGACATGCTACAAAATTATACAGCACATTGCTACTGCTGTGATAAGGAGTACACTGATAAGTAGAGAAAAGGAGGTAGTTATACTACTATACAAAGTCTTGATCAGGCCACAACACATGGACTGTTGTGTTCAAATTTGGTCACCTAGTTTCCATTGTGGGAAAACTCTTGTCACATCTTACTGGATCTAGAGATGAGTGATATATCAGAATGTGGAATATTGTTTATAGGGAAAGGTTAAGGCAGTGAAAATTGTAGAGTTCACTGGATATACAGAAAAAAGTGATACGATAATGTTTAAATTGGTGAGTAGATTTTAAAGGATTAATACTGAAGGGATTTTACATAGAGTGAAGTGCAAGAGATGAAAATGAGCAGTCATCTCTGGAAATTGTGTAAAAGTATCGTGAAAAGGTAAATATTTTAAAGTGTTGAGTAAGTGGAATGCATTGCTAGAATGTGTTGAAATGCTAGGAGTAGGAATGAATTTAAGTTTTAATATATGTTACTCAGTGAGTAACATATATTAACCTTCTACCACTAGCCTGACTCCATGAGGGTTATGTGAGATCTTGCTCCCACTGAGTTTATTATGTAATGAGATGATCTTGTCTTCCTATCACCAATTAGAAATTGTATTTGTGTCGACTTAAAATAACTAGGATAATAATTTTACTGATTCTCTTGCACATTCTTTAGCACCTATGGTGATATCCCATCTAATCTCACTGCTGCATTTGCATCAAACTCTTGGAGTAACTTTAATATTTCTGACTTATCCATCTCTGTCATTTCATCTAATTCCAACTTGGGATCCAAAGAACTGATGTTCTTCTCCATGAAGTGATTCTTAATATTTCACCTATTTCTAGTGTATCTGACAAATGTCAGATACTAGAAATAATTCTGGAAATTCATTCCACCCATTCACCACCCTCCAAGCAAAAAAATCTAGTCCTAGCACTCTTGCTAACCACATGCCTACACAATTCCATGGGTGATCCTTTGTTCTCTCCCTTAATGTCATGTACTGAAAGAAGTCTTTGGTCTCGATAATATAAATAACTTATATACTTCTGATTTGTTTGCCTATCAGCTAGTTTTCAAAGTCCACGCACCATCAATTTATTCTAATAGGGAGCATTCCATAAACCTTTCACAATCTTTGTTACTTGCTTCTGGATCCTCTCCACCACTTCTTAATCTCCACAGAATCTGGGTGTCCAGATCTGTGTGCAGTAGTCCAGTTGCGGCATTGTTAAAGCCTTATATACACTCTAAACTTCAATTCCCTGTCCACAATCATTCCCCCAAGTCCTTAGCCTCATCAGTTTCCTGTAGTTCAGCATCAATATAGTACACAGTTTATAATCTCTTTTTTTTTCCAAAGTGAATCATCACCTTACACTTGGCCACATTAAACTGGCAGCCATTTACCTTTACCCATTCTGCTTGTCTATGTAAGACTTTCTGCAGGATATCTAGAGCACCTTCATTTACCATCACTCTTCCCAGTTTTGCGTCATCAGCAAACAACTGAATATTTTATGTCAAATCATTTCCTATATCCCTGAGCCCTGTGGTACACTATAGGTCACCTACCTTCTCCTTGGTTCAACTCATCCATAAACCAGTCTTCAATATATCCAGCAGCCACCCTCTAACCAAATCACCAGATTCATATCCAACCCCATTTACTTCAATTTATGCAACAGAGTTCTGTGTGAAATCCAGTCGTATGCCTTTGGAACGTCTATCACTGGGAAATAGCTACTCGGTGATACTGCTAGACTTAGCTCCATACTGCTTAGACTCAACTCACTTCATTATAAAAAAGTCAGATTACTAATCTTACTTTTTATGCAGATCATATCAGATTTATGTGCAGATCACATCATCTGCATATACAATATGTGTGATTGGTTTTCCATTGAATTTTACTCCTTTTGTTGAAGACAGTGCTTTTTTAATGAATTTTTGGATAAAAATGTTAAAAGGCATGGAGAGAGTGGGCATCTTGCATAACTCGTCATTTAATTTCAAGTTTTCTGTTGTGATATTTTTATATTGAACTACTGCACTTGTATTCTAATAGTAGTTTGAAACAAATCTCAGTATTTCAAAGTCTATGTTTTTCTTTGTTAATATTTGAGTTTTCCTTTATTGATAGAATCAAATGTGTGTTTAAAATCCAGCAAAATAAAGGTCTCTCTTCCCCCTTGTCCCATGCAATTTTGGCCAGACTATGAAGAATAAAGATATGGTCATTTGATGACCTGTTTTTTTTAAAGCAAACTTGTTCTTCTTCTTCTTCTTCTTCTATTATTATTATTATTATTATTACACCCTCCATGGAGTTGGCAGACTCATTGTGAGAGATTCATCAATTGACAACATATTTATCATACTGAATCTTAAAATCCTTAACACTCCTTGCATTAACAACATATTCTGGTAATGTGTTCCATTCATTGACAATTCTCCATGTAAAAAATCTACTCCTCATACCCCTCATCACCACATTCTTAAATAACTTACAGGGATGGCCTCTGGTTTTTTCCCCTTTTGCCTTCTACTCTTTTTATAATCCCATTTGAATTAATCTGATAAAATTCTCTCAACTTAAATGTCTCTATCACATCACCTCTTTTCCTCCTATCCACCAAACTCTGCAATCCACATTTTTTCAACCTCTCTTCATAGCCAGCATTCCAACATCCTGACATTGTTTTAGTCACTTATCTCTGGGCTCTCTCCATTGTTTCTACATCACTGAAAACCAGGTGACCAAATTTGAGCACAGTGTTATTTAGTTCTTTAAATATTATTTAGATGATTCTGTATTTTTACAAAGATTTTGTAAGAGTGGCAAAGAAGAGCAATTGGTCTATAATCGATACATTTTTGAACATCACCTTTTTTATGTATATTGAAGATTTTGCCTATTTTGCAGTCATTTGGGATAGTCCCAGTGAAAAGAATATTATTGAAAAGTTTGGTTAGTTATGTATATTATTTCTGGGAAAACTCCCATGTTACTCCTCTTAGTAAACTATTATAATTACGGCTATTTCGCCTGCTTCAGTTTAGGAGTGCCCCTGTTTAAATGTCATTGGCTATTTACTCATGGATTCTTAGGGCATTGTAGATGTGAATATACCAAAAAGTATATGTAGCATAAGGAAGAGAAATTTACACATACCTTTTTCTGGGTGTTGCGGCTTTTCTTCTTTCTGCGATGTCCAAAAACTACTGAGTGTGTGGAGGGGGGGTGTAGGCAATTTGGGAGAATTAAATTAGAAAAACCCGGGTTTTTTTTTCAGTAATATATATATATAAACATATATATTATATTATTATGTTATTTAGGGTGGGGAAAAGGTGACAGGGTTGATTTTTTATATAGGGAGGGGGAAGGGGAAAAGGGGGTTGACGGGGTGTGGTCCGTTTCGACTATTTTTGGTCATCATCTGAACACATTGGGAAAGTGGATGCTATGTCGTTTGGTTAGTTGTTTAATTAGATCAAGTCCACCATTGTTATAGAGCTCTAAGGGTATTTCTTTAATTCCAGATGCTACTGATGATTTCATTTGATTAAGTAAAAGGATTACTTGTTCCTCTAGGATGATGGGTGCTGTATCTTTTGATTCTTTGTTTCTTTGTTTGAAATAGCCTGAATAAAACAATGTATTTTGCAGTATTATGAGCACTCACTAATACTATTTAATGCTATTTATCTTCCTAATAGGGGACTCTTCATTACTATTAATGATGCTGGTAGTGTATATGATGTACTTGGAAATTGGTCAGAAAAAGATATAAAGGTAATCTCCACTAATAAATTGCTAATTGAAATAATTTTAATTTCAACAAGGAACAATTCTATGCTAATGGGAAATTATTTACTGTAATCACCAAAAATGTTCCCTCCAGTGTTTTGTAAATTCTTATGCAAATAGTGCAGGTGCAAAATGAGATTACTGCCCAACTTTCCCCAAGCAAAAATTTTGGGGAAACCACTCACCATTATTATTTAATGGAATTGGGTTTAAAAAAAAAAAAAAAAAAAAAACTCCTGAAGGACCTCCCATGATGAGTCTTTTGATTCCATAGAGGCCAGAATAATAATAATAATAATAATAATAATAATAATAATAATAATAATAATAAAAGCAACTCAATTCAAAATCAAGATTTAGATATCTTTTTCTTGGTCATATTTTGGTGCCTACTAGGATGAAACTATAAAACTGTTTTATTATTATTTTTTTTTTCAGGCCTCCATGGAGTCAAAAGACTCATCATGGGAGGTCCTTTCTAAGAAACACAAGTCTATCAAGACTCATCGAGGGAGGTCCCTCCTAGGAAACACAAAGTCTATCATACCACTCCTTAAATGCATTGACCGTTTTCGCTCTCACCACTCCATCAGGCAATGCATTCCATGGTTCAACCACCCTCCATGTAAAGAAACCACTCATCACCCTCTTTCTCACAGTTTCCTTTCGTAACTTCCAGGGATGGCCTCTTGTCATGACTCCTTCCCGCTGTTCAACCAAGTGAAAGAACTCCCCAGTGTCAACCCTGTAACCACCTCTCAACAGTTTAAAAGTCTCAATCATATCACCCCTCTATAAAGGATATAAAAAATATTGAACATTGTTTCATCGTATGGAATGTAATAACATCAACAAAGAGATACATTGATGAAAAGAAATGTATAGGCAAGTTATTTATAATGTAGACAATTTTTAAGATATAAAAATCATTATATGAGGAAACAGTTGGAATTGAAGAGGATTCTAAAATGAATAAGCAGAAAGGGAAATGGCCCCAGTCGAGCATGGCAAGATCACATCGAATGAGTGTGATCTTGCCATGTCAGTAGAACTAGCTGTAGATCCAGGAATGAGCTGTTGTGTTTATATACAAATACTAGAAGTGGAAGAAACAAGGCAGATGAAATGATGGCACTAATCGAGTCTGTTCACCCAAAAATTCTTGGAATAAGTGAGACATGGTAAGATGAGGAAGACATCCTGACAGGAATAGAGATGGAAGGATATGATGTGTTTCGTGAGGATAGAAGGGTTAAAAATGGAGGGAGAATGCTATTGATGATGGAGAATGAGTTATGACCATACAAAGTAGAGCTGCAAGAGGGAAATAGTGTCAGTGGTTTTGAGGCAGTATGGTATGAGATAGAGGTGAATGGAATGAAATACTTGGTTGGATGCTGTTATAGACTAGGAAATGTGGATGGTAGTGACTATGAAATGTATAATCAAATTAGCCAAGCAAATAAGAAAAGAGTGATCATTATGGGCGATTTTAATTATGGCAATATAGACTGGAATGATGGGATAGCAACTGGAAATAAAGAATATGTGTTTCTTGAGTTTTTGAAGGATAACTACCTCACACAGTATGTAACAGAAGGCACGCAAGGATTGAGGGTCTTGGATTTGATCATCTCATCAGAGGATGTAATTCTAAATGAAGTGTCAGATCACCCACCAATTGGTGAGAGTGACCATGAGTTGATTACCTGGGTGGTTGCCAGCAGTGTGAGGACCTCTGTAAGAAAAGGCTATATGTGGAACTACAAGGGAGGTGATTATGAGGATCTCAGGAGACAGCTTGCAGGTGTAGGATCAGTGGCAGGCCGTACATAAGCACTGCGACACTGCATCACCCCCAAGGAAAAAATGAAAAAATTAAATTTTGTTTGTGTTTATAAATAATGACAATGCTTACAGCATTATATAAATGCAATACAACCTGTTAAAGGTTACAGCTTATGTTTCGATAGTGATTGAATAGTTAATAATTAGAATTGTTCGATTAACACTTTAGATTACGAAACAGATACACTGCGATCTAACGCAGTGTCAGAAATCACGTTATATCATGTTCAACCAATCGCAGCCAGACTCGCCGATATTCGTTTGCTTCTCATTGCATGTAACTAGTGAATCTGACACTGCTCTTTGGGCAGTGTATGCTTGTGTGCTTTATTCTTTATTGATGGTGAGGGTGAACTATTTTTTTCAAATCTTATTTTATTCTTTTAAAATGACATATAATTATTTATTTATTATAGATACAAGGCTGAATTATGACAAGTGTCACTGTTGAAAATGTGAAAAGAATTATATTTTTTCAATTATCGTTACACAAAACAAATGCACTGCGATCTAACGCAGTGCGAGAATGATCGCGCCAATTGCAGCTAGACTAGGCCGATATTCGTTTACGCTTGACACTGCTCGTTTGGGCAGTGTATCGATGCTTCCGTTCGTGTATCAATGAGCATTATTTCTGTGATATATCAAACTTTTATTATTGGTGTTTGTAAGTGGTGAGGGTGAAATATTTTTACTAAAGCAATTTTTTAACATGTAAATTTATTTATTAATAAATTGGTTACTGATTAGGAAAAAAATAATTTTTTAAAATTTTATTTTGTATATGCAGCACTCCCACTTAAATTTTCACCGGCCGCCACTGTGTAGCATGGAATGTGGAGTTTGCTGGAAAAGAGATCAATGCAGCTGGGGGGATTTTCAAAAATTATCTAGTAGATGCAATGTCTAAACGTATTCCAAGGGTGAGAAGATTAAATAAGGTAGGTATGAAATGGATGAATAAAGAGATTAAGCATGCGATACAGAGAAAAAGGGCATTATGGAGGCAGCATAAGAGAAGTGGAAATAACTAATTCCATGAGGACTACAAAGACCAGGCAAGGCAGGTGATTTGGTTGGTGAGGGTAGCCAGAGAGAGGTATGAACAGTAGTTAGCTAATGAAGCCAAAAAGAATCCTAAGAAGTTCTTTCGATATGTAGCCACCAAAAGAAAGAATGATTATGTAAGGATGACATTGATTGGAGAAAATGGTATAAAGACAGCTGTTGCAGGTGTGGTGGAGATACATAATGAGCAGTTCATAAAGGTCTTTCAATCTTGTGAATGTGACTTCATGGAGAGATTGAGAGCAGTTGATGATGGGGAAGAGAGACGGACCAAGTGAGCAAGAAGTGTATGTGGAGTTGAGCAAACTAGATGTAAATAAGGCTGTGAGACTTGATAATATATCACTACACATTCTGAATGAATGTACCAGGGAGTTGACACTGGCTTTGACATGTTATTTTAATATGAGTCTTGCACTCGGTCAAGTTCCTAAGGAGTGGAAGGAGGGCAAGATCGAACCACTTCATAAAGGAGGTGATAGAACTTAAGCATCAAACTATAGACTTATCTGTGTACCAGGTGTTGTAGTTAAGTTGTTGGAGAAGCTTGTGAGAACTAGGATCCAGAATTGGATTGACAACAATGGTATTATCTTTGATGGACAGCATGGATTTGCTAAAGGGAGGTCATGTTTTAGTAATCTACTTACTTATTACAATAAAGTGACTGCTTCCATGGACAGAGGAAAAGGATACACAGTAATATACTTAGATTTTGGAAAGGCTTTTGATAGATTACCACATGATAAGTTGATAGTGAAACTGGAGTAGATGGGGTTGGATATTAGATTGGGGCATTGGATTGGAGACTGGCTATCTGATAGGTATCAACAAGTTGTGTATGGGGGGGGGGGGAATATCCAGGAAAAGGAAAGTTGCTAGTGCTGTGCCTCTGGGGTCTGTTTCAGGGCCATTGCTGTTTAATTTGTGTATTAATGATATTGGTGAAGATTTGGATGGAGATATTCAGTTGTTTGCAGATGATGCAATGTTGGGACAAACCATGAAGAGTAGAGAAGATGTTGTGGCTTTACAAGAAGACTTGAATAAATTGAGTGATTGGTCATGGGAATGGGGATGCAAGTTCAATGTTGCAAAATGTAAGGTTTTAAAATTTGGAAAACAAAAACGGGATGCAGAATTTATGATTGGTGAGGATATATTGTCGGAGGTGGAGGAAATAAGAGATCTAGGGGGGAGGGTGATAGTGGATAAGGATCTGAAATTTAGGGGACACATAGACAAAATTGTGAAGACAACACAAAGGCTTCTGGGAATGATGCGGAGGACACTGACTTGTAGAAGTAGGGAGATTCCATTGTATAAGGCTTTGATTAGGCCACACATAGACTATTGTGCCCAAATTTGGTCACCTGGTTTTCAAAAGGATGAAGAGACGTGGAGAGGGTCCAGAGGCGACTGACTAAGGTAGTTTCTAACCTCTGTAATTTGAGTATGAGGAAAGATTGAGGAGATTCAACTTGCGGAGTCTGGTGGACAGGAGGAGGAGGAGAGATATGATAGAGACCTACAAGTTATTAAGGGATTGTTATAGGATCAATGCTGGAGAGGTTCTACAGAAAATAGTGGGAGATCAGGGGAGAACCAGAGGTCATCCCTGGAAGCTGTATAAGGAGGGTGTGAGTAGGGGTAGTGAGAAGCAGGTTTTTTTCATGCAGAGTTGTGAATGATTGGAATGCTTTACCTGAGAGTGTGTTGTCTGCAGAGAATTTGAGTGTGTTTAAAGCACGGTATGATGAGCTGTGTGTTTGATAAAAGGACCTCCTAGATGAGGCTTTGACTCCATTGGGTCTTAGATAATAATAATAATAATAATAATAATAATAATAATAATAATATGTATGGGGAGGGGGATGTGGAAAGTTCTAATCACACCTAGAATAAAAATGATATTAAAGCAACTGATATAAGCCAGCCAGGCTTTCCGAGTGGTTAGCATATACGCTCTCCAGCCAAAAGGTTGCGAGTTCGAATCCCACCATGTGCCTGGATGTTTTTGATTGTCTGTGAAAATACTAGTGGTGATGGTGGTGGGCGGTAGATGGTGTTGGTATAGATTATGATGGCAGTTGCGTTTCATCGTAGTTGGTGGAGGTGGAGAGTTGTGGAGTGGGTGCCCTCTCTCGATGAGTCTTTGGACTCCTTGGAGGTGTTACGTAATCATAATAGTAATAATAATAATAACCACAAGAAAGAACATACTAGTAGCAGAGCTATGAAGGTAACTTATGTTCTTTCCTGTGGTTATATCAGTTGCTTTAATAACATTTTTGTTCTAGGTGTTTATCAGAACTTTCCAGATCTCCTTCTATACATCAAAAAAGTATTTAATAAAATAATTTGATTGTTGTTTTATGTGGGTGTTTAGATAAACTTCATATAGGCCATTAAACAGTAAATCTAGCAAATAATGTACCGTGAATTTGAAAAGGGGCAGAACTTGTAGAAAAAATGGAATTAAGCCCTGTTAATGGGTTGCTCAACAAGACAAACTGCAGACTTGGATAAATTTGCATAAGTCTTAATTTGCAGATCACTGCATGGTCTGAAATTTTGGATAATGGCAGTCATTTCAAAGATTCAGAGTATTCATTCTAATAGTAGCACAAGAAGTGTCATAACTATCTTTTCATGGATGCTGTGTAAGATTTTATTTTTGGCCCCCCTTTTTTTGAAAAAAATAATAAAAAAAAAAACAAATAGGACGGAAATAGATCAGTTAATTTTTAACTTACCAAAAATGTTATGGATGTTGAAAGTTTATTTTTCACTTGGTCGGACTATAATAAATTTAGTTTAATCCTTTATCCAAGTGTGTGCAAACAAAGTTTGCACCTGAAAGTATCTTCAGGACTGGGACAAAGTAGTACAACACTGGGCGACTCCTTGCAAAGGTGGAGCAAGCTAACATCACTCCTATCTCAGTATCTCCCATAATGCAAAACACATCTCCTTGTGGATATGTATAATGTTATGCATCAAGGGAAGGGCCACTACCCAGACTAGTTTCGACCTTTATTGAGGTCTCTTCAGTGGGAGCCAGGCCCAAGTGGAGATACCAAGGCAGAAGCATTAGCAAGGTCATCCCACTTGCGCCTAGCTCCCACTGAAGAGACCTCAATAAAGGTTGAAACTAGTCTGGGTAGTGGCCCTTCCCTTAATGCATAACATTATACATATCCTCAAGGAGATGTGGTTTGCATTATGGGAGATACTGAGATAGGAGTGTTGTTAGCTTGCTCCACCTTTGCAAGGAGTTGCCCGGTGTTGTACCACTTTGCCCCAGTCCTGAAGATACTTTCAGGCGCAAACTTTGTTTGCACACACTTGGATAAAGGATTAAACTAAATTTATTATAAAAATGTTATGGAATCGGCCCCCATGGCAGCAAAATTTAAAATTTGAAAATGATGTGTTTCTTTGATATGACATTCTCTGATATGATTATATCTAAGACACTCAACCCTTGTGTATCCTCCATTACATACTGCCTATGATAGTTGTCCCTCAAGAACTCAAATTCACTTTCCTTATTCCCAGATGCTATCTCTTTATTCCAATCTGTATTTACCATAAGCAAAATCACTTGTAATGATCACTGTTCCCTTGTTCATTAACCCAAGTTGCCTATACATTTTCATCACCACCTTTCATATTCCCTGGCTATAGCAACCTCTAATTAAATATCTCTCCTAAATATCCACTCACACCATACTGCCTCAAAACCACTGCCACTATTTCTCCCCTTGTATTTCCACCTTATTCTTCCCATCCTCACAAAAAACATTGGACCCTGTTGTTGTCAGTTTGTCATTCTCATCCAACCATGTTTTATTCCTACAATTTCTCGGTGAATAAAATCAATCAGTAAAACAATTGTCTTCTTTATTTCTGATGCCCTTGGCATTTGTAAATAAACACACTAATCTCAACTGTGATTTCTAGACATCTGCTTATGCCCAGTCAATTTTATCACTTATTCACATTTTTCCTGAGCCTTATCTACTCCCCCCTCACATTGTAGGTCATCCCATTCATATGCTGTCCATCCTTGTACACATTCACTACTGCTTCCAACATCCTCTATCTTCATGTTATGTCTACTTGTCAATCTCGAACTCTCCCCATTATTTTGTTCATCTTGCATTCTCTTCTTTTGCTTTTATTTCTAGCATTATTATACTATTCATTCACAAACACTTCAGTCTCATCACTTATTTCAAAGTCATCTTTCACATACCTCTTACTTCCTCTGATCTCTTGTTCACATCACTATTACATTTCCTTCTAGCAACAGTTTCTCCAGTTGACTCACAGCAAATCCACATGCATGTATCCATCACTTTTACTTAATTCCATTGTTCCCATATAATGCATCCCATACATATCCCATACACAAACACTTCAGTCTCATCACTTATTTCAGTCATCTTTCACATACCTCTTACTTCCTCTGATCTCTTGTTCACATCACTATTACATTTCCTTCTAGCAACAGTTTCTCCAGTTGACTCACACCAACTCCACATGTATCCATCACTTTTGCTTAATTCCATTGTTCCCATATAATGCATCCCATACACTAACAAATTACATTCTTTTTTTCTTCACACAGATATGCCAGCTTACTATTCATGATTCTTACCCACCATCTCCTAATTGTCATACCGTGGCAACACACACACACACACACACACACACAGACACCATTTCCTACCATGCTGTTATCTTTCATGCTCCTCTAACCTTCTAATATTTTCTCCAACTAAATGATTGTTCCCACAACAACCACCACCTCTCTCTCTCTCTTGCTTATTCATTTCTTATCCAAAGCATCAATCATCTGGTCTCCCTCCTGCCTAGAAAAGAGACCTTGTGAACCCTCTCATTAACTGCATCTTTAATCACCTAAACAGCCAAATGGATGAAATACATCAAATAATTTATGCTTGATGTATTTCATCCATTTGGCTGTTTAGGTGTATCCAAATGCTATTTCAATTTCAACAAACATCTCATATTCATGTATTTATTGGCATGTAAGAATGTCAAGGCTAGTACAGTGGTTAATAATGGTCTCCATAGATCACCACTATACTCATTTGTCATCCATTTATGTGATGGAAAAGTTTCCAGCAGGTAAAACTGTCACCTCACTATGAGACTTTAAATTGAAAAGTCCTACAAAGGTTCTCTGCATGCCAGATGGTATTTGAACCGATGTCTTTCCAACCAAGCAAATAAAATTATTTCACAACTGTGCAAAAGAACCAGTGCTAAGCTTGATAGCATACTTACTTTATTCTGTTTTTACAACATCAAATGATTTATTTCCCAATTTACAAAAGGATTTATGCACAAGGATTCCTTCCAATTATGGAAAGATTCCATGTGAATGATGGTCAGTTACAAATTTTAGTTTATTGCAGTTTTCAAATGATATATAGTTTGTGCTTCATGTCCTTAAAATTGAATATTAATTTGAATGCTCCATAGATTTGTCTTATTTCATGCTTTCCACATTTTGCTTAATTAATTGAACTCATAAATTATTTTAAAGAGTTTGTAAATTAATAGATTCATGTGATTTATACCAGAAAGCGTTTTAATTTAAAATATTCAAACGTTATTAAGGTTGTATTAAAATTATTTAATAATAATACTTTTGTTATGTATTATTTCAGGCTATTGTAGTAACAGATGGAGAACGGATTCTTGGTTTAGGTGATCTTGGCGCAAATGGAATGGGAATTCCAGTTGGCAAGCTAGCTTTATACACAACCATAGGAGGAGTTCCTCCTGAACTCACCATTCCTATTACTCTTGATCTAGGAACAAATAACAAGGTATAATACTTAGCAGTTTCAATTAAAAGTCTATTATGGTCAGCATTCAGTTCTTACTGTCGAATGTTAAACATTATGAAACACTGTAGTAGTAGAAGCATTTCCTTAAGTCTACACCTAGTTTGTTCATAGCCATTGTTCAAATAGAAAATAACTGCCTCTTGAGTGTATAAAATTCCAGATACAAAGGTGTACTCTATTCATCATCATCATCTGTTTCCTAATATGTACCCTCAAGAGAGTGTTTAGGCTACTATGACAGCAGTACATGATTAAATTTACATTATTAATAATCTCTTATCCACAATTTTCCTTCATCTTAGTCTGTTACTTGTCAGCACTCCCATATTGTCATATCTAACATTTCCTGCTCTGAAGGCACTTCTGATTGAATCAATTCATCTAGACCTTGGTCTTCCTCTGGTGTTTTCTTTCCTGTCATCTTGGCATCAAACACCTGTTTTGCTAACCTTTCCTCACTCATTCTATTTAAGTGGCCAATATCACCTTAGGTTAGCTCTGCTTGCATATTCTTGAATGCTAACAGTGTTAAGTTCCTTTCTAATATCTTCATTTTTAATATGATTCAGCCTTTGGTGTCATCTGTTCACTTCCCTAATTTTTCTCAGAACCCTTATATCTGTAGTCTCTAGTCTTTGATCAAGTGCTTTATTTTTAACCCAACTCTCAGATCCATACTGGTTTGAATACTGTCTTGTATACTGCTCATTTGTGTATTGGCTATTTTCTCTCTTATTCCATATAAGTTAATTCGGCTGGCTACCCACCATTCCAACTTTGCTTATTCCAGATTTAATTCCAGTTGTCTGTTTCCAGATTTAACTTGCCATCTTCATTAAAAACTATGCCTAAATAGCAGAAACATTGAAAATATTTCAGCTATTTGATTTTCTTTATTTCTGATTTTCATGCCAAATTTGTCACAGCTGTTATTCAGTTTAGTTAGAGAATTTACTCTAGATGTGTTTAGAAATACGACATCATCTACATATAGTAAAGAGCTAAGTTTGACATCTCTAATTCTAATATCAGGCCTAATGCCACTTTCTTTCATAATGTGAACCATTATGAAACCAGTGATGATGAATAAGAGGTGGAGACATCCTTGTCTTACTCCTGATTTGACATCAAACCATCTTCCAGTATTTCTTTCAATTCTAACTGCTGATTGACAACTTAAACATAGACTACGTATTGTTTTGTATATTTTTTCATTTATCCCATATAATTGTAGTGTTTTGAAAATCTTTTCTCTGGGCACCTTGTCATATGCCTTTTCCACATCTATGAGGCTTAAGTTCAGATCCATGTAAATAAGTGTATGTTTATGTGTAAGAGTTGAAGTAGAAGTTGTGCGCTTGCAGTGTTTGTAGTGTGTGGGCTTGTTTGTTTGAGTTTGTTTACAAAATCATTAAACTTAGAACAAATTATAGAAACCGGTGAAGGAAAAATGTGGCAGCTTTATCTTTGTTTTTACAAGAGTTACATTTTGATTTTAGTTGTTTTGTGAAATGTGAGATATCCTGTATGTACTCATTAGATTATGTTGATGAATTATGGATATTTAAAGCAAATGGAAGGAGGGTGTGTGCAAAGCATGATTTGAATGCAGACTTCATGGGTGGTAATGTATTGGTAAATGAAAGTGATAGTAGCAAGAATGCCACAAGAAGGATGAGTGCTCATTTGATAGCTCTCCTTCCTCTCTCCCTTGCCCACCAACATGATGGGCAAAGGGAGAGAGGACGGCAAGAGAATGAGAGAGATAGTGGAAGAAAGGAAATTGCAGAAAGACAAAGTACTTACTTCTTACTTCCACACTCTCTTGAGTGTGGAAGTAAGAAATAGAGAGGTGAGAAGGAGGAAGGAGAGAAAGAAGAGAGAGATTGGAAGCTGTAAGAGTCAGGGATGCCAGTGAGAGAAGGATGAATGAATCTGTTTGGTGTCGTGTATGGAGATTTGATTATTTGCAGAGTAGAGTGCCAGAAGAGTGCTTGCCTGATGGAATAATAGTGTGGCAGTGGCAGTGAAGAGAGGTGAAAGCATGGAGGAAATGATAGTAATGTTTGGGACAAATGACCTAAGAGGGGTAGCATGAATCATGTAGCACAAGATTTGAGGTTAATATTAGACATAGTGCAGCAGAAATGTGTCCAGGGAAAGATTGTGAGGTTGTTGCCCCACTATGATAATGCAGAGTTGAGGAGAAGAGCAGTGATGACAGATGATATGAGAATGTGTAGGAAAAGAAGTCTGGAATATGTGGATGCTTGAAGAACGTTTGAGGATAGAAGAGAGCTGTATGCTACAGAAGAATTACATTTGAATGCAGAAAGGTGCAGACATTTGGAGAGACTGTTGCTTTTTGAGCAAGTGACTGTGTCAGGACAGGTAAACTAGAATTGCACAGGTGGAATTGCAAGGATGGCCTCATGTGGGGATAGTGGCTTGAGAAATGAAGGGTGTACACTATATTGCAGAGCTAGGTGGAGTATGTGGGGAGTAATAATAGCTGTAAGAATACTGACAATACGTTGGTTTTTCTGTATACAAATTCTAGAAGCATTAGGAATAAGAACGAGTTTGTGACTCTCTGAAACGGTTGTTGGTATCAGTGAAACTTTGTTAACTGAGGAAGATGTTCTAACAGGGATAGAAATCAAAGGTATAGCATATTTTGGCAGGATGGAGAAGGTAAACATGGTGGTGGGGTGTTACTCATGATAAGAGATGAATTGTGTGCTCTCAGGGAAGGGAATCTCAATGAAAATAACACTAATGGCTTTGAGAGTAAATGGTGTGAAATAGATGTTTATAAGACAAGATATTTAGTGAGATGTTGCTACAGACCAGGGAATATAGATTGTGATGAGTAGGAAATGCTTAGGCAAATTAGTTTGGCAAGTGCAAAGTGAGTAATCATTATGGAAGACTTCAACTATAGTGATATAAACTGGAAGAGGAGACAGCATGCAGTAATAAGGAAACTGAACTTTTCAATTTCTTAAGGGACAGTTATTTTAGGCAGCATGTGGTGGTGGTGGGGGGGGAACATGAGGATCAAGAGTTTTGGATTTGGTCATAGCATCAGAGGATCTGATTGTGATTGAGATGACATACTTACTCTCATTGGTGAGAGTGACCATGTAGTGCTGACACTTGGAGGATGAATAGGCAGGTGGAGGTATCGAAACAGAAGAAGTTATGTGAAATTAAAAGGGAGGCGACTATCACGGACTTTGAAACCAGCTGGCTACAGTTGATGAAAGAATTTGAAGGAAGGGGGGGGGTCACTAGTGCATGGAAGATATTTAAGTAAAAATTATTGACAGCAATGACAGATTGTATAACTTGAGTGAATACACATTTGGAGTCAAATGGATGACAAAAGGAATAAAAGGGGAATTGCAGAAGAAACAGCGATTATAGAAAGCATATAAAGAGAGAGGTGAAGAACAGTTGCATGAGGAATATAAGGCTCAGGGGAAAGTGATTAGTATTGTAAGTAGAAGAAAATTAGAATATGACAGAAGGCTGGCACTGCAATCCAAGGAGTTTTTTTTTTTTTTTACAATGTGGCAAGTAGGAGAAAAATGATAGTGGATGGATTATTTTGTTTGGCAGATATGGGAATACTCAGTACACTAAATGTCAATAAGGCAGGGGACTACGCAGAATTTCACCACATTTTAAGGGACTGTCCATTAACTTAACTGTTAATGAAAGTCTTGCAACAGGGCAGGTTCCTGGAGAGTGGAAGGAGGGTAAGATAGTACTATTGCGTAAGGGTGGTAGTAGAATGGAGGTGTCAAACTATAGGCCTGTTTGTATTTCTTCTGTAGTTGTTAAGATTTTAGAGAAATTGATAAGAACTCATATACAGAATTGGGAAGATGAGGGTAATATTATTTATGCAGGCCAGCATGGATTTCTTAAAGGTGCACTTGTTTTTGTAATCTCATTACCTTTTACAATAGAGTAACAAGAGTGATGGATGAAGGTAAGGTATATATTGTAATTATTTTGGATTTTTTTAAGGCATTTGATAGGGTGCCACATGACAAGTTGATTTTTAGGTTGCATCATATGGGTTTGATATCAGATTATTGAATTGGATTGCTGATGCTGTATTGATATGAGAGTTGTATATGAGCAAGCAGTATCAGGGAATAGGAAGGCTACACATGGAGTTCACACAGGGTTCAATCCTGGGACTGTTACTGTTCAATCTTCATGTCAGTGATATTGTCATAGGGCAGGGACTGCAGATGATGTGAAGCTTGGGAGGGTTATTAGTAATAGTGCTGATGTTTTGGCCCTTCAAGAGGATTAGAATAAGCTGGAAAGCTAGGCAAATTATTATTCTTATTATTAGACACCTCCAGGGAGTCCAAAGACTCATCGAGGGAGGACACCTGCTCCATAACTCTGCCTCTGCCGCTCAATCCAACCAACTGACTGCAACTACACCAATGCCATCTACTGCCGACCACCACCACTAATATTTCCAAAGACAATCGCAAACATCCATGCCCCTGGCGGGATTCAAACCTGCAGCCTTTTGGCTAGAGAGTGGATACGCTAACCACTTGGCCAGCAGGCTGGCATAATAAGCCTTAAACACTGCAAGAACTCCCTGATCCATCAGTTGGATCATTGAAGTAGTGTTTGGAGGGAGAAACATAACCTTGATCTTAGGATGAAGATCACCGATGTAAGGTGGATGACCTAGAGCATTATCTAGAATTAATAAAATTTTAAATTCTACATTTTCTTTCACACAGTAGCTTTCCATTTCACTCGCATAACAGTTGATTAAGGCATTCTCAAACAATTTTTTAGCCATCACGACTTCTTATTGCTCTGATAATGAACTGGAAGAGTGTGCTTCCTAAAATTTTTGAAGGCTTGTGGATTTTCATTGTGCCATATCACAAATGCTTCCAGTTTATATCCAGCCACATTACACCCTAACAGAATCATAATACAGTCTTTAAGAGCTTTGAAACCAGGCATAGATTTTGACTTTTTTGTGGATGAATGTCAATTTTTGAAATTAATGGGAATGTCAGTTTAATGCAATGAAATGTAAGATTTTAAAATTTGGAATCCACAAATGGGATGCTTTATACTGACTTCGTGGAGTTATGCTAGATAAAGTAGAGGAAGCAAGAGATCTTGGGATGATTATTACTATTATTATTATTATGTAACACCTCCAGGGAGTCTAAAGGCTCATTGAGGGAGGACATCTACTCTACAACTCTTCGTTTTCACCACTCCACCAACCGTAACTACCTTCATTATCTACACCAACGCCACCTATTGCCGACCACCACCACTAGTATTTTTACAGACAATCACAAACATCCATGCCTACAGCAGGATTCGAACCGTAGCCTTTTGGCTGGAGAGCAGATATGCTAACCACTTAGCCAACCAGGCCGGCATTGTGGATAAAGATTTGAAGTTCCAAGGACATATTGCAGGACATCTCAGAGAATTGCAGCAATATTGAGAACATTGACCACAAGAGATAAAACTGTGCTGTCTCATTGTATAAAGCTTTGATCAGACCACATCTGGATTTCTGTGGTCAGATCTAGTCTGACAGATAATAAAAGAGACAGATAACAAAAATGATATGAGGGCGGTATGAAAAGTTCTCGGCCTAACAGTGAAAAAGCGAATTTATAATTTCAAAATTATTTTTATTTTTGAACATAATCTCCCTTAAGACTATACATTTATTCCAGTGATGTTCCAGTGCCATTATCATATCCCTGTAGTGGTTCTCAGTAAGATCTGCAAAATACCCCTCTACTGCTGCAATCACCTCTTGATTCGAAGAAAAACGCTGACCAGCGAGGAGTAGTTTTAGTTTTGGGAAGAGATAGAAGTCAGAGGGAGCCAAATCTGGAGAATAGGGTGGATGTAGCAATAATTCATAGTGCAGATCCCTTAATTTTCCCATTGCCAAAACACTTGATTTTTTGCCAAAATGATGATTTTTTTCTTCTGAAAACCGGGCCTTTTCTCACGAATTTTTTAGTCTAGTCTGATAAAAGATCGGAATAATATTCATCGGTTATTGTTTTACCATTTACAAGATAATTAATAAACAAAATGTCTTTAGCATCCCAAAACACAGATGCCATGACCTTTCCTACTGATTGAACCAAATTTGTCTTCTTTGGGGCTGAAACAACCGGCTTCTGTCCACTGTTTTGAATGCTGTTTGGATTCTCGTGTGTACTGGTGAATCCAAGTCTCATCCATAGTAATAAATCGATGCACAAAATCAGTTTTATTCTTGTTAAAATGCTTCAAGCACTGTTCAGAGATTTTCATGCGAGTGCATTTTTGATCTGCTGTGAGCAAGCGCAGCACCCATGTTGCGCAAAGCTTTTCATATGATTCTTCATGCAAAATATATCCTACACGTTCTTTTGAAATGCCTATACTCTCAGCAAGTATATGCACTTTAACTCGCCAGTCATCCAATACCATATTGTTCACTTGATCAATGATTTCTGGTGTTGTTCCTTTTGAACGTCCTTCATGTGGATGAACTTCAAGGCTGGTACACCACATTTAAACTTGGCAGACCATTTCTTAATTGTTGAAAATGAAGGAGAAGAGTGCCCATAAACTTTTGTGAACTTCGAATGAATTTCTTTTTGTGTTAAACCTTTTATAAAGAATTTTATAACTGCACGATACTCAATTTTATTCCATTTAAAGGGATATTGATAACACTTTTGCTTCAGACAACTGTATAAAACAAACTACTTGATAGAATGACTTGCAATTTCACATGGATGGTTATGAGAGAGGTACCAACTTAGAAAAAAAAAAAATCTCTTGCTTATAGTGTTGCAATCCATGGTTGAGGCCGAGAACTTTTCAGACCACCCTCGTATTAGAACTGTACAATGTTGATTATGAGGATAGACTAAGAGCATGCGGACTGCAGAGTTTGGTGGATAGAAGGCAAAGTGTGGGGATATGATCAAGACATTTAAGCTGTTGAAGGATTATTATCGTATTAACACTAAGGCGATTTTTCATATGGTAGAATGAGGGAAAGGAGCAAGGACAAGGGGCCACCTCTAGAAGTTGCAAAAGAAGGTAGTGAGTAAAAGGATAAGAAGTAAGTTTTTTGCATGGAGAGTGATAGGAATGGAATGCATTGCCTGAGAGTATGGTGAATATGCAGATTGTAGACGATTTTAAGGAGTGGTGTGTGATAGACTTTGTGTTGACTAGTGTTGACCTCCCATGATGAATCTTGTAACTCCATGGAGGTCAGGAAAATAATAATAATAATAATAACAAATAAAACATGAACCATTTCTTTAAAGAGATCATATTCTTGGTTTACAAGGATTTTTTGGAAAAAATCACCTTTATTTTTCAACATAGTATCCATTCAGGTGTACACATTTGGTCCAGCGAGTTTCCAATTTTTTCACCCCATCTAAAAAGTAGGATTTGTCAAATTGTGCAAAATAGTCATTGACAGCCTTGATGACATCCTTGTTCGAAGAAACGTTTTTCCCACTGAGCCAAATTTTTAAGTTTGGGAACAAGAAGAAGTCAGACATGCTGAAATCCAGAGAATGCAGTGGATATGGAACCAATTAGAACCTCATTTCGTACAATTTTCCATTTCAATGGACAATGTGTGGGACAGTGCATTGTCTTGATGAAAGAGCATTTTTTTCTGTGTGCCAATCATGGCCGTTTTTTCTACAGTTCTTCTTCTTTTAAATAGTCCAATAATGTCGCATAATAGACTCCTGCTATTGTCTTACCCTTTTCCAAATAGTCTATCATGATAATTCCTTGGGAATTCCAAAAAACAGCCATCACCTTCCCTGAAAAAATGGTCTTCGCTTTTTCAGTGCTCTTTCATTGTCCACTGTTTTGACTGCTGCTTGGACTCAGGTGTAGTGGTGGATCAAAGTTTCGTCTACAGTCACAAATCAATGCAAAAAATCCTGCGAATTGTGATTAAACATCGTCAAAGACTGCATTGAAATGTCTTTTCACATGCGTTTTTCATCAACAGTCAACAATCGCAGCACTTATCACTCACACAGCTTTTTAATGTGCAATTTTTCATGCAGGATATTATACACTTGTTCAGTTGAGATGCCTACAATCTCAGCAATCTCACGCACATTCACTCGGCGGTCTTCTATAATGATACCATGGATTTTGTCAATCATTTCCTTGATAGTGACCTCAGTCAGGTATCCAAAGCGCGCTTCATCTTCGATGGACTTACGACCACATTTAAACTCATTTATCCAAAAATAAGTAGTCTTTAATGCTGGTGCAGAGTCCCCATGAACTGCATCTAACTCGACTTTGATCTGCACGGCCATCCACTTCTTCAAATAAAAGTGTTTTGTCACTGCACGAAACTCGTTTTTCTACATTTTTATGAAAAATGCGAACACGGTCATTTTAAATGTTTGCCAAACGAGAACTATGCATTGCACATGGCCAAAATTGGATCATGAAAAAGATGATACATGCCGACACTGGTATGAATGAATGAATTGTGTCGTCTATTGGAAATTTACGAAACTTTTCAAACAACCCTCGTAACTACCGTACTGCTTGGACGGTTGTTATGAGGACACTTCATATCCATAATTACATGGATATGAAGTGTCCATTATAATCAATATAACTGTTGAATATTATGGAAAAATTGATATGGATACAAAATGTATATTTTTGATATATTTGATCCATCTGGCTGGTTGGGTGGTTAATCCTTTATCCAAGTGTAAGCAAACAATGTTTACATGTGAAATATCTTCATGACTGGGCTTCTTGTATATAGAGGCTAATGACTTCACATCAGTTGCCTTTGTATTCTGTAATGCAAAACACACATCTTTACAGACACGCATAATGTTACCCATTATGGGAAGGGCTTCTATATAATATTGGAGTGGTGTGATAATTTCTTGGCATCTTTAATTTATAGTATAACCAAATGAAAAATCTTTCAACATCTATATCTAATCAAGAGTATTTTAATAATAAGGTGGGATGTCTTTTGACTACTTATATATGTGAAATATATGATTTCTGCATTACTTCAATCTTGGTATCCACCTTGTGTTGTGACCAGGATAAGAATAGCCCCACTGTGGCCCATGCATGTCATATGAGGCGACTAAAATGGGTACCCAAGGAGGGTAACGGATGACAATGCTGTAGCCAATGAAGTTTTAATCGAGGCTCAGCTATTGCTGTTACCCTCCTGCTATGATCAGAGCTTATAGCCCTATATTACCCCATCAATACGTCTTCTTCTACAGATAATGGGAATATGAAAAGCATTCTTGCTTCACCCATCTAGCCAAAAACAAAAATCTTGGTATCTCTTCTGGGTCTAGCTCCCACTGATAGTACCTTGCTTCCAGGGGAGTAGGGAGGTTCTGCTGCACCCTGTCACTGGGTGGAGCCACTGCTGAGTTTTCCCTGTTCTAGAGTGAGTCAATTCAGGTCAAGAGTAATGAGTTTAATAGTAATCCTTTAGGATCACTCAGTGAGATTTAGAGTGATCTTGTAGATCACCCACAGTTTTTGTAGAGGTATCCCCACACTTTAACATACCTCAGTAAAGGTCAAACTGGTCTGGGTAGTAGCCCTTTGCATTATGGGATACTAAAAGCAATTGATGTGAAGTCATTAGCCTCTGTATACAAATACCATACCTATTTTATACCTCTATATACCTATCAGGCAGCTAGTCTCCAATTCAGTGGTAGTCTAACATCCAACCCCATCCACTCTAGTTTGAATATCAACTAGAGTTGATATTCAAACATGATTATCATGTGGTAATCTATCAAAAGCCTTAGCAAAATCTAAATATACCACTGTATCTATCTGCCTCATCCAATGCAGCTGTCACCTTATTATTATTACATCCTCCATGGAATCGACAGACTCATTGTGGGAGGTTCATTCGACTGACAACATATTTATCATATAGATCTTAAAGTCCTTAACACTCCTTGCATTAACAACACATTCTGGTAATGCATTCCATTCACCGACAATTCTCCATGTAAAAAATCTTCTCCTCATACCCTTCTTCGCCACATTTTTACATAACTTCCAGGAATGACCCCTGGTTCTTCCCCTTCTCACCTTCTACTCTTTTTATAATCCCCTCTGGATTAATCTGATGAAATCCTCTGACTAACTGAAACATCTCTACCATATCACCTCTCTTCCTCCTATCCACCAAACTCTGCAATCCACATCTCTTCAACCTCTCTTCATAGCCAGCATTCCAAATTCCCAATGTTGTCTTAGTCACTCACCTCTGGACCCTCTCTCCACATCACATTGAAAACCATGTGACCAGATCTGAGCACAATAGTCCAAGTGTGGTCTGACCACTGCCTTATACAGTGGCACAACCACTTCCTTATCCTTGCATGTTAAAGTACTTCTTATCATAGCAGCACTACAATGTGCAACCTTTGCAACCCTAGCAATATGCCCTCTAAATGTCAGTCTACTCTCAACCATCACTCCCAAATCTCTAATCTCATCCACTTCCTGCAGTACAGCACCATTGATATAGTACACAGCCTTATATTTCTGCACTCCAAAGTGCAACACCTTGAACTTATTGATATTAAAACTACAACCCCCCCCCCCTACTCTTTTGTCCAAGTAAAAAGTCTATTCAAATCTTCCTGAAGGCACTTATAATTCTTCCCAACTTTGCATCATCAGCAAATAACTGAAGACCCCCAGTCAGTCCACATGATATATCATTTACAAAGAAGTTAAACAGCAGAGGTCCAAGAACAGAACCTTTGGGCACGGATAACCACTGGTTATCCTTCTTTTTTGAGACTGCTCCATCATACACAACCTGCTGGTATCACTCAGAGAGCCAACCTCTGATCCATCTAACCAATATACTGTCTATTCCCATCTTCTGCAGCTTGTACACCAACTTATCATGTGATAATCTATCAAATGCTTTTACAAAGTTTAAGAATATCACTGTATATGATTCTCCCTTATCTAACACACTCGTCACCTTATCATAAAATGCAAGTAAATTACTGAAACAGTTACTTATGAAACAAATTACTTATTGTAATAAGTAAGTAGATTACTAAGACATGACTTCCTTTTAGCAAATCCCTAATATCACTGTTGTCAACTCAATTCTTGATACTGGTTCTGAGTGGCCTCTTCAACACTTAAACTACAATGCTTGCCATACAGATTGGCCTAAAATTTGATGCTTGATGTCTGTCTGTCACTTTTTTGAAGTTGCTACAATCTTCCCTTCTTTCCACTCCTTTAGAACTTGATCTAATGTAAGACTCATATTTAAAAAAATATGCCAAGGCTGATGTTAACTCCCATAGCCTTATTAAGATGATCTGCTATTGGTCGCAAACATCTTCCTCCACCATCACCTCCAAATGCTGGTGACCATTATATATAGCCACCACCTCCACCATCAATGGGTGCTCGAGAAGATTTTTATGAGAGAAGACCCATGGGAGACAGAAATGATTACTTGTATTCTCTTTGATCACCATCTCTGCCTCCACCTGGATCCATGACTCACAGATCCTACTGGTGATGAGCCTGTTACGGACTGGTAAGTGTCATTTCTTCCCAAAAAGGAATATGGATGGAGAAAGGTTTGTGAATCGTCGTGGGCTTTTTGCCAATGCACACTTCAGAAGTATAAATGGTGGATTTAGAATACCACAGCCACTGCTGCCACCTCCACCACCTCATGTGAAGAAGATGAATTGATTAAAAAATAACTAGGGTAAGCATTGGCGATTAAAGATCATCATGCAGATCATTGTTGTGAAGTGTCATCTTAAAGAAACCAAGGAAGATCTCGACTCATTTTAACAACCAAGACAGCTCAACTCTGCATTACTGTGTTGGTCTGGCATGTTTACTTCTTTATCTTAACAGTATATTTCTTTCACATGAAAGAATTGCAGAACAGTAGCTTCTTGGCTTCTTAGTTTGAGTTGATCATGCATTCCTTACTTTATTCTGTCATCAGAATCGTTTTTTTTAAATCTTACATGTTTTGTATTTTGATATGTTTATATACTATGTAGTTATGTTTTTAAGCCCAATGCACAAATATTTCTGAATAAATGGAAGGAATCTAGTTGCCAGAAAGCTACACTTGTGTGCATTGATGTACATGCCTTCATACATCAAGTGTGGCTTGCTCAACCAGCTAATTGATATGAATATATACATACATATATATATATACATACATACATACATATATACATATATATATATATATATATATATATATATATATATATAATGTAATTAATATATCTGCTATAGTGAGAAGCCAGTTTAATAAATTTATATGGAATAAGAAAAATGCTGCAAAATACTAAAGTAACTGATTAAAAAAGTGTTCAAACCAATTTTAACTCATGGTTCTGACAATTGGATTAGAAATAGCCGATTAAATGCTACACTACAAATATGAATGTTCTGAGAAATATTAAGTGAGTGAACCAGCTATATAGATCTTGATAAAATGTGTCAAGCATTGGATTCCTTAAATTCTTTCAGGACTGTTTTTTATAACTATAAATAGAATTTGAGGTCAGTGAAAAAATTGGTAAGGTATAGAAGGAAAATTATGGGAACACATTCATTAGTAACACTAACCTGAATAGAGGAAGCTGTCCAATATGAAAGTTGTGAACAGTAATAGTTTATCTGCCATCTATCCTCATGTGAAAATTTCACATGAGGATAATTGGCAGATCATAAGGTCATATCTGATGAGTAGACCTTATGAGCTAGTAAGATAAGAGAGTAATAAATTAAATACCTTAAATTAACAGCATAATTTATAGAAATTATCATGGAATGTGTCAATGGAGATCTGTGCAGACGAGTTGAGATGAGAGCTTTGTGACTTTTTCACAAAGTGGCTTTCAGACTTTTTCAATTCCTGTTTTTCAATGCACTAAACTTAGATTTGTTTTCCTGGTGTGGATATGTAGAATAGGAAGTGTTATGGATCATATAAGAATGCTCTGAAGGTAATGACTCTATTCTTGATTGATATTATTGCATCCAAAAAAAATGTTAGTGGGGAAAAAAGAAAAGAGAAAAAACTCGAGGAAAAAAAAAGAGAAAAAGAGAAGAAATGCAGCAGGCAAAGGTTTCTGCATCATACCACAGTGGGATTGCATCTGTGAGCAAGCATTGTGTGGCAGCCAGGCCAACAAAACTGGACCCAATGCTTTGCTGGCCTGGTTGGCCAAGTGGTTAGCTATATCCGCTCTCCAGTCATAAGACTGCGGGTTCAAATCCCGCCATGGGCATGGATGTTTATGATTGTCTGTGAAAATACTAGTGGTGGTGTAGGTGATAATGGTAGTTGTGGTTCATTGTAGTTGTTGGAGATAGAGAGCCGTAGAGTAAGTGCCTTCCCTCAATGAGTCTTCGGACTCCCTGGAGATATTATGTAATAATAATAAAAAATACCTTCTTCTAAATTAGAATAACATAAGAAAGATAATAAAAGACTAACATGAACTATAACATTACTAAAATATATAAAACATGTAGCAACCAGTACAATATACATTGAAAACAAAACCACGTGGAACATGGTAGCCTGCATGAGTTAACTATTCTTCAGCATTATGTGGATAATTGCTGAAAAGTTAAATTCCATCATGCAGAAATATCTAACAAGCAATTTCCAAATATCACAGGATCAATCCTTTATTCCTGTTGAGCATGCCTTGTGAACAGATAACCATAGTAGATTCTTTTATGTGAAGTTGTTCTCTGTGTAAATCACAGAGCTCTTATTCCATTCAATATTGTGTGTGTGTGTGTGTGTGTGTGTGTGTGTGTGTGTGTGTGTGTGTGTGTGTGTGTGTGTGTGTGAGTGAGTGAGTGAGTGAGTGAGTGAGTGAGTGAGTGAGTGATGTGAACAGGTAAGTGATTATTATTATTAGTATTATTATGGGCAACTCCAAGGAGTCTTTAGAATTCACAAGTATCTATCATACTTCTCTCTGAACTCATTCACAGTCACGGCACCCACAACAGACTCTGGCAGCTTATTCCACTCATTCACCACTCTCCAAGTAAAAAACCTAGTTTTAACACTCTTGCTAACTACACTCTTGCTCAGTTTCCATGGATGGCCCCTAGTTCTCCGTCTATCACGCCTGTTCTGAAAAATTTCCTCTGAATTAATCTTGTAAAAATCCCTCAGTAATTTGAATGTCTCAATCACATCACCCCCTTTTCTGCCTATCGACCAGTTTCTGTAACCCACAAATCTTCAACCTGTTCTCGTAAAGTTCATTCCATAGACCAGCTACCATCTTGGCCACTCATCTCTAGATCCTCTCTACCTCCTCCACATCTTTTCACCCCAAAATGTATAACCTTACACTTTGTCACATTAAACTGACATCCATTCTACTTAGCTCAGTCTGCCAATCTATCCAAATCATCCTGCAAAATTTTGACATCATGTGTATTCAGTATTGCTCTACCCAACTTGGCATCATTGGCAAATAACTGAACAGTTCCTCTCATATCCTTTCCTATATCATTATTATTATTATTATTACATGACACCTCCAGTGAGTCCAAAGACTCATCGAGGGAGGGCACCCACTCCACAACTGTTCGTCTCCACCACTCAGTCCAACTACACCGTACCGCTCTACTTTCACCATCTACACCAACGCCATCTACCACCGGCCACCACCATTAGCATTTCCACAGACAATCACAAACATCCATGCCCACAGTGGGACTTGAACCCGCAGCCCCCTTGGCTGGAGAGCGGATAGGCCAACCAGGCCAGCATTATGAACAAATTAATACTTAATAAATTAAAACAAATATCATTATTGAACAAATTAAATAGTGGTCCAAGAACAAAATCCTGCAGCACACCACAAGTCACAGGCGTAGAATCAGGAGTTTATTCTTTTAGATTCTACTCCTGAATAAACTACTCTCTGATATCTTTCCATCAACCACCCTCCTATCCATCTCACCAACCCTATATCCATCCCCATGTGCTGCAGTTTACTGATTAGAATTCCATGTGGCATCCTGTCAAAGGCCTTTGCAAAGTCCAGCAGTATCACTGTAAATCCATTACCCTTATTCAATTCAGCCGTCACTGTATTATAAAACATGAGCAAGTTACTGAGGCATGATCTACCTTCATAAAACCATGCTGCCTCCATATAGTATCCCATTTCCATTTATCCATTCCTGTATTTTGCTCTTGACCAACTTCTCCAATACTTTGACAATGACTCCTGATGTGCTGATCGATCAGTAATTCGCAACAGCAGTATTGGAGCCTCCTTTATGCAATTGAACTATTTTCCCCTCTTTCCATCCCCTTGGGACAAATCCAGAGCTGAGACTTAGATTAAACAATATGATCAAGGGCACTGACAGTTCCTTTGCTGCTTCATGTAAGACTCGAGCTGGTATGCCATTTAATTCCACAGATGTATTCTCATTAAGGGTCTGTAATATGCTATTCACCTCCATTTCATTCACCTCAGTTCCTGTATAAGCCATCGATTCCCTCATTCCTGCAATATCACTGCCTGGATGATATACTTTTGAAAGGGTTCACTTAGTAATTTTACTATTTCGACTGATTCAATTACCTTCCTACCATCAGCATTCCTTAAAATCATTCTGCCGTATACATTTTTTTTTACTTGTAGCATATCAAAAGAACTGTTTGGGATTCTCTTTAGCCAGTGTTGCTAACTTCCTTTTATAATCTGCTTTTGCTTTTCTTACCGCACTAGTTACCCTTCTGGCCTGTGCCTTGTACTGTTCATGTGCCTGCACATTACCTTTCTCCTTAAATTACCTCCACAATTGTTTCTTTTTTTGCGGCTCAAGCTGAATGGTATTATTCATCCATTTAACTCCCACTTGATTTACTCTCCTAACTTTAGGTATGCAGTCAGCTATTACCTCCCTCAAACACTCCTTACCACTTCCCATGCACTATCCAGCCATGGATAGTGCATGGGAAGTGGTAAGTTTTTTCTTCCTCCCATCATCCAGCCCTTGCTAGATCCAGTCTACAATCAACATCCAGTTTACATGCCATGGCACTGATCCAAGCAATCTCCTAAGCTTCTCACACTTACCAGCTCGGTAATTCCACATATACCCTGTCTTAACTGAAAATTCCACGCATTTAGCCACGTCCCAGGTCAAGAGCATATGATCACTCTCACCAATTGATGGCAACCTGGACATATTCGTCATAGTCAAATTCTCAGTTGCAATTACTAGATCAAGCACTCTCATACCCCTAGTATATTCCATTACATGCTGTCTCAGGTAATTATCCCTTAGTAACTGCAAAAAATCTATTTTCTTCCTCCCACGTGTCCTCTCCTCCTTCCAGTCAATGTTACCATAATTGAAATCCCCCATAATAATTACCTGTCCTCCACTCATTCAGTCTATTTGCCAATGCATACTATCTCCATCATCTATTCCATCTCCTGGTCTATAGCAGCATCCAACTGTATATTTTGTTCTGCTTGCCTCGATCTCACACCAGATAGCCTCAAATGTGCTATTTTCACTATCCTGCAGTCAAGCTTCTATTCTCTTTGGCTGCAGTTCATTGGCTATCATCAATAACACTCCTTCCCCATTCTTTTCTCTCTATCTTTCCTGAACACACTGTACCCCTTCACATTCTACCCACTAACTATATCATCTTCTGTTAGCCATGTCTTACTAATGCCAATAACCTTTGGCCAGGATGAGCCAACCAAGGCCAAAAATTTCTCCTGCTTGTTCCTAATACACCTGACATTAGTGTACATAAAGTGCAAAAGCCTCCTAGTCCCACCCCTGCACCTTATACTAACGATCCCATTCTGGCTTGTTACCATTGGTACTAACTCAGGCATATTATACACATTCTTAGACTCAGCTGGCTCACTGATGTCTGCATATCCACTCAACAGTCACCCCCCCCCTCTCTAAAAGCTCTAGTTTCCCTGATTCTTCATATCCACTTTCCCTTCATTCCACAATAATTTTTCCAGTCTCCAAACACCAAATCCATTCAGCTGCAAACCATCCTTCTTGTATAAATCCTTTCACCCATCAAAGTCACCCCATGCATCCACAAACTCTATACCACTCCTCCTGCATAACCTATGCAAAGTCATTCGCTATTACGGCCCTCCTTCTTAACTCTGCTCTGTCATACCGTGGCAACAGACTGACTATATTAACTCACTCAATCTTTTTTTTTGCTACTTCCAATAATTCTTTCAAGTCCTCTCTCATACCACACTTTTCTCCTTTTAAATCATTCGTTCCGGCCCATACAATCATTTCTTTCGCTCTATACTTTTGTGCTCTAATAGCCTCACTTACAATTTTCACACCAGGACAGCATAATTTTATCAAACTCTAATCGATCACACCTTTTACGATTGAATCATCATATAACACTCATTTCTTAATTTTTCTCTCACTCCCGATCATGCGCTCATTTTTCTTATCTCGCACTTGCTTCTTTTTGTTAGCTGATCCACTCAGTAGACATTTTTACAATTGCTCCAGCTGCTGCTTCACCCCATGTATCACTCCGTGCAGCCAAGCTATCTCCCTCATTGCAGCTAACTCTTCATTTTTTATATCATTGAAACCATTCTCTCGTTCTACACTTTTACTCTCACTTTCAACTGCATCACATTTAATCTCGCTCTCAATGCTATCTAGCGCTACATCACAGTTTTCAATCACATTCCGACTTTCATCCACTATGTCAATCTCACAACCAGCAGCACACTTTTGATCCTCACTTTCATGACACTTTCGGCACACTTTCCTATCACTCTCAAACCAAACTCCAGCTACTCTTGGCAAAGCATGCATTCCTCAGATGTTACACTGGATGAACTCCCTTTGATTAAATTCTTTAAACAATGATGACGACTTGGATGCCATATTCTACGCTATGTATCTTACTGTATCTTATCAAAAGACTAAATGAACACTGTGCAAAACAAAATTTTTAAGCTAAACTAATAACTTCGCAATATACTCTAATTGTAGTACAATTTTTAAACTGCTAACACTATTTTTTTAAAACTAAATAACTTATCTTTCAGTGCTCTTCAAACGCAGTCCTACCATCAAACATGCCACCTGATGGACTGAAAGATCATCAGGTGGTGCCCAATATGTTCTTTCTAAAATTTAGAGGATACATTTCTAAAATTGTGAAGATAGCACAACAAATTTTGGCAATGATGTGGAGGACAATGACTTGTAAGGACTTTCTGGTTCCATTGTGTAAGACCTTGATTACAAATGAATAGACTACTGTGGGCAGATTTGGTCACCTGGTTTTCAAAAGGATGAAAAGGTATTGGAAAGGGCTCAGAGGTGATTGCCTAAGGTTTTTTTTCAATTTAAATGATAACATAAGAAAAGAAGTGAATAATATTTATTCAAAGGCCATATATTAGCTTGAAAATTACTGGTTATCATCAGTGGCAACATTAGTTTATTACAAAATAGAATGTGAGCAATGGATTAATATTGAAGTGTGAATTGAAGAAACCTTATGGTACTAGTATCTCTTAAAGAACAATTACCTAAGATGGTTTCTAGTCTGAAATTTTGAGTGCAAAGAAAGGCTGAAAAGATGATTCTATCACCTAGTGCAGTGCTTCCCAAACTGTGGGCCATGCCCCCCCCCCCTGGGAGCCATGGGTTTTGTTGAGGGGGGGGCATGAAATAATGAAAAGAAATTTAAAATCTTTTAAAACTAAGTAGATTTTTTTTATCTTAAAAGAAACGTATTTAATTTTTATTATTTATTGTTTTTTTTTGTTATTTTTTATATTTTAATGGAAAAAAATCACACATTGGTGTTGGTTCACAAATTTTGCTTCCTGCGTATTTCGGCATTTAATGAATATTAGTAAATATATGCTTATTCATATAAGTTTCATTTCAAACCAGAAATCTAAGAATTGCAGTTTCAAATATTTCATCTGATATTGGTGTAGCAGGATTGAAACACATCCATCATATTAAATTGTTATTAAACTTCTTTTTTGTTTTTAATTCTTTCTTTATTACTAATTGTTTTACGTTTCATGTGCTTGTACTGCAAATGTACAATAACAATATATCTATCTATCTATATGAGATAATGAAATGCTAAAAATGTAATATTTGCATTTGATTTTTGCAATTTTCGCTGTGTATGTTTTGTATTGAATATAAATACAATAAATATTATAATAATATATGCCTATATTACGATTTGTTTTCAAGGGGAGGGCAACGAAATGTTTTAATTTTTCCAAAGGGGGCCCCCTGACATCCAGAAGTTTGGGAAGCACTGATCTAGTGGATAGGTGGTGGAGCAGGGGATGGAGATATAATAGATATACAAGATGATAGAGGTTCTTGTCAAATTTTTTTTTTTTTTATGTTGCTCTCCCTCACAAAAAGTTATTTGCAAACTATAGTACACTTTGTACCGTGGGTGGGCTAAGAATTTTTTTTTTCTATTTTTATCAGTTTTATATATCTTTTTGTATTTTTGATTTATTTTTTACATGATCAGGAAACTGTGCTATAGAGATCAAACATGAAACTTTTTCAAGTCACTTCAGGCCTCCAATAAGCAGGGAAGTGGTCTCACACTGGACAATGAAATTCATTTTGCACCTACACTTTAAATACATGTTGTGGGGAAAACAGGAGGTCATCCCTGGAAGCTGTATAAGGAGGACATGAGCAAAGGAGTAAGAAGCTGGTTTTTTGTATGGAGAGTTGAATAATTGGAATGCATTGCCTGAGAGAGAGAGAGAGAGTGTGAAGAGAATATGAATGTATTTAAGGTATAGTGTGATGAGCTGAGTGACAGAGACTTCCCATAATGATTCTTTGACCTTATGAAAGTCTGAAGATGATGATGATGATGATGATACATTTTAAAGTCAAGAGAGTAAGAATAAGAGGCCATTCCTAAAAGATGCTTAAGGATGTAATGAATAGGTGAGTGAGGAGTAGATATTTTTTTATTTGGTGTACATTGAAGATGGAAAGCTGCATAAGGGTAATGAATAAGTGAGTGAGCACTAAAAATGGAGAGCATTAAGAGTGTAAATGAGGTTCAGTATGATGAGTATGTTGCTAGGTGGGTGACATTTCTCGTGATGAGCTTGAGTCTGTGGAAGTTTGTTAGCAAAACAGAAAAAAAGTTACAGAATTTATAAGTACCAAATGCATGGGTAGATAACAACACTTGGAAATTTAACTGTCTTCCTTAAAAGGATTAAATGATTTTTTTTCTCAAAATAAAAATTTCAGACTGCTTAACATTTACACACATTAAAAAGCCAAAGAACTTTTTAATGTGTGTAAATTCTTCAGAAAATTTTACTTCTTCTCTTTACTTAGGAACTCCTTTCAGATCCTTATTACATTGGCTTAAAGCAAAAGAGAATCACAGGACCAGAATATGATGCCTTTCTAGATGAATTTATGGAAGCTGTTGTAAAAAGGTTAGAAATCATAACTTTTAGTCATAATATAGTATAGTATGATACAACAAATATGATGTAACAATAAATAGTTCCTATCCTCAAGGTCAGATTTAGGAATGAAGTGATGGAGTGTGTGGGGGGAAAAGGACTAGGGTACTTACCTCTGGCAGCAAATTAATAGGGTAGTGGAATACAAACATGCTTTTAAAAAATAAAGTTACATTATCAAATATTTTTATGATAGGGTGGCAGAAATTAGTGTCTGTGCCCTCCTCAATTTTTTATAATGCTGACTATTACATAACTCTAGAATTTATTTTTATTATTATTATCACCAAAGACCCCCATGGAGTCAAAGACTCATCTAGGAGGTCCTATTAACCCTGCAGAGGTCGTGGTAGAAAAAATTGCAGCGTAGGTCGTGTGTATCTGAGAGATACATTCATTACTAGTATGTGCTAAAATGTGATAAAACTTAAAAAAAAACAAAAAAAAACTGCAAATATAATACAAATATAATAAAATATAAACTTACAAACAACTCACTGGATTAGCCATGGGTAGCCCTCTCTCTCTCCTTCTTGTGCCGACCTATTCTTAGAAAGTTTGGAAACTCAAATTTTATCCCAAATTACCCCTAAATCAACCACATGGTTTAGGTGATGACATCTTCATCATTTGGAATCACATAAAAGAAGAATTAATGGATTATCTAAACAAAATTAATTGTTTCTGCAACACTATCAAGTTCACACTGGAACTAGAAAAAGATAATAAACTTCCATTCCTAGACATCCTTATTAAGAAACAAACTGACAATAGCATCAACCTGTCGGTATATAGAAAACCTACCAACACTGGACACTACCTCCATTTCAACTCGTCTCACCATATATCCCAGAAAATCAGCATTATCCATATGCTTAAAAAAAGAGCTATACAGTGTACCACAGACCCTGGCGACTTACAGGAAGAATTAATGAAAATATCCAGAGATGTATCCCTCAATGGCTACCCTACAACACTCATCAACAAGATTCTTTTCAGTGATATACCACAAAGACAACGAGATGAAACCCAATACATCAGCGCTATAACAATTCCATTTGTTAGTACCATATCCAAAAAATTAGCTCTTCTTCTAAAACCATATAATATCAGAGTAACCTTCAAACCTATGGAGACCATTCAAAAGTTTATAAAATCACTGAAAGATAGCCATCCTTTCTACAAATACTCTGGAGTTTACAGCATACCCTGTTCATGCGGCATCAATTACATCAGACAAACATCTAGAAGTTTTGAAACAAGAAAGAAAGAACACATAGGCTATGTAAGGAATAACAGACAAGATATATCAGGACGTTCTTCCCACTTCACCTCTACCAACCATAATATTGAATGATATATGAGTCATATGCCCTACAT
This sequence comes from Typopeltis vanoorti, assembly GCF_054136105.1. Taxonomy (NCBI): domain Eukaryota; kingdom Metazoa; phylum Arthropoda; class Arachnida; order Uropygi; family Thelyphonidae; genus Typopeltis; species Typopeltis vanoorti. The sequence continues at coordinate 60,356,629 of NC_143567.1, read as the reverse complement.
AGAAGAGAACTACCATTCCAGAACATTCAAAGAAGCTGCTACAGTTGCCCGTTCAACAGGTAACTTAAATAAGAATCAAGGCCTAATCCTACCAGATATATGGAAAACTCTCATTAGATCATTTAACCAAAAAGAAATGAACTTTCATGAAAATTACAATAAATATCTCAACAAATAAAATGTTGTACTTGCGACACACGTATTGTATCATGCACAGTGATAACTTTATATAATTTTTAGAATTGTCAGTTAGTTTCCTAGTTTTTGTTACTTTCCATTGCTTACCAGTGTATCCTTGAAAATGCTGACAGATATTAGTCAGTGAAACATGTCGGATATTAAACAATTATTTACTTCACTAACATAACGAATTAAGTCTTTAATTTATTAATACTAGTGGTCAAGAAAAAAAGGTCATAATAATACATGATGGTTTATTTATTTTCAGTTACAGTCTAGAAATTATTGAACAAAGAAACAAAAAAAAAACAACTAAACCAATACTATACTTGCATTGGAGTTCGTGGTATCTCTCAGATACAATATACTATCAAATATCACTTTCTCTTTCGCATTCGACTCTATCATTCTCATCATCGGACTCGAGCAACAAAATTGCTGAATCTCTTAAAATCTGATGGATTATCCAATCGATATATTTTTCCAGCCATTTTGTGGTATCTCTCGGATACACAACCTTTACATAACACATATTAAACCAAAACTGACCGCATAAACAGTGTGGAATATCACTTGTAATATATGCATGTACAGCTACTCATGACCTCCATGCTATACACTGGATATGTGTTAGAATATTTATATTAAATAATTTGTTTGTATCTGTCAGATCAGCCATGACCTTCGCAGGGTTAACATACACACACTCAAATTCTCTGAAGACACCACACTCTCAGGCAAGGCATTCCAATCATTAAAAACTCTGCATGCAAAAAACGTGCTTCTCACTCCCCTGCTCATACCCTCTTTATACAGTTTCTAGGGATGACCTCTGGTTCTCTCCTGATCTCCCACTGATTTCTGTAGAACCTCTCCAGCATTGATCCCATAATAACTACTTACTAACTTGTAAGTCTCTATCATATCTCCCCTCTTCCTCCTATCCACTAGACTGTAAATTGCATCTTCTCAATCTTTCCTCATATTCGACATTCCAGAGGTTAGAAACTACCTTAGTCAATAATAAATTTAGTTTAATCCTTTATCCAAGTGTAAGCAAACAAAGTTTGCACCTGAAGTATCTTCAGGACTGAGGCAACTCGTGGTAAAGATGGACCATACTCTCATCACTACTTGTCTTGGTATTTCCCATCCATAATGTAAAGCATATCTCCTTGTGGACATGTATAATGCTATGCATTAAGGGAAGGGCCACTACCCAGACCGATTTTGACCTTTATTAAGGTCTTGTCAGTGGCAGCCAGACCAAGAGGTGGTGATACTAAGATGGAAGTAATGGAGAAGTCATAATGGGTCTGGCTCCTACTGACAAGACCTCAATAAAGGTCGAAACCAGTCTGGATAGTGGCCCTTCCCTTAATGCATAGCATTATACATGCCCACAAGGAGATGTGCTTTACATTATGGGAGATACTAAGACAAGCAGTGATGAGAGCTTGGTCCACCTTTACCACAAGTTGCCTCAGTCCTGAAGATACTTCAGGTGCAAACTTTGTTTGCTTACACTTGGATAAAGGATTAAACTAAATTTATTATATTCTAACCAAGTGGGAAAAAACTTCCAACTACCTTAATCAGTTGCCTCTGGACCCTTTCCAACATCTCTTCGTCCTTCTGAAAGCCAGGTGACCAAATCTGGGCACAGTAGCCCATGCGTGGCCTAATCAAAGCCGTATACAATGAACAAGAATCTCCCTACTTCTACAAGTCAGTGTCCTCTGCATCATCCCCAGAAGTCTTTGTGTTGTCTTCACAATTTTGGGAATGTGTCACCTAAATTTCAGATCCTTATCCACTATCACCCCAAGATCTCTTATTTCCTCCACCTCTGACAATATATCCTCACCAAGCATAAATTCTACATCCCATCTTTGTTTCCCAAATTTTAAAACCTTGCATTTTGCAACATTGAACTCGCATCCCCATTCCCTGCCCAATCACTCAATTTATTCACGTCTTGTAACGCCACAACATCTTCTTTACTCTTCATGGTTCGTCCCAACTTTGCATCATTTGCAAACAATTGAATATCTTCATCCAAATATTCACCAATATCATTAATATACAAGATAAACAGTAATGGCCCTAAAACAGACACTCTGAGGCACATCGCTAGTGACTTTCCTTTCCCTGGATATTGCTCCCCCCCCCCATACACAACTTGCTGATACCTATCAGATAGCCAGTCTCCAATCCAATGCACTAATCTAATATCCAACCCCATCTACTCCAGTTTCACTATCAACTTATCATGTGGTAATCTATCAAAAGCCTTTCCAAAATCTAAGTATATTACTGTGTATCCCTCTCCTCTGTCCAAGGAAGCAGTCACCTTATTGTAATAAGTAAGTAGATTACTAAAACATGACCTCTCTTTAGCAAATCCATGTTGTCTATCAAAGATAATACCATTGTTGTTAACCCAATGAAATGTTATAATTTATTCTAAAACTACACCAAAACTAAATGTATATTAATCTATAAAATATGTAAAATTATATAAAATATAATATATGAAAATATATAAAATAAAAATTTTTGAGGAAGTTGAGGAGATAAGAGACTTTGGTGTGGTGGTGGACAAGGATTTGAAGTTTAGCGGTTACACTGCACAAGTTGTGAAGACATCACAACCAGATTATAGCAATGATGTGGAGGACATTAACTTGTAGAAATAGAGGTTCTGGTTCCCTTGTAAAAGCCTTGATCAAGCCTCAAATGGATTATTGTGCACAGATTTGGTCCCCTGGTTTTCATGGTGGTGATGAAGATATGTTGGAAAAGGTCCAGAAGACTGACTAAGGTCGTAACTGGTCTTTGGGATGTTGGATATGAGGACATATTGAAGAAATGCAGTTTGAAAAGCCTTGTGAATAGCCAGATGAGAGAGGATATGATTGGGACATTTAAGTTGTTAAGTTACCAGGTTAATGTGGAAGAAATTTTTCTTAGAGTGGGAGAAGGGGAATAGAACAAGGGAACATGCCTGGAAGTTGTATAAGGAAGATGTGAGCAGGGCATAAGGAACAGATTCTTTGCAATCTCATAACAGTGGAATGCATTGCCTGACATTGTGGTGAATGCAGATACATGGAATGAGTTTAAAGCACAGTTTGATGGGCTTTGTGTGTAACAGTGTTTGCCTCCTACAATGAGTCTTTTGACCCCATGGAGGTCTGGCATTAATAATAATAATAATAATAATAATATAATTATTATTATTATTATTAAAAGAGCTAATAAGATACAATTCTTTTATAATTGTTTACTTGAAAAGCTTGTTAAAGAACAACTTCTCATAAGTAGAAGTTGCTCTGTAACAACTTCTACTTATGAGATTCAGTAAAGATTAAAAAAAAAAACATATTAGCAGATCTCTGAAATGTGTTGTAATATAAAGCAGTACACTATTGCTAAAAGTATTAGAAACACCAGTAGAAGAGTAGCAACATAGACACTATGCAAATGATGTAAATGGTGTTCTAGCGATTACACACATGTGTAATCATTAGAACACTATTTACATACAGCAGTGATTAATGGTGGCGAACACAGCAATGATCAGTTAAGCTACTCTCCCTAAGAAGATAAGTCTTCTTAGGGACTGGTTCTTAGACTGGTGAGCTCATCCCTGATTTAACACTTGTGGAATGACTTGAAGGAGATTGTCCCTGGAAGCTAATCATTGGTAGAAAAGAATGGGAGCTAAATTTTTCATGAACCTTTTCAGAAATATTGTGTAATGTTTATCACATACTTCTGACAAAATGGACTGAATGCTATGATAAAGGTCAATGGTTGGCTTATATCCTATTATAACGGTTGCCTTTATAATATAAACTAATATGAGTGGTTGATGAGGGGGGAAGGCATATACTGCCATTTTTTTTTTTTTTTTGCAAAGGCATTTGGCAAGTTGTCACATGATAAGTGGATAGTTAAGTTTCAACTTATGGATTTAGATATGAGGTTAATGGAATGGACTGGAAATTATCTGCCTAAGAGATATCCAAGAGCTGTATAAGGGTGTATCAGGAAGAAGGAAGACTTCAAGTATTCTACAAGGCTCAGTGTAATGAGACATCTACAGCTCAGCCTTTATCAGTGATTGTCACTGGATTGGAAGGAGATACGCAATTATTTGCAGATGATATAAAGTGATAGGGGGTTGTTAGTAACAGTACTTGAAATAAGGTTGACAAATAAATGGAGGGGATATCATTTTAATTCAGCAAAGTATAAGGTTTTGGAATTTTGGTCTGCTGATAAAAAAAACTATCCTCTGAGGACCCTGCACCACAAAGTAGAGTCAAAGAATTTTGGAGTGTGATTAGAAATTTGAATTTCAGGGAACATATTACAAAGGTGATGATAACTAAGAGTATTATGGCAATACTTTAGGATGTTGAACCATCAGAGATAAAAGGATAGTGGTTGCTTTGTATAATGCTGTGATCAAACCATATCTGAATTACTTGCATAGACCTGGTCCCTGGGATTTGTAGGGGATGAAATAACTTTGAAAAGGATAGAAAGGCTGATAAGAAAACTGACATCAGGATTGCAGAATGCTAGTTATAAGAATAAACTGAGGTCATGTAATCTGCAAAATTGGAATAGAAGACAAGTGGTGATATGGTTGAGACATTCAAGCTGAGAGGTATTTATTGGATGGATTAAAAAGAATTATTCATAGAGCAGAACAAGAAAAGTGACCAACTCCTGGAAGTTCTAAAAGGAAGTGGCGCATAAGAGTTGACAGTGAATGGCTTTAAGGAGTGGTATGATCAACATGTGTCTTAGGTGGTGTCTTGTGTTTTTGTTACTAGATCACCTCACTGCAGGACATTTTGATACATTTTACACTTGTGATGGCTTATTATTTGTAAACCTATTTATTTAAGAGTAAAATAGACAACTCACTAGTTATTCATAATGATTTATTGTAAAACTACTTATTTAAACCATTTCATTTAAAATGATAAAGAAAGAAAAGATCATGATAATGCTAAATTTGAAAACAGACTTTCTGATCTGTTCTGGTCTCATTTACAGTCTAATCCTCTTTTGAGGTCTACTAGACCTCTTCTCAAATGATTTATATCTTATTAATTGCTTAAAATATTGGGTGTTGACCATTTGGCTTACACGTTCTATCCAATTTTCTTTTTAGTTCTTTTAAAATATCATGATTCCTTTTTTTTTGTCTAATAATGTGTATTTTGCAGTTCTCATGAATCTCATTTCACTTGTTTTTATTCTTTGTTTATCTTGTTTATTTATTGCTCAAATTTCATTAGCATATCATAATATAGGTACTGCTAAATTATTATATATTTTCAAGCATGTTTCTTTTTGTACAATATTCAGATCAAGTATTCTATTTATCAAGCCTATAATCTGTAAAAATGTTAAAATTTTTATTTTTATGTCTTTTTCTCCTTCATATGATATTTCACATCGAAGATAATTAAAAAAGTCTTATATGTACTTATAATAAATTTATTATTAAGTGCCTCTGTAGTGCAATTGGAAGAACAATGGTATGTTGTGCTATTCAATTGGAAAAGGACCAAGTTCAATTCTTTATAATGGAAGGAATCTTTTTATATATTTTTTTTTCAATTGAAGGTGAGTTAGTTGATCTTATATAGCAGTAACAGGGTTTTTTTCCCTCCTGGAAACTCTGGTTTTTCATCCTGCATACAGTCAAATCAACCTTCAGAACACACACAATTTACAGACAAAAAAAATACTGATGATGGTGGGCAGTAGATGATGATGGTAGTAGTGGTTGGTGAATTAAGTGGTAGAGGCAGAGATTTGTAGAGTAGGTACCCTCTTGATGAGTCTTTGGACTCCTTGGAGGTGTCAAGAAATAATAATAATAACTATTTTACTTCCAACTGGAGTTTGTCCACAAAATGCCCACAAAATGCTATATTTTAGTTATATCTATGAATATCTTCATTCCACACTATTCTCCTATAATGTTTAAATTATATATTGGTCTTTGTATATTGTTTTCCTTATCTGAAATTATTTACTTGATCATCTGTAAATAATAACATATTTATTTTATTATTCTGAGAAATTTCTAAACCTGGGTTATTTAAAGTGTTCCATTGTATTAGTATTTCATTAATACAAATATTAAAAAGTATTGGAGACAGAGGACATCCCTATTTTAGTCCTTGGCTTATAGATTGTTTTTCAGACATTCTTTTCATTTATTTTTTATTTTTATTTCATTATCTTTGTATATATTTAAATTCAAACATGATGAAAGAATGAAGAAACTACCTTCAAGAATTACCGAATGTTGATAATCCCCAATATTCAAGTCAGCTAGCGGACCTGCATCTAGTTACCACTCTACCAATAAATTGTGAAGACTTCACTGAAAAGGAACGAAAAATAGCACTAGATCAAACCAAAGCAGGAAAGTCCCCAGGGATTGACAGAATTAGAGCAGAAGCTTTCAAAAATGCTGGATATAATACATATTCCAATCTCCTTGCCATAATGAATCAAGCTTTAAACATTGGAATAATACCTCAACAATGGAAAAAAGGCCTTATTGTCCCTATACCCCCAAAAAAAGGACAGTCTATAGAATGGATGACCTACCGAGGTATTACTTTGCTATCAACCACAGTTAAAATCTACAATAGGATGATACCCAATAGAATAGAACCTTATTTAACACCACTTTTAAGAAAAAACCAAGCTGGATTTCTAAAAAAAAACAATGTAACAATAGAACAGATACATTGCATCAAAAGAATCATAGAAGGTTCACGTGATAAAAACTTACCACTCATTTTAACCTTTATAGACTTCAAAAAAAAAGCTAGCTTTGGATTCCATTAATAGAGAAGCAATGTTTAAAATACTCAGATTCTATGGTCTACCCTCAAAACTCATACAAGCAATCTCAGTGCCTTATAAAGATTACAATGCTACAGTAATCTTTAAAACAGAAACATCTGAATCATTTCCAGTGACAACAGGAGTCCTGCAAGGTAATGTACTAGCACTTTATTTGTTTTTAATATGCTTGGACTACATCTTACAGACCATCAACACAGAAGATCTTGGTTTTAACATTAAAACATCTACCCACACCATGCAAATAACTGATCTTAGCTTTGCTGATGATGTTGTATTCATTGATACAGAACCAACAAATGCACAAAAACATCTTAGTCTACTAGAGGCACAGGCTAAACTTATTGGTCTACAGATCAACATCCAAAAGTCCAAAGTATTCTTAATAGGTTTTGAAAACTTTATACTTCATATCAACAATAAACCCTCAGAAAGAGTCAGGGACTTTCAATACCTTGGATCGTACATCAGCAATACAGAAAATTATATCAGAAAACGTAAACAGCTGGCTCTAGTCTTGATAACAAATTCCGTCCAATCTGGAAATCATCATTAGTATCGTTAAAGACAAAATTAGACTATACCATGCAACCAGTAGATCCATCTTCTTGTATGGTTCTCAAACCTGAACAATAAGCACCAAAAAAACTACAGATCTAATTAGCTCCTTTGGAACTACATGTCTCAGACTGATCCTTGGATATACCTCGATGGACCGCACCACTAACTCTGCTGTGCTAAATCTGGCTATGCAAGAACCACTTGTCAATATAGTAAAAAAACTACATCTCAGATGGCTTGGGCATCAACTCGCCATCCTGAAGTCTCGCCCTTTTTGGAATCCCTCATCCTGTACAAACCAGAAGATGGCAAATGCAGTAGAGGAAGACCATGCAAACAATTTTGGCAATACATATGTGAAACCATCAATAGGCTGAACTGCAAAACTCCATCTGACATCTACTAGGTTAGCTCAAGATAGAGAGACTTGGAAGACCATAATTTGCAATATTTAATTTTTAAGATGTTGAAAGTTTATTTTTCACTTGGTTAGACTATAATAAATTTAGTTTAATCCTTCATCCAAGTGTGAGCAAACAAAGTTTGCGCCTGAAAATATCTTCAGGACTAGGGTAAGGTAGTACAACACCGGGAAACTCGTAGCAAAGGTGGACAAAGCTAACATCACTCCTATCTCAGTATCTCCCATAATGCAAAACACATCTCCTTGCGGATATGTATAATAACTGGTAATTAGTTTACGGAATTAACAATGCATATAAAGTATATTAATTAAAGGTAACTTTAATGAATAACTTCTATATTTCGGTAATGTCACATTGCCATCTTCAGGAACATAAAGATATGCTATGTGCACTCAAGGCACTAACACAAGCAAATGAGGAAGAAAGCAAGAAACTAATATTGTTCCTAAAGTTCTAATGGTGCCCTCTTGCGGGCTAATTTGGTAGTCTTGGCAGTTGGGCTGAAGTTCTCATAATGTAAGTCTCCCAAATTTGGGGTAGTTTCATGCACCCAAATTTGTTGAGGTTAGGAACGTTTTTTAGAGCTGCTGAAGATTCTTTGAATAATCTTTTGTATTTAAACTTGCTGCGATGAATTATTTTTGTTTTCTTCCAACGAATTTTATGGTGGGTATCTAAGGCATGGTCTGCCAGCCCAGAGTGGCTGTACTGGTGAAACCGGATGTAGTCTTTGTGTTCTGAAATCCTGATATTTGTTGTTCTGCTTGTTTGGCCAAAGTAGGACAATTTGCAGCTGCAAGGGACCTGGTATACACCAGGTAGGTCTAGGGAAAGTGGTTGGTCTTTGGTAGAGCGGATAAGGGATGCCAACTTTTTATATGGTCTGTAACAGGAAGTAAGGTCATATTTTTTGAGGATATTGGTTATTTTCTCAGAGGTGCCCTGGATGTAGGGGATGGTGATAGACTTGGTGTAATCTTTATTGTGGAGGGGGGTTGTGGTTTACTGGTTTTAGTATTTTTTGGATTTTTTGGGGTTATAGCCATTGGCTAAGAAAGTGTTGAGGATGTGGTTTAGTTCAGTAGTCAGGGCCTTGTCATCTGAGCAGATTAATTTTGCCCTGTTATATAGTGTTTTTATAACCCCATATTGTTGTGAGGGGGGAGGGATTGCTGGTGAATGTATTTGCCAGTATGGGTGGGTTTTCTGTAAACAGAGAAAACCAAAGATCCATCAAGCTGGCGGGTGATTAAAGTGTCTAGGAAGGGGAGGGTGTTGTTTTCCTCTTTTTCTAAGGTGAACTGGACTCTGGGGTGTTGGTTGTTTAAGTGTGTTAGGAAGGAGTGGAGTGTGTCTGAGCCATGTGGCCAAATAGCAAACACATCATCCACATAACGAAGCCAAATAGTGGGTTTTTGTGTGGCAGAGTTTAAGGCTTTCTCTTCAAATGTCTCCATAAAGAAATTGGCCAAGGGTGGGGAAAGTGGTGAACCCATGTCTGTCCCCCTCTATCTGTTTGTAGAACTTTCCTTGCCAAACGAAATAGCCTGAGTTCATTGTGAACTGAAATAGGGCTGAGATATCGGGAGGAAACTTGGCTTGGATGAGCTCAAGGGTTTCTTTGAGTGGGACATTAGTGAATAGGGAGGAGATGTCAAAACTGACCATTATGTCAGTGTGCTGGAGTGTGAGGTTTTCTATACTGGCTTTGTGTTTTCTATACTGGCATTGATTCCCCCACATATAAATTAGCCAAACATTTAGCCAAAACGCTCACACACTACACTGCCAACACACCATCACACATAAAAAACTCAGCCCACTTTAAAGCCAGTATAGAAAACCTCACACTACAACACACTGACAATAATGGTCAGTTTTGACGTCTCCTCCCTATTCACTAATGTCCCACTCAAAGAAACCCTTGAGCTCATCCAAGCCAAGTTTCCTCCCGATGTCTCAGCCCTATTTCAGTTCACAATGAACTCAGGCTATTTCGTTTGGCAAGGAAAGTTCTACAAACAGATAGAGGGGGACAGACATGGGTTCACCACTTTCCCCACCCTTGGCCAATTTCTTTATGGAGACATTTGAAGAGAAAGCCTTAAACTCTGCCCCACAAAAACTCACTATTTGGCTTCGTTATGTGGATGATGTGTTTGCTATTTGGCCACATGGCTCAGACACACTTAAACAACCAACACCCCAGAGTCCAGTTCACCTTAGAAAAAGAGGAAAACAACACCCTCCCCTTCCTAGACACTTTAATCACCCGCCAGCTTGATGGATCTTTGGTTTTCTCTGTTTACAGAAAACCCACCCATACTGGCAGATACATTCACCAGCAATCCCACCCCCCCCCTCACAACAATATGGGGTTATAAAAACACTATATAACAGTGCAAAATTAATCTGCTCAGATGACAAGGCCCTGACTACTGAACTAAACCACATCCTCAACACTTTCTTAACCAATGGCTATAACCCCAAAAAAATCCAAAAAATACTAAAACCAGTAAACCACAATCCCCCTCCTCCCCTCCACAATAAAGATTAAACCAAGTCTATCACCATCCCCTACATCCAGGGCACCTCTGAGAAAATAACCAATATCCTCAAAAAATATGACCTTACTTCCTGTTACAGACCATATAAAAAGTTAGCATCCCTTATCCGCTCTACCAAAGACCAACCACTTCCCCTAGACCTACCTGGTGTATACCAGGTAGGTCTAGGGGAAGTGGTTGGTCTATACCTTGCAGCTGCAAATTGTCCTACTTTGGCCAAACAGGCAGAACAACAAATATCAGGATTTCAGAACACAAAGACTACATCTGGTTTCACCAGTACAGCCACTCTGGGCTGGCAGACCATGCCTTAGATACCCACCATAAAATTCGTTGGAAGAAAACAAAAATAATTCATCGCAGCAAGTTTAAATACAAAAGATTATTCAAAGAATCTTCAGCAGCTCTAAAAAACGTTCCTAACCTCAACAAATTTGGGTGCATGAAACTACCCCAAATTTGGGAGACTTACATTATGAGAACTTCAGCCCAACTGCCAATACTGCCAAATTAGCCCGCAAGAGGATACCATTAGGACTTTAGGAACAATATTAGTTTCTTGCTTTCTTCCTCATTTGCTTGTGTTAGTGCCTTGAGTGCACATAGCATATCTTTATGTTCCTGAAGATGGCAATGTGACATTGCCGAAATATAGAAGTTATTCATTAAAGTTACCTTTAATTAATATACTTTATATGCGTTGTTAATTCCGTAAAATTACCAGTTATGTCTAACCAACGTATAAGCCTTGCTACTAGGATATGTATAATATTATGCATAAAGGAAAGAGCCACTACCCACATTAGTTTCAACCTTTATTGAGGTCTCTTCAGTGGGAGCCAGGTGCAATAGTGGAGATACCAGGAAGAAGCAATGCCGAGTCATCTTTACCTATAGGAGTTGCCAAAAGGTGTGCCACGTTTTTATTAAATTATTCTGGATTAGAGAAAGATGTTGAAAGTTTATTTTTCACTTGGTTAGACTATAATAAATTTAGTTTAATCCTTTATCCAAGTGTGAGCAAACAAAGTTTGCACCTGAAAATATCTTCAGGACTCGTGTAAGGTAATACAACACTGGGTAACTCGTAGCAAAGGTAGACCAAGCTAACATCACTCCTATCTCAGTATTTCCCATAATGCAAAACGCATCTCCTTGCAGATATGTATAATGTTATGCATTAAGGGAAGGGCCACTACCCAGACTAGTTTCGACCTTTATTAAGGTCTCTTCAGTGGGAGCCAGGTCCAGAAGTGGAGATAATAGGCAGAAGCAATGGCGAGGTCATCTTTGCCTATAGGAGTTGCCAAAACTACCTTACCCCAGTCCTGAAGATATTTTCAGGTGCAAACTTTGTTTGCTCACACTTGGATAAAGGATTAAACTAAATTTATTATAGTTTAACCAAGGATAAAAGATTAAACTAAATTTATTATAGTCTAACCAAGTGAAAAATAAATTTTCAAAATCTTTCTCTAAATCCAGAGTAATTTAATAAAAAGATGGCACACCTTTTGGCAACTCCTAGAGGTAAAGATGATCTCGCCATTGCTTCTGCCTGGTATCTCCACTATTGGGCCTGTCTCCCACTGAAGAGACCTCAATAAAGGTCTAAACTAGTCTGGATAGTGGCCCTTCCCTTAATGCATAACATTATACCTATTTGCAAGGAGATGTGTTTTGCATTATGGGAGATACTGAGATAGGAGTGATGTTAACTTGGTCCACCTTTGCTACGAATTTCCTGGTGTTGTACTACCTTACCCCAGTCCTTGAAGATATTTTCAGGCACAAACTTTGTTTGCTCACACTTGGATAAATCATTAAAATAAATTTATTAATTTTTAATATAAATCTCTTTTCCCTTTTCACATTGTATCATATTGTGAATAAACTATGTATGTATGTATGTATATTCAAATTGCCTCTATTAAAATAATAGGTATATTATTATTATTATTATTATTATCCCAAGACTTCCATGGAATCAAAGACTAATTACAGGAGGTCTCTTTGTCATACACACAGCTTATCATACTATGCCTTAAATATATTCAAATTCTCTGCAGACAATATACTCTCAGACAGTGCATTCAAATCATTTACAACTCACCATGCAAAAAACTGCTTCTCACTGCCTTGCTCACACTCTCCTTATACAGTTTCCAGGGATGACCTCTTGTTTTCTCCATCTCCACCATTTTATGAAAAACCTCTTTAATGTTAATCCTATAACAATCACTTACAAACTTGTATGCCTCTATCATGTTACCTCTCTTCCTACTTTCCACTAGCCTATAGTCAGGGAGTTGACTATAGTCTAGTGGATATAGTGTAGTACAGCCTACTATCCAGTAGACTCCATAGTCAACTCTGCATATGAAACATTCCAGAGACCAGAAGCCACTTTAGTCAATTGTCTGTAGACCCTTTCCAATATCTCTTGATCCTTTTGAAAACCAGGTGACGAAATCTGTGTACAGTAGTCAATATGTGGCCTAATCAAGGCCTTATACAATGAAACTAAATCTTCTTGCTTCTATAAGAATGTGTCCTACACATCATTGCCAGAATTCATTGTGTTGTCCTCACAATTTTGGCAATGTGCCCTCTAAATTTTAGCTTCTTATCCATCATCACTCCAAGATCTCTTATTTCATCCACTTCTAACAATATATCCACCAAGAGTAAATTCTACATGTTTGTTTCTTTGTTTCCCAAATTTTAAAATCTTACATTTTGCAACATTGAACTGGCATTCCCCATTCCTGTGCTCATTCACCCAATCTATTCAAGTCTTCTTGTAAGGCCACAACATCTGCTCTGCTCCTCATAGTTCTCCCCAACTTTGCATCATCTGCAAACAACTGAATATTCCCATTCAAATTTTCCCCAATATTATTAACATACAGGATAACAGTAATGGCCCTTAAACAGATCCCCAAGGCACACTACTAGTGACTGTCCTCTTCAAAGATATTTTCATCATACACAACTTACTGATACTTATTGGATAGCTAGTCTCCAATCCAATGTACTATTCTAATATCCAACCCCATCTGTTCTAGTTTGACTATCAACTTATCATGTGGTAATCTATCAAAACTCTTTGCAAAATCTGCATATACCACTGTATATTCATCTTCTTTGTTCAATGCAGCTGTTAGTAGTAGATTACTAAAACATGACATTAGTTAGGTAGTCACATGTGACCTAAATGGATGCCATATGGTTACCGGTCTAGCATACCTCATCAGGTTTTGGGTGTTAAGTCTTCTAAAAGAAGAAGTGGTAGGGTCACAGATCCTGTTTCCACACAGAGTTAGAAGGACAGTTACAAACATTCATGGCTGGAGAGCAGATACACTATCCCTTAGGCAACTAGGTTGCAAAACATGATTTAGCAAATATGCACTGTGTACCAAAGATAATACCAGTGTTATCAACCAAATTCTAGATCCTGGTTCTCACTAGCCTCTCCAACAATTTAATCACAACACCTGACACACAGTCTATGACTTGATGTTTGAGTTCTGTCTCCTCACTTATGAAGTGTTACAATCTTCCTTTATTTCCACTCCTTTGGAACTTGACCCAATGTAAGACTCATGTTAAAAAAAATATCCAAGACTGATGTCAACTCCCTGGCATATTCCTTCAAAGTAGGTGGTGATATATCAAGTCCCACAGCTTTATTTTCATCAAATTTGTTCAATTTCCTAATATACTTCTTTCTCACTCACAGCCAGTCTCTCCTCCTCATCATCAACTGCTCTAAAACTCTTCATGATGTCACATTTGGAAGGATCAAAGACCTTTATGAACTGTTCATTAAATATCTGAAGTATATCTTCTGCAATATAATAAATTTAGTTTAATCCTTTATCCAAGTGTGAGCAAACAAAGTTTGCTCCTGAAAGTATCTTCAGGACTGGGGTAAGGTGGTACAACACCAGGGAAACTCATTGCAAAGGTGGAGCAAGCTACCAACAACTCCTGTCTCAGTATCTCCTATAATGCAAAACACATCTCCTTGCAGATATGTCTAATATCATGCATTAAGAGAAGGGCCACTACCCAGACTAGTTTCGACCTTTATTGAGGTTGAATGGGATAGGCCTTTGGAGAATAAAGCATGCTGAGGGTCAGCAAACAGTAAGAGAGGAGAATAATGAAAGATAGAGTAGGATAGTAGGAGGTAAAAGAGGCCTCAGTCAACCTGTTTAGCCTTATATGGCTAATTGGTCTGTGACACATATTCTCAATTTATCTGTTAAAAAAAAAAAGAAAATTTAACCATAAAAATTTTGACTAAAGTTCACTTATAAATTTATCCTTAATAATTTCGTGAGTTATCTATGAAGGAGATCCATTGACCTGTTTTGAAACAGTATTTTCAGTTAGAACTTTTTTTTTTTTTTTTGTTTTAAATTACATAAAAATTAAAGGACTTAAGGTCCAGTCAGTTGAATTGAAAGGGAACAAAATAAGGAACTTACAGACCTGGTACCACTGGGACTTAAAATGGGGTATAAGACTGGCCCGGGAGATGCCGCTCACAAGGAGCAGCACCGCCTCGCAGTAAGCCTTCGCAGCCCGGGTTCTCAGATCTACCCCCCTTATTAGGAGTAAAGGAAACCGTGCCAGCAAAAGCTTTGTGGCGAGGAAGAACAGAGTGGTTGTTACTTTTCCTAGGGAGAGTTAGGTGGAGTTTTGGAGATACTAAAGAAATATACAGGGCTTGATGCGTCCCTGTATAAGAAAGCATATTTTCGGTGGTTTGCAGTATTTGTTCACAAATTTAAAGTCGACTTTAAATTTTGCCGACTTTAAATTTGGCGACTTTTATCTTCCTAAATTTCTCTCTTGCGCGAGAAATTTAGGAAGATAAAAAAAGAAACCTTTCCTTATTCCTGCGTACATAAAATTTGCGTCCCGTACCTGGGATTTTTTCTGTACCTTCCAGATGTGACACTTTAAGACATTAATTAAAAAAATGGCGAATTTTTGGGTCTTGTTGACCCAAAAATTCGCCATATAGGCTGCTTTGTGGCGGGAATTGCAGGTGTATGACCTCTTCTAGTGATAGCATCGGGATTCCCAGTGCTGCGCGCAGTCTTTGCCAGACGCATTGGGCTGGTGGGCAAAAATAAAAGAAATGCTCCACCGTTTCCACGCCCCGGCAGACATCACAAAAGGGATCGCACGGACTGGGTACGTACCTAGATTTAACCTGTTTCACCGGGAGCCGCCCATAAGCTATTCGCCAGGCCAGATCCCGATGAAAAAGCTGTCCCCAGCTATTCTTGATGTTTTTAAAGAGAATTTCATTGTTTGTCCTGAGGTTTGGTGTATCACGCCTGGAGAGTTGGAAGAAATCCCAGTATACTGCTTTCGGTTTGTGTGTGAGGATTTCTGTTCCTTTGTCTCTAAGTACTGTGAGTGATTTTACTAGTGTGCGGTACCACTTGGGCACAACCCTTGCACGGGGTCCAGCATAGTCCGTGGTTCCAAAGAGGGGGAGGAAAAGTCCTATAAAATATCTAATTAGGAGGCCTGAAATATGGTTTGAGTTTAAGGCCTTCCGTACGGTTTTGAATGTATTTGCATAAAGCAAGCTTTTGAGATCAGGCAGAGCGTACCCCCCTTCTTCATGTTTTAGTTGCAGGTATTGTTTTTTAACCTCATGTTTTTTTTTCATTCCAGAAGAAATCTATGAGTTTTTTGGATAATTGGTTTTCTTGTAGCAGTGTGATGCCTGTGATATTGACTGTGTGCATCAGCATTGGGGTAATGATTGTTTTTATCACTGTGGCTCTGCCATAAAAGGAGAAAAAGGTCGGTTTGAATAGACTTATCTTTTCCGTACTTATTTCCTGTAATTTTTTAACTGGTAAAGCTAGCGACTCAGAAAAGGGAACTCCTAGTATTGTTAGCGGCTGCGTATACAGCGCTAAACCGTAGGGAAGTCTGGTGTTATGGAAATTTCCAAAATTTTTGATTTTGGTTTTTTGTGCATTAACTCGGAGACCACTGACTATGCTGACGTTTTGCAGTATGTCAAGATAGATGCAGATAGACTCAGAGTCTCTGAGTGTGGCCACTACATCATCTGCATATGCTACTATTTTGCACTGTTTGGAGACTTGGGGCAGTGGAATACCATTAATTGCAGGGGTGTTCTCTATTCTTTTGATGAGGGGTTCTAATGCTAGGGAAAAGAGAAGGGGGCTTAGTGGGCAGCCTTGCCTAACCCCTCTCTTTATATGGATTGGTTCTGTCAGAAACCCATTAATAGACGGTTGTGTCGAGGCCTCTGCATACATATGTTTAATTGTATGCCGAAGTCTCGGGCCTATGCCTACTTTTTTTAGGGTGTCCTGTAAGTACGTGTGGCTGACGCTGTCGAACGCTTTTTCCAGGTCGGTGGAGAGAAGTGCCAGGGGGTATTTTTTTTCCTTGGCCAGTCTGATTAGGTCTCTTAGCAGGAAGAGATTAAATTCCATAGATCTACCTGGGATTCCATAGACCTGTGAACTTGTTATTATATTTTCTATTCTGCCCTTAATGCGTGTACAGATAATTTTTGCGAAAAGTTTATAGTCTAGGTTAGTTAAGGAGATGGGACGCCAGTTATTTGACAAGGTCCGATCTCGGTCTTTTTTGGGGATAAAGATTGTATAGCTCTTAGCGAATTCCTCGGGGATGTTTCCCGAAGTGAGGAATTCGTTAAAGATCTTTATTAGTGCTGGCAGTACAAGGTCCCAGATAGATCTATAGAATTCTATCCCCAGTCCGTCTGGCCCTGGGGTCTTTTTTGGCTTCATCATTTTGCACGTGGCTTTTATTTCAGCTGCAGTTATCGGCCTGTCATGCAGGGCACTAAGATGCTCGGGAAAACGTTTGGCGTCCCACTCACTGAAGTCATCCGTGCCCTGCTGGTCAGCGAAGATGCCGAGATACTGCTGGTGAAAGTGACGGAGTATTTCATGGGTTGAATTTAGAATCTGGCCTTTCTCCTTGATCTGGTAAATCGTTCTTTCATCGTTTGCTGCCACTCATTGTTGATTGTAGAATATGGCGGAGGGTGTTTCCAAATTTCTGAGATAGAGTCTCGTGCGAAAGTCGAGGTCATCGACTCTACTCTGCTGCTCTTGCTGCAGCTCTATTTCTACCTGTCTGATAAGATGTCCGCAGGGAACTCCGCTCCGTTCGCTTGACCCTTTACCAGCCGAGTTCCCTGTAGAGATCCTTCAGCCGTTTACGTTGTTGGTAGACCCTTTCGCGCCCACATTTTTGAAACAGTTCCTTAGCCTGCCACTTAAAGTGCAGCCAGTTTTCCCAGTCCCAGTTGATGTTTGTCCATTCATCACAGAGTTTCTGTAGCTGGTCGCTAAAAAGACTGGGAAAGGTAGGAGGAAGCCTCCAAGGACCTCTGGCTATTTCCATAACCTCTGGGAGTGTAATTTTTAAAATGACCAATTTGTGGTCTGTTGACATGTTGTGTGCTGTGGTGTGACGTGTCCTTTGAACATACTGTTCCAAGTTTTGGGACACGTACACCCTATCTAGTCTCGTCGATATCTGGCTGTGGCACCACGTTGTTTCTACCTTCGATGGGTTAGTCCTCCTCCAGACATCGACGAGATCAAAATTTACACGGCATCTTTTTAGAGCAGCAGTTCCGCCATTTCCGGAGTTTGCGTTCACGCCTACTTTGTCCAAACGTGTGTCTTCCACACAATTCCAGTCCCCGGCTACTATTAGGTATTCTGCTCCCAAGAGGTAGTTTTCAAGGGCAGAGAAGAAACCGCTTCTGTGGTATGGGTTGTTCGGGGCGTATACTGCAACAAGCCGGATGGTACGGCCACCGTACTTCCAGTGCACCGTTATTAGACGTCCCATGGCGTCCTTCTGGACGTTGAAGAACCCCCCCCCCGCGATTGGGGGCGAATTAGTATCCCCACCCCTCGCGAGTGAGCATCCCCAAAGCACCAGTAGCTGGTGACTGGGTAGCTTCTCGAGAAGTTCTCCACATCCCAATGCTTATAAAAATGGGTTTCTTGAATCAGGAGGATATTAATTTTGTACCTTAACATTAGCTTCCAGACAGTGCTTTGTGCGAAGGGGTTGCGTAAACCATTGGTGTTTAAAGTGGCAATTTTAAAATCCATGTTGGTATTTGGAGGAAGGGGGGGGGTGTTGTCTGTTTGTTGCTCTACATGTTCCACCTGTGATTCACTATCGGAGCTGTTTGGAATATCCATAACGAGGTCGTTTTGAAATTCCATTTCTGTGATGCTATAAATGTCCGTGCTGCAGATATGTGAATGGGGTTCTGCAGGTTGGTCCGCTACTGGGGATAGGTTTCCTGTCTTTGTTACCGCCTCCTCAAGGGGCTGGGTGCCTTCGCGTTGGCTTGTAGCTTGGATGTTGTCCATTTCATCTTCTGACAAGAATAGGCTGCTTTGTTTAGCCTTTTTTGCCTCTTCTGTTTCTGCCTCTCTTGTGCGCTTTATTGGGGCACTGGTTGTTATAACTTCTTCCTCTTTGCTGCGGGTTTTGAAATTGGCTGTTATTTCCTTGATGTGGCGGGTTGCCCTGGGTGTCTTACCCGTTATGGGTTTCATGGAGGTTGTGTTTTCTGCTAGTGTTTCTTTTTTGGTCTGTTACCGGAGCTCTGGAAAATCGCTCCCTGATGATACCTCAGGTTTACCGAGGGGTATAGCCCTGATCGGTATTATGGTCCCTCCAGCTGCTTCTGAGAGTGTTCTGTGCGAGCACGTGTCCACTTTATGGGTCAAGTCCCCACATTTAAGACATGCTTCTGTGCAGTTTACTATTTTGTGCTCTGTTGATTTGCAATTTCTGCACTGTAGTTTTGGGCATTCTGCCCCTAGGTGACCCTCAGAGTTACATCAGAAACACAATCTTTTAATACCCGGGTAGTTAACCATGACCCTTGTTTGGCCCACTAAAATGAAGTTGGGAACTTCCTTTTTCACATCCATTTGTATTTCAACGTCGCCTGTTTTCCAGCCTTTGTAATCTGGATGTTCAAATGCTTTGATACTAATAATATCGCCCCATTGGCTAAAAAATTTCTTTAAGTTGTCTTCATTCTCCAGGTATTCAAAGGGAAATCTAGTTATTCTTAACGTTTTCCGTAAACTCCCTATTAAATAAGGTTTGATCGTTTGTCCCGCACAGGGGAAACCCTCTAATAATTTGCTTCTTGTTTGGTCATTTTTGACTACAATTTGGAATCTTTCTTTTGAGTACGGTGTGAAACCGTATATGTTTTCTGCCCCTACTGTATCAATCAGAGCTTTCACTAATGTCCGCTCATCTGGGAGCCGCTTGACTTCGATGCCAAGCGTTCTAGTTCTGGGTAAAAATAACGGCATTGTTGGGGGAAGACCTAACTGCTGGCTGTAGAAGGGGGGGAGGTAAAGGAGGGCGAAGTCGGGGAACACCCGGTGTCCCTCACAACAAGTGAAGAGATACCAGAAGGAATGGGTAAAAGAGCCAATAATAAGAAAAAAAGGTCTTACCAATGCCGAGGTACTTCTGTAGAAAGTGAGCATGGAGCTCTCTCTTCGGGCCACGAGAACTGGATCCTCTTTTGGACTGGTAGGCACAGGTACTTTCTTCTTCGAACTGGAGCTCACTTTCACGTCTTGGCGAATATGAAGGTCTCTTCAGTGGGAGCCAGGCCCAAGTTGAGATACCAGGCAGAAGCATTAGCAGGTCATCTCTACCTATAGGAATTGCCTAATGGTGTGCCACCCTTTTTTTAATAAATTACTCTGGATTTAGAGAAAGATGTTGAAATTTTATTTTTCACTTGGTTAGAGTATAATAAATTTAGTTTAATCCTTTATCCAAGTGTGAGCAAACAAAGTTTGCGCCTGAAAGTATCTTCAGGACTGGGGTAAGGTGGTACAACACCAGGGCAACTCGTTGCAAAGGTGAAGCAAGCGGCTCCCACTGAAGAGACCTCAATAAAGGTCGAAACTTGTCTGGGTAGTGGCCCTTCCCTTAATGCATAACATTAGACATATCCGCAAGGAGATGTGTTTTGCATTATAGGAGATATTGTGACAGGAGTTGTTGGTAGCTTGCTCCACCTTTGCAACAAGTTGCCCTGGTGTTGTACCACCTTACCCCAGTCCTGAAGATACTTTCAGGCACAAACTTTGTTTGCTCACACTTGGATAAAGGATTAAACTAAATTTATTATACTCTAACCAAGTGAAAAAAAAATTTCAACATCTTTCTCTAAATCCAGAGTAATTTATTAAAAAAAGGGTGGCACACCATTAGGCAATTCCTATGGGTAGAGATGACCTGCTAATGCTTCTGCCTGGTATCTCAACTTGGGCCTGGCTCCCACTGAAGAGACCTCAATAAAGGTCGAAACTAATCTGGGTAGTGGCCCTTCCCTTAATGCATAACATTAAACATATCTGCAAGGAGATGTGTTTTGCATTATAGGAGATACTGTGACAGGAGTTGTTGGTAGCTTGCTCCACCTTTGCAATGAGTTGGCCTGGTGTTGTACCACCTTACCCCAGTGCCAGATACTTTCAGGCACAAACTTTGTTTGCTCACACTTGGATAAAGGAAAACTAAATTTATTATACTCTAACCAAGTGAAAAATAAAATTTCAACATCTTCTGCAATAGTAACCACTCAGCTTATCTTGCCTCCATAATGCCTTCTTTCTCTGTATTGCATTTTTAATCTCTTTGTTCATCCATTTCACACTTACCTTATTTAACCTACTGACCTTTGATAGACATTGTTTCTACTAGATAATTTGTAAATAGCAACCAAGCTGTGTTAATCTCCTTTCCATCCAATTCCTTATTCCATGCTACACTCACAAGCTGTCTCCTAGGTATTTTTTTTTTTTGGAGGGGCTTCATTAGCTAACTGCTGCACCTGCTGCACTTTTGCTACTGTTACCTAGAAGTCCTCACATGGCTGGAACCACCCAAATAATCACTTCATAGTCACTCTCACTAGCTGGAAGAAGATTTGACACCTCATTTATAATGACATTCTCTGATGAGATGATCATATCCAAATCCTCAATCTTTGTGAAACCAAAAATATAATTTCATGACATCCTCATACTAGTAGTAGAGTTATGAAGGTAGCTTATATTCTTATATCCTTGTATGTTCTTTCTTGTGGTTATATCAGTTGCTTTAATATCGCTTTTGTTCTAGGTGTTTATTAGAACTTTCTAGACCCCCCCCCACTTGTACATGTCTGTAAGGATATGCACCTTGTATTATGGGATACTAAGGCAATTGGTATGAAGTCATTAGTTGCTATATACAAGTAGTCCAGTCTTGAAGATACTTCATGTGCAAACTTTGTTTGCTTACACTTGGATAAAGGATGAAACCAAGAATATAATTTCTTGGCATCTTTAATTTCTAGTATAACCCAGTGAAAAAACTTTCAACATGTCTCACTTATTCCAACAATTTTGGAATGAACCATCTCAATCAATGCAATCATTACAAAAAATAAATATATTCAGGTATAACAGTGATGAAATTGCGTTGAAGAAGATAGATTATGAATGATATGTTAGTTAGCAGAAATGTATGAAGAGAAAGGAGTGCAGTTTGTTAATGTGTGGAATGAATTTGTAGGACGAAGTGAACTGTATAAGAGTGATCGACCGAATTTGAATATTTTGATGAGAGTCATTTGGAGAGACTGCTACAGGAAGAGAGAGTAATGAGTGTGGAGAATGAATCCGAGCCAGTAAAAAGCAATGTGGAAGAAAGGGAGAGATTGAAGTGGTGCTTATGAATGGAGAAGTGGGTAGCAGGAGTATAGAGAATGAGAGAACAAGTAAGACAAACAGGGCATCTTTAATTTCTCTTCATTTCCCTTCTTTCTGATACCTCTAGCATTCATATATAAACATAACTCATTCCTGAATCTATAACAAGTTTCACTTATACCACTTTTTGGATGTGGCTTCTCCATACTTTCCTTGAGCGATTTCTTTTTTCTCCTTACCCATCCCAGAACTTTCTTCAAATTCAGATGTTCTCCCTACATTTCAGGCCATCGCATTCCTTTCTTGTCTACACATGCACACACACACTTTCACTTCCTTTTTGAGTATTATCCTTGCTCACATTATGTTCTTCTTCCACTGAGTCTCCCCCATTTCCCTGTTTGTCTTACTTGTTCTCTCATTCTCTATACTCCTGCTACCCACTTCTCCATTCATAAGCACCACTTCAATCTCTCCCTTTCTTCCACATTGCTTTTTACTGGCTCGGATTCATTCTCCACACTCATTACTCTCTCTTCCTGTAGCAGTCTCTCCAAATGACTCTCATCAAAATATTCAAATTCGGTCGATCACTCTTATACAGTTCACTTCGTCCTACAAATTCATTCCACACATTAACAAACTGCACTCCTTTCTCTTCATACATTTCTGCTAACTAACATATCATTCATAATCTATCTTCTTCAACGCAATTTCATCACTGTTATACCTGAATATATTTATTTTTTGTAATATATCAAACAATATATTTTTTTTTTACTTTATCAAATGCTTTATCATAATTTATAAACAGAAAGTGAATTTCTAAATTAAATTCTAATCTTTTTCTATAAGTAATTTTAAACAAAAAGCTGCTCCTATTGTAGAGTCTCCTTTTCTAAATCCTGGTTGGCGAAGTGGTTAGCATATTCGCTCTCCAGCCAAAAGGCTACGGGTTTGAATCCCACTATAAAAACTCGATGTAGCTTAAAATTATCAAAGTGCTTTACATCAATTTTTTACATAGGTCAAGTCCCATGAGAACTGTAAATAACCTTGTTTGTTTCTATGTGTATTTTGCAAAATATTAATGTAGTTAACCCTGTGGGAAGTGAATGTAATTACTGTTTTAACGTCAAAAACAAAGACAATGCTTTCCCAGGGGAACTTTGTATATGTATATGGTTATGTGTAAGAGCGCAGGAAAAGTTGTTTACTAGTTTTGTATATAAGAGTTGCTTACTGTGCTAACCCCTTTAAAGATAGTATCTAAGAGTGCCGCTAGGTTTAGAGAAGTTTCCGCAGCCCTAAAGGAGAAGCAAAGTATCAAAGAGGTCTGCTAGTTTTAGAGACAAGTTTCCGCACCCGGCAAAATACGATCAAAAGATTGCACGGAGGAGAACAAAGAGCGAGTTAAACTTAAAAGAAGATAAAAGAGTCATGCTGAATTCTTTGGGGTTTACTACCCCTAGTGCAAGGTCAAAAGATCGCAAAATAAAAGGAGACTGAGCAGAGCATAAGGGGCTTCCCGGTTCCAGTCGCCACCAGAAAGAGGGGCTTTCAGGCCAGAGAGAGAGGGCTTCCAGACATTGCCAAAGAAGAAAAGGCTTCCAAACACCAGAGAGAGAGGGATCCCGGTTGAGAGTTGGCGGCAGTTTTGGTTTCTTGGATGCAGCAGTTCGAGCTATTGTAGACTGCAGTCGTCCAGGCATTTTCAGCGAGCCAAAGCAGAGGAGAAAAGACAATGTAAATTACCCGAAGCAGCTTCGCTCGGAAGTTTTATTTTCGCCATGGGAGAACAACCTTTTGCCAGAGCTGAATGAATACTGCAGTCCACAGCCCCCTATTTTCCCGATGAGATATTACTGAGGCCAGACATTCCAGAGGAAGCTCAAGATCTGAGATGAAAGAATTTCCTAAGAACTTTTTGTGCAAGACTTTTGACTGAATGTTCAATACAGAGCCTTTGTAAGTTCCATACTTTTGTACAATAGTCTGGCTGCTGCAAAAGGTGCCGATGGAATGGAAGGAAGGTAAGATAGTGCCATTGCATAAGGGTGGTAGCAGACTGGAAGTGTCTAATTATAGACTAGTTTGTGTGTGTCATCAATAGTTAGCAAGATCTTGGAGAAAGTAATGAAGGACCGTATACAGCATTGGGCAGTTGAGGGTAATGATATCCGTAAGAGTCAACATGGATTTGTGAAGGGACGTTCTTGTTTTAGCAATATGCTAGCCTTTTATGGTAAAGTTACAAGAGCATTAGATGATGGGAAAGGCATATACTGCCATTTTCTTAGACTTAGTGAAGGCATTTGACAGGGTGCCACATGATATGCTGATATTTAAGTTGCAGCACATGGGTCTGGATGTCAGATTGGTCAACTGGATTCAGGATTGGCTGTCCGATAGGCATCAGAGAGTTGTGTATGGTGGGGCAGTTTCAAGGAAGCAGAGGGTTACAAGTGGGGTCCCACAGGGCTCAGTACTGGGACCTATATTGTTTAACCTTTATATCAATGACATTGTCAGTGGATTGCAAGGGGATATTCAGTTGTTTGCAGATGATGCGAAGCTGGGAAGGATTATTAGTAATAGTGCAGATGCGGCAGACCTGCAAGAGGATTTGAATAAGCTAGATAGATGGACAAATGAATGGGGGAGTGTCAGTTTAATGCAGCAAAATGTAAGGTCTTGAGGTTTGGGAAACATCGATGGGATGCTGCATACTCTGTGGGAGGAGTTATACTGGAGGAAGTAGGGGAGACAAGAGATCTGGGGTTGATGATTGATAGAAACCTGAAATTTAGGGATCATATTGCAAACGTGGTGAAGGTAACACAGAGGATTGCTGCAATAATGATAAGGCCACTGACCTGCAGAGATAAGAGGGTGATCATTCCGTTGTATAAGTCTCTGATCAGACCACACTTGGACTATTGTTCTCAGATTTGGTCCCCAGGATTTGAAGGGGATAAATTAACTGTGGAAAGGGTACAAAGGCAGATAACAAAGATGGTTTCAGAACTGTACAATGATAGTTATGAGGATCGGCTGAGGGAATGTGGACTGCAGAGTTTGGTGGATAGAAGAAGGAGAGGTGATATCATTGAGACTTTTAAACTGTTGAGAGATGGTTACAGGGTTGACACTGGGGAGGGGGGGGGTTCTTTCGCTTGGTTGAACAGCGGGAAGGAGTGATGACAAGAAGCTATCCCTGGAAGTTACGAAAGGAAACTGTGAGCAAGAGGGTGAGGAGTGGTTTCTTTGCATGGAGGGTGGTTGAACCATGGAATGCATTGCGTGATGGAGTGGTGAGAGCGAGAACGGTCAATGAGTTCAAGGAGTGGTATGATAGACTTTGTGTTTCTTAGGAACAACCTCCCATGATGAGTCTTTTGACTCCATGGAGGCCTAAATAATAATAATAATAATAATAATAATAATAATAGTATGTTATAGAAAGACTTTTAAGAATTTGGTTAATATCAGTAAGAAATGTCACTAAGAGAATCGATTGGCATATTGGAAGTTGATATAAAAATTGTAAAGATAACTTAACAGAGAGTTAGCTAACCTCTTTGCAAGTAAACTAGAAGTTTAATAAGTTAAATTTGTAAGCGGTGAGTAAATAAGATTGTGAGTTAAAGAAGTCAATTAGGGTTAAAGTAAAAAGGTTCTAATTTATGCTAAAGATTTTATAAATGGATAGAGAAAGCAATCTCCCTATTGTTTGTTTAATTCATGTATAATTTGTAAATAAATGTATTTTAATTATTTGTTAAAAGAGTGCTGCTTGATCTTTTATTTTAAAACTGCACTGTTCTTAAATAAATCGTACTTGTGAACAGGAAATAATTTAAGGCAATAAAAACGCAGTTCAATTACTTACAAACCATGACTGTTAAAGTAAACACATTGATAAAAGAAATTTTGCTCGTGACAGAGAGGGAAATCTATTTTATTTAGTCTTATGCTGATACAGAAATTCTGATGGCGCAGTCTCAATAAAGAAATTTTCAGTGTCCTTAAGCATAAGGCTAGTAAATACGGAAGGTGGAAAAACATAATATGCAGTAGAGTAAGTGAGAAAGGATATGAGAGAAAAAGTGCATTAGAGTAAAATTATAAAGAATTAGGAATAGTATAAAGATAGAAGAGAGTGAAGAGATATTACATATATAGGCATAAAAAAAAATATACGTTTACAACCAGCAGACAGCAGAAGTAGATATTTCACCACCGTGGGCATGGATGTTTATGATTGTTTGTGAAAAATACTAGTCGTGATGGTGGATAGTAGATGGCATTGGTGTAGGTGATGCAGTTCACTGTAGTTGGTGGATTGAGTGGCGGAGACGGAGAGTTGTAGAGTAGATGCCCTCCCTTGATGAGTTTGGGATTCCCTGGTGGTGTCAAGTAATAATAATATGTTCTCACTATACATTTTCAATTTCTTGTTAAGTATTCTACTATATATTTTGTAGTATGCATTCAATAAACTAATATGTCCGTCGTGAAGAGGAATCTTTATGTGTTTCTTTTTTCAATTGAAGGTGAGTAAGCCAATCTCACAGAGGTAGCAGGGATTTTTCTCCCAGAAACCCGGGTTTTTCTTCCCACATACAGACATGTTGGCCTTGAGAACACATGCAATTTACAGACAAAAAGTACTGGTGGTGGTGGTGGTGGTGGTAGGCAGTAGATAGCATTGGTGTAAGTGATGATGGTAGTGGCAGTTTGCTATAGTTGGTCAATTAAGTGGTGGAGAAGGAGAGTTGTAGAGTAGGTGTCCTCTCTTGATGAGTCTTGGGACTCCTTAGAGGTGTCACATAATAATAATAATATCAAATTAGCAGGTTTTATTTGATCCTTTTTTTAAATAAAGGTATAGAATGGATAGAATGGAATATAATTATATTCCATTCTATTGGTATTTGTCCATGTATATATTATTATTAATAATAATAACCAGACCTCCATGGATTCAAAAGATTCATCGCAGGAGGCAAACATTGGTACACACAATGTTTGCCTCCATCAAGCTCTGTTTAAAACTCATTCAAATTATTTGCATTCGCCACAGTGTTAGGCAACACATTCCATATTTCACAATTTTAATAATCTCTGATGAAATTTTTTTCGGAGAAATTTATACAATTCAGAGTCTATCCTCTGAACTGTATAAATGAGTTTATAGAGAGTTTATCGATGTTATTCTTGTAGAAAGGCTTATATGCTAGTTAAACATGATTATTAAATACTTAACGAATTGACAGCTTATACTAGAATATAAATTGAATCAAACTTTAATACAGGTAACTCTCGTATAATGCGGATGTTAGGTTCCATAGAAATGGCGCGTTATGTAAATCGCATTATGCAAGACTCAGATCACATAGAAAAAGTAGGGTTAGGTTCTGAAATTTTTTTTTTTTAAAGATTATATAATCAATGACATATCCAACAAAAATATTTTTTATGTAATTCAGGTAATTCATGTAAGTTAAGAAAACATCTATGAAACAAAATACATAGTGTACACTTAGAAAAATATAAATTGTGCCTAAACTACATTGCTTATAATGCATAAAATGCTTTAGGCAAAATAAAATGAAGTGTATATTTTAATCTTATCACTGTCTTCAAAACTAACATTTCATAGATGTTCTTTATTTACGAGTGGCCGGACGTCGTCATCACTTAAAATCTCTTGAACATCATTTGCATAATTCTCATTGCATACTTCCGTTGGTTTAGTTATCAAGAAGTCAGTAATAAGACCTTGCTTACCAATATGCTGCAATTTTTTATTAAGTTCATAATACGGAGCAAACAAATATCCAATTGTCTCGTGAATTTTATGGAGCATTCCATTGAGAGATCATTTTCCATAAAATAACTTTCTTGCCAAGTTCAATTCTTCTGCTAATTTCTTTAAACTGAATTCTTTAATGGGTTTAATGCAATCAGAATCTTTGGCAGAACTTTCCTCATTTTGACGTCATCTATTAATTGTGCCAGTTCCTCCTCATTTAAATCTATTTCCCCATCAATTAATTCACTAATTTAGTTTTCAACCATATCGCAAAAACCTCTAAGTGGCCATTACTATAAAAATAAATTTTTCACATAAAAAAGCATTACATATTGTATGTAACTCACCAAAAAATAAAGTACTCAACTTGAGATTAACACACTTATGATTTTTAATGCACTTTCCTGGCAGAAAACAAAGACAATTTTAAACAATAAGCACTTTATACAGTAAACAATTGACGTACATGTATGCCAATGGGTATTTCTCTTAATATAAATTCGCTACTTATACATGCGGATACAGGCAGACACAAATTTAACGAAGTAAAATTTGATTTTTAAGTCACACGTTGAAAAATATATGAAAAGATAAATGGTTAGTCCAGTTTGTAGACCGTCTTATATCGAAACTGCGTTGTATAAGTACCGTGTTATACAAGGATTGCCTTATATACTTTCCAATATTTCGGCAATGTCACGTTGCCATCTTCATGGGAACTTAAGATAAAGACACATGCATGCAAGTACTACACAACAGCAGATGAGAAATGAAGCGAGGAAGCTACCGTTTTCCTAAAGTCCTGATGGTGCCCCCCTAACTGGCTATATTAGGTATTCTTGGCTATTGGGCTGAAGGTCTCCTGATGTAAGCCTCCCAAATTTGGGGCAGTCTCATGCAACCAAATTTGTTGAGATTTGGCATGTTTCTTAGGGCTGAGGCCGATTCCATGAATAGTCTTTCATATTTAAACTTGCTATGGTGTATTACTGTGACTTTCTTCCACCTTATTCTGTGGTGATATCCATAGCATGGTCTGCAAGCCCAGCTTGGCTGTACTGGTGAAATCAGATGTAGTCCTTGTGTTCTGAGATTCTGATATTTGCTGTCCTGCCTGTTTGGCACCAAAATAGGACAATTTACAGCTGCAGGGACCTGGTATACACCAGGTAGGTCTAGGGGAAGTGGTTGGTCTTTAGTGGAGCAGATAAGAGATGCCAATTTTCTATATGGTCTGTAACAAGAAGTCAAGTCATGTTTTTTTAGGATTTTGTTGATTTTTTCCGAGGTGCCTCGGATGAAGGGAATGGTGATGGATTTAGAGTAATCTTTTTTGTGAAAGGGGGGAGGGGGTTGTGGATTACTGGTTTTAGTGTTTTTTCGATTTTTTTTGTGGAGGTAGCCATTGGCTGAGAAAATGTTAAGGATGTGATTTAGTTCAGTGGTTAGGGCTTTGTCATTTGAACAGATTAGTTTAGCCCTGTTGAATAGTGTCTTAATAACTCCATATTGTTGTGAAGGGGGGGGGGATTGTGTGACTAGTGTGTCTAGGAAGGGGAGGCTATTGTTTTCCTTTTTTTCCAGGGTGAACTTGATTCTGGGGTGTTGGTTGTTTAAGTGTGTTAAGAAGGTGCGGAGTGTATCCGAGCCATGTGGCCAAATAGCAAGCACATCATCGACGTAGCGAAGCCATATGGTAGGTTTTTATGGGGCAGAGTTTAAGGCTTTCTCTTCAAAAGTCTCCATAAAGAAGTTGGCCAATGGTGGGGAAAGTGGTGAACCCATGGCTGTTCCCTCCATCTGTTTGTAGAATTTTTCCTACCAAACGAAATAGCCTGAGTTCATTGTGAACTGAAATGGGGCTAAGATATCAGGAGGAAATTTAGTTTGGATTAGCTCTAAGGTTTCTTTGAGGGAGACATTTGTGAATAAGGAGGAGCTCCTTATTCACAATTATTATTATTATTATTATTATTTGACCTCCATGGATTCAAAGGACTCATTGTGGGAAGTCTGTGCTCTCTCTCTCATGCCAAAAGATCATTGAATCCATGCCTTGAACCCATTCAGTTTCTGCATTTATCACACTTTTAGGTGATGCATTCCACTCACCAATCACACTCTCCATGCAAGGAACCTGCTTCTCACTCTCCTGCTCACATCCTACTTATACAACTTCCACAGATGACCTCTAGTTCTACGATTGCCGCCTCTACCCTATGAAATAACTTCTCCACATTGATCTGGTAATAACTCACCAAAGTATATGTCTCAGTCATATCCCCTCTTCTTTTATTTACAGACTCTGTAAATTGCATTCCCTCAATTTCACCTATCTGATATTCCACAGATCTGACACTAGCTTAGTAAACCTTCTTTGTACATTCTCCAACACATCCTCATTCCCCCTAAAATCCAAGCAACCAGATCTGTGCAGGGTAGTCCATATGTGGCCTGATCAAAGCCTTATACAGGGGAACCATAACCTCTTTGCCTGTGCATGTCAATGTCCTCCTCATTATTGCCCTAATCCATTGGGATGTTCTTACAGTTTTAGCAATGTGACTCCTAAACTTCAAGTCTTTGTCCACCATCCATCACTCCCATATCTCTCATCTCCTCCACCTCCTTCAAAATTTCTCTATTAACCTCCCAACCGGCCATGATGTCTATAGACGTCAAGCTAAATCTGGATACGATTCTGTACCTCCCTGTTGAATAACATGGATAAGAAGTGCAATTTGGTCTCACTCTTTCATCCACCTCGGCCGGTAGGGAGGTTAATTGTATACTCTGCATCCTTTGAATGTGTTTTTATGTTAATATTCTAATCATCAAAGGATGCAGAGTATAATCCAAAGTGCATAACTGTACATTTTTCCTGCATTTGTCTAAATTTTTTTGTTATTGTAATAAATAAAAAAGATGAATATAAATACATTCAAATTTAAAAATTAGATTGATGCAATTATATAAATAAATTTAGACAAATGCAGGAAAAATGTACAGTTATGCACTTTGGATTGAAAAGATTTCGATGGGTTTCACTTCTGGAAATTGATGAGTACAGGGATTTTTTTTGGGGGGGGGGGGGTGCTATAGTTGACAAGGAACTGAAGTTTAGAGGCCATATTACAAAAATTGATAAAACGGCACAGCAACTCACTTGGATGCTTACAAACATTCTGACTGGGTAGAGACAAATAAACCATTAATCTGTTTATAAGACTTTGATACATCTGCATTTGATTTCCCTGCTCAGATTTGGTCATCTAGTTTTCTTGGGAATGTAGATGGATCGATAGCAGTCAGAGGAGGGTAATGAATATGGTTTTAGAGGTCTGGAAATGCTTTATAAAATTGGTTGATAGACAGAAGAGTATCAATCAATTTTATGAAGCATTCCCAATTAAGTCATTTGTGCCTACAACTATCACTAATTTTGATGCCTGCTCTTTCCTTTTGTGCAACACATCAGTTATTTGTTTTTTTTGTCCCACCAGGAAAGCATGTTTTGTGTAGCTTATTAGACATCACACCTCTAATGATCGAGTCCCCATACAATGATATATGACTATCCTTTGACTCCTTCTTCATAATACTAACTTCCTCCTTCTCATTCTCATCAGCCATTTTCCTCTTTAGATGTTTAATATCCAATTCCAGATGTTTCATTTTCACTAGCTCTTGCCTAAACTCTTCTACCATGGTCCCAACTCTTGCTCCCATTTCTAGTCGTTCTAATTTATCAAGACACATTTGACATACGTTAATGCTTTTATTCTTTTTGCTTATCAAAACAGTCCACAAATCCTTCACATTTTTCAGCACATACATATAGCAATTTTCGCAACACATCTGCTGTGAAAAATCCAAGGCAGAACTCAATCTATGTCATACTGACTTTCCATGTGGCTGACATGCATTTCTTTATTATTATTATTATTAAACAAGACCTCATGGAGTCAAAGACTCATCTAGGAGGTCCTTTTATCTCACACACATCTCATCATACCGTGTCTTAAACACATTCAAACTCCTTGCAGACACCACACTCTCAGGCAAGGCATTCCAATCACTCACAACTCTGCATGAAAAAAAACCTGCCTCTCACTCCCCTACTCACACCCTCTTTATACAGTTTCCAGGGACGACCTCTGGTTCTCCCCTGATCTCCCACTATTCTCTGTAGAATTTTCTACCAAATTTGTGAAAGATTAATGACACCATTTTCAGAAGCATTAAGAACAAACAAGTAGCAAAACACAATATAACAACAAAAATTCCAACAACTATCCACACTGAAAAAAATATCCACACTGAGAAAAAAAATGCAGCATGAATTGCAATAAAAAGCTATACAATAATTAGAAAACACTTTTTTTAGTACAGCTCAAATGTACAGATATGTTCACTCACAGCACTAGTGTCTAACTACCAACCTATCAGTATCTCTGGTGTGACAGTGAAGATTTTAAAGAAGTTGGTAAGAACTCACATACAGAAATGGGCAGACAAACAAGCTATAATCTGCAAGAAGCAGCATGAGTTTACTAAAGGAAGGTCATGTTTTAGTAATTTGCTTATATTTTATAACAATGTTATGTCTGAGTTGGATAAAGGGAATGGATATTGTAAAAATAATCATATTAAAAATTCTGAATATTTTTACGTATTAATTTTGCTTGTTAGTTTTTGTTTTCATACACGCAGTGTCTGCACTTGTGATGTGCTCGTTATGAAAATATTATATTAGAAATAACATGTAAAGAAGTAAAAATATTGAAGTACTTACTAATTGATTATTTGTATTATTTATAAGAAAGTTTGTTGTATTTTAAATGTTGAATTTTGTGTTTATGAAAGACTTTCTTCAGCGCTGGTGGATACAGCGAGTCAGCCATATTTTTACAATGCGTAGTTTCTGACGTTGTTGAAGTGCGCATGCTCCCGGAGTGAACTTGATGTTTGATTGACAGCTGACAAGAAAGCGTTGCGTATCCAAGTTACAGTGGTAAACAAGAGAGCGTTCGGAAAGTTTTTTTAGAACACTGGCCGAGGAATATTCAAGTTGGGAGGAACTTGATTTTTTGTGTGCGGCAGTTAAAGGAAATTTTATATTGTATTCCGAAAAGGGAATAGTGGAAATAATATGTTTCAAGAAGGAATAAGTAAAGAAGAAGGAAATCTTGAAACTAAGTTTTTATAAACTGGCCGAAGATATATTCAAGTAGGAAGGAACTTGAGTTTTTTGTGTGCGGCAGTCAAAAGGAAATTTCATGTTGTATTCCGAAAAAGGAATAGTGGAAATAATATGTTTCAAGAAGGAATAAGTATAGAAGAAAAAGGAAATCTTGAAACTAAGTTTTTATAAACTGGCCGAGGAATATTCAAGTTGGGAGGAACTTGATTTTTTGTGTGCGGCAGTTAAAAGGAAATTTCATATTGTATTCCGAAAAAGGAATAGTGGAAATAATATGTTTCAAGAAGGAATAAGTACAGAAGAAAAAGGAAATCTTGAAACTAAGTTTTTATAAACTGGCCGAGGAATATTCATGTTGGAAGGAACTTGATTTTTTGTGTGCGGCAGTCAAAAGGAAATTTTATATTGTATTCCGAAAAAGGAATAGTGGAAATAATATGTTTCAAGAAGGAATAAGTAAAGAAAAGGGAAATCTTGAAACTAAGTTTTTATAAACTGGCCAAGATATATTCAAGTAGGAAGGAACTTGATTTTGTTTTGTGTGAGGCAGTAAAAAGGAATTTTAAAGGGATCCTAAAAAATGAAGTACAGAACCTTGTAACTTCTGGAAAGAGCCTTAACAGGAAGAGAAAAAGACTATGAACATTTTTTTTGATTGTGAAAGAAAAGTGTTTTGTCTTAAGAGTAAGTTTATAATTTTTAAATAAGGCCTTGGATCCATATAATCTGTAATTGTAGTTATGTATTTTTACTAGAAGTGTATATATGTTGTTTTAAGTTTTATTAAATGTGTTTATTTTGTACTTGGTATTGAGTCAATGATTAGTTGGATTCTGAAAGAGTGAGTTAAAGTCATTGCACCAATTGGAGTGAACTCTTTGTGCAAATATAATAACATATAGGGACACTCGGAGTCAAAAATAAAAATAATTGTTAGTAAATGAAATATTATTTATAATACACATTATAAATAACAATGGTGCAGTTTATATAATAAATCAATAAATATTAACAATGGCGCAGTCGACGACAGGATAATTGGTTATGACTAAACTATTTTAGAATCCAAAAGGCAAATCTTGACTCAAAAAAAAAAAAAATGGCTACAGAAAATAGTAATATTAGTAGTAAAGTTCCTTCAGTTAATGATGAAGAATTTTTTAGGTTAATAAATCCAACCTTAGTAATACCGTCTTTCTCAGGTGATAGTAGTGAAAGCATAGAAACATTTTTTAGGTATGCAGAAAAAATTAAAGATTTAGGAAATTGGTCAGATTTTCACTTGTTAATTATACTTCGTAATAAATTGTTGGGAAAAGCCAAAACATTCTTAAATACATCTCCTTTACTAAGAGATACTGACAATTATGCAACCTTTAAAAGTTTGCTAATATCAGAATTTTCAAATGTAAAAGAATTAGGGCCTAACATTTGGAAGATTCAACAGTGTATCCAAGGTAATAAGGAATCTGTTTCTGAATATTATCATAGATTGTGGACCATTGCTCATGGATTTAATATTTCATCTGAAGAGAAATCCTCTTTAGAATGGTTGCTCTTCAATCAATTTAGGCTTGGCCTCAAGGATAATTTAAAAGAAACAGCGTATAAGAAAAAAGTTAGAAATCTTGAACAATGTTTTGAGCTTGTTAAAGAAAAGGAAGAAAGATTAAGAGATATTTTTCATTCCTCAAGCAATAAGCAAGTAAATTCTTTTCAGCATAATCAAACTCATTCTTCTAGCATTGTGGGTACTGATAAAATGAGAGAAGAAAAGCTTCAAAAGGGTAAAGCTGCAAATAAAAAGAAAAAGTCTAAGGAAACTTCTGTGAATTTTATTAAAGATATTCCAGAATCTGATTCCAGGGTAAAATTACATGATTTGGAAAAATATGAGGAACTGAAAACATTTCTGAGTGAAGAAATAGAAAGACAACAGAGACCCATAGTACAAGGACAGGAACTTCTGTTTAAGATGATGTCGGATTTATCAATATCCAAAAATCTTACAGATAATCAATCTTTTTCTTGTAAATCTGATAGCATTAACAGGAATAAAGCATCTCATAGGAGATACATTCCAAAATGTTTTAGATGCAATAAACAGGGTCATTTTGCTAAAGATTGTTATGTTAGAGATAGATCTTGTTTTCAAAATAAGAAATCAGAGAATAAAAGTAAATCTGGAATTAGTTATTATTCCAATATTATACTGGCAAGGACAGAAATGTCAAACTATTCACTAAACATGGGTAAAGCCAAAGACAGCTATAACCATAAAAGAAAGTTTGATGTAGCATTAGCTCCTTATGCTAATGAAAGTAATCCTTTAACAGTATTACAAGGATTTATTGAAGATGTACCTTGTGATATCTTACTTGATACAGGTGCACACATTTCACTCATTTCTTATAGCTTATTTAACAAAATTAAATCTCTAATTCCAAATGATATTTCAGTTTTAAGCAATCCAATTAAGTTAAAAGGAATATTTGAATCTGAAATTTCAGCTTATAGGCAAATCAATGTCTTTATTTCAATTCCTTGCTTTCCATTGAAAGTTTCTCATTCATTAATTGTTCTTCCAGAATCTTCAAATCCAAATGTACAAATAATATTTGGAATTGATTTTCTGAAACGTCATGGGTTTGTGTGTAATTTTATTGATAATACAGTATCATTATGTGGAATAGAATGCTGTTTGGATAGGAATTCAGGTGACAGTGGAAAATTAGAGCAGTCTCCTGAAGTTTTTCTAGATACTAGTGATAGTGATCAAGTATTTAATATTGAAACTCTAAAGAATAAGGATCCTAGTATACAAATTTGGAAAAAGGATAAGATTATCCAAGCTCAAAAGGATGATCCCATACTAAAAACTATTTATGAGGCAGTATTGAAAGAGGAAACTCAACTAGATACATTTTTCAATCTGGATAACTTGTATTTAGATAAAGATGGGTTACTCTTGTCTAGAAAAATGGAAGATGGAAAATTGAAGGTGAAAATATTGGCACCAACTGAAATGATTCCTTGGATTATGTATACTTTCCATGATTCTGACTTAGCAGGACACCAAGGGTTTTCTAGAACTTTGGAAAGAATAAAGGATCGTTACATCTGGAAAGGTATGAAGAGTGATATACTCACGTATGTCAAGTCATGCCATAAGTGCCAAATAAGATCCCCTTTTAGAGGAAAAGCTCCTTTACAACCATTTCCAATTCCAACTAGACCATTTCAAGCTGTTGCTATTGATGTAGTAGGTCCTCTACCAATTACTAAAAAAGGAAATAAGTATATTCTAGTAGTCATAGACATGCTAACTAGATTTCCTGAAGCAGTATCAATGAAAGACCAATCTGCAAAAACTATTGCAAGAAAGTTTTTGAATATGATAGTTTGTAGATATGGAACTCCTCAGACCTTACTTTCAGATCAAGGAGCAAATTTCACATCTGAACTATTATTACAGTTATGTAAATTGCTTAATGTTAAGAAGATTTTTACAACACCTTATCATCCGCAATGTAATGGTATGTGTGAAAGACTAAATAGAAACATAAAGCAAATACTTTCAAAGTTGGCAAACACCAAAATGAATGATTGGGATACACATATCTCTCAAACATTATTTGCATGTAGGTCTGCTTTTCATTCTGCTATCAAGGAAAAACCATCTTTTGCATTATATGGTTTTGATCCAGTTTTTCCTAATGAACTTGTTTCAGTTATTCCAAATACAGGATACAGTGATATAAATGAATATTTAGAATTAGTAATAGATAAGTTTTCCACTACTCATAGACTAGTAGGTGAGATAAGTAAATTAAGTGCTCAGAAAACTAGACAATATATAAATCGCTTTAGAAAATATAAATCTTTTGTACCAGGTGATTTAGTATTGTTAGATGATAAATCTAGTATTAAAAGAGTTGGGAAATTAGGAAAGAAAGCCTTAGGTCCATTTAGAATTTTAGACAATTTTTCTCCTGTGAATTTCAGAATTCAAGATGTCAATAATCCTAGTAAAATTTTAAATGTACATTCTGATAGATTAAAAAGGTACTTTTTGGGAAATAAAAATTTAGTTACTTTAGGTGATAATATGAATAAAATATTGAAGGATGAATGTAGTTTTCCTAATACTAATTGTGAATCTTATTCAAAGTTAAATGATAGGAAAGGGAATAGATCTAATATTCATAATTCAAATATGCAGCGAAAGAAAAAATTAAACTTTGGTAAAGTGAACCAAAATACAAGAAATTTTAGAATTCCCAAGACACACATTTCAGATGATGTACAATGTAGGAAAAATGATAATCAAATTGATTCTAATATTGATGAAAGTATAGCGGAATTTCATAGGTTGATAAACATAGGATTAAATAAGAAAAGGGAAGTTAAAGATACCTCAAATTTAGTTAGTAAGGATAAGAAATCCCAGAAACTTTTAGAATCACAAAAACCTGTAGAAACTGATTCTGATAGTGATGATTCTATAGATTTAGGACATCATTCAAGTAGTTTAAATGAAGTGTTTGAAAGGTATAAAAATGAAATATTTAAGTATACTAATTTGGAAGAAGAAAGTTCAGAATTATCTCTAGTGTCAGATGATTCTGAAACTAGTGATTCAGAAGATATACATAATGATTAGATAATTAGATTAGAACTTAAAATATAACGATCTTGAAATAAATATTAAAATTTTGTTTAGATGTAGGTTAAATATAAAAAAAAATTTTTTTTAAAAAAAATTTTTTTTCACAGAAAAATGAAACTGATGTAAAAATAATCATATTAAAAATTCTGAATATTTTTACGTATTAATTTTGCTTGTTAGTTTTTGTTTTCATACACGCAGTGTCTGCACTTGTGATGTGCTCGTTATGAAAATATTATATTAGAAATAACATGTAAAGAAGTAAAAATATTGAAGTACTTACTAATTGATTATTTGTATTATTTATAAGAAAGTTTGTTGTATTTTAAATGTTGAATTTTGTGTTTATGAAAGACTTTCTTCAGCGCTGGTGGATACAGCGAGTCAGCCATATTTTTACAATGCGTAGTTTCTGACGTTGTTGAAGTGCGCATGCTCCCGGAGTGAACTTGATGTTTGATTGACAGCTGACAAGAAAGCGTTGCGTATCCAAGTTACAGTGGTAAACAAGAGAGCGTTCGGAAAGTTTTTTTAGAACACTGGCCGAGGAATATTCAAGTTGGGAGGAACTTGATTTTTTGTGTGCGGCAGTTAAAGGAAATTTTATATTGTATTCCGAAAAGGGAATAGTGGAAATAATATGTTTCAAGAAGGAATAAGTAAAGAAGAAGGAAATCTTGAAACTAAGTTTTTATAAACTGGCCGAAGATATATTCAAGTAGGAAGGAACTTGAGTTTTTTGTGTGCGGCAGTCAAAAGGAAATTTCATGTTGTATTCCGAAAAAGGAATAGTGGAAATAATATGTTTCAAGAAGGAATAAGTATAGAAGAAAAAGGAAATCTTGAAACTAAGTTTTTATAAACTGGCCGAGGAATATTCAAGTTGGGAGGAACTTGATTTTTTGTGTGCGGCAGTTAAAAGGAAATTTCATATTGTATTCCGAAAAAGGAATAGTGGAAATAATATGTTTCAAGAAGGAATAAGTACAGAAGAAAAAGGAAATCTTGAAACTAAGTTTTTATAAACTGGCCGAGGAATATTCAAGTTGGAAGGAACTTGATTTTTTGTGTGCGGCAGTCAAAAGGAAATTTTATATTGTATTCCGAAAAAGGAATAGTGGAAATAATATGTTTCAAGAAGGAATAAGTAAAGAAAAGGGAAATCTTGAAACTAAGTTTTTATAAACTGGCCAAGATATATTCAAGTAGGAAGGAACTTGATTTTGTTTTGTGTGAGGCAGTAAAAAGGAATTTTAAAGGGATCCTAAAAAATGAAGTACAGAACCTTGTAACTTCTGGAAAGAGCCTTAACAGGAAGAGAAAAAGACTATGAACATTTTTTTTGATTGTGAAAGAAAAGTGTTTTGTCTTAAGAGTAAGTTTATAATTTTTAAATAAGGCCTTGGATCCATATAATCTGTAATTGTAGTTATGTATTTTTACTAGAAGTGTATATATGTTGTTTTAAGTTTTATTAAATGTGTTTATTTTGTACTTGGTATTGAGTCAATGATTAGTTGGATTCTGAAAGAGTGAGTTAAAGT
The DNA here is from genome assembly GCF_054136105.1 of Typopeltis vanoorti. Lineage (NCBI taxonomy): Eukaryota > Metazoa > Arthropoda > Arachnida > Uropygi > Thelyphonidae > Typopeltis > Typopeltis vanoorti. Next base: position 60,316,940 of record NC_143567.1, on the reverse strand, counting down.
CATTGCACCAATTGGAGTGAACTCTTTGTGCAAATATAATAACATATAGGGACACTCGGAGTCAAAAATAAAAATAATTGTTAGTAAATGAAATATTATTTATAATACACATTATAAATAACAATGGTGCAGTTTATATAATAAATATTAAATATTACTAAAGGAAGGTCATGTTTTAGTAATTTGCTTATATTTTATAACAATGTTATGTCTGAGTTGGATAAAGGGAATGGATATACTATGATGTTGGATTTTACTAAAGCATTTGATAGAATGCTACACAGAAGGCTGTTGTATAAACTGGAGAATATGGGATTGGAATATAAACTCTTGACTTTAATAAGTGGATGACATACAGATATCAAAGAGTGGTATACAGTGGGTGTGAATCTGCAAGATTTAAGGTGACCAGTGGTATACCTCAGAGTTCAGTACTTGAGCCAATTAGGAAGGGCCTAACAGGAGATGTGCAATTGTTTGATGAATATGTGAAGATGGGCAGGGCAATCAGGGATGCTACTGATATCCAACACTTACAAAATATAGATTTTTATTGCAAATTGTGCTGCATTATTTTAGTTTGGATACAAGTGTCCTTCAGTAGTGTTGTTGTTGAAATTTTTTGTTGTTTATATTGTGTTTTGCTACTTGTTTGTTTGTACTGGTTTGCTTCTGAAAATGGCATCCATAAAGAAAGGCATGTGAGCGGCATGGAAGGCTTTGGTATGAGGATCTAGCTACCTTAGATTTTTCACATTGGATGCATTGTGAAAATTGCTATATGTAAGCACCGAAAAATGTGAAAGGTTTGTTGGCTGTTTGTGTAAATGAGAAAAAGGAAAGCATTCACGTACATGAAAAGTGTCTTGATAGATTAGAATGATTAGAAATGGGAACAAGATTTGGTGTACCATAGTAGAAGAGCTTAAACAAGAGTTAGTGAAAATGAAAAGCAAAATGAAACATGTGGAAGAGGATAATAAAATTCTAAAGAAGAGATTTGCTGATGAGAATGAGAAGGAGGAAGTTAGTAGTATGAAGAAAGAATCAAACATGATCGAGTCTCCTTATATCATTGTATGGGAACTCGATCATTAGAAGTGTGATGACTAATAAAATGCACAAAACATGCTTTTCTGGTAGAACAATGAAGCAAATAACTGATGTGCTGCAGAAATGGAAAGACTGAACATCAAAATTAGTGGTAGTCATGGGCACAAATGACTTAGTTGGGGAAAAAAAGAATGTTGACAGAGACTTGAAGAAGTTATTGCAGCAAATAAAGAATAATAGTTATTGGAAGAGTCGTAGGCATGTTGTCCAGATACGACAATAGCGAATTGAGAAGGAGAGCAGAGATAATAAATAGTGAGATGTGTGAGGCAAAGGGGGTAAATTTATGGAGTCATTTTGAAGGAAAGTTGAAATGGTTTAAAGTTGATGGATTGTATTTGAATGGATTTGACGCTGAGCATTTAAAAAGGCTATTGTTTTCTGAGAAGGCAAAGAGTCAAGAGGTTAATGCAGTAAATGATCAGAGTTTATTTGTGAAGTAGCACAACTAAACAGATTGTACAACAGGAGGAAGATGGATACAATATTGAAGATATGGTTGCAGCAGCAGCACAAGGTGATGGAATGCATAAAGGTGAGGATGAGACAGGTAGAAATGGAAATCATAGTCACAATCAAGAAAATGGGAGTGGTCACATTGAAGAGAGAGGTGTGGTATAGCAGCTAGAATAAAGAATGTTGGTACTGGTAGAATGGCCTCAAAGACACAGGGATTGTTAGATTTGTGCCCAAATGTAAGGAGTATTTGAAATAAGAGATCTGAGTTTGTTGCATTGATTGAGTTAGCATGCCCAAAGATAATTGGAATAAGTGAGACTTGGCTTGATAAACATTATGGTGAGTCTGCACCTTTGATTAGAATGGTTTATAAGTGATTTAGTAACTTTTGAAGTGGCCATATGAGCACAAGTGATGCTGAACGTTCTGGACGCCCAGTTGAGGTCACTACTCCAGAAATTATTGAAAAAATCCATGATATGGTGATGGATGAAAGAAGAGTGAAGGTGCGTGAAATTGCTAAGGCTGTGGGCATCTCAAATGACTGCAATATTTTACATTAACATTTATATGTGAGAAAACCATCTGCACGATGGGTGCTGAGTTTGCTTATACTTGATCAAAAGCATCAAATGTGAAATGTTGCAAGGACAGCTGAAGCTGTTTCAACGGAATCCAGAGGAAATCTTGCATCGTTTCGTAACAGTGGACAAAACATGGATTCATCACTACCAGCCTGAGACAAAGGAACAGTCAAAACAATGGGTTGCAAGCGAGGAATCTGCACCAGAGAAAGTGTAAACCGTTCCTTCAGTAGGAAAGGTTCTGTCACCGTCTTCTGGGATGCTTGTGGCATAATCTTCATAGACTTCTTGGAAAAGGGCAAATCAATTACCGGAGTGTATTATGCATCTTTGCTGGATTGTTTAAATAATGAAATAAAGGAAAAACGATTACACTTGGTGAAAAAGAAGATTGTTTTTCACCACAACAACTCACCTGCTCACTTTTCTACAATTGTGACCCCAAAATTGTTTGATTTACGCTACAAAGTCCTTTCATGTACCCCTCCCTACTCTCCAGATTTGGCTCCCTTGGACTACTATCTGTTCCCAAACATGTAAAAATGGCTAGCAGGAAAGAGATTTTCATCAAAAGATGAGGTGATTGCCGAAACAACTGTCTATTTTGCAGAGTTGGACAAATCATACTATATGGATGTGATCAAAAAACTCAAGCATCATTGGACTAAGTGTATAAACCTCAAAGGAGACTATGTTGAAAAAGAAAAAAATGTTAGTCCCAAAAAAATTATGTTTTCTTCATGTTTGCATTATAGGAAGCTCTGTAGTCAGTTAGCATTAGTACGTTGGGTGGATGAGCCGAGCGTAAAGGATATTGACAATGCATGGAAATTCACAAGGCAGTATCTGACTCAAGTAATATATAATTGCATACCAAGGGTTAAACGAGTAAATCGGTTAAGTCAGTTCAATGCAGCAAAATGTAAAGTCTTGAGATTTGGGATCCATCGATGGGAGGATGTGTACTTCATTGGAGGAGCTGTACTGGAGGAGGTAGGGAGACAAGAGATCTGGGGGTGATTATTGATAGAAAACTGAAATTCAGGGAGCATATTGCAAAGATGGTGAGGGTAACTCAGAGGATTATTGCAATACTGAGAAGGATGCTGACCTGCAGAGATAAAAGAGTTATCATTCCATTGTATAAGACCCTGATCAGATCATATTGTTCTCAGATTTGGTCCCCAGGATTTGAAGGGGATAAATTAACTGTGGAAAGGGTACAGAGGTGGATAACAAAGATAGTTTCAGGACTGTACAAATAAGAGTTATGAGGATCGACTGAGGGAATGTGGACTGCAGAGTTTGGTGGATAGAAGGAGAGGTGATATGATCAAGACTTTTAAACTGTTGAGAGGCAGTTACAGGGTAGGCATTGGACAGTTCTTTCACTTGGTGGAAGGTGGGAAGGAGCGATGACAAGAGGCCATCCCTGGAAGTTATGAAAGGTGGCTGTGTGCAAGAGGGTGAGGAGTGGTTTCTTTGCATGGAGGGTGGTTGAACCTTGGAATGCATTGCCTGAGATAGTGGTTGGAGGGGACGGTTAATGGGTTCGAGGAGTGGTATGATAGACTTTGTATTTCCTAAAAAGACCTCCCACGATGAGTCTTTTGACTCCATGAAAGCCTGGATAATAATAATAAACAGAGTAGTAGTGAAATGGATAAACACTGAAATCAAGCAGACTGTGCTGGAAAAGAATAGGCTATGGAAGAAGAAGTATAAGAGAGTTGGTGGTGATTGACTCCATGAAGAGTATAACGTGCAGGCTAGAAAGGTGATGAGCATGGTAAAGAAAGAAAGGAAAATTGATGGATAGTCAAAGGAGAAGAATAACAGTTGCAATGGATATAGTAGAGTTATTGAATGAGCACTTTATTAGCATATATCATACTAGTGTAAATAATGTGGTGCTGTATATTGAAGATCTGCGCGGTTAGCCTAGTGGCTTTGCGCTTCGCAACCATATGCCTGGGGAAGGAGTATCCTAGGTTCGATTCCCGTCAGAGACGTGAGGAGCTGAAGGATCTTCCTCAGCCATAGCCAAGTTAGCCGGTCTTGGGTGCGGGCAGTAGGGTTTTTTCCGCCAGTTTATCTGGTGTTTTTCATCCCGCAAGCAGGCAAACCGGCCCCGTGAACACACAGGGATATAGCCAAGAATACCTTGAGGCATAGGAGTGACCATTCTATCCTCGTATTTTGGTTACGAAATCCAAGCATGCTTGGAAGGTTGTGGGCCTTAAAGGCCTGTTAAAGCCATTGGGATAGATAGATGTATATTGAAGGAAAGCAAGTATTAGGAGAATTGGACGTGAACGTGATCAGAGGTGTATCAGGTGTTGATTGCATTAGATGTAAATAAGGCTGTGGAAATAGATGACATATCAGAATATATTCTTAAGGAATGTGCACCACAGTTGGCTATGCCCTTGACCTGGTTATTTAATGAGTCTTGCAGTGGGTAGGGTTTCTAAGGTGCGGAAGGAAGGCAAAATTGTACCACTCCACAAGCATGGTTTTAGTACAGAAGTTTCCAATAATTGACTGGTATATAACTGTGGTTGTGGTCAAAGTGTTGGAAAGATTGGTTAGGAATAGAATACAGGATTGAATTCATGGACATTACATTCTTTATTATGGTTAGCATGGATTTGTAAAGGATAGGTCCTGTTTTATCAATTTACTTGCATTTTATGATAGGGTCATGAGTGTGTTATATAAGGAAGCATCATATACATTGATATTCTTGGACTTTGCAAAAATGATTGATAGATTACCACATAATAAGTTGGGGTACAAGTTGCAAAGGAGTGAATAGATAGTACTATATATACTTGAATATAACTGGCACTTTTTTCCCCAAAATTAAAAAATCGTGGTGGGAGATATATGTGGGGATTTTCAGAAGTTAAAGTTTTTCAGGAAAAAACTAAATTGATTTATAATTAAATCCTCAGTAATTCATTATAATTTATAATTGTTCATATTATTTATAAAATTAATGCATTTAAATTTTTTATTATCAACATTATTTATGCAATCGACCGCTCACCTTAATCACACGATTTATTTGAATCTTTAGCGACAATGCTGCTGTAATAAAAAAAAAACAAATAGTCATTTAGTCAAATAGCATCATCTTTGCTCTCCTCCAGGGAATTAGACATACCAGTTTTTTAAAAAAACTCTTGGTAATTATTTCTGGCAAAAACATATCCCAAGTAATCAAAATCCAGTTGCACAACAGTTCTAATGATGGTCTCTTAATTTTCCCTGCTGGAATCAGATCTTATCTGCCAGCTGCTATCCACAGCATGTAGAACCTAAATCTCACCTCATTCACCACTTCACACCTGAGCAATCCAAGATCAAGTAGAAGTCAATGCTCTCACTTCCATATTTGATAGATTACCACATGATAAGTTGATGTACAGGCTGCAGAGAATGGGAATAGATAGTACCATATTTACTCAAATATAAATTGCACTTTTATATCCAAAATTAAAGTTAAAAAAAATTATTAAAACTGGTTGCTTCAATCTCTATGCATATGATTTGTGCGATGTTAACAAAAGATTAACAAAGTGCTGCAAAGACTCTACACATTGTAGTCTTTGCAACACTGATAAGAAGCACTCTATCATGTAAGGTTAAGAAGGTGGTTGAACCAGTAGTGCACTCAGGATTTAATCTTGGAGGGGGCCGAGCACTCAAGATTTAATCTTTGGGGGGGGGGTGAGTTCAGTAGACGATTTGAGAATGCATACGACCTATGACTGAGCATCTGCAGTGATTGCCAATACATGATACCCATGATCTCCTCTGGCCCAGCTCGGGCAAACGAAATAGCGCTCAGTCCGCAAGAGTACTACTTCGTTCGCCTTGCTTTCACAGCGGCCAGGATTCCCAAGAGCTATAGGGTATTCCCACCTTATGTGGCCGCTAATTCATAAGCAGTATAGAAATAGAAGACACGGCACAACATAAATAAAAAAGATGAATTTTAATTAGGAAGATATTTTTGGAAATTTCTCTAGTGTTTTTTCCTTTTTCTTTTTTGGGGGCCAGGGCCCCTTGGCCCCCTCCCTGGGTTGCACCACTGTATAAAGTGCTGGTCAGATGACACTTGGACTGTTGCGCTCAAATTTGATTGCCTGGTTTTCACTGTGATGCAGAAACATTGGAGAAGGTCCAGAGATGAGTGACTAAGACAATATCAGGACTTTGAAATGCTGGCTATGGAGAGAGAGAGAGAGAGGTTGAAGAGATGTGAATTGTAGAGTTTAGTGCATAGGAGGAAAAGAGGTGATATAATAGAGACAATTAAGTTAGTGAGAGGATTTTATCGGATTAATCCAGATGAGATTATAAAAAGAGTAGAAGCCGAAAGGGGAAAAACCAGAGGTCATTCCTGGAAGCTATGTAAGAATGTGACGAATAGGAGTGTAAGGAGTAGGTTATTTACATGAAGAATTGTCAGTGAATGGAACATATTACTAGAATGTGTTGTTAATGCAAGGAGTGTTAAAGATTTTAAGAGTTGGTATGATGAATATGTTGTCAGTTGAATGAGCCTCTCACGATGAGTCTGCCAACTCCATGGAGGGTGCAATAATAATAATAAATAAATATCTTATGTATTTTGTTTTTAGTGTGAATACTGCTAAGCCTAAGATGAATTGACTATAATTTTGTGAGCTTTCATTTTTGAATAAACAAAAATCTAATCAATGACATGCTTCAAAAGTATTATTTTGAAAGTATAATTTGTTTCTTTTAGATTTGGAAGATCCTGCCTAATACAATTTGAAGACTTTGGTAATAGTAATGCTTTCCGACTGTTGGAAAAATACAAAGCACATTACTGCACCTTCAATGATGATATTCAAGGTTTTTGAATATTTTACAATAAGTTTTCTAGTAATAGTAGTGACTATTTAATTATTTTATACATATAGCAAATTAAAAAAAACATCAATTGGGGGGGGAGAAAGGCCTAAGTTTAATTCTCATCATGATGGAAGAATCCTTATATGTGCTTTTGCAATTGTAAATAAGTTAGTTGGTCTCATCCAGAGGTAGCAGGGTTTTACTAAAAATTCATATTTTTCATCCTGCATTCAGGATGAAAAACTAATCATCCAATTTGTGTAACAGTGCCATGTGGTATCATGTCATATGCCTTTGCAAAATCCAGCAGTATCATTATATAGCCAATCCCATTTATTCAGCTCAGTGCCACTCTATTGTAAAGTGAGTCAGTTACTACTGCACATGACCTGTCCCTTACAAAGTTATGCTGTCTCCCCAATAGATCATATTCTTATCTACTCATTCTTGAATATTTTCTTTGACCAACTTCTTCAATAGCTTTATAACCACTCCTGAGATACTGATTGGTCTATCATTTACTACCTCTGTCCCCTCGTCTGACTTTTTGTAACAGAACTGTTTTGTTCTTCTTCCACTCTCTTGGGACATTATGAAAGCTAAGGGTTAAGTTAAACAGACTAGCTAAATCCTTAATCTCATAATGCATGGCTGATATCCTATCTAATACCACGGTCATATTTGCATTAAGATTCTGCAGTATCTTAAGTACTTTCATCACCCTCTGTTCCCACACCAGTTTCTGTCATTGCTTTATTTTCATTTGGATGATAGACCCTTCAAAATCATCACTTGATAACTAAATCATTGTCTTGTCACCTTCCTATCTTTATTACTCATTATGGTTATTCTTTCATAGCAAAAGAACTCTTAGGATTTCAGCCCAGCTAATTTCTTCTCATAATCTGATTTTACCTTCTTTACCAAGTTCATCTTTCTTGTCTGTGCCTTCTACTGCTTGTGAACTTGCTGCTCACTTTTTCCTTATTATATATCCTCCCCAATATTTTCTTGTTTTGTGGGTCCTGCTTAATGGTACTACTCATCCAATTCTAGCTCTTCAATTCTAGATTTATCTTCCTGATCTTGGATGTATAGACATCCCTTAACTGTCTCCCATGTATGGCTAACATCTTTCTATTACAGATTCTTATGCCATGCTTCGAGTGTCTCATAAGCTTGTTATAATCACCTGTTGTATAGTTTCAATTATGTGCTTTCTTAACTAAAAATTCCACATGTTTGGAAAGTCAAGACCACACGATCACTTTCCCCTAGTGGGAGGCAATGTAGCTTGGCCATCTTGATTCTTAATAAATTCTTTGATGCCACCAGATTTAGCATTTTCAAAGCCAAACTCCTCTCCATCAGCTGTTTCAAGTAATTATCTCTTAGTAAGTAAATAACATTTCTTTCCATCCATGTGAGCTTTTCTCCTGTCCATGTATTTAAAGTCTTCATAATTTCTCAGCTTGTACTCATCATGCTAATTTACTAATGCATATTGTTATTCACATATTTCCTTGTGCACCCCTCCCCAGCCAATAGCAGGCAACTGTATATGTTGACCAATTTACCTCAATTGATTTCTCCTCTTTTTCGGCTGCAAATCATCTGCTTCTATCATCCTTCCCCCCCACACACACATCTTATGAGGGAAGTTTGGAAAGCATTGATAAACACCTAGACCAAAATGATATTAAAGCAACTGATATAACTACATACTAGTAGCAGAGTTATGAAGGTAACTTATGCTCTTATATTCTCATATGCTCTTTCTTATGGTTATATCAGTTGCTTTAATATCATTTTTTCTTCTGCATATTTATCAAAACTTTCCAGACCTCCCTCGTATATACTCTCACCTCATAGTCTTATCTGTTCCAGCCGTAATTCCAAATAATCACAACAGAGCAAATTCATAAAGAGTGAATTCAAGATTTAGTAATCTTTGGCAAATGTTCTTATAGAAGTGCATTCAGAATTATTTTGTTACTGTAGTTGTAAGAGAATGCAAGTTGAGGATCATAAGGAATAACAAGGTTTCGAATTACATGCTAGACTGTGCACCTGAAGTTCTGGTAAAGGTGTTGGAGAGGATTTGTGACAGCTAGAATCCCAAACTGTACTGATAACAGCAATGTAACAAGTGCATTGGACAAGGGAAATTATTATTATTATTATTATGACAAAGACTCATCTAGGAGATCCTATAATATAATATTATCCATAATAATATCATCCATAATAATAATATTATTATTATTATTATGACAAAGACTCATCTAGGAGGTCCCTTTGTCATACACAGCTCATCATACCTTACCTTAAACACATTCAAATTCTCTGCAGACACCACACTCTCAAACAAGGCATTCCAATCATTCACAACTCTCCATGCAAAATACCTGCTTTTCACTCCTTTGGTCACAACCTCCTTATACAGCTTTCAGGGATGACGCTCCAATCTCCCACCATTTTATGAAAAATCTCTTCAACATTGATCATATAACGACCCCTTACCAACTTGTACATCTCTATCATATCACCCCTCTTCCTCCTATCCACCAATCCAGAGATCAGAAACTACCATAGTCAATCACCTCTGAACCCTTTCAAACATCTCTTTGTCCTTTTGAAAACAGTAGTGCATATGTGGCCTAATCAAGGCCTTATACAATGGAACAAGAATCTTCCCATTTCTGTAAGTCAGTGTCCTCTGCTTCATTCCCAGAATTTGTTGTGTTGTCCTTACAATTTTGACAGTGTGTCCTCTAAATTTTAGATCCTTATCCACCATCACCCCAAGATTTTTTTTCTCTTATTTTTTCCATCTCCAACAATATATCTCCACTAAGTGTAAATTCTACATTCCCATATCTGTTTCCCAAATTTTAAAACCTCACATTTTGCAACATTGAACTGGCATCCCCACTCCTGTATCCATTCACTCAATCTATTCAGGTCTTCTTGTAAGGCAACAACATCTGCAAACTAGTGAATATCCCCATCCAAATCTACCCCAATATCATTAACATATAGGTCAAACAGCAATGGACCTAAAATAGACCCCTGAAGAAGATAAAAGTCACCACTAGTGACTTTTATCTTCCAGGATATTGCACCCCCATACACAGCTTGCTGATACCTATCAGATAGCCAATCTCCAATCTAATACACCAGTCTAATATCCAATCCCATCCACTCTAGTTTGATTATCAACTTATCATCTTCTTCTAATCTGTGGTAATGTATCAAAATTGCAAAATCAAAGTATACTACTGTGTATCCATTTGTGCAAATTCATAAAGAGTGAATGGAACAAGTTTGTTCAATGAAGCCATCATCTTATTGTAATAAGAAAGTAGATTACTAAACATGACTCCCCTTTTTCAAATCTATGCTGTCCATCAAAGATAATACTACTGTTGTCAACCCAATTCTGGATCCTGGTTCTCACCAGCCTCTCCAACACTTTAACCTCAACAATTGACATACAGATAGGCCTATAATTTGATGCTTGAATTCTGTCACCTCCCTTATGAAGTGGCATAATCTTGCCTTCGTTTTACCCCTTTGGAACTTGACCCAGTGCAAGACTCATATTAAACAAATATTTCAAAGCAGATGCCAACTCACTGGCACATTCCTTCAAAATATGTGGTGATATATTATCAAGTCAGAACCTTATTAACATCAAATTTACTCAGTTCCTCATGTACCTCTTCCTCACTAACAGTCAGTCTCTCGTCCTCATCATCCACTCCTCTCAAACTCTCTCTCTATGTGGAGAGTTTGAGAGCAGTGGAAGAAGAGGAGGATGTCACATTCACAAGGATGAAAGACTTTTATGAACTGTTCATTAAATATCTCAACTATATCCTTCATTCATAGCAGTTGTCCATATACCATTTTCTCCAATCAATGCTATCCTACGATAATTGTTCTTATTTTTGCTGACTACATATTATTATTACTATTATTATTATTATTCAGACCTCCATGGAGTCAAAAGACTCATCGTGGGAGGTCCTTCCTGAGAAACACAAAGTCTATCAAGACTCATTGAGGGGGAGGTCTGCCTAAGAAACACAAAGTCTATCATACCACTCCTTAAACTCATTGACCATTCTCGCTCTCACCACTCCATCAGGCAATGCATTCCATGGTTCAACCACCCTTCATGCAAAGAAACCAACCCTCAACCTCTTGCTCACAGTTTCCTTTCATAACTTCCAGGGATGGGGTCTTGTCATCACTCCTTCCTGCTGTTCAACCAAGCGAAAGAACTCCCCAGCGTCAACCCTGTAACCACCTCTCAACACTTTAAAAGTCTCAATGATATCACCTCTCCTTCTTCTATCCACCAAACTCTGCAGTCCACATTCCCTCAGCCGATCCTCATAACTATCATTGTACAGTCCTGAAACCATCTTTGTTATCTGCCTTTGTAACCTTTCCACAGTTAATTTATTCCCTTCAAATCCTGGGGACCAAATCTGAGAACAATAGTCCAAGCGTTGTCTGATCAGAGTCTTATACAACAGAATGATAACTGTTTTATCTCTGCAGGTGAGCGTCCTTCTCATTATTGCAGTAATCCTCTGTGTTACCTTCACTACCTTTGCAATATGTCCCCTGAATTTCAGTTTTCTATCAATCATCAACCCCAGATCTCTTGTCTCCCCCTACTTCCTTCAATTTAACTCCTCCAGCATCCCATCGATGTGTTCCAAACCTCTCAAGACCTTACATTTTTATTATTATTATTATTATTGTTCCGGGAAACTCCAAGGAGTCGACAGACTCATCGAGGGCGGCCCTAACATCATGTCAAGAACACATTTTGTTGCATTAAACTGACACTCCCCCATTCACATTTGCTCATCATCTGCAAACAACTGAATATCCCCTTGCAATCCACTGACAATGTCATTGATATGAAGGATAAACAATATAGCCCTGTGGGACCCCACTTGTACCCCTCTGCTTCCTTGAAACTGCCCCACCATACACAACTCTCTGATACCTATCGGACAGCCAATCCTGAATCCAGTTGACCAATCTGACACTCAGACCCATGAGCTGCAACTTAAATATCAGCATATCATGTGGCACCCTGTCAAATGCCTTCGCTAAGAAAATTGCAGTATATGCCTTTCCCTCATCTAATGTTCTTGTAACTTTATTATAAAAGGCTAGCATATTGCTAAAACAAGAGTGTCCATTCACAAATCCATGTGGACTCTCACAGATAACATTACCCTCATCTGCCCAATGCTGTATACAGTCCTTTACTACTTTCTCCAAGATCTTTCTAACTACTGATGACACACAAACTGGCCTGTAATTAGACACTTCCAGTCTGCTACCGCCCTTATGCAATGGCACTATCTTACCTTCCTTCCATTCCATGGGCACCTTTCCCGCAGCCAGACTTTCATTGAAAACCCAGGTCAAAGACACTGTCAGTTCCCTAGCACATTCTCTCAAAACTTGTGGTGAAATACCATCCAGTCCCACAGCTTTACTGACATCCAGAGTACTCAGTATTTGGAACACAATCTCCTCCTGCCCCTCTAAACCTCGTACCTGCCCTATCCCTCTAGTATTCAAATTGACTCCTCCAGGATGAAATACTCCAATAAAGTTTTCATTGAACAATTCCACTATGTCCTCTGCATCAGTCATTCTATTCCCATTTTTATCCCAAAATATCATTCTTCCACAGTCATTTCTCCTCCTACTGGCCACATATCTAAAAAATTCCCTAGGATTTTCTTTGGATCTTAGGGCCAATCTCCTCTCATATTTCAGTTTCTTCTTCCTTACCATACTAGTCACTCTTCTAGCCTGCGTCTTATATGCTTCATGCATCTTCTCTTCACCTGTCTGCTTATATCTCTTCCATAGCCTCTTTTTCGCATGCAATTCCTGTTTAATATTGTTTGTCATCCATTTTACTCCAAATTGTGTCCTCTTGTTCAGTCATGGTATACAACTTGCCATTGCTGGCAAGTTGTATACCATGGCAATATTCTTTCATAATTTCCCATGCACTAATGATATCCTGGCCTTCCAATTCCTCCCTCCATGAAATTTTACCAAGTTGACCTCTTAGACTATTATAATCACCTGCCTTAATAATTCCACATACGTTCCTGTCTCTTTGATACTCCTGCATGTCTAATCATTTTCCAAGTCAAAACCATATGGTCACTCTCTCCAACTGGTGTTGGAGATGTCATCTCAGTTGTTATCAACTCTTCTGATGCTATAACCAAATCCAAAACTCTTGAACCTCTTGTTCCCTCTATTACATGTTGCCTAAGACATTTGTCCCTGAAAATTTCTAGAAATCCCATTCCCTTATTGCTACATAGAACTCCCTGTGATTTTTTTTTTTTTTGTTTCATTAGCTAACTCCTGCTCTTATACTGAATGTTTGCTACCCTTACCAACCGAGTCACCTTCCTTGCCTGTTCTTTAAATAAATTAAATTAAATATGCCAAGAAATTATATTCTCGATTTAATCCTTTATCCAAGTTATATATATTTTATATATATATATGAGTTGCATGTGGCAACTCATATATAAAGATTAATGACTTCACATCACTTGCCTTAGTATTCCATAATGCAAAGCACATATTCTTATGGACATGTATAATGCTGTGCATTATGGGAAGGATTACTACCCAGACCAGTTTCAACTTTTATTTGAGGTATCATCAATGGGAGCCAGTTCCAAAAGTGATACCAATGTTGACATAATGAAGAAGTCATATTTTCATATACAAGTAACCAAAAGGTGTCACACCCTATTACTAAAATACTCTGGATTAGAGATAGATGTTGAAAGTCTTTCCACTCACTTAAACTATAAATTAAAGATGCCAAGAAATTATATGCTTAGTTTAATCCTTTATACAAGTTTAGAGAGTCTGTACCATTATCTAATGGTCTGGTTCCCACCGATGAGACCTCAATAAAGGTCGAAACCGGTCTGAGTAGTGACCCTTCCCATAATGCATAGCATTATACACGTTCATAAGGATATGTGCTTTGCATTATGAGATACTAAGGCAAGTGATGTGAAGTCATTAGTCTCTATATACAAATTGCACAGTCATGTTACTTCATGTGCAAACTTTGTTTGCTTACACTTGGATAATGGATTATACCAAGAATATAATTTCTTGGCATTTTCATAGTATAACCAAGGATAAACTTTCATTGCCTGTTCTTTGTATTCCTCATGGAATTCATTATTATCGCTTCTCTTATGTTGCCTCCATAATGCTTTTTTCTTTATTGAATGCTTAATCTATTCATTCATTCATTTCACACCTACCTTATTTAACCTTCTGAACCTTGGAATACATTTAGGCATTGCTTCTACTAGATAGTTCTTGAATATCATCCAAGCAGCATTGATCTCCTTTCCAGCCAACTCTTCATTCCATTCTGCACCTGCAAGCTGTCTCCTCAGCTTCTCATAATCACTTACCTTGCAGTTCCACATATACCATTTCCTTACAGATGTCCTCACACTGTTGGCAACCACCCAGGTAACCACTTCATGGTCACTTTCACCCACTGGAGGAACAAAATGATTTGACAACTTATTTATAATATCTTCTGATGAGATGATCAAATCCAAGACCCTCAATCCTCGTGTGCTCTCTGTTATATGTTGCCTGAGGTTGTCCCTCAGAAACTCAAGAAACTAATTTTCTTCAGTTCCAATTGCTATCTCATCATCTCAATCTATATCGCCATAATTAAAATTGCCCATAAATATTCCTTTTCTTATTTGCTCGTTACTTTTATTATACATTTCATGGTCACTACCAGCCACATTACCAGGTCTATAACAGCATCTGACTAAGTATTTCATTCTATTCAACTCTATCTCATGCCATACTGCCTCAAACCACTGTATGGACATAACTCTTTTTCTATCATCAATAGTACTCCCCCCCCTGCTTTTTGTCCTTTCTATCTTCAAGAAATGCATCATACTCTTTAATCTCTATTCCTGTCAGGATGTCATCCGCATCCAACTATGTCTCACTTATTCCAATAAGTGTAAGTGTGAACAAACTCAATCAATGCAACCATTTAATTTCCTTGTTTCTTATACTTCTATCATTTGTATAGAAACATAACAGCTCATTCCTGTATCTATAATAAGTTTCACTGATAGTACTTAACTGAAGCTATTTCTTTTTCTCCTTATTTGTCTTAGAACCCTCTTCAAATTGAACTGCCTTCCCTCGATACCAGGTCATCTTCTTCCTTTTTTGTCTACATACATTCACAATCTCTTGGAATATCAACCTTTCTTATGCCTGTGTTCCCCTGTCCACCCTGAGTCTTCCTGTTTGCTGTTTGTCTTGCACACTTGTTCTCTCATTCTCTACACTCAAGCTACCTACTTCTTCATTCATAAGTACCACTTCAGTCTCCTTACTCTCCCACTCTTTTTCATCACTTCTTACTTGAACAGATTCATTTTCTCCACTCATTTCTCTACCTTCCAGCAGCAGTTTCTCCAAATTACTCATGCCAAAACCATTCAAATGCAGTCAGTCACTCATAAGTTCAATTCGTCCTTCAGACTCATTCCACACATTAACAAACTGCACTCCTTTCTCCCCACACATTTCCGCTAACATATCATTCATAATCTTTGCTCTCTGCCTCATTTCATCACTGTCATACCTGGACAACACATTAACTACCTTTCTTATCACATTATCATCTTTTATCTTTCTCAAGAACCTCCTGATATTCAATATTACAATTTCATTGTTCCCAGTCAAGTCATTTGTCCCTATTAACACCAACTCTTTTGCTTGCTTACTCTTCATATCCAGCATCTCAATCACTCTATTCATTTTACCTCTAGGGAAAACAAATGTTATGCATCTTCTTGTTTATTTACCCACAACTCTAATAATTGAATCCTCATACACTCATGGGTCTTTTGTTATCTCTTTCACCGACATCATTTATTTTTGTCTTCTTCACTCTTCCATACATAGCTACAATTCTCTTCATTTCACTCTGCATCCATTTCATCTCTTACTCATTAAACTAACTCAGCTTTCAAATCTTGCATCATTTTTTTGCTGTCATTCACTCTCTCAATTTGATCCCCATTCATATACACTTGTTTGCCATCAACACTGCTAGCCACCTTACCATTAACTGCACTCTGTTTTTCAAACTTCTGCCTACATTTGTATCACTTTCATTATTCTTACTACCATCATTTGTTAAGTTCATCAGATCACTTTTTCACTTTTTCAAAACTTTTTTACTAATTTTTTGCTTCCCTTTTACACGTCTCTCTTTGCTATCAGATGAGCAATCATCCTTCTCGTGGCATTCTCGCTACTAACACCTTCAGTTACCAATATGTTACCACTCAGTAAGTCCTCACTTCACACACACCCTCCTTCCATCTGCCTTAAATATCCATAATTTATCTACATAATTGAACGAATACATATATCACACCTCACAATTCACAAAACAACTCAAATCAAAATTAAACTCTTGTAAAGACAAAGCTGCTGCCATCTTTCCTTTGCTGGTTACTGTACTCCACTTAAGTATATCAATTTTGTAAACAAACTTAAACAAACAAGCCCCCCCCCACACACACTAGAAACATTGCAAGTGCATTGAGTAGGGGAGTGAGAAGCAGGTTTTTTCATGCAGAGTTGTGAATAATTGGAATGCCTTGCATGAGAGTGTGGTGTCTGCAGAGAATTTGAGTGTGTTTAAAGCACGGTATGATGAGCTGGACAAATATGCCTGTGTGTCACAGGCAAAATATATATGTATGATAAAAGGACCTCCCAGATGAGTCTTTGACTCCATGGGGTTTTGGGTAATAATAATAATAATAATAATAATAATAAACTCACTTATTTACAATTAATTAGTCAAAAAAACATTTGAAATGGGATCCTTCTTTACACAAACTTTCCAGCGAAAATGCCATAGTGGCATATTCGTAGCATATGCCATAGTGGCATATGCTACGAATACAAATATGCCACTGTATGACATATTCGTAAATATGTCATACAGTGGCAGATTATATGATAATTTGATAATGAAATTTAAAAGGATAGGGATAGATAATAATTAGTGCACTGGCTAAGAATGTAGGGTAGGGGATGAGCAGTGCCCTAGAAGAGGGAGGTCACTATTTATGTGCTCCACAGTCTCTTTTGGGTTTGTTGTGGTTTAACTTGTATGCTAATGATACTGAGAGAAGTTTAATCAGGAGAAAGTTGTTTGAATTGGACAGAAAGTTAGGGAGAACTATGAGGAGAGTAGAACAGCAGAATAGAGGATTTGAATAGACTGAGTAAGCAAGCGAGTGGAATTGCCATCTTACTGTTGCTAATTATAAGGTTTTAAAATTTGAAAAGCAAAGATTGAATGCGAAGTATACATTTGGAGGAATATCTTAAGGAGGTCACAGCATTAAGGCTTCTGGAGGTGATGGCATCAATAACAAGGACCTAAAATTTCAAGAACACTGATAAAAGTGTGAGGACATCACAATTATGGCAAATGCATGGATGAACATTGACATGTACATGAGATTCCATTATGTAAGGTACTGATCAGGTTGTATGGATTGATGTGCACAGTTTTCATCTGTTTTCAAAGGGATGAGAATATATTAGGAAGGGTGCAAAGACAATGGACTAAGGCAGTTCTGCTCTGTAGAACATTGAATAAAGATCGAAGAAATGCAATTTGTAGAGCCTTGTAGAGGAGGAGATATAATTGAGACATAAGTTGGTAAGGAAACATTACCCAATTATTATAGAGGAGATTTTTTCATAGAATGTTGGGGAGAAAAGGGTAGATGAAGAGGCCATCCCTGAAAACTATAAGGGGAGGTGAGGAACAGGATTTTTTCATGGAGAGTGGTTGGTGAGGGAAATGCATTGCTTGAGAAAACTGTGAGTTTAAGGCATGTTTTATGAGCTGTATACCTCCCACAATTAGCCTTAACTACATTAGGTCTGACAATAAGAATAACCAGTGCACATTTAACTGCCCACGCTTTTGGCAGTTAGTGTGCACTGAATTATTATTATTAATATTATTATTCAGACTTCCATGGAGTCAAAAAACTTATCGTGGGAGGTCCTTTCTAAGAAACACAATTCTATCAAGACTCATCAAGGGAGGTCCCTCCTAGGAAACACAAAGTCTATCATACCACTCCTTAAATGCATTGACCGTTCTCACTCTCACCACTCTATCAGGCAATGCATTCCATGGTTCAACTACCCTCCATGCAAAGAAACAACTCCTCACCCTCTTTCTCACAGTTTCCTTTCGTAACTTCCAGGGATGGCCCCTTGTCGTGACTCCTTCCTGCAGTTCAACCAAGTGAAAGAACTTCCCAGTGTCAACCCTGTGACCACCTCTCAAAAGTTTAAAAGTCTCAATCATAGCACCTCAACTTCTTCTATCCGAAGTGTAATTAAATAGCGGTTCCTGGCTTAAAAATCTCAATGAACATATCTGCATTGCAGTTTATCCCATACTCTCAACTGGTGGACAAATTGTTTTATATATATATGTATATATTTCTTCACTCCTGTAGGAGTGAAAATATAAAGGCAGATGCAAGTCATTTAGATTCCCTTCCTTTGTGTTGTTTAGTTGTATAAGAAACAAATGAAATGTAAACTGTTACAAAAAATAACTAACACTGGGGTTTAATAGGTTGTAATAGATATTTAATTAAACCTACTAGTTTCACCACATCTGCTAGTGGCTTCTTCTGGGTTAGGAAGAACAAACATACAATATTCTCTATTTCTTCTCCACAACACATCCATAACATTCACTACAGAGCCTCGCTTTTGATCCCTTATATTGGCACACTTTCTCTCAAAATCACTAATTTTCTGAAATCTCATGACATAAGAGTGGCCTTCAAACCCATTGTAATTGTATGAGTTCTGTTATGCTCGTCTAAGTACCACAACATTTTTAACAAGCATCCTGGAGTTTACCATATTCCATGTTCTTGTGGCCTTGCTTACATAGGACAAACATCTAGAATACAAAATTAATAACGGAAAAAACTCATGTACAAAGATTATTTAATAGTACATTTAATAGTACATTTTCAGTACATTAAGTTTAATGTACTGAAAATGCCTGTGACACACAGGCGAAAATTATACTATTAAATAATCTTTGTACGTGAGTTTTTTCCATTATTAATTTTGTATCGATATGTCTACTCATGGTATACCTCTTTTAAAACTTAAACATCTAGAAGTTTAGAAATTAGGCAAAAGGAGCATATTGGAGACATCAATAACAACAGAGAAGACAGCTTAGGTCTGACATTCCATTTCTCCCGCACTCACCACGGTATTGAATGGGACAAGAGCTCCATGCCTTACATAGAGACAACTTCAGTCCTGAACATCAAAGAGGCTATGATGGTAATGAATCCACTCACAAGGCACTCTTAACAGAAACCAAGGAACGATTTTATGTGACATTTGGAAATCACTTATTAGATCTTTCAACACATCAGACTTTAACTTTTCTGCCAACTATCATGCACACCTGCTGAACAATGACTCACTCATGCCAGCTTCCATGCTTCACGTGTTTCTGTTTTTTATTGTTTATTTTTGTGTAATGGTTCCTATATATTTGGCTTTTAGTTATGTAATGGTTCATATCTACTACTTATTGTATATTTGTTTGTTCTTCCTAACCCAGATGAATCCACTAACATATGTGGCGAAACTAATAAGTTTAATTAAACATCTATTACCACCTATTAAACTCAGCATAGTTATTTTTTGTTGCATTCATTTTCTGGTCAATAAAATCAACATACTTATCATGAAATGTAATTATATTATGGAACATGGTTCACTGAGAACTGAAGTATGGCTGAGCCATTGATGCCAGACATGATTTTATGAGGTTACAGAAAATTATTACAATCATGAGAAAATAATCAAATATGAACTTTTTCATATTTGATTATTTTCTCATGCAATTGCAGAAAATAACCAAAATAACTTGTTATAGTAGAAATAATAAAATAGCATTATCACTGAAAAAAAAAAAACTTTTTTATATTACACTGGCTGTGCACGAAACAACAATTATAAAATTGGATTTCATTATATACCATGCTCATTATATTAGACTTAACTGTAATATAAAAATAGTTGCATTTCTTGAATGCATAATGCTTGAAGTGAGGTGGGACTGAATCCCATACTATCATTCCCCCCCCCCCATTCCTCTGAAAAACTGGATAATTTTTATGGTGATCTCAAATACTAGACTATTCAACCTACAGCATACAAGTATTAACATTACATTTAAAAACTTTCACTTGTTAGAAAAGACAAAAGATAGGAGGTTACAAATGGCAGCAGACTGAATGAATGAACATATTTAAGAGATTTACAGAAAAATGAGAGTTGGGAGAGGAGAACTACCAATGCCAATTCTGATCAGCAGTAACCATAAAAAACTCTAGAAAATCCATCTCACAGAAATCAAAGGCTGTGTGAAAGAGCAGAGAGAATTAGTGAGAGAAAGAGGCACCATTAGTCAGTTTGCTCCATACTGAGAGAAGAATTTTCAGAGAACACTTAAGTTTTTGTACACAGTCTTGTCATAAATACTGTTACAACTTTTGCACACTCATGCTGCCCATAGAATTGCATAAGCCTGGTTCCATTAGTGATGTGATGTGATGCGATGCGATGCTGTTTGCAGCCAAAATTCATGTATTTATCAGCAGAGAGAGAGAGATTTGCTATCTGTACGGATTAACATGCAGTGGGGAGATTATGAACTGTGTAGCTGTAATAGCACTTCGCAAGCTTGGAATACAGCCACTTGTTATTTTCAACACACTAAAATCACTCGAGATTAGTAGGTTGCTTGTGTATCAGACTATTAAATGTTATAATGAAACAAAAGACATCTGATCACCAAAGAACAGGTTGACCATGCTGTGATAGGACACAATAGCTTGTGAGGACTGTGAAGGCCTCTGCTGTAATCCTGTGAGAACACAGAAAGTGATGTTGCATGAGATGAATATTTTGTAGAGAATGATGTCACATGTACTAACGGATGATCCAGGTATGAGAACCTGTCGTTGTTCTACTGGACACTTCCTAACACTACAACTTATGTGGAAGAGGGTGATAAAATCAAAGGTGCTTCTCCAGCAATATGTGAACAACAGACAGAGATATCCTCTTCACAGATGAGATTTTCACCGAGGAGTCATTTAACTGCCAAATTGGGTATATACCCTGGATGGTTACACAGCATGTGCCATAGCACCCAGAATTCAGAGAGGTCATCATCCTGCATTAGTGATGGATTGATGGGGGAGTGACATATCAAGGGATATCCAAGTTGCATTTCTGTGAGAAAGGGGTCAAAACCACCACATACATATATCAAGACACGTAAGTGGATTGCAGGGAGATATTCGGTTGTTTGCAGGTGAAGCCGGGAAGGGTTATAAGTAATAGTGCAGATGTGGTAGTCCTGGGAGGATTTGAATAAGCTAGATAGATGGGCAAATGAATAGGGGTTTCAGTTTAATGCAGCAAAATGTAAGGGCTTGAGGTTTAGGACACATTGATAGGACACTGCATATTCTGTTGGAGGAGCTATATTGAAGAAATTAGGAGAGACAAGAGATCTGGGGTTGATGATTGATAGAAACCTGAAATTCGGGGGACATATTACAAAGGCAGTGGAGGTAACACAGTAGATTGCATAATAATGAGAAGGATGCTGACCTGCAGAAATAAAAGAGCTATCATTCTGTTATATAAGACCCTGATCAGACCACACTTAGACTATTGTTCTCAGATTTGGTCCCAGGATTTGAAGGGGATAAATTAACTGGAAAGGGTACAAAGGTGGATAACAAAGACAATTTCAGGACTGTACAATGTTAGTTATGAGGATTGGCTGAGGGAATGTGGACTGCAGAGTTTGGTGGATAGAAGAAGGAGAGGTAATATGATTGAGACTTTTAAACTGTTGAGAGGTGGTCACAGGGTTGACACTGGGGAGGTCTTTCACTTGGTTGAACAGCAGGAAGGAGTGATGACAAGGGGCCATCCCTGGAAGTTACGAAAGGAAACTGTGAGTAAGAGGGTGAGGAGTGGTTTCTTTGTATGGAGGGTGGTTGAACTGTGGAATGCATTGCCTGATAGAGTGGTGAGAGTGAGAATGGTCAATGAGTTTAAGGAGTGGTATGATAGACTTTGTGTTTCCTAGGAAGGACCTCCTGCAATGAGTCTTTTGACTCCTTGAAAGCCTAAATAGTAATAATAATAATATTTACAATTTTTGCTATATGACCCTTGAACTTCAACTTCCTGTCTACTAAAATTCCAAGATCCCTAGACTGATCAGTTTCTTCAAGCATAATCCCACCAATATAATATGACATTGGATATCTAATCATACCAAGGTGCACGACTCTACATTTATTAACATTGAAATGACAGCCATTTGCACATACCCACAATTCCAACCTATTCAAATCATCCTTCAAGTAATGCATAACAGGCACTCCTAATTACTCTACCTATCTTTGCATTCAGCAAATAGCTGTATGTTACATGTCAAGTCCTTCTCAATGTCGTTAATGTACAGATTGAATAACAATGGACCAAGGACTGATCCTTGAGACACACCATTGGTTACCTTTAATCTTGCAGATTCACACCCCATATACCACTTTTTGATATCTGTCAGTCAGCTGTTATGTATCTATCTATGTCCTTGTAATTTGTTGTACTTTATATTATCCTTATACTGTAATCTTAATTTTCTTATATACGCAAATAAACGTCTATCCTTTACAAAATTTTCTTCCCTTTTATTCTAAGCAGTCTTATTAGCCTCTGTACAGTTTAATCACACAACATTCTGATAGAGTTCACCCGATAAGCATTAACAAAATTTATATTTTTACTGCGCCAGCTAATACCTAGGATAGATGGGACTCTTACCCAGGATGGCTCTCTCAATTTCATGATGATTAAACTGACATAAATTTTATACCTCCATTCGCTTATCTTTTTCTTACAGTCATGGCTCGCTTTAGTCATTCATGCACTAGGGTTTATCCCACTAAGTTCGTTATTATTTTATGAGCAGCTGTTTGAATTCATACGACAAAACAGATCAGGCAGGTACTTGAAAGAAATAATTTAATAAGCTCAATGAATTATACAAGTATACAATATAAACATAATCAGAAGTATTCTCAAGTAAAGACATAGGCACAAACTAATTACACTAAACACACAAACTTGCATAGACCACTAATATAAGCATTTCAACATTAATTTTTAGGCACATTATTTCTTCTTCACACATGTGGCCATTAGTTAACTTACTTTATACACTACTATTAGTTCATACAGAGATACACTCGGCCTTGTAGGGCAAACAAATCTTAAGGAAACGGGCCTGAGCAGCCAAGTCATAGACAATTCTTATAGTCCCATAAAATTAGTCCATCTTATATATTCTCTTAGGGGATCACACTCTTCTATGACTGGAAATCACAATACAAAAGTCTACCTTACCATCTCTGATTTGATGCTTTGTCTCTTTTCCGGCCTTGCCTGGTCATCAAGGCTTTCTAGCTTAGCTTCCTATTTGATTGTTTTCGGTCGGACTACACAAATGGAATCTCAGTGGAAAAGATAGGATAAAGCACGGGAACATCGCCTGAAACGGATGGCATCTGCTTGGTTCCTCCGTTGCACGACAAAACACAGCTATCCTAGTCCAAGAATATAGCTTGGCCCATTCCAGACGCTGCGACAGATGAACCAATGCCTTCCACGGCCAGCCAGGGACTTCTACGATGACGAACTCGACCTATGTCTGAGAGAGGTCAGGAACCAGGAACCCAAAAAAAGCCTCGAATGGGGGTTTGCATTATTTCTCAGCCGTCGCGATGCCCGCCAATGCGGTCATGTGTATTTACGTTATTCTATTCAGCTCCCTCTATTTTGTCGCATGTGCACTTGTTTTTCTCTTCCTGGAAAGCGCTTTGGTTTCTCTTTCCAGTAACTTCCTTCCCTCCTTTTGCATGCATAACACAGGACGGTTAAAAGTGACCCTTGAACTCTGGCTCACAGACTTAGCTACTTTGGTACTAGAAACGGGGTTCTTAAGTAGATTTAACAGTTCACATAGATTTCTACATCTGGCCCACACATATTACATATTATATTTTACAAGCATTTTATACAGTTCTACACAACTCCTTGTTCTTAAATTGAAATGCATTCACAAAGTTATCCTTTTTCTATTGCCAACATTCCACATTCTCTGCCTATGTTGAATTAAAGTTGTGACCTGAATATTTTGTGTTAAAACATTTCTTAGCTTATTCAGGACACAACACAGCCATCCTCTTACCATGCCAATAGTTTATAATTTAATCTCATATTTTCAATTTATGCAATAGTATTCCATGCTATATTCTCAAAAGCCTTAACAAAAACCAAAAGTATCATTGTATATCGATTCCCCTTGTTTATTTCAATGGTAATATTATTATAGAATGTTAGCAAGTTGGTAAAACATCATCTTCCCTTAGTAAACCCATGCTGTTCATTATGAAGTAGAGATTCTCTGTCAACCTATTTCTGAATGCAAGACCTAACCAACTTTTCCAAAATCTTCACCACCACTCCTGAGATACTGGTTGGTCAATAGTTGGATACAACAGTATTTGTGCCACCCTTGTGCAATGATATTACCATACATTCTTTCCACTCCTGTGGAATATTCCCTGTTTTGAGACTCAAATTATATAGCCTGGTTAAGGGAATAGCCAATTCAGCTGAACACTCTTTTAGCATCTGTGGCGATATCCCATCAGTTCTAAATACAGATCTTATTCAGTTTGTGCAATTCCTCCTCATCCACACGAGATTTCTTATACAGTAAAGAGGTAGTTTTGAGTTGAATGTTGCATATATAGGTTGATAGCTTTTAGCAAAATGGCTGCTCATTAGTTGAACAATCACTTCTGCATCAGTCACCTGCATACCATCTGCATTCAGTCGAGTTATTCTTTTAAATTCATTCTTGCTTTTACTTACAGCATAACAAAGAATTCTTTTGGGTTGCCTTGACTTGCAGAGCCAGTTTCTTTTCATACTCAGACTTAGCTTTCTGTACAACACTTGTTACTCTTCTGGCCTACTGCTTACAACGTTTTGCTTATTGCTTATATCATAACTGACATCATCCTTAAGCACATTTTATTCCTTCCACATCATCTTTTTCTTATAAATTTCTTACTTAATTAGATTACACATCCATATCACTCCTGCTGTATTTATTCTTTGAACTTTAAGGACACATTCTGATAACGCATCGTTTAAGTATTTTTTAAACACTTCCCACATACTGTCCATGTCTTTCCCATCCAGTAACTGATACCATGGCACAGAACCTCGCAAATCCCCTCAGGTGGTCATAATTTCCTGCTTTGTAGTTCACCATGTAACTTTTTCTGAATGGAACATTCATAAACTTAGCCACTTCCCAAGTGAGTACTGCATGATCACTGTCACCAACTGGAGGCAGAATAGTTACATCTTTAACTGAAACCTCTTCTGACACACTAATCATATTTAACACCTTGAATTCCTTCTGTCACATGCTACTTCAGGAAGTTGTCTCGCAACAACTCAATAAATTCAATTTCATTTTTCTCATGCAATTTCATAGCTACCCAATCAATGTTTGGATAATTAAAGTTCCCCCATTATGATTACTCTTTTCACACACCCATTGTATTTATTTGTTGAGTTATTTCTTTGTCACTAGCAACTTATCCACCAGATCTCTAACAACACACCACTGTGTATTTAATCTTGTTAGATTCTACCTCACACCAGATGGGTTCAAGCTCACTGCCACATGAAAAATTGTTACTACTATTGCAGTCATAGGTCTCAACTCTAACTGGATTCAAGACATTTGATAATCATTATCAGCATGACCCCTCCTCTCCTATCCTGTCTCATCATCATCATTAGTGTTCTGTCTCTTGACAGGCCCAATGGTATAACTCAGCAGATTCTCTCAATTTCCTCTGTCTCTTGCTTCCTCCTTCATTTCATGATATCTTTTTGTTCCCATTATATCATCAAGCAATCATCTGTGTTACCTTCACCACCTTTGCAATATGTCCCCCTAAAAAAATGTCCCCTATCCTTCCTAAAAATACTGTCCTCTTTGCACTCGATAACAGTTAGAACACTTGCTTCTGATAGCCAAGTCTCACTAATGCCTACAACATGAAATCCCAATATATATTAGCCAATGCAACAAACTCTACTTCTCTGTTTCTGATACTCGTAGCATTCATGTACAGACATAATAAATTACCTTCATGCTCTTTCGCATACACTTGCAGACATGTCATGTCTGCAAGTGTAGGCAAAATAACACAAAAATTAACACAGTTACCTAATATTGTCGCTCTAACACACAGATTCTCATGATTCCTCCCATTAGAATTCAGTTTGCCTGACTCTCTCTGTTAGATTTTTTCTTAATTAATAATTTTTCAAGACCCCTGATGCCAAATGCATTCAAATGTAGGCTGTCCCTCTTATACAAATCCAACCATCGTTCAGACTCACTTCACACATCCAAAAACTCACATTCATTCCATCTACACAGCCTATTCATCGAATCATTTGCCATCATAGTCCCTTTCTTCTTAATTAATTTTTAACATATTATTATTATTATTCAGGCCTCCATGGAGTCAAAAGACTCATCATGGGAGGCCCTTTCTAAGAAACACAAGACTATCAAGACTCATCGAGGGAGGTCCCTCCTAGGAAACACAAAGTCTATCATACCACTCCTTAAACGCATTGACCATTCTCGCTCTCACCACTCTATCAGGTAATGCATTCCATGGTTTAACCACCCTCCATGCAAAGACACCGGTCCTCACCCTCTTTCTCACAGTTTCCTTTCGTAACTTCCAGGGATGGCCTCTTGTCATGACTCCTTCCCGCTGTTCAACCAAACGAAAGAACTCCCCAGTGTCAACCCTGTGACCACCTCGCAACAGTTTAAAAGTCTCAATCATATCACCTCTCCTTCTTCTATCCACCAAACTCTGCAGTCCACACTCCCTCAACCAATCCTCATAACTAACATTGTACAGTCCTGAAATTGTCTTTGTTATCCACCTTTGTACAGTTAATTTATCCCATTCAAATCCTGAGGACCAGATCTGAGAACAATAGTCTGAGTGTGGTCTGATCAGAGACTTATACAATGGAATGATAACCCTTTTATCTCTGCAGGTCAGTGTCCTTCTCATTATTGCAGCAATCCTCTGTGTTACCTTCAATACCTTTGCAATATGTCCCCTAAATTTCAAGTTTCTATCAATCATCAACCCCGGATCTCTTGTCTCCCCTACTTCCTCCAGTTTAACTCCTCCCATAGAATATGCAGCGTCCCATCGATGTGTCCCAAACCTCAAGACCTTACATTTTGCTGCTTAAACCGACACCCCATTCATTTGCCCATCTATCTATCTAGCTTATTCAAATCCTCTTGCAGGGCTACCACATCTGATCAATGGAATGATAACCCTTTTATCTCTGCAGGTCACTGTCCTTCTCATTATTGTAGCAATCCTCTGTGTTACCTTCACCACCTTTGCAATATGTCCCCTAAATTTCAGGTTTCTATCAATCATCAACCCAGATCTCTTGTCTCCCCTACTTCCTTCAATTTAACTCCTCAAATAGAGTGTGCAGTGTCATATCGATGTGTTCCAAACCTCAAGACCTTACATTTTGCTGCATTAAACTGCCACCCCATTTCATTTGCCCATCTATCTAGCTTATTCAAATCCTCTTGCAGGGCTACCACATCTGCACTATTACTAATAACCCTTCCCAGCTTTGCATCATCCACAAACAACTAAATATCCCCTTGCAATCCACTGACAATGTCATTCATATAAAGGTTAAACAATATAGGTCCCAGTACTGAGCCCTGTGGGACCCCACTTGTAACCCTCTGCTTCCTTGAAACTGCCCCACCATACACAACTCTCTGATACCTATCGAACAGCCAATCCTGTATCCTGTGACGAATCTGACATCCAGACCTGCTGCAACTTGAATATCAGCTTATCATGTGGCACCCTGTCAAATGCCTTTGCTAAGTCTAGGAAAATGGCAGTATATGCCTTTACCTCATCTAATGCCCTTGTAATAACTTTATTATAAAAGGTTAGCATATTGCTAAAACAAGAGCACCCCCTTCATAAATCCATGTTGACTCTCGCAGATAACATTACCCTCATCTGTCCAATGCTGTATACGGTCCTGCACTACTTTCCCCAAGATCTTACTAACTACTGATGACACACAAACTGGCCTATAATTAGAGACTTCCAGTCTGCTACTTCCCTTATGCAATGGCACTATCTTACCTTCCTTCCATTCCATGGGCACCTTTCCTGCGGCCAGAATTTCACTGAAAAGCCAGGTCAAAGGCACTGTCAGTTCTCTAGCACATTCTCTCAAAACCCGTGGTGAAATACCATCCAGTCCCACAGCTTTACTGACATCCAGAGTACTCAATATTTGGAACACACTCTCCTCCTGCACCTCTAAACCTCAAACCTGCTCTATCCCTCTAGTATTCAAATTGACTCCTCCAGGATGAAATACTCCAATAAAGTGTTCATTGAACAATTCCACTATGTTCTCTGCATCAGTCACTCTATTCCCATTTTTATCCCACAATATCCCTTTAGAACACCTGCAATTTACAGACAAAAATACCAGCTGTGGTGGTGGTGGTTATGGGCAGTAGATGGCGGTGTTGTAGGTGATTGGTAGTAGAGGTTCGGTGTGGTGGTCGAGGCAGAGTGTTGTATAGTAGGTGTCCTCTCACGATGAATCTTCGGACTCCTTGGAGGTATCACGAATAATAATAATAATTATTTAAATTAAGGGGATATAAGATCCCACATTGTTTAAAACCGAATAAGAAACTCAAAGATTGGAATCAGAGAGTTTCATGCTGGGCAACGAGTTGCCCGTGTTTGTGCTACGTTCTAGGACTACTTGCATTAGCTCACGCTAGTATTCGCCGATACTTTTATAGTTTTTATACTATATTCGGCATGAAACTCTCTGATTCCAATCTTTGAGTTTCTTATTCGGTTTTAAAACAACGTGGGATCTAATATCCCCTTAATTTAAATAACGTTTATATCGCCGAAATGAAGCCTGTTGGCTCTTTATCTTTATATTTAAATAATAATAATAATAATAATAATGTCATTCTTTCACAGTCATTTCTCCTCCTACTGGCCACATAGCTAAAAAATTCCCTAGGATTTTCCTTGGATCTAAGGGCCAGTCTTTTCTCATATTCCAGTTTTGCCTTCCTTACCATACTAGTCACTCTCCTGGCCTGTGTTTTATATTCTTCATGCATCTTCTCTTCACCTGTCTCCTTATATCTCTTCCATAGCCTCTTTTTCGCATGCAGTTCCTGTTTAATATTGTTTGTGATCCACTTTACTACAAATTGTGTCCTCTTGTTCAGTCGTGGTATACAACTTACCATTGCTGCTAACAAATATTCGTTCACAATTTCCCAAGCACTAATGATATCCCGTTTGAGGTAATAGACTTACTATTTTCACTTTCTCCCTCTTCACTCTTTCCTCTTCCAACAACCCTTTCATATCCTCTGTCATTCTCAACTTATTGCTAGTTAAGTCTTTACTACAATTAACGATCTCATTTACTTTTCTTTTGTGTTTTTGAATTGCTTGTGTTATATTTTTAGTTTTTGCACCAGGAAAACTTGACGTTATAACCTGCTCATCAATGGCATGTTTTATGACAGAGTCACCATACCAAATAACATTCTTCTTTTTATAATCAACTTTACTTACCAGATTTTTGTTATTATGCACTAACTTACCTGATTCTGTGCTTTGTTTTCCATTTTGTTGCTGAACTTTTTTATTCTCCCTTTGTTCCTTTAAATGCCACTCGACTTTCTGTAGTTCCCTTGTCATCTGTATAATAACCTGCTTTAACCTAGCAATCTCAGAGGTTAAATTATTTCCAATATCCTCTTTAGTATCATTTTTAGTGGAGAAACCTTGTTATTCACTACTTCTTGTTAGCATTTCATTTCTTCTGTGATTTTGGTGTCATTTTACACTTGTATTTAATATTAAAATATTACAATAAAAATATGTTATAAAGACACTAAATACCCTAAAACATGAAAATCTACTCTAATATACTATAGTTAACTATAAGACTAATTTTCAAGGAAAAAACACAATAAAACAGACAAAAATTGCCAATTTTACTGGAGCACTAAATTACATTGCCCACTCTCAGTATAACCTCAAACCCCTATCCTGTTACTCAAATTCCTATTACTTTACTTGTAATTAAGAAAATAACACTTGACATTTCGACCTCTGTCATTAAGGTCATCATCAGGAAAATATACATATGCACAAAACAGAAGCTACATGACACTACACAAAAGTAAGATAAATCTAAATGCTTTGTTAATCGTTTACTTCTAATGAAAAAAAAAAGATAAAAATAAAAATTTCTAAATAAAGTATATACAAAATATAAATTAATTCCAAAATAAAATAAACTTTTTATACATATACATATCAGTATAATAATATACAGATGATAAAAAAAATTAGCTGAACTACATTAAACAATTTTTAAATTAAAAGGCGATTGACTGAGGTAGTTTCTGACCTCTGGAATGTCGAGTATGAGGAAAGATTGAGAAGATGTAATTTGCAGAGTCTGGTGGACAGGAGGAAAAGGGGAGATATGATAGATACCTATAAGTTGGTAAGGGGTTGGTAAGCTGGAGAAGTTCTACAAAAAATAGTGGGAGATCAGAACCAGAGGTCATCCCTGGAAACTGTATAAAGAGGGTGTGAGTAGGGGAGTGAGAGGCAGGTTTTTTTCGTGCAGAGTTGTAAATGATTGGAATGCCTTGCCTGAGAGTGTGGTGTCTGCAAGGAGTTTGAATGTGTTCAAGGCACAGTATGATGAGCTGTGTGTGTGTGTGTGATAAAAGGACCTCCCAGATGAGTCTTTGACTCCATGAGGTCTTGGAGTAATAATAATAATAATTTCTATAGTCCTGTCATATCAAGGTTTCTTGTGTTTGGGATTGTTCTGGATGCCATATGGATTGACAATGGCTCCTCCAGATTCTTGGAATTATTTAGTGAGTACAGGCATGGCAAACCTGAGGTACCTGATGCTGGACCATACCTTACTTCATGTAATATAGCATCTGCTGCTATATTATCTGTAGACTGGTCCTTCCACTTTTTCTTTCCTTCTTTCTTTTTTCTTGCTCCTTCCACTCACTGCTATTAGAGTACTCAAGGGCTAAGGGTGAATCTTTTCTATTTTACTATTTCATTTTGCTTTATGCAGTAAATATGGTGTAACCCACCAGGGTTACAGGTGAATCTTCTTTAGCTTCTGTTCTCCAGTGGAGTGGCTAAAAATGCGTATGCACTCCAGAGGAGTGCATAATATTATGCTTCCAAGCCACCCAGTCAGTGTGGTAGATTAGACCAAAAGAATTCCCCCCCCCCCCCAAGACATGTT
The DNA here is from genome assembly GCF_054136105.1 of Typopeltis vanoorti. Lineage (NCBI taxonomy): Eukaryota > Metazoa > Arthropoda > Arachnida > Uropygi > Thelyphonidae > Typopeltis > Typopeltis vanoorti. The sequence goes on along the minus strand of NC_143567.1, from coordinate 60,285,111 downwards.
TCATGGCAAAGAGAAAAAAGAAAGGTCACAAGTCCAAGGCCCAAAAAGGACAGTTACTGATTTTGACGAATCTCTCCCAGGAGAATGAAGATGCAAACTCAAACCTTGAAGGGAGTCTGCCTCTGATAAAAGAACTGGGAAAACCATCACAAAAACTTCTACTAAAATGTATACAATACAAATCGCCTCATTGAATGTTCTTACATTACAATCAGAGGATAGATTAGTAGAACTAGCAGAAGCCCTGAAAAAAATCAACTGGGACATCATTGGACTTTCAGAGGTGAGACGTGACACCGAAAAAATTATCAAAAAGAGTCGATGGCTTTCTATTTTACCATAATGAAGGCGAACACAGACTTAATGGAGTCAGTTTCTTAATTAAGAGCAAATGGAAAAAGCATATTGCAGAATTTAAAAGTTATACAAGTAGAATTGCCTCCTTAAAGTTAGAATTAGGAAAAAACAAATCACTGACATAATACAGGTTTATGCTCCCATCACAAGCTATGATTAGTGAAAAAAAATTGAGGAGTTCTGTGATGAACTTGCACTAGCAGTAACATCTCACAACTCCCAAGTCATCATAATGGGAGACTTTAATGCCCAGGTAGGCACTAAGCAACAAAAGGCAGAAGATTTAGTTCTTGGAAACCATGGCAGCCAGAAAAGGAATGACAGAGGAAGGTGACTCCTACAATTTGCCTTTAACCACCAACTGAAAATTGGAAATTCCTTCTTTAGAAAAAGAAAAAAGAAGATGGACATGGATTTCACTGGATGGAAAAACAAGAAATGAAATAGACTATATATTACTAAAAGATTCACTTCATCTATATAACTTTGAAGTTCTCAAAAAATTTCAACTTTAATTCACATCATAGATTAATAAAAACTTTCTGGTTCTTTAAATCCAGTATCAGGAATAATTGGTTCAGGAACAGAAAATCAGGAGTTCAAGATCTACAAAGAAACCAGAAGAAATTTAGAGACAATTTAAGGCAAATTTTAACAATTCAAAAATCAACCAGACTAAATAATACTCAAGAGTTTTGCAATAATATATAGGAAGTAATGAAGCAAGCATACCAACTACTAAGTAGCAACGAGAGAAATTAAGAGTCAAAAATAACCGACAATACCAAAGACTTAATAAAACAAAGAGTACTACTAAAGAAAGAAAGGTCCCAATCAATACAAAATAAACTAGAGTTTGTTGAATTAAACGAATTATTATTATTATTATTTTTTTATTATTATTTTCGTGACACCTCCAAGGTGTCCGAAGACTCATCACAGGAGGACACCTATTGTACAACTCTCCGTCTCCAACACTACACCGAACCTCTACTACCAATCATCTACATCAGCACCATCTACTGCCCATCACCACCACCACCACCACAGCTAGTATTTTTTTGTCTGTAAATTGCATGTGTTCTGAAGGGCTGATTTGTCTGTATGTGGAATGAAAAACCCGAGTTTCCGGGAGAAAAAACCCCTGGCTACCTTCATATGAGGTCAGCTAACTCATTATTATTATTATTATTATTATTATTATTATTCAGGCCTCCATGGAGTCAAAAGACTCATCGTGGGAGGTCCTTCCGAAGAACATAATAAAACTCGGACTCATGGTGAATGGTAAAGCTGGTGAAAGTGCTAATCATTACGCAGAATGAATGCTCGCTGAGATTAGCTGCTAACCCTTTATGGACATGAAACACATAGCAGCACAGAACAAACAAAAAAAAAAGACATACATTCACAACTAAAAGTCACCATACTACAGAGCCCACACACTCTGCACTCTTCTTACAGAAACTCACTAACTGTTTATATCTTTCCTTCTCACCGACGCTCCTCTCCGCAAAAACAAATGACGTCAGCCATGCCTCCTCCCCGCCTGTGCACAATTTGAAGAGAATTCACAAGCGTTTGTTACAAAAGTCCTTACAACTCCCTTTGGGGGAAGCACATCCGTCACAGGAGTGTCGATGTTGCATCTAAAAGAAAATTCAGGGCGAGTAATTGACTCTAAAATACAAGAAATGAGGTGAGAGCTTCATGGTGCGATGCAGCTCCCACAAAAAAAACTATACAATCATCCTTAACTAAACATCAAGAAAATATACAATCATTATTAAGAAACAAGTCAGTAACATTAATTGATTATATCAGTTTTTAATCTGGAAAGGGCATTGGCATTACCATGACGACTACCTTTTCTATATGTAACGGTCATGTTATAACGTTGTAGGGATAAAGCCCATCAGGACAACTTGGCACCATGAGGGGCACTTTTAGTTAGATAGGTCAGAGGATTATGATCTGAAATTATCTGTATTTCAGCACCAAATACCCATGTGTCAAACTTTTTCAATGCTTCCAAGACGCAAAAAGCTTCCCTTTCAATGGTTGACCATTTCATTTGACCAGAATTTAGTTTCTTACTGAAGAAAGCAATGGGCAATTCTTTCACTTGTTCATTGTTTTGAGCTAAGCATGCGCCAATTGCTGTTGCTGATGCATCTGTATACAACTGGAATGGTTTGTCGAGATCTGAAGTATGCAAAGAAGGCATTTTTATAAGCTCTTCCTTGAGTTTCGTAAATGCTTCATCAGCATCAGTAGTCCAAGGAATAATGTTTGGGACACTTTTCTTGGTCAGATTTGTCAGTGGTGATACAATTTGGGAGAATCATGGTATGTAGTCACGGTAGTAGCTAGCCAGCCCAAGTAGACTTCTTACTTCCTTCTTTGTAGCTGGTTTCACTAAACCTTTTATAACCTCAACATTCTCTGGGTCCAGGGAATGTTGACCGGATCCAATCAAATAACCTAAGAATTTCACTTGCCTTTTCCCGAATTTGCATTTTTCTAGGTTTACTGCTAAACCCACCTCTCTTAATGTTTTGAAGACTTCATCGGATGAGATGTTCAGACCATGTTTTAGAAAATATAGTCAAATCGTTGATATATACAATCGGCAGTATGCCTTATGAGGAGCTAGTGCTTTATCTAATGATTTCTGGAATGTGCTTCCAGCATTCTTCATTCTAAACAGTAATATGTTCCATTGATAGTGACCAGAATGCGTCACAAATGCAGTGAAGGGCTTTGCTTCCTTTTCCATAGGGATTTGCCAATATCCCTTGGTGAGGTCCACTACAGTGATAAATCTTGCTTGTCCTGCCTCAAATAATAAATCTCTAACTATTTTCATTGGATAAGCATCTGGAATAGTAAAACTATTTAGCAATCTAAAGTCAATGCATCTGACACTTCCATTTTTCTTAGCTACACAACCACGGGATGAGCCCATTCACTGACACTTGGCTCAATGAGACCCATGTCTAACAGTTCTTTGATTTGTTGATCTACTTCCTTTTGTAGAGTGATTGGCACCCTATAGAGTTTGAGTCTTTTAGGGGAACAGTTCTCTGTAACTTTGATGGAATGTCCGTCAACTTTGGCGTGACCAGGTTTGGAACTAAAAACATCTACACATTTCTGGAGGATGTCAAAAAGTTCTTGTTTTTGTTCTCCCATCAAGAGAGCTTTCATATCCTTAAGGTGTTTCCTAATATCTTCAACTTATTTATTCATTTTGTCAGCGGGTGCATAGTGGAGTGTTCCGAAATCTTCATCTAGTTCGAAAACTAGACTGACATGATTAATTCTTTGAATATATGGTCGAAGCTTATTTATGTGGAGCTCCCTAATACTTCCATCCTCCATCTCAACCTTCGCAGAATGTGGTCTAGTAAGTTGGACGACTGTAGCAGGTCCAGTCCAAGTATTTAGAAGCTTATGAGAGGATGAAGGTAACAATACTAAAACCTTTTCCCCAACAATGAAGGATTTTTCTTTGGAACGAAGATTATTCCAAATTTTCTTTAACAAAGATAAGGGGCCTGGAGGTAATCTTCCATATACCAACTGGAAAGGTGACAACCCAGTAGTGCTATGTGGTACTTCTCGGTATGCGAATAGAAGATAGGGAAGATGTAAATCCCAGTTTCTTCCATGTTCCTGTATATTCTTATTCATCATCTCTTTTAAAGTTCTGTTCCAACGTTCAACAGCGCCCATACTCTCAGGATGTCCTGGAGGAAAAACGTGGAGCTATGCCTAGCAGATCTTCAAAAGCTTGAGTGAGTTTAGATGTAAAATTCGTACCTTGGTCTTTCGTAAAATGGTACAGACCATTTTAGGAAATCCAGTCTGAGTAAAAACCCTCATCAGAACGTTACATGTAGTTTTAGCACTTATTTCCTTGACAGGTATGGCTTCGGCCATCTGGTGCATAAATCAACAGCACATATTATGAATCGATGCCCTCTTCCTGATGGAGGTTCTAACGGTCCGATACAATCCACGCTCCATACCTCAAACGGAGTTTCTGGTCTGATGATAGGTCATATGGGGGATTCTATCTCTATATGTAGCAGTCCTTCTCATTTGACATTCTTTGCAACTTTCGCAGTATTTTTTCACATCTTGTTTAATTGTAGGCCAAAAGAATGAGTACTTGATTCGTTGACGGGTTTTCTTTTCGCCGAGATGGCCAGCAAGCGGGATTTCATGTGCCATCTTTAAGACATTTTCTCGTTTCACATGCGGTAGCACTACTTGTCTAATATTCTCACCACAAATATGTTCGTTATGAAGCAGAACCCCATTGTCAAACGCATAAGAATTTTCCTGCCTTTCTGCCCATTCAAAGCGAAGCATCTCATCATCCTTTTGAAGTTTGCCAAATTTGAATTTTGTTTTATCTGGTATACACTCATTTTCTGCACCTGGTTGAGACTCTATCGTATTTACTGCCAGTACTGTACTGGTTATTTTTGAAGGCATGTCTTCGTCTTCATCATCTTCTGACCGTTTATCACTTAAATCTTTTGATTTCAAAACCGGTGTCTCCCAATGGTGACCACTCTCATGTAGCTCGACATTCTTGACCAGCATTTCATAGGCAGAGGAGCTCAGTAGCAGATCGGTAACCAGTCTTCTTGAGATAGCACAGGTGACTGGAACATTATCATGTAAATTATCATCAATTTTCATTTCAAAAATCCTTGGGGGTGTTGTTTCATTTTCTCCAAAAGCAGAAGACAGTTCTATCTTACTTTCTCCATCATGAGGTGTATCTGCCACTAAATCTTCACGCACTACCGATATTTGCGCTCCCGTATCTATTATTCCATTTAACACCCTACTTCCACATTTGATTTTGGCGACCTTCAAATCATCTACATTTCGATCAATGTCCACTGATTTGGATACTGGAACGGAAATTTTGGCAGTCAACACACCTGGTTTAACGTCATCCCCAGTGGTAGATGTCTGGACTAGGTTACTGTTTGCTGTAGCAGGAGTACCTTTTGATTGACTATTTTTCATACAAAACTTGGCGATATGACCTTCCTTTCTACAAGTAAAACATGGTTTGTAGTAAGGCTTGTATGAATCATCATTTTGCCGCAGCTGGTACCATTTCGGTGGACTTTGAGAGGGAGATAATGACTTATTCTTGAATGTTCGTTCAGGAGGTGGAGCATAAGGTCTAAACTTTTCAGTAACTTTGTCTTTCGGAATAGCTCCGATAGGCTTCTTCGATGTACTACGGACACTGTCATGTTCGTCCAGTCTGTCAGCTAACTTGGTTGGAGAAACGAATTTTGCCCAGTCATCTAAGAAATGTTCTCTCACTTCATGTGGTGCTTTCTTCTTCAGTTGATCCGTAATAATTAGATCTTTTAACCCTTCAAAATCCTTGATGTCAAGGCCACCAATCCACTCTTCGAAATAATTAGTTATTTCATAGCAGAAATCCCTCCACGATTTTTCAGCAACCTTTTAGTGCATCACAAACTTTTTTCTGAAACTTTCAGGATTCAGTTTAAATCTCTTTAGTAGAACTGTTTTAATATATTCATAATCTTCGCAATTTTCTTCTGACTCTACCAATTAACTGGACAATCTCAAATGGTAACAAAGTCAAGAGACATGATATCCAGTCTTTAACATCTATTTTGGTTCTCTTGGCTTGTCTTTCAAACAGAGATAGGTATATCACAATGTCGTCTTCTTGTAATCTAAACCTAGGCATTAGCTTAATTAGTTCAAGACAATATGGTTTATTGTCACTGGATACTGGAGTTGAGGTTAGTTGAACACGCGCTTCAATTTCCAGTTTCTTCAACTCGAACTCCATTTGTTCTCTTTTCTGTTGGGCTCCCAATTCATCTTTCCGGCATTGGGCTTCTAGTTCTTCTTTCCACCGTTGAGCTTCTAATTCTTCTTTCTTCATCAATTCTTCCTCGAGTCTGGTACTAATAATCGTCTCTAACATCCCTTTAACAAATTCTTCTTCTTCATAAAATTTACTTTCTGTAATAATCATTTTAAGATCTATCACTTTCATTTCAACAGTTGGCTTCTCTCCCAATTCTTCAGCCAATTTATGTAAATTTTCCTTTCTACCTTTGGTTAAATAAGCCATGGTGCTTAACAACAACCCTCTTTACTGATAAAAAAAAAAAATCACCCTTAAAAAAAATCAATTTCAAAGAAAAAAAATTTTTTTATTTTTTTTAAATGCCCAAATAGAGATGTATATATTTGGCGATTATGGGACTCATAATTAAATTCAGCATATCACTTCTTAACATAGATAAATCTGACAATATTATCAGATAAAACTTCAACTACACAATTTACTACAATTTCAAATACACAAATATATATATATATATATATATGTGGATATATAAAAACAAAAACAAAATAAAAAAAAACAGTTTCGATTTTACACCACTACTATATAATAACTTAAATCTCAAAACAGAACTATCAAAACAGTATGCAAAAATGAACTATGATAACACTATCGTGTTCTTTCTCTGGCGAGAAATCAAAAGTACTGACTGTTCCAAGATGGAACAAACATGCAAAATAGGACAAAATGGGAAATGCAAAACAAAACAAAATAAATTTAAAATGAGAAAAAAAAAAACAACTATTCTGAATTATCTGGGACGAAAATATGGTTTGAACACTGCCGTGTTTTTCTTTTATCCAAACTATTGCGCTACTGTTCCAGGATGGAACAAAACTTGAATACCGATGTATTCTTTCTCTGGTGAGAAATCAAAACTACTACTGTTCCAGGATGGAACAACCTCCGAACACCATTTTTTTTGTATTAAAGCAGATTTTCGCCCAAACAATCAAAATAGAACTTTAAAATATGGGAGCATAACAAATTGCTCTCACCTTGTAGATCCTGCCAACTGCGCCAGTAAAACTCGGACTCGTGGTGAATGGTAAAGCTGGTGAAAGTGCTAATCATTATGCAGAATGAATGCTCGCTGAGATTAGCTGCTAACCCTTTATTGACATGAAACACATAGCAGCACAGAACAAACAAAAAAAAACATACATTCACAACTAAAAGTCGCCATACTACAGAGCCCGCACACTCCACATTCTTCTTGCAGAAACTCACTAACAGTTTATATCTTTCCTTCTCACTGACGCTCCCCTCCACAAAAACAAATGACATCAGCCACGCCTCCTCTGCACAATTTGAAGAGAATTCACAAGCGTTCATTACAAAAGTCCTTACAAACATAAAGTCTGTCAAGACTCATCGAGGGGAGGTCCCCCCCAAGAAACACAAAGTCTATCATACCACCCTTTAAACTCACTGACCGTTCTCGCTCCCACCACTCCATCAGGCAATGCATTCCACGGTTCAACCACTCTCCATGCAAAGAAACCATTTCTTACCTTCTTACCCTCTTGCTCACAGTTTCCTTTCGTAACTTCCAGGGATGGCCTCTTGTCATCACTCCTTCCCACTGTTCAACCAAGCGAAAGAACTCCCCAGTGTCAACCCTGTAACCACCTCTCAACAGTTTAAAAGTCTCAATCATATTACCTCTCCTTCTTCTATCCACCAAACTCTGCAGTCCACATTCCCTCAGCTGATCCTCATAACTATCTTTGTACAGTCCTGAAACCATCTTTGTCATCCATCTTTGTATCCTTTCCACAGTTAATTTATCTCCTTCAAATCCTGGGAACCAAATATGAGAACAATAGTCCAAGTGTGATCTGATCAGAGACTTATACAACAGAATGATAACCCTCTTATCTCTGCAGGTCAGTGTCCTTCTCATAATTGCAGCAATCCTCTGTGTTACCTTCACCACCTTTGCAATATGTCCCCTAAACTTCAGGTTTCTATCAATCATCAACCCCAGATCTCTTGTCTCCCCTACTTCCTCCAGTATAACTCCTCCCATAGAGTATGCAGCATCCCATCGATATTTCCCAAACCTCAAGACCTTACATTTTGCTGCATTAAACTGACACTCCCCCATTCATTTGCCCATCTATCTAGGTTATTTAAATCCTCTTGCAGGGATACCACATCTGCACTGTTACTAATAATCCTTCCCAGCTTCGCATCATCCGCAAACAACTGAATATCTCCTTGCAATCCACTGGCAATGTCATTGATATAAAGGTTAAACAATATAGGTCCTAGTACTGAGCCCTGTGGGACCTCACTTGTAACCCTCTGCCTCCTTGAAACTGCTCCACCATACACAACTCTCCGATACCTATCAGACAGCCAATCCTGAATCCAGTTGACCAATCTGACATTCAGACTCATGTGCTACAACTTAAATATCAGATTATCATGTGGCACCCTGTCAAATGCCTTGCAATCCTTGCAAAGTAAGAAAATTGCAGTATATGCCTTTCCCTCATCTAATGTTCATGTAACTATATTATAAAAGGCTAGCATATTGCTAAAACAAGAGCGCCCTTTCACAAATCCATGTTGATTCTCACAGATAACATTACCCTCATCTACCCAATGCTGTATACGGTCCCTCACTACTTTCTCCAAGATCTTAACAACTACTGATGACACACAGACTGGCCTATAATTAGACACTTCCAGTCTGTTACCACCCTTATGCAATGGCACTATCTTACCTTCCTTCCATTCCCTGGGCACCTTTGCTGAAGCCAGACTTTCATTGAAAAGTCAGGTTAAAGGCACTGTCAGTTCCCTAGTACATTCTCTCAAAACTCGTGGTGAAATGCCATCCAAGTCCCAAAGCTTTACTGACATCCAGAGTACTCAGTATCTGAAACACACTCTCCTCCTGTACCTCTAAACCTCGAACCAGCCCTATCCCTATAGCATTAAAACTGACTCCTCTAGGATTAAATACTCCAATAAAGTGTTCATTGAACGATTCCACTATGTTCTCTGCATCAGTCACTCTATTCCCATTTTTATCCCACAATATCATTCTTCTACAGTCATTTCTTCTCCTACTGGCCACATAGCTAAAAAATACCCTATGATTTTCTTTGGATCTTAGGGCCAATCTCCTCTCATATTCCGGTTTCGCTTTCCCTTACCACACTAGTCACTCTTCTGGCCTGTGTCTTATATTCTTCACATCTTCTCTTCACCTGTCTCCTTATATCTCTTCCATAGCCTCTTTTTCGCATGCAATTCTTGTTTAATATTGTTTGTCATTCACTTTACTCCAAATTCTGTCCTCTTTTTTCACTCGTGGTATACAACTTACCATGGCTGCTAACAAATATTCTTTCACAATTTTTACCGATTTTAACCGATTAAAAATCACTTTCTTCTGCACAGCTCAAATTCACTGCCACATGCTGCACTTTTATCAAAAGAGAAATTAGAAAAGATCTAAGGAATTTCAACATAAATAAAATCAAACAAACCCTAGAACAAGGCACATCTTTAAAAACAGCAAAAAATGCCTAAAAAATGGCAAATCCTGGATCCCTTCCTTAGTTAATGAATTTGGTCATAAAATAAATAATAATTCTAGTAATCAAGCAAATAATCTAACAGACAACCAAACAAATAGAATGTGTGTGATGATCCTCACTTGAAATCACCGAAGAAGAAATAGAACAGGCAGTCAAACAAATGAAAAATGGCAAAGCACAGGGCAGTGATCAAATTCCAGCAGAATTCTTCAAAATAGGACTTGTGAAACTATTACCAGAACTTCCTCAAACTATGCAATGGCATCCTATATACAGAAACAGTACTAAGGCAGTACCGTTTCTGTATTAAATTCAGAAATAATACTATTTCATGAGAAGGGTGATCGATCAAATATAATAACTACAGACCCATAAGTCTCATCCCACATAATTATAAAATATTTATTAGGATTATCCAAAATAGAATTACAAGCCAACTAGATCAGAACCAACCATATGAACAAGCAGGATTCAGAAAAGGTTTTTCAACTATTGATCATCTACATACTATCAGCCAAATTATTGAAAAATATCAAGAATATAATAAGCCTCTATACATAGCATTCATAGACTTCTAGAAAGCATTTGACTCAATAGAACACAAGCCACTGTTCCTGGGACTCCAAAATCAAAGTATAGAAAATAAATTTATCAGAATATTAAAAAATATTTATAATAGTAGCACTGAAGAAGAAATCAAACTTGAGACAACAGGACCATCTTTCAACCTAGGAAGAGGAATTAAACAGAGACCCAATAGCACCCAAGCTATTCACTTCATTTGTAGAAAGTATTTTTAACTTGGGTATAGTTATGTTAAAGATACCAAGTAATTTTAAACCTGGTTTTACTCAATTTTTCCAAGTAAGCAAACAGACAAAATGTCAAGTTTGTGCCTGCAATATATGCAAGACTAGCTGATCCCACAGGTAGTGCAAGACCAAGGCAACTCGTGGTAGAGGTGGAGCAAGCTCTGATCACTAATCTTAATATTTACCCTTAATGCCAAAACACATCTCCAAGAAGGGGATGTATGATGTTTTGTATTAAAGGCAAGGGGCCACTACCCAGACCGGTTTTGACCTTTATTGAGGTCTCATCAGTGGGAGCCAGGCTAGAAATACATCCCCTTCTTGGAGATGTGTTTTGGCATTAAGGGTAAATATTAAGATTAGTGATCAGAGCTTGCTCCACCTCTACCACGAGTTGCCTTGGTCTTGCACTACCTGTGGGATCAGCTAGTCTTGCATATATTGCAGGCGCAAACTTGACATTTTGTCTGTTTGCTACTTGGAAAAAATGGAGTAAAACCAGGTTTAAAATTACTTGGTATCTTTAATATTCACTTCATTGTTGGAAATGTTATTGAGGGAACTGAACTGGGATAATTATGGTTTAAACATCTTAGGCAAAAATTTAAGCAATCTTAGATTTGCCAATGACATAGCACTCTTCTCTGAAAACAGCTCAGAACTGGAAACAATGATTAGAGATCTAAGTAATAAAAGTAAAGCATAACGATTAAACATAAACTACAGCAAATCTAACCTAACGACTAACCACACAGAAATCCCAATAACTGTTGAAAACAGAATACCAATGAAAATTTACACTCCTTTGGTGCAGAATTTCATTGGTGAAGTTTTGTAAGAAAATGACATATTCAAATATGGAGTCTTCCTTTAGCATATATTTGCATAATTTTCTCTGATCAGAGTGTCTTTGAGACTAGTATGATTTCCTTAATTATATAATATATTTATAATTTGCATGCATATTCCTATGTGCATGTTGAACCTCCCTACTTCAGTTGGTTTTGATACCCTTTGGTTGGAGGACCTCTGTGGGAATCCTAGCTAGGATGCAAAGAACCTTTATCAGGACTTTTCAATTGAAGATGAGTTATCCATCTCATGTAGCTGGAGTGTTTTTCCTCCCTGAAGCTGGGGTTTTTCATTCCACAAAAGAGGTACATGGGCCAGAAGAACATATGCACGGGACATTGAGCCCTTCAGTTGGAAAAGACCTGAATTTAATTATTGTTGTGATGAGAGGAGTCTTTATATGGGTCTTATATGAATGGGAGTCTTTATATGAATCCTAGCTACGATGCAAAGAACCTTTATCAGGACTTTTCAGCTAAAGATGAGTTATCCATCTCATGTGGAGGTGAGGATTTTTCCTCCCTGAAACTCAGTTTTTCATCCTAAAAAAAGCACGTGGGCCAGAAGAGCACAGTCAATTGACAGACATGCTGGCTATACCAGTAGGATTAACTGCACCATCAGAGCATTAATTAGGTTTCAAACAAGCCATATTCCTTGGGAATGGAATTATGCAGCATGAAGGGAAACATGCAGTAATTATAATATTGCTTTGCTTTTTCCAGTGCTGTCTCCATAGCTCAGTCACTATATATCAATAGTGCCCTTTAGTTTGAAAGCCCTCAGGTTCAAATTCCATCCAGAATGTGAACCTTTCATGAGGGATTTTTAAGTGAAAGTGAGTTAGCTGGTGTTATGTGGAAGCTGCAGATACAGATACACAAACTAGTTACAGAACATTCATACACAAACAATTAACAGATATAAGTAACGTGTTAATGTGTTAATGTTCTACATAGTTGGTAGAACATTAACACAGTTGCTACAACAAATAGTGTAATTAACAACAGTTTGAAAACCCGGGCTTTCTTTGTGAGCTTATTTAACCTATCCAAAGTATATTTCATGTTTCCTAGCGTTATGAAAGTGACTTGGATGTATTAATGATTTTAATTTTTAATGAGAAATAGAGACAGATGTTCTCTAATAGGACTTCCCTTCATAGCATTGTCAGGGATCATCTCTGAAACATGAACATTTTCAGCAGCCAAGGTGGATTTCATTGATTGCTCTTTTTTTGAAGTTTGATGAAATAGGACATCAGACTTTTGAGTAGTTGACTTTGTTTTCTCATTCATCTCCTTGTACCATGCCAGAATATCTGATATACCAGTGGAGGCTGATGCATATCTTGCAGCATTATGATCATGCATTTTAAAGAGAAGTGCATCATTTTTCTGGAATGCTTCTTTTTTCTGACATGTTTCAGAGGAAATACCTGTAGTCTCAGGTATTTCCTTTGAAGCATGTCTACTTACCTCTCCTTTTCATTCTCCAACTCATTTAATTACTTGTTAAATAGATCCTTGACACGAGAATTCAGTAATATTATTCTCTTCTAATTGTAGCGCTAACTACTTTCTTATGTCATTGATAACTTGAGTGATTTTTTTCAGTCTCCTCATGCATAATAAAATCATTAATGTATAATGATGTTTTTTCAAAGAGCATTGTTATGTTCTTCATTTTGTGCCAGGAGTGTTCAATTTGATGAATGAAGCATAAATATTAAAGAGTTCCTTCAGTTTGTATGTTACTATGTGTCAACACACATTCTAAATCTCAACTAGTGAAAAGGTTCCAAGGCCTAGAAACTTTGCATTTCCAAGATACACAAACTCTTTGTTTGTGCTGCCACTACAAAGAGTATTTCTGGAATGCCTTTCTTCTGGAGTCTCAGGACATTTTGACTTCTACCTGCAGTGCAGATAGAAGGCAAAATGTCAAGAAAATAACTTGACTTTTTTTTCACAGTGGTTACACAGTGGTCAGCATTTATTGTTTATAGAAATTATGGAGACAAACACCATGTTACAGCAATTACTTTGATTATATTTTCTTATTCCTTCCCTCCTCTTTTACTTTGCAGTGTTGAGGATTTTCTATTCAGTTAACCTCAACCATATCTTGAGGATAAGGTCTTTAGTCTTATGCCTAGAGGTGTGTCCTATGTTTGTAGATGCATGTGTTCACGGGCCGGTTTGCCTGTTCAATTCTGGGGGATGAAAAACCCAAGTTTCTGGGTGGAAAACCCCTTACTTCCATATGAGACCGGCTAACTCATCTTTAGTCGAAAGAGACCTAGATAAAGGTTTCTCACATCACTGATGGGAATCAAGCCCAGGTCTTTTCGACCAAAGAGCTTCTGACTGAGCTAAGGAGGCTCATTTGATTATAACAAAGTTAAAATGACTATCAACGTTTTGACCTTTATATCAAGGTTATTATCAGAAATGCATATGAGCTAAAACACAGGCTACATCACAATACACATTAGTGAGTTCTAGCATAACAGCTTTGTTAACCATTTACATTAGCCTGACCTCTGGTGAGTGAAAGAAAGAAAGAAAGAAAGAAAGGAAAATTTTTAATTCAAAAAATATATAAAAAATTAATAATAAAATGAAATAATAAATGAATAAAAATTATAACATAAATTAAAAGTGGAATTATTATTTGCTACTAGTTAAATTCTCTAAAGAATTTAATCTTAAGATTCTATTTTTTGTCTATTGACAGATTTTCTTGTGTTTGGTGGTTTTTGGAGTTACGCCATCTTATTTCTGTTGTTCTATACCTGAATACCATATGGATTGCAGGGTCTTCTAGACTCTTGGAATTGCTAATCTGTTATTCTTTTGAGATTGGGATGATGAATCAGCGTCTTATATGCTTCTTTGAATTTTTCTTTGTACCAAATTTTGGTGCAATATAGGGACTGGATGCCTTTCCAGTCAATTCTGTGGTACATTTGATGTGCATGATCTGAAAGGCTTGGTTTTTTTTATTGGGATTGCATCCTGTTTCCCTTATATAGTGTGTTTTGTCTCCATAATATCTACACAATGAACTTGACATTTAACTTTCTATAACTGACAGCCTGGTTGGCCGAGTGGTTAGCGTATCCGCTCTCCAGCCAAAAGGCTGCAGGTTCGAATCCCGCTGTGGGCATGGATGTTTGTGACAGTCTGTGAAAATACTAGTGGTGGTGGGCAGTAGATGATGATGGTAGTTGTGGTTCGCTGTAGTTGGTGGATTGAGTGGTGGAAATAGAGAGCTGTGGAGTGGGTGCCCTGCCTTGATGAGTCTTTGGACTCCTTGGAGGTGTCACGTAATAATAATAATAATAATAATAAGTTATGAAAAAGATTTTAAATATTTGGGCCAGATAATATCATTTAAAAACAGGATGAAAAAAAAAAACAGATGCCAGAATCACCAATGCTTAGAAGAGCTATTGGTGTGTAAAAGAGTGGATGAAGGGAGACCTACCAATCAGCTTAAAATGCAAACTTCATAATATGATCATACTACCCATTCTAACTTATGGATCACAAACATGTTCACTAACAACTAAACAAGTGACCAAGCTAAGAACATGTCAAAGAGCAATGGTAAGAAGTATGTTAAACATCAAAAGGATAGACAAAAATAAGAGCCCTAGAAATAAGTCAGAAAACAAAAGTCACTGGCATCATAAGAATAGCAAAATCCCTAAAATAGAAATGGGCAGAACACTTGATGAGAAATGATACATGGGATAAACTCACCACTTACTGGACACCTAGAGAGAGAGAAAGAGAAGTAGAGGTAGACGAGGTAGACAGAAAACTAGATGGAGAGATGAACTTATTCTAACAGCAGGACCATCCTGGTCAAGAACAGCCCAAAATAGAGCTAAATGGAATAACATGGGGAGGCCTTTGCCCAGGAGGGATTCTACAGGCTGACAACAACATTAAACATTAGTTTTGAGAGAAACTTGTGCCATAGTATTATAAATTATCTGCACATAAACACAAGGAAAAGTACTATTTATTAAATATACTGCCAAATATTTCAGTTTGAAATTAACACACTATCATCAGTCGCCTGAACATCACCACCTTGTAAAAAATATTGTACGGGCCACTGACGACAGTTTATTAATTTCAAACTGAAATATTTGGCAGTATATTTATAATACTTTTCCTTGTGTTTACATGTGGATAATTTATATAACAACATTAAATAATTTCTATAGTCCTCTCATATTAAGGTTTCTTTTGTTTGGTATTGTTCTGAATTAGAGTTCCCATTTGTCCCGGGACAGTCCCGTTTTTTATAAAAATGTCCCAAGTTAATTCCAAAAGTCCTACTTTTTTAACTATCCTTCAGGAAAAAATGGTTAAATGGATTTTATCTCATAATAGTACCAATTTCTATTACAATGCTGATAACAATAAATTTTATTTATTTATTTATTATTACCCAAGACCCCATGGAGTCAAAGACTCATCTAGGAGGTCCCTTTATCAAACACACAGCTCATCATACCATGCTTTAAACACACTTAAATTCTCTGCAGACACCACACTCTCAGGCTAGGTATTCCAATCATTCACAACTCTGCATGAAAAAACCTGCTTCTCACTCCCCTACTCACATCTTCCTTATACAGCTTCCGGAGATGACCTCTGGTTCTCCCCTGATCTCCCACTATTTTCTATTGAACCTCTCCAGCATTGATCCTATAACAACCCCTTAATAACTTGTAAGTGTCTATCATATCTCTCCCTCCTCTTCCTCCTCCTCCACCTGTCCACCAGACTCTGCAATTTGAATCTTATCAATCTTTCCTCCTACTCGACAGAAACTACCTTAGTCAGTCGCTTCTGGACCTTCTCCAACATCTCTTCATCCTTCTAAAAACAAGGTGACCAAATCTGGGCACATTAGTCCATGTGTTGCCTAATCAAAGCTTTATACAATGAAACAAGAATCTCCCTACTTCTACAAGTCAGTGTCCTCCTCATCATTCCCAGAAGCCTTTGTGTTGTCTTCACAATTTTGGCTGTGTCCCCTAAATTTCATATCCTTATCCACTATCACCCCCAGATCTCTTATTTCCTCCACGTCCAGCAATATATCCTCACCAAGCAAATTCTGCATCCCATTTTTGTTTTCCAAATTTTAAAACATTTACATTTTGCAACATTGAACTCACATCTCCATTCTCTTGCCCCAACCACTCAATTTATTCATGTCTTCTTGTAAGGCCACAACATCTTCTCTACTCTTCATGGTTCGTCCCAACTTTGCATCATCTGCAAACAACTGAATATCTCCATTCAAATCTTCACCAATATCATTAATATACAAGTTAAACAGCAACGGTCCTAAAACAGACCCCTGAGGCACAGCACTAGCAACTTTCCTTTTCCTAGATATCGCTCCCCCCCCCCCTTGATACCTATCAGATAGCCAGTCTCCAATCCCATGCCCCAATCTAATATCCAACCCCATCCACTCCAGTTTGACTATCAACTTATCATGTGGTAATCTATCAAAAGCCTTTGCAAAATCTAAGAATATTACTGTGTATCCATCTCCTCTGTCCACGGAAGTAGTCAACTTATTGTAATAAGTAAGTAGATTACTAAAACATGACCTCCCTTTAGCAAATCCATGCTGTCCATCAAAGTTAATACCATTGTTGTCAATCCAATTCTGGATCCTAGTTCTCACAAGCTTCTCCAACAACTTAACTACAACACCTGGTACACAGATAAGTCTATAGTTTGATGCCTGAGTTCTATCACCTCCTTTATGAAGTGGCACATTCTTGCCCTCCTTATACTCCTTAGGAACTTGACTCAGTGCAAGACTTGTATTAAAAAATTATGTCAAGGCTGGCGTCAACTCCCTATCACTTTCTTTCAGAATATGTGGTAATATATTATCAAATCCCACAGCCTTATTTACATCTAGTTTGCTCAGCTCTGCATACACCTCTTGCTTATTTACAGTCAGTCTCTTTTCCCCATAATCAACTGCTCTCAATCTCTCCATGAAGTCACATTCACAACATTGAAATAGATAGAACACTATGTAAATACAATATTGAGAAAACCTTTGAACCTCCTGCAAAATTAAAAAATTTACTCAGCTCATCCAAAGATCCTTTTCCATACCTTGCCCATCCAGGGTTTACAAAAATTCAGTGCACCTGCAACCTACCTTACATAGGGAAAACATGGTGCATCATCCCAATAAGAAAAGATGAACATAATTACCACATTAAATTCCTCCACTATGGTAAAATAGGCCTGTCAGACCATGCACTTCAACCATGTTACAGAATCAACTGGAAAGGCACCAAGTCCGTACACCACACCAAAACCTGTTTGAGAGAAAGTTCAAAGAAGCCTATGAGATTCTGAAACATCATTTGAATCTAAATAAGAATGATGGATTAATAATTCCAAGAATCTGGAGCACCCATCTTCAACTCATAAAAATCCAGAACAACACCCAAATACAAGAAAACCTTAATATGAGAGGACTATAGAAATTATTTAATTACCAGTTTTCTACTAATTTTTTTTTTTTTTATCATCTCCATATTATTATACTGATATATATAAAAATATTATTTTATTTAGTAATTTTTTTACACCCCAGATCAGGCTAGGGTACTGTTTGCCCACAGATGCAAGACCCTTCAACACTTCTGTGCATGTCAAAAGAAGGAGAATCCGTTCTGATATTAGGGTAATAATCAATGCATTTTGTGAGATGAGTGTTTATAATACGTCAGAAAATTATCTTTTCTTTTGTGAAAATTCTAGTTCTTAAAATGGTAACTATTTTGCTTGTACAACAGTTGGAAAATGTACGTATAAAGCACATGATTTTGCGTGTTAGTAGCCAATTCATACATCCTTTATTTCTTTCTCCTCTTCAGCATGAATCGACTATTCTTGGCACATTGCCAAACTTGGTTCTATGAAGTGTAGGCATACATCAAATGATTAACAAAGCATTTGGATTTAGGGTTGGTGAGATGGATAGGTGGTTGGTTGATGGAGAGATATCAAAGAGTAGTTTATTCAGGAGTAGAGTCCAAAAGACGGCCTGTGACTAGTGGTGTGCCGCAGGGTTCTGTTCTTGGACCACTGCTGTTTAATCTGTTCATTAACGATATAGGGAAGGATCTAAGTGGAACAATTCATTTGTTCGCTGATGATGCAAAGTTGGGTAGGGCAATAGTGAATGCAGACGATGTCAAAGTCTTGCAGGATGACTTATATAGATTGGAGTTCTGGGCTAAGGAGAATGGATGTCAATTTAATGTGACAAAATGTAAGGTTATGCATTTTGGGGTGAAAAGATTAGCAGCAGTATACCACATTGGTGGAACTGTACTTCAAGAGATTGATGAGGCCAGGGACTTGGCAGTGTTGGTGGATAGGGAGATGAAGTTTAGGGGGCACATTGCAAAAGTAGCTAAATCAGCTCATCAACTCACTTGGTTGTTGAAAAATACCTTGACGAGCAGAGACAAGCAAGTTATTGTACCTCTGTACCAAGCCTTGATAAGACCTCATCTCGACTACTGTGCCCAGATTTGGTCACCTCGGTTCCTTCTTGATGGGGAGGAGGTGGAGAGGATCCAGAGGCTTGTGACTAAGATGATAACAGGTCTATGGAATGAACCATATGAGAATAGGTTGAAGATTTGTGGGTTGCAGAAACTAGTTGATAGGCGGAAAAGGGGAGATATGATTGAGACATTCAAATTGCTAAAGGGATTCTATAGGATTAATTCAGAGGATATTTTTGAGATCAGGACTGGTGGTAGGAGAACTAGGGGACACCTATGGAAGCTGGGCAAGAGTGTGGTTAGCAGGGGTGTTAGAGCTGGGTTCTTTACTTTTAGAGTGTAAATGAGTGGAATAAGCTGCCAGAGTCTGTTGTGGGTGCTATGACGGTGAACGAGTTCAAGGCAAGGTATGATAGATACTGTGAGAATGTAATCGCATAGTTGTGTGGACATGATGTTTAGGGCCTCCCTCGATGAGTCTAAGGACTCCTGGAGTCGCCCGAAATAATAATAATAAAAATAAAAATTTATCTTACTTTTGTGTAGTGTCATGTAGCTTGGGTTCTGTGGATATGTATGTGTTCCTGATGATGATGACGACCTCAATACAGAGGTCAAAACATCGAGTGTTATTTTCTTAATTATAAGTAAAGTAATTACTCCAACACGTGTGTTTTTGTTTCCATAAATTTTTCGCCGTGAACATTATACATGTGATTTGTATTTGCTGAAAGCTGTAAACAATTTACTGATAGATTAAAGGGTTATGTACTACTCAAGTTGTAACAGCATTTATGGATAGACTAGGTATATGAACATTATATAATGGTTACATGGATTTATGATTGGTATAAAATTAATACAGAGGTATCTCGCTAATCCAAACTAATAAAAACCATGCTCATTCGGATTAGCAAATTTCCTCCCCAAGATACAACAATAACTAGCGTTTAAGACAAAAATAATCAAATTCTAATGGTACATCAATGATAGAAACTGATAGAAAAAAAAAAGCTACTGTACTGTAATGTAAAACAAAAAATAATACAGTACACAAGTTTGTTTTAGTAAAAAATTTAATTTCTTGTACCTGCATTGTTGAGGATTCTGATTTAATAAAATTGCATAATTTTAAGTTTCACAAAATAACACAAAAAAGGTTTTTATTTCTTTGTCACTGATTTTCTTTTGTTTCTTGGAAACTAAACCTTTTCGAATACTTCTTCTCGGAGCTGCATAAGCAACAAAATTTTGTGGACTGGCATATCATTTGCTTAGCACATTCTATACACATATTAAAACTGTCAGCTGCCTCTTCATGTTTTACTTTTTTTTTCATCAAGTTCTTCATTGTTATCGTTGTCTTCTAATTCATTAGAAGATGATGGTGATTCTACATAATACATCATAAATATGTAGTGTCATATTTATAATTTCAGCATCTGATTTGATTTCAATTTCACTTTCGGTTCTACCTGTAATCCATTCCGTAACATCTGTTTGTGAAATTTCATCATCTGGATTTATATTTTTAACCAAATTATGCTCGTTTTGAATTTCCTCTTTTTGTGTATATTTGTGATTCATGCCGACTTTTTTATACTGTACAGTATAAAAAAGCAAACGTGAACACACAATACATCAAAATAGGCCTCCAGTATAACCTTACAATCGACAGTACGAAAAAAATACTGTACTGTAATAATAATAAAATAAATAATAATAGTTAAAATAACAATTATTAAATAAAAATAATAGTACACAAAATAATAATATGTAATAAATAACGCTTTTTTTTTTCTTTCAAACCGCAGTTCGGATTACTGGAGGGTTTGGACTAAAGAGGTTCAGATTAGCGAGATACCACTGTATTTGTTCAGAGAATAATGCCTAGTGTGAAGAAAGGACCTAGTTCTTGGATGCTGAGGAGGACATAATTTTGAAAATATGTTTATGGTCAGAAAGTTTAGAGGTCAAAGTTATCTCAAAGAAAGAAATTTCATCTTGTTTTGAGATTTGGGTACTATCAAAAGTAAGAGTAGGAGAAAAAGTTTCTTGTGAGATAGACTTAATAATTTTAGTTTTTTTTGATCAAAGTGTTGAGAGGAAATTTTGTTAGTTTAGTTAGCATAACTGATATATTTCTGTAATTAAAATATTGTTTGTCCAACACAGGCACTGCTGCTGTAGCTGTGGCAGGGATTTTTGGCAGCCTGATGATAACTAATCTCAAGCTGTCAGAAAATACATTCTTGTTTTTTGGTGCCGGAGAGGTATGTGTTAAATTTATTTATTGCAAATATCATTTTAAAATTTATATAATTGAACATGTACTGATAGTACATTTATTATTGTAACTATAACAATTATTATTCAGGACATCCGTGAAGTCACAAAGCTGATTGCTTGAGGCCCATCTTAGACAACAGTCTCACTGTCTGCACATTCACTAGACTATCATTTTATGATTCAACTACCCTCCTTGCAAAATAGCAACTTCTCATCCTCTTACTCCCGACTTCTTTTTGCAACTTCCGAGGATGCTCCCACCCCTTGTTCTTTCTCTTGTGAAAACCTTTCTAGTATAAATTATGTAAATCTCTCAATAGTTGAAATGGCTCGGTGATATCACCCCTTCAGCTTCTATTCAGCAAATAATGTTGTTTGCATGCACTCAGTCTATCATAACTAACATTGTAAAGTTCTAATATTATTCTCGTATCTGCCTGTGTACCATTTTCAAGGTTATTTCATCCCCTTTTATTCCAGATGTGGCTTGATATCAGATCTTTATACAATAGGATCACGACTCTCATCTCTGCTGGTCAACACCTATCTTAGTATTGTAGCAATCCTCTTTGGGTACCTTTTCAACCTTTGCAATATGTTCCCTAAACTTCAAATTTTTGTCTACTATCACCCGCAACTCCCTTTGCCTCCACATATTCTAGTATCGTTCTGCCAATGGAATATATGACAGGGATGTTCAACCAGTCGATCATGGAGCGATTTTTGGCCAATCTCTTGTGTATTCCTCCTTACTTACAAATTTAATTAAAACTGAAAACATAATATTTTATTTATCATTATTTTGTATTATTTTTAATTCGCTTTAAGTGTATTGCTATTATTTATTTATTTTTTCATTAAAATTGTCAAATCAGTAATTTTCTTATAAGTCCGAGTAAATGAATTAATTTGGATCAGTGGAAGTCAAACAGCGTGCCGAATGAATACGATTATAAGTAAAGTGTAAAAACTCGATTGTAGCTTAAATATTAAATATTCCAAAGCACATTACATCAATTTTTTACTTATGTGAATACAGTCCCATGTGAATATTGTAAAAATATAAACTTTTTTTGTCTCGGTATAGTTTGTATTAGATGTTTTTGTAAATAACTCTTTTGAAGCTAACTGTATATACTGCTTTAATAAGAATATGTTAGAGTGTTAAAAACAAAGGCAATGTTTTTGTCACCGAAGCTGTACATGGCGGCATTAGAAAGATTGTTGTTCAAACTTGTATGTATGAGAAAGGCTTGCAGGCTCTAAGTGTAAACATCTCCGAAGTCAGTCAGAAAGAGTTCAAACAGCTTTCCGATGGCTGGCAACTTATCAAAAGAAAGCGGAGGAGAACAAAAGGCATGCCGAACTTGAAACTTAAGATGAAAGACTCATACCAATTCCTTGGGGGTTGCCAAACTTCATGCAAGGTCTCAGAGGAGGCCTAATAAAAAGGGACAGAAGCAAGCAGAAGGGCTCCCAGTTCCAGAATTGCTGTCAGAGAGGAGGCTGCCTGGTCCAGAGTCACCGTCAGAGAGACTGCCCGAATCCACATTGCTTGAGAGAGGAGTTTCCCGCTTCCAGAAAGGAGCTTCTCGGTTCGAGATGTCGCATCTAGGCCGCAGACAAGGTTTCAAATTGCCGAAAGGAAGAGTTCCAATTGCCGGAGAAAAGTTTCCAGGCCAGGTTAATGTCAGACATTAACCAGTGTGTTGCGTTTTCATTACAATTTTATGAATCAAACGACTTCACTGATATTGCTCAGTTAATGGTAATTATTCGCATGGTATTTCAAGATTATTCAAGTAAAGAACTTTCGAAAATTATACCATTATTGGGAAGGACTAGGGGAGAAGACATTTTTTCGGCATTTGATGAATTTGTGAAACAAGACAAACTTCCGCTTTTTAAACTTGTGTCTATTACTACTGATGGTGCTCCTGCAATGATAGGTAATAAATCAGGCTTCGTTTCATTATGTAAAAACGATGACAAATATCCAGATTTTTTAATGTACCACTGTATTATTCACCAACAAGTACTGTGTAGTAAAAGATTAAACACAAAAGATGTTTTGGATATTACATTTAAAATTGTAAATTCTGTTCGAGGAAAAGCCCTGCAACGGCGGTTATTTAAATTACAGGCAGATGATGATAGGACTCTTCTGTTATACAATAATGTTCGCTGGCTCAGCAGAAATCAATTTTTAGAAAGATTTCTTGTATTAATTAACGATATAAAAATTTTTCTTGATGAAAAAGGAGATATTTATCCACAATTGAGTGATAAAAGATGGTTGTTACACTTATCATTTTTAGTAGATTTCTGTACGAAATTAAGCAATTTAAATTTAGGGTTACAAGGTAGAGATAAAAATGTAATCGACATGTTAAGTTCAATAAAAACTTTCCAACAATACTTACTTTTATTAAAGAAAAATATAAATGACTGCGAATTTAGACATCTCCCATATTTATTAAAATTTTTTGAACAAAATCAAGAAATGGTTCACTATGATTTAAAAGAATTTATTCGTGAAATAGAATTAGTTGAGGAAGAAATAAATTCAAGATTTAAAGATTTTAATAAAACTGAAATGATTGTATCTCTTTTATCAATAATCCATTTCAAGAAAACTTGAACATCACAGAAATTTCAAATAAAATTAGTGGACTGTTTGATATAAACCAAGCTGAAGTAGTACTTGAGATAATAAACATTCAGAATAGTTTACATTTAAAATCAATAAACAATGAAGTCATTTGGAAGTATGCACATGAAACATTTCCAATATTAACTGATATTGCGCAAAAAATTCTGTCGTGTTTCAGATCGACATACTCGTCAGAATCCGCTTTTTCAAATATGACCGTCATAAAAAATCAATTAAGAAACCAAATTACAAATGATCATTTGGATGATTGTCTGCAATTGGCCACTTCTTCATATCAACTTGACTATGAAAATATTGCAAGGTCCAAACAATACCAAAGTTCACATTAACTTTTTTTTTTTTAATCAACCAGCATTTCCTGTAACTTGTGAGTTTGTAATCAATCTGTTGTTTTTTCTAACTTTGGTTTTCCAAAATAGAGAAATAAATATATTATTCCAATATATATATATATTTTTTTTTGTTGTATTAAAATATTTGTTGTATTAAAATAATTAAAAGTGATAAATAAATTTTTAAATACACAAATAAAGTTTTTAGTTGTGTATTTTTTTTTAGTTCTTTATTTGTGCATAATCAGATATCAGGTTGGGGGGGGGAAAACATGATCTCTATATATGGGAGTAGATCGCCGAATAACTTTTTATAGAAAAGTAGAACACCACTGTATATGCCATCCCATTAGAAGACCCCAAACTTCAAGACCTTACATTTAGTTACATTAAACTGATTCCCCATTTTTATTATGACTTTTTTTCTTGACCACTAGTATTAATAAATTAAAGACTTAATTCTGTATGTTAGTCAAGTAAATAATAGTTTAATATCCGACGTTTCACTGACTAATATCTGTCAGCATTTTCAAAGGATACACTGGTAAGCAATAGAAAGTAACAAAAACTAGGAAACTAACCGACAATTCTAAAAATTATATAAAGTTATCACTGTGTGATAACAATATGACACGTGATACAATACACGTGTCGCAAGTTCAACGTTTTATTTGTTGAGATATTTATTGTAATTTTGATGAAAATTCATTTCTTTTTGGTTAAATGATCTGATTAGAGTTTTCCATATATCTGGTAGGATTAGGCCTTGATTCTTATTTAAGTTACCTGTTGAACGGGCGACACTGTAGCAGCTTCTTTGAATGTTCTGGAATGGTAGTTCTCTTCTATGTAGGGCATAGGACTCATATCCCATTCAATATTATGGTTGGTAGAGGCAAAGTAGGAAGAAAGGCCTGATATATCTTGTCTGTTATTCCTTACCCATGTGTTCTTTCTTTCTTGTTTCAAAACTTCTAGATGTCTGTCCGATGTAATTGATACTGCATGAACAGGGTATTTGGAGTAAAGTTGATGACAATTTGGAGTAAAGTGGATGACAAACGATATCAAACAGGAACTGTAGTTGAAAAAGAGATTATGGAAGATATACAAGGAGAGGGGTGGAGGAATATAAGATGCAGGCCAGGAGAGTGACCAGAATGGTGAGGAAGGCAAAACTGGAATATGAGAAGAGATTGGCACTAAGATCCAAAGAAAATCCTAGGGAATTTTTAGCTATGTGGCCAGTAGGCGGAGAAACGATTGTGGAAGAATGACATTGCGGGATAAAAATGGGAAGAGAGCGACTGATGCAGAGGACATAGTGGAGTTGTTCAATGAACAATTTATTGGAGTATTTAATCCTGGAGGAGGTTTTAATACTAGAGGGATAGGGCAGGATCACGGTTTAGAGGTGCAAGAGGAGAGTGTGTTCCAAATACTGAGTACTCTGCATATCAATGAAGCTGTTAGACTTGATGGTATTTCACCACTGGTTTTGAGAGAACATGCTAAAGAACTGACAGCTCCGTTGACCTGGCTTTTAAATAAAAGTCTGGCTGAAGGAAAGGTACCCAGGGAATGGAAGGAAGGTAAGATAGTGCCATTGCATAAGGGTGGTAGCAGACTGGAAGTGTCTAATTATAGGCCTGTTTGTGTGTCATCAATAGTTGTTAAGGTCTTGGATAAATTAGTGAGGGACTATATACAGCGTTGGGTAGATGAGGGAAATTTATCTGGGAGAATCAACATGGAGTTGTTAAGGAGCTCTCTTGCTTTAGTAATATGATTGTCTTTTATAATAAAGTGACAAGAGCAGTTGATGAGGGAAAGGCATGTACTGCCATTTTTTTTGGATTTTGCAAAGACGTTTGACAGGGTGCCACATGATAAGCTGATATTTAAGATGTGACACATGGGTTTAAATGTCGGGTTAGTCAAATGGATTCAGGATTGGCTGACTGATAGGTATCAGAGAGTTGTGTATGATAGTGAAATATCAAGGAAGCAGAAGGTTACAAGTGGGGTTCCACAGGGCTCAGTACTGGGACCGGTATTTTTCAATCTTTATATCAATGATATTTTCAATGGATTGCAAGGGGACATTCAGTTGTTTGCGGATGATGTGAAGATGGGAAGGGTTATCAGTAATAGTGCAGATGTGGCATTTCTGCAAGAGGATTTGAATAAACTCGACAGATGGGCAAATAAATTAGGTTGTCGGTTCCATGTAGCAAAATGTAAAGTCTTGAGGTTTTGGATCTATCGATGGGAGGATGCATACTGGATTGGAGGAGCTGTACTGGAGGAGGTAGGGGGAGACGAGATCTGGGGATGATGATTGATAGAAAACTGAAATTCAGGGAGCATATTCCAAAGGTGGTGAGGTAACTCAGAGGATTGCTGCAATACTGAAAAGAATGCTGACCTGCAGAGATAAAAGAGTTATCATTCTGTTGGATAAGGCTCTGATCAGACCACACTTAGACTATTGTTCTCAGATTTGGTCCCTGGATTTGAAGGGGATAAATTGACTGTGGAAAGGGTACAGAGGCGGATAACAAAGATGGTTTCAGGACTGTATGATATGAGTTATGAGGATCGACTGAGGGAATGTGGACTGCAGAGTTTGGTGGATAGAAGAAGGAGAGGTGATATCATCAAGACTTTTAAACTGTTGAGAGGCATTTACAAGGTAGACATTGGAGAGTTCTTTCACTTGGTGGAATGGTGGGAAGGAGCGATGACAAGGGGCCATCCCTGGAAGTTACGAAAGGAGGCTGTGCGCAAGAGGGTGAGGAGTGGTTTCTTTGCATGGAGGGTGGTTGAACCTTGGAATGCATTGCCTGAGAGAGAGAGTGGTTGGAGTGGGGACAGTTAATGGGTTCAAGGAGTGGTAACAAAGTCTATCATTAGGAAATGATAGACTTTGTATTTCCTAAAAACGACCTCCTACAATGAGTAGGAGGTCGTTTTTGACTCCATGGATTCCTGGATAATAATAATAATAACAATTTCATCACTATTACTAATAATCCACCCTAATATGACTGTGTAGCACAGTGGCTTTTGGTTTTGGTTGAGTAGAAAAATTGTTACAAGTACGATTCTAATTGTGGGCTAGAAGTTTTTTTTGCCCACCTGGTTAGCCGAGTGGTTAGTATATCTGCTCTCCAGCCAAAAGGCTGTGGGTTCGAATCCTGCTGTAGGCATGGATGTTTGTGATTGTCTGTGAAAATAGTAGCAGTAGTGGTGGACAGTAGATGGTGTTGGTGTAGATGAGGCGATTGAGTGGTGGAGTTGGAGAGTAGGTACCCTCCGTCGATGAGTCCTGGACTCTCTGGAGGTGTCAAATAATAATAATAATAATAATAAACAACTCTTGATATCTATCAGACAGCCAATTTCCAATCCATTTCATTAATTGCTATTTAATTCCATGTGTTGTCACTTAAATATTAACTTATCATGGTTTGCCTTGTCCAAAGACCTTTGCAAAATCCAAAGAAATGGCAGTATGTGCCTTTCTATCAATGCTCTTATTACTAAAATAAGAGCACCCCTTAACAAATCTTTGCTTACTCTCACAGATAACATTATCTTCATCTGCTAAATTTTTTATATGATTTCTGATTTCTCTCACTAATTTCTCCAAAATCTTAACAACTACATGATAAATATAAACTTCTAAATAGTTTAATGCCTTCATTCTACTATCATCCTTATGCTATAGCTATTTTACCCTCCTTCTACTCCTCAGGCTCTTTTTTCCATTTGTGAGACTTTCATTGAACAGCCAAGTCAGTGGAGCTATCAGTTCCTTTGCTACATTTTTTTAAAATGCATGGTAAAATCTTATTTAGTTCTGCTGCCTTATTGACTTCCAGAGTACTAGGTATTCAAAATATATTCTCCTCATCCACTTCTAAATACTCAACTCTCCTTAGCCACCATCCAGGAATAAAACCTTCTTTTACAGGATGAAATACCAAATAAAGTGGTTGTTAAACAACTTCATATTTGTAGTAGTCTCCTGATCGATGCATATGATATTGTGGTCTCTTCTTATATTTCATTTATGTCTTCCAAATAGTAATAGTTACTTTCCTGGTTTGAGTCTTATGCAGCTACTTTCCACTTTCTCTTCATACTTTTTTTATAACTTTTTTATAACATTTATAATTCATATTTGATTTCATTTGCCATTCAGTTTTGAATAAATTGTGTTATGTTTTTAATTGGAGGAAGGTAGTGTCATATTGTTGTTAATTAAATATTTCTTAAGTAGCTCCCATGCACTGCTGATTACCTCTCTTCTAATTCTCTCACCCATTAAATTACCCCAAGATGATTTTTAAGATTATTATAGTTGCCTGCATTATAATTCCACATAAACTCCTTTCTCCTTGGTACCTCTGCACGTCTATTCATCCTCCAAACAAAACTGCATGGTCACTCTCATCAGCTAGAGGCAAGGATGACAGCTTTATTATAATTATAATAATTATTATTATTATTATTATTCCAGGCAACTCCAAGAAGTCGACAGACTAATCGAGGGAGGCCCTAACATCATGTCAAGAACAACTATTCGACATTCACACAGTATCTATCATACCTTGCTTTGAACTCATTCACGGTCCTAGCACCCACAACAGACTGGAAGCTTGTTCCACGCATTCACCACTCTCCAAGTAAAAAACCTACCTCTAACACCCTTGTCAACCACACTCTTGCCCAGCTTCCATGCATGGCCCCTAGTCCTCCCACCACCAGTCCTATTTTCAAAAATATCTTCTGGATCAATCTTATGGAAACCCTTCAGTAATTTGAATGTCTCAATCATATCACCCCTTTTCCGCCTATCGACCAATTTCTGCAACCCACAAATCTTCAACCTATTCTCATAAGGTTCATTCCACATCTTGGTCACTCATCTCTGGATCCTCTCCACTTCCTCCCCATCACGAAGAAACCCTGGACCCCACGGGACTAGTGTGCCCAGTTATGGTGCCCATAACTGGACACAGTAGTCCAGATGGGGTCTTACCAAGGCTCGATACAGAGGAACAACAACTTGTTTGTCTCTGCATGTTAAAGTATTTTTCAGAAGCCAAGTGATTTGATGAGCTGATTTAGCCACTTTTGCAATATGCCCCCTAAACTTCAATTCCCTATCCACCAACACTCCCAAATCCCTGGCGTCATCAATCTCCTGGAGTACGGTTCCACCAATGTGATATACTGCTGCTTTTCTTTTCACCCCAAAGTGCATAACCTTACACTTTGCCACATTAAATTGACATCCATTTTTCCTAGCCCAGTCCTCCAAACTATCCAAATCATCCTGTAAAATCATCCTGTGCACTCACAATTGCTCTACCCAACTTTGCATCATCAGCAAACAAGTGAACACTTCCTCTCAGATCCTTTCCTATATCATTGATGAACAAATTGAAAAGCAGTGGTCCAAGAACAGAACCCTGAGGCACACCACTAGTCACAAGCCGTCTTTTGGACTCCACTCCTGAATAAACCACTCTGGTATCTCTCCATCAACCACCTTCCTATCCATCTCACCAACCCTATATCCATTCCCATCTGCTCCAGTTTACTGATTAGAGTTCCATGTGGTATCCTGTCAAAGGCCTTGGCAAGTTCCAGTAGAATCACTGTAAACCCATTACCCTTATCCAGTTCAGCCGTCACTATGTTATAAAACGTGAGCAAGTTACTGAGGCATGATCCTTCACAAAACCATGTTGTCCCCCATACATTATCCCATTTTCATCTATATAATCCTGTATTCTTCTCTTGACTAATTTCTCCAAGACCTTGACAACAATTCCTGATATGCTAATCGGTCGGTAATTTACAACAGCAGTCCTGGAATCTCCTTTATGCAGTGGAACTATTATCCCCTCTTTCCACCCCCCCCCCAGGACTAACCCAAACCCAAGACTTAAATTAAACAAAATGGTCAAGGGTACTGACAATTTT
Source organism: Typopeltis vanoorti (assembly GCF_054136105.1). NCBI lineage: Eukaryota > Metazoa > Arthropoda > Arachnida > Uropygi > Thelyphonidae > Typopeltis > Typopeltis vanoorti. Next base: position 60,254,724 of record NC_143567.1, on the reverse strand, counting down.
TTAGCCACTTCACGTATGACACGAGCTGGTATATGATCCAATCTCATAGATGTATTGACATTGAGGTTATGCAATTGACTACTCACCTCCACTTCATTCACCACAATTCCCATATAATCTTCTGGTTCATTCGTTTCTGCAATGTCACCACCTGGATGATATATTCATGTAAAGTGCTCAACTATATCAATTGATTCAGTTACCTCCCTACCATCGGCATTCTTTAAAATCATTCTGCCATATACATTTTTCCTTTTACTTGCAACATATCAAAAAAACTGTTTAGGATTCTCTTTAGCCTGCATGGCCAATGTTCTTTCGTAATCCTTTTTTGCTTTTCTTACCACACTTGTTACCCTTCTGGCTTGCGCTTTATACCATTCATGTGCCTGCTGGTCACCTTTCTCCTTAAATTCCCTCCATAGTTGTTTCTTTTTTTTGCAGCTCAAGCTTAATGGTGTTATTCATCCATTTAATCCCTACTTGATTTATTATTCAGACTCTAGGTATACAGTCAGCCATTGCTTCATGCAAACACTTCTTAACTGCCTCCCATGCACTATCAACTTCTAGTCCTTGCAGTTGTACATGCCATGGCACTGAACCAATTAAACTCCTAAGCTTGTCATACTTTCCAGCCCGATAATTCCACATGTGCCCTGTCTTAATTGTAAATTCCACACCTTTAGTCACCTCCCAAGTCAAGACCCTATGATCACTCTCACCAATTGGTGGCAATGTGGTCATATTTGTTACAGCCAAATCCTCAGATGTAATAACTAGGTCAAGCACTCTCTGATCCCTAGTATTTTTCATTACATGCTGTCGCAGATAGTTATCCCTTAATAACCGCATAAAATTGTTCCTTCCTCCTGTGTGTCCTCTCCTCACTCCAATAAATCACAACGTCTGATGCTAGGATCAAATCCAAAACTCTTAATTTTCATGTTCCCTCTACTACATGTTGCCTAAGATATTATTCCTCAAGAATTTCAGAAGTTCCATTCTCTTGGTATTGTATGTTATTTCCTCTGCCCAACTTACTATTGTAGTTAACATCTCCCATAATTTGAAGGGGATAAATTAATTGTGGAAAGGGTACAAAGACGGATGACAAAGATGGTTTCAGGACTGTACAATTTTGGTTATGAGGATCGGCTGAGGGAATGTGGACTGCAGAGTTTGATGGATAGAAGAAAGAGCGGTGATATGATGGAGACTTTTAAACTGTTGAGAGGTGGTTTCAGGGTTGACACTGGGGAGTTCTTTCGCTTGGTTGAACAGTGGGAAGGAGTGATGACAAGAGGCCATCCCTGGAAGTTACGAAAGAAAACTGTGAGCAAGAACGTGAGGAGTGGTTTCTTTGCATGGAGGGTGGTTGAACCATGGAATGAATTGTCTGATGGAGTGGTGAGAGCGAGAACGGTCAATGAGTTTAAGGAGTGGTATGATAGACTTTGTGTTTCTTGGGGGGGGACCTCCCACGATGAGTCTTTTGACTCCATGGAGGCCTGAATAATAATAATAATGATCACTCACTTTGCACTTGTGAAACTTATTTGCCTAAACATTTCCTGCTCATCACTCTTGTGTTCTCTAGTATATAAGCAACATCCCACTAAACATCCTGTCCTATCTGTCTCACACCATACTCTCGAAACCATCTGCACCATTTCCTTCCAAATGCTCTACTCTTAGAGAACACAACCAATCATTTTTTATAGGTAACACTCCACCACCCTGCTTACTCTTCCTATCATGCCAAAAATGATATAATCTTTCTTTTCCTGTCAGATTGTTTTTCATTGTTCTTTCACTGATTCCAATATTTAAATAAGCTGTAGCTATAGCTATCTGCACCACCAATTCATTCCATTTATTCCTGATACTCCTGGCATTTGTATGAAGAAACATCAATGTATTGCCAGTATTTTTATACTTATTATTATTATTCCCAGAATCCATTTGATTTTGCAATATACCATACACTCTCTCCAATCTCCCAGGTGACTGTCTCCACAAGTGGCAACTCCTGTTACCACCCACTGTGGCAAGTCTAGTTTTACTGCCTTGTTCTTCCATGATCTGAATGGACTGTACTTAAACATGGAAGAACAACAGTTTCTTCAGATGCCTATGTCCTTCCTTGCTTAAATACAGTCCATTTCTTGCATATATCTCTCTTCTGTCATCAAATGCACTCCAAGCAATCCACATTTCAGACTCCTCTTTTAACACATTCTCATTATTATCATGCTGTTCATTACTGATGCTCTTCCTCCATTCTGTGTTATCATGTCTTGGATGCTACTACCCTCCCTCATACTTTTCTGCTGCACAATTCCTGAACTTAATCTCAGTCTCAAGTCATTTGTACCAACTATCATGATCATCTTACCCACATTTCACCTCACTTTATTGCCATAATTACTCTGTTATTCCTCTAGGCAAGCACTCCTCTAACATTCCTTTTGCACACCATAAATCATTGAATTTCCATGCGTCACGTCCAATCATTCCTTGCTCACCTGCATTCACCACTCTTTCTCCCATACCTTGTCCTCCAACTTATCTTCATCTCATCTCAATTCTCTCTCTCTCTCTCTCACACCTTGTTCTCCAACTTATCTTCATCTCATCTCTCTCTCTCTCTCTCTCTCTCTCACACACACACACACACACACACACACACACACAGTTCTGTAACTTACCTTCATCTTATCTTTTTATCTCTTGTTCCTGTATTCTCACTCAACTCTCATTCTCTTTTTCACTTGGTTTTTCCATTGTCCATCTCCTTCTCTCATTTCCATAACTTTTTTCTCCTGTGCTTGTTATCTTGCTTTATTTAGCCTCTCAAGTCTCCTAATCTGTCTCCTCACACAAATCTACTCATTTTTCAGTCCTTTCACTTCCTCTTTCAGGACTTATCTCTCTCTCTCTCTCTCTCTTTCTCTCCAAGCATACCATCCTCACTCAAGGTTAGCCAATAGACTCAGTACCATCCTTCAGAGCCTTCAAATCTCTTGTTGCACTGCCTAATGTTAAGTCTGTCATCATCTCATGCCTGTCTTCTCCTGCTTTATTGCATAATGAGACTAGTGGAGTTTCCATAATTATAAAATCACGTTTACCACAGTAAAAATTATTGATTGTACAAATATTTTGTCTTGTGAATCATAAGACATCATCATCATCAGTGAAGAACAGCACGAGGAATGCAAACAAAAGAACATATGTTCTTAGCCCAAACTCCTGATCACACTATTCATATCTCTCTTCTGGCATTCACTCATTTCTGTTGCATCATTATCGATGCCATTGAAACCAAAGATACCACTATCAAAATCACTCAACTCTTCCCACTGTTTACATTTAATGCACTCCCCTGTCTTTTACCTGCCACATTTTTAAATGACAGGAAGTGTATATGCTGCAAGCATGGCATGCTAATGAAATCATGTGTGATACTATACAAAATGTTGCTCAGCCTGTCACCATTTAAAGATTATATACCAGTTAACATAGGGACAATGGTTGGCCTCCATAATTGAAAGCTATACTCCAATATACCAACACCTAAATGTACCCTTTTCATTTCTGTCAGGTATATCTAAAACCTCTTTAAAAATTGTCATTTCAGTTCAAGCAAAGAGTAAAGTAAATTCAAAATAAACTCCTCAAGCAGGATTGTATATTCAAATTTGTATATTCAAATTTGTGATTCCCCTACTTTCTTCCAAACTTGGATTGTTAAAATGGATGTGGCAACTAGTCATAGTTCATTTCTATGAGTTAAATATGCAAGAAAAGTAACTTTTCATTCTTTGAAACAATTGCTTTTAATCTATATTTCATAACAGAATAGTCAGATGAAATGTGCTATCACTTTTATGTATATCATCAATAGAAAATAAGCAGCATAATGGAAATCAAAAAGAACATAAAATGCATGATTTTAGTGATAAGAATACTACTTAATTTCTGTGACATGTTCAGTGAGCAGGCTATTTTAGTGACTGAAGTAATAATGACTGCATTTATATTATTTGCTTGTAATACATTGGTGAATGTTGTGTTCTTAAGTTGAATGTTTCTTGATTTAAAATTTCAGTTACATTTTTTTTTTCATGTTGCTCCCACCCACGAAATGTTATTTGCAAACCTATAACATATTTAATACCATGGGTGGGTTAAGATTTTTTTTTTGTTCTATTTTTATGAATTTTATATTTAAGTAATGGTTTTTTTTTGCAGTCCAGAAACCGTGCTTTAGAGACCAAACATAAAACTTTTTTAAGCCACTTCAGGCCTCATATTAGTGAAACAGTGGTCTCATATCAGGCAATGAAATTCATCTTCCACCTAAAGACAATCACAGACATCCATGCCCATGACAGGATTTGAAACCACAACCTGTTGGTTGGAGAATGGGTATACTAACCACTCAGCCAACCAGAGCAGCAATAGAACTATAGAATATGGAATTATAGAGCAAGGAATTATTAACAGATTTGGAGATCACTTCTTCAAAGAACTAGAGGTTAGCCATACTCATAAAGGCTAGTTAAGGAATATTTAAAAGAACAATTTAGAATAATATAGTAAGAGTAAATGCATGCATAGCATCATGGAAGTATAGATTTTTCATAAAGAGTGGTTCATTGCCATTATATGGTGTGAATGCATAGGCTGTGAATGAGTTCGATTCAATGTATGTCACTGGTTCAGGAAACTTAACTGGCTATGAGTCTGACTCCATTGAACTACATTACTAATAATACTGGTCAAATGAATAAACACTTTTTTTCATAACTAAAATTAATATAGGTGATTCTAAAGTATTTTAGGGATATTTAATTCAAATCTGCAATTCAAAGAATTCCATCAAAGAATCAGAGGAAATTCTAAACAAATCCATGAGAGGATTAGAAAAATGGTCAGACGAACTCAAACTCAAAATCAACCCAGACAAAACAAAACTAAGTACATTTAGTACAGACAGGAAAAATAGACATTCCTACAATCCCAAAGTCATGATCAATAACAAGCTAATTGAAAAAGTCACAAATCCAAAATACCTTGGTATTACGCTTGATCAGGAATTACGTTTTGCACAACACATCTCTAACACTTCCAACAGAGCTCTAAAAAAATTAAATATACTGAAAAGGCTTTGTGGAACAAATTGGGGCGCAAAGCCAAAAATCCTCAAAACTACTTACACTACACTAATAAGGCCAATAATGGAATATGCAGCACCTATCTGGTCACCTTCGGCCTCATCGGTAAAGAAAAAACTAGATAAAATACAAGCAAAAGCATCCAAGATTATCATTGGTGCAGTCTCATCCACTAACATCCTCTATTTTCCAGTCCTTTACCTTCAAATACCTCCATAAATCTAAACCTTACCAAACTCTGTACAAAAAAAGAACCAAAAGAAATGCTTAAAGAAAAAGGCCTAAATACCATCAACCTTCTTTCATCCTCCAAACAGGTTATTTGTTATACCGATGGATCATCAGACACCAATATGATTAATGGAGGCGCTGGTGTTCTCCTTCTACTCCCGAAAAGTGAAAAACTTTCAATAAAAGTTGGATCTGGGAGAATCGCTTCCAATTTTACCAGCGAACTCTACGCAATAATTAAAGCACTAGAAGCCTACTTAAATCTATCATCATCTCAACAATCTGAAGGAATTATAATTTACAGTGACTCAAGATCAGCTATGGAGGCAATCAAAAATGGCAATACCAAGCTCACACAAGACATCCATAAACTCTTAAATCATCTAAAGTGTTTAGGTAAAAGTTGCATTTTACAATGGATTCCTGCTCATGTAGGCATTGATCACAACGAAGCAGCTGATAAATTAGCAAAAGAGGCCAGAGAACTCAACCAAGAAACTCATATGATAACTTTTGCTGATGCCAATGCACTAGCAAAAGCTAAACTAATTCCATTGAAATCAGTGATACAACATCAAATTCCCGAGATCAATGCTGACAGAAGGACCTCCACCACGATAGCAAGACTACGAACAGGACATTATAGAGGAATGAAGATCAATACAGATGATACGAGAACATATAGAAACTGCAACAACTGCCCCAATACTGAACTGACACCCACTCACATCTTTACCTGTCCAGCAATTACAGCAGCCTTGCAAGAAATAGATCCTAATCCTGAACAACAGCTCTATACAAACAAAATCACAGACATAGCCAAAGCAGTACAAAGAGCGCACGGAAACATCTAAGACTCTTCAAAGGACAAGACAACAACAACAAAGAATTCCATCATATAAGGATTGTTTCGACAGATTGCATTCTTCCAGATTTTTGAAATATTTGAGTTAGTCATTAATAAACCAAAGTTTATCATTATTATCCCAGCATCTCCATGGAGTCCAAAGGCCCATTTTGGGATGTCTGCACTACCCATTATTCACACAGTGCTTGTCACATCTCTCCTAAAACTCATTTTCTGATAAAAATCTGAAACCTTTTCTAAAACTTTCACTGATAACCCATTCCATTCATTCATCATTCTTCAAGCAAAAAATCTAGGTCCCTCACACTTATGCCTAATAACACTATTAGTTGACTTTGAGATATGACTTATTGTTCTCTCTCTCTCTTTCTCATGTACTGAAAATTTTCATATGTATCTATCCTATAAAATCTCTAATCTCCATGTTTCTGTCATATCCCTTCTTTTCTACGTATCAAACCAAATTTTGTCAAAAACATTCAGTTTATCCTTACAGACCTATCACCACCTTTGTCACCTACCTGTGGATCCTCTCTCGTATCCTCAAGAAACCCCAAATCTATACACAGTAGTTCAGATTTGGTCATAACAAAACCTTATCAATAATAATAACTTTCTTATTCCTACTTGTTCAATATCGAGTGATTCATTGTGCTATTTTTAATTTTGTCTATGAGTGAGGATGTGAAGGAATTGCTTGAGGTAGCAAAAGAGAAGAGTGAGAGAGTTAGGATGGTGAATCTGTTGCTGCGGTATGACAGTGAAGAGTATAGAAAGAGGGCCATGATTGCTAATGACTTTATGCGTGAATTATGTTTGATGAGTGGCGTGGAATTTGTGGATGTGTGGAATGAGTTCGATGGGCGAAAGGATTTATATAAAATGGATGGTTTATATTTGAATGGATTTGGTGTACAGAGACTTGAAAAGGTGTTGTCGAATGTAGTGGAAATGAATGTGCAGAATCAGGGAAACTAGAGTTACTGGGGGGGGGGGGTAGATATGCAGATTTTAGGGAGACAGTTGAGTATGTGAATGTGTGTAATATGCCCGAGCGAGTAGGAAAGACCATGAATCAGAATGGGATAGTTAGTATAAGGCATCAAAATAGGGATGGGACAAATCGGCTTCTGCAATTCATGTATACAAATGCCAGAAGTATTAGGAACAAGAAGGAAGAATTTTTGGCCTTGGTTGGCACTTCCAGACCACAGGTTATTGGCATTAGTGATGGCTGACAGAAGATGACACAGCTAGTGGGATTGAATGTGAGGGGTATGGTGTGTTCAGGAGTGACAGGGAGAATAAAATGGGGGAAGGAGTGTTATTGATGATAGCTGATGAGCTACAGCCAAGAAGAATAAAAGTGGAACTGCAGGATAGAGAAAAGAACACATTTGAGGTTATTTGGTGTGAGATTGAAACTAGCAGAACAAAATATACAGTTGGGTGCTGCTATAGACCAGGTGATGGAATATATGGTGGAGATAGTATGCATAAGCAAATAGAAGAAATGAGTGGAAGGAGGGTAATTATTATGGGAGATTTCAACTATGGTAACATTGATTGGAAGGAGGAGAGGACACATGGGAGGAAGGAATTGGATTTTTATGCGGTTATTAAGGGATAATATCTTCGACAGCATGTAATGGAAAATACTAGGGGTCAGAGAGTGCTTGACCTGGTAATTGCATCTGAGAATTTGGCCTGTAACGAATATGACTGCGTTGCCACCAATTGGTGAGAGTGATCATAGGGTCTTGACTTGCGAGGTAGCTAAAGGTGTGGAATTTACAATTAAGACAGGGTACATGTGGAATTATCGGGCTGGTAAGTATGCTTAGGAGATTGATTGGTTCAGTGCCATGGCATGTACAACTGTAAGGGCTAGAAGTTGATAGTGCATGGGAGGGGGTTAAGAAGTGTTTGCATGAAGCAATGGCTGACTGTATACCTAGAGTCCGAATAATAAATCAAGTAGGGGTTAAATGGATGAATAACACCATTAAGTTTGAGCTGCAAAAAAAGAAACAACTATGGAGTGAATTTAAGGAGAAAGGTGACCAGCAGGCACATGAAAGGTATAACGCGCAGGCCAGCAGGGTAACGAGTGTGGTAAGAAAAGCAAAAAAGGATTATGAAAGAACATTGGCCATGCAAGCTAAAGAGAATTCTAAACAGTTTTTTCGATATGTTGCAAGTAAAAGGAAAAATGTATATGGCAGAATGATTTTAAAGAATGCCAATGGTAGGGAGGTAACCGAATCAGTTGATATAGTTGAATTACTGAGCGAGCACTTTGCAAGAATATATCTTCCAGGTGGTGTCATTGCAGAAATGAATGAACCAATAGATTATATGGGAATTGTGGTGAATGAAGTGGAGGTGAGTAGTCTGTTGTAAAACCTCAATGTCAATACATCTGTAGGATTGGATGGTATACCAGCTCGTGTTGTACGTGAAGTGGCTAAAAAATTGTCAGTACTCTTGACCATTTTGTTTAATTTGAGTCTTGGGTCTGGGTTAGTCCCAAGGGGGTGGCAAGAGGGGAAAATAGTTCCACTGCATAAAGGAAGTTCCAGGACTGCTGTTGTAAATTACCGACCGATTAGCATATCAGGAATCGTTGTCAAGGTCTTGGAGAAATTAGTCAAGAGAAGAATACAGGATTATATAGATGAAAATGGGATACTGTAGGTTTTGTGAAGGGTAGATCATGCCTCAGTAACTTGCTCATGTTTTATAACACAGTGATGGCTGAACTGGATAAGGGTAATGGGTTTACAGTGATTCTACTGGACCTTTCCAAGGCATTTGACAGGATACCACATGGAACTCTAATCTGTAAACTGGAGCAGATGGGAATGGATATAGTGCTGGTGAGATGGATAGAAGGGTGGTTAATGGAGAGATACCAGAGAGTGGTTTATTCAGGAGTGGAGTCCAAAAGAAGGCTTGTGACTAGTGGTGTGCCCGCAGGGTTCTGTTCTTGGACCACTACTTTTCAATTTGTTCATTAACGATATAGGAAAGGATCTGAGAGGAAGTGTTCACTTGTTTGCTGATGATGCAAAGTTGGGTAGAGCAATTGTGAGTGCACAGGATGTCAAAATTTTGCAGGATGATTTGGATAGCTTGGAGGACTGGGCTAAGGAAAATGGATGCCAATTTAATGTGGCAAAGTGTAAAGTTATGCATCTTGGAGTGAAAAGATTAGCAGCAGTATATCACATTGGTGGAACTGTACTCCAGGAGATTGATAAGGCCAGGGATTTGGGAGCATTGGTGGATAGGGAGTTCAAGTTTAGGGGGCACATTGCAAAAGTGGCTAAATCAGCTCATCAACTTACTTGGTTGCTGAAAAATACTTTAACAAACAGAGACAAACAAGTTATTGTTTCTCTGTATCGAGCCTTGATAAGACCCCATTTAGGCTACTGTGCCCAGATATGGGCGCCAGTGTTTCTTCTTGATGGGGAGGAGGTGGAGAGGATTCAGAGATGAGTGACCAAGATGATAGCAGGTCTGTGGAATGAACCTTATGAGAACAGGTTGAAGATTTGTGGGTTGCAAAAATTGGTTGATAGGCAGAAAAGGGGTGATATGATTGAGACATTCAAATTACTGAAGGGTTTTTATAAGATTAATCCAGAAGATATTTTGAGAATTGGACTGGTGGCGGGAGGACTAGAGGCCATACATGGAAGCTGGGCAAGGATGTGGTTAGCAGGGGTGTTAGAGCTAGGTTTTTTACTTGGAGAGTGGTGAATGAGTGGAATAAGCTGCCAGAGTCTGTTGTGGGTGCTATGACTGTGAATGAGTTCAAGGCGAGGTATGATAGATACTGTGTGAATGTCGAATAGTTGTTCTTGATATGATGTTAGGGCCTCCCTTGATGAGTCTGTTGACTCCTTGGAGTTGCCCGAAATAATAATAATAATTTTGCCCACTTCTACAACCCTTCTGAACTTCAGTTCCCTGTTTGCTATCACTCCAAACATAAACTTCTTAATTTTTCGGCCTGAAGGACAGCATAAATCACATTATCACATTGAATTGACAACCATTATCCTTTGTTCACCCTGTCAGTCTATTAAAAATCATCCAGCAGGATCTGGATCTCTATGTCATCTTCATTAATTATTGTTCTTTCCAGTTTAGCATCACTAGCAAGTAATGCCATATTTCTTCTCAAATCATTCCAATATTGTTAATGTAAAAATTAACAACCACCCAACCATCCAAGTAAAGTCTTGTGCCACATCACTAGTTACCTGCCTTCTTCATTCTGTTTCACGGTACAAGTATATTACTCCTTGATTGCCTAGGAGCCACCTTCTCATCCTTGTCACTTTCTTTATATCCATTCTCAACAACTCCAATATACCTAACAGATTTCCATTTGGTATCATGTCAGATGCCTTTGCAAAATTCAGCATAGCCAATTAGTTTATCTAACTCTCATGTGTAGCATTGTGTAGCCATTTACTTTACCTAACTGAACTATTATTTTATTATAGAGAGTAAATAAATTACTAAGGCAAGACCTATCCTTCACAAAGCTATGCTCCCCTCTGCCATAAGAGTATCATATTCATATCTGTCCATCTATTTTTGAATTCTGGTCTTTATCAACAGTGAGTATCTCTGAGATACTCACTATTTAAGTTACTCACTGTTGAGATACTCACTTTAGAGTTTGCTTCCTCTGTCTTAGGGCTTCCTTTATGTAAAGGAGCTCTTTCCAGTGGATATCTGTGCTGAAACTAACAGCCTAACCAGAAACATTCTATTGCCAGTATTTCACAAGTGTCTATGAATACCAGCTCTCTTCTTGATAAATCAGACTTTAACTTTATTATTTATCTCTCCTATAGAATTTTTTCTACAATTTCTCTCATATTGACCAGTTTTCTTATAGATATGATTTTATGTACAGTACTGAGTAAAGAAAAAAAAGTTCTCACAGCTGAACACACACACACACACACACACACACACACACACACACACACACACACACACACACAGTAGTGAATTTGTGACAAAACATGATGAAAATTAAAATTTCAACATTGCCATAAATTTTGGATAGGTTTGCAGTCATCTGGAATCAAATTAATGATTGGAGTAAGGGGAGGGAGAAGAGAGATTCTCTCAAGATAGTCAGCAAATATCATGCACAATGTTTTATTTCAAGATCTGAGAGTTCGCTTTTCTCAAGTTCCTGGAAAGGCCAAATATATTGTGAGTTGTTAACACAACAATATTATAATATTTTAATTTTAATTATTATTATGTTTTAGGTTTTTCTTTTTCTCTAATAAACAATTTTCTTTAGGCTGCTTTGGGCACTGCTGATCTTCTACATTTGGCACTAACAAAAGAAGGTTTAACTTCAGAAGCAGCTATCAGTCGTATATGGATGGTAGATTCCAAAGGTCTTATAGTTAAGGTAAGAAAACTGAAAATATTGATTATATTTTCAGTAGCATTTTCTTTCATAGGTGATGAAAATTATCTTCTAATAACTGAGTAACATGCCATCTGAGACCAGTGTAAATTTTTCTTTGACAGTTAAAATTTCTGATATATCAGTTTGCATGAAGAGTGATTGAGTGGAATGCATTGCCTGAGAGTGCAGTGAGTGCTAAAATGGTGAATGAATTTAAAGGTACAGTTTGATATTTGCATGTGGTAATGGAAACCTTTTTTTGATGAGTCTGACTCCATGGAGATCTAATGATAATAAAAAAATATTTTAAAGATTTATGAATATTTATTAAAATATTAAAAAACAACACAGAAGTTTGCTCACAGTGGTGTCTAGTACTGCTAAGTAATGCTGATAAGGATAAGTGTATGAGATCCTGATCAGATCGCTTCTGGAAATGGATCTGGTTGCAAGGATTTCGAGAGATGAGGTACAATGGGGGGGGGGTAACAAAAATTATATCAGGATTGTGAGACAATGGCAATGAAGAATGATTGATTGAGAGCTTGTACTCTGCCAATTTTTAGTAGATAGAAAGCAGAGCAATAACCTGTTTGAATTGTATAAGTTGTATAAGTTGACAGACACTTAACAGAAAGACCATGGAGAGATTTTTCAAGGAACAGATCAGGAAACTAGCAAGGAGCCATCTCCAAAAGTTGCACAATGGAGTTAAAAGTTAGGGTTTATGCATGGAGAGTGGTGGGCACGAAATGCAATGCCTGAGGAAGGTGAAAGTGCAAATGGTAAATAAATTAAGAACTAAAATAAAGTTAGAAGACTTATTGTAGGAAATCTTTTTTGGGTCTTCTACAATAGTTCTCTTGACTCCATTCTGTAATTTTATTTTGATTCTGTAAGAATAGTAAATACTAATGATCACATTAATGTATAAGCAGAATGTATTGCAAATGTAACAAAGAAAATTTAGATCAATGGGAAAACACACACTTATTATTTTTTTCCCTTTGATTTCTTGTTAAATGTTTTGTAGACATTAATTTTTTTATTAAACTTGAAAGTTGAGGTTGGTAACTGATTTTCCAAAAATATTTGTATGAATGTCAAATAAAGAGTTTGTGGCAGTGATAGCTGGTTGAACCCAAAATTTCAGGCACAAGTGAGATGTGACTGAGCTGACAGAATACTCTTAATGATAGTAGAGAAAGTGCATCCTGATCCAAGTTGAGATTCGCTGATGGCAGGGAGGTAACTGAATCAGTCGAAATAGTAGAACTACTAAGTGAACACTTGGCAAGAGTATATCATCTAGGTGATGATACTGCAGGAACAAAAGAGCCAAAGGCTTATACAGGAACTGAAGTAAATAAAATCGGAGGGAGCCAAATCTGGGGAATAGGGTGGATGGTCCAACAATTCATAGTGCAGATCCCTTAATTTCCCACTGCCAAAACACCTTTGTGGGGAGGTGCACTTTCCTGATGAAAGATGATTTTTTTTTCTTCTGCAAACCGGGTCTTTTCTCGCGAATTTTTTCGTCTAATTTGGTTAAAAGATCGGTTTTAAAATTTGGAAAACAAAAATGGGATGCAGAATTTATGCTTGGTGAGAATATATTGTTGGAGGTAGAGGAAATAAGAGATCTTGGGGTGATAGTGACTAAGCTAGTTTCTGACCTCTGGAATGTTGAGTATGAGGGAAAAATTGAGAAGATGTAAATTGCAGAGTCTGATGGAGAGGAGGAAGAGGGGAGACATGATAGAGACGTACAAGTTGGTAAGGGGTTCTTATAAGATCAATGGTGGATAAGTTCTACAGAGAATAGTGGGAGATCAGGGGAGAACAAGAGGTCATCCCTGAAAACTGTATAAAGAGGGTGTGAGTAGGGGAGTGAGAGGCAGGTTTTTTTCATGCAGAGTTGTGAATGATTGGAATGCTTTGCCTGAGAGTGTGGTGGTCTGCAAGGAGTTTAAGTGTGTTTAAGACATGGTATGATGAGATGTGTGTGTGTGTGTGTGATAAAAGGACCTCCCAGATGAGTCTTTGACTCCATGAGGTCTTGGGGTAATAATAATAATAATAATACTGACTATCCTTGAGTATATACAGTGGAAAATCAAGATGACTATGACATGCTGTTTGGTAGGGGATATTAATACACTGGTGTCCAAAAGCTAAGAACAAACTACATTTTTACCTGTACATGATAAAATTTTCATCAATACAGCCAAATATAAACATAAATTTATTGCCAGCATACTAATAAATTATATTACACAAAAAATGTATTATAAATTTCATATAAATTAAATTGCAATAAGTTTTTGACAAAAGTTACAAATTTCCTAAAGATGTAGTTAAGGAATTAATGTACAGTGCTTACAAGAAAACTATGCAGAGAAACATTTCAGTATGGAATATGTCCACTCCAAACTGCACTGTAGCTCTCACAATATTATACCATGCTTAGTACCAAGTGAGTCAGGATTTCTTGAGGCAAACTGGCCTATTTCTCCTTCAGAGCAGAGGATAAGGCAATGCGAGCATAAGAGCACAGGCAATGCTTTCCATTCACTAACCACTATACATGCAAAGAACTTTTTCTTCACCGCCCTACTTACACTCTTCTTGAACAATTATCATTTTCAATTATGATAATGAATGACATGACTGAGGTATGCATGGCAAAATGAATACTCAATCTGAATATATTGAGTGAATTAAAGGACAGCTGGAGTACTTTAAGAGATGAGCTTTGTTTTGAATGGTTCGGTACTAGACATATGTAGTGACTGATGATGGGTGTGAGAGAGAGAGAGAATGCAAAGAGGCAGGTTATGTGCATACAGGAGGCAAGCAAAAACAATGTTAAAACAAATAATTATGACAAACAGAGTAAAAGATGTGAGCGCGAGGAGTTGATGAGCAAAAGAAGTAGGGAAATGAAGTTTCAATGAAGGCACTTAGTGCTAAGATATACTGTAGATGGGATATGCTCAAACAGAGCAGGATCAGTCAAATCTGGGGAAGTATGGTAATGGAAAAAAAATGTGGGTGAGGTAGTAAACTGGTGTGTGGAAGCACAAGAGTAATAATATGCACATGACTTATTGGTTTTTGCATGGGTTATATTTGTATACTGATGCGAGGAACATCAGAAATAAGAGCAAATAAAGTTGTAATAATTATTGAGTCAGTTAGCTTAAGGATTATTGACATATGTGAAACTTAGTTAACTGAGAATGATATACAGATAGGAATAGAAATTGAAGGATGTAGAATCATCCAGGAGGATGAGTAGAACAAAAGAAGAGTATTAATGACAACAGAGTGATTATATTTACTCAGGGGGGGGGGAGATAATAGTACTATTTGATGTGAGGTTGAGATAAAGTAAGTTATGTAACAGATCATTGAACATTGTTACAGATCTGAGATTGTAGAGGGTAATGATTATGAAAAGTTAGCAAGTGGCATCTAGCAGCAGCTCCTGTGATTAGAATGCTCCCAAAAATTAAGGTTATTTAAAAAAAAAAAAAAAAAAGTTTGGTCAATTGGTAGAGCCTTTGCTACTAATGGCTCGCAAAAAGTTAAGCACGTTTGAGCGTAGTTAGTAGTTGGAAGGGGAAATCGTTCGATGCTGTTGGCACACTCTCTCGATAAGTCTTTGGATTCCCTGGAGGTGTCATTAAATAATAATAATAATAAAACTAGCAATATTGGTTAGAAATTGAATTAGAAGTAGATTATATCATTATTATTATTATTATTGCACCCTCCATGGAGTCAGCAGCCTCATTGTGGGAGATTCATTCAACTGACAAATATATTTATCATACCAACTCTTAGAATCATTAACACTCCTTGCATTAACAACACATTCTGGTAATGCATTCCATTCACTGACAATTCTCCATGTAAAAAAAAATCTACTCCTCACACCATTCTTCACCACACTCTTACATAACTTCCAAGAATGGCTTCTGGTTTTCCCCTCTTGCCTTGTACTCTTTTTATAATCTCATCTGGATTAATCCGATAAAATCCTCTCACTAACTTAAATGTCTCTATCATATCACTTCTTTTCCTCCTATCCACTAAACTCTGCAATTCACATTTCTTCAACCTCTCTCCATAGCCAGCATTCCAAAGTCCTGATATTGTCTTAGTCACTCATCTCTGGACCTTCTCTAATGTTTCCACATCACACTGAAACCAGGCAACCAAATTTGAGCGCAATAGTCCAAGTGTCATCTAACCAGCACTTTATACAGTGGTGCAACCACCTTCTTAACCCTACATGATAGAGCACTTCTTATCAGTGCAGCACTACAACATGTAGAGTCTTTGCAACACTTTGTTAATCTTTTGTTCACACTGCACCAATCATATGCCTAGAGATTGAAGCAACCAGTTTTTAACGAATTTTTTAACTTTACTTTCAGGAAAAAAAGTGTGAGTTATATTTGAGTGAATACAGTAGTATCTATTCCCATCCTCTGCATCTTGTACATCAATTTATCATGTGGTAATCTATCAAATATGAGAATGAAGGCATTGACTTCTACTTTATCTTGGATTGCTCAGGTATGGAGTGCTGAATGAGGTGAGATTTAGGTTCTGCATGGAATGGATGGCAGCTGCCATCCACTCTGTGTAGAATCATCCACTCAAGCTAGTAGGCACGTGCTTTATGACTCATTCTTATGATTCATGTTTTGAATGTAGTTACCAGTCTACCCTCCTGATGATGTCCATGTAATGTTGGATGAAATATTTTTGAATAAAATTCTATATTTTTTTACATGTGTAATCTGTAAAAGTTTTTATAAATATGTCTAATATACATGTTCCATTAAAACTAGTTATGGCATAGTCAAGGAAGACTGTGATTAATAATAGATTAGTGAAATGGATAGGCAATTGGTTGTTTGACACATACAGATACCACAAGTCATGAATAGGAACTGTGTTCCAGAAAAGTAAAGTGGTGTACAACAGATTTCTCTTCTTGGACCTTACCTCAACATTTGTTAGGTGGTTTGATAGTAAATGCTCACTTGTTTATTTTCTAGCGATGCAGATTATTAGAGATTGCCGATGTAAAAGTAGGAGATGTAATTATAAGCAGTTAATATAAAGAATTCATTATGTTGAAAATAATTTAATTTCAACATAAGTGAATATAGAGATAATATATTCATATAGGTACATATATGGGGTCTGGAAAGTCTGATAAACACCTAGAACAAAAATGATATGAGGATATAAGAACATAAGTTACCTTCATCTTCGTGTTCTTTCTTGTAGTTATATCAGTTGCTTTAACATCATTTTTGTTCTAGGTATTTATTAGAAAATTCCAGATTCCCCCCTTTATAGATGATTGTAGATGTAATTTTTGCATTCTTACAGCTATGATCATCTATATGGCAAGTTGGAACTAGCAAACCATGCTTTGAATATTCTTAATTTCTTAAGTTTAATCTTAACTTTTCCAGTATTACATATATTATTGATTGAAATATATTAAGGGTTTTTTACTAATTTTCAGAATATTATATCTTTGATAGAATCGATCAACAGGTGGCTTGACCGACCATAAGTTGCGTTATGCTAAAGAACACGAACAGCTTACAGATTTATCAGATGTAGTCAGAGCTGTAAAGCCTAATGTATTAGTTGGTAAGTGTGGAATTAGTATTCTTAATACATACATGCATACATCTTCAAGGCCCACCTTTCCTAATTGGGTTGTGGGGGCAACAGCTGCAAGAGGAACTTCCAACGGTCACGATCCTCTGCCACCAAGCTCAGGTGTTCTGGTGGGATTCCCAAACGTGTCCACCCAAGGTTTTGGATATAATCTATCCAGCGAGTCCTTGGTCTTCCACGTGGCCTTCCACGTGGCCTCCCACCCTCTGGCTTGGCAAAGAGGGCCTGCTGAGGGAGCCTCTCTTGTGGCATTCTGACCAGGTCTGGTCATCTGTTCCAACATCTGCATTGAAGTCACCCATTAGCAGGACTGATCCCATGTCTGCCACCCTGTCAAAAGCAGCATCCACTTCCTCTAAGAAGGCAGAGTATTCTGACTCCAGATTAGGTGCATAGACTTGCACCACAGCCAAATCATGGTTTTTCATCTGAAGCCTTTACACACATACCTGTCCCCCCAATGGGATCCACTCAGCAACACAATCTGACAGCCGGGGGCTTGTGAGTATCCCCACATCCGCCTGAGCAGACATTGTCGGGCTCACACCAGAGTAGTAGAGCTTCCACCCATTATCTCTAGTTCCAGAGCCTCTCCTCTTGGTCAAAGAAAGCCCAACTAAGTCTAGCCGGTAGCGCTTGGCTTCCTCAACCAGTTCCAACTCCTTCCCTGTCAGAGAGAAGATGTTCCAGTTGCCTAAAGCCATAGGCTGGTGCCGTTGTCGTTGCCATTTCCGTCTTTTTGCAGAACCATTTCTTTGCGCTGCCCCTAAACATCTCCCCAAATGGGTAGTGGGCCCATTGATGGAGTTTCCTCTAGCAGAGTGCTGAGGAGCGGTGTCTAAGGGAGACTGTAACATATTTTTCAAACAGGTCACTCTGCCTAAAACCCGAACGCATTCCTTGATAACCCATGCAACGGACGATGCGGTATGAATATTTTTTGATGGCCTAATCATGTTACAGTGTTTGATAATGTCCTGTTAGCACAAGACGAAATGACACAGCAAAATAGGAAAGATTCCCCTCGAATACTCTAATAGCATTCGGGGGGAAGGAGCAAGAAGAGAAGAAAGAAAGAAGTAAGGGAGGAAGAGGAGGGACCAGTCTACAGATAATATAACAGATGTATATTACATGAAGTAAGGCATCAGGTACCTCGGGTTTGCGACAACCGTACTCACTAAAGTGAGCCCCTGAGGCATTCTTAATAATTTTTTATTTCAGCATAGTAATAATTAATTTTTTAGCAAGTTGTTTAAACTCACCATATATCATTTGAAAATTATATATATGATCTCTCAATTACCAAATATTCAACTAACCAAATCTGCACTTAACTCTTACCTGAGTGGTTTAACATATCTGACTCCTGTGTAATCTCAGTATGATTAGATAGTTGAGAAATTACTGTACATCCACATTTTTACCCAAGTTGAGGTAAGAAATGCTTTGCAGAGAATAAAATTTACACAATTTCATCTTTAAAGGTACCTGTGGCATATCTATAAACAACAAAATACACAATAATCATAGTAATTAACTTTAATGAAAGTACAGATATTTCATACTGAAAATAACAGTACATCATCAGTGTGCAGAAACAAGTAAATCAAAGAACAGAATATAAAGTACATACAACAATTGGTTTACCAATTAACCCTTTCTGACCTGAATTTTTTTTTTTCCAAGTGAAAAAAAATTTTCTTTCTTTTTATTATTATTATTATTATTATTATTCAGGCCTCCATGGAGTCAAAAGACTCATCATGGGAGGTCCTTTCTAAGAAACACAAGACTCATTGAGGGAGGTCCTTCCTAGGAAACACAAAGGCTATCATAGCACTCCTTAAATGCATTGACTGTTCTCGCTCTCACCACTCCATCAGGCAATGCATTCAATGGTTCAACCACCCTCCATGCAAAGAAACCACTCCTCACCCTCTTGCTCACAGTTTCCTTTCGTAACTTCCAGGGATGGCCCCCTTGTCATGACTCCTTCCCGCTGTTCAACCAAGCGAAAGAATTCCCCAGTGTCAGCCCTGTAACCACCTCTCAACAGTTTAAAAGTCTCAATCATATCACCCCTCTTCTTCTATTCACCAAACTGCAGTCCACATTCCCTCAGCCGATCCTTATAACTAACATTATACAGTCCCGACACCATCTTTGTTAACCGCCTTTGTACCCTTTCCACAGTTAATTTATCCCCTTCAAATCCTGGGGACCAGATCTGAGAACAGTCTAAGTGTGGTCTGATTAGAGTCTTATACAACGCAATGATAACCATTTTATCTCTGCAGGTCAGTGTCCTTCTCATTATTGCAGCAATCCTCTGTGTTACCTTCACTACCTTTGCAATATGATCCCTAAATTTCAGGTTTCTATCAATCATCAAACCCAGATCTCTTGTCTCTCCTACTTCCGCCAGTTTAACTCCTCCTATAGAGTATGCAGCATCTCATCGATGTGTCCCAAACCAAAAGACCTTACATTTTGCTATATTAAACTGATATTCCCATTCATTTGCCCATCTATCTAGCTTATTCAAATCCTCTTGCAATTTTGTCTTTATTTTGTCCTTATTTTGTCTTTAGGTCTAAAAAAGCAAGAGTATCAAGTATTTTTCTGAAAAATACATTTCCGAATTGGAATCATTCAGCACGTAATATAGGCTATGAAAGCCAAGAAAGTTAGTGATTCCAATTGGAATCACTAACTTTCTTGGCTTTTTTTTAACCCTTTCTGCTCTAGTGATTCCAATTGGAATCACTAGGGCAGAAAGGGTTAAAAACAGTTGCTGCAAGCTAGAAGGAAATTAATATTAATTTCTAGCTATCATCATCCAGTTTCAATTGAATTATTGTATGTACCTTGTATTCCTGGTTTTTGATTTGCTTGTTTCCATACACTGATGATATACTCTTATTTTCAGTATGAAATATATGTACTTTCATTAAAGTTAATTACTGTGGTTATGGTGTAATTTGTTGTTTATTTACACAATTTACAGTTCATGTTATTGCTTGCATAATAAAGGGTTGACTTCACTATGAGATTATCTCTAGTATTATACTATAATCAAATTGCATTCCATGTTGGGTACGAGGATTTTTGCTTTTTATTTGTATTTTGAGAGATTTACCATTTCGTTAAAAACTGTACACCTCTCAAAAGCAAGAAAGTTTTTGAAACATGAGAAAAGGCCATCCCAGGAAAGTATTATAAAAGAGTAAGAAAATGGTTGGTGATTAGTATAATGTGCTCTCAGTGCATTTCAGTGAGTGCAAAGACAGTGAAAGAATTTACAGTATGCTGTGAGAGGTGATAATTATTGACAGTTTTCTCACAGATGAGCCCTGTGAGTCCAGAGAAACTTCACATTAATACTGTTAATCATCTCTTCTTCCCCCATAGTCTACCATGTCTGTTAGCTACATGTGAACATTCAACCAACAGACTTGCTATCTCCATCCAAAACTGACCGTCTATCAAAAATATATTTACATTATATATTAAATTGTAGTAACCATATGAACGAGAGGTGATATAGTAGAAACATAAGTTAGTAAGGGGATTTTGTTATAGATGCAAAAGAAATTTCTCAGTGCATAGCAAATATGGAGAGAACAAGAGTATCATCTCTGGAAGCTGAGTAATAAGAGTGTGGACCTCAAGGGTTTTTGAAACTTTTTTTTTACTATTTACTTTTTTTGTAACCGATTTAATTTCTGCTGATAATGATTTATGTACCTAATATTTTTAATATTAAGTACATTAATCTATATTGAGCTCCTAGAATGCATCCTAAAGGGTTGTATGTGAGGTGTCTATTTTTCTCATGGTATATTGTGAATAATTATGAATGAAGTCATTTCAGGAATGGCTAGTTCTTTATTGAATGAACTTGTGGAGATGGGGTGGGGAGAGCTATGATACAGGCCATAATCACTATTACAAACTGCTGAAAAGTCCTGAGGTCTAATATGTGCAGTATTGTTCTAAAAAATAAAAATATATAAAAATAAATAAATTAAGTAATTCAAACTATCAACTATAACAAACTGTTACTATGGTCCTTACAAGTCCTTCAACAACTTGATTGTAATATATGTGAACAAATTCAGAATAGTGCTCTGTAATGGGTTCTTTTTTTAATCTGGCTTTAGGTGTATCAGCACAACCTGGAACTTTCACAGAAAATGTACTAAGAGCAATGGCAGAACTCCATGAAACACCAGTTGTATTTGCTCTTAGTAATCCAACTAATAAAGCAGAATGTACAGCAGAGGAAGCTTATAAATATACAGATGTAAGTATTAGTTTATTATTATTATTATTATTATTATTACACCTTCCATGGAGTCAGCAGACTCATCATGGGAGTTTCATTCATATAACAACATAATTTATCATACCAAATCTTAAAATCCTTAACACTCTCCAAATTAACAATATATTCCAGTAATGCAATCCATTCACTGACAATTCTCATGTAAAAAAATCTACTGATCTCCCCCTTTCCACTTGCACACACAATTCCCAGGGATGGCCTCTAGTTCTTCCAGGATTGGTGCAGGGGAAATGTTTCAGCTGTGTGATAGCGATGGAAGAACAAGAGGTCATCCCTGGAAATTAAAGAACAGTGTGGTTAACAAGGGTGTGAAGAACAAGGTTTTTTGCCTGGAGGGTGGTGAATGAGTGGAATTCATTGCCTGACTTAGTTGTGAGCTCTTCATCTGTAAATGAATTCAAGAAGAGATATAACAGATATTGTTTTGTTAGTTTGGGTCTCCCACGATGAGTCTACTGACTTCATGGAGATACCCATAATAATAATAATAATAATAATAATAACTGTGGACTAAGAGGAAAAAAATGTTTTCTATTTAGTGATGTTAAAATTTAATTAAAAGATATTCATGACATTAACAGTACTGTTTTTGAAACTTTTTTATACTATTTACTGCTGGTTTTTTTTTTTATTATTTACTATTTACTTTTATTTATAACTAATTTAATTTCTGCTGATAATGATTTATGTACCTAAGATTTTTAATATTACATTAGTCTATTTTAAGCTCCTAGACTGCATCCTCAAGGTTATATGATAAGCCCAACAAAATTAAGAATTTATTATTAGTTTTTAACATTTGTCTACACGCTATATTATTTGTTAGGATATGATCATTTCTGAGTACAGCTCAGCTTTCAAAATATTACATGCATTGTTCAAGAGTTGATAATTTCATCAATTGTCACTATTTCTATATATATTAACTATTGTGGATTTTATATATGAATATTTTTATATATTTTAATATCTGGAGTCAATAGCCTTGGTTTAGTGATGTTGTATCATAATACCGTAAAGTAATAACACTCTTAGAAGAGAGATGCAAACTCTGTGCATTCAGTGGTAGGTTTATATTTTACCTATGGTCCTTCTAGCACTGCAGATGAAGTATGCATAGTACACTGAGTTAGCTTTGCATTAGGACCCCATCCCCCGATTTACATATTTGGCACAATAACAAATACCATGTGATATCAATGTCACGTGTGGCTGCTATAAATGGACACATTTATCTTCTCTATGTAATAGGTAAACATGGCAATATAAGCCAATTTGACCATGGGCAGATAGCTGGAGCTAGGAGGGCAGGTGCCGGTATTTCGGAAAGAGCCACACTTGTTGGTTGCTCCCGTATCAATGACTGAGTTAATCATGAAGAGACATCCAGCAGAAGAGCTCATGTTGATCAGCCATGCATGGTTGATCCTAGAAGTGAGCATTGGGTGTCATGAATGGTATCTTAGCAACAAAATGCAACAGTCACACAGCTCACCCACCAGTACAATAGTGGGTCAGTTTGAGAGGACTGAAACCTAGCAAGAGAAGACCAATATCATTATGGATGATTTTAATCATAGTAATATGGTAATATTGATTGGAATGAAGAGAGAGCATCTGGGAATAAAGAAAACCAATTTCTTTAGTTTTTGAAGGAAAATATTAGACATTATAAAATGGAGGGAACTCAGAGGATGTGATTGAGAATGGGATATCTAATCCTCCTCCAGTTGCAAGGTAATCAACTGGATTATAGCCAGTCATATGAGAACCTTTGTGAAGAAATTCATTGCTTATTTTTAATGGTATTAACAATACCAAACAGTTTTATCAAAAGATGTCTTACTAAACTGCATATATTTCACTGAATTTCAAATCGGCATCATCAGAGCACAACACAGCTAGAATATATGACAGTGAGTAAGTGAAATAATTCAATTGTAATGAACAAAAGATCTAAAGTCCTATTTTGGCACCCTCTAATGTTCTAAAAAAAAAAAGGCAGGTGACTAATGTATCACCCGCCTTTCAGATCGATCACTATCTTTTTCCATTTACAGAAAGCCAACACACACAGAGGAAGATACCTACATAAACAATCACATCATCATCCAGTTCAACAGCATGGCATTTTAAAAACACTTACACACAGAGCCAAAGCCATTTGTTCTAATGATACAGCTCTGTCCGCAGAACTCAAATATCTGTGCCATATGTTCTTGGCCATTGGCTACAATCCCTACAAAACAGATAAAATACTGCATAGCCCCATTATCCCCCCCCTCCCCTAATACACAGGAACACAGTACCATTTCTATCCCCTATGTCAGAGGTACATCAGAAAAGATAGCCAAAGTTCTGATGAAGGATAAACTTCATCCTTTAGCACAACCTGGAGTGTATGAAGTTCCCTGTGACTTGACCCTATGGGCAAACAGGAAGATCAGTTAACATCCACCTGGAAGAACATAAAAAATATATTCGCTACTATTATTATGGCAAGTCAGGAATAGCATACCATGCGTCGGATACCCCTTCACACAGGAGTAGATGGAAGAAAACAAATGTGCTATTTAGAAGCACTATAGATCTAAAAGATTATTTTTTGAGTAGGCCATGGCTTTGAAGAATTCTCCTGACCTAAACAAATATGGCTGCATTAATTTGCCAAAAATTTGGGAGACTGTTATTGTAAGAGCATCTTCCACATAGCTGTAATGTTTTTTTTTTTTTTTACAACATTAGAGGACACCAAAATAGGACTTTAGATCTTCTGTCCATTACAGTTGTATTGTTTCACTCACTGTCACGTATACTAGCTGTGTTGTGCTCTAATGATGCTGGTTTGAAATATAAGCAGTTAATAAAACATCTTTTGATAAATTGTTTGGTGTTGTTAATACGTTAAAAATAAGTAATGAATAACCTTCAACATCTAAGCTTATCTGTTACTTTGTGAAGAAAGGAACGACAAGGTTGGTGATTATGAAAAACTTAATGTCTAGTCTAGTCTAAATTATCTAGTCCATGTTGTTGATTTCCTTTAAACAACAGATGCTGGAGAATCAACGTATAAGTCTAAACACAGGATTACTATTATCCATGGAGATGTATTTGCAAGCAAGGCCCACAAGTTCAGTAAGTTAAAACTGAAGCTAGCAAGAGAACTCAATAGGTCAGCCTTGCTTAAATGGTTAACAAAGTCATTCTCAATTGTGCAAAATTAAAACACAGGTTCCATTCAAACAGCGGTGCATTTACAAGCATATTAGCTTTGCCCCGCTACAGGAGCAAATTGGCATGATGCACTCTGTGCTTGCTGACACCAATGAAGCTATCTATATGCTACAAGAGGAGCTCTTCACTACGCTGAATGTAACCATTGGACGATCCTGTTAGGCATCTCAACACATCGGCTGCCAAGGAATTCTCAAAAGTAAAAAAGTCAAAACATCAAAAAGTTCAGAAATCTAACAAAAAATTTACCAGTACTTCCAAGACCATCCAAAAACAACATGGTTAATCTATCCACCACTATTCTCAAAGCAGACCCCCATCAACACACTCAGTCATGGCTAAAACTTCACCATTGTGTCCAAACATGTGCCAACCAAAGATTTCATGATCCAGATCGAGTGTGAAATCTACAACCATCCTGCCAGTGAGGCCAACAATATTAGGCTTGACTTAGCCAACATGCTATCACAGGCAAAACCTCCTGCAAGCAACCTGCTCAACAGAGAATATAAAGCCGTTCTGCATCTCAGAAATAACAAAAAAAAAAAATAATCCTGAAAACAGACAAGAGCAATGCTACTGTCATTTTAAATAATACATTATAATAAAAAAAAATTAACAACCCGTCTTAAAGACCAATCCACTACTGCCTACTAAACTAGACCCTACCTACTACTAGACCCTATCGTGTTGTTAGTTTCCTTAAACAACACGATACTGTATAATCAATGTATAAGCGTAAACATCAGGAATATGAAAAGCTTAGGAGACAGTCCACATCAACAGCACTCCTTTTCCTATCCTCACAAATAACGTTCTATTTTTCCATTTCTTTTCCTGTCAAGATCTCATCCTCAAACAACAGCGTCTCACTTATCAACAATTTTTTGATAAATGAATGAAAAAAAATTTTCCCCATTATTTCTGATTCTCTTGAAATTTGTAAATGAACATTAATTCATTCCTTACTCTATAATCAGTCCAACCCATAATATCTCATGGATGGTTTATAGACAAAGACATAATTCTTCCACATCATCTTCATCACCATGAAGAAACTGAGATAGAACCATATAACTTACACATTATTCTACATACAAGTGTATAACACATTGTAACAAAGTGTTATACACTTGTTACAACACTCCTGCATCATTTGCAATCCTCTGAGAAAAAAGTCTTTCCCTTGTCCTTGTGTCTTTCCCTTTTATACAGTAGATGGCACTGGTGTAGATGATGAGGTGGAGTTGTAGAGTAGGTGTCCTCCCTCAATGAGTCTTTGGACTCCCTGGAGATGTTACATAATAATAATAATAATTGTTGCACAAACCAGTCCTCAGCTACAGATATGACTTCATCATCTGTAGTAAATTTTGTCCCTTTCAAGTGTTTCTTTCAATTGGGAATAGGAAATAGTCAGATGGGGCCAGGCTTGGCAAATAAAGGTTGGGTGAGGCAGACATTGAAAGCAAGTTGTGTATTGTCTGTTGGGTTCATGAGCAGTGTGAGCAGGTATTGTCTTGCAAAAGCAACATGCCTCTGCTCAGTTTCCTGTGGCATTTATCATTCACTTCCTTCAGAGCTCTTGAATAAACTGCTGCTAAGAGTTTTACCTTTTTGAGGTACTTGGTAAGGATTACACCATCCATATCCTAAAAGACAATGGCAAGAACCTTCCCTGCACAAACACATTACATCAATAGCTTCCTCATCTTCTCAAAACCTAGGTATTCTTTTCTGCTCAAGAAGCTATTTTACACCCACCCATCCACCCAGCTGCTAACCATATATAAATCCCAAATCCACTCATTCTTAAAATATTGTTCATAGGTTTGGGGTGGTACACTTAAAACTTCCTTAAAAATTCTTTGATGTTGTCCAGAGTAGAGCAATTTGGCTGAGATGAACCTTCCCTAACATGCTCATTCTCATTTCAATCTCTATCTCACAGATGCAATGTTTCAACTTTGTGTCTCTTCTACAGGTACTTCCATGATCACTACTCCAGTGAATTGGCAAACATCATTTCTCCACTTGCTGTTAGACCTGTTAAAACAGGTGCAGTAGCTGTCCCACATCCCTTTACAATACAACTGCAAACTCATCAAACCTGCTTTTCCTCTTCCTCATTTATTCTATCCACCTCTGTCTTCTGGAATAGCCTTCCCCATGATGTGTTTCCCAACAATTTCAACCTACAGCTCTTTAAGAAGAATGTCAACAGGTTACTTCTTTCTCAGCCCTTATTTGCACCCCCCCACACACACACCTTTCCTGTCACACTCTTATCTTTCACTCTTCTCAATAACCTCTTGATATTCATTCTCGCATTCTTTCTACACAACCAAATTATTTGTTACAGCTGCTGCTGCTACTAGCTCTCAAACTCTCTCTCTCTCATATACAGCACTTCAATTCATCCTGAAAAGCAAACCTAGTACAGTACCTCATACAGATATCAAACATCATACAGAATAAACAGATATTAATTAATCAACCTTTCTCCAGTACCCATATTATATCACTAAACAAAACAGTGAATTATGTACAGCAGAGTAACTATCACATTGTGAAATCTGGGATGTGGAACAATCAAGATTCAGTGAACCCTATAAAAGGATCCACCCTCCACAAAGCTATGCTACCCACCATAGAGTATCATATGTTCATCAACCCACTCCTGAACTCTATCCCTACCAACTCCAGTACCTTAACCACCACTCCCAAGACACCAATTAGTCTGTGATAAAACTGATGGAACTTGCTCTCCGAGTTTCAGTTGTCTCATCCACACCATAACAAATTCACAAACTAATGAAAAGTCCTGAACGTTTTATGGTATTCTGAAGGAAATTCGCTATAGCAAACTATCTACTATTACTATTTCTGTGGTCACTACAAGTGTGCTATAGTAGGAGTTGTATAATAGAGTTCAACCTGTTTTTCCAGAAACAGTCTAATTCTGAAGTCTAATACTGAAGCTATGGGAAATTAGGATTGGACTAATGGTTTCCCAGGACTCAATTAGGTTGTAAAATCAGAGGTCTACTGTGTGTGAGTGTGTGTGTAATTTTTTTTCTTCAACATTTTTTTCTCTGAACTTGCTGCAATATTAAATAGAATCCTTTAAATTGTTCTTTACAGATGTATTAATTCATAAATATTCATTCTTTAAATTGAGAAGTAATCCATGAATATTTTATGGTTAATCATTGAATATTTTATTAAAAAATATGAAATATCCTTTTTTTTTCTCTTATGTTTGCAGGGCCGGTGTATATTTGCTAGCGGCAGTCCATTTGCTCCAGTCACAATGAACAATAAAACATTTTATCCAGGTCAAGGAAATAATGCTTATATCTTTCCTGCTATTGCATTTGCTGTCATAAATTGTGCTGTTCAGTCCATAGGAGATGATGTATTCCTGATAGCAGCTGAGGTATTTTGGTTATCATTTATACATACTGACTACTGAATAAAATCTTAAATATCTAATATTAGATTTAGGCTATATTATATATTTTATTATTATATGGGTATTTCTTGGGAATCAAAAGAAACTTGCTGAGGAGAGTCTTCAATCCACGTTTCTTCATACTGCTCCTTAATCCTAGTCAAATGATGCATGCACCAGTTCCACTGTAATTCATTTTGCTCAATTACCATTCACCCAAAGAAAAATTAACTATCACACATCAGTTTCCAAGAATGACTTCCTTTATCCTTTCTTTTTCTTCTATATAATGAGATTTCATCTATCTCTATCCTAAAAATCCTTCAAGGTTATATGCATCATATCACATCTACTCTACCTATTCACCAGGATTTCTAGCTTCCAATTCTCTTATTCTGCTTCACATTCACCACACTTAGTCCCAGCATCATCTTGGTTACTTACTTCTCTAACTACTTCACAGTTTCCTTCTCACTCCAGAATCCTGGAGACCAGATTAGAATGCAATATACAGTATAACGTCATCATTCTTGTATGTCAATATCCTTTGTGGTGACACTGTTACTGATGCATTGTTTTCACTACTTTTGGTGTAATCTCCTAACGTCAATTCCCTGTTCACCATCACTAAAATCTTTAGTGTCATCAGTTTTTGGAGGAAAACTATTTAGTATATCTTCCAGAATCTCTTCAAAACAAAATGCATAGGTTTGCATTTTGCCACATTAACTGGCATTCATTATCTTGTGAGAATTCCAATATTCATCCTACTGAACTTAGCATCATCACAAATGGCTGGGTATTCTCTCTCTGAATCTTTCTGAGTGCAGATATGATCACCTGGTTTTCATGGAGATCACATACTGGAAAGGACGTATAGATTGACTAATTGGTTTCTCGTCTGTGAAATATGAAGACAGATTGGGAGGTGCCATTTGAATGGGAGAGGGGAATATAAGTTGGTAAGAGGTTGTTACCATGTGGAAGAAATATTTCTTGAAATGAAAAGGGGAAGAGGGTAGAACAAGAAATCATCCTTGAAAACTGTATAAGGAGTGTGGGAGCAAGGACATGAGGAGCAGATTTTTTTTTTCAGGAAGAGAGGCTGATGTGTCATATGCATTGCCTGAGAGTGTGGTGAGTGAAGAAATGTTGAACGTGTTTAAAGTATGGTTTGAACTTTGTGTAGCAGTGGGGACTTCTTGCAATGAGTCTTTTAACCCTATGGAGGTCTGGTGCTAGTATAAATTGAACAGCAAATTCAAGGACAGAGTCCCCACTACCCTGAATCTCTTAAACTTGCCCTCTGTATGCCTCATTCTGATATTTGTCACTTAGCCAGCTTTTTATCCATACAATTGGTTATTTTCTAATTTTGAATGCTCCAGTTTATACAATACCTTCCTTGCGGTTTCCTGTTGAATTCCTTTCTATATGGCAATAATGAGGAGTACACTGACATGCAGAAACAAACATGTAAGGCTTTGATCAGGCTATATATGGACTAATCCGCACAGATTGATCACCTGTTTTTCAGGGAGATGAGGATGTACTGGAGAAGATCCAGAGAAGGTTTACTGAGTTAGTCAGGTCTATGGAATGTCAGTTACAAAGAGAGAGATTGAAGGAATGCAACTTACACAGCCTTGTGAATAGAAAAGGAAGAGGGAATATGATTGAAACATATAAGTTGGTCAGGGGTTGTTACCAGATTAATGTTGAGAAGATATTTCATAGGATAGAGGGCGGCAATGGTAGAACTAGAAACCATCCGTGGAAGCTGTATAAGGAGGATGTGAGCAGTAGAGTGAGAAGAAGGTTCTTTGTATGGAGAGTAATTGGTAAATGGAATGCATCACCTGACCTGAAAGTGTGATAAATGTGGAAACTATAATTTGGTTCAGGGCATGGCCAGATGATGTTTTTGGCATGAGAGAGTATAGACCTCCCATGATGAGTCCTTTGACTCCATACGGTCAGATATTAATAATAATAATAATATCCACAGCATACCCATTTCCCTTATCCAACTCAGTCATAATTTATGATAAAATGAAAATAATTACTGAGACTTGGCCTTGCTGTTTTCTATGGGCTTGCTGTCTGCCCATTGTTGAATTCGGACTTGCTTTTAATTCTTCCAAAACACTCCAAAGATGCATCCATTTTGATGCTGCTCTGTGCAACAGGATTATCATGTCTTCTTTCTATTCTTTGTGTTTTCTATTCTCGTGTTGTGACTCAAATTGAACAGTCAGATCAAAGGTATTACCAGTTTTCTTGTAGCTTTTGACATCAATAAATTTCGTATTCCTGTAAAAAAAATCTCTAGGGGAGTTTATTTTCCCCCAGGAATACAGCCTTTTTGGAAATAGATCAGTGCTATATTCATTTTAACCCAAAATGTGTGTGTGTGTGTGTGTGGGAAAAAACTTCCAACATGAGTGTGTACTATTATTAATAGCATAAGGCAGCAATTCTCAAGTATTAGCAACCTAAAACTCCCTGAAAATGTCAGGTTTTTTTTTTTTTTTTTTTGTCATATATTGGTATATTGCAAAGAGAAATCTTTCAAGAGAACAAGTCAGTCACATAAATTTTTACCTGCAGAATGCAATTTAAAAAAAAATGATGTTGCTAATGTTATTTCAGTTTGCTAAGATTAAAGAAATGGTTAGACTTTCAGATTCTCACAGAAATTATAATTAGAGAATTACTGAATTATAGAAATTATGCAACTAAATGTAAGATTTTGAAATTTCGGATCTACAGATGGGATGCTTAAGTATAACTCACTTGTGGAGTCATACTGGAAAAAGTGGAGAAAGCTCGGAATCTTGGGGGTGATTGTAGGTAGAAATTTAAAGTTCAGAGGACATACTACAAACTTTGCAAAGATGCATCTCTGAGAACTGCTTCAATATTAAGAATGATATTAACTATGAGAGATAAAAGTATGGTGGTTCCATTATTTAAAGCTTTGAACTGACCACATCTGATTTCTGTGCTCAGATCTGGTCATTGGGATTTGAAGTGAATGAAATAACCTTGGAGAGGATGCAGTGACAGATAAATAATATCAGTATACTATACAATAACGGTTATGACATCAGACCGAAGGCATGCCGACTGCAGTGCCTTGGTAAATAGAAGATGGGGGGGGGGGGAATATGATTCAGACATTCAAGCTATTGAAGGGTTATTATCACTTTAACATTGGGGAGATTTCTTATATGGTAGAAAAATGGGAAGAAACAAACAAGGGGCTATTCCTGTAGGTTGCAAAAGGAAGCAGTGAGTAAAGGAGTAAGAAGTAAGTTTTCTGCATAGAGAGTGGTAGCAGCATGTAATGCATTGCCTGAGAGAGTAGTGAAAGTGCAAACAGTGGATGAGTTTAAGGAATGGTATGGTAGATTTTGTGTTGACTAGCATGACTGGTCATGATGAGTTTATAACTCCGTGGAGGTCACATCTCCATGGATTCTGAAGACTTAATGTGGGAGGCCTATGACTAACTCTGTTCACACAAAACCTATCACACCTCTCCTTGAACTCATTCGTTGACAACAAAAGCACTCATTTGAGCTTGGCAAATGCAAGAAGAATGATTGTTATGGGAGATTTTAACTACAGCAGTATAAATTGGGAAGAGGAAACTGCATGCATGTAGTAATAAGAGAATGGAATTTCTAGAATTCTAGAAATTCTAGAAAAAACTACTCTCTCAGGCAACATGTGGAAGAAGGAACATGAGGTTTAAGAGTTTTGAATTTGGTCATAGCATCAGAAGAGCTGATTATAACTGAGATGGCATCTCTGACCCCCATTTAGAGAGAGAGTGACCATGTAGTTTTGACTTGGAAGATGAATAGATATGCAGGAGTATCAAAGAGAAGGGAATGTATGTAGAATTATAAGGCAAGTGATTATAATAGTCTTAGATATCAATTTGGGAAGTCCCATGGAAGGAGGAATTGAAAGAAAGAGATATCATTAGTGCTTTGGAAATTGTGAAGGAATATTTATTAGCAGCAATAGTAAGCTGTATACCACGAGTGAAGAAGAGGACACAATTTGGTCTAAAGTGGCAAATAAGTTTGTAAAGATGACAAACAATATCAAACAGGAACTGCAGATTAAAAAGAGGTTATAGAAGAGATATAAAGAGAGGGGTGGAGAGCAGAAGTATGAAGAATATAAGACTTTCCATTGACCTGGCTTTTCAATGAATCTGGCCAAGGGGAAAGGTACCCAAGGAATGGAAGGAGGGTAAGATAGTGCCATTGCACAACAATGGTAGCAGACTGATAGTGTCAAATTATAGACCAGTTTATATTTCATCAGTAGTTGTTAAACTCTTGGAGGAATTAGTGAGAGACCATATACAGTATTGGATAGATGAGGGTAATGTTATCTGTGAGAGGCAACATGGATTTGTTAAGGGACACTTTTGCTTTAGTAATATGATTGCCTTTTATAATAAAGTGACAAGATCGGTTGATGAGGGAAAGGCATATACTGCCATTTTTTGGATTTTACAAAGGCATTTGACTGGGTATCGCATGATAAGCTGATGTTACGTCCTTTATCGTTTATTCGTTTTATAATGCTGTTTATTCCTACTACTTCCTTGTTAAACTTATCTCTTATTCCTGTATATAATCTTCAATTTTAAGATATACTACACGTATTCCGTTCTTTCTTTAAATCTCCCCTTTTTTAGTAAGCAGTCCTATTGGCCCCTCTATAGTTTAACCACGTGCAGGTTACTTAGTGTTTAGGACTTTGTCTTTGTGTGGGACATGACCATTTACACATCATTCTGAAAGAGTCCACCCGATGAGCATTGACAAAATTTATATTATAACTGTGCCAGCCAATGCCGAGGATAGATGGGACTCTTACCCAGGATGGCTCTCTCAGAATGGTACACAATGATTAAACTACAATAAAACTTATGTTCAGTACTCTAAATTCTTGCATGCAGTCATGGCTCACTTTGTTTAATCATACACATGGGTTCTTCGTCAATATTTTTATGAGCGGCTGTTTGAATTCATATATTAACAACAGGTCAGGCAGGTACTAAGAAACATGTTTAATAAAATAGAGAAATCATACAAGTAAGCATTATTACTACTTATTCTGCATTATTCTCAAGTAAGATCCTTGGTTCAATACTAATATACAAAACATATAAATAAACTTGTATAGACCACCATTATAAGTATCTTAACATTATCTCATTAATATCTAATACACCTTTTACATTCACGTGGTCATTGGTTATATCATTCTACACATTTGCTATTAATTCCTGCAGAATAAACATGGCCTTGTTAGGCAGATAATTCTCAAACAAATGGGCCTGGGCCAAGTTGTAGATAGTTCTTAAAGTTCCATAAAATTAGTCCACTTTGCAAAATTTCTTAGGGAAACGCACACTTTCTTAACTGGAAATCACAATACTAAAGTCTACTTTACCATCTCTGTATTGATGCTATGTCTTTCTTCTTGCCTTGTCTGGTCATCAAGGCTTCTTCACTTTGCCTTCCGTCCGATCACCTTTGATCAACTATACGGTCAGAACCTTGGCGGGAAAGGGGATATGGCTCAGGAGCATAGCCAGAATGGACGGCATCTGCTTGGTTCCTCCGTCGCACAGCTATCCTAGTCTTAGGAGGTAACTAGGCCATTCTCAAATGCTGCGACAGATGAACCAAGGCCAACCAGTAACTTCTCCGTCGGAGCGGACTGGACCCTGCGTCCGAGAGAGGTCAGGAAACAGGAACCAAAAAAAAGCCTCGAGTGGGTGTTTGCTTGCCCTTTTTGTTTTCGTTCTCTTCTCGGTATTTCTCGGCTATCGCGATACCCACCAACGCGA
The DNA here is from genome assembly GCF_054136105.1 of Typopeltis vanoorti. Classification (NCBI taxonomy): domain Eukaryota; kingdom Metazoa; phylum Arthropoda; class Arachnida; order Uropygi; family Thelyphonidae; genus Typopeltis; species Typopeltis vanoorti. The sequence continues at coordinate 60,220,346 of NC_143567.1, read as the reverse complement.
TCACGTGGGTTTACGTCATGGCATTCAGCTCCCTCTATAACATCGCACGTGCACATGTTGTGTTCTACTTGGAAGGCGCTTTAGTTTCTCTTTCCTATAACTACCTTCCCCCCTTTTTGGTATGCGTAACATAGGACAGTTAAAGGTGATCCTTGAACTCTGGCTCACAGGCTTTGCTTTATAATACATGAAATGGGGTTCTTAAATAGAATTAACAGCTTTAATTAATTTCTATATCTGACCCACATGCATTACAGGTTAGGTCTTACAAACATTTTTATACATTTTTGTACAATTTCTCACTCTTAATTTTGATTTATATACATAAAGTTGTCTTTCTAATCTATTGCCAACAGCCACATTCTTTGCCCATGTTTAAATAAAGTTGTGGCCTGAATAATTTGTGTTAAAACATTTCTTAGTTTATTCAGGACACAACACTGATATTTAAGTTGCAGCACATGTCAGGTAAGTGAACTGGATTCAGGATCAGCTGTCTGATAGTTATCAGAGAGTTGTGTATGGGGGGGGGGGAAATATCAAGGAGGCAGAAATTTATAAGTGATGTCCCACAGGTCTCAGTAATGGGACCTGTATTTTTTAACCTTTATATCACTGACATTGTCAGTGAATTGCAGGGGGATATTCAGTTGTTTGCAGATGATGTGAAGCTGGAAATGGTTATTAGTAATCGTGTAGAGATCTGGTAGCCCTGCAAATGAATTTGAATCAACGAGACATATGGGTAGATAAATGGGGTTGCCAGTTTAATGCAGCAAAATGTAGTCTTGAAATTTGGGATACATTGATGGGAGGCTGCATACTCTGTTGGAGGAAGTAGGGAAGGCAAGAGATCTGAGGTGATGATTGATAAAAACCTGAAATTCAGGGAACATATTGCTGTTGAAAGTTTTTTCACTTGATTATACTATAAAGTAAAGATACCAAAAATTATATACTTGGTTTAATGCTTTATCCAGGTGTAAGCAAACAAAGTTTGCATGTGAAGTAACTTCATGATTAGCTATTTGTATATAGAGGCTAATGACTTCATATCACTTAGTATCCCATAATGCAAAGCACATATCCTTATGGACATATATAATGCTATGCATTATGGCAAGGGCCACTATTTAGACTGGTTTTGACCTATGTTGAGGTCTCATCATTGGGAGCCAGACCCAGAAATGATACCAAAGTTGAAGTAATACAGAAGTCATATTTCCATATACAAGTAGTCAAAAGGTATCACACCTTATTAAAATAGTCTGGTTTAGCGATGGATGTTCAAAGTTTTTTCACTTGGTTATACTATAAATTAAAAATGCCATGAAATTATATTCTTGGTTTAATCCATAAGGATATATGCTTTGCACTGTGGGATACTAAGGCAAGTGATGTGAAGTCATCAGCCTCTATATACAAGTATCCCAGTCGTAAAGTTACTTCATGTGCAAACTTTGTTTGCTTACACTTGGATAAAGTATTAAACCAAGAATATAATTTCTTGGTATCTTTAATTTATAGTATAACCAAGTGAAAAAACTTTCAACCTCTATCTCTAATCCAGAGCATTTTAAAAATAAAGTGTGACAACTTTTGTCTACTTGCATATGGAAATATGACTTTGCATTAATTCAACCCTGGTATCACTTCTGGGTCTGGTTCCCTCTGATGAGACTGTAAACTTCCTGTTTTGTCTTAATCTTATTCCTTATAGGTTTTAAAATGTGAAATGTCGACTGCACCATTTTGCTATATTCTACTACATCTTATTTTTGCTCACACTCTATAGTCTAAGAAATTTATTTGTTTTTTGTCTGTGCTAGTTGGACTATTATTATTATTATTATCTTGGGCGACTCCAGGGAGTCCTTAGACCCATCGAGGGAGGCCCTAAACATCATGTCCACACAATTATACGACATTCTCACAGTATCTATCATACTTGCCTTGAACTTGCTCACCGTCATAGCACCCACAACAGACTCTGGAAGCTTATTCCACTCATTTACCACTCTAAAAGTAAAGAACCCAGCTCTAACACCCCTGCTAACCACACTCTTGCCCAGCTTCCATAGTAGTTGTCCCCTAGTTCTCCCACCACCAGTCCTGATCTCAAAAATATCCTCTGAATTAATCCTATAGAATCCCTTTAGCAATTTGAATGTCTCAATCATATCTCCCCTTTTCCGCCTATCAACTAGTTTCTGCAACCCACAAATCTTCAACCTGTTCTCATATGGTTCATTCCATAGACCTGCTATCATCTTAGTCACTCGCCTCTCCACCTTCTCCCCATCAAGAAGGAACCGAGTTGACCAAATCTGGACACAGTAGTTGAGATGAGGTCTTATCAAGGCTCGGAACAGAGGTAAAATAACTTGCTTGTCTCTGCTCTAATCAAGGTATTTTTCAACAACCAAGTGAGTTGATGAGCTGATTTAGCTACTTTTGCAATGTGCCCCCTAAACTTCATCTCCCTATCCACCAACATTCCCAAGTCCCTGGCCTTATCAATCTCCTGGAGTACAGTTCCACCAATGTGGTATACTGCTGCTAATCTTTTCACCCCAAAATGCATAACCTTACATCCTGTCACATTAAATTGACATCCATTCTCCTTAGCCCAGAACCCCAATCTATCCAAGTCATCCTGCAAGATTTTGACATCTTCTGCATTCACTATTTCCCTACCCAACTTTGCATCATCAGCGAACAAATGAACTGTTCCACTTAGATCCTTCCCTATATCGTTAATGAACAGATTAAACAGCAGTGGTCCAAGAACAGAACCCTGCGGCACACACCACTAGTCACAGGCCGTCGTTTGGCTCTACTCCTGAATAAACTACTCTTTGATATCTCTCCATCAACCACCCACCTATCCATCTCACCAACCCTATATCCATTCCCATATGTTGTAGTTTACGGATTAGAATTCCATGTGGTATCCTGTCAAATGCCTTTGCCAGGTCGAGCAGTATCACTATAAACCCATTACCCTTATCCAGTTCAGTCGTCACCTTATTATAAAACTTGAGCAATTTACTGAGGCATGATCTACCCTTCACAAAGCCATGCTGTCCTCTGTACAGTAACTCATTTTCGTCAATCCATTCCTGGATTTTTTCCTTGATTACTTTCTCCAAGACCTTGACAACGACTCCTGATATGCTGATCGGTTGGTAATTTGCAACCGTAGTCTTAGATTCTCCTTTATGCAGTGAAACTATTTTCCCCTCTTTCCACACTTTCGGGACTAAACCAGACCCGAGACTCAGATTAAACAACATGGTCAAGGGCACAGATAATTCCTTAGCCGCTTCACGCAAGACCCCTTGCCGGTATACCATCCTATCCTGCAGATGTATTCACATTAAGGTTCTGTAATAGACTATTCACCTCCACTTCATTCATCACAATTCCCGTATAAACTAATGGTTCCTTCATTTCTTCAATGCACCTGGATGATATACTTTTGCAAAGTGCACGCTCAGTAACTCCACTATATCGACTGATTCAGTGACCTCCTTACCATCGTCATTCCTTAAAATCATTTTGCTGTGTACAGTTTTTTCCTTGCTTGCAGCATATTGAAAGAACTGTTTGGGATTCCCTTTTGCTTGCACTAGTTTCCTTTCAAAATCCGCTTTTGCTTTTTTTTACCACACTCGTTACCCTTCTGGCCTGCACTTTATACCGTTCGTGTGCCTGCAGGTCACCCCTTTCTTTAAATTTCCTCCACAGTTGTTTCTTTTTTTGCAGCTCAAACTTAATGGTGTTATTCATCCATTTAACCCTCTACTTGTTTTACTATTCGGACCCTAGGTATACAATCAGCCATAACCTCCTGTAAACGCTACTTGACCACTTCCCATGCTCTATCGATGTCCAGCCCTTGTAGTTTTACATGCCATGGCACTGATCCAAGCAATCTCCTAAGCTTGTGATACTTGCCAGCACAGTAATTCCACATATACCCTATCTTAATCGAAAATTCCACACCTTTAGCCACCTCCCAGGTCAAGCCACCTTATGATCACTCTCACCAATCGGTGGCAACATGGTCATATTCATTACAGTCAAATTCTGAGATGCTATTACCAGGTCAAGCACTCTCACACCCCTAGTATTTTCAATTACATGCTGTATCAGATAGTTATCCCTTAATAATTGAATAAAATCCATTTCCTTCCTCACATGTGTCCTCTCCTCCTTCCAATCAATGTTACCATAGTTGAAATCCCCCATAATAATTACCCTCCTTCTACTCATTTCATCAATTTGTTTATGCATACTATCTCCACTATCTATTCCATCACATGGTCTAGCAGCACCCAACTGTATATTTTATTCTGCCAGTCTCAATCTCACACCAAATAGCCTCAAATGAGCTCCTTTCACTATCCCGCGATACAACTTCAATTCTCCTTGGCTGCAGTTCATCAGCTATCATCAATAACACTACTCCCCCCCATTTTATTCTGTCTGTCCCTCCTAAACCTACACATTCTATCCCACTAACTATATCATATTCCGTCAGCCATGTTTCACTAATACCAATAATCTGTGGCCAGGAAGAGCCAATCAAGGCCAAAAATTCTTCCTTCTTGTTCCTAATACTTCTGGCATTAGTATACATGAAATGCAGTGATCCCTTTGTCCCACGCCTATCTTGATGTGTTATTCTAACTGTTCCATTCCCATTTTTTGTCCTTAGTGCTGGCTCGGTACATTATATACATTCTTACACTCAACTGTCTCACTGATATCTGCATATCCCCCCCCCTCTCCTTGGTAGTTGTAGTTTCCCTGGTTCTGCACATCCATTTTCACTTCATTCAGCAACACTTTTTCCAGTCTCTGCACACCAAGTCCATTCAAATGCAGGCCATCCATCTTGTATAAGTCCTTTCGCCCATCAAACTCATTCCACACGTCCACGAATTCCACACCACACCACACTGTCTGCATAACCTGCGCATAATGTCATTTGCGATTATGTCCCTCCTTCTAAACTCCTCTCTGTCATACCACGGCAACAGACTCACCATTCTAACTCTGTCACTCTTTTCTTTCGCTACCTTTAACAATACTTTCAAGTCCTCTCTCATAAAAAATTTATCACCTTTCAATTCATTCGTACCCGCCACAATTATTAATTCTTTCACCCTCTGTTTTTGCACTCTAATACTCTCACTTACATCCTTAAATTTCGCACCCGGTAAGTATGATTTAGTTACACTCCCATCTATCACTCCTCTTAATAACGAGTCACCATACAACACTCTTTCCTTCATTTCAGAAACTCTCCCAGTCTTACGCTGTTTATTTATGTTAGCCGAATCACTCTGGAAAGAGTTTTGCAGGTGCTCTAATTGCCGCTGCACATTTTGTATCACCGCGTGCAACCTAGCGATCTCACTTCCTACAAATAATTCCTCATTTTTTTTTATCATTCAAACCATTTTCTCTCTCTGTATAGTTGCTTTCACTTTTTCTTTGATCACCGCTCTCATTGCCATCTTGTACATCGCAATTTCCTATCAAGCCACTATTTTCACTCACATTCTGGCTTTCTTCAACCATAACTGTCTCACAACCTAACACATACTTCAACTCCTCACTTTGCTTACACTTTCTGCACATTCTCCCACCACTATCACTTTCAATCCAAACTCCAGCCTCATTCAGGAATGCATACATCCCACACACACACACACACACACACACATCACATTGGACAAACTCTCTCACATTATAGTTTTTGAACAATGATGTCGTATTTTTGGACACTATTATCTTACATCGCATTGGCGCCATATTCAAATCTATGAAACGTATCGTTAAATACTAAATTAAATAACGGAATTCACACCAAAATCACACAGACACAACAAGTTACCAAAATTAGACAATATTACGTTATGATTTTAAATTATATTCTAATTTTCACTCGAAATTATACTTAGCTTTCGGGAGCTCTCTGAAAACACAACTGGACTATGTATTGATTGTGAGGCTATAAGATTCTAAACTGAAGACAAAGCTGATATTGTTATCATTTCCTGCTAAACTTAATCTTTACTTTAATTCAGTCATGGCTTTTTTTTTTTTAAAGGATTAAACTAAATTTATTATATTTCAGTCATGGATCTTAATCTAAGATTGATACTCAACTTTTCATTACTTAATCTTATGCAGGTTTGAACATTTTAGGGACAGTGCATTGACAAAATCAGTCCAATGTGTTGTTCACAGACCATTTAATGAAATCAAGAATTCTTTGCATACTTTGTATCTTATGGTTGCTTACCAATCAGAACCTTACATTTTGGAACACTGAACTGACCGTTCCATACATTTGGCATGCCCCCCCCCCCAACAAGGCCACAACATCTGCTTGATTCCTCATCACCTTTCCCAGTTTTGCATTATCTGCAAATGTTGTATATCTCCAGTTAAACCCATCCCAATATGAATAATGCACAAGTTAAATAACAATTGCCCCAAAACAGATCCCTGCAGCACACCACCAGAAACTTTCCTCTTCTGGGATACTGCACCCCATACACAGCTTGCTGATATCTATCTCATAGTCAGTTACCTATCCAACTCACTAATGTCATCCAATCCCACTGATCCAATTTAGTCATCAACCTGTGAATGTGAAATAATTTTTTTCTTTTAAGTTTTTGACTTTTAAAATTATTTTTGGGATTTTTTGAGATAGATTTGTATTTTAAATTATTAATTTCAGCAGTGGTGGCCCGTGAAGCTTTAAGTGGGGGTGTGCTGCCTATACAAAATACTTTAAAAAAATTATTTTTTTCCTAATCAGTAACCAATTTATTAATAAATAAATCTATAGATTTATTTATTAATAAATTGGTTACTAATTAGGAACAAAATAATTTTTTTTAATTATTTTGTATAGGCAGCATCCCCACTTAAAGCTTCACTGGCTGCCACTGAATTTTAGTAACACTATATTTATTTGGGTTTACTGTCTTGTTTCCAGAGACGAAGAGAAAATAGTAGGTAACATACCATGGAAGGAGATAGATTCTTAGACATATCCCATTCAGAGTTCACCTGGTTTCTTCACTGGAAGATTTCTGAGTGTCTTTACTGAGGCCGTAATGTGGCCTGAACTACCAATTCTCGCATATCACTACATGGCCTCTCTCCTTCCCTCCAGGCAGAGTAGATGGTAATGAGATTATGCACCAGCTGATCAGAAGTCTCCTAAATGCACTACCATTAGGTTCAATACCACACACTATTTTGGCATGCCTTTCAAGTGCATCACTCACACTGTATGTTAGAAGATTTGGTGGAACAGAAATTGAACCTTCAACTCTAGGGGACCAATTATGGTGGTAGCTGCTTCAACGCACCTCAATAAGCAATGTGGGTGTTTTACTAGGCAATGAAGGTCATCTACTATACAGTAGGTCTATATGGCATTTTCTTCAACTTCAAAGAGATCTTTTTCAGTGGAATGCTTGCTAGTATAGCCAGCACCCCTTAGTTAGTGAAAAATGGGCACACTTCGAGAATGAAAGGTTGACTTGACCAGGAGAGGCTGTATGTTGTACATCACAAGCTCACAGTGGCACATAAAATCTAACTTGGTTAAATTTTATATGTACAGGAATCCAATTGTTGACATTCCCAGATATCCAACTGGCCAGATCTATCACCTGATGTTTGGATGATAAGAAATGGAGAGAAATTGTATAGAGACTAGTAACTAAGACTGCCTCAAAACTCTGGAATGTTGAAGAGGAGTACTATACCCCCACAGATACAAGACCCTTTGACACTTTTGCACATGTCAGAAGAAGGAAAATCCATTCAATAATAGGGTAATCAATCCATCTTGTGGGATGAGTTGTTTATTATTACACGTAGGAAAATTAACTTTTCTTTTATGAACATCGTAGTTTTTAAAGTGGTAACTATTTTGCTTGTGTAACAGTTAGAAAATTTTACATATAAATGTGGGGGTATGTGTTGGTGACCAATTCGTACATCAGCTTATTTCTTTTTCCCCTTGGATGTGAAAAGGCAATCTTTTGCATGGCAAATGAATGGAATGCATTTTGAGAATGGGTAGTGAATGGTCCAACACTTGAATGCTTTTAAGGCAAGACATGATGGTGGTCTATGAGTGTTTGGCCTCTTGTGATGGGTTTTCTGATTCCACAGAGACCTGAAAAATATTACTCTAATACTAATTTATTTATAATCTTGAAATATATTTTATCAGTACATTAATTTATTTTCACCCAATTGAAAAGGAAAAAAAAAAAAACACCTACTGTTAACGCTAATTTTCCTGGTATAGCTTCATCCCAAGTCACACATACAATGGCATATAAAAAATGGTAGGGCATCATAAAAGCTGTAATGGTTTCCCCTTTCATATGATGAATTTTGAATCTTCCCAAAATTTCTTTAATCTTATTAATTCTGATATAAATTGTTTTCACAGGCCCTTGCTGATCAGCTAACAGATAATGATTCTGCAGAAGGTCGGGTATATCCACCACTGAAACAAATTCAGGAAGTGTCCCTTAGTATTGCAGCAAAAATAGCAGAATATTTTTATAGTGAAGGATTAGCCACTTATACACCTGAGCCACAAGATAAAATGAAGTTTTTAAGAGAAAACTTATATGATCCTGATTATCCAAATTTGCAATCTATATATTCCAATGGTAGTTTACCAAATGAACATCTTTGTCATAAGCTATGAGATGATGAGCTGAGCTCTGTTTCTATTGTAATGAGTGTATATTTCACATACCTGTATTTATGTGCGATATCTTCCAATAAAATGTGCCTAATTGAGCTCTGTAAATTTAAAACTGTTGTAGATTATTCTGTATTTTCATAGTCATTAATATACTTTGTATATGCATTTTGTTACACTGGTAATTGCAGCAGTGTATTTCATTATTTTTATGAAAAGAGTCCTTACCGTGCATTCGTTTTATGTTATTTTAACATTTATGTGGCGACTTCTAATAGCATATCATGTGATGTGTAATTTTATCGGATAATATATATTGTATAGTACATGAAATCATTTTGTGTTCATTTCACTATTTATGTTGACTTATGGAACTAATTATTTTGAATTCGAACTAAATAATCCATATAGTGTTCCACAATGTCTGCAGCAAATATGTGTACTTAAGTGGAATTCAAAAAAATAAAGAATTCTAAACAGGTTTGGTGATAAAATAATGTAATTTTTTTAATAAAATTGTTGTTGCAGCAATATTATTGATTTTGACCCATTCATTATTTCATAGCAATGTTATTGACGAGAAATTGCTACAAATGTTTTTAACTGTGATTTTCCAAAGCACTGTTAGCTACAGTATGTAATTAAAGTTTGCTGACAGATTGTAGAATAAATTACATTTTTATTCAATGCTGTTTATATCCTTTAACACAATTCTGTTAAGTATTACAGATCCATATGACTTAATTTTAGAATAATTATATTTTGCAGTTACAGTATTATCATCAGACACTAAAAGAGGTTCATATTAATTATTATTATGTACATAATAATTATGCTTTTCCTTTCCTTTCAGGACATGCATTCTTCTCATTCCACTACTCAAAAAACACTCCTCATTCCCTTTCTCTTCCTCCTTTCTTATATACCTCGGGTTAGTTCCAAGTGAGATGAATAAGATTTCTTCTGTTCCTTCCTGTCTCTTCCATTATATGAATAATTTCCTCCATATTAATCTATAAAATTCTCTCATTAATTACTAAGGGTTAACTATCACAATTATCCCATTTTCCATCCTATTGTATACTAGTACCATTTTGTACCATTAGTAAAATCCGATAGTAAAATCAAAATTTAATGAAAATGTTTCAGAACTACTGTTTGCACAGTTGCAAAACAAAAATGAACCTTCTCAGTGGAATAGACTACAAGCAGCTATCATAACATCTGCTAAAAACCACATCAATAAACAAGAAGAAAGAAAGAAAAAACATGGATAACACAAGTAATCAACCTTATCGATGAAAGAAAAATATGGAAAAGAAAAGCAAATGAAGATGAAAGATTAAGATATAAAACATTGGATAAAAGAACCAAACAGTCATGCAGAAGATTGAAAGAAAACTGGATAAATAGACAGTGCACTAAGATAGAAGAATTACAAAATAGGAACAAATCCAGAGAAGCATTCCTGAAAGTGAAAGAACTTAATGGAAAAGAAAAATGTAGGCAGTCTAATAACATCAAGGACAAAGATGGAAACATAATCATTGATAAGAAAAAGATAAATAGAAGATGGGTGGAATACTTATCAGATTTGTATGATGATGACAATGGTAACATGTTAGATGATTCACGACACCCACAAGAAAGGAGTTAGAACATATAATTAAGAATCTTCCTAGTAATAAATCCCCTGGGTGTGATAATATCCCGACTGAGCTGCTGAAAGCTTTGACTGGATTCCACTAAATAATAACAACTATTTAGTGGAATCCATTCAGGACATCTTTAAAACAATAGAATTACCTGAAGTTTTTAGAACATCTATCTGCATACTAATTCCAAAGAAAATAATGCACAAATTTGCAAGGATTACAGAACTGTGAGCCTAATATCCCATGCATCAAAAATTATTTTAACCATTGTTAACAAATTGAAAGAGCCTTAATTGGTGAATTGAGTGAACAACAGAAAGGCTACAGAAGAGGAATGGGAACCATTAATGCTATCATGGAACTAAAAATATTTATTAATAGAAAGATCACTTGAAAGAAATAGGACCATTTATATAAGCTTCATAGACTTTCAGAAGGCTTTTGACCAGGTAAAACATAATAAAATGTTCAATATATTAGATAAATTAGACCTAGAAGATCATGTACTTAAGATTATAAAAATAATTTACACCAAACAGGAAATGCAGCTGTTTAACTCTGAGAAGAGGAGTTAGACAAGTTTGTATCCTTTCACCAAATCTATTTAATATCTATAGTGAGACAGTGATGAAAAAGATTGAAAAACAAAAAATAGATATTAGTATCAATGGTATAAAACACAACAATCTTAGATATGCTGATGATACCATTCTAATAGCAGAAAACAGAAATAAATTAATCAAATTACTACAGCTACTAATTGAAGAAGATAAAGAATTTGGATCAGATATAAATGCAAAAAAGACCAAATTTATGAAAATCTCAAAAGAAAACAGATCCGAGCCAGAAATATTCATAAATAATATGAAAATTGACAAATACAAATACTTTACTGCAGATGGAAAACAAGATAAAGAAATAAAAATAAGAACAGCCATAGCTAAAGCTGCATTCTGGAAAAATAAAGATCTGCTCAGAAGTTCTGTGAGTATCGAGACAAAGAAAAGAATGATAAGAACATTAGTGTGGCAATTTTCGCATATGGAAGTGAGACCTGGATATTAAAGAAGAGAGTAAGGCAACAGATAATAGTCTTTGAAATGTGGTACTCTAAGGAGAGCTCTGAAAATCTCATGGACAGAACATGTGACATATACAGATATCCTACAGAGAATGAGAATACAGAGATCTTTATTACAGGAAATTATTATTGTTATTATTACGGGCAACTCCAGGGAGTCCTTAGACTCATCGAGGGAGGCCCTAAACATCATGTCCACACAACTATATGACATTCTCACAGTATCTATCATACCTTGCCTTGAACTCACTCATCGTCATAGCACCCACAACAGACTCTGGCAGCTTATTCCACTCATTTACCACTCTAAAAGTAAAGAACCCAGCTCTAACACCAAAATGATCCAGAGAAAGATGAGATTGGCAGGACATGTACTGAGAGGTTCAGCAGGACAGAGAATACTAACAGTTTTAGAAGGAAAAATTATGAGAAAAGGATCAAGAGGCAAAAAACGAAAGGCATGGCTTGAAGATATATAAGATCATGGATAGGATCGCATGGCTATGCAGAAACAAAAAGGGGAGCTACCAACAGAGAGAACTGAAAGGACATGGTGCTGCACCCTCTCACTGAAGAAGCTACATGAAGAAGAAAAAGATACTAGGATCTGCAAATGATATTCCCTTAACCATCAGAGCCAACATTCCAGAATTCTGATCTTACTTTAATAACTTTTTTGTACAGTGAAACAATATCCCTTATCTGTTTAATCACCGGTAGTACAGTCTTTCACAATTCTCATAACATATGCCCTAAATTTTGACTTTTTGTCCACCATTTTCTCTAGATCCCAAACTTTCTCCAACTTCAATTTCTCTCCACTTTCTCTTGCTATCTCAAGCATTTCTTTTTTTTTTTAAGTGCCTCTGTGGGCCATTGCACTCTTCAATTAGAAAAGATCTGAATTTAATTCTTGTCATGACAAGAGGAATCTTTATATGGGCTTTTTCAGTTGAAGGTGATTTAGCCGAAATCACCTTCAACTGAAAGAACCTGACTTTCTGGGAGTGGCCCCTCCCACTCCCAGAAAGTCAGGTTCTTCATCCTACACAGAGGCATAGCTAGGGAGGGGCAGATGGGGAGGGAGATCCGCCCCAGGCGGCACTTTGAACTTTTGCAGTTTATTCTAAAATACAGTCTTGAGAACTCATTTCCAAATATTGTAATACTACTGCGAACTTTCCTCACAGTTGCTGTAGGTATTGCTAGTTGTGAGAGGAGTTTTTCTAAATAAAATAGATTATGAATTACCTACATTATTATGAAATAGACTTTGCCAATATCATCGACGATTTTGCTAACAGAAAAGCAAGAACAAATAACATTTTAGAATGTTGAAATTAAAGTTTTACTTCAAAAATAAACATAATGTTTTAATTTATTTCCCTATATGTCGTTTTGACTTTTTGTAGTATTTTTGGTGTGTATTGAGAGGGGTGGCAAACTCAGGGACCGCCCTGGGAAGCAAAAGCTCTAGCTACACCACTGAGCCTACATACATGCAAATCAACCCAAAGCATTCTGATAAGCGAAGGGTCAGATAATTGACGTACTATAGAATTACATGCTGCTGCACTAGAAGTTGGATGACATGCAAGGGTCATTGTTTTGAAGGTCATATACATAGGGTAGATTACTTTATATGCTATTGGTGGGTAGTAGATGGCACTGTGTGTTGATTGTGATTAGTGCCATTGCATGTACTGGAGATAGATTGTGGAGTGCCTTCTGATGATGGCACTCCACTTGGACTCTGGAGATGTCATGTAATAATAATAATCTTCCACGTTGTAAAAATTTATATTTAGCACCAATACTGAAATGGTAACTGCAATCACATTTCTTTACTTCCAACTTTGTTCAGCTCTTCAAGAACTGTGGAATGAGCAACATGCATCATAACACTGATTCATGAATCTGTTAAATACTAGCCTGTTATGTGGCAATTTGTCAGAGACCATTGCAAAATCTACATAATATGTAATTAAATTTTTAAAACATGAAATTATGTTAACAAATCCCACAGAGAGCTAATCCCCATATAGAATCCTGCTCTTATCAATTCATTTCTGGATCCTAGTCCTCATCCTAGATACACAAACTAATTCAACTAAAGGTCATAAATTTTACAAAACAGGTAAATTGCCCAAAAAAAAAAAAAAACATCCCAATGACAGAAATAACAGATTTAACAAATAATCCCAAGACCTCATGGAGTCAAAGACTCATCTGGGACACACACACACACACACACACACACAGCTCATCATACCGTGTTTTAAATTTAAACACATTCAAACTCTTTGCAGACACCACATTCTCATGCAAGGCATTCCAATCATTCACAACTCTGCACGAAAAAAAACTGCGTCTCACTCCCCTACTCACACCCTCTTTATTTATACAGTTTCCAGGGATGACCTCTGGTTCTCCCCTGATCTCCCACTATTATTCTCTGTAAAACTTCTCCAGCATTGATCCTATAACAATCCCTTACCAACTTGTAGGTTTCTATCATATCTCCCCTCTTCCTCCTGTCCACCAAACTCTGCAAATTACATCCTCTCAGTCTTTCCTCACACTCGACATTCCAGAGGTCAGAAACTACCTTAGTCAGTCTCCTTTGGACCCTTTCCAACATCTCTGCATACTTCTGAAAACCCGGTGACCAAATCTGGGCACAATAGTCCATGTGTGGCCTAATCAAAGCCTTATACAGAGGAACAAGAATCTCCCTACTTCTACAAGTAGGGAGATTCAGTGTCCTCCGCATCATTCCCAGAAGCTTTCCACTATTCTCTGTAAAACTTCTCCAGCATTGATCCTATAACAACCCCTTACCAAACCAATTTGTAGGTTTCTATCATATCTCCCCTCTTCCTCCTATCCACCAGACTCTGCAAATTATATCTTCTCAATCTTTCCTCATACTCGACATTCCAGAGGTCAGAAACTACCTTAGTCAGTCTCCTTTGAACCCTTTCCAACATCTCTTCATCCTCGTGAAAACCCGGTGACCAAATCTGGGCACAATAGTCCATGTGTGGCCTAATCAAAGCCTTATATAATGGAACAAGAATCTCCCTACTTCTACACGTCAGTGTCCTCTGCATCATTCCCAGAAGCCTTTGTGTTGTCTTCACAATTTTGGTGATGTGTCCCCTAAATTTTAGATCCTTATCCACTATCACTCCCAGATCTCTTATTTTGTCTGTTTCCAACAATGTATTCTCACCAAGCATAAATTCTGCATCCCATCTTTGTTTTCCAAATTTTAAAACCTTACATTTTGCAACATTGAATTTACATCCCCATTTCCGTGCCCAATCACTCAATCTCTTTAAATCTTCCTGTAAGGCCACAACATCTTCTCTACTCTTCATGGTTCGTCCCAACTTTGTATCATCTGCAAACAACTGAATATCTCCATCCAAATCTTCACCAATATCATTAATAGACAAGTTAAACAGCAATGGTCCTAAAACAGACCCCTGAGGCACAGCACTAGCAACTTTCCTTTTCCTGGATATCGCTCCCCCCCCCCCCCATACACAACTTGTTGATACCTATCAGAGATAGCCAGTCTCCAATCCAATGCACCAATCTAATATCCAACCCCATCTACTCCATTTTTACTATCAACTTATCATGCGGTAATCTATCAAAAGCCTTTCCAAAATCTAAGTATATTACTGTGTATCCTTCTCCTATGTCCATGGAAGCAGTCATCTTATTGTAATAAGTAAATAGATTACTAAAACATGACCTCCCTTTAGCAAATCCATGCTGTCCATCAAAAATAATAACATTGTTTTCAACCCAATTCCAGATCCTAGTTCTCACAAGCTTCTCCAACAACTTAACTACAACGCCTGGTACACACAGATAAGTCTATAGTTTGATGCCTGAGTTCTATCACCTCCTTCATGAAGTGGCACAATCTTGCCCTCCTTCTACTCCTTAGGAACTTGACTCAGTGCAAGACTTGTATTAAAAATTATGTCAAGGCTGGCGTCAACTCCCTATAACATTCCTTCAGAATATGTGGTAATATATTATTGTCCCACAGCCTTATTTACATCTAGTTTGCTCAACTCCCTATACACCTCTTGCTCATTTACAGTTAGTCTCTTTTCCCCCATCATCAACTGCTCTCAATCTCTCCATGAAGTCACATTTACAAGATTGAAAGATCTTTATGAACTGTTCATTAAGTATCTCCACCACACATTCTGCATCAACTGTCTTTATACCATTTTCTCCAATCAATGTCATCCTTCCATAATTATTCTTTCTTTTGCTGGCTACATATCGAAAAAATATTCCTTAAGATTCTTTTTCGCTTCATTAGCCAACTGCTTTTCATACCTCTCTTTAGCTGCCCTCACCAACCAAGTCACCCTCCTTGCTTGGTCTTTGTAGGCCTCATGGAATTGGTTATTTCCACTTCTCTTATACTGCCTCCACAATGCCCTTTTTCTCTGTATCGCATGCTTAATCTCTTTATTCATCCATCTCACACCCACCTTATTTAATCTTCTCACCCTTGGAATACATTTACACATTGCATCTACTAAACAGTTTTTGAAAATCTCCCAAGCTGCATTGATCTCCTTTCCAGCTAACTCCTCATTCCATGCTACACCTGCAAGCTGTCTCCTGAGCTCTTCATAATCCCCCCCCCCCCGTGTAGTTCCACATATACCCTTTTTCCCACATATACCTTTTTCTCACCTCATGGTCACTCTCATGAATTGGTGGATGATTTGACACCTCATTTATAATTACATCCTCTGATGAGATGACCAAATCCAAGACCCTCAATCCTCATGTGCCCTCTGTTATATACTGTCTGAGGTAGTTATCCCTCTAAAACTCAAGACATTCTTGAGTTTTTGAGGGATATAGTCTGAAAAATATTTTGCAAAGGTAGAGAGGAGGTTAGCTGATGTGAATGGAAGTGAAAAGGAATGGATGTATGAGAGTAGGAGAGAATAGGAATGTGGAAGATGTGAGTGCCTGTATATGGAGACTGTGATTCAGCATGTGCAAGGCAGAATTTTAGAGAAATGTTTGCCAGAAAGAACAAGCAAGTATTATTGGCAGGAAAGAGAGGGTAAAATGTGGATGAAATGATGTTGGTTGGTAGAATGATGAGAGAGAAAGTGCGAATCAGGTACCAAAAGATTTGAAAGCAATGTTAGAGACACTATGAACCCTGCTTTTGCAAGGTTCCAAGGAGTGGAAAGAGAGTAAGATAGTTCCATTATTAAACAAAAGAGGCTCTATGGATAATAAGCATGCTGCCTTGGTACAACAGGAGGTATTGCAGAGATAAGCTATAGACAACAAATTACATATTCTCTACACACACACACATGTTGGGTAATAAGGGATTACGTACCATATCATAGCAAAGAGTGAACTGAGGTGTAAACAATAATTGGTACAGGGCTAAATCAGTGGCGTATATTTAGGTATAGGCCTGGGCCTAGAGTGGCAAATTTTGAGGGGCGGCAGAAATTTCCAGGCTCTCATTTTTGTAATTATATATTACGAATTTACGATATAAATATGTCCTCCCCCCATATTTAATGAACATGTAAATCAACATGTTCATTAAATATGGGGGGAGGACACTTTTTGCGGGCCTAGGGACAGGAAAGACTTAAATACGCCACTGGGCTAAATAAATAAGAATACTTGTCGTGCACTGCCTTTTCTCTGTATGATTACTGCTGGGAGTTGTAGAAATAATGGAGATAAGTTTGCAACCATGAATAGATTCAGTGTTCCTGAAGATTATTAGTGTTAGTGAAACAAGGCTGACAACGAAACATGAAAGATATCTTGAAAAGATTGAAAGGTATAGCATATTTTAGGAGAATGGAGGAAAAGTGGGATAGGAAAGTGTTATGATTAGTGAATGAGCTGTTCTCATTCAGAGTGGAAAGCCAGTGGGAAACTAAAAGATAGTGGAAAGTGGCTTTGAATGTATGATATGAATAGAAAATATTTGGCAGATGACTTTGTGGTGACTGATGTGAGAATTGAGATACTCAATTCTATACTCAGTACTAGATGAACTGGAGGTACTCAATATATCGAAAAATATCAATGTGAATAGAGCAGTGGACCTAGACGATATGTCAGCTTGTAAGTTATGAGAATGGCAATGCCTCTGATGAAGTTGTTTACTCTCTAAGTCTCAGCTTTTCCAAGGTTCCACTACATAAAAGATGCTTTGAGACAGAAGTAGCAAATTACAGACTAGTTAGTATCTCTGGAGTGCATTAAAGCATTGCAAAAGTTGGTTAAAAGCAAAATTCATGAATGGATGAATAGGAATATGATACTCTATAGGAGTCAGCATGGCTTTATAAAAGTTAGGTCCTGCCTCAGTAATTTATTCACTTTTAAAACTGGGGAGGGCAATAGTTGATAAAAGCGATGTAGATATCCTGCAAGATAATTTAAATAAATTGGCATTGTGGGCAAAGGACAAGGGCTAGTTGACTACTGTGCACAGATTTGGTCACCTGCATTTTTTGGAGATCAGGAAGTGGTGGAAAGGATTCAGAGATGAGTGACCAAGCTGGTGATAGGTCTGTGGAATGCTACCTATGAAGATATATTGAAAGAGTGTGGATTGCAGAGTTTAACTGGCAGGCAGAAGAGAGAGGATATGAGAAACTTATGAGTTATTAAAGGGATTCTATAAGATACACAAAAGAAATTTTTCAGTACATGATGGGGGAAGGGGGGAGAGAACAAAGGATCACACTTGGAAGTTGTCTAAGAGTGTAGCTAGTAAGGTTGTGTAGACTAGATTCTTTACTTAGAGAGTGGTGAATGAGTGGAATAGATTGCCACAGGTGGTTGTGAATGTCCCAATAGTGAATAAGTTTAAGGAGATGTACAATAGTTATTGTATGCATAATGAGTTGGGTCATCTTATTCATCTTAGAACCTTCTTCAAATCCAACTGTTTTCCCTTGATCCTAGGTCATCCTCCTTCCCTTTTAGTTTACACATGCATTCACATCCTCTTGGAGCATCAGCCTTTCTCACGCTATATTCCCTGTCCACCCTGAACCTCTCCATTTCCCTGGCTGTCTTGCACACCTGTTCTCTCATTCTCTATACTCATGCCACTCACTTCTTCATTCATAACCACCTTTTCAATTTCTCCTGTCTTACTCTCCCATTCTTTCACATTGCTTCCCACTTGAGCAGATTCATTCTCTGCATTCATTTCTCTGCCTCCCAGCAGCAGTCTCTCCAAGTGACTCACGCCAAAACCATCATTCATAATCTTTGCTCTCCACTTCATCTCCCTACTGTCATACCTGGACAACACACTTACTACCTTTCCTATCACACTATTGTCTTTTATCCAACTGATATCCAATCTCCAGTCAAGTCATTGGTCCATATTACAACTATCAACTCTTTTGCTCGCTTACTTCTCATGTCCAGTATAATTCTACCTACAGGAAAACAAACCTTGTGCATCATCTGATCCAGCACACTCCTAATAATTGAATCCCCCATACAATGCCACTTATGGGTCTTTCTTTACCTCTTTCATACCAATATCATTCGTTTTCATCATTTTCACTCTTCCATACATATCTCGAATTCTCTTAACTTCATTCTGCATCCATTTCAAACCTTGCATCACATTTTCACTCCATTCGCTCTCTCAGTTTTGTTGCTAGTCCTAGATGCTCGTTTGCAGTCAACGTCACTTGCCATCTTACCTTTAACTGCACTTTGTTTTTTAACTCCCACTAGGAAGTTAAAGATAGGAAAAGATAAAGAAAAAAAAGATAGGAATTGGCTTCCTGTAATACACTGAATTTCTGGAATTCTGTGAAAGTTTCAAGATGAAAAAGATTAATGTGGATGACAAGGGCTGATTTTGGATAGAATTGGGATTCAGCTATAACTATACCATGGATGAAAGAAGGATCAGTTGTGCATAAGGGTTATTTAGAGTAATGAGAAATTGTATGACTAGCATATGAAAACTAAGTTTGGAGAGAAATCAATGATCAGGGGAATCAAACAGATAACTTGGAATTGAGATGTTATGACATAGATATAAAACAGGAGGTGGAGATCAACTGAATGATAAGTAAAAGGTTCAAGCTAGGAGGTGACTATATATTGTACTGAAGAAGAAATTGGACAAAAAGAGGAGACTAGCACTGCACTTCAAGGAAAATACTAGAAATTCTTCCATGATTTTGCTAGTAGGAGAAGGGATGATTATGGAAAACTCACATGAATAGATAGAATATATGATTAACAAATGACAACTGTTTAATGGTCAGTTAACCAGGGTATTGTAAGTGAATGAAATTAATCTACTGCATTCTGTCATATACTCTAGAGATGTCAACAAGGCAATGGGACTGGAAGAGATTTCATCACATATTTAAGGAAATGTGTTAAGAAAATGACAGTGCCACTGACTAGCTATAATGAAAGTCTTGCAATTGTAGTACTAGAAAATCTTCATCGTCCCTCCAATAACCAACCATTTCCCTTTCCAAATGTGTTTGTGGATGTCAATTCTTCTCTTGGTAACTCAGATTATAACCTTGCCAAAGTTCTCCACATTAATATCTAAATCCTTGGCCTCAAATTTCCTATAGTTCAGTTTCATCAATATAGTACACAGCTTTTAACATCATCCCAAAATGCACTCTATGCTTAGCCACATTAAACTGGTAGCCATTTACCTTTTCTCATAATGCCAATCTGTTTAAGTATCTACATGACCTCTATCATATTCAGTGTCTATTGACTCTTCTGAGCTTTGCTTTATCAGCATAGAAATGAATATCTTTTCTTAAATAATTTCCTATATCACTGATGTACAAATCAACAGACAAAACACTGAGTCCTATTGTATTCCACTAGTGACATGCCTTCTTCCTAGAGTCAACTTTCCAGACTTTTCCCGTTTTTTCTGTCTATCATCATTTCTCTTAACCAAATCGCTAACTTTGTATCAATCACCATTTGCCCAATGTGTTCAACAGAGTTGATATAGAATCCTGTTAAATGCCTTGACAAAATCCACCAGCATCCATGAACAGCCATTTCTTTTATCCAACTCTGTCACTTTATTGTAAAAATTAAGCAAGTTACTAAGGCAAGACCTTCAAAAAAACCATGTTGCCATCTATAAAGTATCATATTCCTGCTGACCAATTCTGAATTCGGTCTTTAACAACTCCTCCAGTATTAACTACTACTCCTGAGACACTGATTAGCATCTACAATTCCTACTTCTCTCTCTTGGAGCCTCCTTTATAAAGTGGAACTATTTTGTCCTCTTTTCACTCTCCTGGAATCTTCCCAGAATGGAAGCTCAAATTAAACTGCCTGATCAGAGGAGGAGGAGCCAATTCTCTTGTATGTTCTCATAATACACATGCTGATATATGCCATCTAATGACATGGCCACATTAAGGTTCCACGATATCGGAAGAACCTTCAATTCATCTACCTCTATTCTTCAATCAGTCAGTGTTGCATCGGGCATTGGAATATCTCCATCTGGATGGTACGCACTTGTAAATGATCACTCAGTAATGTAACTATTTCATTTCCTGTTACCTGTATGCCACCAGTGCTCATTAAAGTCATCCTTTCATATTTATTCTTCCTTTTACTCTTTGGAATTTCTTTTGACCCCATCAGCTAGCTTTCTCTCATACTTAGCCTTTCCCTTCCTTACAGATCACCCTTCTTGCATGTGCTTAGTGCTGCTCATGGGCTTGCTGATAACCTTTTTTTCTTTATATTCCTTCTATAACGTTTTCCTTTTCTGCAATTCCTGTGTAATTAACTCCTACCTGATTTATCCTCCTGACTCTGAGTATGCAGTCTGATACTGCTTTCTTCAAACATCCCTTGACCATTTATTATTATTATTATTATTATTATTATTACCCAAGACTTCATGGAGTCAAAGACTCATCTGGGAGGTCCTTTTATCACACATGCAGCCCATCATACCATGCTTTGAACACATTCAAACTCCCTGCAGACACTACTCTCTCAGGCAAGGCATTCCAATCATTTACAACTCTGCATGAAAAAAACCTGCCTCTCACTCCCCTACTCACACCTTCTTTATACATTTTCTAGGGATGACCTCTGGTTCTCCCACAAAGTCCAACTATTTTCTGTAGAACTTCTCCAACATTGATCCTATAACAACCCCTTACCAACTTGTAGGTCTCTATCTCTATCATATCTCTCCCCCCCCCCTCTTTCTCCTGTCCACCAGATTCTGCAAATTGCATCTCCTCAATCTTTCCTCATACTCGACATTCCAGAGGTCAGAAACTACCTTTCCAACATCTCTTCATCCTTCTGAAAACCAGGTGACCAAATCTGGGCACAATAGTCCATGTGTGGCCTAATCAAAGCCATATACAACCGAACAAGAATCTCCCTACTTCTACAAGTCAGTGTCCTCCTCATCATTCCCAGAAGCCTTTGTGTTGTCTTCACAATTTTGGCTGTGTCCCCTAAATTTCATATCCTTATCCACTATCACCCCCAGATCTCTTATTTCTTCCACCTCCAACAATGTATCTCAACAAGCATAAATTCTGCATTCCATCTTTGTTTTCCAAATTTTAAAACTTTACATTTTGCAACATTGAACTCACATCCCCATTTCCGTGCCCAATCATTCAATTTATTCAAGTCTTCCTGCAAGGTTACAACATCCTCACAACTCTTCATGGTTCGTCCCAACTTTGCATCATCTGCAAACAACTGAATAACTTCATCCAAATCTTCACCTATATCATTAACATACAAGTTAAACAGTAATGGCCCTAAAACAGATCCCTGAGGCACTCCGCTAGCGACTTTCCCTTTCCTCGACATCGCTCCCCCATACACAACTTGTTGATACCTATCAAACAGCCAATCTCCAATCCAATGCACCAATCTAATATCCATCCCCATCTGCTCCAGTTTGACAATCAATTTATCATGAGGTTCTTTATCAAAAGCCTTTGCGAAATTCAAGTATATCACTGTGCATCCTTCTCCTCTGTCCAAGGAAGCAGTCACTTTATTGTAATAAGTAAATAGATTACTAAAACATGACCTCCCTTTAGCAAATCCATGCTGTCCATCAAAGATGATACCATTGTTGTCAACCCAACTCTGGATCCTAGTTCTCACAAGCTTCCCCAACAACTTAATCACAACACCTGACACACAAATAGGCCTATAGTTTAATGCTTGAGTTCGATCACCTCCTTTATGAAGTGGCACAATCTTGCCCTCCTTCCACTCCTTAGGGACTTCACTGAGTGCAAGACTCGTATTAAAAAAAATGTCAAGACAGGTGTCAACTCCCTGGCACATTCCTTCAGCATACGTGGTGATATATTATCAAGTCCCACAGCCTTATTAACATCTAGTTTACTCAACTCCCCATACACCTTGCTCACTTAGCAGTAGATGATGGGGAGGAGAGAGTCAGTCTCTCCTCCCCATCATCTACTGCTCTCAATCTTTCCACGAAGTCACATTCACAAGATTGAAAGACCTGTATGTACTGCTCATTAAGTATCTCCACCACACATTCCGCAACAATTGTCTTTATACTATTTTCTCCAATCAATGTCATCCTTCCATAATCATTCTTTCTTTTGCTGGCTACATATTGAAAGAACTCGTTAGGATTCTTTTTTGGCTTCATTAGCTAACTGCTGCTCATACCTCTCTTTAGCTACCCCTCACCAACCAAGTCACCCTCCTTGCCTGGTCTTTGTAGACCTCATGGAATTGGTTATTTCCACTTTGCTTATGCTGCCTCCACAATGCCCTCTTTCTCTGTATCGGATGCTTAATCTCTTTATTCATCCATCTCACACCTACTTTATTTAATCTTCTCACCCTTGAAATATATTTAGACATTGCATCTACTAGATAGTTTTTGAAAATTCCCCAAGCTGCAATGATCACTTTTCCAGCTAACTCCTCATTCCATGTTACATGCACAAGCTGTCGCCTGAGCTCTTCATAATCACCCCCCTTCTAATTCCACATATACCCTTTACTCACAGAGGTCCTCACACTGCTGACAACCACCTAAGTAATCACCTCATGGTCACTTTCACCAATTGGTGGATGATTTGACACCTCATTTATTTATAATTACATCCTCTGATGAGATGACCCATGCTAACATCTCTCCCCCCCCCTCCAAATTCTTATACCATGCCATTGCCCTAAGCTGACTCCTCAATTTATCATAATCAACTACTTTGTAATTCCCTATATAACCCTTCTTAACTGAAAATTCTTCATTCTTGCAGTCTCTCAGGCCAATACCACATAATGGCTTCCTCCAAGAAGAGATGGATGGTTACATTGACTTTTTTTTTGATGCTATGACCAGATCAGCACTCTTGAAACTTGTGTCTCCTCCATTAGGTTGTCTCAGGTAATTATCTCTTTGCAGGTATATAAATTCTTCATTTCCCTCCCTGTGCCCATTCCACATTCCAATCTATATCCTATCCATATAGTTGAAGTTCCCCCCCATAATAATTATTTGACCTACTCATGTTAATTTGCCAATGCATACAACCTACAATCTTTCTTATATACCCTGGAATACAGCATTAATGACCTGTATATATTTCATCTTGATGAACTTTATCTCACAACAGACAGACTCAAATGAACTTCAGCTCTTCTTCCCTCTCTTTCTGATGTATTTCTATTCTTTTTGGCTTAATTTCTTTCATTGGCAAAACCATCATCATCATCATCATCATCAAATTCCTGACATGTACCTGCAAAGGGGTGTACAGGATATGATAGTATTACATGAAAAATTTACATCATTACTAACTTCCTATCTACAATTTTCCTCCAAATCAGTCTGTTACTTGTCAAGGCTTCAACATTATCAGATCTTATATTTCTATCATCTAAGGCACTTTGTACTGTATCAATCCACCTATATCTTGGTCTTCCTCTGGGTCACTTTGCTGCCAACCTGGCAGAGAACACTTGTTTTTGCAATCTTTCTTTGCCCATTCTATTTAAGTGACCATACCACCTGAGATTAGTTCTGCTAACACATTCCTAGATGTTGACAATGTCAAGTTCTTTCCTAATATCCTTGTTTTTAATATGATATTGCCATTGATGCAATCTGTTCATGCCTCTAAACTTTCTCAGGACTCTCATATCTACGGTCTCTAGTCTTTGATCAAGTGTTTTACTTCTGACCAAGCTCTCAGATCCATAAGTTAAAACTGGTTTGAACACTGTCTTGTATACAGCTAATTTAGTGTTCCGACTAATTTCTCTCTTATTCCATATGAATTTATTCAATTGACTTCCCACCATACCAGCTTTGTTGATTCTGTTGTCTATTTCTATATTTAATTTACCATCTTCACTAAAATTCGTGCCTAAGTAGCTGAAATGTTTTACTTTTTCCACAGGTTCCCCATTCAAAACACAGTTGACATTTTCAACGATTTTGCCTATTTTCATTGTCATTTTCTTTTTATTGCTGACCTTCATACAATATCTATTACAACAGTTATTCAATTTAGTCAGGGATTCTTGCAAACTTGTAGCGGATTTATTTAGAAGTATAACATTGTCTGCATAAAGCAAAGAGCTGCCATTAACATCTCCAATTTTGATATCATGTTTAATACCACTTTCCTTCATAATACGATCCATATAGATAATGAATAACAGAGAGGATAATGTACATCCTTGTCTCACACCAGATTTAATATTAAACCATCTTCCTGTACTTCCTTCAATTCTAACTGCTGACTTACAACTCAAATAAAGACTAAGTATTGCTTGATATAATGCCCCATTGACACCATATGACTGTAGTGTATTGAATAGCTTCTCTCTTGGCACCTTGTCGTATGCCTTTTCCAGATGGACAAAGCTTAAATACAGATCTTTGTTATATTCCAATGCTTTCTCAACTAATCCAAAAGATCTGATCCTGACAGCCTCTATTTGGCCTGAATCCAGCTTGTTCTTCACCAAGCTTTTCTTCCACAATTCTTCTCAACCGTTTCTCAAGTATACTGGCATATATCTTGTCTGGAACACTCAGTAGGGAAATACCTCTGTAATTCTCACATTCAGTTTTATTTCCCTTTTTATATATGGGTACTATCAGAGCTCTACTCCAGTCATCGGGAATTTGTCCCTCTGTTCAGGCCTTCTGAACTATGCAGTGCAGCCACTGTAAGACTCTTATACCACCATACTTCAGCATTTCTGGTCGAATATCATCTACTCCTGCTGCCTTTCCACATTTCAAGCCTTTGATGGCTTTTTCTACTTCAAGCAGAAAAAGTTTTTTACTACTGTGCTATCACTGCTTATTTCATTTAGCAATTTTTCGAAGTAATTACTCCATACTTCAAGGATATCTTTTTCTTCCGTTTTCATGTTTTACACAGTGTTTAGCTTTCTTACATTTGTCTCTGTATTCTCTAAGAGCACAAGCTGACTTATTTGTCAAGAACTTTTGATATGCTTTCTTCTTTTCCTTCACTGCCTCTTTAACTTCCTGTGTCCATCATGGAGTTCTGATTTTTCTATCCTTGCAGACAATCTCACCACATGCCTCTCTGGCTGAATCAGTCAGTGTTTTCTTAAGGTTTGCCACTGAATCTCCAAGGTTTGGTTCTTGTTCTCAAACTCTTTCATTTTTTTTCAATAATCTTTGTGTATTTTAGTCTACAGTTCATATCTGAGAGCTGCTCAACTTTTATTCGCTTTAAAACTTTCTTACATGTCATTCTTTTCAATATGAAATTCAATTTTATCCTGCTCAAGACTAAATCCTCTGTACACTCTGGTGTCCTGCACCAGGGAGAAAACATTACTATCAACAATAACATAGTCAATGAGACTTTTCTTATTCCTTACCTCTTCTCTCCATGTGAATTTGTGCAGGTTTTTATGTTGGAACATGGTGTTAGTAATAACCAGTCCATGTCCTGAGCAGAAATCCAACAGGTATTTGACATTATTATTAGCTTTGCTTTTTTCTCCGAATTTTCCCAAAACATTTTTGTATGTCTGACAATCACTTCCTACTCTGCTATTTAGATCCCCAACAAGCACCAACTTTTCCTTTTTCATTGTGTCAGTAGCTTTCTCTAGACCCCTCAAAAAGTTCCTCCACTTCTACCTTAATAGAGCCTTCTGTGTTACCATAGGCACAAATAAGTCTCATTGTCGAGTTCCCCATTCTGATATTTGCCCACATCACTCTGCTTGAGACTGCCTGCCATTCAAGAAGATTAGCCTCGTATTTAGTGTTGAATACTATGGCTACCCCCTTCTTTTCCTTGATTGTCATTGCCTGAATATAACATTTTGTATTTATTGCTCAGAAAGATCTCATCAGCTTTTGTCTTTTTTGTTTCAGTCACCCATATTATGTCGATCTGGTACTTATCTAATTTCTCAGCTAGCTCCATTTCTTTGCCTTTCAGGCTTCTTATGTTGATAGTACCGATCTTTCACTCTGGTGATGTTGAGTTGGGATGTGCTTTCAGATTTGTTCCAGTAGCTGACTTTTCGCTGTTCGCTCTGGTTGCCTGGCAAAAACAACGGGGGGCCTTGTTTAACCGGGCGACACCCCCAGCCAGCATGAAATTTTGTGATGTTGTACCATCATTTTGTATATTGGTTTAAG
Source organism: Typopeltis vanoorti (assembly GCF_054136105.1). Classification (NCBI taxonomy): domain Eukaryota; kingdom Metazoa; phylum Arthropoda; class Arachnida; order Uropygi; family Thelyphonidae; genus Typopeltis; species Typopeltis vanoorti. Next base: position 60,193,095 of record NC_143567.1, on the reverse strand, counting down.
CCAATACGAATACAATTTGGTCAGCTAAATTCCAAATTGCCATTCAATGCTCGTTCATTCAGTATCTAGGTAGATACCCAGCAGGGTGCACTACAAGAAGGTGAGGATTGGACATTAGGTCAGAAGCCCTGGTCAGTTCTCCGCATTCCTTTAAAGGCTAACCCATGCCAAAAACTACTCACCCTTATTCCGATATGTATACTGATATCAGCATACATAAACTGCAATATCCCCCTCCCTCCCTCATTGCACAATTCTCCTTGCACTTGTGTTGATTATCCCCCTAATGCTAAGAACCTAGGAATATTTGGAGCATCATTTGACTATTTTCCCACTTACTTCTAGGTTGTATGTACCCACACTCACCTGCCTTCCCCCTAAACATTCTAGTTCCCTAAGTTTGCACTTCTGAACTCTCACTGAACAATACTATTCTGAAGACACCTAACTCCAAATATATTCAAATGTAAACTATCCAAATTACATAAGTTCTTTCATGCACCCAACTCACTCACACATCCACAAAATCCATACCATTCCTCCTGTTCAACCTGTGCACTCACTCTTTTGCAGTCATAGCACTTTACCTCTATATTACTTGTGCCAGCAACTCTTCCATATCCTTTTGCATACCATACTCATCACCAGCCAGATCATTAGTGACAGCCAAGATAATCATCTCTTTCACTTAAATATTCTGACATTGTACTCAGAACTTAGGCTGCAAAATTAACACCCACCTTGTATCATTTTTATAATATATTATACTGATCTGGCTTCTGTTCAATATCACAAAAATAAACTAATATTCAGCCTATACCAAAAAATAAATAAATCAGACCTTAGACTGTACTACTGTTCAATAGATCCTGTGAGAATTTCAAAGAAATTCTTTTTTAACCTGGATCAGTACACTGCTAGAATATCTAACTCAGTTTTCTCCATTCTGTTCTATTTTCAGCTTTTTCAATCCATGGTATTCCAGCAATCTTAATTATTTCACTTTGCCACTTCTTCCCATCTTCCCCTTTGCTTCCTAACATCTATAGGTCTCCATTCTTTAATAATTTAGATCATTTTGTGTTGTTATATCTTGCAATGTGTCCTGTCCATCTCCATTTTCATTTTGAATGCATAAGGATGTCTTGCATACATTATATCAATGAAATTATAGAAGTACAAAAACAGATAACCAAAAAAAAAAAAAAAATACAAAAGATAGCAGGATTTTGAAATGTCAGCTATAAAATACAGATTAAGTAGAATCAGTAGTGTGGTATATAGGAACAAAAGGAATGACTTTTTATTTATTTATTTTTTTTTTGTATGCGAATTCACCTGACAAAGGCTATAAGCACTTAACCCACCATGGTACTAATACAGGCAGTCCCCGGATTACAAACGAGATACGTTCCTCAGAACGTCTTCAAGTCGGATTTGTATGTAATTCACATCCCCTGATGAACAGCACATATGTGGTAATAATAATAATAATAACAATACTATAATGGCTCATATGTAGCAATAATAATAATAATACAGTGTAATACTTCAATAATAATAATACCCCTGGACTGCAATAATAATTTACAGAAACTACTGTGCTCTTCCTTTTAATATAAACAAATATCTCCTATCTAAACTCGTACAAAAAGTTTAGATAGGAGAAATTTCAAAAAAGAATATTAAACGTTGCATCAAGAATATTAAGCACCTCCGTAGCGCAATTGGAAGAACGACAGTATATTGCGCCCTTTGATTGGAATAGGCCTAAGTTCGATTCTTGTCGCGACAGGAGGAATCTTTATCTAGACGATTTCAATCGAAGGTGAGTTATCTGATCTTATACAGAGGTAGCAGGTTTTTTCTCCCGGAAACTCGGGTTTTTCATCCGCATACAGACAAATCGGCCCTTCAGAACACACGCAATTTACTGACAAAAAATACTAGTTATGGAGGCAGGCGGTAGATGGTGTTGATGGAGATGATTCGTAGTAGAGGTTTGGTGAGACAGTTGTAGGTGTCTTTGCGATTAGTCTTCAGACTCCTTGGAGGTGTCAGGAATAATAACAATCAATGTCTTGCTTACTGGAAGGGACATTTCTAAGGTAAGAAAATAGGCTAACATTAATCGGAAGATGATGATGGAGACGGTGCTAGAAAGGATGGACCTCGTGCTGGGGAATCAGGATTATTATTATTATTATTCAGGCCTACATGGAGTCAAAAGGCTCATCGTGGGAGGCCCTTCCTAGGAAACACAAAGTCTATCATACCATTCCTTGAATTCATTGACTGTTCTTGCTCTCACCACTTTATCAGGCAATGCATTCCACAGTTCAACCACCCTCCATGCAAAGAAACCACTCCTCACCCCCTTGCTCACAGCTTCTTTTTGAAACTTCCAGGGATGGCCCCTTGTCATTGCTCTTTCCTACTGTTCCACCAAGCAAAAGAACTCCCCAGTGTCAACCCTGTAACTACCTCTCAACAGTTTAAAAGTCTCAATCATATCACCTCTCCTTCTATCTACCAAACTATTATTACATAACTATTATGAGGATAACTATATCCTCATAACATTGTACAGACTCAAAACCATCTTTGTTATCCACCTCTGCACCCTTTCTACAGTTAATTTATTCCCTTCAAATCCTAGGGACCAAATTTGAGAACAATAGTCTAAGTGTTGTCTGAACACGGTCTTATACAATGGAACATGGAACGATAACTCTTCTATCTCTGTAGGTCAGCATCCTTCTCAGTATTGCAACAATCCTCTGAGTTACCTTCATCACCTTTACAATATTTTCCCCGAATTTCAGTTTTCTATCAATCATCACCCCCAATCTCTTGTTCCCCTACTTCCTCCAGTACAGCTCCTCCAATCGAGTATGTATGCAGCCTCCCATCGATGAATCCAAAACTTCAAGATTTTACATTTTGCTGCATTAAACCGATATCCCCCAATCATTTGCCCATCTGTCTAGTTTATTGAAATCTTCTTGCAGGGTTACCCATCTGCACTATTTCTCCTGTTGCACCTCTAAACCCTTCCAAGCCTCACATCATCTGCAAACAACTGAATATCCCCCCCCCCCGCAATCCATTGACAATATCATTGATATAAAGGTTAAACAATACGGGTCCCAGTACTTAGCCCTGTGGAACCCCACTTGTAACCTTCTGCTTCCTTGATATTGTCCCACCATACACACCTCTCTGATACCTATCAGACAGCCAATCCTGAATCCAGTTTACTAACTTGACATCTAAACCCATGTGCTGCAACTTAAATATCAGCTTATCATGTGGCACCCTGTCAAATGCCTTTGCAAAATCCAAAAAAATGGCAGCATATGCCTTTCCCTCATCAACTGCCCTTGTCATTTTATTATAAAAAGGCTATCATATTACTAAAGCAAGGGTGCTCCTTAACAAATCATGTTGACTCTCACAGATAACATTACCTTCATCTTGCCCAATGCTGTATATGGTCCTGCACTAATTTCTCCAAGATCTTAACAACTACTGATGAAACACAAGCTGGCTTATAGTTAGACACATCCAGTCTGCTAGTGCCCTTATGCAAAAGCACTATCTTACCATCCTTCCATTCCTTGGGTACCTTTCCTGTAGCCAGACTTTCATTGAAAAGCCACATCAATGGAGCTGTCAGTTCTTTAGCACATTTTCTCAAAACCCGTGGTGAAATATCATCCAGTCCCACAGCTTTACTGACATCCAAAGTATTCAATATTTGTAACACAAATATTGAATATTTGTGTTATCGAATATTTCTCTGAACCTCGAACCTGCCCTATCCCTCTAGTATTAAAACTTACTTCTTCAGGATGAAATACCCCAATAAATTGTTTATTGAACAACTCCACTATGTCCTCTGCATCAGTCACTCTATTCCCATTTTTATCCTACAATGCTATTCTTCCACAATCATTTCTCCTCCTACTGGCCACATAGCTAAAAAATTCCCTAGGATTATCTTCAAATAGTGCCAGTTTCTTCTCATATTCCATTGTTTGCCTTCCTTACAATATTAGTCACGCTCCTGGCCTGAGTCTTATATTCTTCATGCATCTGCTCTCTACCCCTCTCCTTATATCTCTTCCATAATCTCTTTTTCACCTGCAGTTACTGTTTGATATTGCTTGTCATACACTTTACAACAAATTGTGTCCTCTTCTTCTTTACTCATGGAATACAGCTTACTATTACTGCCAACAAATATTTCTTCATAATTTCCCACGCACTAACGATATCCTGGCCTTCCAATTCTGCCCTCCGTGGAACTGCCCCAAGTTGATATCTAAAACTATTATAATCATCTGCCCTATAATTCCACATATGTTCCTTTTTCTTTGATACTCCTGCATGTCTATTCATCTTCTAAGTCAAAACCCCATGGTCACTCTCTCTCCAACACGGGGGGGGGGGGGGGGGGGTGATGTCATCTCAGTTATTATCAGCTCATCTGATTATGGCCAAATCCAAAACTCTTGTTCCCTTCATTACATGTTGTCTAAGGCATCTGTCCATCAAGAATTCCAGAAATTCCATTCCCTTATTACTACATGTATTTTCCTCTTTTCAACTTATACTGCTGCAGTTAAAATCTCCCATAACAATCATTCTTCTTGCACTTGTCAAGTTCAACTGCCCCCACACTATGTGCTCCTTGGCTTGTAGCAACATCTCACTAAATATCCTGTCTTACCCACCTCTACCCCCACACCACATGCTTTCAAAACCATTAGTGTCACTGCCTTCTAAAGTCTCCACTCTTAGAGGATATAAGTCATCACTTATCATAAGCAGTACTCCACCACCATGTTTTCCCTTCCTGTTCTGCTGAAAAATGCTGTACCCTGCTACTTCTATTCCTGTTATTATATCATCTTTTGTCAACCATGTCTCAGAGATCCCCAATAATCTTTGGCCAGTCTGATGCTATCAATGACACCAATTCATCTCCTTTATTCTGCATACTCCTAGCATTAGTATAAAGCATAATAATGTCACTGCTTCTATACCTATCATTACCCCCTCCAGACTCTAGTGGACTCAGTGTTATCTGATGTCATTTCCCCCCCCCCCCCAAGCACCCATTCCCACAAGAAGCCACCCCTGCTAGTATCCACCCTGGGAATTCTAGTTTTTCTGCATTGACGCACCAACTCGTTCAGAAAACAGCAATCTCTCCAGATGCCTACGTCCTTCCTCATTCATTTCTGTTTCTGGAGAGGGGAGCTTACCACTGAAGTCGGTTTCTTGAAAAAAGTATCTAGGGTTGTTTTCACAGCCTTTTTCTTTTTTCATCATAAATGGCCTCAATAGAAGCTGATGTTCTCACTAACTGCACGGTTAACCTTTGTAAATCGCTGAATGTTAAGTTCTTGCTCCAGAAGCTTAGCAAATCCTGTTTCAGTGAGATAAAGGCTTCAGCTAATTCTTTTGTTGTAAACTTTCTTGGCTCTGGATCTTCTGATTCTTCGTGTTTCTACCAGCTGCTTCTCTATTTCCATAAGATCTTCATTGGTTAATTCTTGTAAATGGGACTCCAGTAAGTTAATGATGTCATTTTCGTTGATGTCCAATTGCAGTGCATTGCACTAATCCATCACAGCTTTTCTGGCTTTGGCAAAGTCTTCCCTTAAGCCATGAAAATCATCACAGGTTTGAGGGCACAGTTTGAGGCCACACCCCCTTTAATTGTTGATTGCTTCACTTCCTCCCAAGAATCAGCAATTTTTTGATGGCATCATGGATGTTTTAATTCTTTCAGAACTCTCTTAAGGTCATCACATCATCTTCCGTAGTCCTAACTGCTTGCAGGAATGTACACCATAAGTAATAAGCCTTAAATGAAGAAATGATTCCCTGGTCCATTGGTTATTCATAGTAGCCAATGGACCAGGGAATTTTTTACCACCCAACACATTGTTACCTGTAGTAACAATAATATGTTGGGTGGTAAAAATACGACCTTTACATTATGGTGAAGGTCATCTAAAGATGTTGGATGTCCAAGAGCACTGTCAAGCACAAGCAGAATTTTAAAGGGAATCTTCTTTTATGAACAATAACGTTCTACAGCAGGAATAAAACAATTCAAGAACCAATCTTCAAACATGGCAAGGATGAACCAGGCTTTTAAATTTGACTTCCAAATAACTGGAAGAGTTGCTTTAATAATGTGGTGAAGTGGGGATTTGTTTACATGCACAAAAGAAACTAGTTCCCAAATTATTAATATCGATTTAATTATTAATTATCCTTATGGGAGCCCGTTCGTAAGAAAGGAACGCTGTAAGTCAGGTCGTCCATAACCCAGGAACCGCCTGTACTAAATAAAGCAAAGATGCCAAGAAATTGTATTCATGTAAACAAACACAGTTTGCATGTGAAGTAACTTCACAACTGGACCACTTGTATAAAGAGGCTAATGACTTCATATCAATTAAATATCCTTAAAGACATGTATAATGTTATGCATTATGGGAAGGGCCACTACCCAGACCAGTTCTGACCTTTATTCTGGTCTCATCAGTTGAAGCCAAACAATAAAGTGAACTTTAAACTTAATTGATTGATGGACTGAGTCCTTCACTCTTTATCCCTTCATCTGGATTTTAGTTTGTGGGTGATGAGATTATTGTGGGTAATTTACCCGCTCATTGAGCATTGAAGCTGTATCAGCTTTCTCTTGCATACAATGAAGTGATATCTAGTAATGCAGAGATAATATTTCCATATACAAGTAGTCAAAAGGTGTCACACCTTATTACTAAAATACTCTGGATTAGAGCAGGACTGGCTCTACCGACGGTTTAACGCATCGGTAGAGCCAGTCCTATAATAATAATAATAATAATATTGCGTAAGATCGCAGTTTTTATAAGTTGACCAGTGACTTATTATGCCCATGATGCTGTTTCTATTTCCGACAATCCGTCGACCAATGATACTCACGTAATGCTCTTCGGTAATCGATGCTATGCAAGTCATTCTTCGCTTACTCTCTTTCCGTCTCACCTCTCCTCTCTATTTCTTGCATATGCAACAATGTAGTCTGCAATAAAACTGCATTTAAAAGTTCATTATGCGATATTATATATCCATCTTGTGCTGTTAACTTACTATGAATTGAATTTCCCACTGTTAGCTGGTGTTAAATTCTGAATGAGAAGAATTATAATATAATAGTATCTCATTCAGAGTTTAACATAATCTGCCATTCCCAAGGCCAATTTTGTTAATTAGAATAAATGTTAAAATATTACCTACTGTTGTGTATCACTATTCTGTATAATATATTGTAATATATTTGTAAAAACTTGTAGTTGTATTAATCATGCTAATTCTTAGTATTGGGTATGCATACGTTGTGAACTGAACACGGGAACTTGGAACTTAATCCGATTATATGAATTACTGCCTAAGGCAACACACAGGCAGGAGGTGCTTAAGGGTCAAAGCTGTATAACTGAGAGGAGACCTCCACATAGCCTTTAAAGGAATGCGGAGAACCGACCAGGGCTTCTGACCTAATGTCCAACCCTCACCTTCTCGTGGTGCACCCTGTTGGGTATCTACTTGGATAATGAACGAACGAGGATGGACTGGCAATTTGGGATTTAGCCGACCAAATTGTATTCTTATTGGTTGAATCAAAATAAAAAAATGATGGTACAACATGACAAAATTTCATGCCGGATGGGGCGTCGCCCGGTTAAACAAGGCCCCTGTTGTTTTCACCAGGGAACCAGGGCGAACAGCGAAAAGTCAGCTACTGGAACAAATCTGAAAACAAACCCCAACTAAACATCACCAAAATTAAAGATCATTACTATCAACATAAGAAGCCTGAATGGCAAAGAAATGGAGCTAGCTGAGGAATTAGATAAGTACCAGATCAACATAATAGGGGTGACTGAAACAAAAAAGACCAAAACTGGTGAGATCTCTCTGAGCAATAAATACACAATTTTATATTCAGGCAGTGACAATCAAGGAAAAGAAGGAGAAGCCATAGTATTCCACACAAAATACGAGGCTAATCTTCTTGAATGGCAGTCAGCCTCAAGTAGAGTAATGTGGGCAAATATCAGAATGGGGAACTCGACAATGAGACTTATTTGTGCCTATGGTCCCACAGAAGGTTCTACTGTGGAGAATATTTTGAAGTGGAATTCTAGAAGTGGAGGAATATTTTGAGGCTTTAGAAAAAGCAACTGACACAATGAAAAAGGAAAAGTTGGTCCTTGTTGGGGATCTAAATAGCAGAGTAGGAAATGATTGTGAGACATACAAAAATATTTTGGGAAAATTCAGAGAAAAGAGCAAAGCTAATAATAATGGGAAATATCTGTTGGATTTCTGCTTAGGACATGGACTGGTTATTACTAACACCATGTTCCAACATAAAAATGTGCACAAATTCACATGGAGAGAAGAGGCAAGGAATAAGAAAAGTCTCATTGACTATGTTATTGTTGATAGTGATGTTTTCTTCCTGGTGAAGGACACCAGAGTGTACAGAGGATTTGAAATTGGAAGTGATCACTATTTAGTCTTGAGCAGGATAAAATTGAATTTCATATTGAAAAGAATGACATGTAAGAAAGTTTTAAAGCGAATAAAAGTTGAGCAGCTCTCAGATGTGAACTGTAGACTAAAATACACAAAGATTATTGAAGAAAAAATGAAAGAGTTTGAGAACAGGAATCAAGCCTTGGAGATTCAGTGGCAAACTCTGAAGAAAACATTGATTGATTCAGCCAGAGAGGCGTGTGGTCAGGTTGTCTGCAAGGATAAAAAAATCAGAACTCCCTGGTGGACACAGGAAGTTAAAGCGGCAGTGAAGGAAAAGAAGAAAGCATATCTTCTGTTCTTAGAGAATATAGAGACAAATGCAAACACTGTGTAAAACTAACTAAACAAAAGTCATGGGAAGACTTTGTCAAGAATATAGAAAATAAATATCAAGAAGGTGGCAAAATATTCTTTAGGTTGTTGAAGAAGCTTAGGAATGGAGGAAAGAGTTCTGTAAAAGGAGTTAGAGATGATAAAGGTGACATGAAAAACAGAAGAAAAAGATATCCTTGAACTATGGAGTAATTACTTCAAAAAATTGCTAAATGAAATAAGCAGTGATAGCACAGTAGTAAAAAACACTCAACAGGCATGCAGTCAGGAATACATATCCATACTTGAAGTAGAAAAAGCCACTGTAATGCTTGAAATGTGGAAAGGCAGCAGGAGTAGATGATATTCGACCAGAAATGCTGAAGTATGGTGTTATAAGAGTCTTACAGTGGCTGCACTACATAGTTCAGAAAGCATGGACAGAGGGACAAATTCCCGATGACTGGAGTAGAGCTCTCATAGTACCAATATATAAAAGGGGAAATAAAACTGAATGTGAGAATTACAGAGGTATTTCCCTACTGAGTGTTCCTGGCAAGATCTATGCAAGTATACTTGAGAAACGGTCGAGAAGAATTGTGGAAGAAAAGCTTGGTGAAGAACAAGCTGGATTCAGGCCAAATAGAGGCTGTCAGGATCAGATCTTCACTTCACGACAAATAGTTGAGAAAGCATGGGAATATAACAAAGATCTGTATTTAAGTTTTGTCGATTTGGAAAAGGCATATGACAAGGTGCCAAGAGAGAAGCTATTCAATACGCTGCAGTTATATGGTTTCAATGGGGCATTATACCAAGCAATTAATGTTAAATCTGCTGTGAGACAAGGATGTACATTATCCCCTCTGTTATTCATTATCTATATGGATCACATTATGAAGGAAAGGGGTATTAAACATGATATCAAAATTGGAGATGTTGATGGCAGCTCTTTGCTTTATGCAGACAATGTTATACTTCTAAATAAATCCGCTACAAGTTTGCAAGAATCCCTGACTAAATTGAATAACTGTTGTAATAGATATGGTATGAAGGTCAGCAATAAAAAGACAAAGACAACGAAAATAGGCAGAATTGTTGAAAATGTCAACTGTGTTGTGAATGGAGAACCTGTGGAACAAGTAAAACATTTCAGTTACTTAGGCACTATTTTTACTGAAGATGGTAAATTAAATATAGAAATAGACAACAGAATCAGCAAAGCTGGTATGGTGGGAAGTCAATTGAATAAATTCATATGGAATAAGAGAGAAATTAGTCGGAACACTAAATTAGCTGTATACAAGACAGTGCTCAAACCAGTTTTAACTTATGGATCTGAGAGCTGGGTTAGAAGTAAAACACTTGACCAAAGACTAGAGACCGCAGATATGAGAGTCCTGAGAAAGATTATAGGCGTGAACAGATGGCATCAATGGCAATATCATATTAAAAACGAGGATATTAGGAAAGAACTTGACATTGTCAGCAGCATTCAGGAATGGATTAGCAGAGCTAATCTCAGGTGGTATGGTCACTTAAACAGAATGGGCGAGGAAAGATTAGCAAAACAAGTGTTCTCTGCCAGGTTGGCAGCAAAATGACCCAGAGGAAGACCAAGATATAGGTCGATTGATGCAGTATAAAGTGCCTTAGACGATAGAAATATAAGATCTGATAATGTTGGAGTCTTGACAACTAACAGACTGATTTGGAGGAAAAGTGTAGATAGGAAGGTAGTAATGATGTAATTTTTGTCGTGTAGTACTATCATATCCTGTACACCTCTTGAAGGTACGTGGCAGGAATTTGATGATGATGATGATGGCAAGACACGTGCACTAGAAAACGAGTCATATAGGAAGTAATTGAAATTTTCACTAGGGTCCTTCTGTTAGAGTAACGCCCGTCGATACTGTAATCTCCAGAACGTTTCACTTGTTTTTTGAGCGTGTACTAAGGAAAGTTGATTTTGCTCAGTGTTAGTGACTGTTACAGTGATAAGATTTTTTTTGAGTTTAATGTAAATTAGTAGTTAGTACAGTGTTTCAACCTCCATTAATTACTAAATAATACCATGCTAATAATAATATTTGATTGTAGGGTTTAAAACAATTTTAATATTCAAATAGATTACAATGTCCGATAAAAGAAAAAACCATCAGGTGCAGAATAACGGAAACTGGAAAAAGAACGTGATATTCAAACACATAGTGGGACTTTACTTAAATATCTAAAAACTGAATCAGTTGATGTAGGGCAGGAGGAAATAAGTAACTGTACCAAAACCAATGATTCTGCGCTCATGGCAAGTACTTCTAACTCGGATCCCAGTAACACAGACATTGCAAGGAATCTCGAAATTGAGACTGATATAACAATTTCCGAATCTAGAGATTTAAGTGATGAACTTGATAGGTACACTGATCCAGCTAGATGGAATCTTTCTTTAAGCTGAAAGACTGGAAATTATAAAAAAGGGCCTGCCAAAGAAACCAAACAGTGATTTCATTTTTCCGCACAGCTCTAATGGTAGGAAATTTTCATTAAATTTTTACACCAGGGAACTAAGCAATGGAGAACATATTAATCGATCATGGTTAGTGTATTCAAAAGAAAAAGATTCTGTATTTTGTTTCTGCTGCAAGTTGTTTTCCTGTAATATAATGTCATTCACTACTGATGGGTATAATGATTCGGGTCATTTGTATGTGTATCTTAATGAACATAAGAAATCCAAAAAACATTTGGAGTCCCATAAAAAGTGGATTCAATTATCGTCCAGGCTTAAATTAGAACAGACAATTGATTCAATGCAGCAAAAGTTATTAAATTCAGAAATTCGGCACTGGAGGAGCATAATGGAATGCATAATTGCTGTTGTCCACTTCTTGGGTCAACAACGCTTACCATTTCGTGGAACATCTGATAATTTATATGGCCCTAATAATGGATATTTTTTACAGCTTGTTGAACTGATTGCCAGATTTGACAGTGCTATGTCTGAACATTTAATGAGAGTAGCTTGTGGTTCGGCCCAACATTATCTTGGGAAAAATATTCAAAATGAATTGATGGCTCTTCGCTCTGAAACCATAAAAAAACAAATAATTTCTATGTTTGAGAAAGCTAAATATTACAGCATAGTTGCAGATTGTACTCCCAATGTAAACCACATTGAACAATTAACATTAATTGTAATATTTGTTAATACAGATCCAACTGATATCAACATTCATGAACATTTTCTTGGTTTCATTCCTGTAGAAGCCACTACAGGCTCAGCGTTAACCGAATGTATCGTAAAAAAATTATCAGACATGAATATTCCAATCACAAACGTGCATAGCCAGGGTTATGACAATGGATCAAACATGAAAGGAAAGCATTCAGGAGTTCAACAACGCATTAGGGACTTGAACCCAAGAGCTTTTTATATGCCTTGCTGTTCTCATTCTCTCAACTTGGTGGTCAATGATGCCGCAATGTCATCTAGAGAAGGGATTTCATTTTTTGAAACGGTTCAGAAATTGTATGTGTTTTTCTCAGCGTCAACGCTGCGTTGGGGAATCCTTATGACACATATTACAACCCTAACGCCCAAGCCATTAAGTACAACTCGCTGGGATTCTAGAATCGACGCTGTTCGTCCTTTAAGCTACTATATTGAGGAATTTTATTATGCACTTATAGAAATTGCTGATGATGAGTCAGTAGACAAAATGGCAAGACACGAAGCTGAAACCCTTGCTCTAAAACTTAGAGACTTTAAATTTTTATGTTGTCTGGTTATATGGCACTATGTTTTAAATGAAATTAATGTTGCAAGTAAACTGTTGCAAAGCATAAAGATGGAATTGTCTAGTGCCATAACAACATTGGGTGATGTTCTCAAAAGTCTTAAGAATCTCAGAAATGATAAATCATTTCAAAATTTTCTTGTCGATGCTACAACATTAGCTGAGAAAGTCGAAGCTGATGCTAATTTGAAACCAACATTCAAAAGTACCAGATTGCGTCAGCAGAAAAAGCAGCATGATTATGAAGAGAGATGAACCTATTTTAGATCCCAAAACAAAATTCAAAGTTGGGTTTTTCTTTTTTATTATTGATGTTGCAACTAATTCTATTGAAGAAAGGTTCGAGCAATTGGAACATCACAGTTCACATTTTTCATTTTTATATAACATCTCTAAATTAAAATCTGAGACAACAAATGAGCTCTTAGACAATTGTAAAAACCTAGAAGCCGTTTTAACACATGAAGAAAATAGAGACATCGATGCAATTGAGCTATGTGATGAACTGAAAGTAGTGTCCAAATTAGTACCAGAAAATACGCCACCAATTGAAGTTTTTCGTTTTATTGTTGAAAATAGCTTTGCTCCGAATGTCGCTGTCGCCCTAAGAATATTACTGACATTGCCTGTGACGGTTGCAAGTGGTGAGTGTAGTTTCTTAAAACTGAATCTTATTAAAACTTACTTCAACAATCAATTGCTCAACAATGGCCGAAACTAGATTGGACGGTTTTGCCATGATTTCAATTGAACATGAAATCAGTCAGAAATTAGACTATGCAGACCTAATTTCTGATTTTGCAAATATGAAAGCAAGAAAAATGTATTTTTAATCAGTAGATACTAAAAACAATATAAATTTTCTAATTAAAATAATGTGAAAATGGTGCTAAAACTATAACGTGCACATTCTATAGTTAAGTGTAACTCAACAGTTCACCATTGTACAAGTGAAGATCATTCCATATATGTAAGTAATAAATTATTACTACATTTCATTTAATTGTCAATTGATGAAGTTGATGGTTTATTTTATGAATATGCAGTATTTTAATCACTTTATCAGTGCATTATTATTAATGGTACTATATTTAAAATTAATGGTCATGAAGCTAATGTTGAACATAATGGTTTTCAAAATAACAAAAGTTAATTTGAGGTTGGTGCTGGGGAGGCAAGTAATGGATTGCACGGGGCGTCAAAAATTCTGAGCAGGCCCTGGATTAGAGTTAGGTGTTGAAAGTTTTTTAACTTGATTATATTATAAATTAAAGAAGCCAAGAAATTATATTCATGGTTTCATCCTTTATCAAAGTGTAGGCAAACAAAGTTTGCACATGAAGTAACTTCATGACTGGGTTAATACACAGGTGTGTATTAGCCTGCTGATTAAAAAAGTGGAGAATGGTAAGAAAGGTAGCAGTATGAGAAGAAATAAGTTGCGCTCACTAAAAAGAATTACTTTTTTTTTGTTGCTAAGTGGCAAATAACAAGAAGATTAATTATGGAATCACAACTTTAATAAATTCAAAGGTCGCATGCTAGTTGGCACCTTAGCAAATAGAAGCAGATGAAACAGTTAAAACAGACAACGGTCACTTTGCAGTGGTGCACTGCATCATCTTGTAGCGATAACTTAGAGACTGATGTGAGAATAAAGCCAGACGAAATAGGACATTGGCCCATGTGTTGCAAGAAACTGCATGAGAATTGGCAGTTCTCTTTTACAAACTGTTAAAGGAGTGGAAAGGGGAACGATAGCAGTAACAAATTATGGATGTGTATTATATAAACACAGGTTCACAAATTTTACCTGCAATCCATTTTAAATAATTATGTAATCAGCATTATGTTTGACAATTTTTATTTCTCCAATAAACTAAACAAATATAGAATGAAAGGTTGTAGTGTATATTAATAATAATAATCTCATTAGTTCTACAATAAATATTCAATTTACTCATGTTTATCAATGTTTGCTGTAATACTAGAATCTTTTCCCTGATGTTAATGGGCCTCTGTAGTGCGATTGCAAGAACGATATTACGTTGCACTTCGGTTGGAAAAGGCCTAATCGAACTTAGGCCTTTTCCATTTTCGATACTCGTCGTGACAAGAGCACTCTTTAGATGTATTTTTTTAAAATTAAAGGTAAGTTAACCGATTGCATACGGTGGCAACAGGTTTTCTCCTCTCGGAAACTCGGTTTTTTTTTTATCCCGCGTACAAGCAAATCGGCTGTAAGAACACACTCAATTTACAGACAAAATATACAGTTCGTGGCGGAAATGGACGATAGATGTCGTTGCTGATAGTTGTGTGCAGTGGGAAAATTAAGTGGTAGGTAAGACGGTCAGATATGTGTAGTGCGGTGGAGAAGAGTGCCCTACTGTGATGAATTCTTGGAGATGCACGTAATAATAATAATAATCTTTCTAGGGTCTTGACCCACAAGTTAAGAACCACTGATCTAAAGCATGGTGGTTCAAGTATCGGGAAAAGTATTGGTTAAGGACAGAATACAGAAATGGGTGGATAAAAACGTGATACTTATTGGGAAAATGCAGCTCTGTGAAGATTTTATCTTAACTTAGTATTTATTCACTTTCTATAATACAATGAAAGGTGAATCAGATAAAGGAAACGGCAGAACCAATATACTGGAAATCTACTATGGAATTTGAAGCGAATGGGATGGTTATCAAAGAGTAATATATGTTGGAGTAGAAATGACCAGATGACCAATGGCATGTCGCAGGGCTCAGTATTTGGATCACTCTTGTTTAATTTGTACTTTAGATTTAAAGACTATCCAGTTATTATTATTATTATTATTATTCCTGATACCTCCAAGGAGTCCGAAGACTCATCGTGGGAGGACATCTACAACAACTGTCACTACACCTAACCTCTACTACGAATCATCTCGATCAACGCCATCTACCGCCCACTTCCAACACCACCACAACTAGTAATTTTTTGTCTGTAAATTGCGTGTGTTCTGAAGGGCCGATTTGTATGTATGCGGGATGAAAAACCCGAGTTTCCGGGAGAAAAAACCCTGCTACCTCCATATGAGATCGGCTAACTCACCTTCGATTGAAATCGACCAGATAAAGATTCCTCCCGTCGCGACGAGAATCGAACTTAGGCCTATTCCAATCGAAGGGCGCAATGTACCGTCGTTCTTCCAATTGCGCTACGGAGGCGCTATATACTTATAATCTATGGAGAAATGATAATACCTGGCAAATTGTAAACAGCATTTTCAGATGTGCTTACAAGCTATATAGTACACTGATAACATTGGAATGTAAGAAATTGATGAAGTTAGGAATTTGGAGAGGGGAGGAAGATAGTGGATAGGGAATAAAGTTCCAAGGATATATTGCAAAAACCAATAAAACAGCTGAAAGGATCATAGAGATGGTGAGCAACACAGTGACAAATAGGAATATAATGAAATTATTATCCCACTTTATCTCTTTATAAGATTATTATTATTTTATTATCATTATTATTACCACCCCAAGACCTCATGGAGCCAAAGACTCATCTGGGAGGTCCTTTTATCACACACACAGCTCATCACACTGTGTTCTAAACACATTCAAACTCTTTGCAGACACCACATTCTCAGGCAAGGCATTCCAATCATTCACAATTCTGCACGAAAAAACCTGCCTTTCACACCCACTTTATACAGTTTCCAGGGATAACCTCTGGTTCTCCCCTGGTCTCCCACTATTCTCTGTAAAATTTCACCAGCACTGATCCTATAACAACCACTTACCAACTTGCAGGTTTCTATCATATCTCCTCTCTTCCTCCTGTCCACCAGACACTGCAAATTACATCTTCTCAATCTTTCCTCATACTCGACAGTCCAAAGGTCAGAAACTACCTTAGTCAGCCTCCTTTGAACCCTTTCCAACATCTCTTCATTCTTCTGAAAACCCGTTGACCAAATCTAGGCACAATAGTCCATGTGTGGCCTAATCAAAGCCTTATACAAAGGAACAACAATCTCCCTACTTCTACACGTCAGTGTCCTCCGCATAATTTTCAGAAGCCTTTGTGTTGTCTTCACAAATTTGGTGATGTGTCCCTTAAATTTTAGATCCTTATTCACTATCACTTCCAGATCCCTTATTTCCTCTACTTCCAACAATGTATTCTCACCAAGCATAAATTCTGCATCCCATCTTTGTTTTCCAAATTTTAAAACCGTACATTTTGCAACATTGAATTCACATCCCCATTTCCGTGTCCAATCACTCAATCTATTCAAATTTTCCTGTAAGGCCACAACATTATCACTACACCTCATGGTCGTCCCAACTTTGCATCATCTGCAAACAACTGAATATCTCCATCGAAATCTTCACCTATATCATTAATATACAAGTTAAAGAGTAACGGACCCAAAACAAACCCCTTAGGCACTCCACTAGTGACTTTCCTTTTCCTGGATATCGCTCCCCATACACAACTTGTTGATACCTATCAGATAGCCAGTCTCCAATCCAATGCACCAATCTAATATCCATCCCCATCTGCTCTAGTATGAATGTCAACCTATGATGAGGTATTCTATCAAAAGCCTTTGCGAAATCCAAGTATATTACTGTGTGTCCTTTTCCTCTGTCCAAGGAAGCAGTCACTTTATTGTAATAAGTAAGTAGATTACTAAAACATGACCTCCCTTTAGCAAATCCATGCTGTCCATCAAAGATTATACCATTGTTGTGAACCCAACTCTGGATCCTAGTTCTCACAAGCTTCTCCAACAACTTGACCACAACACCTGACACAGAGATAGGCCTATAGTTTGATGCTTGAGTTCGATCACCTACTTTATGAAGTGGCATAATCTTGTCCTCCTTCCACTCCTTAGGAACTTGACCAAGTGCAAGACTCGTATTAAAAAAATATGTCAAGGCAGGTGTCAACTCTGTGGCACTTTCTTTCAGAATACATGGTGATATATTATCAAGTCCCACAGCCTTAGTAACATCTACTTTACTCATTTCCCCATACACCTCTTGCTCATTTACAGTCAGTCTCTCCTCCCCCTCATCAACTGCTTTCAATCCCTCCATGAAGTCATATTCACAAGATTGAAAGATCTTTATTAACTGTTCAATAATTATCTCCACCACACAATCTGCATCAGCTGTCTTTATACCATTTTCTCCAATCAATGTCATCCTTCCATAATTATTCTTTCGTTTGCTGTCTACATATCAAAAGAATTCCTTGGTATTCTTTTTGGCTTCATTAGCCAATTGCTGTTTATACCTCTCTTTAGCTACCATCACCAACCAAGTCACCCTCCTTGCTTGGTCTTTGTAGACCTCGTGGAATTGGTTATTTCCACTACTCTTATACTGCCTCCACAATGCCCTTTTTCTCTGTATCGCATGCTTAATCTCTTTATTCATCCATCTCACACCCATTGCATCTACTAAACGGTTTTTGAAAATCCCCCAAGCTGCATTATGATAGGTACTATGCAAAATATTTAGTTTCCTTGGTTTCTTGGGAACAGAAAGTGTTGGTGAAGATCTAGGATTTAATATTATTAATATTATTATTATTATTAGTAGTAGTAGTAGTAGTAGTAGTAGTCCAATATCCCGTGGAGTCAAAGACCCATCTTGGAGGTCCTATTGTCATTACAGCTCATCATACCATGTCTTAAACACATTCAAATTCTCTGCAGACACCACCTCTCAGGCAATGCATTCCAATCATTCACAACATCTCCATGCAAAAAACCTGCTTCTCACTCCCTCCTTATAAAGCTTCCATTGATGATCTCGTTCTCCTCTGATCTCCTACCATTTTATGAAACACCTATTCAATTTTAACCCTATAACAACCCCTGACCGTCTTAATCATATCGCCCCCTCTTACTCCTACGTACTAGACTGAAAATTTCATCATCTTAACCTTTCTTCATATTCAACATTCCAGAGATAAGAAACTATTGTATTTTGGTCAATTACCTGTGGTCCGTGTCCAGCATCTCTTCATCCTTTTGAAAACTTCCATTCCTGTTTTCTTCTTACCTTAAATTTACTACTCTCTTCATTTACCTCTCTACCACAAGTCTGTCTTATACCCTAATCTTCAACATTTCAATTTTGCCTAATCCAAGAACCATGAAAGCTCTCATTCATCCATACAATTCAGCTATTGTTGCTTTTGAACAAATTCATTCTCATCCTCCATCACATACTGTTTATTGTTAAATACATATTCTCCTCTGGCGAATTATCCTATCTCCACTACCAGGCTACTCGTCTCAGTCTCTCTCTCTCTCTCTCTCTCTCTCTCTCTCGCTCTCTCTCTGCTAGCAATTGGTCACATCACTACTCTCAATTGAATCAATATATCAGAGTCATGAAAATATATTCTCGCGTTACTGCATTGGGCCACTTAACAAGTGAACTTAATTCTTCTTCTCCTCAAGCAGTGGCATACCAAATTTTCTTTTAGTCTTTTCCTAATTAAGTCTTTTTTTTTATTTATATTGTCGTGTCTTCTATTTCTATACTACTTATGAATTAGTGAGCATTGCAGATGCTCAGTCATAGGTTATATTATTATTATTATTATTATTATTATTATTATTATTATTATTATTATTATTATTATTATTATTACGGGCAACTCCAGGGAGTCCTTAGACTCATTGAAGCAGGCCATAAACATCATGTCCACACAACTATACGACATTCTCACGGTATCTATCATACCTTGTCTTGAACTCGCTCACCATCATAACAGCACCCACAACAGACTCTGGCAGCTTATTCCACTCATTACCACTCAAAAAGTAAAGAAACCAGCTCTAACACCCTTGCTAACCACACTCTTGCCCAGCTTCCATAGGTGTCCCCTAGTTCTCCCACCACCAGTCCTGATCTCAAAAAATCCTCTGAATTAATCCTATAGAAACCCTTTAGCAATTTGAATGTCTCAATCATATCTCCCTTTTTCCACCTATCAACTAATTTCTGCAACCCACAGATCTTCAACCTGTTCTCATAAGGTTCATTCCATTGACCTGCTATCATCTTAGTCTCTCGCCTCTGGATCTTCTCCACCTCCTCATCAAGAAGAAACCTAGGTGATCAAATCTGGGCACAGTAGTCGAGACGAGGTCTTATCTAGACTCGGTACACAGGCACAATAACTTGCTTGTCTCTGCTCGTTAAAGTATTTTTCAACAATCAAGTGAGTTGATGAGGTGATTTAGCCACTTTGCAATGTGCCCCCTTAACTTCATTTCCCTATCCACCAACACTCCCAAGTCCCTGGCCTCATCAATCTCCTGGAGTACAGTTCCACCAATGTGGTATACTGCTGCTAATCTTTTCACCCCAAAATGCATAACCTTACATTTTGTCACATTAAATTGACATCCATTCTCCTTAGCCAAGAACTCCAATCTATCCAAGTTTTCCTGCAAGATTTTGACATCTTCTGCATTCACTATTTCCCTACCCAACTTTGCATCATCAGCGAACAAATGAACTGTTCCTCTTAGATCCTTCCCTATATCGTTAATGAACAAATTAAACGCCAGTGGTGCAAGCACAGAACCCTGCAGCGCACCACTAGTCACAGGCCGTCTTTTGGACTCTACTCCTGAATAAACTAATCTCTGATATCCCTCCATCAACCATCCACCTGTCTATCTCACCAACCCTATATCCATTCCCATATGTTGTAGTTTACAGATTAGAATTCCATGTGGTATCCTGTCAAAGGCCTTGGTCAGGTCCAGCAGTATCACTGTAAACCCATTACCCTTATCCAGTTCAGCCGTCACTGTGTTATAGAACTTGAGCAAGTTACTGAGGCATGATCTACCCTTCACAATGCCATGCTGTGCCCCATACACTATCTCATTTTCATTAATCCATTCCTGTATTTTTCCCTTGACTACTTTCTCCAAGACCTTGACAACGACTACTGATATCCTGATCAGTCGGGAATTTGCAACAGTAGTCTTGGATCCTCCTTTATGCAGTGGAACTATTTTTCCCCTCTTTCCATGCCTTCGGGACTAAACCAGACCCCAGACTTAGATTAAACAACATGGTCAAGGGCACTGATAATTCTTTAGCCGCTTCAAGTAAGACCGGTACCGGTATACCATCCAATCCCACAGATGTATTCACATTAAGGTTCTGTAATAGACTATTCAGCTCCACTTCATTCATCATACTTTCCATATAAACTAATGGTTCCTTCATTTTTTCAATGTCGCCACCTGGATGATATACTTTTGCAAAGTTCTTGCTCAGTAATTCCACTATATCGACTGATTCAGTGAGCTCCTTACCATCGTCATTCGTCAAAATTATTCTGCCGTGTAGAATTTTTTTTTGCTTGCAACATATTGAAAGAACTGTTTGGGATTCTCTTTAGCTTGCATAGCTGGTTTCCTTTCATATCCGCTTTTGCTTTTTTTAACCACACTTGTTACCCTTCTGGCCTGCGCTTTATACCATTCATGTGCCTGCAGGTCACCTCTCTCTCTCTTTAAATTTCCTCCACAATGGTTTCTTTTTTTTTTTTGCAGCTCATGCTTAATGGTGTTATTCATGTGTTATTCATTCATTTAACCCCTACTTGTTTTACTATTCGGACCCTAGGTATACAATCAGCCACAACTTCCTGTAAATGCTCCTTGACCACTTCCCATGCTCTATTGACATTCAGCCCTTGCAGTTTTACATGCCATGGCACTGATCCAAGCAATCTCTTAAGCTCGTCATACTAGCCAGCGTAGTAATTCCATATATACCCTATATTAATCGAAAATTCCACGCCTTTAGCCACCTCCCAGGTGGCTAAAGGATTTAACAGGTGGCAACATGGTCAAATTCATTACAGTCAAATTCTCAGATGCTATTACCAGGTCAAGCACTCTCAAACCTCTAGTATTTTCAATTACATGCTGTATCAGATAGTTATCCCTTAATAAGTGAATAAAATCCATTTCCTTCCTCACATGTGTCCTCTCCTCCTTCCAATCAATGTTACCATAGTTGAAATCCCCCATAATAATTACCCTCCTTCCACTCATTTCATCAATTTGTTTATGCATACTATCTCCACCATCTATTCCATCACATGGGCTAGAGCAGCACCCAACTGTATATTTTGTTGTACCAGTCTCAATCTCACACCAAATAGCCTCAAATGAGCTCCTTTCACCATTCTGTGATACAACTTCAATTCTCCTTGGCTGCAGTTCATCAGCTATCATCAATAACACTACTCCCCCCCCCATTTTATTCTCTCTGTTCCTCCTAAACACACCATAACCTACATATTCTGTCACACTAACTATATCATCTTCCGTCAGCTATGTTTCACTGATGCCAATAACCTGTGGCCAGGAAGAGCCAATCAAGGCCAAAAATTCTTCCTTCTTGTTCCTAATACTCTTGGCATTAGTATACATGAAATGCAGAGGTCCCTTTGTCCCTCCCCTATCTTGATGCGTTATTCTAACTGTTCCATTCCGATTTCTTGTCTTTAGTACTGCTCGGGTACATTATATGCATTCTTACACTCAACTGTCTCACTGATGTTCGCAAATCCCCCCCTCCCTCCTTGGTAGTTTTAGTTTCCCTGGTTCTGCACATCCATTTTCACTTCATTCAGCAAGACTTTTTCCAGTCTCTGCACACCAAGTCCATTCAAATGCAGACCATCCATCTTGTATAAGTCCTTTCACTCATCAAACTCATTCCTCACGTCCACGAATTCCACACCACACCACACTGTCTGCATAACCTGTGCATAATGTCATTTGCGATTATTGCTCTCCTAAACTCCTCCCTGTCGTTATGCGGCAACAGATTCACCATCATAACTCTGTCTGTCTTTTCTTTTGCTACTTTTAACATTACTTTCAAGTCCTCTCTCATAAAAAGTTATCTCCTTTCAATTCATTCGTACCCGCCACACACAACTATCAATTCTTTCACCCTCTGTTTTTGCGCTCTAATACTCTCACTGTATAAGATGCGTAGTGTGTATTCTCAAATCGTCTACTTAACTCGCCCCCCCCCCATCCCCAAGATTAAACGCTGAGTGTGCTTCTGTCGTCAACGATTAGGCTTTTGCCTATTTCGGTTTCACTAGTCTTTCCATCTTGTAGCTGGTCTTCCTCTCTCTCTCTCTCTCTCTCTCTCTCTCTCTCTCTCCTTTTGGTCTATATCTAGCCACCTCTTTTGGTAGCCGATATCTTTCCTTCTTAAATAGATGTTCTATTTCTCTATATACCTGGCTCTTTTCATTTATGTAGTAAATATCTAGTTCTTTTCTTATGTCTATGTCTGAAGTGTTCTTAATATTTTTGGGTGAATTCAGAACAATAATGGCGAATAAATTATTTTTCTGATTCCCACATCCGAAAACTCGAATTAATCCCAAAAATAAAGCGAACTTTCTTTTTAATGCACTCCTAAAAACTATAGCTAGGGCGTTTCGCTTACTTCCAAAATGGGATTTGGATGAAAGCCATAGCCATAGTTTTGAGAATCTGCAGCAGGCCTCTGTCTTCGTCTTTCTCTGATAACTGCACGCAATTTCTAGGTTCTAGGAAAGAGTAGGGAGAAATGAATGAAGAAATTATAGGTAATTGTTACCTATTCCTAGTTCCTAAAATGGGAATTACTGTGTGAAAAATCTGTGTTCTACAATTGTTTTTGAGTTAATTAAAAGCTCATTTTTTTTTTTTTTTTTTTTTAAATCTTACTCACAGCTCGACTAAATGAGGAAAAATAATGTTAAAAGTAATAAACCAAAGGATTTATTATACTTGCTAGAAAAATCCAATGAATAAGAAATATAAATATTATTGAAAAAACTTTTCCGAAGAATATTAAAACATTACATGAACAAAAAAAGATGACTTCCAATTCCATGCTAGCTCTAATTTTTGCTTGGAAATCATTTCATCATCATAATCATTATTATATAAGCACCTCCAGGAATGAAGATTCATCGAGTGAGGCAATAATAAAATTCAATCTAACAAAGGTGACTATCATATCTCATCTTAAATTGATCCACTATTAGTGCACTCACCACCTCGTTAGGCAAAGCATTTCCACTCATCAATCATTTTCTATGCAAAGTCATACCACACTCTCTTATGCACCACACCTTCATACAGTTTCTAAGAATAACCTCTTGTATCTATCCTCTACCATCCTTCAACTGTTCGAAAAATACCCTGGATAACTATCTGGCAAGTTTCTCTTGACAATTTATTTCTGAATCATAGCATTCCTCCTCTGTCCTATTTACCATATTCTGCAATTTACATTCACCTAACTTGTCTTCATAGTCAGTATTCGACAAACTCAATACTGCTTTTGTTATCTGCCTCTGAACTTTTTCCAGAGCTTGCTTCTCACCTAAAACGCAGCTCTAAACCTTTGGAATAATCACATCCTTATATCTACTTGTTAATGTTCTTCTTAGTATAGTGGCATTTCTTTGTGCTGTTTTTATTACTTTTCAATATGCTATCCATCCACCAGCATCCCAATATTTCTTCACCTCCTGAAATACAGCGTCTGGAAAATGAAATGAATGATGCACAGCTTTACATTTTAGAAATCCAAAGTGTGCAAAAACCTTATATCTACTTGTGCTAAAGTGATATCCCCCACTTCTCTGCACACATAGCCAGTCTATTCAAATCACTCTGAAGCACCAGTTCATCAGCATCATTTCCTAATAATTTTGGCCAACTTGACATCATTTGCAAGCAGCTGAATACCTGCCTGCAAACCGCTGACATCAGTGATCCGAAAACAGAACCAACTGGTACTCCACTGGTAACTCTCCTTCTCAGAGACATAGCTCCTCTACACATAACCATGAAATATATATTAGAAAGCCAGTTTCCTATCCAATCAATGCAATCAATCAAATGGTTATTTAATCCCATTTGCAGTAATTTATACACCAATTTATTATGTGGCGGTGTATCAAAAAATCCAGAAATATTACCACATATTATTATTATTATTATTATTATTATTATTATTATTATTATTATTATTATTATTATTATGGGCGACTCCAGGGAGTCCATAGACTCATCGAGGGAGGCCCTAAACATCATGTCCACACAACTATACGACATTCTCACGGTATCTATCATACCTTGTCTTGAACGCACTCACTGTCATAGCACCCACAACAGATTCTGGCAGCTTATTCCACTCATTTACTACTCTAAAAGTAAAGAACCCAGCTCTAACACCCCTGCTGACCACACTCTTGCCCAGCTTCCATACGTGTCCCCTAGTTCTCCCACCACCAGTCCTGATCTCAAAAAAATCCTCTGATTTAATCCTATAGAAACCGTTTAGCAATTTGAATGTCTCAATCACATCTCCCCTTTTCTGCCTATCAACTAATTTCTGCAACTCACAAATCTTCAAGCTGTTCTCATATGGTTTATTCCATAGACCTGCTATCATCTTAGTCACTCGCCTCTGGATCCTCTCCACCTCCTCCCCATCATTAGACCTCATCTCGACTACTGTGCCCAAATCTGGGCACAGTAGTCGAGATGAGGTCTTATCAAGGCTCGGTACAGAGGCACAATAACTTGCTTGTCTCTGCTCGTTAAAGTATTTTTCAACAACCAAGTGAGTTGATGAGCTGATTTAGCTACTTTTGCAATGTTCCCCTAAAGGATATATGAATTATCCTTATCAAGAAATGTACCTACGTAATTATAAAATGCAAGTAAATTACTGAAATAAAACCTCCCTTTAACAATTTCATGGTGACCTTTATGAAGAATCTTTTCCTTATCCATGAAATCCTGTATCCTATTCCTAACCAATCTCTCCAAAACCTTAACAATCACTCCAGAAATGCATATAGGTCTGTAGTTTGAAACAATCTGCTTTGCTTTCACCTTTATGCAATGGAAGAATCTTGCCCTCTTTAAAGTCATTTTGGAATTGTTCTACACTCAAGACTGTCATTAAACAAGTAATTCAATAGAAATGTCATTTCCTTAGCACATGCTTTAACAACACGTGGTGAAATCTCATTCAGTCCAAAAGTCTTATTCGCACCAAGAAGATTTAAACAATTACAAACTTCTATCTCATTCACCTTTGAGGAAATTAGTTGAAGTATTGATTCCTCAACTTCCATAGAACAATATTATTACGATCAGTATGAAACACCTTAACAAAATGATCCACTGTACAGTTCAACTGTAACTTCTTCCTCGGTCACTTTTTCACCATCTCAATCTAGTAGAGTTATTCATCCATAAGCATCCTTTCTCTTGCTAGCTGCATAGCGGAAATACTTCCTAGGATTGTCCCTAGCCTGTTTCGCTACTCTCTCTCTCTCTCCCCTCTCTCTCTCAATTGTCTACTCTGCACTTAATAGATTTCACATAACTGTTCATTTCTTCAAAGTTCCTATTTTTTCAATAATCTTCTCTTCTTCTGTAATTTATGGCTTATTTTCCCTCTTCATCCATTTAACACCTATTCGGTTAAACCTTTTTGATTTAGCACACCGTCTGTTATTGCCATCATGAAATACTTGTTAACTATTGTCCACACCACATTAATCTCTTGTTCCTCTTCCCGTAAAACTTCTTTCCAACTGTATGATACAGTGATACCTTAAGAACAAGAAATTCTCTTCCCTTTCTCCCATATGCTATTTCTTTTTTCCAGTATATATTTCGAAAACTGAAATCCTCCATATTTTTTTTTACTAGCAAAACTAATTTGCCTGAACATTTCTTTCTCATGTCGTCCATTATTTCCAAGTCTGTAACATTCCCCAAAATATCTCCCAGCTGCGTGTATTTCACGCCAAACACTTCCACTCTCGCTAGTACCCCATAATTTCTCAAATATGAATAGATACAACTCATTTCCCATCAAAATAAATCTAATAAAAATAATAATACAGCATCGACAGAAGTTTAATTATAAAAACGTGTGGTATGAGATAATAAAACATAACAATAAAACAAGCTAGTAGATTATAGTACTAGTGCATTAGGATAAACCAGTGGCGCACTCAGGATTTAATCTTGGAGGGGGACGAGCGCTTAGGATTTAACCTTTGGGGGGGGGGGTTGAGTAGATGTTTTGCGAAATACACACTACACATCGCATACGACCTATAACTGAGCATCTGCAGTGATCGCTAATTCATAAGTAGCACACAACATAAATAAAAAAAATGAATTTTAATTAGGAAAAGATTTTTGGAAATTTTTCTAGTGTTTTTTCTTTTCTTTGGGGGGTGCCCGGGCCCCTTCCCCCCCTCTGGGTGCGCTACTGGGATAAACACTTAGATAACCTTCATTTCTCGTTTGGTATTCATTGTTCGATTAACTCAAAATATTGAGATTCTCTATTCTGTACATACGAAATAGGAAATTCTACACCTGGCAATATTACAGCAGTAATATCTGCGTTTTCACTAAAATTTTGTAGATGGCACTAGTAACGGAGTGATGATGGAGGAGCAAGTCCTCGCATCACTTATCATCTGTGATATGTTTACGATTTTTTTTTTTTTTTCCTTTCTCGTCCGGATGCACATGAGCCACTCAAGTATACTGCACGTTTTTATAAGAAAGTAGTAGTACTACTGAGTCGTCGTTAGTGTCTTTTTATTAAGCCGATAATACGTTTCGTTTTATCAATTGAATGTAAGTATTCACTTTTCATCGACAGTCATTTTTTTTTTTTTAATTTAAAAGGAAGGTGTTATCCTCATCACTTTAAATTGTGATCTGTAACATCCGTTTAATCCAAAGAAAAGACGATCAGAAAGTTAATATATTGAAGTAATCTAGTCTGTTGAGTACAATTCTCCCCACCAGCAAAAGGACTGATGGCCGTTTTGTTGTTATTATCCACTTATTATTATTATTATCATCATCACCCCAAGACCTCATGGAGTCAAAGACTCATCTGGGAGGTCCTTTTATCACACACACATCTCATCATACCGTGTTTTAAACACATTCAAATTCTTTGCAGACACCACATTCTCAGGCAAGGCATTCCAATCAGTCACAACTCTGCAAGAAAAAACCTGCCTCTCACTCCCCTACTCACACCCTCTTTATACAGTTTCCAGGGATGACCTCTGGTTCTCTCACTATTCTTTGTAAAACTTCGACAGCATTGATCCTATAACAACCTCTTACCAACTTGTAGGTCTCTTCATACTTCATGTCATACAGATTTATTGAGAAACGTCAATAGAAGCTACTGAATATGCTGCCGATTCTTGTAAAATTAATTATAATGGGAGTGGTTGAATAGTTACCCGAGTTTGGTGAAAGAGAGGGTACTTCCAGAGCCAGATGAGTTATCATAGAAAACAAGCAGTTAAATAGAATCCAATGGACAAGAGAAAGACACATGAGGCTGGTACTAATATATCCAATTTAAATCCTTTCCAAAGATTTTTAACCACTATTCAGAAGGCAACAAAAAGTGGAAGCAAACTATTAAAAGGTTCTGTGATTGTTGTTATTATTTGCATAATAATAAACTAATTCATTATCACCATTTCATCTGCCTGAGATAAGTTGAGGCTACCATGAACAATAGCTTTCCAGTCCAATCCATCAGCAACCAAGTTATTTAAATTTCTGTAAGAGTCCAGACCACTTATACTTTTGATGTTTTCTATCCATTTCCTTCCTGGTGGCATCTTTCTTTCTACTCTTCCATTTTGGAGAATTTCAAGGAACTTTTTAGTAGGCATTCTGTACACGTGTTCATACCAACGTGACTGTTTTTTTTTTTCTGATTCTTGTTATTATTGAATTATTGTAGTGTAATTCTTCTCTGATTGGTTTACATTTCAGTCCATGATGTTATATTTATTTTCCTCAAACACATGTTTTCAAAGCCTGTCAATCTCTGTTTTTCCTTCTGTTTAATAACCCAAGTCTCTGCAACATAAGAACCGTGGGAAGCACCAATGAATTATATACTTTGATTTTAAGTTCTTTGAAGAGATGTGTATTTTACGATATGTTTGTAATTTGGTCATAGTAGACCACTCTAGATTTATTCTGCGTTTCTTCATGATTAATTAATTAGATATTTTGAAACCGGGGAATGAAATTATATATGTGTAGCACCCTCAGTTTTGTTGAGAGAGGGGAGCTTCCTTAAGTGGGTTTAATGAAATTTACAGAAAAATGTTGAACATTCAGCTGAACTCAGAAGAAATGCAATCATTTCCACATAAAGAGATTGTATTAAGAATGTTTTTATGTTATCTATAATGCCTAAAAATTATCAATGATCTTTTGACATGAGAGAATACAGAACTCATGTGATGAGTTGTTTGACGCCATGGAGATCAGATAATAATAATAATGATAATCGTAAAGATCATTTTCTGAACAAATATTTGTGACAAAAAGTGATATAATAAGAAAATCAAACTTTGCAGTGCCAAGCTTTAAAGCTAGTGGATTAAGAATGAGGTATAAATTAAACAGCTGATTAGTTTTCTACAGCAAACCTTATAAATTTTCATATAAAAATATTAATGTTATTATATTAATCTAAATACACACATCCAAATCCAGATATTTTCTTATTTGTTTTTTTGCATAATATTTTGATTTGTTATTTTGTATTGAAATTAGAATAAAATTAAGATAAATGCTTCTTTTTTCTGAAATTTCTTTTGAAAATTGTGGTTGATGTGGTAAACATACTGTGTGTAGTATCCATGAATTTCCAACCCAGGTGCTTTATGATAATGAGTACAGTAGAGATGTTGGTTGGAAATGGGAGGACTAAAGATTCAGAAGCATGGGTGTATTGGCAGAGAACTGAATTAAAAATTGATATAAAAATAAAAATTAATAATAAGAAAAAAGGAAATAAAAGGAGACAGATGATGATTTGTCTAGGTTCTTCCCTTTACCTTTTTATTTATTTAATTAAATAAAAGTTAGATATTTCAGTAATCAGTTTATAAGTTACATCCTGATCAGGGTGGAATCATGAGGAACTTAAGTATAGAGGACATAGGAGGGAATGGTTTAACTGTGTGTGAGCAGGAGGTGGTTGAGGAAATAAATAACCTTCATGTCAATAAGGCGATAGGATTTGATGACATATCACTACACATCTTGAGGGAATGCTTCAGGGAATTGGTAGTAGCATTGCATGCCATGCCTGTCTTACAACAGCACAGGTTCCAAAGGAGTGGAAGAAGGGTAAAATTGTCTCACTGCATAAAGGTGGCGATAAGGCTGTGGCTTCAAATTATAGACTGGTCTGTATATCTGGAGTTGTGGTGAAGGTACTGGAGAGATTGGTGAGAAGTAGGATACAGGAATTGATTGATAACAGCAGTATTCTTTGTAGTTATCAGCATGGATTTGTTAAAGGGAGATCATGTTTCACTAACTTATTTATGTACTATAACAAGAAGACAAATACTTTGGACAGAGGAGATGCATATACAATGGTGTGCTTAGATTTTGCAAAGGCTTTTGATAGACTGTCACAAAACAAGCTCTTAAATAAATTGAAACATATGGGATTGAATAACAAGTTCTCAGTTGAATCAGACTTAGA
The DNA here is from genome assembly GCF_054136105.1 of Typopeltis vanoorti. NCBI lineage: Eukaryota > Metazoa > Arthropoda > Arachnida > Uropygi > Thelyphonidae > Typopeltis > Typopeltis vanoorti. The sequence goes on along the minus strand of NC_143567.1, from coordinate 60,162,707 downwards.
AACCTGTCAGATAGATATCAGAAAGTTGCATGTAGAGGGGGGGGGTGCTATCCCAAAAGAGAAAGTCACTAGTGGTGTACTGCAGGGGTCAGTTTTGGACCTATTGTTGTTCATTTTGTATGTTAATGATACTGGGATGGGTTTCACTAGTGATATGCAGATGATGCAAAACCAGGGAGGGCAATGCTGAGTTAAGCAGATGTTATGGCTTTACAAGAGGACTTGAATAGATTGCGTGAATGGGCAGTAAGTGGAACTGTTATTTCATTGTTGCAAAGTGTAAGGTTTTGAGATTTTGTAAGCAACGATGGGATACAAAGTATACTTGGTGGGGGAACTTTAAAGGAAGTAGAGAAGATGAGAGATCTAGGAGTGATGGTGGACAAGGATCTGAAATTCAGGGACCACACTGCACAAGTTGTGAAGGCATCACATTAAATAATGGCAATGATACAGAGGACCCTGACATGCAGAAATAGAGAGGTTATGATGCCATTGTATAAGTCCTTGATCAGGCCTCATAGGGATTATTGTGCACAGATTTGGTCACCAGGTTTTCATGATGGTGATGAGGATATGTTGGAAAGCTCCAGAGAAGATTCGCAAAGGTGGTCAGTGGTCTTTGGAATGTGGAGTACAAGCAGGGCTGTCTCTACCGATGGTGCAAGACGTGCATTTGCATGAGGCGACAAAATTGGCATAAACTATATGAAAAATAAGGGGAAAGGAGCAGCAAAATATGCTACTGCACGTTGTGACAAAATTCCTAGGGGCGGCCCTGAGTACAAGGACAGATTGAGAGAATGTAAGTTGCAGAGTCTCATGAATAGGAGGAAGGGGGGGGGGATATGATCGAGACATATAAACTAGTCAGGGGTTGTTATTGTGTTGACATGGAGGAGATTTTTCATAGAATGGGAGGGGGGGGCTAGGACATGAGGTCATCGCTGGAAACTGTATAAGGCAGGTGTGAGAAGAGGAGTAGGTTCTTTGCATGGAGAGTGGTTGGTGAGTAGAATGCATTGCCTGAGTATATTGTTAATGTAGACACATTGAATCAGTTTAAAGCATGGTTGAATGAGCATTGTGTGCAATAGTGTGTACCTCCCATGATGGAATCAGAGACTCATCTCCGAATTATTATTATTATTATTATTAAGTATAATTTCACCTAAAATATGAAGTGAAATTCATAATTTGTCATTAATAATTGAATAATTTAGGATTTAAATAGGCCTTGTAATGCAAATTTTTACATATGAATTAAATTTTATTTAAGGATTCAAATGATTCTACTTGTGTTTGAGAGTTCTCTCTCCATAACATTGATGATAAATGAAAATTGATGTCAGCTGCTTAAAGATCCAAACACTATGAATGGTATAAGGCCAAGGTGCATATAATACAAGCATATACAGTTTTGATATCTTCATATCACTGCAAGACTGGCCATACATCTTGACCTAATTTGAAAGGCCTTTCACACAGTAATTGCATTTAATTCATTAACCTTTTGCTTGCTAACTTTATTTTACCTGTAGAGGGGGTTTCCTAAAGGTAGAATGCTATCATCCTGCTCTAAGATTGTATTATTTCATAGATATTTATTAAATGTTGCTTCTTCTTAAGTTTTGTGCATGGTTTTCATTTTCTTTTCATTAATGGATATTATTTATGTTTTAAATATTAAGTGATATTACTATTTTCTTGTGAAACTCCGGTTTTTCATCTCACATACAGGCAGATTGGCCATCAGAAGCACATAATTTACAGACAAAAATTGTTGTTGGTGATGATGGGCAGTAGATGCTAATGCTGATAGTCATCTGTAGTAGAAGGATTAAGTAATAGGGGAGATAGCGAGTTATTTGTAGCCAAATAAACTAGAGTTCCCTTCCACAACGAGTCCTTGGAGATGTCACGTAGTAATAAAAAACTCAGGATTTTCATCTTGAAAAACACACAGCATGGCAATAACATATTCAGTTAACAAACCTAATATGCTAGCTTTATAGCCCTAGCGGATTGCAAAATTTCGAAACCTATCTGTCATATAAAAGTTTTGTATAGTTTAATTAATCTGAAAAGTAGTGCTACAGTGAATTTGGGTTAAGTTGGTTCAAATACATTGTGCTACTTGTATATAAGGTTGGGATTCGGATACCAAAGCAGTTATGCTGAGACAAGAGTTTTCAAATTGGTGATACAACTTCTCAAAAATATATGTAAATTTATGTGATGCATTTAATTAGCTCATAAATTCTGAGAGATATGAACAACTAAATAAAAATAAACTTAAATAAAATTTAATTAAAACAAAATTCATTAAACTAATTAGAAAATGAATAAATGCAATTACAAGCAGACCACAACCAGGCTATTGTAATATTTTTAATAATTCTTAAGACATGTGATCCTTTGTTTTGCTAATGGTCTACAAAGAGCAGAAAGGCCTAAGCTCAGCTATATAGGTATCTGCAAAAGTCTGCTGAAAAATAAGAGAAGAGATGCAAAAATTATCTCTTATACCCTTGAGTGGAGGTTATGATATCCATAGTTTGTTAAACATTGGCTTATTGAATGAGACTTAGCAACTGGAATAGTTCTAAATAAGTGAAAAGGTTAAAATAGTTTTACTGCATAGTCATTGGGCTGAAGCATGAAATAACAGATTCATTTGTGGTGATGATTAAGATTTGTTTTAGAGAAGCTGATTAGGAGTCAGATACAGAATTAGATAAATAAGGACATAATTATCAGTGCAAGTGGGTTTGGGTTTGTTAAGGAAAAGTCTTATTTTACATTTTAATGATGGTCTTTATAGGAGGATGATTACATTGGACAAGAAAGATGAATATATTGTGTATGGAGGGTGAAATGTCAAAAGAAATTTTTTCTTTTTAAAATAACTTAACCCTAACTTAAGTTTTCTACTATGAATGCCAACCATTTAACTGAGAAAAATTACATAAATTTGTATTGTGTATTTATTTCTGAATTTGTAAAGGCATTTAGCATGACATTGACCATACAGAAAAGATATGTATCATAACATGAAACTTATTTGTACACAAAAAAGCTCACTATTTCATCTGTAACATTGTTTTTAATGGAATAATAAATAGATGAATTGTCCACGTGATTAGACTAATGGCTTTGTGCTTCGCAACCTGGGGAAGGCATGTCCCAAGTTCGATTCCTGTCGAAGACGTGAGGAACTTCCTCAGGCATAGCAAAGTTAGCCAGGCATGGGCAGTAGGGTTTTTCCCACCAGTTTATCTGGCTTTTTTCATCCTGCAAGCATGCAAGCAGGCAAACCGGCCCCGTGAACATACACTTCTATAGCCAAAAATATATCCCTCCCCCAGTGGCAGACTAGCTGACAGGTCGGTTGGGAGTGGTACTAACAAGTAGTCACATCTAAGTAACATGCGGACCCTATGCAGGGTCCACATGTTATGTGAAAGAAGAAGAATAAATAGATGAATTCTCAATTTTGTGATAATTTACATATTCACTAATCATCACAAAAATATATATACACACAGAAAAAGTGTCAAATGAAATTCTCGTTTGATTAAACTTCATATTAGAAATTGAAACAGCAATTGCATAACATATAAAGACAACATATGTAACTTAGTTCCCCCTCACTTCTGTGTAGTTTCCTCAACCATGGATGACAGGTAACAGCAATTTTTAGTAGCTGTTATTATATGCTCTTGCTATCTCGTATGACTATACCTCTTTGTTAAAATTTAATAGAGAGGTATAGTCACACCTTTCTATACGTTGTCCCATTATACCCTTCAAATTTATATAATTGATTTTCTTATACCTTATTTTGCTAAGCATTGTATTAACCCATTTTTTTTATTCTTTAAGCTATTCTTCCATATTTAAACCTTTCTGCCATAACATGGATAATGTTTGTTTTTTTTCCCTATTTTTATAAGAAGCTTTAGATTTTTTAAAATTTACTACAACACAGTAGAATCCATTGTATCTTTATTCTGCATTCATGCCATACTTATGCTTCCAATATCAGTGCAATTAATAAATTGCACTGATATTTTTGTGTATTATTAATTTGTGACACCTTCAAGGACTCTTTGCAAGAGGGCATCCCACAGTATGTGATCCACTGTCTACTCTACTTCCATCGGTACACAGCACCACTCTCTACACACTCTACCACAATCCATCAACTACACATAGTGCCATGTACAGCCATTAATAGTATTTTATGTCTGTAAATTGCATGCACTCAGGCTGATTTGATTTTAAGATGAAAAACCCAAATTTCCAGGAGAAAAAACTGCTACCATCATACGAGATTAGCTAACTCACTTTCAATTAAAAAAAAGTCCATGCAATGATTCCTCTTATCACAAGAATCAAACTCAGGTCTTTTTCAAATGAAAGGTGAAAATGCAGGTGCTTAATATACAATATTTATTTTGTATAAAATATTTCTAATTTAGTAATATACTTAAGCGCTGCACTGACTAGCAGAGGAATTTATGCTTTTGTATGAAATTACTTTTTTTTTTTAACTGGACTTTTTTTTTAATCAGGCAAACTGAATCTAAAATTAAAGTTTAATAGAAAATATAAGTTTATAAATTTTACTTTGTTAATAATATAAATAATAATTATCATTATTATTATATACCATGGAGTAAAAGACTCATTGTGGATAGGTCATCAGATACAGTGCCCAAAAATTGTGCTTTGAATTGTTTTTTCTATTTCTGTATTCATCATACAGCCAGGGCTGCTGAGAGAAATCTTTGTGCCCCTGACAAGTCTGTGGCCCCCACTTAAAAAAGTGGGGCCTGGACCACAAGTTTCTCCTTTTGTTTTTGATTTCCAGATTTATGATGATACATTTCTGTTGGTCAAATTTTTATTATTAAAAATATAATTTTAATAATTAAAAAATCAAATTAATAAGAATACTTACTTTTATTTTTTAGCGCATGGCCTACGCTATACAGTTGCACATTTTACAAACAATCACAAAACCTTCGCCTATCAAAATACTAACAAGAATGAAGCATTCTGGCAGGGAACATTACTGTGAATGCAATTACTAGCTAGCGTTAGCGCAGCCGACTGCAACAACCTTGCACGAACACCTATTGATGTCATCACCCGTTATAACTGTAGTGATCTGTGCCGAGAGAATCAATGTCTTCCGGAGACTCGGGCGAGCTAAAGAGCGTAGCCATCTGTCTAAAACAAAACACAGTATCATTCTCTATATGCCATTATCCTTTATCATTGTTGTATTATTACGAGAATTAAAACCATGCTTTATAAACACAGTTATGTGACACGTCAGGCACTTTTCGATGCCGGGCCCATGACAGAAGTCTCGGATGTCACCGCCTCTCGGCGGCCCTGTACTCAGCTCAGGTAGCATATTCCACTTGCCCACTTCTCTCTTTGGGTCTCCATAGCTCACTTTAGCATGGATGATGCCCTCTGGTTGGAAATTTCTAAGTTCAGATCCCATCTAAGAGACATGAAGAATTTTTATAATGTTTATTTTTAAATCTGAAAGCAAGTTAGCCAGTCTTGTTTCCCTTCCAGAAATTTAAGATTTTCATCCCACAAAACAGGCATATCAACCAGAACACACAATTTACAGGCACAGTGCACTGCCCTCATCGCCTTAGTTGCTTTGGCCATAATTTCAAAATAAAAAAATGCCCTGTCCTTTCCACTATATAAAAAATCTTCTCCATTAATCAAGTACAAACCCCCCCACCAACTCATATATTGTAATCATATCATCCTTCCTCTTCTATTTCCTCTGCAGATTGCATTCTCTTCTTCTATTGCATTTCCTGACACTACCTTAGTTAGTCTTCTCTGGATGTTCTCCAAAATAACTTCATCACTTCTTAAACTAGTTGACCAAATATCAACTTATTATGAGTTCAACATATCAGCAAAGCACAGTTTTGAAACCAGCATGAAGAAGAAAATAAAATTCTCCCTCTCAGATATCTTTCTAATTTAAAAACCAGTCAGACTTTAAATTGGGCTGCCAGAAAGAAGAACTGCATCAAATTTAGTTACTAATTGCCTTGTGTATCCCTGTGGAAATAACATTTGCTTTCATACAACTATTCAATGTTTGTGATTGGGAAATAGACTTTTCCACCTCCCAGAGACTTAAAAAAATAAATAAATAAATAAAAAATCAGCTTATGCCTTTTATTTCCTTATAATGAGTGGGTGAGACCATTTTAGCCCTATCTAACTTTTGGTAGACTTAGTGGGCCTTGTTCTCCACCAGATCTTCACCAGTAGTTAATCAGAGATAGCTGGCCCATGACCATCACTAATTAGCCCACCAAATGTACTATAGGTTTACTAATAACCTTTTGTGAGTGGGAACTAAAAAAAATAAAAATAAGCACCAACCAATGAAGGGACTGGCAAAGAAGTGCCACCACCTCGTGGTCCCTAAACTCTAACAGGATATGTTTTTTTTTTATCGTCTGAAATAGTGTAGATTCTATGGTCAGTTTTCTTGAATTTATGGATCAAAAACCCAAGTTTCCAGGATATACCACAACTATATATTCAACTATGTTTTTTTGCAGAATGGGAGAAGGGGGTAGAACAAGGGGACATGCCTGGAAGGAGAGTTTGAGCAAGGACATAAGGAACAGGTTCTTTACATAGAGAGTGATTGGTCAGTGGAATGCATTGCCTAATGTGGTGAATGCAGATGCATTGAATGAGTTCAAAGCACGGTTTGATGGGCTTTGTGTTAACAGTATTTGCCTCCTACAATAAGTCTTTTGACTCCATGGAAGTCTGATGTTAATAATAATAATAATAATATCCTCTGCATCAGTTACCCATTTACCATTGTCATCAACTAACACCATCCTGCCATAGTTGTTCTTTCTTCTACTTGCCACATTATCAAAAGAGCTCACTAGAATTTTTTTTTTAGCTTGATTGGCTAATTTTTGCTCATACTACACTTTTCCTGCCTTTACCAACTGAGCCACCTTCTTCGGCTACTATTTGTGCCCTTTATTCAGCTGATTATTATGTTTTTCATCTTGTGTTGCTTCCACAGTGCCTTAATCTTCCAGATTTATTTCATTCTTAATTCCTTTATTCATCGATTTTATTCTTACTTTATTTAGTCTTTTCACCTTTGGAATGCACTCAGACTTGAACATACTATAAAAATGAATTATAGAATAAATCATACTTGTCACTTATTTTATTTAGTAATTTCTCCATTCCAATATTACTCTAACCCCTTCCAACATAATACACTCTAATTAGTTACTTTTAGCCTGTGCTTTTTGTGTGAACTGACATTGACATCAGCAAATTGCAGAGGCACATTTGTAAGAGTATCTACTGTGTAGGCAGTACAGTCACTTGAACTCATGCAAACAGTGATGAATTTTTGTAGCTGCATGGATCGAACTCAAGCTGCATGGATCGAACTCAAGCATCAAACTATAGGCCTATCTGTGTGTCAGGTGTTGTGGTTAAGTTGTTGGAGAAGCTTGTGAGAACTAGGATCCAGAGTTGGGTTGACAACAATGGTATAATCTTTGATGGACAGCATGGATTTGCTAAAGGGAGGTCGTGTTTTAGTAATCTACTTACTTATTACAATAAAGTGACTGCTTCCTTGGACAGAGAAGAAGGATACACAGTAATATATTTGGATTTTGCAAAAGCTTTTGATAGAGTACCTCATGATAAGTTGACAGTCAAACTAGAGCAGATGGGGTTGGATATTAGATTAGTGCATTGGATTGGAGACTGGCTATCTGATAGGTATCAACAAGTTGTGTATGGGGGTGCAATATCCAGGAAAAGGAAAGTCACTAGTGGAGTGCCTCAGGGATCTGTTTTAGGGCCATTACTATTTAACTTGTATATTAATGATATTGGCAAAGATTTGGATGGAGATATTCAGTTGTTTGCAGATGATGCAAAGTTGGGACGAACCATAAAGAGTAGTGAAGATGTTGTGGTCTTGCAAGAAGACTTGAATAAATTGAGTGATTGGGCAAGCAAATGGGGATGTGAGTTCAATTTTGCAAAATGTAAGGTTTTAAAATTTGGAAAACAAAGATGGGATGCAGAATTTATGCTTGGTAAGAATATATTGTTGGAAGTAGAGGAAATAAGAGATCTGGGAGTGATGGTGGATAAGGATCTAAAATTTAGGGGACACATCGCCAAAATTGTGAAGACAACACAAAGACTTCTGGGAATGATGAGGAGGACACTGACGTGTAGAAGTAGGGAGATTCTTGTTCCATTGTATAAGGCTTTGATTAGGCCACACATGGACTATTGTGCCCAGATTTGGTCACCTGGTTTTCAGAAGGATGAAGAGATGTTGGAAAGGGTCCAAAGGCGACTGACTAAGGTAGTTTCTGACCTCTGGAATGTCGAGTATGAGGAAAGATTGAGGAGATGTAATTTGCAGAGTCTAGTGGAGAGAAGGAAGAGGGGAGATATGATAGAGACCTACAAGTTGGTAAGGGGTTGCTATAGGATCAATGGTGGAGAAGTTCTACAGAGAATAGTGGGAGATCAGGGGAGAACCAGAGGTCATGCCTGGAAACTGTATAAAGAGGGTGTGAGTAGGGGAGTGAGAGGCAGGTTTTTTTCGTGCAGAGTTGTGAATGATTGGAATGCCTTGCCTGAGAGTGTGGTGTCTGCAAGGAGTTTGAATGTGTTTAAGACCCGGTATGATGAGATGTGTGTGAGATAAAAGGACCTCCTAGATGAGTCTTTGACTCCATGAGGTCTTGTTTAATAATAATAATAATAAGTGAATTAATTTAGTGCTTGGAATTTTACAGTTATAGCTAGACAAAGAAAGGGCAACATAAATATGAGAAATATTATTATTATTATTCAAGCCTCCATGGAGTCAAAAGATTCATCATGTTAGGTCCTTCCTAAGAAACACAAAGTCTATCAAGACTCATTGAGGGGAGGCCCCCCCCCCTAAGAAACACAGTCTATCATACCACTCCTTGAACTCATTGACCGTTCTCGCTCTCACCACTCCATCAGGCAATGCATTCCATGGTTCAACCACCCTCCATGCAAAGAAACCACTCCTCACCCTCTTGCTCACAGTTTCCTTTCGTAAATTTCAGGGTTGGCCTCGTCATCACTCCTTCCCACTGTTCAACCAAGAGTAAGAACTCCCCAGTAACCACCTCTCAACAGTTTAAAAGTCTCAATGATATCGCCTCTCCTTCTTCTATTCACCAAACTCTGCAGTCCACATTCCCTCAGCCGATCCTCATAACTATCATTGTACACTCCTGAAACCATCTTTGTTATCTGCCTTTTTACCCTTTCCACAGTTAATTTATCCCCTTCAAATCCTGGGTACCAAATCTGAGAACAATAGTCCAAGTGTGGTCTGATCAGGGTCTTATACAACGGAATGATAACTGTTTTATCTCTGCAGGTCAGTGTTCCTTCTCACTATTGCAGCAATCCTCTGTGTTACCTTCACCATGTTTGCAATATGATCCCTAAATTTCAGGTTTCTATCAATCATCAATCCCAGATCTCTTGTTTCCCCTACTTCCTCCAGTATAACTCCTCCCATAGAGTATGCAGTGTCCCATCGATGTTTCCCAAACCTCAAGACTTTACATTTTGCTGCATTAAACTGACACTTCCCCATTCATTTTCCCATCTATCTAGCTTATTCAAATCCTCTTGCAGGACTGCTGGATCTGCACTATTACTAATAATCATTCCCACCGTTGCATCATCTACAAACGACTGAACATCCCCCTGCAATCCACTGACAATGTCATTGATATAAAGGTTAAACAATATAGGTCCCAGCACTGAGCCCTGTGGGACCCCACTTGTAACCCTCTGCTTCCTTGAAACTGCCCCACCATACACAACTCTCTGATACCTGTCGGACAGTCAATCCTGAATCCAGTTGACCAATCTGATATCCAAACCCATGTGCTGCAACTTAAATATCAGCTTATCATGTGGCACCCTGTCAAATGCCTTTGCTAAGTCTAAGAAAATGGCAGTATATGCCTTTCCCTCATCTAATGATCTTGTAACTTTATCATAAAAGGCTAGCATATTGCTAAAACAAGAGCACCCCTTCACAAATTCATGTTGACTCACAGATAACATTACCCTCATCTGCCCAATGCTGTATACGGTCCTTCACTACTTTCTCCAAGATCTTACTAACTACTGATGACACACAAACTGATCTATATTTAGACACTTCCAGTCTGCTACTGCCCTTATGCAATGGCACTATCTTACTTTCCTTCCATTCCATGGGCACCTTTCCAGTAGCCAGACTTCCATTGAAAATCCAGGTCAAAGGCACTGTCAGTTCCCTAGCACATTTTCTCAAAATTCGCGGTTACCATCCAGTCCCATAGCTTTACTGACATCTAGAGTACTCAGTATTTGAAACACACTCTCCTCCAGTACTTCTAAACCTTGAACCTGCCACATCCCTCTAGCATTAAAACTGACTCCTCCAGGATGAAATACTCCAATAAAGTGGTCATTGAACAATTCCACTATGTCCTCTGCATGTCACTCTATTCCCATTTTTATCCCACATTATCATTTTTCCGCAGTCATTTCTCCTTCTACTGGCCACGTATCTAAAAAATTCCCTAGGATTTTCTTTGGATCTTAGGGCTAATCTCCTCTCATATACCAGTTTCGTCTTCCTTACTATACTAGTCACTCTTCTGGCCTGTGTTTTATACTCTTCTTGCACCTTCTCTTCTCTTCTCCTGTCCTTATATCTCTTCCACAGCCTCTTTTTCGCGTGCAATTCCTGTTTAATATTGTAGTTTATATTACATTAGCAGTTTTTAGTGCTAAAACCTCAAACTATCATTGTCAAAATTAAAGTAAAAAAGGACTGCAGATTTGTTGAAATTTGAGTGGCTGGACAAATGTGACATAATTTGTTTATAATCTGCATGTACATGCAAGTATTTAAATGGCCTAGGAAATGAGCATTTTGGTTGCTCTTATGGAAATATTTTAACATTGCAAGATGTTATCACCAAGTTTAGGTGTAGCAGATTAAGAGTTTGTGGCTTGTGATGTTTGCTCTTGTGAGCAAGCTACTGCATATATTAAGTCCAAGACTAGAAACTTGCACAAAATATTTTTCATGTGCACATAGGCCAGCAAAAATTAGAGGGAATATTGACTGGAAGTATTGTTCTTTGAATCATAGGAACATACATACAATAAGGCATTGGCGCACCCAGGGGAGGGGAGCCCGGGACCCCCCCCCCCCAAAAAAAGAAGGAAAAAACACCAGAAAGTTTTTCCAAAAATCTTTTCCTAATTAAAATTAATTTTTTTATTTATGTTGTGTCATGTCTTCTGTTTCTATACTACTTATGAATTAGCAGTCACTTAAGGTGGGAATACCTTATAACTCTCGGGAATCACAGCCGCTGTGAATGCAAGTGAACGAGGTAGTGTTCGGGCAGACTGAATGCTACTTCGTTTGCCCGAGGAGATCACTGGTTTCATGTATTGGCGATCACTGCAGATGCTCAGTCATAGGTCGTATGCAATGCATAGTGCCTATTCTCAAATCGTCTACTCAACTTGCATCCCCACCAAGATTAAATCCTGAGTGCGGCACTGCAATAAGGTAGTAATCCATAGGAAAGTATACTGTCTTGCCAAAAGGTCATATTATATACCTGAATGATAATTTATCACTGTTTGATTTAATGAATTTCATCATTATATTCAATTTTTGTTGCTAGTTAATTATAATAGAAAAATGAAAATTGAATAAAGTTTCATCTCCCCTTTAGTAAAACTGGATCCCCCCCCCCATCTTGGAAAAAAATTCTTGCATACGCCATAAGCACTTTGCTTTGTTCATCTTCTCTTTATTGTCAGGTCAGGCAGATCAGAGCTCTCCATTTCTTTCTATCCTTCCAAATTCTTTCTTCATAGACATTGTTCCAGTTCAATTTTCTCTTTTCTATATCTTCTTTTCTGTGGTTTTCTCCCCTCAATTTCATTTCATACATTCTTCTTGGTATTCTTTCTAAAATCATTTTCATTATAGTCCAAATCACTTCAAGCAAGTGTTTACAAGTATTTCTTCATCACTTTCTAGTCCCAAATTTCTAATGTCAATTTCTTATTCAGTCTTTCCTTGTTTTTGCCAATATTGTCCTTAAAACTTTCATTTCCATTGCTCGTACTCTACTTATGTATTTTTTGTTAGTCTCCATGTAACTTCTGTTAATCAAAAGCCTGTAGAAATAATTTAAATTTTTATTCAGAAGCTTGTAATTAAGTGGGATCTAACTGTCCCAAAGTACTGTTACACTGTTAAAAGGTTTGGTCCACTGAAATCTTTCTCATTAACTCTTGCTCAGAACTTTCATTACTAAAAAGTGTGCCTCACATATATTTGAAGTTTTCACTACTCTTGAAGACTTGCCCATTGAGTCTAACATCATTAGCATTTATATTACATGTCAGTGGTGGCCCATGAAGTTTTAAGTGGGGTGCTGCCTATACAAAATAATTTAAAAAAAATTCTTTTTTTCCTAATTAGTAACCAATTTATTAAAAAAATTCTTATATTTTCTTAATTGGTAACCAATTTATTAATAAATTGGTTACTAATTAGGAAAAAAAATTTTTTTAATTATTTTGTATAGGCAGCACCCCCACTTAAAACTTCATGGGCCACCACTGTTACATATGTAATTAATGTTTTTTCCTTCATAGTTACACAGTAATCAGCATTCATTATTAAAAAAATATGGAAACAACTACCATGTTATAGTAAAACTTCAGTTCAATATAAATCAAAATAATCACCCAATGTTTCAACCTGCATATTGAGGTCATCATCCAGAGTATACACACATATATATATAAAGAAACAAGCTATGGTACAATCTACATAGTATGCTAAAGTCACATTAATTTGGTCAACCATTAACACTACTGGCTTGACCTCTGGTGGGAGAAAAAACCTTACTACATCAAAGCTAGAGTCCTGTTATTATTATTATCTGTTTGGTTACTAATTATTAAGCTACAGAGCAACATGATGTCACATAAATTAGAACAAAACAGTATAGATTGTGGCCAATAAGGGCTGAAATTATTACTTAGAATAAGGGTTTGCTGGAGAACTTGAAGAACTTAAGTGGGCTGAATGTGTGCCCCTCCAAATTCTTGGGAATTTTATGTTAGAATTTTGTTCTAATCTAAACAAAATTCTAATTTTGTTCTGTTTTGTTCTAATTTATGTGAGAACATGATCCTCTCTAGCTTAATATATCTCTTAATGATTTGTAACCAAACAGATAATAATAATAGGACTCTAGTTTCGATGTTGTAATTTTTTTTTTTTCACCAGAAGTCAGGCCAGTAGTTTTAAAGATTGACCAAATTACTGTGACTTTAGCATACTATGCTGATTGTAATGTAACTTGTTTCTCTCTATATAATGAGTCTCTGACTCCATGGATGGAGGTCATAGTTTAATAATAATATATATGTATATCCCAGATGATGACCTTGATATTAAGGTCAAAAACATTGGTTTTGCAATTAATGTGTAATGCAAACATATTATTATTATTATGGGACACCTCTAGGGAGTCCAAAGACTCATTGAGGGAGGGCTTACTCTACAACTCTCTATCTTCACCATGCAATCCACCAACTACAATGAACAGGAACTACACCAACACCATCTACCGTCCACCACTACTAATACTTTCACAGACAATCACATTCGAACTTGCAGCCTTTTGGCTGGAGAGCAGATAAGCTAACCACTTGGCCAGCTTAGCTGGCCAAGTGGTTAGCTTATATATATATATATATATATATATAATATTCATCAAAGCTTGATTTGCTTCCGCAGTCTTAAGAAAAGGCTGGTTATATTCCACTAATTTGGGCCCTACCCAAAGGGCCTATGAGTTGTGGAAATACTTTCTGAAAATAAAAGCTGTGCCGAACAAAGCGGCCTTTTGCAGCTGCCCAATTTTTAATCCATCTAACTCCAGTGCTTCTAGATGTTTTTTCAATGTTTTAGGAATGGCGCCTAAAGCACCTATTATTATGGGAACAACTTTCGTTTTCTTTTGCCAGATTCGTTCCACTTCGATTTGCAAATCGCGATATTTTGTAATTTTTTCATTTTCTTTGTTGTCAATCTGACTATCTCCTGGTACTGATATTTCGATAAACGTAACACTCTTGTTTTTACTTTTTTCAGCCACTGTGATATCGGGTGTGTTACGTTCCAAACTTTTGTCAGTCTGGATTTTGAAATCCCAGAGTATTTTAGCTTTTTCATTCTCAACCACTTAAACTTTATGCTTCCAATAGTCTTTAGATACTTCAAACCCATACTTTTTACATAAATGCCACTGGCATTTATGTAAAAAGTATATATATAAAATTAATTTTTTAACTTGTGGGTACTGTATATTAGGATTACCAAGTAATTTTATAAGCTTGGTTATTTAACTCCTAATCCCAAGTAAGCAAACAGTTAAGTTTGCGCCTGAAACATAGTTCAAGTCTAAAGATGGTACAACACCAGGGCAACTTATTGTAAAGGTGGGTAAAGATCTGATCACTATTCTTAGTATTTCCCATAATGTAAAGCACATCTCACTAAAAGATGTATACTGCAATACATTATGGGTGGGAGTCACTATCCAGACCGGTTTCAACCTTTTTTGAGGTCTCCTCAGTGAGTAGCTAGACCCTTTGCAAATCGCGATATTTTGTAATTTTTTCATTTTCTTTGTTGTCAATCCGACTATCTCTTGGTACTACTGATATTTCGATAAACTTAACACCCTTGTTTTCACTTTTTTCAACCGCTGTGATATCGGGTGTGTTACATTCCAAGCTTTTGTCAGTCTGGATTTTGAAATCCCAGAGTATTTTAGCTTTTTCATTCTCAACCACTTTCTGGTGAACTTTATGCTTCTAGTAGTCTTTAGATACTTCAAACCCATACTTTTTACATAAATGCCAGTGGATTATCTTAGCTACGTTATCATGCCTTTTACGGTACTCAATTTGTGCGATTTTGCTGCATCCACTTATAATGTGGTTTACCTTTCTTCCTTTTCCTTGCACAATCTACATTTACTGTCTTCTTGGATTTTTTGTATTTTTGCCTTCATAACGTTGGTTTTAATGGCCTGTTCTTGTGCTGCAAAAATTACCAATTCTGTTTCTTTCTTTAGTGCTCCATTCCTCAACCATTGCCAGGTCACGTTGCTGTCAGCGCCGTCCTCTATGCTGTGAAATATTGTCCATGCAATGCCTTATTTTTCCATCTTTCAGTTCTCACTTTTGCTTGGTTGGTTTTGTATTCCAATTTTGTCTCCATGGGTTTAAATAAACCCTCTTTCCTTACCTCAATTAGAAAATTTTCCGTTGTTTGCTGCAGGTAATCATTTAAATTTCGTTTTTCTTCTTCTCTTCTTCAATAACTCAAGACTGTGTAGCTTAGCGGATGTGGCGTTTGCACACCGCCGCGCTTGGCCGCACGAAGGAAGACTTGGTTTCGAGTCTAGTCGGCGACTAGAGGAAATTTTTCTAAGCCTTTTTTCGACCGGTTCCCGAGTTAGTCGACCTCTGGCACGGGCAAGCAGGTTTTTCCTCCCGGAAACTCGGGTTTTTCGTCCTGTAAACTCAAGAAAATCGACCGTAGAACCCACATTATTTCAGACATTAAATATATTGTGTTAGGGACCACGAGATGGCGGCTGCATTGGCATTAATTTTCGAGTTTTTCTTCTTTCGATCTAAATCTTCCATCTCTAGCTGGGTCAATTCAACAATGCCTGCTGAATATCCCAGAACAGGTATGACCCAGGTATTAATTGCTTTTATCAAATTTCCAGCATTAAGCATTGACTTAAGGAGTTTTCTTAATCATCTTATGTGTTCTGCTCTAGTTCTTTCTTTGCATCTTATTGTGCAGAATTTGTGATGCTTCTAAAATTCCCAAATATTTGTAGCTCTCTTCGAATTTTATTGCCTTGATTATTTCACCTTGAGGAGCTCGATTTCGTTCATATCTTCAAGCTTTCTTCTTGTTATTCCAGCAATTGCACATTTGTCTAAGCCAAAATCCATTGATATATCTTGACTGAATATGTGCACAGTGTTTAGCAACGATCCGAGGTCATTCTCTGATTTTGCATACAACTTCAGATCGTCCATGTCTAAAAGGTGAGATATCTTTGCACTCTTTTGCGCAGCTTGATAACCATGAGCAGTTTTATTTAAAAATCTAGTTAAGGTGATCAATGACAATATAAACATTAGAGGAGATAATGAGTCTCCTTGAAAGATGTCCCTTTTTATGTTTACCTCTCCAATTTCTTCTCTATTTATAACCAACGTTGTTTTCCAGTTTTTCATGCTTGATTGCAAAAATGTTTGCACGTTTTCGCTAATACCGAATAGTTCTGTGCATTTTAAAATCCAGCTATGAGGCACCGAATGAAACGCTTTTTTATAATCTATCCAAGCCATGTGAAGGTTGGTTTTTCTATATTTGCAATTTTTAAGAATCATTTTATCAATCAGCAATTGGTCTTTTGTGTCGCTTGAATTTTTGCTGTTCTTTTTGTTCAATTAGGAGAAGAGAATTTGCTTTAAGATAGCTGTATATTTTATCACTTAGTATGCCTGTGAATAACTTAAAAGTTGTTGGCAGGCAGGTTATTGGTCGGATGTTTTCTGGGTTTGGACCTTTTTCTTTATCCTTTATGATCAAAAAAAAAACGTTTTCCCTGCTGTGAGACACTCTTCTTTGCTTTTTCCTTCTAAAACATCATAAAATTGGTTATCAAGTCTTTCATGTAAGCCTGTTAGATATTTCAACCAGTAGCCATGTAATTCATCCTTCCCAGGTGTTGACCAATTTTTTTATTTATTTAGCTTGCTTTTGAACCATTTCAGTTGGTCCATTTTTCGTTCTTGAGATTCGTTCGTAATTTGTTCAATCCATTTTGCCTTGTTATTGTGCCTCTTGGGGTTGTCCCATAGGTTTTTCCAAGACTTTAGTGTATTTTCTTTGTCTCTGGTATTTATATTTATATTTTCTTTAAGGTTATCATTCCTGCAGCAATCAATTTTCTTGTAAAACTGGTGCTGATTTGCGCGAAACATCGAATTTTGCTTGTACTGTTCAATGCGTGCACTTTATCTTCTTATTTTAGCTGCAACTATTTTTTGCTTCACTTCCTCTAATACTTCATCAATAGGTCGTGTTCCAGTATTATATCTCTTTATGAGATTATTTCGAATTTTTGTGTTTTTCAGCTTCTTTTCCTTAAGGTTTTTCAAATTGCTCACGTCTGCTCTGAGTTTAAGAATTTTATTCTCTAGTCGATGCTTCCATTTTGGTTCCTGAGCCTTACTGCTTTTGGGTTCACTAATCTTATATCCTAATTCAGATGTTACGACGTAGGCTATTGAGTACATAAGTTGATTCGTTTGCCCAATAGTTCCAGTAGGAATATCCCTTGCACCTTTATTGGCCTCTTGTAGGAGTTCCTTCAGTTTTTGTTGAGGTACTTGTCTCAATATTGGAAGCCTAACTCGTTCCTGGTTGCTGTTCATTTGCTCGATAATTTTTCTTGCGAGTTCTTGTTCCTTATCTGATTTGGTATCCATTTACACATTACGACACACTATATCAAATATAATAATATACTGCCACCTACCAGGAAAAAAAAAAATTGCGCTACATCATAAAACTTGACTTCAATATTTTAGTGAAGTTTGCGAATTACGTAGAGTTAACAGACTCGTGGATATTTTTATTTTGACGGACCGGACCATAGGCAATCTTCCTACGCTTTCTCTTCCTGACAGTCGCTAAAACTGCTAGAGGGAGTAATTGACAGACCCAAAAATGCTTAGTTTTTTTAACACTTTTCAAACATAATTTATTCCAAGTTTCGCTAACAACATTTATTTCAAATTTGTAATGTATATTAGGTGCGTTTTTTTTTTTTTTTATGTTGACTGAAAACTCACGATATTAATTTGCAGTGATTTCTTAAGGAAGTAGTAATTTTTTTCTTCCGAGTCAAACTGCTGCTGCAATACAAATAATTAGCATACTGGAAAATTGAAGCATGATGGGTTGAAAATCCAAGCAATCATAAAATCTGGTAGCTGCTAGAATGTTAAGTTTCAAAATCTATTATTAATAACATTTAACAGCACGTTTACAAAAACATCAACTTCCATTATATGTTAACGTAAGCGGAACACGTGCACAGTAGAATAACAGAGCACTTTGTCTCTGAGTGCCGTGTTCATAAATAGTTGCCTTTATCTACATTCACGGAAATCTATTCTTAAGCTTTTCAGAAGTGTGTGTGGTGCTCGAAATGCGCGTAGCCATATTATTTAAATATGGATATTAGCACCATTTCTTATATTTAGAAGGCTAACGAACATCGCATTAAAACTACCCGACTACAGTTCTCAGATAACTTGTAACAGACGTGCAGTTCTGTTATATTATTAAATCTGTCTTTGTTAGATAGTCAATGTTGTATTTATACAAATGGATAAATTAGTGGGGATGGAAATGTGACAACAGGATTATTGTTCTAATATACAGAGGCTCAAGAAGGGAGTGTATTAACTATAGAGCAATAACATTGTGTCACTGTGCAAAAATTTATGAAAGGATAACGGCGACAAGAACAAGAGATAAAATAGAGGAAGGTCTAAGAGAAGCGCAGTTTGGTTTTAAAAAAAGGGCAATCAATAGATGATTTGCTTTTTGCTGCAAGAGAAATTATGTAAAGTCATTGGGAATTTAGAAAAACCGTATTTATAGCATGTCCTGATTTGAAAAACGCCTTTGATCGGAAAAAGTTTTCAATGGAAAAAGCTTGGGAAAGTCCGGAAAAGATAACCACAAAAAAAGAAGAAATAGTTATCATAACAATTTCTTCTAAATATGGTCACTCAGAGTTGTCTACACTTAATAACAGGCCAAAACAAGCGTGTTTTTGTGAATCCCACCTACAAAAGGAATAGTACAGTTGGCGAGTGGTTAGCGTATCCGCTCTCCAGCTAAGAGGCTGTGGGTTCGAATCCCGCGTAGGCATGGATGTTTGTGATTGTCCTCTCCCAGTATGGACTGGGTCACCATGGGAGTAGTAGACCCAAAACCTCCCACTTTGCAGTGGGTAGAAAAATAGGCTGTTAATTTATATATATATATATATATACTCGCACACACACACACATAACTATCACTTCAAAAATAATTACCTCTTCTTCCTCCTCCTGCATTCCAAGTTGTGCACATTGCTGTGGAGTAGCAGTTCTACTACCACAAACATAAATTACATCTGATTTGAAATTTGTTATACTATCTGTAACAGCGAAATCCTCACAACATATTGAATTTTCGAGATGTGCTCTAATTATAATAATTGCACCGAGGAAATTAAATTTCTTGGTCGTGTTTTTAAAAGCAGATGAACAAGAGAAAAATTCTTTCAACAACAGCATTTCCTCGCTGGTGCGACCAGACAATTAAGTGCATATGCTTCCAACTTCTTAACAATTTGGTGGCGAATGACACCCAGCTAAAATTTTGTGGTGTCTTGGCATTTCAAAAACATTATCCATTCTCCAATCAGTTAAATTAATTTTCTTATATCGTTGTTCAGTTTCATCTAAATTATTTTCAGTTAAACGCAACATAGGCAGATCTGAAAAATTACACTTTGATGTTTGGCTTAATATGATATCAGGATTAAGTAATGAAAGATTTTTGAATCATTCAGCTGTATCACACAATCTGGAATTTGCTCGGTCAGTGACCTCAGTAATGAATATTAGGCAACCTTTTACGTCAAGAACTTAACTTTCTTCTTTACTAGCTTATGGTGTCCTCTTGAATTCATTTAGATGAGTACCAGCTTCCTGTTTAAATTTTATCTGCATAATCAACATTGTCTATATCTTTTTCATTTTCGTCAGGAGTGTAAATTCTGCTGCAAAGAGTTTTTCTGAGTAACTCTAATTCATTAGAGAGAGTATTGGGATCTAGTTATTAAATGAAACATTGTATTAACTGCTTCAAAATCGTTACAGTCGGTGTACCAAACACAAAATAGAGATTATTCATTTTATCATAGAGAACATTTCTTTTACTATTCTGGTTTTGTATTTTGTATCTGTTCGACCAGAATTTTCTGATGCAAAATAAGCTTTCAGTTCTCGCCAGTTTAGTAGAATATTAAGCATTGCTTTTCTGTTGACAAGCCATGAAGCCTTCTGAAATGTCGAGAAGGATGCTTGATAATCACTTTCGCGTCCAATTTCTGGATTTAATGTGTCAAACAGATTTCTATTCTTCTCTGTGTAAATGATTATCTGAGAACGAAGCGGAATCTCGGTTATGAGAAATCCAGACTAGATGGAAGCATTTTGAATGCATAGGGCCAAAGAATGACAAACACACTTCGTATGCACACAATTGATGCTCCGACTTTTATTCACGTCCACACTGAATTGTTACTTCTAACCACAGGAGCAGCCACATTGCTTGCAAAAATTAATGCACTTTTCTCACTATACGCAAGTGCTTTTGTATAGCAATATCAGCTAATTCATTAATGAGCAATACAAACTTCTTAGCTTTGACATTTTTCAAATCTGCCCGTAATTAACCACCTTTTTAATTATCCGCGTGCGCTTAGATAGGTGTATTTTTATATTTTGAAGAACACTATTTTTCCCATGATCTTTTATTACCTCATTCAAATGATCAGTAGCATCATTTCACAATGACAAATAACACTGCTGACTTACTTTCAGCTGGTTTAATGTTTTCCGTTGGCAAAGAAGACGCGCGAGTGCTCGATTAAACCAAAAGTTTTAGATTTATGTACGGAAGAATCTTCGTGTTTTGAGTAAGATTATGCAATTAACTTTTCACAAGTGCAACGACAGAGTTTACAGAAAGTATTTATTATTATTATTATTAGACACCTCCAGGGAGTCCAGAGACTCATCGAGGGAGGGCACCTGCTGTACAGCTCTGTCTCTGCCACTCAATCCACCAACTGACCGCAACTTCATCAACGCCATCTGCCTCCTACCACCACAACTAGTATTTCCAAAGACAATCACAAACATCCATGCCCAGGGCGGGATTCGAACCCACAACCTTTTGGCTGGAGGGCGGATAGCTGGCCATACCTAGGTATCCTTACTATTACTGGTGCTTTTTGTAACTATTAAATCCCCACTCCACCATTTTATTATTTTCGTTCACTATCGTAACAAAGTTTCCACTTATGCATTTTGATCGAAAGTTATCGAAAATCTTTTTGAAATTGGCACTCTTCAACCAACCATCACGTGAAAACAATATGCTAAGGAGTAAGCCAGTTCGTTCCGTACGTGTTTTCAACTTGTAATGTACTTTGTGAGTTTGCTGTTATATTAAATATTATTATTATATCATATTAAATCTGGATTTATAATATGTTATTATCATTTTGATAATATCCCAAGAAACCTACCAGAAAGCTTTTTTTTTTTTTTTTAACTTTCCGCCAAGGAAAAATTACTTCTATCCTTGCTCGTTGAATTACAAGTACCTTGTTTTTTTGCTATGTTATTTTGGAAAGAGATGGATCTTTCTACTGAAATTAGAATAAAAAAACATCAAGATTACATCTGATACTCGGAATGTAAGAAATCTGGCCTCGCTTTCTGCTTTCCTAAGCAGAAAATATTGTAATGTGTGATGGTGTTTTGTATTATTTAGAGTAGAGTGGATACTCCCCTCACTCCGATCAGTCCTGAAACGCCATGAAATATTCTTTGATATGATAATAATTATAAACTTCTTTATGGAATTGAATAACGAAATACGTCTTTCTCATCCATATGTCTGTATCTGGGAGGAACCTCGAATTATTACTTGTCAGAAATGCTGAATGCTGACAGTTTTAATAATATGTAGTGTTTAGGATCTTTACAAAAATTTCTTGAGACATTTCAGTTCTGGTTTAATTGTTTATATGCAGAAACTATATAATGCAATAATCTATTAGGGTCTACAAAATTTAGTTACTTCTGGTATTTAGAATTTGTACTAAAATATATCATGTTTTGGTTTAAATCTGATCATTTACGTGGTCAAAATATTTTGAAATTTGGTATTTAGGATTTCTACTGAGATTTTTTTGTGGCATCAGTTTTGATTTAAATCGGACTTTTTAATGGCAAAACGTTTCGAAACGATACAAAGCTGTATTAGTAAAAATCCACTGCAAGTAAGCAAATTTCATACAGCATCGACATGAAGATACAACAATACAGAAAAAAATCTTCGATTCGTTAAAATACATTAAAATTTCGCTGTACTATTTACCACCGGTGCAAAGCTGCCACTCCTTGGGATTTTTCCCAAGATCTAGAGATTTTTAATAAAAAACTCCCAAAATCGTGGGGAATTTGAACAGAAGTTTGAATTTTAATATTTTTGTCATATTTTCCTATTATATTCACGATTTTTTTTTTTTTTTGATAAATCTGATAAATAAACCGTTTTTGCTTTGTTCTGGTATCGTTTTCCCTTTCTTTTGTTTTACATCATTACAATACATATAGCGCAACCTCTTGCAGTGTTGTCGTAGAGATCCTTGTGCTTGTACAGTGTTTGACAAATTGTTTAAATTATCAATATTTTTACTTATTTTCATATTTATGGTACTTCCAATCCAACCATATGGAGCCATCAAAGAAAAAACAGAAGTAGTATTCTCAAGCATTTAAAGAACATCGGTTAAAATATCCTTAATTAAAAGATTGGCTGCAGCAAGACGTGAACAGCAAACATACCAGTTACTGTAAGTGTTGTAATATTACATTTAAAAACGCAAACAAATCTGCGCTAATAAAGCATAAAGATTCATCCAAACATAAAAGTAATTATCAGTCTGCTATATAGTCGACAGCTGTTATTACTCAATTTCTTAATAAGAAAGAGTCAACAGAGGATAAACAATTAGCTAGGCGTGAGTTAATAATTGCTAGCTTCTTTTCTGAGCATAACGTCCCATTTTCTCATGTTGATCATTTTGTAACGATGTGTAAACGCGCAATTCCGGATAGCCAAATTGCTGGAAAGTTGGCAATGAAGAAAACTAAACTTTCTTGTTTAGTTTTCTTCATTGTTGATGATATCAATTTCGAAAAATGAGTGGCAGCCCTGCACCGGTGTGTTGTAAATATATATATATATATATATATATATATATGTAGGAAGTATTTTTATTATTTCCTACATTTATATCTCCTCCAGAGATTTTTATTTAATAAGGTTAAAACACCTTATGGTAACTTGTTTTGGCGAAATACTTACAAGCTCTGTATGACTAAATCTTGGTATTTCTATTTCTAGCCTAGCTCCCACTGACGAGATCTCAATAAAGGTCGAAACCGGTCTGGGTAGTGGCCCCTTGCCTTTAATACAAAACATCATACATCCCCTGCTTGGAGATGTGTTTTGGCATTAAGGGTAAATATTAAGATTAGTGATCGGAGCTTGTTCCACCTTTGCGACGAGTTGCCCTGATCCTGCACTACCTGTGGGATCAGTTAGACTTGCATCAGTTGCAGGCGCAAACTTGACTTTGAGTCTGTTTGCTTACTTGGGAAATGGAGTAAAACCAGGTTTAAAATTACTTGGTATCCTTAACATATATATATATATATATATATATATATATATATATATATATATATATATATATATATATCGATAAATGATATTCCAACCAGCAGGTTGGAATATCATTCCATGAAAAGTCTCAACTTACCGAAATATGCAAGAATCAAAAATTTTCAATTATAATAGATGAGAGTGCAGATATCTCCGTCACTCAAATCTTGGCTGTTGTTGTACGGTATTTTGACGCAGATAAAAAAGATGTAGCTGATGCATTACTAGACATAGTATGTGTAGAGAATGGAAGTGCGAAAAGTCTTTACAGTGCTGTCAAAACTCTTCTGCTGGATTATGGCATTCCCCTTAGCAATATCATTGGGTTTGGTAGTGATAACTGTTCCTTCATGATGGGTGTTAACAGTGGATTTCAGAAACTGTTGAAAGATGACGTCCCATCTGTTTTTGTGATGGGTTGCGTTTGTCATTCATTTGCTCTATGCTCTAGTCGTGCAGTCAGTGTTTTACCCTCATACTTAGAAGCTTTTCTAAAGGATTTAACCTCCTACTTCTCCCGCAGTGCTAAGCGGCAAAGAGATTTTGTACTCATTCAAGAAGCTGCTGATATATAGCTACACATAAAATTCCCAAACTTGCTCAAACCAGGTGGCTGTCGAGGGAAAAAGTGGTATCAACTATTCTAGAACAGTATGATGCATTAGTTCTATACTTTCAAAATGAATCAAGGACAGATAAAATTGACAATGCCAAAAAAATTTATGATACATTTACTGACCTTGGAACCAGACCAATGCTTTTTTTCCTTCAGTATATTCTTGAAAAAGTAAATACACTTAATATAGATTTTCAATCAGAGTATTTCAGGTTACACTAACTGTTCTTAAATGTATCAACAGAATATCTCAATTTACTTAGTTGCTTCATTAAAGATGAGATTTTAAGAACAGCTAAATTATCAGAAATTGATCCGAGAAACCAAAACAACTATAAAAATGTCAATGATATTTACTTCGGTGGTTGAGCAATGGTGCACTTAATTAGAAACTCGTTCGAAGATAACTCTATTTTGTTGAGATTTAAAAATGATTGTTTAAAGGTTCTTGTGGAACTAACTTAGTTCGCAAATAAAGAAAATATTTATCTTCGAAAAAGACAGCATTGTTGCAAAATTACGAATCTTGGGCCCAAAAGTTGCTAGTGACCCTAGCCAGTCACCATCTACCATTATTCCTCTTGTTGCTCAGTTCCCCTCACTTGTTGATGATATTAGGTTAAATCAAATAGATGATGAGTGGAGAAGTTATCGTCTCGTAGCATCAGATCTACCAATTCCTAAAGATATTGGCATTCATTGACTGACATAAAAGATGGCATGAATAATAATAAATATGGTTTACTGTCATATTTTATGACAAATCTTACTATTCTGCCGCATTCATCTGCATGCGTGCATGCATTTTCTCACAAGTGAATTGTATAAAAACAAAATTAGCTAATTCATTAAAAACGGAAACTGTGAGAGACAGAATCCTAGCAAAGCAGTGCTTAGCGATACAAAATGCAACGTGTACTTCTTGGGAGCCACCGAAAACATTAATCAAGGAGTTGGAAAGTCGCACAGTTCATAATAGATATAAAAATCGACTTAATACCGCAAAGGGAATGTGATCAATTACCAGAAGATATTGGCGAAGAAGAGGGAGGAAATGTCAATTAAAGTAAGTTAAGCATGTATTCTTCGTATAATATAAACTTATAATTTTTTTTAAAAATGAAAGTATACTTTGTTTCAGGGAAAGAGAAAGAGAGAATTAATAAAAATAAAAAAAAAAGAAGAGAAA
The DNA here is from genome assembly GCF_054136105.1 of Typopeltis vanoorti. Taxonomy (NCBI): domain Eukaryota; kingdom Metazoa; phylum Arthropoda; class Arachnida; order Uropygi; family Thelyphonidae; genus Typopeltis; species Typopeltis vanoorti. Next base: position 60,137,051 of record NC_143567.1, on the reverse strand, counting down.
TTGTAAAATTTAAAGAGAGAAAAGGTAAAATGAAGTCTAATTATTAAATTATACAATTATAATATAAACTAATACTTTTTTATATGAAAGTATACTTTGTTACAGGAAAAGAGAAAGAGGGAATTAATAAAAAAAAAAAAGTAGCAAAATTTTAAGTCATTTTTCTGGTCAGTTAGTAGGTAACTATTTAAATGTCAATTTTTTGTATTTTTATATTATGTTTTTAATTTATGTGTAATGTTTTAATCAAACCATGCAGAATTATAAATTAATAAAGGCATATTTAAGTGCATAGTTTGAGTTTTTTGCATATTTAAGAGCATATTTCGGATATGCTCTTAAATATTAAATTGCACTTTTTTACGACTGAAAATCCGAACCCTAGTTATTACTACCTGGGGAATTTTTGAGGTCTAATCTGGGGAATTTCGAAAAATGAGTGGCAGCCCTGCACCGATGTGTGTTGTATATATATATATATATATATATATATATATATATATCGAGAAAATTAAAAAGTTTACTCTTACTGCATATATGTGTCGCCAGTGCGATATGAATTATAAGTAAAATAGAAATAAGCAATTCTGCTGCTAGCCGATGCGTGGTCGTGTACGGTCGCTAAACAGGTTACACACCTAACTGTATATATTGAGATATTTTTAAACTGATTTCTCTATGGCCGAAAATGATCGGCTTGAAGGTTGGAGATTTCTACTTTAAGATGCCTACCACTACAATATTTTTTGAAAATTTATTCACCGATTCTACCCTTTTATTAAAAAAGAAAAAAAAATCTTAGTCTCTTCTGCATAACCATTCATTATTAAAAGTATGTACGTGATTCCTGAAAAAAATGTAACTAAAAACTTCAAGTTAGTTATTCTCTTATTTTCAATGAACAAATTTTCCTCTTATGCGCCTTATTTATAAAGTTTGTAACTTGAAAGTCTTTCTTCACCAAAATAATTACTTATTCCTCCCTCTTCGTCTTTCTCCTCTTCTTTGTTACAAATAACAATAAATCTGTACAAATCGAAAGTATAAGACAATCATAAAAAGGTGCAAACTGTGGTTTTTATAGTTATCTCGGATTTCAATACGTTATTTATTTTATTTTTCCTACGGTTTTGAAACTGCACGTTTTATTCATAAAACTGGGAGCTAAATTATTTTGTAAACAAAACGCAACAGAATATAATATTAACACGAAAATGAGAAATTCATTCCAATTGATATTTAATATATTTTGTCATTTTCAGATAGCAACCGTTAAGGGGGATAAAATGAAAAAAAGACAACTGAAAAAGAGGGAAAATAAAACAACTTGAAATGCACATTGTTTCCTATATTTAACCGAACATTGAAGAATAAATGTTTGGTAAAATTAAGATATTCAATATATGGAAGGAATGATCATTATAGTGTCTACAGATATGAAACTTGCGCCCTGCGATTATTTATTTCAGAGATCGCACTCTTTTCTTCGTTTGCTTTTCTTTCTTTCTTTTTTTTTTTTTTTCCAAGCCTTTATTAGGCGGAATGACAATTTCAGGAAATTCTCAAGTCACTGGCCATGTGCAACGAAGCAGTGTGACCATTTCTGTTTCATTTTCTTTCTAACGAAAAGATCAAAAGTGCGGGGGGGTTAAAAAGCAAAGAAGATAGAACTAAAGCCAGTCGAAAATTCTTGTACGCTGAATCATAACTGTTCCTCTCTTCCTACAGTGACATCACCGTAACATCGGTCAGGAGAGGGAGGAGGAGGAGCCATGCTTCTCACGGTCTGTTACGCCTTACTAACGCTGGTGCAACATCGACAGCGAGTTCGTTTGCTACGAATTCTCCGAGAACACGTGCAGCTTGGCAGCGTTGTCTTTCATTGGCACGAGGCTCCTAGCAATGTCTCTGCGCCTGCCGATCTTTTCCCAACCTATTCCTCCAGGTTTGTTGATCCCGAAGATGTCGAGGATGTGAAATCACTCTTAGAGAAAAACCAAAAAAGGGTTTCAAGTACCATTCCAAAGGTAAGCAGTAAATTCATTTTTTTTTAATGCTGTATTTGCTATCCCTAATAATTCATCGCCTGTGGTATACAGTGAAGTATACACAACAATGTACGTGTGATATATGTTTATCTATAAAACTGCAACTAATTTAGCACCGCACCAGTAATGTAGTATTAGTTTAAGGTTAAGAACTCTTGAAGAATTACGTTTTTACATTTTAATTAATATTCAGTTTCGATTCGTTTTTGACCTACTTTGTTTTTTATGCTTAAGTTTACTTAATTTGAGGTTCTTAAAACGTACTTTGCAAGGTCAAGTTCTTCTAGATACGTGTGTATGTGTGAACGTATATATCTTTTAAAGACATCACATATATTAAAATGAATTAAGTAGATGCCACTTGCAATTTAGACGTACCTGGTTAACTTAATGTTTTAATTGTTGAGAATGTATCAAACTGTAAAATGCAAAAGCCTTAAAAAAAAAAAAAAAAAAAAACTAGAATTTCATTCTAGCTGCCTCTCTAAATTGTAGGCTTTCTCAGTAGCTGTTAGAGTTCTTTTAATAGAGATGTTTTTTTAGAAGATATTATTATTTATTTAGAGGAATATTATTATTAGTTTTGAGGAAGTAGGTAAACTATTTGAGGAATAGCTGATCAAATGCGCCTCCATTGCGCAATTGGAAGAACAGCGGCACATTGCGCTCTTCGATTGGAAAGACCAGGGTTCGATCCTCGTCGTGACGGGAGGAATATGGGCTTTCTCAGTTGAAGGTGAGTTAGCCGATCTCATACGGAGGTAGCAGGGTTTTTCATCCCTCGGACAGCCAAAATGGCCATTGGAACACACGCAATTTACAGAGAAAAAACAAAAATTTTGGTGTTAGGCGATAGATTGTGTCAATTCTAGTTGTGTGTGGTGGGGGACATTAAGATGAGTGGAGTGGAGTAGGGCCCTCCTGCAGTAAGTTGTTGGAGGTGTCAGGTAATAAAACTTGTAGAGGTATTTTATTTTCTGACTTCTATTTTTCCTCCTTTTGATTCTGCTGATTTTCATTAGTATTTAATCAATTTAAGGGTTCCAAGGAGATTAGGACCATCTGTTAACATCCACCATGGAGAACATGAGAAATGCCCCTACTACCGCATTTGCTAGATTCATCAGTTTAAAATTTTTCTGCCGAATACCGCTATTGATTAAAAGGCATATCAGGTATACACAGCATAGAACTGGAGTTAGTGAGTTGAATAAATAAATGTTGCTCCTTTAACACTTTCATTGCCAAGCTGAAAATTGGAATTTCGTGTGGTGACCAAATTTTTTTTATTTTTTTATTTAGTTAGCGACGCCCACACGATAACGCGTGATCGGCCGTTTGGCGAGGACTCGCATCGCGCGATATCGCGTGATTGGCAATGAACGTGTTAATTCCTTTTTCATTCCCCCAAAGGGTAGATGATACTCTTTTTTAGGCCTACTTAAAAGAGTAGTGGAAATGAGTAGGCAGCCTCCACATTTTACCATTGCCAGGGCTGAGTATATTCCCATGGCATACTAGATAAGAGGTGATATTCTTAGCCTAACAGACAGACAGACAGACACACACACACACACACACACACACACACACACACACACACACACACACACACACACACACACACACACACACACACACACACACACAGGGTGGTTCAAAATTCCATGTACAAACTTTGAGGGGAGGTAGAGAACATCAAAAGCAACAATATTCACATAGGAAAGCATGACCTAAGATGCCACTTGAAAGTGATAGGTGACGCGTTTGCCAGCACTCCAGGGGCTTCCTTTCCTCTTTCAACGTCATACGAAGAACATGCGTCATTTTATGAATGCTGAGATGGCAGAAGTGCACCTCGTTTACCATATTATTTACCCAATTACTATTGAACTGTTCAGTTATGCCTAATAAAGTTTTTTACACTACTTACTGCCTTGTGTTATTTCTGTATCTTTGTGTCCCTGTTAGTGCCTTCCGGTGGCTTTCCTATGTGAATATGGTTTATTTTGATGTTCTCTACCTGCCCTCAAAGTTTGCGTGGAATTTTGAACCACTATATATATATATATATATATATATATATATACGAGGGCTGTTCAATAAGTAATAAGACTAATTTTACTGTCGCAAAACCACTCATCACAATATTAATTTCTGTGGAATAAAGAAATGTTGCTGTCTGTATTAATAAAAAAAGAGGTTGATAGATGGCGTATACGATGTTGTGTCTTGAATAAACTAAGAAATGCTTTGACACGTGTTATTCAGGACACAACTTTAATTTAACTTAGGCAGAGAATGTGGAATGTTGGCAATAGAATAAAAAGATAACTTTATGAATACAAATCAATTTAAGAACAAGGAATTGTATAAAATTGTATAAAAATGTTTGTAAGATATAATCTGTAATGTGTGTGGGCCAGATATATACATCAATGTAAGCTGTTAAATCTACTTAAGAGCCCCATTTCATGCTAAAGTAGCAAAGCCTGTAAGCCAGAGTTCAAGGGTCACCTTTAACCGTCCTGTGTTACGCATACAAAAAGGGGTGAAGGTAGTTACTGGAAAGAGAAACTAAGGTGCTTTCCAAAGCACCTTAGTTTCTTTTTCAAAGAAACTAAGGTGCAAAACAAGTGCACATGCGATGAAATAGAGGGAGCTGAATAGAATGACGAAAATCCATGTGACCGTGCTGACGGGCATCGCGATGGCCGAGAAATACCGAGAAGAGAAAGAAAACAAAAAGGCCATGCAAACCCCATTCAAGGCTTTTTTTGGGTTCGTGGTTCCTGACCTCTCTCGGACATAAGTCCAGTCCGCTCCATTGGAGAAGTTCCTGGCTGGCCCTAGAAGGCATTGGTTCATCTGTTGCAGCGTTTGGAATGGGCCAAGCTATTTCCTTGGACTAGGATAGCTGTGCGTTGTTGTGCGACGGAGGAACCAAGCAGATACTGTCCGTTTCAGGCGATGTTCCCGTGCCACATCCTTTCTTTCCCGTTGAGATTCCATTCGTATGGCCGATCGAAGGTAATCAAATAGTAAGCTGAGTGAGAACGCCTTGATGACCAGACATTGCAAGAAGAAAGACATAGCATCCAATCAGGGACGGTAAAGTAGACTGTTTTTGTGAATTCCAGTCATAAAAGAATGTGATCCCCTAAGAGAATTTGTAAAAATGGACTAACATTATAGAACTTTAAGAATTATCTAAGACTTGTCTCAGGCCCTTTTAATTAAGAATTGTCTGCCCAACAAGCACAGGTTTATCTCTGTATGAGCAAATAGTATTGTGTAAAGTAATATAACTAATGACCACGTGTGTATAGAAGGAATTGCAGTTGCCTATGAAATAATGTTAAATTGCTCATAGTTGTGGTCCAAGCAAGTTAATTTGTGTGTTTAGTAGAATTGGTATTGAACCTATGACTTTACTTGAGAATATTTCAGATATTATGTTAGTAATGCTTACTTGTATAATTTCTCAAGTTTATTAAAATGTTTTTTTTAAGTACCTGCCTGACCTGTTTTTTATCTTATGAATTCAAACAGCTGCTCATAAAACATTGACGAACTTAGCGTGATGAGCCCATGTGTATGAATAAATAAAGCAAGCCACGACTGTATGAAAGAGATTAGTGAACAGTGATATAAAGATTATTTTAGTCTAATTATAATGTATCATTCTGAGAGAGCCATCCTGGGTAAGAGTCCCATCTATCCTAGGTATTAGATGCAGTTATAATAAAAATTTTGTTAATGCTTATCAGGTGAACTCTTTCAGAATGTTGTGTGATTAAACTATAGGGAGGCCAATAGGATTACTTATTAATAAGGGGAGAAGAAATTAGTAGAGAATAAACGGTTTACAGGAAATATAAGGAGAATAAAATTTAACAGTATAAAGGTAAAACTTAGCAAAAATATAGTGAGAAAGGATATATAACAGCCTACCCCCAAGAAAGCAAAAACTGTAAAATAGGTTGGTAAAGTTATGACCATAATATTTTTTGACTACGAAGGCATTGTTTACCAACACGCTGTAGAACCCGGGAATACTGTAAACGGCTCATACTATGCGGATGTTTTATGGACAATGGTACAGCTGCACGTCAAAAGGAAGCGTCCATTGCTGAAGAATGGCTTCTTATTGCACCATGATAATGCAAGGCCACATATTGCTGGTGGTGTAGTGGATGCTTTGCAGAAGAACAACACAGATATCCTACCACACCCTCCATACAGTCCTGATCTCGCACCGTGCGATTTCTGGCTGTTTCCTCAGCTCAAGAAACCACTAAGAGGCCGCCATTTCGAAAGCAACAAAGCATGTGTAAAAGCTGTGGAGGCGGTTTTGAAAGAACTCTCAAAAAACGGACTTTCACATGTGTTTAAGAAGTAGCCGCAACGTTGAGACAAATGCATCGCGTCTCAGGGTAGCTACTTCGAAAAAGACCATGTAAATGATGACGATTAAAGGTAATCTGTTTTCTGTATAAATATAGTCATAACTTATTGAACAGCCTCCGTATATCCATGTCCCTTTGGGTGATATTCTTAACCTATGTAATAGACAAGCTTAGGTGTTGAATGTTATTCACAATTTATTTTAACGATATTATAACACCAAACCAACTAAATTATAAAAAAGATGTTTATTAACTGGCTTGGATTTCAAAGAGTTATCAAAGATGTAAGTTAGTTAATGCAAATATGTGTAACCAAGGGCCATAGCCATACTGGTTACTAGAAAAGTAATTAGCTTAAAACAGACACTGAGAGTCCAGGGACCGGATCTAAGAGGACTCCCTTACCAGTTATAATAATGTACATGTTGATATTTTAATTCCCAATTGAATGAACCAATTTGTAAATCAATACCTTAATTGTTATGATATATGAGTTATAATGATCTCTTATACTATACGTTTAAAATAATTGTCAACATTCTTTAATCCCATAAGGTAGTCTCTCAATCTTTTTCTGAATACATATTCTGAGGTTATAGATTTAATTTTATTCGGAAGTTTATTATAGCTGCTTGTCGCAATGTACTCAAAAGATTTATGAAAAATTTCTTTGTTAGCCTTAGGTACTTCCAGCGTGTTTCAACCGCAGTGCAATCCATAGTCTACATTATATACCAATAAGCTTTCGTTGTTTCTTTTTACATATAACAGACAACTATATCTCTATGGTTTCTGAAATGGTAGAATATTATGAACGATATACAGATCATTGGTTGAATGTGCAAAGTTGGTAGTAGTTATGGCTCTAATTATTCTGTTTTGTATTCTTATTAATGGAAGCAGATTGTTATAATAGTCTCCTCCCCAACAGGTAATGCATATTGCAGTGAAGAATTTACCCAGGAATAGTATAAACACCTTAAGAATGCCGCATTTACAAATTTTTTAACATAATATATTCTGTTAATTATGGACCTAAATTTATTTGTTAAGAAAGTGGTGTGGGAGCTCCACTTCAAATTGCTCTCGATATGGAGGCCCAAATATTTGACGGTTTTTGTGTTTTTGATTAAGTTACATTTACAATTTAGAATGACAAGAGGCCATCCCTGGAAGTTACGAAAGGAAACTGTGAGCAAGAGGGTAAGGAGTGGTTTCTTTGTGTGGAGGGCGGTTGAGCCGTGGAATGCATTGCCTGATGGAGTGGTGGGAGCGAGAACGGTCAGTGAGTTTAAAGAGTGGTATGATAAACTTTGTGTTTCTCAGGGGGGGATCTCCCCTCGATGAGTCTTGACAGACTTTATGTCCTAGGAAGGACCTCCCTCGATGAGTCTTTTGACTCCTTGGAGGCCTGAATAATAATAATAATAATAATAATAATATCATTACATTTCCTTTCATGCCATTTTATAGTTATACTGTGATCTAATTTGTCTGTTAATGTAAAGTCGTTTTGTCGGTATTAATGTTAAATCCGTTGTTGCTAAACCATATACTTAGTTTTAACATATCGCTATTAATCTGATTTTTTAGATTTTCAAGGGTTGTTTCGGTGTATACTAAAGCCGTATCGTCAGCAAAGGATATCATTTTGCCAAAAAGATTTGCCAAAAAGAAATTATGAATAGGGTGGGTCCTAGTACCGGCCCTTGTGGGACTCCATATTTTATTATTTTTGTTGTGCTTTTAAATATATCATAGCTGGTATATTGTTTTCTATTATTCAGATAGGATCTGAACCAGTCATTAGTAATTCCTCTAATGCCGTATTTGGACATTTTTAATAGCAATAGATCATGATGAACACATTCGAATGCTTTAGATATATCAAGAAAAACAGCTGCCGTGTGCATTCCTTCATTTATTCTACTATAGACCTTTGTATGAAACTTGAGTAGTGCTTTTTTCAGTATTGCTTCCAGATCTGAACCCATATTGATTAGTAGCGTAAAAGGATATTGTATTTAAATAGCTATTGAAGCGTATTTTTTTTAATCAGAATTTCAATAACCTTTGAGATTGTGGATAGTATAGATATTGGTCTGTAATTTTTGATTTCATTTCTATTTCCTCCTTTAAATAATGGTACAACTGACGCAGTCTTTAGGTGTTCTATAAATTTACCATGTTCAAAGGATTTATTAATATTTGTAAAGAATTGTAATTTATGTCTAATGATAATGTTTAACTTTTTAACATTTATGTTGTCACATCATTAACTTTTATCAAAAACATATTGCAATTTAATTTGTACCTAATTTATAACACATTTTTTGTGTAATATAATGTATTAGTATGCTGGCAAAAAATTCATGTCCATATTTGGCTTTAGTCATGGAAATTTTTTTTCATATGTAGGTAAAAATGTAGTTCATCCTTAGCTTTTAGAAACCAGTGTATGAATTTCTTGTTTTCAATCTAACAGAAACTGCAGCTGCATTAGTAAGTTGTTTTAACATTTCTGCTTCAGTAATGTTGTAAAATTATTAATATCATTACTGAAAAAGAAATTTATTTATTTTAAAAAAAAGTAAGGTTACCATTTAAGTAAAGCATGAAAGTGCTAAAATGCTTGTCTGTTTTAGTGTGATTGTTAGACGCCATAAATAGAAGATGAATAGGTAAGTGTGTGTAGACACATATCCAGTTCTTGAAGCTGTTTTTGTAACTTTTTTTTTTCCCACATTTTATAACCACTTAGGTAATTCAGTATTTTGTGCTATCACTTTGTTTCTTAATGCTATATCTTTTCATTCAAAACATCCATAAATAAATAAATAATATTTATTGCAGTTTCCTTTCTAATCTAATGAGACTTATTTCATATAAGCTGAGCTTCTCTCCTTCCCCTTCCTTTTTTTTTAAAGTCATGCTATACAGTCAACCATTCTCTATTAAGGAGAAAGTTCTTTGAGTTATGTGTTAGTAAGATTTTTGCTAGGTTGGAAAGTGTGTATGTATATATATATATATATATATATATATATCTGATCCACACATGAAAGGCCACAAGACCTATAGCACAGTGGGTGATTCTCCACACTTGCTATGCTTGCTTGCTTGCTGTGCAAGCTCATTAATTGAGAAAGAAGTAATATTTATTTGTTAATAAATGCACGCATTTATAAGCATTCCATTTAGGCTTTTATTTTTGTAGACAGAAGACGTTTTAAGCTTGTGCAACATTGCGTTGTGTATCAAAGCCCAATGCTAGTCAAGCTACCTTGGCTTGCTTGGTTGTGGGCGCATCCAGGTCCTCGCTTCAGCACTGTGATTTCATGAGTGCACATAGTCATCTCACCCTGTTGCTTAAACACGGGCCACATGCAGTCAAAGTAGCTCTAGCCAGTGAGCTTCAGCCAGCCTTTACAAGTGTGTGTGCTGCTTGGGAAAATTAAGTTATAACCAACTTTTTATGACTATGTTTTAAGAACCGTAGGGTAGAATTTGTATTCAAGTAGCTAAATTGAAAAAGATAGAATATCATTTGTAAAATAAATGTTGTATTTGTATGATTAAATGTACATAAATTTCTAAATACAGGTAACCCTCGTATAACACGGTACTTATACAACGCGGTTTTGATATAACGCGGTCTAAAATTGTAGTAACCCTTGTTGAACGCGGTACTTATACAACACGGTTCTGATAAAAACATGGTCTACAAATTGTAGTAACCCTTTATCTTTTCATATGTTTTTCACCGCACGACTTAAAAATCAAATTTTATCTTCGTTAAATTTGTGTCTGCCTGTATCTTGCATGTAATTATAAGTAACAAATTTATATTAGGGGAAATACCCTTTAGCACGCATGTACCTCAATTGTTTACTGTATAAAACGTTTATTGTTGAAAATTGTCCTCGTTTCTGCCAGGAAAGTGCATTAAAAATCATAAGTGTGTTCATCTTTTTGTATATCTTTTCAACAGGAGTCTCTCACTGGGTCAAGTTCTAAAAGAGTGGAAAGAGGGGATAAAATTGTTCCAATTCATAAAGGAGGTGATAAGAGTAAGGCTTTGAATTATAGACCAGTCTGTGTATCTGGAGTTGTGGTTAAGGTATTAGAGAAGTTAGTTAAGATTCAGAATTGGGTTGACAACAGAAAAATACTCTTTGGCAGCCAGCATGGATTTACTAAAAGAAGATTGTGCTTTAGCAACATGCTTACTTTTTATAATAAAGTGACAAATGCGTTGGATAAGGCTGTTGCATATACAGTTGTATATTTAGATTTTGCAAAGGCATTTGATAAATTGCCACATGACAGGCTGGTAATTAAATTGGAATGGATGGGGCTGAACAGTAGATTGGTCCGCTGGATTGGAGATTGGCTGTCTGATAGGTATCAGCGAGTTGTCTATGGAGGAGCGATATCCCAGAAGAGGAAAGTTACTAGTGGTGTACCTCAAGGGTCTGTTTTGGGTCCATTGCTGTTTAATTTGTATGTAAATGATATCTGGAGAGGTCTGAATGGTGATGTGCAGTTGTTTGCAGATGATGCAAAGTTGGGGAGAGCTATCAGGAGTAGTGTAGATGCTGTAGCTTTGCAGGAGGACTTGAATACACTGGCTGAATGGGTAAATAAGTGGGGATATCGATTCAGTGTTTCAAAGTGTAAGGTTTTGAAATTTGGGAAGCAAAGATGGGATGTAAACTACACAATCGGTGCAAATATCTTGGAAGAGGTAGAGGAAATGAGAGATCTGGGAGTGATTGTAGACAAGGACCTAAAATTTCGGGGATATGTTACTAAAATAGTGAAGACAACACAGCGGATGATGGGGATGAATATCTTGGAAGAGGTAGAGGAAATGAGAGATCTGGGAGTGATTGTAGACAAGGACCTAAAATTTCGGGGACATGTTACTAAAATAGTGAAGACAACACAGCGGATAATGGGGATGATGCGGAGGACATTGACTTGTAGAAGTAAGGATGTTATGGTTCCTTTGTATAAGGCTTTCATCAGGCCATATATGGATTACTGTGCACAGATCTGGTCACCTGGTTTTCAAAAAGATGAAATTGCGTTGGAAAAAGTTCAGAGGCGATTGACTAAGGTGCTTTCTGGTCTCTGGAATGTAGAGTATGAAGACAGATTGACAAAATGCAATTTGCAGAAATTGATGGATAGATGGAGGTGGGGGGATATGATTGAGACATAAGCTGTTAAGAGGTTATTACCAGATTAATGTCGGGGAGGTTTTGCACAGAATAGGTGAGGATAGCAAGAGAACAAGAGGTCATTCCTGGAAGCTGTATAAGGAGGGTATGAGCAAGGGAGTGAGGAGCAGGTTTTTTGCATGGAGAGTGGTGAGTGATTGGAATGCTTTGCCCGAGAGTGTGGTGTGTGCAGAGACAGTGAATATATTTAAAGCACAGTATGATAAACTGTGTGTATAACAGGGGACTTCCCACTATGAGTCTTTGACCCCATTGAGGTTTTTATAATAATAATAATGATCTCAAGCTGAACACTTTATTTTCTGGTGAGTTACATACAATATGTAATGCTTGCTTTTTTTGTAAAAAATTATTTTTATAGTAATGGCCACAAACTGCAATGAGAGGGAAAAATCAACATTGAAAACAAAATTAATTTCTCTCGAAGAAAAATATTCAAAATCTTGGATCGGTTGAAAAATGGAGAAAAACCAGGAGTTTTTGCAGGGACTTTGAATTTAAATGAATCAACAATTCGAATAATCAAACAAAATGAACATAAAATCCGAGAAAGTGTTTATTGCTGAGTCAACAATAAGTGCAAAGCGCGTTGCTCGTGTACGCGATATTCTAATGATTTCGATAGATGCACCTCAAAAGAAAATTCGTGTGGATGGAAATCTTATTAAACAAAAAACTCTCAAAGTTTATAAACATTTATAATGCAGACCAGGTGTTCAATGCAGATGAATCTGGTTATATTGGAAAAGATATTTCGAAAAATGAAAGATCAGCTTCTGGATGCAAAGTTTCCAAGGATAGAATTACTCTACTGTTTTGTAGTAATGCATCAGGTGATTACATGACAAAACCAGTGTTTATTAACCAATCCTCAAATCCTCATGCTATGAAAGATTAAAATATGCACTATTTTATTTTGCCTAAAACATTTATGCATTATGTGCAATGAAGTTTAAGTACAATTTGTAATTTTTATACTTTTATACTATGTATTTGTTTCATAGTTTATATGTTTTCTTAACTTACATGAATTACCTGAATTAAATAAAAATATATTTTTGTTGGATGTCATTGTTGTTTATATAATTAAAAAAAAAAAAACGATTTCAGAACATAACCCTACTTTTCTATGTGATCTGAGACTCGCATAACGCGATTTATATAACACGGCATTTTTTGCAGAACCTAACATCTGCCTTATACGAGGATTACCTGTACATAGTTTTAAACGGTCTGTAATTCATTATTCTGCTAATCCGACTTCAATCACACCTCTCATTCCCCGAATGATAACAAGAGCAAGCATGAATTTCAAGACAGCATTCGCCCCTGCTATAGCACATTAGTGCCATATGTGGGCAAGAGGAATAGAAGAAAGGAGGAATCTGTTCACAATTTGCTTGAAAACAACTGAGGGTTGTAATCTTTGCGAAAGGCATAGTGGGAAAGACTATTCCAAAGACAGTGAAGTTGGTTCAGTGAGTTTCAAGATGGACTGTAAAAGCATGTTGGTTAGCAATGGCTTTTGTTTTAATAATTTTGGAGGAGAATGGAGCAATAATAGTGACCAATTCAGCAGAGCACTGTCCATGAAAGTATCTGTAGAAGAGGTACAAGGGAAACTAAACATCTGTGAGAGAGGGATCATTAATTAACTGGATTTCACTCTTCTGGATAGGATTGAGCAATCTTAGAGAGGATTTTGGACACCACCCAAAATATGGTAGTAATATTCCATGGCTGGGTGGATTTGGACTTTGTATAGAGTTAGCAGCTGTGAAGTAGTGTCTTGTGCAAAAAAAGTGCGCCATGTTTTTTGGCGGCTGCAGAATTTATAGTTGAAATGTGGTTGTGCCAGGAAAGATCGGAGGTGCAGGTTAGTCCAAGAAGAGAAATCTGATTCTGTTTGGATATCTCAGTATTACTGAAGGTAAGGAGAGGAATGTGAGCTCTTTCTTGCGAGAGATCAGACAGGACTGAGGTTTGGTGGCATCGAAGTTTACAAGGTTATCCTTGACCCACCCAGGTTATTGCTAGGAGATCTGAATTCTGCTCAGTGGTTGTGGTAGATCTTGAGGATTCTAATACTTGAGCACCACAAAGTGTGTTGAATGAAAAAGAGAAATGGAATGTACTCTCATTGGCAAAGTTATGGATAGAATTAGAAGTCTGAGAGAATATGTCATTTATATACAAGAGGAAGAGAGTGGGTGAAAGATCAGAAACCTGGGATACTCCTGCATTAGTGGAGAAATCAGAGTAGAGGAATCATCCACCATGGCACATAGTGTGCAACCAGTGAGAAAGTTGGCAATCCAGTTGCAGAGTAAGGAAGGCATACCATAGGATAGCAGTTTGTTAAGTAGGCCGCTGTGCTGCCAAACCCAATCAAATGCTGAGGGCAACCATTTGTATGCCATATTGCTGGTTTTCAAATTAATGTTTCATCCTAACCTTCTATAAATGTATTTTAATTCATTAATTATAAAAATTAAAATTCTCTTCCCATTGCCAACAGGTGGTAGGTACTGCAAAAAAAATAACCTGTTCTGTTGTAAGTAATGGAATTCCCAACACATTACATAAACTGTTCAAATATTCAGGGCAAGAGAGCAGCTGAGGAATGCATGTTCTACTGTTTCCAATCTGTGACATCTGTTAACAGATGTCACAGATTGGAAACAGTAGAACATTACGTGGGTGGATTAGAAGGATTAGGTGGTTGGTGAGTAGAGAGTTGAAGTTCAGAGGACTTATTGCAAAGATGGCCAAGATAGCTTATAGGATTATTTGTTATTGAAGAACACATTAATAAGCAGAGTTAAAGAAATTATCATTCCTTTTTATAAAGCTTTGATATGGCCACATCTGGATTTGATTATTATGCTTAGCTCTGGTCACCCGAGTTTCTTGGAGATGAGAAAGAGGTAAAGAGGATACAGAGACAACCTTACCAAGATGGTGAATAGTCTATGGAATGCTCGCTATGATTTTAGATTGAGGGTTTGTTGCAAAAGTTTGATAGGTGGAAAAGAGTAGATATGATAGAAACATTTGTTACTAAAAAGTGTTATAGGATTGATGCAGATGAAATTTCAGCATTTGACTAAGAGAGATAGAACAAGAAGTCATCCCTGGAAATAGTGAGTCTGTTGTTAGCGAGGGTGTGAAGACTAGATTTTTCCCTTTGAGAGTAGTGAATGTGTGGCATGAGTTGAGTCATTTGTAAGTGCTTTGTTTAATGCATTTAAGGATAGGTATAATAAATGTTGTGTAGATGGTGTGAGTGTCCCTCAGTGAGCCTTTGAAGGTTCCCATACAATAATAAGAAGAATAAGCTGCAATTATAAGGTGAGTTAACCAATCACTAGATGAGATTGGCTAACTCACCTTCATTTGAAAAGTTCCATATAAAGATTCCTCTCAGAATTGAACTTTGGTGTTTTCCAACCAATATATGCATTGTCCCATCTTCTGACTGTACTGTGCTTAGTCAGAAAGGGGGGGGGGGGTGTTGAGAAAGCTTGTGAGTGTATCTGTCCATACGAATTAATTCTTTCTATACTATGTAAGAAAGTGTACTGTTCAGAAGATGCATGATGAAATTATCAAGAAAAGCAGACCAGACTTGTTATTTTTTCTTTATATAGTGAATTGGATTCTGAGGAATGGTTGTTGAGGGCAGAGGAGGAATCTTTCTGAACCATGTGGCAAGATAGAATTATCAGTATATCTTAGTCAGATAGAAGGTTTAAGCATAGTGCTGTCAAGGGTATGTTTTTTAAAATGTTCTATCTAGAAATTAATTAGAGGAGTTGAGAGGGAGGAATCCATAGCAGTAATCTCTATTCTTTCAAGTGAAGTAACTAGCACATTGATAGCAAAAATATAGAGATCAGTAATGTCAGAGCAGTAAACATTTTCATTAACATTAAAGAGTATATTAAAATGTATATAAAATTCCTTATACTTTTAGTTTTTCATATTATGAACAAACTGGAAGAACTTAAGAAGTACATTGGCAGCCATAAGTATGGTCAGTCAGGTATAATATACATGCCTAGAATCGGTTAAAAAAAAATTATGCTTCACACAATGAGTACAAATGTGAGGGGGGGGGGGACAAAAATAACCACTAAATATGGCTGTCTAAAATTCCCCAAGATATGGGAAGCTGTAATTCTTAGACCACCTGCTCAACAACCAAGGCTGTGTCTTCTAGTACCAATACAGCACATACACCCTTTTTAGCATTTTAGGCTTTCAGGCTAATCGTTCCACTTTATTTTTTGTGTTACTTGTGTGCACAATGCAATTCTTACACTACATGTTACAGTGTTTCTTGT
Organism: Typopeltis vanoorti; assembly: GCF_054136105.1. Taxonomy (NCBI): domain Eukaryota; kingdom Metazoa; phylum Arthropoda; class Arachnida; order Uropygi; family Thelyphonidae; genus Typopeltis; species Typopeltis vanoorti. The sequence continues at coordinate 60,121,002 of NC_143567.1, read as the reverse complement.
GATATCTTCATTGTAATAAACCAGAAAATGAGAATTCAGTTTTAGTACTCTTTCAGAAAAAATAACTAAATAAAAAATCCTTCAGTTTTCTTTAATTATAGCAGTACCAGTTCTAATAAAGTTCATTATTTATTATTATTATTATTTTATTTTATTTTTTAGCAAAAAGTAAACCTCTTTCAGTGGACTTCATTTATTGATGTGGCTGGTTCCGAACATCGGCATTATGATGAAAATGCAGTAAATATTTTATTAGAAGTTTCTTATTCTGATTTTAATAAATCAACATATGATCAGCCTTCAAAAAATTATGTTCAGGTGAGATCTGTTATGATTTTTAAATGAAAATCTTGCATTTTAATAAAATGAAATATTATATTGTTATCTCTTACTTGATCCACAGTGCCAATTAATACAGGGTATAAAGATAGTACAGAGATCCAACATTATTCTCTGGAAGGTGTTTCTTGAATTTGTGGGTTATATGCATTTTTGAGGCAAATGGTGAAGTTGTTTGCTAGGATAGAAAATTCAGAACGCTCATTTTGGTAAATTATGGAAACTACTACCGTGTTAAGAATAATTACTTTAATATCCCAACATTTTGACTTTCATACTAAGGTCATTATCTGTAATATACATATACAGTCAGGTCTCTTTTTATGTGGTAGATACGTTCCACAGAAAATCGCACAAAAAAGGCCTAAACTTACGTTGAAAAATTAGGGATAGGTTCCATAATTTTCTAAAACTGCATAACATCGAAGCAGTGAATTAAAATAAACCTAAAATCGCATAAAAAAGTTTATGAAAATTCAGGAAAATAAGAATGCCTAAGTTTGCTTTAAAGCTTTATTCATTTAATTTTATTGAAAAGTAAAATTTTTTTTTTTTTGTCATCAGAATTATCATCGCTATTAGACAATATTCGGCAACGTTTGCAAAAATGGTGCAAAATCACTTTCATCACCAGAAGAGATAGTCAGCGCATCAGATCTGTATGGTAAAGGCAATGGTTCTTCACAAACAGGCTTCACCCTCGTTCTGTGCTGATTTTTTTCTTCTGACAATGTAATTAGTGATTAAACTTTGCGATGATGATTTCGCTAATTTTTTATACAGTTCATGATATCCAGACATACAGTTCTTCAGCTCACGTTGGAATTTAAAGGCTCATTCAGAATTTGTGTCATTAACAAGAAAATGATTTTCCAATTTATTGCACAGTTCAAGACCTTCTCGAATTATATTTGCAGTGAGGGAGACATGTTTTTCTTCTGCTTCACTATCGTTTTCTGGATCTTCGACGATATCTAAAGTTAATCGATATCCAATAATATCATTGTCACTTAAGGCATTATCCACAAGCAATTCATCTACATCATTCTGGCTAAATGTATCAAACCTTCTCCACCAATTTCATATGTCAAAGTAATGATTTCAGCTGATAATGTAGATGTTTGCATAGTTGCACTGTTTCCAACACATCCAGGCCAAGCTGCTTTCCAGCAGGCATTTAAAGTTTGTGGTCTTATTTCAGCGATAGTAGATGCAACATGATTTAAGCAGTCCAAAATAGAAAATTTTTTTCCAAACGTCAGTTAATGTTAATGATTCATTTTCTAGTTTATCCAATATAAATTGAAAAGTGTGCTTAAAGTAATATTTTTGCTTGTTGTATTGGGTGGAAAAAACACTACCTGCACATTTGGATGTTCTAAATGCGGATGAGTGCATTGTCAACAATTAATAAAACTTTAAAATTTAGAGCTTTTTGCTTCATATAATGTTTCCACTTCTGGTACAATTATTGAACCATTCAATAAATACAGCAGTTGTTACCCAGGCCTTTGTATTAGCATTAGTATCTGGCAGCCGTTTTAGATCTTTGCCTTTTAGAGCACTTGGTCTTAGAAATCAATTTACTAGGAGGGGTTTTAACATTCGATCTCCTGATGCATTGCTACAAAGTAACAACGTCACTTGATCTTTGCTTGCTTTAAACCCACTTGCTTTTTTCTCAGACTTTGCGATGTAAGTTCAACTAGGCATTTTCTTCCAAAACAATCCTGTTTCATCAGCATTAGACACTTGATCGGGACAATATCCACCATCTTCAATAATTTTGCTAACTTCTATTGAAAATTTTTGGTGGCTGCTTCATATGCTGCTGCAACCTCGCCTGTAATCTTCATGTTATGAAGTGCATTCCTTTTTAAAAACCCAGTTAACCATCCTTTGCTAGCCAAAAATTCTTTATCAGCCTGGGAAGAGGAAGTAGACGACTCCAATTGCTTCATCTGTTCATAAAATCGAAGAGCTTTTTGTTTAATTAAATAACCACTTATAGGAATTCTTCTTTGAGTTAATTCATCAATCCAAATTACGAGCGCTCGTACCGTTTTTCTAATAAAGCATCTCTTGAGTACGATGATAATTTGGCACTTAGTTTTGTGCCAGAAATGACAGATTTTCTTATTGTGACTTCATTCTTTTTAAGTTCTCGTATAGTAGATTCGCCTAAATTAAAATGTTTACCAATCGCCTTAGATCCCTCTCCTTTTGCTAAGCGATCTAAAATTGCAATTTTCATTTCCAAAGAAATTACTTTTCTTTCTCCATTGGGCCAAATTAAATCTTTAAAATAACAAGTAGCAAAATTTAGATTTTCGATAATAAAAGACAAACACTTACTCACATGCAAAATTAAACTTCACAAACACTCACTTCTTAACACGATCATGTTATGCCAGAATGTGCTGCAACGTGCTGTTCATTATGTACAATGGCGATGAACGAATTGGTCAACAACATGCGAAATACACGTGCTTTATAGGTAAAATTTTCTAACCGTTATACAAGTAAAATAGTTACCACTTTAAAATTTACAATGATCATAAAAGAGAAGTTAATTTTCTGCCATGTAATAATAAACAACTCACCTCACAATACGGATTGGTTTCAACATTCGATCTCCTGATGCATTGCTACAAAGTAACAACGTCACTTGATCTTTACTTGCTTTAAACCCACTTGGGTTTCCCAAAACTGTGTTCCGCAGAAAGTGAATAAGTGTTCCGAAGAAGTCTTGTGGAATTTTTCATGAATAAATATGTTATGGTGGAAATATTCTGAGGAGAATTACATTCGTGAATATGTCGAAAAGCTCAGTCCCAGAACATCTAAGTAACATCTGTGTAGCAAACGTTAGTGATGACCAAGCCGTGTATTTTTAAATGTGGAAGTATTTATGAATTATCATTCATTTTCACACATTGAAACCTTTCAACATTCGGGAAAGGGAATACTGCTGTTTATGACCGGTCATAAAAATTGCCTGCAAGCTGATTACAACAATGTGCGGTGTATCCTCTATTCTCAAAACTGAACGAAATAACATCTGTGTTGCAAATGTTAATGACCAATCAGCAAGAAAGTATAAAGAAAATTTTTCCACTGAAATTGAAGATCAAGGTAGTCTGTATCCGGTTCTAAGATCTAGTAATAATGAATACTTTCTTCACAAGTTCGTATTGTAGGATTTTGAAAGCGCTTGTTTCGAAACCGTAGTGCCATGATTTTTTAAAAGTAATAGGCCTACAGATTTAAATTTTAATATGAATAAGAGACAAGGGACTTTGTTTAATTTTGGTGTTAAGAAATCTTTTATTGAAGGTATTTGTGATGCAAGAGATGGCGATTCATCCACCTCTAGCCTACATTTTTGGTGATCAGAATGGCATATGTCAATGAAAATCAGCACAAATTAATTTAATGATGTTTAATTAATCATTAATTAATAAAGGATCATTTATTAATTAATAATAAAAATCAGCTGAATTAACAATTAATTATTAATTAATACATTACAACATAACCAAGGTGTTCCATCCTAGGAATAGTTTGGGAAACGCTGGATTACCCTATTATCGGAATGGATTTTCCTTTTGTTGACATGCGCAGAAGTGTTGAAAGGTCTCGTATCTGTGGGCATACTATACCACATAACTTCAAATCCGCATAAAAAGAGACCCGAGTGTATACACATATATATATATATTCAACAAGCTATATTACATTTCAAACAGTATACCAAAGTACAATAATTTGCCAAGAAATTATATTCTTGGTTTAATCCTTTATCCAAGTGTAAGTAAGCAAACAAAGTTTGCTCTTGAAGTAACTTCAGGACTGGCTAACTCATATATAGAAGCTAATGACTTCACACCACTTGCCTTAGTATCCCATGATGCAAAGTATATATCCTTATGAACATGTATAATGCTATGCATAATGGAAAGGGTCACTATCCAGACCACTTTTGACCTTTATTGAAGGATTCCACTCATTAGTGGAAGACAGAGCTAGAAGCGATATCAAGGTTGAAGTAGTGAAGAAGTCATATTTCCATGTACAAGTAGCCAAATTTTTTTTTTTTTTGGTCACATACACAAAGAGCTGCCTGTTTGTTGGAGAAGAAAGGTGTAACACCTTATTACTAAAATATTCTGGATTAGAGATAGATGGTGAAAGTTTTTCTACTTGGCTATATACTATAAATTAAAGATGCCAGGAAATTATATTCTTGGTTTAATCCTTTATCCAAGTGTAAGCAAACACAGTTTGTACCTGAAGTAGCTTCAGAATTGTCAAAGGTTCCTTGTTATGGAAAGACTGGTAAGAATATAAAAGATATATACATCATGAAGGTGGCAAAATGTTATGGAGGCTATTGAAAAAGATTAGAAATGTAAGAAAGCATATACTGTGAAAGGAATTACAGATAATAAAGATACATCTAAACTGAACACAATGATAGTCTAGATAGCTGAAGTCTTTTTTTTTTTTTTTTGGTCACATACACAAAGAGCTACCTGTTTGTTGGAGAAGAAACCCCCAGTCTATGGGATACGACAAGTGGTGGTGGAAAAGAAGTTAAAATTTTCTTCTTGAATTGGAGGTTGTACTTGTTTAGGAACATTTTGTGAAGAACACTATTCCAGAGAATAGAGGCAGATGGCATAAAAGAGGAATAAGAGAAGATTTATTCTAAATTTAGTAAATTTAGAGAAATAAATTTTGCATTTGTTTTGAAAAGAGCTGCTGCTGCTCTTGTTCAACAGTGTCAGAAGATGGTTCCCTGTTCAGTGGAGATCATGAAGAGTCTGAGTTACATCTGAGGAAACAGTCCTTCTGCTTCTATGTGAAATCAGTTAACTCACTTTTTTAAAAAAGCCCTTTTGTAAGAACTTTTTTTTTCTCCTGAAACACGTTCAGAAAAATGCTCAAATCAGTAATGAGAATCGAACCCAGATATTTTCCATCCAAAGAGCACAAGCCATATTATTCCAAATGCACTATGGAGGTGCTTTTTCATAGATGGAATTATGATCGAGATCTAGAGGTACCGAAATGATACAAAAATTCAATCAAAAAGTCTAATCAAAATATTTACTTAGTTGATTATCTTCTACTATCTCATGATGTAGATGTGATACAAAAGAAAGCGAGCATTTTCTTCCATTCTCTGGCTAGCATTGACATTGTTCAGCCATATTCTCTCTGTGTGTGTGTGTGTGTGTGTGTGTGTGTGTGGGCGTGTTGAATGCTCCCATTTCCCACTTGTCAAGTTTTCTTTAAATATCTCTTCTGTTTCCTCCTGAGCATGACACCATCTAAGTTGTGTTTCATTGGCTTACAGTTGGCTAGATTGCTTGGATAAGTCATGTTTTATATTTATATTTATCCTTTTGAGTTTCTGTAATGTTTTTAGTTGAAGTCCTCTATTCTTTTTTTTTTTCCTTCCAGTTTTCTCTTTGAACACATTCTATTTCATCCTGTCATTTTTCATGTTAATGGGCTACTAGATCTTTTATTTAAGTTGGAAACTGCATAATAGTATAGTTTAACAAAGGCATGATTACTAGATTTTTGCTTGGGGAATGGTGAATGAGTGAAATGAATAGAATTAAGCGCATGGCCACTGCATTGCTATTCATCATCTTTATGGTTCTTCATAATTGCTATTCATCATCTTTATGGTTCTTCATTCAAAATTGGAGATCTTAATTTCAGCTGTTTATTTTATGCAGATGATATTATGCTCTTAAATAAATCTAGTAAAAGTTTGTAGGGTTCCTTAATTAAATTTAATAACTGCTGTACCAAATTTGGTATGAAAATCATCAACGAAGACTAGAAAAATAGGTGGGAATATCAATTGCATCCTGAATGGAGAACCTATACAACTATTCTGACACACTTTTTAGTGATATGGCAAATTAAATATGGAAATAGACAGCAGAATAAGCAAAGCTGATATGGTTTGGAGTCAAATCAATAAAGTTTTTTTATGGAATAAGAGAGAAATTAGTTTAAATGCTAAAGCAGCTGTAGAGAAGACTGCTGCTTTAGTGGTTAGACTAATTTCTCTCTTATTCCATAAAAAAAATATTCATCTTTTAACTTATGAATGCCAATTTAAACTTATAGATCTGAAAGCTGGATTAGGAATAAAACTATTGATCAAAGACTAGAGACTACAGATATGAGAATCCTGATAAATAATCGTGGTGTGAGCAGATGACAGAGCTTATCTCAGATGGGTATGATCATGTGTTTGATGCCATGATTTTGGATCCAGAAGAAGACTAACATTTAAGTAGATTTTATCTGATAAAGTTAGGATGAAATCTAAGATATTACAGTATTGGAGAGCCCTGATAAGACTGATTTTGAGGAAAATTGCTGATAAGAAGTTAATAATGATGTAATCTTTCTGTGTAGTACTATCATAATATCCTGTACACGCCTTGATATATATATATCAGAAATTTGATGATGGTGGGGGATAACTGTCAAAATCATCTTCTTCCAATTCTTGTTGAGAGGCTTATACGCTGGTTAGACATAATAACTAATATTTAAGGAAATTGACAGCGTATACTGGAAATATAGATTAAATAAACTTTAATATACACTTTCCGATATTTCGGCAAACGTTATTAGATCGCTCCACTTACCTCCCCATTGATTACAATCCCACCAGCTCACAAATTAGAAAACACCATAGGCTCCTTAAGAAGGTCACTTCTTGGCCTGTGGAGATTACCAACAGACTAAAACCCTATAACTCTAGACCCCCCCGCATATATGGGCTCCCAAAAATACACAAAGAAAATGTGCCATTACGTCCCATAGTGGATGGCATTGATTCCCCCACTTACAAACTAGCCAAGCATTTAGCCAAAGCGCTCTCACACTATACTGGCAATACACCATCACACATAAAAAACTCAGCCCACTTCAAAGCCAGTATAGAAAACCTTACACTCCAACACAATGACATAATGGTCAGTTTTGATGTCTCCTCCCTATTCACGAATGTCCCTCTCAAAGAAACCTTAGAGTTAATCCAAGCTAAATTTCCTCCCGATATCTCAGCCCTATTTCAGTTTACAATGAACTCAGGCTATTTCGTTTGGCAGGAAAAATTCTACAAACAGATAGAGGGGACAGCCATGGGTTCACCACTTTCCCCACCCTTGGCAAACTTTTTCATGGAGATGTTTGAAGAGAAAGCCTTAAACTCAGCCCCACAAAAACCTACCATATGGCTTCGCTATGTTGATGATGTTTTCGCTATCTGGCCACATGGCCCGGATTCACTCCTCTCCTTCCTAACACACTTGAACAACCAACACCCTAGAATCAAATTCACCCTGGAAAAAGAGGAAAACAATAACCTCCCCTTCCTAGACACACTAGTCACCCGCCAACCTGATGGAACCTTGGTTTTCTCAGTTTATAGAAAACCCACCCATACAGGCAGATACATTCACCAACAATCCCACCCCCCCCTCACAACAATATGGAGTTATTAAAACATTATTCAACAGGGCAAAAATAATCTGTTCTAATGATCAAGCCCTAACCACAGAACTAAATCACATCCGTGACACTTTCTCAGCCAATGGCTACGCCCTCCAAAAAATCCAAAAAATACTTAACTCAGTTATCCACAACCCACCACCCCCTCCCCTTCACAAAAAAGATTACTCTAAATCCATCACTATTCCCTACATCAGAGGCACCTCAGAAAAAATCAATAAAATCTTAAAAAAACATGACTTAACCACTTGTTACAGACCACATAGAAAACTGGCATCCCTTATCCGCTCCACCAAAGACCAACCACTTCCCCTAGACCTACCTGGTGTATACCAGGTCCCTTGCAGCTGTAAACTGTCCTACTTTGGCCAAACAGGCAGGACAGCAAATATCAGAATCTCAGAACACAAGGATTACATCCGATTTCACCAGTACAGCCACTCTGGGCTTGCAGACCACGCTCTGGATACTCGCCACAGAATAAGATGGAAGAAAGCCACAGTAATACACCGCAGCAAGTTCAAGTATGAAAGACTATTCATGGAATCAGCCTCGGCCCTTAGGAACATGCCAAACCTCAACAAATTTGGATGCATGAAACTGCCCCAAATTTGGGAAACTTTTATCAAAAGAACTTCAGCCCAAAGGCCAAGAACTACCAATATAGCCCGCCAGGGGGCACCATCAGGACTTTAGGAAAACGCTAGTGTCCTAGCCTCAGTCTCATTTGTTGTATTAGTACTTGTGTGCACGTGTCCTTTTAGTAAGTTCCCAAGAAGATGGCAACGTAACGTTCGCCGAAATATCGGAAAGTGTATATTAAAGTTTATTTAATCTATATTTCCAGTATACGCTGTCAATTTCCTTAAATATTAGTTATCATCTTCTTCCAAATTTACTTGGGAAAACAAATGTTGATATTCTGCTATTAATTAGAGCTGAAAACTTGTTGATGTGTTCTTTATATAGTCCTTTATGTCCACCTGTGTGTATGCATTTTTTTCTTTCTTTTTTTTTTTTGCTTAATTCTTCAGTTCTGATTGGTCTAGATTTTGAAGATCACTATACAGCCTATGGCATAAATACCTTCCAGATTATGTTAAAAGCTCTCATTTGTAGCACTAGTTGTTCGTCTTGTTCTGTTATTGTTCATGGTCCATACATTTCTTATTTCAATTCAGAAGATGTTATTATGCTCAAAAAGTTCTTTAATTTCAGTAAAATTATGGAGACTACAACCATGTAAGGAATAATTACTTTAATTTCCCGATGTTTCAACCGTCTTATACACATATTAGGGGCATATGTTCAGGGTGTGCTAGGTGTGTGGTGCACATCCACAGAATAGCAATTTCACCAATATTATATTTTTGCATTTATTCCTGTTAAAGGCTCCTGTACCTGTTAGCTGGTTCACATGATTCCTAAAATTAAACACAACATACTAATGAAGGAAATAGGGATATGACAAGAAACGGCAAGGTTGTACATGAAAATTGTGAGAGTGTGAATGTAGAAAGTGTGAATGATAGTATAAATGGTTTCTCAGAGAATAAAAATGATGAGATAGATGCAATGAGTGAGATCGCATTGTTGAATGGTGCGATACAAAGGGCAAAACAGCAGCTAGAGCATATGAGCAAAAGTTGACTGAATGAACCAGCCGATAATACAAAGTATGACAGGAAAAATAGACGTATGAGTGTGAACATGAACAAAATGAAGGATAGAGTGCTGTATGGAGACTCGTTAGTACGAGGTGTGATAGTAGAGGATTTGACAAAATCGTACCAACCTGGTGCGACCATAAAGGATGTAACTGAGTCTATTAGAGAGCAAAAGGAAAGGGTGAAAGAAATGATTGTTGTGGCAGGTACGAATGATTTGAAAGGAGACAAAATGGAAATGATAGAAGACCTGAATGAATTGTTTGAGGTAGCAAAAGAAAAGAGTGAGAGAATTAGAATGATTAGTCTTTTGCCACGGTATGACAGTGAAATGGTTAAAAGGAGGGCCATAATTGCAAATGACTTTATGCGTGGGTTATGTATGACGAGTGGTGTGGAATTTGTGGACGTGTGGAGTGAGTTCGATGGGCGAAAGGATCTATATAAGATAGATGGCTTGCATTTGAATGGTTACGGTGTAAGAAGACTTGAGAAAGTGTTGCTGAATGTGGTGGATGTGCAAATTCAGGGAAACTAGATTTATTAAGGGGGGGGAGTAGATATACAGTCCTTAGGGAGGCAGTTGAATGTAAGAATGAATATAATATGCCCGAGCAGATAAGGACAACAAATCAGAGTGGGATAGTTAATATAAGGCATCAAGGTAGGGTTGGGGATAATGGGGGTCTTAAATTCATGTACACTAATGCTAGGAGTATTAGGAAAAAGAAGGAAGAGTTTTTGGCCATGGTTGGCACTTCCAGACCACAGGTTATAGGTATTAGTGAAACATGGCTGACTGTTGATGATATAACTAGTGGGATTGAATGATGGGTATAGTGTGTTCAGGAATGACAGGGAGAATAAAATGGGGGGAGGAGTATTGTTGATGATAGCTGATGAGCTGCAGCCAAGGAGAATAGAAGTTGAATTGCAGGATAGAGAAAAGAGCACATTTGAGGCCATTTGGTGTGAGATTGTGGCTAGCAGAACTAAATATACAATTGGGTGCTGCTATAGACCAGTTGATGGAAAAGATGGTGGTGACAGTATGCACAAGCAAATAGAAGAAATGAGTGGAAGGAGGGTGATTATTATGGGAGATTTCAACTATGGTCGCATTGATTGGAGTGAGGAGAGGACACACGGGAGGAAGGAATTGGATTTTATGCGGTTATTAAGGGATAACTATCTGCGACAGCATGTAATGGAAAATACTAGGGGTCAGAGAGTGCTTGACCTAGTAATTATATCTGAGGATTTGGCTGTAACAAATATGACCACATTGCCACAAATCGGTGAGAGTGATCATAGGGTCTTGACTTGGGAGGTGGCTAAAGGTGTAGAATTTTCAATTAAGACAGGGTACATGTGGAATTATCGGGCTGAAAAGTATGACAAGCTTAGGAGTTTGATTGGTTCAGTGCCATGGCATGTACAACTGCAAGGACTAGAAGTCGATAGTGCATGGGAGGTAGTTAAGAAGTGTTTGCATGAAGCAATGGCTGACTGTATACCTAGAGTCCAAATAATAAATCAAGTAGGTGTTAAATGGATGAATAACACCATTAAGCTTGAGCTGCAAAAAAAGAAACAACTATGGAGGGAATTTAAGGAGAAAGGTGACCGGCAGTCACACAAACGGTATAAAGCGCAGGCCAGAAGGGTAACGAGTGTGGTAAGAAAAGCAAAAAAGGATTACGAAAGAACATTGGCCATGCAGGCTAAAGAGAATCCTAAACAGTTTTTTAGATATGTAGCAAGTAAAAGGAAAAATGTACATGGCAGAATGATTTTAAAGAATGCCGATGGTAGGGAGGTAACTGAATCAGTTGATATAGTTGAGTTACTGAGTGAGCACTTTGCAAGAATATATCATCCAGGTGGTGACATTGCAGAAACGAATGTACCAGTAGATTATACGGGAATTGTGGTGAATGAAGTGGAGGTGAGTAGTCTATTGCATAACCTCAATGTCAATACATCTGTGGGATTGGATGGTATACCAGCTCGTGTTGTACGGGAAACAGCTAAAGAATTGTCAGTACCCATGACCATTTTGTTTAATTTGAGTCTCGGGTCTGGGTTAGTCCCGAGGGGGTGGAAAGAGGGGAAAATAGTTCCACTGCATAAAGGTGGTTCCAAGACTGCTGTTGTAAATTACCAACCGATTAGCATATCAGGAATCATTGTCAAGGTCTTAGAGAAATTAGTCAAGAAAAGAATACAGGATTGGATAGATGAAAATGGGATATTGTATGGGGGACAACATGGTTTTGTGAAGGGTAGATCATGCCTCAGTAACTTGCTCACATATTATAACACAGTGACGGCTGAACTGGATAGGGGTAATGGGTTTACAGTAATACTACTGGACCTTGCCAAGGCTTTTGATAGGATACCACATAGAACCCTAATCAGTAAACTGGAGCAGATGGGGATAGATATAGGGTTGGTGAGATGGCTAGGAGGGTGGTTGAAGGAGAGATACCAGAGAGTGGTTTATTCAGGAGTGGAGTCTAAAAGACGGCTTGTGACTAGTGGAGTGCCACAGGGCTCTGTTCTTGGACCACTGCTTTTCAATTTGTTCATCAATGATATAGGAAAGGATTTGAGAGGAAGTGTTCTGTTTGCTGATGATGCAAAGTTGGGTAGAGCAATTGTGAGTGCACAGGATGTCAAAATTTTACAGGATGATTTGGATAGTTTGGAGGACTGGGCTAGGAAAAATGGATGTCAATTTAATGTGCCAAAGTGTAAGGTTATGCACTTTGGGGTGAAAAGAATAGCAGCAGTATATCGCATTGGTGAAACCGTACTCCAGGAGATTGATGAGGCCAGAGATTTGGGAGTGTTGGTGGATAGGGAATTGAAGTTTAGGGGGCACATTGCAAAAGTGACTAAAACAGCTCACCAAATCACTTTTCTTCTGAAAAATACTTTAACATGCAGAGACAAACAAGTTGTTGTTCCTCTGTATCGAGCCTTGATAAGACCCCATCTGGACTACTGTGCCCAGTTATGGGCACCAGGGTTTCTTCGTGATGGGGAGGAAGTGGAGAGGATCCGGAGACGAGTGACTAAGATGATAGCAGGTCTATGGAATGAACCGTATGAGAATAGGTTGAAGATTTGTGGGTTGCAGAAATTGGTCGATAGGCTAAGGAGGGGTGATATGATTGAGACATTCAAATTACTGAAAGGTTTCTATAAGATTGATCCAGAAGATATTTTTGAAAATATGACTGGTGGTGGGAGTACTAGGGGCCATGAATGGAAGCTGGGCAAGAGCATGGTTGACAAGGGTGTTAGAGCTAGGTTTTTTACTTGGAGAGTAGTGAATGAGTGGAATAAGCTGCCAGAGTCTGTTGTGGGTGCTACGACCGTGAATGAGTTCAAGGCAAGGTATGATAGATACTGTGTGAATGTCGAATAGTTGTTCTTGACATGATGTTAGGGCCTCCCTCAATGAGTCTGTCAACTCCTTAGAGTTGCCCGGAACAACAACAAAAATAATAATAATAATAAGTAAAATGATTTATTTCAGCCTTTCAATCCAGAAAAATAATAATTTCCCAAGTGATTACTTTTTCTGATTTCTGTGTGAACTATATATGGCTGTATTTAAAAACTTATCAAAATTCAAATTATTCATGTCTCACTCTAGTATTTGCCAATGATAATCTAATCTCACCACGAAGCATAAGCTCTTTGTGCTTCTCACATAATTGCCACGCGTTAAGCATAGCTAATGTTCATTTTATCCTTTATGCTTTCCATATTTAAAATTATATTAATTGATAAATGAAAGTATTTAAAGTTATTCTACAATTAATTGTATTGGACCAATTAAGATGAGCACTGCAGCACTATGCACTCTTTAAACTTTCATACATCAATAAAAATAAAATCATGTGGTCAAATTGTAGCGTGGGTTGCATAAGCCACACAACAGCACATCCACCCTAAATGGGTACATGATGCTACTGATACATTCATACACATATATATATATATATATATATTTTTTTTTTTTTTGAAATGTAATATAGAAAGCCATATTACATTTCAAATAGTATGCCAAAGTGACAATGATTTGATCGATCGTTATTATAATTAACTCTTAGACCAAAAGGTGTAAGAGTTAATTATAATTCGTACTGTAAATAATCTAGTATCTTAACTCTATTATAACAACACACTTGTTAAATTATAGATTAGGCCACCACTTTTGCTGTATTAAAAAACTATCTATATGAATTTGTTCTCTGATGATGTCATGAATAGAATATAGCTTTGATGTAGTTTTTGATGTAGCTTTGTAGTTTTTTTTTTTTTTTTTCACTAAAGGTCAGGCCAGTAGAATAATGGTTGATCAAATCATTGTCACTTTGGTATAATATTTGAAATGCAATATAGCTTGCCTTTGTGTATATATATGTGTGTGTGTGTATATATATATATATATATATATATATATATATATATATATATATATATATATATATGCGTATACTCCAGATGATGACTTTAATATGAAGGTCGAAACATCGGGAAATTAAAATAATTATTCCTAACACAGTTGTAGTCTCCATAATTTTACTGAAATGAATGCTGATCACCATGTAATACTAAAGGAAAGGATTCTCAAAAAGTTCTTTTTTCTCATTACGACTTCTAGTAGGCTTATCATTTTTGCATTTCTTAAAGTGGGACATGTTCAAAGAAGTTGGGTTTTCTATTTCTGTATTAGTGATTTTTTTTTACATAGCAATTAGCTTTAAATTTCCACTTATCCAGATATGACATGCCATTAATTAATTAATCGTTACCATTAAGTAACCTAGCGTTTCACTAGATTCCATAATGGTACTAAATAAATAAATAATGACAGTAATACTTATTACTGAGCCTTTGTAGCTCAGTTGGTATAGACAAAGCCCTTTAGTTGGAAAGACCTGGGTTCGAATCCCATCTAGGATGCAAAGAACCTTTATCAGTGCTTTTTAACTGGAGGTAAGTTGGCCAGCCACATATGTAGGTAGAGGTTTTCTCCTGAAAAACTCAGGTTTTTCATCCCTCAAAACAGGCAAACTGGCCAGTGGAACACATGCAGTTTACAGACAAGAATACTTTAAGGCATAGGGAAATCCAAGGATACTTAGAAGGTGGATGCTTAAGAATAATAGAATAGAATAATGCTTAATGGTAATAATAAAGAAATAATGGTAATAAATAATAAAAACTTGATTGGTGATATTTAATTTGTGAAAGCAAAGTTTAGACAAGTTAAGGTCCTTGATAAATAATAATAAGATTGGTTTATAGTATGGTTTCCTTTTAGTGAGATGTGAGAAACTGTGAAAGGTGTTATTCTAAATTATTATGCTGCCTTTTTCATTCTTTCTTTCAACAAGCAGTACATTAATTATATTAATAGGTGGAAAATCATTGTGTGCCCAAGGCTTGGAGTTGCAAAGATGTATTTGGGTTGATTGTTCAAAGTTCCATAGAAGATTTTACATTGATGGGAAATGCATTCTTGAGCAATCATTTACGTATGAATGAAGGCATGGAGATTCAGAAATTGATGAGTAAGTAGAAAATCAAAGCATTCTCATTGTCATTTATTCCTGTTTGAGTCTGATATATATATATATATATATATATATATATATATATATATATATATATATTAGGATAACCAAGCAATTTTATATGCTTGGTTATTTTAGCTCCTAATCCCAAGTATGCAAACAATTAAGTTTGCGCCTGAAACAAAGTTCAAGTCTAAAGATGGTACAACACCAGGGCAACTCATTGTAAAGGTGGCTAAAGCTTTGATCACTATTCTTAGTATTTTCCCATAATGTAAAGCACATCTCACTAGAAGATGTATACTGCAATGCATTATGGGTGGGGTCACTACCCAGACCGGTCTGGGTAGTGACCCCACCCATAATGCATTGCAGTATACATCTTCTAGTGAGATGTGCTTTACATTATGGGAAAATACTAAGAATAGTGATCAAAGCTTTAGCCACCTTTACAATGAGTTGCCCTGGTGTTGTACCATCTTTAGACTTGAACTTTGTTTCAGGCGCAAACTTAATTGTTTGCATACTTGGGATTAGGAGCTAAAATAACCAAGCATATAAAATTGCTTGGTTATCCTAATATACAATATACCCAAGTTAAAAATTTATTCCCATATATATATATATATATATATATATATATATATATATATATATATATATATATATATATATACACACACACACACACACACACACACCTCTGGTAACGACTCGATATAATGAAGCCCACAATTTCAAGCCCCATTTTACGTAAAAATATTAAAATTTTAAGGTCAACACCCGGTAATCATCCAAACTGCAACTCATCATGCACTCCCAAGCTGTGGGTGTGTCTGTTTTTAGCAGTTTCATGTGTCATCCACGTCGTTGCTTGCACTTCATAGGATGTGCTTCAGTGTGGTGCATTGCAATAAATGACGTATGTTCTCTGACAGCATGTTTTTCTACCCATTTAGTTCAAATGTCAGAATCAAGGAAAAGAAAAGCAATTTCTTTTGAAATTAAATTAAATATCGTACAATGTATTGAAAAGGGTGAAAGAAAATCTGATGAGACACATTCTTTAGGATTAGCTCAGGCAACTTTAACAACCATACTTAGTCAATCAGAAAAAATAAAATAGTCTGCTCAGAATTGTATAGATGTTACAGCAGCAAAATTAACTCACTTAAGGAGTCAAATTTTAGAAAAAATGGGGTAATGTTAAGTTTGTGGATAGATGACATGTCACAACGTCATATGCCTTCAACTCAAATGGTGATTCAAGAAAAAGCATTATTTTTGTTTAATCACCTGAAATCTAAACAAACTGAAGAAACTGCGGAAAATTTTGCAGCAGCTTGTGGTTGGTTTGAGAAATTTAAAAAATGGATCAGAATTCATAGCATAAAATTATCAGGAAAAGATGCAAGTACAGATGTTGAAGCTGCGAATAAGTTTCCAGAAAAACTAAAGGAAATAATTGAACGTGAAAAATTTTCACCAAATTTTGTGTTCAATGTTGAATGAAAGCAGTTTGTTCTGGAAACTGGTACCATCAAAAAGCTTTATTTCTATTGAAGAAAAATCATCAGCTGGGTTTAAAGCAGCCAAAGACTGTTTAATGTTACTCTTTGGATCAAATTCCTCTGGCAATTATTGTTGTTTACCATTTGAAAAGTCCGAGGGCATTAAAAGGTAACGTAAAAACGAATTTACCTGTAATATGGAAAGCTAATAGAAAAGCATGGATTACCAAGGAGTTATTTACTGATTGGTTTGTTAATCATTTTTGTCCAGAAGTGAAACAGTATTGCCAAAGAAATAATTTTGAAGAAAAAGCTCTAAGCTCTCTTGTTGTTGGACAATGCTCCGGGACATCCTACTGATCTTAATATGTTAGACACATGCATTTATTTCAAAGTTGTCTTTCTTCCAGCAAATGCAACTTCCCTGATTCCGATGAATCAATGAGTAATAGCAACATTTAAAGCTTATTATTTGCGTGGTACATTAAGCAATTTAATTGAACTAGAAGATAAAGAGCAAATGTCGATAAAACTTTTTGGAAAAACTACACCATTAAAGACACAATTGAAAACATTAATAGCTCTTGGAAAGAAGTCACTCAGAAATGCATAAATGGAGTGTGGTTCAAATTATGGCCAGAAGTTGTACTAGAAGAAGGAAATAACATTCAAGAGATTAGAAATGAAGTTATCCAGATGGCTCAATCAATAGGTTTCAAAAATGTCAACGAAGAGGATGTAAGAAATTTATTAAATGGAGAAGATGATGATTTTTCAGTGGAAGATTTAGAAAAACTTGTTAACAAAGAAGCCAAAGAAAATGAAGACGAAATTAAAGAAGTTCCTATCGAAAAAGTATTAGCAACCAAAGATTTAAAAAGGTGCTTTCTTTTAGGCTTACGTGGTGATCCGAATGCATTTTTGAAAATTATGGAGACAACTACCGTGTTTAAATAAAAACTTTAGTTTAATATAACTATTTTAGTTTTATTATAAAGTTTTTATTCAAACACAGTAGTTGTCTCCATAATTCTCAAAAATGCATTTAAAAAGGTGCTTGAATGACATTGAAAACGTTTTAAATTTTTTCAGTGAAAATGATCCTAATTTAGGAAGAACTGTTATTGTTAAGCGATCAGTGTTAAATGCAATAAATCCATATAGGCAATTGTTAAATGAAAGAGAAAAAAAGCATTAACAATCAACTTTAGATTCATATTTTTAAATGTCGTGATTTTATTTTTTTTGGTATGTAGTATGGACTTTTTATTTAATAAATCCTTTCTTTTTTCAAAAAAAAGTCTCTCATTTTCTTTACGTACGAACGTATCCCTATTATGGCCATAGTATTTTTGCCTCTGAGAATGAAGTTTCGCTTAACAAAGTAATTTCGTGGAACGCATCCTCTTCGTTAATCGAGATATTCCTGTGTGTGTGTGTGTGTGTGTGTGTGTGTGTGTGTGTGTGTGTGTGTGTGTGTGTGTGTGTGTGTGTGTGTGTGTGTGTGTTTATATATATATGTTTTAATGATTTCATATATAATGCTGTTTTAATGCATTGTATAGGAAATTCATATTATTATTATTATTGTTCTTCCAGAGAGCCTCAAAGATTCTTTGAGAACGGTGTCCCTTTTAACCATTCCTGCTTAAATAACTGTCAAATAAATTAAATAAAATTTAATTTGGTAGTCATTTCAATTTTTAGAGTGTGATTATTTGTAGTGTACAAAATTATAGGCTAACTGTATTTCATGTGTAGGATTCATATTAAAAAAAAAAAGTATAGTTTTGTCAGGACTTTGTACAATGATATAACTACCTCTCTCTCTCTCTCTCTCTCACTCTATTTACCATTGTTCTTATCAGAACAGGAAAGTGTTTATGTGCTCTTTGAACTTCAGGTCTGTTGACTATCATTTCAAATTCTAAATCCTATCTACTTTCTCGAGCACAATTCCACTATTGTAGTACATAGCCTTATACTTCTGCAATCCAAAGTATACTTTGGACTTGCACTTATTAAATTAAAAGGGTAATCTTATTCATCTTCCTAAGCTAAAAAAACAGCTGTTTAAATCTTCCCATCATCAGCAAACAACTGAATATCTCCTATCAGTCCACATGAAATGCCATTATTGAACAGTGATCCCAGAGCTGCCTGTGGACTGTTACTAAGTCACCATCCTTTTTTGTTCTTTCTGATACCCAAGTTGTTCATCTTTTGACAGCCAGTTTTCTAGCCATCTTACTAATCTGTTATCTATCCCATCTCCCATAGATTCTGTCATATTTCCTCACAGAGTTCAAAAATATCACCACATATAAGTTTACTTTATATAATTATTAAAAAC
Source organism: Typopeltis vanoorti (assembly GCF_054136105.1). Lineage (NCBI taxonomy): Eukaryota > Metazoa > Arthropoda > Arachnida > Uropygi > Thelyphonidae > Typopeltis > Typopeltis vanoorti. The sequence continues at coordinate 60,101,984 of NC_143567.1, read as the reverse complement.
AACACGTAAGTCCACAATAATAACTTTAATTAATAAATAAGGTAGATATTTCATACTAAAACTAATAGTACTTGTTCAGTGTTACAAACAGATAGGAACAGAATACAAGTAACGAACATTCGGTGGATCACCTATTAAAATACAGTGTTGTCGCGAGCTAGGAAATGAAAGAAATTAATAAATAATTAATATTTAAGATAATTAGTTTTTTAATGATTACATAAAATAAAAGTCTCCCAGATCTTCGAGAGAAAGAGAGGCAATCATTTCAATTTAAATTCGGTTGGTGTAAAAAAAGCTTCACAACTTTCTTTAAAGAAGCATTCATATTTGAACGCTTTTTTAAACCTTTTTAATTTGAACCTGCATCTATGAAGGAGAATAGCTTTATCCCACTAGATATTATGGGTAGTGGTAATACTGTGTTGTGCTAGACCAGACTTCTGAGGTTTGTTGTAATCAATATAATATTGATGTTCTTTAATTATTTTTTCCACAGAACGGCCAGTTTGTCCAAAATAAGAAACATCGTATTCACAAGGAATTTGGTAAACACCAGCCTAAGACAGAGATGACAGTTTATCTTTTGTAGAAGGCAATAAGAAAGAAATTTTGTTGATAGGAATATAAGTGGGAATCAATTGGTACTTTTTTAAAATTCTACCTATAGGTTCTGAGATTCCTGGAATGTAGGGGATTGGAACTCTGCGAACTGTTGAAGAAACCTTAGGTATTGGAACATAAGATTCAATTATCTGTTGGATTTGATTAGGGTGGTAATTATTAGATTCCATTAATTTTTTAAGGATGGAAAGTTCTTGTTGTAAGATTTCTGGAGAAGATCAAACTTTATGTGCACTATTAATTAGAGATTTAAGAATGCCAAATTTTTGAGATGTATGGTGAGCAGACTTTTTATGAATGTATCTGCCAGTAAATGTGGGCTTTCGAAAGGCGCTTGTAGATAAGGTACCAGAAGAAGTTTGAGTAAGCAGGATGTCCAAAAATGATAAAGTACCTGAATTTTCCTTTTCCATGGTGAATTGGATACGAGGATGAAGGCTATTTATCTGTTGTAGAAAGGTGGAAAGCTCATCTTCAGTATGTGACCAAATCACAGCAAAAACATCATCGACATAATGATACCAAAGAGATGGTTGAGGGTGAATGGATGAAAACATAGTCTCTTCGAATTGTTTCAAAAAATAGTTAGTCAAAGGTGGAGACAAAAGCCTACCCATCGCAGTACCTTCAACTTGTTTGTAGAACTTGTTTTTCCAACTAAAATAACCTGAATGGATAACAAATTCGAAAATCTTTGTGATATCTGGAGGATAATCTTCATATAATAAATTGACTGTGTCGACTAATAGGATATTGGTAAACAGAGATACAATGTCGAAACTGGCTAACAACTCATTTGATTTTTAAATCCTTGATTTTTTCCAGGAAATCTGTTAAATTTTTTTTTGTAAGATCTGGAATGTCTAGTGAGAGCACTTAAAGAACAAGACAAGACTTTTGCAATTCGGTAAGTAGGAGAATCAATGCAATTCACGATCAATTGGTCGTACTGGATAGCCTTCTTTATGGATTTTCGGAAGACCATATAGATGGGGAGATCTTCCAAAGTAGGCACGTAATTTATCCACATAATTTGGGTCCTCCCAACTGATAGCCTCATCAAATAATTTATTTAATTGTTTAATCTGTGAATTTGTAGGATTATGCGTGATCTCTTTGTAGGTAGAGGTGTCTTCTAAAAGACTGGATACTTTTGTCTCATAGTCAGTCTTATTCATGATTACAATAGCTTTTCCTTTATCGGCCTTAGAAATAGATATATTATTATCTCTCCTTAAAGAAGTTAGACCTTTGATTCAGCATTTGATAAATTGCGTGGAGGTAATTTGCTTTTAAATAACAAAGTCGCAACTTCAAAACTAAGTTTATTAGCATTATCGCTAGAAAGTCCAGACAGATTGCGTTCTATATTATGTAAAAAGTCAAGATACGGAATGCGTGTAGGAATAACTGCAAAATCAAGGCCTTTTGCTAAAGCACTGGACTCGGAATGATTTCAACATTTCAAGAGTCTAACTTCTTTAAGAAGAGATAATAATATATTTATTTCTAAGGCCGATAAAGGAAAAGCTATTGTAATCGTGAATAAGACTGACTTGAGACAAAAGTATCCAGTCTTTTAGAAGACACCTCTACCTACAAAGAGATCATGCATAATCCTACAAATTCACAGATTAATTCACATTATGCAATGTTGACAGAACTCATTTAGACTTTACAAGGAGAGGATATAAAACGACTTTTCTATCATATGCATGGCTTATTATTATTAATATTATTAAACCTCCAGGGAATGAAGGACTCATCAATGGAGGCCATACATCACCCACACTAGATGTACTCACTGCTTCAATAGGCAAACTGTTCCATTCACTCATGGCTCTAGGAGAGAAAAATTTAGTTTTTACCCCTTTCTTAACTGCATACAAATTTAACTTCTATGGATATCCCTTTGTCACTTCCAATCTTTCTTATAATGAAAAATTTTATTAACTGATATCCTATAATGCCTTCTGAAAAGTTTATAGACGTCTATCATTTCACTCCTCTTTCTTCTATCCTACCAGTGTCTTGCAGGCCATATAATCTCAATCTATACTCATAATCTACACTCCATAATCCTGATATTATCTTTGTAACTCTTCTTTTGCAGCCTTTCCACAGCTTCTTTATTTCTTTGGAATCCAGAATACCAAATCTGTGCATACTAGTCTAGGTGGAGTTGTATCAAAGCCTTGTAAAGAAGCAGAATGACTTCCATATCCTTACATGTCATGTTCATTTCAACATTGCAATTACATTCTCAGTTGTATTTGCAATTTATGCAATGTGACCTTTGAACTTCAACTTTCTATCAATCATAATTCCAAGATCTCTAGCCTCATCAGTTACTTACTTACTTACTTTACACTTACTTAGTAAGTGTAAAGTTATGAAATTTGGCATGATGAGATATCCAACGAAATATATTGGTGGGATTATGCTTGAAGTAACTGATTGAATTGACAACATTATCATTTGCCCACACTTCCAGCAAATTCAAATCACCCTGTAAATGTTGGGTATCAATAGCATCTCTGATTGCCCTGCCTATCTTTGCATCATCAGTAAACAACTGAAGATCTGTGAGGACCTTTCTGATATCATTAATATATAGATTAAACAGATTATCCAAGAACTGATCGCTAGAGAACACCACTGTTACCTTTAATTTGGCAGATTCACATCTCTTATATACCACTTTCTGATATCTGTCCATAAGCCACCCACTTATCCAATGTTATAGTTTGTTTTCCTTTTCCAATGCTGTATTCTCCAGTTTGTGCAACAATCTTTCATGTGGTATCCTATCAAATGCATTAACATCCAACAGTATCGTAGTGTATCCATTCCTTTTATCCAACTCATCTGTAACATTATTATAAAATATGGGCAGATTGCTCAGACATGATCTCCCTTTAGTAAACTTATGCTGTTCCTTGCAAAGTATATCTTATTTGTCCACTCATTTTTGTATACGAGTTCTTACCAACTTCTCTAAAATCTTTACACTTACTCCAGAGTTACTGATAGGTTGATAGTTAGACACATCGGTCTTTGCACTACTCTCATGCAATAGGATTATCATACATTCTTTCCATTTCCTGTGGGATCTTTCCTGAGCTAAGACTCAAATTATACAAACATGCCAAGGGCCTAGCCAATTCAGCTGAACATTCCTTTAGTAGATATGCTGATATCCCATCTGTCAAAATTGACAAATTCTTATACAGGTTATGCAACAACTCTAGAACCTGCTTCTCAGGCACCTCTGTCTCTTTATTTACTGTTGTGGTAGCACTGCATACTATGTTACATACACCAGGTTGATAGATCCTGGTGAAGCGAATACTCGTTATTTGAACTCTATTGCCTTTATTTATTTATTTTTTTTTTTTTTGAAGAGTTGGAAGTTGTAGTTGTTGGGAAACACTTAATGAGGAAGACTATTGCAGAGGACAAAGATAGATAGAGTAATTGAGGAAGCAGAGAAGCAGGTTTAGCGTGTTTGCTGTTGGGGTTGAAAAGGGATATTGAGCAGCTGCAGCTTTTATTTTAACAGACCCAACAGGAAGCAGAGGAATGATATGTTGCAGCTTAGTGGAACAGTGCCTATGGAAGTACATCTAGAAAAGGTGGACAAATTGCATCTATGACATATAGATTGAAGTGTATTAACAAGAGAGGGATCATCTATGAGCCGAATCACTCTCCTCTAGACGGTGTCAAGAAGCTTTAAGTACACCACCCCAAATGTGAACAGTATTATGAGGATAGGATTCGGTGGAGCAATGACACAGAGTTGAACCATTATGTCTGTGAGGGGAGGGCTCAGCTTTGAGACAAATTGCTCTCCTCTGGACAGAATCTAGAATTTATGGAAAGTTTTAGTTGCACCCATCCCGACAATGTAAACAGTATTCTCAAAATGGGCTGATTTGGGGTAGTTGGATAGGTAAAAATATTTTAATTAGAAAAGAATGTACTTTTTCTTAGAAGCAGAGGAAGTTATTGATGTGATGTGCTTATGCCAGGAGAGGCTAGTAATAGTAAGTGTCAGTCCAAGAAGCGAGATTTATATCTGTCTCATGATTCATGTATTACTGAGGATAAGGGAAGGAGAGCTGAGACCACTTTTGCAAGAAAAAAAAGGCAAGGCTGTGTTTTTTGATAGCATTGAAGTTGATCAGGTTATCTTAGCCTCATTGAAGGATCGTTCAGAGATAGGAGTGTAAGAGATCCAAAATTGCTGCAGATAGTCTTCAAGCATGGGATACCTGAGCATAGCATGGTATGTCGAATGAGTAGGATGAATGAAATACATTATCATCAACAGAGCTTTAGATTGGGGTAATAGTAATTGAGAATAGATCAATTATGCAGTTATGTAGAGGAGAAAGAGGGTAGGTGATAGAAAACAATGCCCTGAGGCATTTATGCATTCGCAGTGCCATGAGGCACTTATGCACTTCAGCCACTACTAATGCATAAGTGCCATGAGGCACTTATGTATTAGTAGTGACTGAAGAGAGGGAGCCATCCATTATGACACACAGTGCATAATTAGAGAGAAAACTTGCTACACAATTATAGCACTAGTTAGGTGTTGTAAGAGTGGTGTCATCTGGATAAGAGAGAGACAGGCAGAAGAAATTGTCTAATAACTTTTATAAGGGACCAGAAAGTATAACTTCTATTTGGATAGGTAATGAGTATGTAGCTGGACCGCGCGGTTAGCCTAGTGGCTTTGCGCTTCGCAACCATATGCTTGTGGAAGAAGTGTCCCAGGTTCGATTCCCGTTGTAGATGTGAGGAATTTGAGGATCTTCCTCAGGCATAGCCAAGTTAGCCGGTCTTGGGCGTGGTCAGTAGGGTTTTTTCCACCAGTTTATCTGGTGTTTTTCATCCCGCAAGCAGACAAACCAGCCCCGTGAACACACGCCTCTACAGTCAAAAATATACCCCCCCCCCAGCGGCAGACCAGGCGACGGGTCGGTTGGGAGTAGTACTAACAAGAAGTCGCATCTAAGTAACACGCGGACCCTGCATAGGAAGCGGGAATAATGCGTAGAAGAAGAATGAGTATGTAGCTGGGGATCTTTTTGCAAGCCACTTGCATTATGCTGATTTTTTTTTATTTTTTTTATTTTTATTTTATTTTATTTTTCTTCCCCCTGCTGTGGTACACCATTTGTTAAGCCATAGCTTGGAAAGTCAACAGGAATTTTGGATGGAATGGGGAATGAAGACCTTGTTGCTGATGTGGATAATTTCTGTGACTTTCACAGAGCAGGTGTTTGGATCAAAAGAATGGAAGCAGTAGTCTAACCATGGGAAGGCAGAGTTGAAGTTCTGGAGGTCATCCCACTTGATACCTTTGTACTGCCAAGAAGACAAGAGGTTGGGAGTGGCCAATGTTCTGTGAAAGAGGAAACTTTCACAGAACATTGGCCACTGCATAAGATTGTGATCTGAGTTATCAAGAGGAAAAGTGATCTCTGTGGCATATCTGGAAGGAGAACTGGTTAAGCAAAGATCAAGGTGATTAGGAAAGAGTTATCAAGAATTTGGATTTGTAGGTATATATATATAGTTTGTATTAGGTCATTGCTTATTGTAGATACTTCTGTATCTCATTTACCTTGTTAGTGTTGGGAATATAAAACCTGTTATAGTTGTGGAATAGCTGGATTACCAAAAATTGAACTTCAAGGATTGAAGGTGAAGAGATCATATTGCAGAACAATTTTCAGAATTTGATGACTAGTAAGCATAGCAGATAATGTTTTCCTGGTTCCATCCAGTTACATTAAGCTAGAGGAGGTCAAAAATATAGGATTCTGTATTTGACATTCTTTTTATCAAGAATAGGAGATCTGCTGTGTAAAATGGGTGTTTTTTTGGGGGGGGAGAGGATTTTGTCATGTTTGGAATCTTTTGTTTGATTTGTCATTTTTGTAAAAGTTAGTTTGTAATCTTTGTAGGTATAATAGTTATAAGCATGAAATCTGTTTTGTTTACTTTTTAGATCATTAGTAAGTAAATATGTTACTAATGGCATGCATAGTTTCATTGTAAAATTATTGTAAATTTTATCTCACATTAAAGATACCAAGAAATTATATACTTGGTTTTAATCCTTTATCCAAGGAAATAAAACAATGTTTTGTGTGTGAAATATATTCATGTTGAAGGATTAAAACCAAGTATATAATTTCTTGGTATCTTTAACCTATAATAAACCCAAGGTAAAAAACTTTCAACATCTTTCTCTAATCCAGAGATTTTTATTAATAAGGTCAAGCACCTTTTGGCTACTTGTATATGAGATATAAATGACTTCTGCATTTCTTCAACCTTGGTTCTCACAGGTCTGGCTCCCACTGATAAGGCCTCAATAAAGATCAAACCTGGTCTAGGTAGTGGCCCTTCCCATTATGCATAGCATTTTACACATCCAAAAGGGATGCTTTGCATTATGGGATATATACTAAGGCAAGTGATGTGAAGTCATTTGCCTCTATATATAAGTAGCTCAGACGTGAATATATTTCACTCTCAAAACATTGTTTTGCTTCCTTGGATAAAGGATTAAAACCAAGTATATAATTTCTTAGTATTAACGTATAATAAACCCAAGGTAAAAACACTTTCAACAGAATTATCTCATTTTAGGCATTGAAGTGGATGGGATGCCTTCCAATTTGTTGGAGCCTACAGATTTTCCTGGAACTATGTTTTGGTCTTCCCCTCATTCTTTCCGTAGAGAAACTGAGGAAAACTTACTGGACTTCAGTGTGTTTTGTGAACAACCACATCTTGATTTGACTGTAAGTCTTTGTACAGTTGACTCTAAAGGTAGCAAGCATCACTTTAGTGAATTCACTCACTATAACAAACAACTGCCCCAGAATTTCAACCAAAGTCTCAGAGCATAATTTCTGTAGTAATGAAAATTAATTTATATCAAACAAACTACCATTATAACAAATTACTTTTTGCCCCTCTCCTGTGAGTTTGCTATAGTGACAATTGACTATAGTTTTGTAATTTTATATTAAGCAAGTTTATAGTGTGTTTTATAAGCTTTGTATACTAAAATTGGTGAGATTCCCTTTTGAAAACTTGTTGCTGATATAAATGTTATGAATGAGTGCTTTGTCAGTGAATGAGTTTAAGGAGAGGTATGAAAAATATTGTGCAAATAATGGATCTCCTGCGCTGAGTCTTCTGACTTCATTGAAATACCTGTATAATAATGTTAATTTGTGTGGATTGTAGATAAAATGCAACAAAGGATGCCAGTGTGTATGATTGCTGTTCAGGAAAAATCCAAAGATTTAAACAGTAATGTTTAATTAGAACTGAATGAAATTTATATTAGGACATTCAATGCAAGTCACAGTTGGATTTAAACATTTTAGACAGCTTTCATATTTACACAGAATGAAAATAATCGAAAAACTGCTGCTGCTGCTAAAATGGAGGTTGTGAAATCATTCCAAGCAATATTGAAAACTAAACAAGGTTGAAGTAATGCAGAAGTCATATATATCGCATATACAAGTAGCCAAAAGGTGCTCGACCTTATTAAGGAAGGTGTGTGTGTAACCAGTGTGATGAGGTGTATCAGCCTGTTGTGACTTAAAATCTTCAAAGAATTGCTTGCCTATGATGCCATTGGGCATTTTAAGGCATGATTGTTATTGGTTTGTCATTTAGCCAAGCCCAGAGCTTTAGCTATATATTCAAAGAATATTGCATAGCAAGATCTGAAAATGCAACCCTTCCTCCTTTTCATTATTCATAATAGAAATGTCCCCAGGTAGCAATACACTGACTATCTTGAATTTTTTTTGCAAACACATGTATTATATTAAAATGTGGAATTGTTATATTGTGAGTATCTGCTTTTTTTTTTTTTTCTCCCACACAAAAGGCAGAAGAGCCAGTAGTAAACAGATGCTGTGTCTGTGCAGGTCAGGAATAGAGTAATCTGTTGATATTCTTCTTGAACTGATGGAGATTGTAGTCCTTTGGAAATGCTTCATGAGGAAGGCTATGCCACAGATTTAGGTGAAAGATGACTGGGAGTAGCAGGTTCGTTGGCTATACAGTTTGATTGTAAAGGGATGCTGAGCAGCTATAGCATGAGTTCTAGATCTGGTAGAAATGGAAGGCATAATAGTTGCAACTTCTCCTGAATAATGGCCACGGAAATATCTGTGTGAAGAGAGACAATACAGAAACTGATCTTCTATGGGAAAGTGGCTGAAGACTCTGTAAGAAGAGTGTCATTTATCAGCCAGACTGACCTTTCCTGAACAGCATCAAGAATTTTTAGGGAGGTCTTAGGAGCAGTATTCCAGTGGTCATTGAATTTGGGATTGATATAGAGTAACTGTTTGGCAGAGAAGTACTATCTTGAGTGGAAAAGGATGCCAAATTTTTTGGAAGCTGAGGATGCTATAGAAATTATATAATTGTGCCAGGAGAGGTTTGGAGTAAGAATCAGCCCAAGAAGAAAAATTTGGTCTTGACTGCTAAGCTGAGATTATCAAAAGTAAGTGGTGAAGATCTGAGGTTTTTTTAATGGGAAAACAAACAAAACTGAGTTTTGGAAACATTGAAGTTCACTAGGTTGCTTTCACCCCAATCAAGAATACTGTGAGAGATCAATGTTCAGGACACCTAATACAGATGATCTTGAAGCTTAGATGTTTGAGCACTGCAAAGCTTGTCATATAAGGAGGATGAGTGAAGTGTGCTATCATCAGCAAAACTATGAATAGAGTTTGCAGTCAATGAGAATAGGTCATTTATATAAATCACGAAGAGGGTGGATGAAATGCAGAGCCCTTAGGGACACTAGCATTGACAGGAAAGTCTGAATACCATTCACTATTATACATAGGGATTGATTTAATAGAAAACCTGCAATCTATTTACATAACTACAAAAGCAGTCTAAATGATGGTAACCTGTTGAGAATCCCTCAATGCCAGACCCTATTGGCGATGTCAAGAGCAATGGCAAGGTTTCTCCAAACTTTTTCATGGATCCAAAGATGCATGACAAGCCAGGAGACTGGTGGAATATAGAGTGGGCTAAATCCATACTGGTGGTCATTAATTTGACAGCAGTTCTCAAGGTTTTGAAGAAGTTGACTGTTGATAACCTTCTCCATCACCTTAGACAAAATTAATGTGAGAGCAATAGGCCAATTGTTTGATGGTAAATGTTTATCTCCTTTTTTAGGAACTGGTTGTATATGAACTTTCTTCCATGCTGAAGGGTGAATGCCAGCTGAGTACAGTGTAATGATAGTTGTTCTCAAGAGCACATCTTTTGAGCACAATGGCTGGAATTTCATCAGCTCTGGCTGCCTTTGTGGTATCTGAGTTATTCGAGATTCTTTTGATGTCTTTCTAGTGGAAGGTCACAGGAGGCATGAGATGCAGTGTTCTAGACAAGGAAGGAGGTAGTTTGCCATGGATGTAGGCATTAGAAGAGAAGAATGAGGCCAAGACTTATCAACTTTATCTTTAGGTGATGTTACAATGCTACCATTAGAGTGAAATAGAGGAGGTAGCACAGATTAACAAAATTTTGCACCCAATGGCATTGGCAAAGGACCAGATGCAACTGCCAATAGCACAAGCAGTGAGTTTTCTACATCTATCCTTGTTGAATTTAGACTTTGCCCTTTTAAAGGTGGCATTATTATCTTTTAATAGTGGTTTTACAAGTGTTGCAGACAACTGTGTAAGCTGTGAATAAAATTGGTGTTTTAGTCTCAAGCCACTTGTGAAAAGCTATTTGCTTTTCTTGGACAGCTGTGGTACACTTTGGAGAACCATGATTTAGAATGAGTGAGGAGAATTTGAACAGAGTAAGGAATGAAAGTTCCAATCCAATATGGATTATTTCTGTAACAAGATCACAACAGGTATCTGGACCTGAAGAATGAAAACACTAGTCTGACAATAGAAAGGAAGAGTAAAAGTCATGCAGGTTCTTTCACTCGTTGTGATGTCAGAGAATGTTGGGTTGTGAATGGCTGAAGGATGTTTCACCAGAAATGAAACTTGGATGAGATTGTGGTCTTAATTGCCAAGAGGAGCAGTCATATGAACAGAGTACCAGAAGGAGAACTAGTTAAGACAAGATCTAGAGTGTTGGATGAGTGAAGGAGATTCTCAGCAATTCTGGTAGGGAAATAAAATGATCTATTTTGAGTCATTGCTTACAGCAAAAATTTATTTTACCTACCATAATTGTTTAGGATACAAACATCTTGGTAAATGAATTTAAGTCACCGAACAATTTGGACCTTTTTTTGTTGTTGTTTATTTTCAGTGAAATTATCCAGATTGTTGATTTATGATGCTATTGTTTTAATGAAAAATTTGTAAAAAAATGCATTAATGGCTTTTCCTTTCTTAGGTAAATATCTATATTAAACACATTAATTTTGTTAATTACTCTTTAATAAAAAACAAAATTTTAATTGAAAAAAAAGTGTTTCTTTGAAATCTGATCAAAAAGAAGAAAAATAATTAACTCATTAAACTTCTTTCAGCCTGTTCAATGATATGAAATTTCCTGTTCTAAATCTAAAAAACGTTTTAGTTGCACAAATTTTGTTGAAATAGATTCACTAGCCACTTGTTCCTTTTTTTTTTAATTTGTGAATGCACATTATAACTAAGTAAACAACCCCTAATTAAAAAAAAATGGAATATAGATCTGACAGAGGAAAGGAAACAGGGAGGGAAGAAAATGGAATTTATGCAGTTATTGTGTAAAACAACAGTGAACATACCTGCTGAGAGTTGTTGCATCTGTTGACAACATCAGAGAATTTGTCTATAACTAAGGTAATCACATTGCATCTATTGGAAAGAATAATTATGCACTCTTGACCTGGGAAGTGGTTAAGTAAATGGAATTTTTAGTTAAAAAGAATTATAGGAGGAACTGCATAACTGCATAACATAAGAAATTGCAAAAATAGTATCAGGATGTCTGTATTGCATGGGAAATAGTAAGGAGTATTTAAGGAAATCAACATCAGATGGTCAGATGAATAAATTAAGCAGGAATTAAATTGATGAATACCATCATTAAACAGGATCTGCAAGAAAATAAAATGTTGTGGAGGGTATATAAGTAAGGTAATCAGTAGGCTCATGAGCTCAGGCAAGAAAAATAAAATAAAATAAATCATAAATCAGGTTATGAAAAGAAATTAGCTGAGCAAAAAATCCAGGAATGTTTTGGGATTTCCTTTGGAAATCTAAAAAAGCTCTCGCTATATGACAAAGGAAAAAATGATTATAGAAGGATAACTTGAATGAATGCTGATAGTAGAGAGGTGACAGAAGCAGAAGGAACTGTTGAAATACTGAGTGATCACAATGATATTCAGAAAAGAGGAGATTATATATAACAGATAGAAAAAAATTTTCAGTACATGATTAACAGGAGAAAACAAAGTTGAGTAGGAGTGTAGTTTAGTAAACACATGATACTAGTTTTTTGCTTCAAGTGAATGAGTTGCATAGTTTGTCAGACATGGGTGGAGTCTTAGTCACTGAATGAGTTTAAGGAGAGATATTATTATTATTATTATTATTAAGAGAGACCTCCAGGGAGTCAGGAATTCATCAAGTGATGCCATACTATTCGCACCAGCTGTCATACCTGTTCTTGAATTCATTCATGCTACTTGCACACACAACATCCAACGACAATCCATTCCAATCACACTAGTCTATGAGAAAAAAATCTAGCCCTAACCCCTTCTTGACAGCATTCATTCTCAACTTCATGGATGCCCTTGTGTCCTTTCCCCACCCTCAATAAAATTAAAAATTCCATGTACTGAAATTGTGTATAACCCTTTCAGAAGTTTGTAAGTCTGAATCGCATCACCCTTCTTTCTCTTGTTTGCTAGTGTCTGCAGCTTACAAATTCTCAATCTGTCTTGATAATCTGTATTCCACAATCCTGATATAATTTTTGACACTCTCCTTTGCACTCTCTCTCTCTCTCTCCACTGTATCAGAATCACCACAGAAACCAGGAGACCAGACCTGCGCACAATAGTCCGAGTGAGGTCTTATCAAGGCCTTGTAAAGAGGCAAAATGACTTCCTTATCTTTACATGTCAAGGTTGGTTTCAGCATTGCCATTATTCTCAGAGTTGTATTTACAATTTTTGCTTTATGACCTTTGAACTTTAACTTCCTGTCTACTAAAACTCCAAGATCACTAGCCTGATCACTTTCTTCAAGCATAATCCCACCAATATAATATAACATTGGATATTTGATTACACCAAAGTGCATGATTCTACATTTATTAACATTGAAATGACAACCATTTACACATACCCACAATCCCAGCCTATTCAAATCATGCTGCAATTTACTGCATATCAGCAGCATTCCTGATTACCCTACCTATCTTTACATCATCAGCAAATAGCTGTTTGTCACATGTCAAATAATTCCCAATGTCATGAATGTACAGATTGAATAACAATGAACGAAGAACTGATCCTTGAAGCACACCAGTGATTACCTTGAATCTGCAAGATTCAAGGTAACCTGAACACTATAATAAATTTAGTTTAATCCTTTATCCAAGTGAAAGCAAACAAAATTTGTGCCTGAAAATATCTTCAGGACTGAGGTAAGGTGATACATCCCTTGGCAACTCGTAGCAAAGGTGGACCAAGCTCTCATCACTCTTTGTCTCAGTATCTCCCACCATACAAAGCACATCTCCTTGTGGACATGTATAATACTATGCATTGAGGGAAGGGCCACTACCCAGACCGGTTTCGGGGGTGAAAGTAAAGAACCCATCATCAGCCTATTGAAAAATAGAGGGGTCAGAGTGCCCCCCGAAGAGAAGAGAAAGAAGGGTAAGGAAGTGACAGAGAGGTAAAAATCGATATATGAAGAATAATACAGGAGGAAAATTCAGACATACCTTTTTGGATGTTGTTGACTGTCTCCTTATCCTGGTGATATGCATTCAACTGCTGTTAAGCTGTTAAAGGAGGGGGAGTTTATGAAAAGTGGGGGTAAAACAATGTGGGAGAATTATTTAAAAAAACCTGGATTTTTTTCAAACTTTTCTCAAATCCCTTTCCTTTAACAGCTTAACAGCAGATGAATACTTATTGCTCGGATAAGGAGACAGCCAACAACATCCAAAAAGGTATGTCCGAATTTTCCTTCTATATTATTCTTCATAGATCGGTTTTAATAACACATCAGTAATGCCCCTAAGAGTTAAAAAGCCAATGACATTGTGAAAAAGCACTCCTAAACAAAAGTAGGCTATATAGCCATAAAAATAATAGTTACTTAGGGAGTAACATGGGAATTTTCCCAGAAATAATACCTATAATTACTTACCAGATTTTTGTTATTATGCACTAACTTACCTATCTTCCTTTAAATGCTGCTCGACTTTCTGTAGTTTCCTCATCGTATGTCTAATAATCTGCTTTAACCTAGTGATCTCGCAAGTTAAATTATTTTCAATAACCTCTTTAATATCTTCTTTAGTGGGGAATACCTTCTACTTTGCTGTTCTTGTTAGCATTTCATTTCTTCTGTGTTTTTGGCAACATTTTACAACTGTAATTAATATTAAAATATTACAATAAAACAATATGTTATAAAGACACTAAATATTCTAAAAATACAAAAATTAACTCTAATATACTATGAAACTAATTTTCTAATGACAAAAACACAATAAAGCAGATAAAAATTGCCAATTTTACATGAACGCTAAATTACACTGACCAATCCCAATATAACCTTGAGCCCAGAAGGGGTTCAGGTTATATTATTATTATTATTACCCCAAGACCTCATGGAGTCAAAGACTCATCTGGGAGGTCCTTTTATCACACACACACACACACACACACACAGCTCATCATACCATGCCTTGAACACATTCAAACTCCTTGCAGACACCACAGTCTCAGGCAAGGCATTCCAATCATTTACAACTCTGCATGAAAAAAACCTGCCTCTCACTCCCCTACTCACACTCTCTTTATACAGTTTCCAGGGATGACCTCTGGTTCTCCTCCGATCTCCCACTATTTTCTGTGGAACTTCTCCAGCATTGATCCTATAACAACTCCTCACCAACTTGTAGGTCTGTATATTATATCTTCTCTCTTCCTCCTGTCCACCAGACTCTGCAAATTACATCTTCTCAATCTTTCCTCATACTCGACATTCCAGAGGTCAGAAACTATCTTAGTCAATCACCTTTGGACCCTTTCCAACATCTCTTCATTCTTCTGAAAACCAGGTGACCAAATCTGGGCACAATAGTCCATGTGTGGCCTAATCAAAGCCTTATACAATGGAACAAGAATCTCCCTACTTCTACACGTCAGTGTCCTCCGCATCATTCCCAGAAGCCTTTGTGTTGTCTTCACAATTTTGGCTATATGTGTCTCCTAATATTGTGATAGGTATTGTGATAATAATAATAATAATACATTTTAAATAAGAAGAAAATATACATAATTTCCATCATTATTATCAGTAGTTTAGTTTTGATCAGTGTGAATATAATAAAATATTTTAATTTGTGTGGTGAAGTATTGTGCATTTCTTTTCATACATATGAAAAGTTTGATTTTGTACCTATCAGAAAATGTATTCAAATGAACAACTGCTTAATGTATATTACTGCAGAGATAAAACACATTCTAGGCATAGCTTACATTATTTTGGATTTGTGGAATCCAGAATAACAGGAGCCAAAGATTTGCTTACGTAGAATATGCACACCTAGAAAAAAATGAGGTACTCATAAATTATATCTTTCCTAGTTTCTGTTGCCTTGATTTTAGTTGCAAGCCAGATATTCAATCTTCAGGTGTATTATTTCTTTTTTGGACCATGATGATTACAGTCCATTGTGGTGATTTAATAAAACAGAGTGATAGCATCTTCTACAATATAAAATAAATGATTTTCTGGCTATTTCTGGACATTACAAGATTACTTATAAAACAGGATAACTTATTTTAACTTTCTCTTCTCTACAGGAGGCTCTTTTTCAGTCTTCAAAGTTCCCACTTTTGGAAGAAATGGATCAAGAATTGTATGGAGGATCTAATGAATCTTTAGCAGAACATGTGCCTTCACTTCTTAATGAGTCTTGTGATTCATTAAGCGATTCTGGAAATTCAGCCTGTGATAGCGATGGTGTTTCCATTGGTAGTTTGGCATCAAATGAAGCAGGAGCAAGTAGTCAAGTCAGTAGTCCTCTAAAAGTATCAGGTGGTGAATCTGTTTTTGGTACTTATCACAACCATAGAATGTTGATTGAAGAAAATGAAGAATATTATGGTAAATATTTAAAAAATGCATTTTGATTTGTTATAAAATGAATTTTGATTACTATAAATAGATAATCAAAATGAGGAAGAAAATTGGAAGACTATACTAAAAATGCATTCAGTTCTCATTATAGCTAACATCACCATAACAAACCAGTGAAAAGTCCTATATATACAATGCCATACTAAAACAAATAATTATTATTAAATTTTTAATAAATTATTAAATTGAAATTATTAAATAATTTTCAAAAATGATTATAGTCGAAGGAGATTGGAACTTGTATATAAATGAGTAAAACATGTTATTTTTTGGTTCAAAATAATAATAATTTCCCAAGTGATTACTTTTTCTGATTTTTGTGTATTTTATATGGGCTATATTTAAAAATCATATCAAAATTCAAATTATCTGTGTCTCACTCTAGTATTTGCCAAACCTAATCTCACCACTAAGTGTAGATCCCTTATGCTTTTTCACATAAACAGTGCGCATGAAGCATAGTTATTGTTCATTTGACCTTTATGCTTTCCACATTTAAAATTATATTAATTGTAAATTAAAGTATTCAAAGTTATCCTACAATTAATTGAAAATTAATTGCACTGGTCCAATTAAGATGAATGTTGATGTGCTATGCACTCTTAAAACATTCATAAATCAATAAAAAATGCAGTCATATATGGTCAAATTGATGTGAATTTTGTAGCACAGGTTGCATAAGCCATACGACCACACAATGTCACTGGTGTGTGTGTGTGTGTAGAGAGCGATTTGACTATATCATACAGTTAACCCTTAGAAGTTCAGACCTTGGATTAGACAAAGACTTAGATGGCTTAGTTATTTGTTTTTCTAGTTTCTATTGGTTATTGACACTCAGAATAATTGTAAGTTCACTTAAATTCCTCAAAATGTTTAATTTTGTGCCTAGAAAAAAGTCACTTAAGGTAGGTGGTATTGCTTAAGGATCAAATCTAGATAAGTGGGAGAGCTGCACAACTTCTGCATAGCCTTTAAGGAATGCTGAGAACCAACTGGGGCTTTGGACGTAATGTCCAATTCTTACTTTCATGTGGTGTGTCCCAATTAGTAGGCAGCCACTAGATACCAAATAAACTAGGATAGTAGTTTGGGACTTGGTCTACCAAATTATATTCTGTATCGGCTTAAGCCAGAAACAAACATGATTAAATTTCATCTAGGAAATGGTGTTGCTTGATTAAACAAGACCAGCTCTGTTTTTGTCAGGGAACCAGAGTGAACAATGAAAGGTTAGCTTCTGGAACAAATTCATTGTCAATAGCAAAGAAGTTGAATTGGCAAAAGAAAAGTACAATGTGGGCATAATTGTTGTTCCTGAGATGAAGAAGACTGAAATAAGTGAGGCAATAGTGATCAGGAAAAGAAAGGAGTAATGTTAGTATTCAACACCAAACACAAAGATAAACTTCATGATTAGCAGTAGTTTTAAGTAGAGTTATGTGGCCAGATTGCAAAATGGAGCATTGGACAGTAAATCATATTTGTGCATATGATTCCACAGAAGGTTCTCCTATGAAGAATTAGAGGATTTTTCAAGCTGTTAGAGAATTCAGCTGATATAAAACTGAAAATCTGGTCCTTGTTGGATATCCAAACACCAGACTAGTAAATGAATTCAAGGAATTCATTTACTAATCATTACTAACACTGTGTTTCAACATAAAGATATGTACATTACAAATTCACATGGAGAGAAAACACAAGAACTTGAAAAATAAAAAAAAAATTATTGACTATGTTATTGTTAATAATGATATCTTCATAATCCAGAATAAAAGCATATAGAAAGTTTGAAATTGGAAGTGATGATCACTTAGTTTTAAGCAGAACAAAAATAATATCATATTGAAAAAAAAAAATGCAAGAATGTTTCAAAAAGAATTAAAGTTGAGCAACTTTTACAAGTGAACTGCAGACTCAATTATACAAAGAGTATTCATGAAAAATAAAAGTGTTTAAAAACAAGAACCAAACTGTAGAGTCTCAGTTACAGACTTTGAAGAACATTGTGATTGATTCAGCTAAATCAGAACTTCATGATGGACACAAAGAGTTAGAGACAGTCCTGGAAAAGAAGAAAGCATTGAAAGTTTGTAGCAGGTTAGTTGATAAATACCCAATAACTGGTGATTGGGTATTTAGTGAAAAACATAGTGATTGATTCAGCTAAATCAGAACTTCATGATGGACACAAAGAGGTTAGAGTTAGAGGCAGTCCTGGAAAAGAAGAAAGTATTGAAAGTTTGTAGCAAGTTAGTTATTGGGTATTTCACCAGTTATTGGGTATTTGGTAAATACCCAATAACTGGTGACCCCTGATATAATGCATAGAACGTAAAACAGCTAATTGTAAAAAGTTATAGGAAGACTTTGTATGAATAGAGAAGATAAATGAGAACAGTGACATGAAAACTGAAACCAAAGATATTCTGGATATTTAGCGTAATTATTATGAAAGGTTGTTAAATGAAACAGGTGGTGACAGAATAGTATTAGAAAATATTTGTGAGGAATGCAACCAGGAATACATATCAGTACTTGAGGTAAGGTGTGGGGGAGCCATCAAAAAGTCTGAAATATGGAAAGAAAGACAGTTGGAGTAAATGATATTAGACCAAAGAAATGCTGAAATATTGAGATATAAAAGTTTTACAATGACTACACTGCATAATTCAGAAGGCCTGGTCAAATGGTTAAATTTCAGATAATTGGAGTAAAGCTCAGTTTCCCCATCTGTAAAAAGGAAAATAAAACTGAATGGGAGAATTACAGAGAAATTTGTCTGTTATGTATTCCAGGGAAAACTTGTGCAGACATACTTGAGAAAAGACTAAGTAAAATTATGGAATAGTAACTGGGAGAAGAATAAGTGGAATTCAGGAAAAATAGAGGTTATCAGATTTCCATTTTAAGACAAAAAGATAAGAAATGGTGGAAATATAACAAGTTATATATTCCCACGGTTGCTCTGTACTAAAGTTTTGTAGTTCTGAAAAAAACTTTGCATATGACAAGGTAATAGAAATGCTGTTCAGAACACAACCGTTATAGTAGGTAAATGGAATTATATAGAGCAATACAAAGCCTATATTTAAATTTTAGGTCAGCAGTTAGAATGAAAGAGGCACAGAAGGTAGTTTGATGTAAAATCTGGGGTAAGAAAAGGGTGCACTCTATCTCCACTCTTGATCATCATCTGTATGAATCATATTATGAAAAAAAAAGTGATATTAAACCTGTTATATTATACTTCTTCTTTTTCATCATTAGCATATTCCTGATATGTATCATCGGGGAGGAATGTACAGGATATTCAATTATTAACATCATTATTATTATTATTACACAGGTATCTCCATGCAGTCAGAAGTTCATCGCAGGAGATCAAATTATTCACAAACTAGCTAATTTTTACACCATACCTGTCATACTTTTTCCTTAAACTCATTCACAAAGGAAGCACACTCATAACCACCTCTGGCAGCCCATTCTTCCCATTCACCACCTGTCAAGCAAAAAATCTAGTCCTAACACCTTTATTAACCACACATGATAAATACTTTTATCATGTCTCCTCTCTTCTTTTTCACCTATTAACTAATTTTTGAAGCCCAAAGATAGTCAACCAATTGTCATAGGAAACATTGAATAGACCTGCCACAATCTTTGTCATTTGCCTCTGGATCTTTTCCACGATTTGTTCATTCCACAGAATCTGGGAGTACAGGTCTCTGTGCCGTAGTACAGATGTGGCCTTATTAAAGCCTTATATAGGGGAACAATAACCTCTCTATACCTGCTTGTTAATGTGTTCTTCTACAACCACATAACCTGATGTGCTGTTTTGGTTACCTTTGCAATATTTTGGTGGATAGAAGGAGGGGAGGTGATATGATTGAGACTTTTAAACTGTTGAGAGGGTTACAGGGTTGACACTGGGGAGTTCTTTCGCTTGGTTGAACAGCGGGAAGGAGTGATGACAAGGGGGCCATCCCTGGAAGTTACGAAAGGAAACTATGAGCAAGAGGGTGAGAAGTGGTTTCTTTGCATGGAGGGTGGTTGAACCGTGGAATGCATTGCCTGATAGATTGGTGAGAGCGAGAACAGTCAATGAGTTTAAGGAGTGGTATGATAGACTTTGTGTGTCCTAGGAGGGACCTCCCACAATGAGTCTTGATAGACGTGTGTTTCCTAGGAAAGACCTCCCGTGATGAGTCTTTTGACCCCTTGGAGGCCTAAATAATAATATGCCGTCTAAACTTCAACTCCCTGTCCACAATCACACTCAAGTCCCTAGCCTCATCAATTTCCTGAAGTTCAGTTCCATCAATATAGTACACAGCTTCTGAAGAAGGTGATGTATTCTCTTCCCAGAATACATCACCTTACACTTGGCCACATTAAACTGGCATCCATTTTTCCTTTGCCCATACTGCTAGTCTGTTTAAGTCTTCCTGCAGGATCTCTGCATCACCTTCATCTACTATTGCTCTTCCCAGTTTAGCATTGTCAGCAAACAACTGAATATTTCCTGTCAAATCATTTCCTATATCATTGATATACAAATTAAACAACAGAGGACCAAGTACTGAGCCCTGTGGTACACCACTGGTTACTTGCCTTCTCCTGGACTCGACTCCTCCATAAACCACTCTTTGATATCTGTCCATGAGCCATCCTCTAATCCAAATCATCAAATTCGTATTCATCCCCCATTTGCTCCAATTTATGCAATAGACTTCTATGTGGAATCTTGTTGAATGTTTTTGCAAAGTCTAGCGATATTACTGGCTGGCCATTTCGCTTATCCAACTCCATCATTCCAACTCCTCTATTATAAAAACAGTAAGCAAATTAGCAAAAAAGTCAAGACTTTCCTTTCATGAAACCCTGTTGTTCTTTATAGAATATCATATTCATATCCACCCAGTCCTGAATTCCTTCTTTCACCAATTTCTCAAATACCTTAACCACCACTCCTGAAACTGATTAGCCTGCAATTTACTATTTCTGCCTTGGAGCCTCCTTTATGTAGAGACTATTTTGCCCTTTATCCACTCCACTGACACCTTCCTAGTCTGATATGCCAATTCCACAGCTGTGTTTACATTGAGGTTCTGCAATATTTTAAGTACCTTCCTTTCTTCAACCTCTGTTTGTCCATCAGTCAATGTTACATCTGGCATTGCAACTTCACCACCTAGATGGCAAATCCCTGCAAAGTGTTCACTCAGTAATTCAACTATGTAGTTTATTTATGTTATCTCTCCACAATCAGCATTTTCAAAGTCACCCTTCCATAATCATTTCTCCTTTTATTTGCCACATAGCAAAAGAACTGTTCAGGATTTCTTCTGGCCTTATCAGCTATCTTTCTCTTATAATTAGCTTTGACCTTCCTTACCATTTGTGTCGCTCTTGTTGCCTGTTCCTTATACTACTATTGGGCATGCTGATCACTTTTTTCTTTATAATCCACAACCTTTTCTTTGTGTTCAACTCCTGCTTAATGATGCGTATTTCCAGATTTAACCTGGAAATAGGCAATAGAATTAAGAACCCATCTTTACTAAAAACTGTGCCTAAATAGCTGTGGGCACCTTGTCATATGCCTTTCCAGATCTACAAAACTTAATTACGGATCCTTTATTCCCATGATTTCTCAGTTATTTGGTGAAAAATGAATATCCGATCTTGATAACCTCTATTTAGCCTGAAAGGTTTCTCTTCCACAATTTTTCTCAATCTCTTTTCAAGTATGCTTGCATAAATCCTACTGGGAATACTTAGGAGGGAAATTCCTCTCATTTTCACATTCAACTTTATATGTAAATATGACTTCTGTTACTTCAACAAAATATTATGCAGTGAGACTTGGTATCACTTCATAATATTTTGAAGTGATACCAGGGTCTGGCTCCCACTGATGAGACCTCAATAGAGTAATCCTTCCCATAATGCATAGCATCATACATGTCCATAAGGATATGTGCATTGCATGATGGGATACTAAGGCAGGTGATGCAAAGTCATTAGTCTCAATATACGAGTTGCCCAGTCCTGAAATTACTTCAGGTCCAAACTTTGCTTACATTTGGATAAAGGATTAAACCAAGAATATAATTTCTTGGCATCTTTAATTTATAGTATAACTAAGTGAAAAAACTTCTAACAAAGAATAATAATAATAATACTGCTCACTTTTAAGAAATGAAATGCTAAATAAAGGGTGGTTTTGAAGAGCATTACCTAATATTTACTAATTTCTTTATCTGTAGCAGGAGAGGCAATGGCAAATAATATTTCATCTCTGGCAGATATTGCAAATCACACCATTAGTACAGATGGCTTTGTAGAAAATTCTTCCTTGCTTATGAATGATATGGCAGAAGAAAAATTTACAACACCAAGTGGAACTACTAAAATATTTTCATCTATTAAATCAAGAACCAACATAAGTCATAAGCCTCCTAATGTATTGATCTATACAGGAGAGGAAGTGGGTTCTAGTCCTAAATATTGCAGCATCAGAGAAAATCTACTTCTGTGCCTTAATCCTGACTGTTATACAGTCTACTTACTTACACCAAAACAGGTGAGAATATTTTTAGATCACTATAAGTTTTTTTTATGTATTATTTGAAAGTTTTCTATCGTCTCTGTTTTCTATGATTGTAATTAAACCACCTGAAATATGTAGTTCATTATTAAATAAATATAACAAACACGATTATACTAAGTCATTAATATTTTATGTTAATATAATTAAAACAAATACATAGTTAATTTAAATTGGAAATGGAATTGCATTAATTCAGCAGTTATTTATTTTATAATACAATATTAATAATAAATACATTTATCATTATGATTTAGATTAATAAAGTTCCATGGCAAGAAAATGCTGTTCTTCTAGTCATTTCTTGTGATTTTCTTTGCAAGAATATAATTGAATACATAGATCAGTTTATTGCCCAAGGAGGTAAGCTTATATGCTTTTGTACAGATCTGGGTCTCTCGCCATTTGGTGTCTCCAGTGTGGTGTCCTCAGAAACCAGATCCCTTGTGCGTGTCCAATACAAAAACTGGAAAGATGTTAATCTTTTCCAAGGAAAATGTGAATACAGAAGGACTGAAGAAACTAATAATGTTACTGTTCTTGCCTATGAATCAAAGCATAAACTACCTGTGATATATGAGTTTCAGCCTGAGAAAGGAAATGGAATTGCAGTGTTCTGTCAGGTATGATAAGTAAGTCACTTACCTGTAACATTCTGTTTTTTAAGTTATACTTGCTCATTTGTTTATACACACATACACACAATAACCCAGCTTGGTATTTTAACATTATGTAACTAGTTAAATTCTACAAACATTTGTATTTAAATTATTGTCTTCTTTGCAACAATCTGTAGTTTAAAATTCACGAGGAGTACTGATTCCGTGTTTGTAATAATTACAAACATGGAATAATAAATTAAATGATCAAGATTCTATCCAATTAATTTTGCAAGCAACTGTTTAAACAAAAAGTTATCATTTATTCAAAAATGCTGTGCTAAGTACTTATTTTATTATTATTAGGTTTCCACCAGTAGAGTTATTATTAGGTTTCCACCAGTCTGTTTAGGATGACAATGTCATAAACTCATGAATTAATCAAATTCATGCTTCATACCATTACATTACATGTAACTATATCAGATGTGTTTATTAGCAGTTTCGTGTTTGCTCTTCCCTAATAAAAATTTATGTAAAGAAGAAACATCATTGGCTGAGTTATTTTCACAACTGCATTCCTTTCTTCATTAAATGAATAAGGGGATTTTTACCCCTCCTTGCTATAGTGGAGGGTTTGTTATAGCAAATTTCCATTAGAATAACGCTGCCACTGTATCAGTTTGGCCAAGAATTTTTAATACTTTGTTATAGCAAGTAAAATTACTACAATAGGCTTGCTATTATGAGAATAATTGTGGAAGATAAATAAATTGCAAATAAAATGAATGATTAGTGTAATTAGTGCAGGATCTGCTAAGTTTTAATTTTTAAGTTTTAATTCAAATTTAAGCTATAAATTTGTTATAGCAAATTTCCATTAGAATAACACTGCCACTGTATCAGTTTGGCCAAGAATTTTTAATACTTTGTTGTAGCGAGTAAAATTACTACAATAGACTTGCTATTATGAGAATAATTGTGGAAGATAAATAAATTGCAAATAAAATGAATGATTAATGTAATTACACAGGATATGCTAAGAAAGAGGATGTTATGGAAGAGATATAAAGAACAAAGTACTTCAGCAGCACAAGAAGTATAAGGCACAGCCTAGGAAGGTGTGTAGTGAGGGAGAAGAAATTGCTATATGATAGGAGCTTGGCTGAGCAAAGTTAAATCCTAACAGAAGAATGACTTTATTGCTGGAGATAGAACACTGGTAACATCTGCAAAAATATCCTGGAAATATTCATTGAGTATTTTGAGTATTTGGTTATTGTATTTCATGTGTGTATGTATGTGTTCAATAAGAATAGGAAGGACGATAGATGACTGACAGTTCAGGAATATGAAATATTTAGAAAATTTAAGCAAATTTGCTTGATGTTAATAAGGTAGTGGGGCTGGATGGGATATCAATGCATACATTAATGTTCAACAAGCATTTGGCAATTAGAATTGTCAACAGACTCAGAAAAGTAGAAAGAAGGAATAAATAGTGGCACTGTACAAATAAGAATAACAAACACAAGTCACTGGTGTCTGACTATTGCCAGTGTGTATAGCAAACCAGTGACAAGTCATGAAGTCCTCTCTATATAATACAATGCCATACTAAAACATATATATACAATGCCATACTAAAACATATATATACAATGCCATACTAAAACAAATATAAAGATTTCATACCTAAGCTGTTCAGTTTATGTGGTTTTCTTGTGACTGTTTGCTGAAAACTTCAATTCCTGCCTAACCAAAAGTTGCAAATAAATGACTTTGCTTACTTTTATAAGATGGTCAGATTTAGCTGTGGTTTCTTTATATATTCGTAAGTGAATTGTTGATTAAACAAACTTTGTAAGTTTTACTTAATTCAGCATGATTATTTAAAAAGGTGATTTTAAATTATGATTAAAATTTATCATAATTTATCTATACAAAATTCTCATCATAAGAAGCCTATAAGGGGTGCTTAAGGGTCAAAGCTGTATAACTGAGAGGAGACCTCCACATAGCCTTTAAAGGAATGCAGAGAACCGACCAGGGCTTCTGACCTAATGTCCAATCCTCACCTTCTCGTGGTGCACCTGTTGGGTATCTACCTGGATACTGAACGAACGATGATGAGCTGGAAATTTGGGATTTAGCCGACCAAATTGTATTCTTATTGGTTAAACCAAAATACAAAATGATGGTACAACATGACAAAATTTCATGCCGGCTGGGGCATCGCCTGGTTAAACAAGGCCCTCCCCCCCCGTTGTTTTCACCAGGGAACCAGAGTGAACAGCGAAAAGTCAGCTACTGGAACAAATCTGAAAAAAATACCCCAACTCAACATCACCAGAGTTAAAGATCGGTACTATCAACATAAGAAGTCTGAATGGCAAAGTAATGAAGCTAGCTGAGGAATTAGATAAGTACCAGATCGACATAATGGGGGTGACTGAAACAAAAAAGACAAAAACTCGTGAGATCTTTCTGAACAGTAAATACAAAATGTTATATTCAGGCAAAGACAATCAAGGAAAAGGAGTAGCTATAGTATTCAACACAAAATACAAGGCTAATCTTCTTGAATGGCAGGCAGTCTCAAGTAGAGTAATGTAGGCAAATATGAGAATGGGGAACTGGACAATGAGACTTATTTGTGCCTATGGTCCCACAGAAGGTTCTACTAAGGTAGAAGTGGAGGAATTTTTTGAGGCTTTAGAAAAAGCAACTGACACAATGAAAAGGGAAAACTTGGTCCTTGTTGGGGGATCTATATAGCAGAGTAGGAAATGATTGTCAGACATACAAAAATATTTTGGGAAAATTTGGAGAAAAGAGCAAAGCTAATAATAATGGCAAATATCTGTTGGATTTCTGCTCAGGACATGGACTGGTTATTACTAACACCATGTTCCAACATAAAAATGTGCACAAATTCACATGGACAGAAGAGGCAAGGAATAAGAAAAGTCTCATTGACTATGTTATTGTTGATAGTGATGTTTTCTCCCCGCTGCAGGACACCAGAGTGTACAGAGGATTTGAAATTGGAAGTGATCACTATTTAGTCTTGAGCAGGATAAAATTGAATTTCATATTGAAAAGAATAACATGTAAGAAAGTTTTAAAGTGAATAAAAGTTGAGCAGCTCTCAGATGTGAACTGTGGACTAAAATACACAAAGATTATTGAAGAAAAAATGAAAGAATTTGGGAACAGGAACCAAACCTTGGAGATTCAGTGGCAAGCCTTGAAGAAAACCCTGATTGATTCAGCTAGAGAAGCATGTGGTGAAGTTATCTGACAAGGGAAATTAAAGAGGCAGTGAAGGAAAAGAAGAAACCATATCAAAAGTTCCTTTGGACTGCTTCAGACAGCTGTATAAAACAAACTGCTTGATAGAATGACTTGCAATTTCACATGGATTCTTATGACAGACGGACCAACTTAGAAAAAAAAAAATCGTGCCGATATTGTTGCCATCTATGGTCGGGGCTGTGAACGTTTCAGATCACCCATGTACTCTCCATCTCCACCACTCAATCCACCAAATACAGCAAACCACATCATCTACCAATGCCATCTACTGCTCCCCACTACCACCAATTGTATGTAATTTCACATACAATCATAAGCATCCATGTCTATGCCGGGATTCGAACCCGTAGCCTTTTGGCTGGAGAGTGGATATGCTAATCACCCGGCCAACCAAGCTGGCTATATTCCATTATATATTCCAAAATTTTAAACAGAAAACAATTAAGTCTTGCCCATTCATGTTAAATATCAGTATAATTTATATTAAAAATGCTAGCTTTCTCACCATCATATATTCTTTTGCAAGTACAGGTATACCTTGCTTAATCGGGATTTGATTAATGCAGTGAAATTAATTGCAGCAATCCCTTCATATACATGGCAAGAGTTTTAATTAATGCTCCTTTAAATGTACCATGCAAAAACAAACAAAAAAAAAAAAAAAACATGCAAGCCTGGAGGAGTGTTTCCTGTCTGAGAAAAAGAAAGTCATGAGTATGATGACATCATTTTTCCTATGAGAAATAACTTAGCTTTCAACGCTCGTTTTTTAGATAACCACCTGGTCATCCAAATTCTCTTAATGATCTGTGTGAGAATGTGAAAGTGTTATTTTTTTTGCCAAATAAGATATCGTTGCTAAAACCCATGAACATGGCCATCATTGCAACTTTCAAAACTTATTTTCTTAAAAAGGCATTCTTAAAGGCAGTAGAAACAACAATGGGAGAAAATGTGATTACACTCCAAGAATTTTGGAAAAATTTTAACATTAAACACTCAATTGAAAACATTCATGATTCGTGGGAGCAAGTATCTTCTAGCTGCATGAGAGCTGTTTGGAAAAACCTTTAGTCAGAATACGCTAATGACTTAGGTGGTTTTCAAAGTCCTGCGCACAACGTGGTTGAAGAAATCGTTGCAATTGGTGAATTCCTTGGTTTTGATGGTGTTGATGCAGAAGATGTTAAAGAATTATTGGATTCAAATTCAAAAGATTTGAGTGACAACGATCTTCTTGAAATTGAACAACAATGCACATATGAAAACAATGAAGAAATGGAATATGAAGATGAGGAGATAACAATCAAAGAACTGGATTGAATATTTTGCAGTTTAGAATTGCTTAAGCAGCAAGTAATGGATATGGATCCAAATGTTAATTGAAAATGCTTGTTTGCTGAAGTGTAGAGAGTCATTTTAATTGTTATTGTAAAATTTATGCTGATAAGAAAAAAACTAAAACTGTTCAAATGACTCTTGGTAAAAATTTTTTTGATAAAAAAAATTGTAACTAATATAGGTACAAGCAATTATTAAACATTTACTTTGCATTCATTTTTTATCTTTCCTAAAAGAGTACCACATAAAACGAATTATTACAGTAATCGATCATGGAAATTGTAATTTTCACCAACACAATGTTGACATACTTGGTAACATCCAGTGATTAATTAATCGCATTAATCAAGGGATACCTGTAGTCACAAACATTTACCTGCAAACTCTTCTTATTTTTGACTTGCTATTATTCTCTCTCTCTCTCTGTCTGTTTTTATTTATTTATTCATATGGAGTTTCCTCCCTTTTCTCCCCCATTCCTATTGGGGCGAGTTGAGTCCCCTCATGGAGGGGAGGGGGATTAAGTATGTATGGCTGTAGATCCGTGTGTTCATGGGGCCAGTTTGCCTGCTTGCAGGATGAAAAACCCCAGATAAACAAGCCGGGGGGGGGACCCTATTGTCCATGCCCAAGACCGGCTAACTTGGCTATGGCTGAGGAAGATCCTTAAACTCCTCACGTCAGCGACGGGAATCGAATCCAGGACACTCCTTCCCCAGGCATATGGTTGTGAAGCACACAGCCACTAAGCTAACTGCATTGACTCTCTGTCTGTGTGTGTGTGTGTCCATCCCTAACATGTTTTGGGATTTTTTGATTATTAATAAAGAACCTTGAAATTGTAGCCTGATTGCTCATGCAATTTAGTTTGAATATTGATTGTCTGAATTTATCTTTCAAATGAATAATGTTTCTCAGAAAAGTAATATGATATGCTTTCAAGATATATTTGCAAGATTTTTTTGATAAAGCTACAGGATGCTTAATTCACAACATGATTCTTTTGCCATCCACCAGTGACTTGGATTGTAGCAAAAAAAAAAACTAATTTAATATATCTGATTTATGTGGTTGATAGCTTCTGTTCAGTTATTAATATTATATTGGCAACTCCATGGAGTCCTTTGACTCATAATAATGTAGTGTTAAGTAAGGTAGGCCCTAAATATCATACCAGACACTGTCCAACATTCACACAATATCTTTCATATTTTGCTTGGAAGTCATTCACAGTCATGGCACCCATAGTGGACAACAGATTCTGGCAACCTATTCCTCTCATTTACCACTCTCTAAGCAAAAAAAACTAGTCCTTGCACCTTTGCTAATTACACTCTTGGTTCAATTTCCAGGGATGGCCCATAGTTCTCCCAGCACTGTTCTGAAAATTTCCCTCTGTATTAATCTTGTAAAAACCCTTCAGTAATTTCTGTATGTCAATCATATCACCCCCCTTTCCACCTGTCAACCAATTTCTGTAATCCACAAATCTTCACCCTGTCCTCATAAGCTTCATTCCATAGACCTGCTACCATCTCGATCACTTGCCTCTGGGTCCTCTCCACTTCCCCATCATCCTCCAGAAAACTCAGGTGACCATATCTGAACACAGTAGTCAAGATGAGGTCTTACCAAGGCTCTTTAAAGAGGTATAATAGCCTACTTGTCTCTGCTTGTTGGGTATTCTTAACCAGGTAATCTGATAAGCTGCTTTAGCCACTTTTGCAATATTCCCTCTAAACTTTAATTCTCTACCCCAAAATCTCTGGCTTCATCAATTTCCGGGGATTACAGTTACATTAATATGGTACACAGTTGGTAATTAATCTTTTTGCTCCAAAAGGATTTTTGTTATCTTCCTGGAGGCCTAAAGTGGTTTGAAAAAGTTCCATGCTTGGTCTCAACATCAAGGTTTTCAGATTATCTAACCCTTTCATAATTCTAATGTACAATAGGTTTACAACTTTCACTGGTGAGATACATATTGAAAAACAAATAATAATAATAAATTATTCAAATTTGAAAACCAACAGATCATTTCCCAGTCTTTCAGAATCAAAAGTTGGTTGATGTGATATCTGTTATCTAAAGATAAATTTAAACCTTTTTACATACTCTACTCTGCTTTTCTTTTTAGGGTGGAAAGTAATGTCTTATAATATATGCAAATTGATGTTATTTATTATAAAACATACCAGGTGCATTTGGAAGCTGATCCTCTTGTTTTGTGCACAGAAAATTCACTCTTTTCCCAATTGAAACAATCCAACCAAATTCGACTGGAAATACTTTGTGATGTTCTTTCCTCAAGGCTAAAAATGAACTGTGATCTTCAGGCTCAACCAGCACTGACTCCCTCTTACCTCGGAACAAAAAATCAGGTGAATATTGTTAAACATTTAAAATTATGAAATTAATTTCTTAAAATTTTGATATGTTTATAAATTAATTATATGCACTGATGTTTAAATACACATCACAAAAGCTCATGCTAGAGGCTTAATAGAGTGAAACAGCACAGGATTAAAAATATTATTTAATTTTTCCAATATTTCGTCTCAGTCACTAAGACATTGTCAGGGAGTACAATATGAGACTTGTAACACACACAAAGGCAACACAGAAACTAAATGAAACACATGGAGGAAAGAATAAAATCCTGACTAGGTGAGGTGTCCTTTTTTTTTTTTTTTTTTTTAAACTATTCATATATGACACTCCATCATGTGGCTCAGCTCTGTAAATAGGATTAACATTTTTCTTGTAGCTTCACCTTGTGATTATGCTGATACAATGATGATGGTCTGTTAATTTCTTGCTGAAATATTTGCAATAATAAAACTATTATTTTTTGTTCTTGTGAATATATGTCTAATTAATCAATACCTTCTTACAAGGGGAAGGGCTGAAAAGTTCCGATAAACACTGAGAACAAAAATTATATTAAAGCAACTGATATAATCACAATATCTTAAAATCCTTTGCCCCCTATGTTTCATCAAATTGTAATAATTTGTTCTTTTTTCTTTTAGGATATATATAAGAAGAGTTGTTTTAATATCATTTTTGTTCTAGGCGTTCATCAGAACTTTTCAGGCCCCCTTCCCTTGTATGTTATCATTTTCATAGCACACATTCATTATTCACATTATTTGTTGTCCTAAATTTCAGTTCTACCATCTTGTATTTGAGATACAGACTTTATTCTGAAAATTACGTTGACGTTACTATTTATGAAAGAAAAATACTATTAAATGAAAATTCTCTGAATTTGATTTGTCATTAAAAATTATCATTTAAACATGTCAGTTTATAATAAGTATGAATTTTGTTTATATTCTAGGATACACTTGATCATTTTCTTTTGAGCATCAGGTCTAAACTTCATAATGATATAATTAGAAATAAGAATTTAACTTTACATTTTGTGAATTTTGGATCTCAGAAAACCATACCAGATGTTTCTTCTGATATTCTTCCAGTTTTATATGATTATTCACCTTCCACTAAAATATCTTTTGATATGGATACTTATTTTACTCATCTAAAGACTAAAAGACTTGGAACGGTTCTGTTATACATTGAAGTAGTGCCAACAACAATGCATATCTTAGAGAGGTAAGATTTTAATTAAATGTGCAGTAATTAATCTGGAATAATTTATGAAATACTTTATTTATATTTCTGTATTTATTAATAAAATGTTATGTGCATTTAATAATTCTAATATAAATTTTGTATGATATAGATCAGATTCTAAAATGCAATACATTTTTAGTTGGTTTTTGTTCCTGCTGTTAATACTAAGATGGACCGTGTTGAAAGGCTTATGTGTTCGTTGCACACGTTGATTGGATTTTAACGATGTAAATGTGAACACAGATTGATAATAAAATAACTATTTATTAACTTAATTACTAATATTTCACTGGTATTCTATCCAGCATTTTCAGAGCACACAAACAAAGTTTGTTACAGTAGCGAGACAACTGCAATCCTGTGTAACGGTGGGACTAGTATGAGCAATTGTAGCATGCAACACAAAGATTAAAGTCCTAATTAGGCACCATCTAAGTTGGGAAAAAAAAAAGTTTATGTAAAAAATAGCTAAAAGTAGCTTATGTCATTACAGCCAATGAGAAAAATTCAAGTAATCTGAAACTTTTGAATTTAAGTATTCCTTACAAATTGAAGAATCCGCATTTTACTAATAGGTAGTCAGTAGTCATCACATCCACTGCTTAAAGTGGATTGCTGTTCATATCAGTCAGGTATCTCTTTAAAAGTAAAGAGATACCTGACTGATATTGGGATGTAGAATGCAGAACATCATTCTCCATTTTGTGATTATACAGTGGAAAAGATAAAACTCGAAAGAAGGGGGGAACCCCCCTTTAGAGTTTTCAAAATTCGAGTCATCAGAATTCAAGGAGAACCGGCCTACCAGTCCGGAACACGGGGGGGGGGGGGGGGGGGCACCAGGGAGCCCCCTAGTTTAAAAATAAAATATCATCTGCATGAAGAAGCAGAGTTGAATATATCTCCAAATTTGATACTAAGTTTAATGTCACTTTCCTTCATAATGTAATCCATATAGATAATGCATATGAGTGGAGATAGTGTGCACACCTGATTTTACACCATACCATCTTTCCTGTACCTCCTTCAGTTCTAATTGCTGAATTGCAACTTAAAAATTGACTGTGTATCGTACTGTATAATATTCCATTTACTGAATTTAATTGTAACATTTTGAAAAGCCTTTCTCTTGACAACTTGTATGCTTTTTCCAGATAATTGATCTTATCAACATTTTTCCCCTAAATAGTCTGTTATTTGTGAGAATTCCAGTATTGTCAGGTCTTATATTTCAGCCTTCTAAGGCACTTCTCACTGCATCAATCCAACTAGATCTTATTTTTCTGTGGGGCTTTTTTCTTCTCATCTTGACATCAACACCTCTTTTGCTACCCTTTCTTCTCCTATTTGTATTCAACTGGGATGCCAGTTGAATACAAACTGGCATCCTATACAGATGCTTGCTATATTCTCTTGATTTCTCAACTATTTGTCTTAAAAATTGCCCTATTTTTGCCAAATGTAGTTTGTTCTTTCTTATTTTTCTCAAGCATGCTGCCTAAATCTTATCTGGAACCTCAGTATTGAAAATCCTTCATAATTCAGTTTTATTTCTCTTTTTTATGGCCAGTGAGATCTCTACTCCAACCATCTGGAATTCAATCTTCTGATTTGGCTTTCTGAATTATACAGTGTGACACTAAAACTTTTATATCTCCATATTTGAGCATTTCTGGCTGAATATTTTATCAATGTTTCATAACTGCTTATGTCATTTTAGCAGTTCTAATCTTTTAAAGTAATTATTCCAGACATAAAAAATATTTTTATCTTCAGTTTTTATGTCACCTTTATCATCTCATATTCCTTTTACAATATATTCTTTCCTCAAGTTCAAAGTTTGTTTAATAACCTTTAGAATATTTTTCCATTTTATGATGTTTATCTCCTGTATTGTTTTGTTCAGCTACTTTTATTGCATAGCTTAGCTTTGTTACATTTTTCTCTGTATTTTCTCCTGCTGCACTAGCTAGGAATGAACTTTCAGTATGCTTTGTTTTTTCTGCAATTGTTTCTTTAACTTCTTAAAAATACAACGACGTTTATATTTTTCTATGCTTGCAAACAGTTTTACCACTTCCCTCCCCCATTGAGTCAGTCAATATTTTCTTCAAAAAAGCCAAAGGTTTGGTTTTTGTTTTCAAGCTAATTCATGTTTTCCTGAATAATAATTATATATACAGGACTATATATCTTGTATAGATGAGACTGCAGTTCACCTCTGAAAGCTGCTTACCTGATTATTTTTGAAACGTCTATAGATAGTTTTCTTTACAGTATGATATAGATTTTTAACCTGCTCAAAACTAAAGGGCGATTACTTCCTTTTTCAAGTCCCTTGTATAATCATATGATTTAGCATGACGATACCATTATCAACAACAATTATTATTATTACTTTATTATTCCATGATATGTTGGAAGTGTCATGTAATAATAATAATGACTTTTCTTATTTCTTGTTTTAATTTGATAGTAGTGAGCAATTCATTTCCTGAATAGGAAATGAATTGCTCACTTTACTATCAAAGCAAAGCAGCAAGCAATTATTCAAGCAAACATTATTGCTTGCTGCTTTGCTTTTCTCTCAATTTCCCCAAACATTATTATTATTATTAACACCAGACCTTCATGGAGTCTAAAGGTTCATCATGGGAAGCAAACACTGTTACACACAAAGCTCATTAAACCCATTCAATGTATCTGCATTCACCACAATGTCAGGCAAAGCATTCCCCTGACCAACCACTCTCCACGCAAAGAACCTACCTCTTATGCCTGTGCTCACACACCTTCCTTATACAACTTCCACATATGCCAACCTTGTTCTACCCCTTCTCCTATTCTGAAAAAAATTTCTTCCACATTAAACTGGTAACAACCCCTCTGGATGAGATTGTAAAGCTCCTTGAGTTTATAAAGCTTGTCGTTTTTTAAGTTAATATGATGTAAA
Source organism: Typopeltis vanoorti (assembly GCF_054136105.1). Classification (NCBI taxonomy): domain Eukaryota; kingdom Metazoa; phylum Arthropoda; class Arachnida; order Uropygi; family Thelyphonidae; genus Typopeltis; species Typopeltis vanoorti. The sequence continues at coordinate 60,067,451 of NC_143567.1, read as the reverse complement.
CTTTCATGTGGTACTATTATGGTACCCTATGCACCTCTTGAAGGACATATTAGGAATTCTGTGATGATTTTTAACATTTTGTAGGTCTTTCCATTAGTATACCTACTGTCAATTGTGCTACAAGAGATGGTTTTAATGAAAACAATACATACAGGAAATAAGTAACCTCATCCTATTTCCTTTACTTAATAGGTCCATTATTCTGCTGTGGCCAAGTATTTTGTTTGTATTCTTATAACTCTAATTTATGATAATAAGGACTGTGGTTTGTTATGCTTATCTTGTGTGTGTGTGGCTAGATTAGATTATGTGTTTTCCAGAAAAAAGGCCAAATTTCTTGTAGTGAAAATCTTACTATTTCATATGAGTCCAGCTAGCTAACTTTTCAGTTGAAAAGCTTTTATGAATAACCCAGGTCTTTCTATACAATGGATATTATCTTCATTGACTGCATGATAGAAACTTGGATAAATAATAATTTACTATAATTATTTACTTAAACTCTGACCTGTGTCTAATTATTTACTTTGTAATTCTGTAGCTTTCAAGATTATGCAGGTGTTGTTGCAGTTGCAAAACGACAAACAGAAGGCAAAGGTAATATATATATGTATATATATATGTGTGTGTGTGTATTTGTGTGTTCTCTTGCCATCAAAATTTGTAACGAGAAACATTATTATTTTGTTGACTTATAACTCTTTAGAATAAAAAATAAAATTATATGTTTACTTAATTTTGTTACTTCTGCTGAAAGAACTGCATGTAGAAGTAGATACATGAAAGTAGGATTCCACGGTTCTCTGTTCATGGATGCTATTCAAATTATATGATATATTAAATACAGTAACTTAAGAGAAGGTTAGTCAGTCTGCAGGTTATATAAAGTTGGATAGGATTATCAGTAATGAAACTGATGTAAGGGATCTGTTTGCTCATTGCAATTCAGAGTGGAATGCTATGTGCTACACTGGTGTAACTGTACTGTGGGAAGGGAAAGAGATAAAGAATACTGGAGTGGTAGTAGACAGAGAATTGAAGTTTATGAATTATATGGCAAAAATGGGGATCAGAATTTTTAAAAAAGTGGATAATCATAAAATAGTTTGTTTCATAATTGCATTATTATTTAGTGACATTATCACAGTGGTAAATTTTTAATAAAATCTGCCCAGTCAGAATCTAGAATCCAATTTTTTTTTTTTTTTTTCGCATTGAGAGTGGTGAGCAGATAGAGTGCTTTGTCAAGTATAGAGATAAAAGCACATGCATTTAATGTGTTATATGATAGACTTTGTAGCTGCAATTGAGGGTGGACTTTTCAAGATGAGTCTCTTGACAGGCGATTCACAGTAAAAAAAATAATAACTTTAGTTTACAATTAAGTCTGTGTATGTGTGAAGCTCTTGTTTATTACTATTATCATCCAGGTACCACTAGTGCATCAGCCAACCTCATCATGACCTTCACATCATCCTCAATAATAGAGTTCTGAGTGTTTTTCCTCTCAAATGCATCTGCAAAGTCACTATAGAACTGTCACTGTTTTATAGAAAATAGGAAGGTCAAATTTTTGCCTATCTTATGCATACTGAATCATCATAGAATTTTTAAATTATTTACTGAATACTATATTTTATGAAAACACTATATTTTGTCACAAGTAGTGAATTGTTTTCTGTTATCTGTTTAGATAATTTAAGCCATTAATTTAAAAGATTTAAACCATTTGACCTTCCTCTAATGTCTATACATTTTCCTTAAAGGTAGTTTATAATCAAATACTTTTGGGATACTGAGAAAAATTTGTATACATGTTTTACATTGTGCATTAATTTCAAAAACTCATTAATGGGTTTTTGTATCTTGGCCAGAATTGCATTCATTTGTAAACAATATAATTCTCTTTCAAATTAATCAAGTGATGAATCCAGAGATGGCTGGACTAGATGGATGGATCGCTTTTCCATTGCATTGTATGACCTTCCCCAATGGTGTTATTACATTTCCAAGAGGCACTAATGATGAGAAAGTATTTCTTTATGAAATCTAATGCTCCTTTCTTTTTCTTCTGTTTTCAATCACTTTGGCATATCCCACTGTTTCAAAATACTGATATCCTTTTGACACTACCTTTTTTTTGTCTAATTAGAACTTTCCAGTTGCTTATTTTGATGTCATATTTGCCCTGAGATTATTTTAGAAGTGCTTCTTTTTTGTTCTTCATTTTTAAGAAGATCTCTTTTAGAATGTAGCTATCTGGCTTATGGTGGAAGGAGTTATATAGTGTAATTTGGACAGTAAAGGTGATCTGTGGTTGATTTAGTAGAAATTTGAGGTTCAGTCAGTAACAGAACATCGGGTTTGGATGACTGAAGATGATTCATGTTATTTAAGTTACTATTGATGCCATAGATGTTGGTAAAGTGAATATGAAAGATTTTGTGTGTGTGTGTGATTTTTGAGTTTAAATTTATTTTTTTGAAATTTTGGAGGATGGTTTATTTTTTAGTTTAACTGCAGAGACATTATATCTATTTAGAATTAATTTCATGTTTAATATCACATAAAGGGAAGAGAAAGGAAACGTCCAGTGGGAGAAAATAGACTCTTGGGCATGTCACCCATACAGAGAGTATTCAGTCTCCAACCATAACATGCCCTCAACAGTGCCCCTCCCCTGCATACATTACATGGACTCCTTCGCGGCACAACCTGGAAGTGAGATTATGCACCAGTTGATCAGGAATCCTCTTAAAAGTTGCATTACCATCTGGTTCAGCCCTCTACTGTAACAGACTGCTTTACTGCTATAACCTTGAAATGGGAAGGTATTGAATCCCCTTCAGTATGTTTGGCATGCCCTCAAAAGGTATCACTCAGACTCCGAAGGTTGGTTTGGAGAGAAGCTAGAACTCTTGCTCTGGGAACCAAACATGGTGGTAACCACTTCATCACTTCTTATTTTTCCTTATACCTAATGTATATCTGATTAGTTGTCTACTAATTGCAAGTTTTTTTTGTTTTTTTTTGGAGGGGGCAAGTAATTGATTTTTCCTTGTTATATTTTTATCATCTCTGTTGGTAATAAAATGCTTCTCTTGGTAAATTACAGTATGCTAGTATAAATTTTTATTTCACCTAACTTTTTTGTCTTTTAGTTATGTTATTTCATGTATTAAAATATTGAATAGTAGTGGACTAAATGAATTACCCTCGTTCCTTCTTTATTTCAGTTAATTTTGTTTCATTATTGTATTACCTTATTACACATTTATTATCAGTATAAATATTTTTGATAAGTTTTACTATTTAGTATTTTCCTTTTCACTATTTTATTTAAAATATCTTATTATTGATTTTTCTATTAGTTGCAAATATTAATTCAATGCTTAATTTTACACATCTAAAACCTTCACCATTTAATGTTAGAGATTTGTTAATTTCTTGAATAAGTTTTGCAGATTTTCAAATAGTTGGAAATAGATTAATCTCTCTATAATTATTTGTATTTGTTTTGTTTTATATCTTTTTTAAAAAAAAAAAAAAAAATATATATATATATATATATATATATATATATATATATATAAAAATGGCACCGTAAGATTTTTCTCCATTCATCTTTTTTTTTTTTTTTAAACTTTAAATATTTAACTGAAATATTACTTCTCTTCCCCTCCCATGTTTTAACAGCTCATTTGACATTTTTTCTATTCTCACTGGTTTTTTAACTTTCTTAAAATGTTTTCTGTTTATTTTCTTATTTCTAAATCTTCATCTTTCAAGTTTTCAAGTAAAGTTAGTGTTTTTCTTTACTCATACAGTTTGGTAAAATGTTCTTCCCAGCTATTTCTTCAATTTGTTTGTATACTCACATAATTCACTTTGATACTGATTAATCTCCATATTTGCTTCTGTCTGCATTAAGTCATGCTTGAGCTGTTTTGGAGAATTATCCCAGAATTTTCATTTTTACTTCCCAAATTTTGTTACCAGTTTTATCCCTTAAACTTTTATATCTTTCATACTTTGCTTCATTAGATTTCTCTTGTAGATATGCTAAAAAGCCATATTTTTTCTTTTGTGCCAGTAGCCACATTTCATTTGAGAACCAAGGTTTGTCCACTCTTCCTTTTATTTCCCATTTAGAAGCCTGCCTAATATCAGCAGTTGTCAGTATAGATTCGTTATTCCACAGGAGGTTTTGCTGATGTCAGCTACTTTTTTGACAAATACTGTGAAAAAGTTTATAAAACTTCCATGCACTTGAGGTCGTCTGTTACTAGTCCTTTTGAACAAGTTGTTGTCCTGTATTCTTCCTTTCCCTCCAGCATTTTGTAAATGAGGGTCTAGGTTCCTCTCTCTCTCTGGTTGTCTTTTAATTCTCTAATCCTTATCATTTGTGAAATATCTCTTAGCCCTTGTTCTTTACTTGCTCTACTGTATATGAGTGAGCTTTCATTACATACAGCAGTTCATTCAGACTCTGTTGACATTATTTTGAATTTTACTTAGTTCAGAAACCTTGATATTACAAATGAACAAGGATTGGAATATTTTTGTGTATATCCTGCATCTTAAGTGCAGTTCTGTCACAATGATTACCTAGTAATCAATTTCATCCTATAATAAAACCTAATCCTATCTAATTTCTTGCGAAAAAAAAAAAATCTAACTGTATTGATCTTTCTATTTTTGCAAAAATAATAATCTCAGGTTACTTTTAGCATAATAATAAATCAGCAACTAAAAATCTGAATTTGTGTTTTCTGCTTCAGACCTGAATAATTTACTCCCACAAATCTTAATTCTGCCATTGGTTGAGCAAGTGAATGGAACTTCCTGTCTCCAACCAGTAGGTCATGAATTCAAATCCCCCCCCCCAGCATAGATGTTTGCAAATTGTCTTTATTCATGACCTGGTATGAGACCACCACCACCATCCTTCTTATTGAAGGCCTGAATTAGCTGGTAAAAATTCCATGTTTGGTCTCTAGAGTAAGGTTTCCAAATTATGTAATCCTTATTCTGCACATGGTACTAATTCACAAATAAGCTTACAACTTTTTTTTTGTATTTGGGTGGGATTCATATCCCATATTCATATTAAAAAAAAAGTGGATTTCTCTCACTTTTGGAGACTTGTTCCCAAAACTTCCTTAAAAATCCTAGATCCTCTTCAGCCATGAGAATCAGATTGATTAATGATTTTTGCTGATTATTCTGCTTCCTTGATACTGAAATAGTATAGAATTCTTTTCAATTCTATTCTTTGTTGCAAAAAAGAGTAAATTTCTCTTATAGATTCTTCCTGTATATTTAAAACAAATGGATTTAAAAGCAATGAATTTTAAGAAACATCTCCCATATCAAAATTAGTCCTAGTTTAATTTGGCATAATCAAGTTAATTTAATTAACATTAAACTAGATTAATGAGCAGACAGAATTTACATTTAAGGTATTCTTTGTACTTCTCTATCAGTAAAAAAATTTTTATATGAATTTGTACTGTGATTTTGTAGCTTTGGAATATTATTGGAAACCTTCCAGGTTCACAAGTATGTCAAGAGACAAATATCCTTATTCTAATTGTAATTTATATTGATTTTAATAATTAAAGAAATGTTACCTGTGCATTCTAAATTTACATAATATTTCAGGAAGAGGTTGTAATCAGTGGTTAAGCCCAGAAGGATGTGCCATGTTTACTGCACATCTTTCATTTAGCTTGAGATCAAAATTAGGACAAGCTCTACCATTTGTGCAGCATTTAATGTCATTAGCCGTTGTTGAAGCAGTCTGTAAATCTCCTGGCTGTGAGGTAAGATTATAAAAGATTCTTCTAGTTATTATCTATCTGCAAAACTTATAAATGGGATTAAAATTATTTATAAGCATTATTTCTAATTGTGTCAATATTCAAAACTTAAAAAAAAAAGTTACTGGTATCTTTTCTCAGAATGGATTGGACATTATTAACACAAACCTTTTTTTCTATAGAAAACTATATTCTATACTTATTCTATACTTCATATAGAAATCGTATAGCATCAGAAGAGTTGATAATAACTGAGATGACATCTCTCCTACCAGTTGGAGAGAGTGACCATATGGTTTTGACTTGGAAAATGAATAGACATCCAGGAGTATCAAATAGACGGGAACGTATGTGGAATTATAAAGCAGGTGATTATAATAGTCTTAGATGTCAACTTGGAGAAATTTCATGGAGGGAGGAATTGGAATTCCGGGATATCATTAGTGCTTGGGAAATTATGAAGGAATGTTTGTTAGCAGTAATGGTAAGCTGTATTCCACAAGTGAAGAAGAGGACACAATTTGGAGTAAAGTGGATGACAAGCATTATTAAACAAGAACTGCATGCGAAAAAGAGACTATGGAAGAGATATAAGGAGACAGGTGAAGAGAAGATGCATGAAGCGTATAAGACACAGGCTAGAAGAGTGACTAGTATGGTAAGAAGAAGAAACTGGAATATGAGAGATTTGCCCTAAGATCCAAAGAAAATCCTAGGGAATTTTTTAGCTATGTGGCCAGTAGGAGGAGAAATGACTGTGGAAGAATGATAGTGTGGGTTAAAAATGGGAAGAGAGTGACTGATGCAGAGGACATAGTGGAATTGTTCAATGAACACTTTAGTGGAGTATTTCATCCTGGAGGAGTCAATTTGAATACTAGAGGGATAGGGCAGGGTCAAGGTTTAGAGGTGCAGAAGGAGAGTGTGTTCCAAATACTGAGTACTCTGGATGTCAGTAAAGCTGTGAGACTGGATGGTATTTCACCACGAGTTTTGAGAGAATGTACTAGGAAATTGACAGTGCCTTTGACCTGGCTGTGGGAAAAGTGCCCATGAAATGGAAGGAAGGTAAGATAGTGCCATTGCATAAGGGTGGTAGCATACTGGAAGTGTCTAATTATTGGCCAGTTTGTGTGTCATCAGTAGTTAGTAAGATCTTGGAGAAAGTAGTGAGGTACCGTATACAGCATTGGGCAGATGAGGGTAATGTTATCTGTGAGAGTCAACAAGGATTTATGAAGGGGGCTCTCTTGTTTTAGCAATATGCTAGCCTTTTATAATAAAGTTACAAGAGCATTAGATGAGGAAAAGGCATATACTGCCATTTTCCTAGACTTAGCAAAGGCATTTGACAGGGTGCCACATGATGAGCTGTTATTTAAGTTGCAGCACATGGGTCTGGATGTCAGATTGGTCAGCTGGATTCAGGATTGGCTGTCCAATAGGTATCAGAGAGTTGTGTATGGTGGAGAAGTTTCGAGGAAGCAGAGGGTTACAAGTGGGGTCCCACAGGGCTCAGACCTATATTGTTTAACCTTTATATCAATGACATTGTCAGTGGATTGCAGGGGGATGTTCAGTTGTTTGCAGATGATGCAAAGCTGAGAAGGATTATTAGTAATAGTGCCGATGCGGAAGCCCTGCAAGAGGATTTAAATAAGCTAGATAGATGGACAAATGAATGGGGGATGTCGGTTTAATGCAGCAAAATGTAAGATCTTGAGGTTTGAGACACATCGATGGGACGCTGCATACTCTATGGGAGGAGTTAAACTGGAGGAAGTAGGGGAGACGAGATCTGGGTTTGATGATTGATAGAAACCTGAAATTTAGATGACATATTGCAAAGGTAGTGAAGGTAACACAGAGGATTGCTGCAATAATGAGAAGGACACTGAACTGCAGAGATAAAAGGGTTATCATTCTATTGTATGAGACTCTGATCAGACCACACTTAGACTATTGTTCTCAGATCTGGTCCCCAGGATTTGAAGGGGATAAATTAACTGTGGAAAGGGTACAAAGGCGGATAACAAAGATGGTGTCAGGACTGTACAATGTTAGTTATGATTATTGGCTGAGGGAGTGTGGACTGCAGAGTTTGGGATAGAAGAAGGAGCGGTGATATGATTGAGACTTTTAAACTGTTGAGAGATGGTTACAGGGTTGACACTAGGGAGTTCTTTCACTTGGTTGAACAGCGGGAGGGAGTCATGACAGTGGGCCATCCCTGAAAGTTACGAAAGGAAACAGTGAGAAAGAGGGTGAGGAGTGGTTTCTTTGCATGGAGGGTGGTTGAACCATGGAATGCATTGCCTGATAGAGTGGTGAGAGTAAGAACGGTCAATGCGTTTAAGGAGTGGTATGATAGACTTTGTGTTTCCTAGGAGGGACCTCCCTCGATGAGTCTTTTGACTCCATGGAGGCCTGAATAATAATAATAATTATTATTATTGTGCACGGATTTGGTCCCTTGATTTTGATGGTGATGAGGATGTATTGGAAAGTGTCCAGAGAAGACTGACTAAGGTGGTAACTAGTCTTTGAGATGTGGGATATGAAGACAGATTGAGGAATGCAGTTTGCAAAGCCTTGTGAATAGGAGGAAGAGAGGGGATGTAATTGAGACATTTAAGTTGGTAAAGGGTTGTTACTGGGCTAATGTGGAAGAAATATTTCTTAGAGAAGAGCAACAAGGGGACATCCCTGGAAGCTGTATAAGAAGGGTGTGAACAGGGGCATAAGTAGTATTATTATTTTATTAGGGTTGACATTAGGGAGTTCTTTCATTTGGTTGAACAGCGGGAAGGAGTCATGACAATGGGCCATCCCTGGAAGTTACCAAAGGAAACAGTAAGAAATTCATTCCACTTTGTGGTTCTTTACACTGAGAGTGGAATGCATTGCCTGACATTGTGGTGAATACGAATACATTGAATGAGTTTATAACACTGTTATCGTAGTTTTTGTGCATAACAGTGTATACCTCCCACAATGATTCCTTTGACTCCATGGAGGTCTGGTGTTAATAATAAAAATATTAAAAACATGTATTGAAAGAAGTCTACTGACATATCATTAAACTCAGTTAATTTTTATTTCTTGCTTAGGACTTGGATCTGAAACTAAAGTGGCCAAATGACATTTATTATGGTAATTCAGTCAAACTTGGAGGAAATATTGTGAATTCTACCGTGATTGGAGATACCGTTCATTGCTATGTTGGTAAGTTTTTTTTAAAAAAAAATTTATTGGCATATGGTATTTTTTCTTAATTGGACAAATATAGTGACCTATTCAAAATTGTGTGAGTTTCTGTGTGAATTCATAAAGTTTACTCAATCTTTTCACTCTCTGAATATTGATATCCTATATTTAAGTATAGTTTGATTACTTAACAGTATTTGAGTAGTAACTTATGCATTTACTGGTTTCTTTGGTCCTTGAGATAGCTTACATAATCAGACTAGTTCAATAATAGGTTAATTCTTTGAATATAGTTTTGTGTGTGTGTGTGTGTGTGTGTGTGTGCGCGCGCGCGCGCATGTGAGAGAGAGAGAGAGAGTATGTTTATTTTCTGTTATTAGAGATAGTAATGCTAGTGACATTAATAAATAATATTAATCCATTTATTTCAAATTGTTAAATACAATATTGGTGAACTTTTGGGTTAGGCTAGTACTTGTACTAAGGTTTAAAAAAAATTTATTATTATTATTATTATTTATTTTTATTTTTTATTTTTTTGAGAAACACTCTTAGCTTTTGAGAAAGAAATTTTCCTCATAACCTTCAATCCATTACAATAATGTCACCATTTCCTACATTAAAGATTTTTTTAGGACACATGACACTTTGTGAAGGTGTATCATCCAAGTGGAAATAATACAATGACTGCTATGATAGTGACCGATGTGAGAATACAGGTAGATGAAATGGATATTATGAAATCTAAATGTCAGTACCTCCATATATTGGCATGTGCTATGGGGAAATGCAAGAGAAATTACGTTGCACTACTGTTTAATTCTCAGCTCTGGCATTGTAAGGAGTGGAAATTGGGGAAGGTAGTTCCTTTACATAAAGGAGGTTCCAAAACAGAGAGGTAGAAAATTACATTTTCTCAGGGATTTCTAAGGTATTGAAAAAGCTGGTTAAGACCAAAATTTAGAAATTATTATGTGACACATCCAGGGAGTCCAAAGACTCATCAAGGGAAGGCATCTACTCTACGACTCTCTGTCTCCACCATGCAATCCACCAACTACAACAAACCTCAACTATACCAACGCTGTGTACTGCCCACCACCATCAACAGTATTTACATGGTCAATCACAAACATCCCTGCCCACAGCAGGATTTGAACCCACAGCCTTTTGGCTGGAGAGCGGATACACTAACCACTTGGCCAACCAGGCTGGCAAATTAATAGATAGGGGATAACCTTTGTGAAGGGTAGTTCTTGTAAAATGTTTAGTAATTGACTCATGTTCTGTAATTTAAGTGACAGCTGAGTTGCTTAAAGGATATGACTTCACTGTGATATTGTTAGACTTTGCAAAGGCATTTGATAGAATACTGCTCGAACCTCAATCAATCAATCGTCAAATTCCTGCCATTTACCCTCAAGGGGGGTGTACAGGATATGATAGTACAACATGAAAAAAATTACATCATTACTAACTTCCTATCTACAATTTTCCTCCAAATCAGTCTGTTACTTGTCAAGAGTCCAACATTATCAGATCTTATATTTCGCTCATCTAAGGCACTTTGTATCGTATCAATCCACCTAAATCTTGGTCTTCCTCTGGGTCATTTTGCTGCCAACCTGGCAGAGAACACTTGTTTTGCTAATCTTTCTTCGCCCATTCTATTTAAGTGACCTGGATGTTGACAATGTCAAGTTCTTTCCTAATATCCTCGTTTTTAATATGATATTGCCATTGATGCCATCTGTTCACGCCTATAATCTTTCTCAGGACTCTCATATCTGCGGTCTCTAGTCTTTGGTCAAGTGTTTTACTTCTGACCCATAAGTTAAAACTGGTTTGAACACTGTCTTGTATACAGCTAATTTAGTGTTCCAACTAATTTCTCTCCTATTCCATATGAATTTATTCAATTGACTTCCTACCATACCAGCTTTCTGATTCTGTTGTCTATTTCTATATTTAATTTACCATCTTCAGTAAAAATCGTGCCTAAGTAGCTGAAACGTTTTACTTGTTCCACAGGTTCTCCATTCACAACACAGTTGACATTTTCAATCATTCTGCCTATTTTCATTGTCTTTGTCTTTTTATTGCTGACCTTCATACCATATCTATTACAACAGCTATTCAATTTAGCCAGAGAATCTTGCAGACTTGTAGCAGATTTATTTAGAAGTATAACATCATCCGCATAAAGCAAAGAGCTGACATTAACATCTCCAATTTTGATATCATGTTTAATACCACTTTCCTTCATAATGTGATCCATATAGATAATGAATAACAGAGGGGATAATGTACATTCTTGTCTCAAACCAGATTTAACGTTAAACCATCTTCCTGTACTTCCTTCAATTCTAACTGCTGACTTACAACTCAAATAAAGACTAAGCATTGCTTGATATAAAGCCCCATTGACACCATATGACGGTAGTGTATTGAATAGCTTCTCTCTTGGCACCTTGTCATATGCCTTTTCCAAATCGACAAAACTTAAATACAGATCTCTGTTATATTCCCACGCTTTCTCGACTATTTGTCGTAAAGGGAAGATATGATCCTGACAGCCTCTATTTGACCTGAATCCAGCTTGTTCTTCACCAAGCTTTTCTTCCACAGTTCTTCTCAACCGTTTCTCAAGTATACTTGCATAACCTTGCCAGGAACACTCAGTAGGGAAATACCCCTGTAATTCTCACATTCAGTTTTATTTCCCTTTTTATATATGTGTACTATGAGAGCTCTACTCCAATCATCGGGAATATGTCCCTCTGTCCATGCTTTCTGAACTATGCAGTGCAGCCACTATAAGACTCTTATACCACCATACTTATACCACCATAAATTCTTAGCATTCTAGTAGTTTTAAACCGTTCAAAAGGTGAGACAGGGTGAGCTCTGAAACAATAGCACCTAGTGGCTGTGATTGGTTATTGTGTAAACCAATCCAATTGAATGTTGTTATTTGTCGCTAGTTGCTGTTTTTGTTTTCTGAGTTTCATCTGTTTTGCATGCATAAAGTGTGATCTGACGTGGTAGGCAAGTTTTTAATATATAATTTTCGATAAATGTATAACTTTTTGCCCATATTTACAATGGGAAACAGTATTGTAGTCGAAGGAGATAAGCCTCGTCCTTCTCTTCCAAATTTTACAACTTTGAGTAATTCAAATATACCAACCAAATATAGCATTCTCCTTCATTATTGTTTGCTATTATACCATATCTTAAAAGAAACACATTGTCCCCCACTCTGCACAGATTTGGTTACAATTAATTGATAAATTAAAGTATTCAAAGTTATCTTATAATTAATTGCATTAGACCAATTAAGATGAGCACTAATTGCTCTACACTCCTAAAACTTTCATATATTGATAAAAATGCAGTCATATCATACGGTCAAACTAACATGAATTTTGTAGCGAGGATTGTATAAGCAACTGGTAGTCAGTAGTGTGCCAGAACTCTGTACTGGGACTGCTGTTTCGAGGGGGAATATCCAGTTATTTTCTGATGTTGATGCTAAACTGGTGAGAACAATAGTTAATAAAGGCAGGGCCGGTCCGAGAGTATCTGATGCCCTTAGGCAAAGAAATTTAAGCTCCCCTATTCATTGTCTCTCTCTCTCTATATATATTTTGTCATATTCACACAAGCACATGTACACCTACACATGTGGATATTTATAAAAATAATATCATTATGAACATTAAAAAAATGTATTAATCAAAACCAATACTTTTGTATACATATATGATTACTCCTAATATCTGTACAGCAAGAAAATTATTACATCTTAAATACAAAAATTATGAAAAATTAATCTTTCGGGCTTTTGCTTTGGCAAAGTTTTAAATTAACTCATCTATATTGATTGTAGATGCAATTTCATGCTCTATACATATTATTGCTAGACCAGTGAGTCTTTCCTAAGCCATTGTAGAGCGAGTGTAAGATTTTGTAAGTTTTAATTTCGAGAAACTCCTTTCTGAACTTGCTACCGATGCTGGCAATGTTGAAAAAATTCTCAATGCTGTAAGTAATACCTGAATAGAAAGGTATTACTTACAGAAATACTGTTCTATGGAGAACACTGGCTATTTTGGCCACAAACGTTCTTCAGCCGCTGTAAGAATGTTAGATACACAAGTACCAAAACTATTAGCCATCGGACTCAACTGTCACCTACGAAAAAGCTTGGCCGAACTAATCTGAAACAGTAGAAGAATGCCGGAGTGGGGATGATGAGAAGTAAAGGGAGCGAAGAGAAAGACCAATCAAAGGTCTTATTTCACGAATGCTACCAATCAGAATCCCTGCCACTGCAATTCTGTGAAAATTTCCACGGAATTCTTATACTGATTTAGAATAAACTGAACTGTTGAAATTAATAAGACGATTCTGTGAGAAAATGAATGACATAATCTTCAACTTCTCAGACCTCAGAGAGCTTGCAAAAACAGGGCTTAATCTAAAAATCAATGGAATTAAGTCTGTAGGAAATGAAGATAAGAAGTGAGAACAGTTGGTTAGTCACGACCACTGATTGTTAGTTTGAGGGATACCCCAGAAATTCTCTGCTCATATTGGGACGGATGCCAGAAGGAGGAAAAATCTCTGCACTTGAGGTTAAGTATACAAAGAGCAGGGGAGTGGAAGAAATAGAGAAAGGCAAAAATAACGTAGAATCATCAGCGAGCACCAGGATGGCTTGACTTATTTCAGTTTTTTTATTATTAATCAAGGTTTTACTAATTTTTTTCGAAGGTTGTAATTTTTCCCCGAACTATGTAGCAAAATCTGGTGCCCCGAACTCTTAGCGCCCCTAGGCGATTGCCTAGGGGCGCTAAGAGTTCGGGGCGCTTTATTCAGGGCCGGTTTTATCATTAGGTTCGCTTAATGATAAAACCGGCCCTGAATAAAGGTGATATAGAGCTCCTGCAAAATGCTTAAATAGATTGACAAAATGGGCATAAGTTGCCTGTTTAATGTGACAGTGTAAGGTTGTACACTGTGTGTACAATCTTACACTGTACTGCAAGAAATTTTTGGAACTGAACTGCAAGAAATTGATAAGGCTAGGAATTTGGAGATGATGATGGACACAGAATTTAAGTTTGGCAAATCTATTGCAAAAATAAGCAAAATAGCTCAAAGGATCACTTAGATATTGAAAAGTCATATCACTGACTATGATATGACTGCATGTAGACTACTGTGCATAGATTTAGTTGACTGGATTTCTTGGGGATAACGAAGTGGTCAAGAAGATTCACAGGAAAGTGATCAAGATGGTGACAGGTCTGTGAATTGCTCCTTATGAAAAGAGATGGAAGATTTGTAAGTTAAAGAATTTGGTTGATAAACAGAAAATGGAGGATATGATGGAAACATATAAGTTAGTAAAGTGGTTTTATAACATTAGATGCTGAAGAAATTTTCCAATGCATAACAAGAAAGAAAAAACAAAGGGTTATCAGGAAATTGTGTAAGAGTTTGGTTAGCAAGAAGGTAACTGTATTTTTTGTTTAGAGAGTGATGAATCAGTGGAATGGATTACCAGAGGCACTCATGAATGCTTTATCAGTGAATGAGTTTAAGGAGCAGTATGATATGCACTGTATGGAATAATGATTACTATGTGACCTTCTGCAATGAACGAATATTCAGACTTCATTGTGAAAGCTGCTACTAAGGAGTAGCCATTAAATTATAGAACTAGAAAATAAATATTTTCTGACCTAGTTGGTTGAGTAAATTTCACTTCCACATTACAACCAAGGTTGAAGTCCTGCTGTGGCATGGATATTTGTGAATGTCTTTAGATGGTAGTTCATTTTCATTGGTGTGAATATTATCACCTTGATCATATAAATGCCTGAGGTGGCTTGAAAAACCATGTTTGGGCTTTCATTCACTGGATTTTCTAATCCTTAGCTCATCCATTATACGAAACTGTACTCAGGGCCGGTGCGAGAGTATCTGACTCCCCTAGGCAAAGAAAATTTAGGCACCCATATACAATGTCTCTATGCAGTAATTAGTGCGTCATTTTTTTTGATACCCAAATTTGCTCAAAGGATTAAAAATAATTTCTAAAAAAAAAAAAAAATCTGCAACATTTATTCTTAAAAATAAATGTTACAGATTTTAAAAATTTTCTGTCTATACATTTTTATGCCTAACTATTTTAAAAAATCACTCACCAGAATGAAATAATTTAATTACTGATTTAAAACATTTTACAAAGTTATTTTTAATGGCATACTACACTACTTCCATGTACACTATGTATACCAGGGTTTCCCCAAACTGTGTTCCGCGGAAGGTGAATAAGTGTTCTGCGAGAAGTTCTTGGAATTTGTCATTTTAGATTTCTAAGCATTTTTTATGAACAAAGATTTTATAGTGGAAATATTCTGAGAAGAATAATATTCGAGTATATGTCGAAAAGCTCTTACCCAGAACGCCTAATAACATTTGTGTGTTGTTAATTTTCACACATCAAAACCTTTCAACATTTGGGAAAGAGAATACTGCTGTTTATGATCGTTCGTAAAAACTGCCTGCAAGTGGATTATAACAATCACCGGCGTATAATATTTTTCGTACAAGCAAAGTTTTTAAGCAGCAATGCAGAGGCTGACCCTGATGAATAGAGAAGCAGTAAAATTTGCAGAAGAGTAGAAGAGGCAATAGGGCCATGCCGTCGTATGAAAAAAAGAAACAAAATGCCCGCCAAACTACGTTAGCTCAATTCTTTGTTAAGAAGTAGAATAATAAAATTTATATTCTGAATATGTTTTATAGTCTTTCAGCTTCATGATTTTACTTTAACTAGGCCCTGAGACATACCTTAATTCTTTTATAAAAAAATTAAGGTTCAAAAAAAGAAATTTGAGGAACAAATTATACTTTTTCCCATAGGTTATTATATTCGATTAGTGCGTTTTTGATTAATGTGCCTGTTTTAAAGAACACGTTAGGCACACTAAATCGAAGGATTGCTGTATATATATTTTGTCATACTCACACAAGCCCACATACACCTACACATGTGGATATTTATAAAAATAATATCATTATGAATATTTATATATAAATGTTTATATATAAAATTTATTAATCAAAACCAATACATTTGTATACATATATGATTATTCCTAATATCTGTATAGCAAGAAAATTATTACATCTTAAATACAAAAATTATGAAAAATTAATCTTTCGGGCTTTTACTTTGGCAAAGTTTTGAATTAATTCATCTATATTGATTGTAGATGCAATTTCATGCTCTATAGATATAATTGCTAGACCAGTGAGTCGTTCCTGAGCCATCGTAGAGCAAGTGTAAGTTTTTGTAAGTTTTAATTTCGAGAAACTCCTTTCTGAACTTGCTACCGATACTGGCAATGTCGAAAAAATTCTCGGAGCAATAAACACATTTGGAACACTATTTTCTAAATTATTTTTGCATATCTATGACAGGACATTTAGTGAAGTATTTTCTGGAATTCACCTTGCTATTATTTGTAATTCACTACATAAATCTGTTCCGTTAATATCTCTAGAATTATCATGTGTTAAATAATTTTCCAATATCAAATTTTTTAAGCAGTTCTGCTGAAGTAATTTTTTGAAATTCATATATATTTAAAAGAAAACCAAACTTTTCATTAGTTGTAGACATGTGCTTGAATTTTTCATCAACAGATGCAATTGCAGTATCAATAATTGAAAAATAAAAATCTATCTTAAATTTTTGTTTAAAGTCTGCTATGAATTCATCCTCTGCTTCATACACAAATTGGACAAAATTTTTTTCTAAGTCTAACTGTTTCTTGTTCAAAATTAGGCGTTATGCCTAAGACCTCAGCAATTTTTTCCGCATCTGTTAACATCTTTTCAAATTCATCCTCATTTCGGATTTTCATTAAGAAATTCTTTGTATCATTAATACTATTTATGGCACCATTTATATCAAGGCTTGCATTCTGAAGTTGTTTACTTTTAAAGTTTATTTCAAAAAGTATGTTATACCACATTACTAAGGATGCAATAAATTTGAACTTCCTTAAAGTTTTAAGAAGACTGCTTGCATCTAATTTCATGGTATTTCCACTTAATCCACATAAACTATCATCTTGAGATATTTCTTGCAGTGCTTCGCAAACATCGGACAAATTATATCTTATGGGCTTTAATGAGTCAATTTGACTCTCCCATCGTGTATCACAGACTGGTTTGAGTGTAAAATTACTTATATGTCTTTTGAGGTATTCCCATCAACGAGTTGAACCAGAAAAAAATAGATATAGACGATGTACCACGTCAAAAAATGCTGTGGCATCTAAAGTATTAGCAGTGCAATTCATTACTAAATTTAATGAATGTGAACTACATGGTACATACATTGCTCTCAAGTTAATATTTGAAATTCGTCACTGCACACCTTTCAAATCACCTTTCATATTACTGGCATTATCGTATCCTTGACCTTGTAAATATTGTATTGGTAATGAAAATTTGTCTAGGGGTTCCTAGTATTTCATTTGATAAAAATTCTCCAGTGGTATTTCTATAAATCCTAAAAAGTGTTCTTTTATAGAAACCTTGCTATTACTAGTGTCTACGAATCGAAGTACTATGCTCATATGTTCTGTGTGACCAATGTCGGACATACAGTCAATAATTATGGAAAAATATTTTGCGGCAACAACAGATTCTAAAATTTTCTTTTTTATCGTATTGCCAAGATGTTTATTATTTCATTTTGAATATCTTTCCAAGATAATGCACATATGTATCTTTATCTTATATTCTTCGAAGATGTTCATTCATTATTGGATCAAATGGGGCTAGAAATTCGACAAATTTCAAAAAATTTCAGTTTCAATGCGAAAACAATGTCTTATTTGTTCCTCGAAATGATAAATTTTGAATAGCTAACGTCTGAACTAATGCAAAGAGTCGTTCTAATACTTGCACCCAATGTTTCTCCTCTTTTCTAATAACTAGCAAGTTCTCTTCATCAATGGTTTTCTTTTCTTTTATTCGAATTTCTAATTCTTTCCACTTATGGTAATTTTTAACGTGTCTTTGACTTTTTTCATGCACAGCTAAAATAGAAGAAGCATTTTTCCAGTCCCTCAATCCAGAATCAGCAAAGTTAATCTGCCATTGATCAAATACTAAACAGCAGAAGCAAAATCCGTGGATTTTGAATACAATAACCACAAATGTTGCATTGTCTCACCATTAAATAGTCTTTGAGTATAATGAGTCATTGAAAATCTTCTATTATTGTTATCTTTCAGAAAATCAAAATTATGAATCTCTTCAGGTCCATGTTCAACTAATAGTTGATGTAATTGATTGATATTGGAAAATTTTACAGGATACCAAGTTGCTGGATCATTATAATTTAAATTTGTAAAATGAAATCCTTTTATGATTGGATCTGTAGAACAACCAGCTTCAGAATCAACAATACTTATATGATTTGTAGATTTCTCCTTCGTTTTTTTAATCCAATTTTTGGTATCTGTAGAATTCTCATTCAATTCATTAATCGAAACTATAGACGAATTAGTCAACGAATAATCTTGAAGATTTTTTTGTATTGTATGCGATTACGATCTTCTCAGCAAAGATATTTTAAAAATGCACCTTCTTGTTTTTTCAACTTTCTTCCTTTTCCGCTTTACGTTTGCGATATTGAAATCCCGATTTCTTTTTATCCATTTTCAAAATCCAGTAACTGAAATATTTATATATAAAAATAAACTTAATTATAAAAAATATGGACTTTAAACTCTTCAATAATTCACAAATAAATTTTTATACATTTACTTAATGAAGTATTTATCAATTATATATACCTTATAAGTTATAACTATATAACTTATCTATCATACATTTATAATCTAATAATTCAACAATATTGTTTTCTATGAACATAATTAACAAATTTTTCAAATTCATCCGACTTAACAAAATCTGTAAATACTTTTAACTCGTTTAAGTACAGAAAATGATCGTTCTCCGCTAGCATTACAAACAGGCAGTGTCCAGGGCCGTATTTATACTTTTGGAGACCAGAGGCGCAACATCATTATGAGGCCTCAAAAATAAGCACTTTTTTTAGTTTATTGAAAATAAGAGTCAACATATCCATGATACCTAATTTTAATAACACAATTCAACATTGGTATACATATATTTGCATTTTAAAAAAGTATAAAAATAAATCGGTTTTCAAATTTAAATAAAAAAAATCAATAACTAAAAGTTTTTTTTTTTCTGGCTTTGGTTTTAGCAAATATATCTATAATGTCATCATAATTAATCAAGTCCATTATATCTGATTCAATGCATAATAACGACAGGTCACTTGTTTTATTTTGGTGCAAGTTGCTTCTTAAATAATTGTATAAGGATAAAAGTTTTTTTTTTTTTTAAAGAAAAGAAAATAATTTAAATGCAATCAAATTAAGCTTGCTAATCAAGGTAAAAATAGGAACTTTATCAACTGTAAAGTTCAGATATTCTCATTAAAAATAAAAATTTTGAATTTACGGTAATAAAAATTGTAGCAAAAATCATTATATTTTTGGAATTACAACATGGATCTAAATATAAATATAAAACGTTTCAGTTTGCAGACATGCACAGTATGCCTCCCTGGTTGACAGAATGGTTAACGTATCTGCTTTCCAACCACCCAACTTTAGGTGAAATGTAAATTTTGTCACCTAGTGCGAGACCACCTTACTTACTTGAGGCCTGGGATTCACATAAAAAGCATATAATATATATATACAGGGTGTTCGGGATAAATTTGACAGTTTCGTAAGGAAAAAGAAAATCTTCTTTGTATCTATTAAATTTAATGAATTGACAAAAAAACATTACAGGCAGAGTTAATTACAATACTATCAACAAGATTTACTCAAAATAACCACCATTAGCATCGATCACAGCTTCAATTCTGCTTCGGAACCTCGAACAAGCTGATGCTACAGTCTCCCTGGGAAGGGCCGCAAAAACTGTTTTAATTTTATCTATTAACTGGGCTTTTGTATTACTGGAAGTGCAATTGGTGTCTTTTTCAACTGCGCCCCATACAAAATAATCCATGCGGTTAAGGTCTGGGGAGTTTGGAGGCCAAACATTTGGACTGGTGAAGTCGTAGAAATTTTCAGACAACCATTTTTGACTTTTCCCAGAGGTGTGGCAAGGGGCCGAATCCTGCTGCCATACATACGGCCTACCATTGGCTACCCTTGTTATCCAGGGCTTGACTACAGTTAGCAACTCCACGAACAAAGCCCGAATTCCAATGCCAGGGTTCTTCAACACCTGTTCCTGCAGATTTGCGAGGAATTCTGCTGTACGAACGCAATCAGATCGTCTGCTAGGGATCTTTCTTCTTGCTACATCCTCGTAGTCACCATTGCAAGTCTCTAGTTCATGCCTGATTGTTTTTACTGTATTCAGGGAGCATTGGGCAGCAGTCGTAATATCCTTATTTTGATGGCGGGCACGAATCATCATGATACAAGTTATTCTCTTCCATGATTCAGGTGGGTTCCAGCTATCCATCCTTTCTGACATCTTGTATATGAATGAAGAAGGGTCCAAACTTTTAAATGAAGAGAAGTGTGTGTTAATACATGTAACTTACGGAAAAATATAATTAATTATAAATATGTCAAATTTATCCCGAACACCCTGTATATAGGATTAATTCAGTTCCAACTTTATCACACAATTATTAAGATTTATTCAACTCCAGATTTGATTTTTTTAAGTTGCCGTAATAAGCATAATAATTCCAACTTTAGTTAAAACATAGAAGCAATCAATAGTAACGATAACTTGCTATACTCGCTAATATCCACTTACTAGACATTTTACCCTAAAATAACTAGAATCTTGATGCACAAAAAAATGAACTGAAAAATCAATTTCATTTATAAATAATTATTATTATTTATTATTATTGTTGTTCCGGGAAACCCCAAGGAGTCGACAGACTCATCGAGGGAGGCCCTAACATCATGTCAAGAACAACTATTCAACATTCACACAGTATCTATCATACCTTGCCTTGAACTCATTCACGGTCGTAGCACCCACAACAGACTCTGGAAGCTTATTCCACTCATTTACCACTCTCCAAGTAAAGAACCTAGCTCTAACACACTTGTCAACCACGCTCTTGCCCAGCTTCCATGCATTTAATAATAAACTTGAAAATCAAATGCTCTGTTTATGTGATATATAAACTGCTCTTACCCACTAATTAATGCAAATAGCAGCAGCACACAAAAAAAAACCTCTGTCGTTTCAAAATGATTGCAAGTTCAATACTCAGCGATCTGTTCTTTCCTAACAGGATTCTGGGAAATCACGGTGAAATATTCTTAAGAACGTTATGGATTAAACTGCTAAGTCAGTGATTGGTCAACACAAGTCAAACACTTAGTAAGAGAAAATTTCCAGAGAAGGAGATTGGAATTTAGTAATATTGATGAGAACAATAGTCCAGGTAGTTCAGAAGCGAAAACCATCTGTGACAAAATGAAACTATTTTATTTAATTAAAAACACAAAAATACAACCAATTTATTAAATATATCTTTCTAGAGTTCATAATTAAAAGGACTCTAATAATAATAATAATAGATTTCTACAGATGTCTCATCTTGTTTTGGTATTATCAATTTATTCTGAAGCATTATGAATTTTGCTATTTTATTATTATATCGCTAATATTTCTTCAAATGCGGCACTTTTCACAACAAGATTGGCTAAGTTATGTTGAATATATCTGTTTGCAAATATACTCAAAATCCCTTTGACCTAATAAAAATGTAGAATGCTGATGAAGTTTCATCAGCATTCTATCTGTTAAAATGCAATTATCCCCCCTCCCCGCCGTTAACGGATTATTGTCTTTATGTGCACTGTATTACTTGGAATTTCTTTATTGCCCTACAATATTTGACCCTTTTTTGCTGCACAATTTATTTATTGTCTCCCCAAATAAAAACGAATTTCACATGTGTGAAAATAAATAATCAAAACGTTTAGTTAAATTGTTCATATTTGGTCTAATGTATTAACACTAAGAACTTTTATTGTTAAAAGACCATAAGATTTAATGATTAAAAATACAAAGAGCCAACAAGTTTCACTAGCCACTGTCTAGCATTTTCAAGGCTGTACTGGTGTGAAAACAAATGCATCAAGTTACATGAAAACATACACTTTAGTAACTGTTAGGCCGTTACATTTGATAATTCGTGTTTGATGGCGTGCATGCGTTCGAATGCTTCAGTCAGAATCCGGTACATGACCACGTGTTGTGTAGTTTTTCGCATATTGTAGTTCTGTTAAGCTGAGTGAATTGTTGTGTTTATGGAAAAACTTGAAAACGATATTTTTTCCACCATTTCACCTAAACCGTCGATTTGGTGGAGATATGTCGATGACGTGTTCATCATCTGGAAGGATACCATGGAAAACCTTCTCGTGTTTCTTAATAAAATCAACTCACTACATAATAAGATCAAATTCACTATGGAACAAACAATGTCCAACTATCCATTTACAAGAAACCTACAGATATAGGTGGATATCTTTCAATTTTAGGAATGATTTTTTTTTTTTTTTAATGAACAACAAATGATGTTAAATTATATTACTTGGGATTTCCGATTGTGAGTCTTTTTAATATCAAAAATTTATATCCAACGGTATTTTATCAGAGATTCTTCGCCTTTGTCTTTTGCTTAAAACTGCAACAGTACAATTACTTTGGAAAAATAATGAATTTAAACAAAAAGAAAGTGCACATATGTTATCTAGCAGTATTTTGTGTGTGTGGTGATAATTTTGGGAGGGGGGTGATACAAATTATATTACTTGGGATTTCCGATTGTGAGTCTTTTTAATATCAAAAATTTATATCCAACGGTATTTTATCAGAGATTCTTCGCCTTTGTCTTTTGCTTAAAACTGCAACAGTACAATTACTTTGGAAAAATAATGAATTTAAACAAAAAGAAAGTGCACATATGTTATCTAGCAGTATTTTGTGTGTGTGGTGATAATTTTGGGAGGGGGGGGTGGGGGAGTTAGCCATTAAAGTTGAATTAATTCTATTATGAAAATTTTGGAAATAAAATTTCATTTTGACGCATGCAATTACACATGTTTCGAAGGATAAAGTGTAGGGAAAATATCGCTACTTCAAAACTGCCGCATAATACCGAAAATATGTACATAACAGTTGACTTCATAACTGCCATTTATTTTGATTTATAGGGAGTTTATTTTAGAGGGAGATTGGGGGAAACCAAGAAAGTTGAAATGCAAAAACCTACAGATTACGTTTATAAAAATTATGCATTACATGATATGATTCAAGATTTACATATGATTCTCTATAAAGCAAAATTTAAAAGTGCGCGCCTTCACGCAATCTGTGAACTAACCTTCGAACTAAGATTATGAATAAAAAAGAAAACTTAATTTGGAACAGGTGGAGGCTGTATTCATTTTTAGATTTGGATTTTCATGAATTTATAAAATAATTGTTTGACAAAAATAATTATTTTCAATCAATTTCTGGGAGAATTTTAAAATGCATTAGTGATTAAAATAATTAGCCAAAGAATTGATAGTGACATTGATCTTCCATAGTGATACAATATGAAGTGAAGAAAGTATGAAAAGATTTATTATTTTGTGCTGGCATTAAAAACTATAATTATACGATAAAAACAAGCAGCAAAATGAATATAACTCATAGGTATTTAGTTGGATATAACTTAGATTCCGGTTACCGAGCAAACGGCAAGCAACTGCGTTTCTTGCTGTAGGCAAATGAACATAGCTACTACATACGCTAAGTAATCTAGTTAAGTTCTTTTCAGCGTGAAGGATTATTGCCCCTTCTAATGGACATGACTGTCAAACTACACTTCTTATCCATGTTCTTTTAGCATGTGGACAGAATATTATCCAGCTTTGCTGGACACATACACGTCCAGCAAAGAAATGGAACGCTTACATATGTGAAGAATATATGTATTCTTGAATTTTATGGAATACAGGAGTTCCAGTTAGTTTTATATGTAGCAAAATCTGGCGACCATAGGCGATTGCCGAGGTTCACCTAATGATAAAACTAGCGCTGACTGTACTATATATTTCTGATCTTTTGCAAGTACCAACCGATACTAGTCAAAGAAGAGTATATACATATATATATATATATATATATATACACTAGGGGGGCTACACTCCTCCTGGTGCCTACGGCACTCAACTCTCCGTGTTCCAGACTGGTAGGCTGGTTCTCCTTGAATTCTGATGACTTGAATTTTGAAGACTCGACACTCCTGCTGTCCATGCCCTGAGTTTCAAAAAATGTGACATAAAAAGGCTTATCATTTTATATATATAGTGTAGATATATATATATATATATATATATATGTATGACATTAAATCAGTTAATTGACTCCCTTCTCAACAAATACATATATTCTTCACATAATATCATAGCCTAGTTAGACTTTAATAAAAACCTTTATCATTATTTTCATGCTTGTTTCATTAGGGAAGTGAACAGATGGCATCAGTGGCAATATCATATTAGAAATGAAGAAATTAATAATAATAATTTCGTGTGATGATACTGCGTTCCCCCTTTTTACAGGCATTCACGGTACCATCTAGTCCCGCCAAATTTTTATCCGGAACCGGCATAGGCTGACAAATCAGACCTATGGCTGGGTCAGTATTCCTGACTGTAATCTGTGTCCTCAGACCGGTTTGCCTGCTTGCGGGATGAAAAACACCAGATAAACTGTCAGAAAAAACCCTGCTGTCCATGCCCAAGACCAGCTAACTTGGCTATGGCTGAGGAAGATCCTTAAGCTCCTCACGTCATTGACGGGAATCGAACCTAGGACACTCCTTCCCCAGGCATACGGTTGTGAAGCACAAAGCCACTAGGCTAACCACGCGGACATGAAGAAATTAGGAAAAAACTTGCCATTGTTAGCATTCAGGAATATGTTAGCAAAGCTAATGTCAGTTGCTATAGTCACTTAAACAGAATGAGAAGAAAGCTTAGCAGAACAACTATTCTTTGCCAAGTTTACAGGAAAAAAAGATTCAGAAGAAGACAAAAATGTAGATTGATTGATATAGTAAAAAGTGCCTTAAAAGACAGAAATATATGATCTGATAATGTTGACATCTTGACGGTACCAGATTAATTTGGAGGAAAATTGTCGATTGGAATTTAGTAATGATACAACTTTTTTCACATAGTACTATCATAATAGTACCATAAATTAACAATATTAACTAGGCTATTAGAATGCAAAATGGTAAAATGAAAGAGTTGATTGTTTTGGATGGAATGAATGATTTGAAAGGTGAAAAGTATGGCATGAGGGAGGACGATAACTAATAATTAAGGAATTGACAGTGTACACTAGAAATATAAATTAAATAAACTTTAATATATACTTTCCGATATTTCGGCAAACGTCACGTTGCCATCTTCTTGGGAACTTATTACAAAGACAAGTGCACACAAGTACTACATAACAGCAAATGAGAACCGAAGCTAGGAAGCTAACATTTTCCTAAAGTCCTGATGGTGCCCCCTGGTTGGCTATATTGCTGGTTCTTGGCCTTTGGGCTGAAGTTCTGATAAATGTTTCCCAAATTTGGGGCAGTGTCATGCATCCAAATTTGTTGAGGTTTGGCATGTTCCTAAGGGCTGAGGCTGATTCCATGAATAGTCTTTCGTATTTGAACTTGCTGCAGTGTATTACTGAGGCTTTCTTCCATCTTATTCTGTGGCGAGTATCCAGAGCGTGGTCTGCAAGCCCAGAGTGGCTGTACTTGTGAAATCAGATGTAATCCTTGTGTTCTGAGATTCTGATATTTGCGGTCCTGCCTGTTAGGCCAAAGTAGGACAGTATTACAGCTGCAAGGGACCTGGTATACACCAGGTAGGTCTAGGGGAAGTGGTTGGTCTTTAGTGGAGCGGATAAGGGATGCCAATTTTCTATGTGGTCTGTAACAGGTGGTCAAGTCATGTTTTTTTTAAATTTTGTTGATTTTTTCCGAGGTGATTCGGATGTAGGGAATGGTGATGGATTTAGAGTAATCTTTTTGTGAAGGGGGGGGAGGGGATGGTGGGTTGTGGATAACTGGGTTAAGTATTTTTTGGATTCTTTTTTTTTGGGGGGGGGGGGTAATTGGCTGAGAAAGTGTCACGGATGTGATTTAGTTCAGTGGTTAGGGCGTGATCATTTGAACAGATTATTTTTGCCCTATTGAATAGTGTCTTAATAACTCCATATTGTTGTGAGGGGGGGGTGATGGGATTGTTGGTGAATGTATCTGCCTGTATGGGTGGGTTTTCTATAAACTGAGAAAACCAAGGTTCCATCTAGGAAGGGGAGGTTATTGTTTTCCTCTTTTTCCAGGGTGAACTTGATTCTAGGGTGTTGGTTGTTTAAGTGTGTTAGGAAGGAGAGGAGTGAATCCGGGCCATGTGGCCAAATAGCGAACACATCATCAACGTAGCGAAGCCATATGGTAGGATTTTGTGGGGCTGAGTTTAAGGCTTTCTCTTCAAAAGTCTCCATAAAGAAGTTAGCCAAGGGTGGGGAAAGTGGTGAACCCATGGCTGTCCCCTCTATCTGTTTGTAGAATTTTTCCTGCTAAATGAAATAGCCTGAGTTCATTGTAAACTGAAATAGGGCTGAGATATTGGGAGGAAATTTAGCTTAGATTAGCTCTAAGGTTTCTTTGAGGGAGACATTCGTGACGTCAAAACTGACCATTATGTCATTATGTTGGAGTGTAAGGTTTTCTATACTGGCTTTGAAGTGGGCTGAGTTTTTTATGTGCGATGGTGTGTTGCCAGTATAGTGTGAGAGCGCTTTGGCTAAATGCTTGACTAGTTTGTAAGTCGGGGAATCAATGCCATCCACTATGGGATGTAATGGCACATTTTCTTTATGTATTTTTGGGAGCCAATATATGCGGGAGGGGGGGGGATCTAGAGTTATAGGGTTTCAGTCTGTTGGTAATCTCCACAGGCCAAGAAGTGACCTTCTTAAGGAGCCTATGGAGTTTTCTAATTTGAGAGTTGGTGGGATTATATTCAATAGGGAGGTAAGTGGATCGATCTAATAGTAAAGCCTTGAGCTTACCTGTGTAGTCATTAAGATTGAGTACCACAGTGGCGTTCCCCTTATCCGCTTTGGTGATCACTATTTCTTTGTTTCTCTTCAATTCTTGTAGTGACTTGTATTCAGTGTAGTGACTTGTATATCGGAAAGTATATATTAAAGTTTATTTAATTTATATTTCTAGTGTACGCTGTCAATTCCTTAATTATTAGTTATCATGTATAACCAGCGTATAAGCCTCTCAACAAGAATGAGGGAGGATATAAAAGAGTTACTGAAATTTGCAAAAGAAAAGAGTGAAAGAGTTAAGATAGTCTGTTGCTGTGGTATGACAGAGTTGAGCTGAGAAGGAGGGCCATAATAGTAAATTAGTTGATGTGTAGGTTATGCAAGAGGATTGATGTGAAGTGAGTGGTTTCCTTCTGAATGGATTTGGTGTTCAGAGTTTAGAAAAATTGTTGTTGAAGGAAGTGAAAGTAGATGTGTAAAATCAGTGAAAATAGAAGTTTTAGAGGGGGGGAGAGCTGTTGAACTAGTATACAGATGATGATTTATGGTTTTAATAGTGCAAGGACAGCAAAGGTCATACTACACCATATCAAAGGTTACATCAGTACACAAGGTAAGACAATCACAAACATCTATGCCCTCGTTATGATTCAAACCTACATCCTGTTGGTTGAAGAGCAGTTACACTGACCACTCAGCCAACCAGTATGCAGATACCATTGAGACAGTTGAATGTAAAAATGTGCAGAAGATGCTTAAGTTAGTATCACTAGTAACAAACCAGAATGGGATAGTTAATATAAAGTGCAAAGACAGTAGTGGTGGGCCTAAAGGTTGGGCTATTGCACTTTATGTACACTAATGCTAGGAGCATTCAGAAACAAGGGATGGGATTCCTGGCATTGGTTAGTTCATCTTTGCCAAAGGGCATTAATGAGACATGGCTGACAGAAGATGATATAGTTGGTGGGATAGAATGTGAAGGTATAGTATTTTCAGGGAGGATAGAGAAAAAAGAATGGGGGAGGGGATATTATTGATGATGGCTTATGAACTGCAACCAAAGAGAGAGTAGGAGTTCAACTGCAGGCCAGCAAAAATAGCACATTTGAGGCCATCTGCTGAGATGCTGGCCAGCAGAACAAAATATACAGTTGGTGACTTCTATAGGCCAGGGGATGTAAAGGATGATCAGGGGTAGTATGCATCAACAAATAAGCTTCTTTTCTCCATCCGATCAACTACATAGATTGGAAGGAGAAAGGGACACATGGGAGGAAGGAAATGGAATTTATACAGTTACTAAGGATTAATTATCTGAGATGGCATGTGATAAGAGTGTATTAGGGATTTGAGAATGCTAGATCTAGTAATTACGTGAGAGAGTTTGTTTATAACCAATGTGACCACATTGCCACCAACTGGTGAGAGTGATCGTATAGTCTTGATTTGGGGCGTGGCTAAATGTGTGAATTTTCAGTTAAGAGGGGGCTGTGTGTGGAAATACAGGGCTGGTAATTATGACAAACTTAATAGATTGCTTGGATCAGTGCCATGGCATGTAAAACTGCAAGGGTTGGATGTTGATAATGCATGGGAAATGGTAAAGGTTTCAGAGAGATAATGGCAATCTGCATACCTAGAATCAGGAGAGTAAATCAAGTGGGAGTTAAATGGATGAATACCATTATTAAGCAGGAGCTACAAAAAAAGAAAAAATTCATGGAGGAAGTTGAAAGTTTATTTTTCACTTGGTTAGAGTATAATAAAATTAGTTTAATCCTTTATCCAAGTGTGAGCAAACAAAGTTTGCACCTGAAAGTATCTTCAGGACTGGGTTAAGGTGGTACAACACCAGGGCACTCGTTGCAAAGGTGGAGCAAGCTACCAACACTCCTATCTCAGTATCTCCTATAATGCAAAACACATCTCCTTGCGGATATGTCTAATGTTATGCATTAAGGGAAGGGCCACTACCCAGACTAGTTTCGACCTTTATTGAGGTCTCTTCAGTGGGAGCCAGGCCCAAGTAGAGATACCAGGCAGAAGCATTAGCAGGTCATCTCTACCTATAGGAGTTGCCAAATTTCTCTAAATCCAGAGTAATTTATTAAGAAAAGGGTGGCACAAAATTTGGCAACTCCTATAGGTAGAGATGACCTGCTAATGCTTCTGCCTTAGCAGACCAAAATGATAGCAGGTCTATGGAATGAAAATTATGAGGACTGATTGGAGATTTGTGGGTGACATGATTGAGACATATGAATTAAAGAATTTTTACGAGATTAATATAGAGGAAATTTTTTAGAACAGGTCTGGTGGTTGGAGAACTAGGGGACCATCCTTGGAAGCTGAACAAGAGTGTAACAGAGGTGTGTGAGAACTAGATTCTTTGCTTGGAGAGTGGTGAATGAGTGGAATAGGTTGCTAAAGTCTGTTGTGGGTGTCATAACTTTAAATGGATTCAATGCAAAGTACGATTGATACTGTGAATGTTGGATAGTGCTTGGTATGATGTTTATGGGCCTCTTGATGAGTAAGGACTCCATGGAGTTGCCCATATAATTATATCCCATACACCCTTTGTGGGTACATATCAGAAATTTGATGATGATGGTAACTTATTTCATTAAAGGAATATCAGCTGTTCATCAAACAGTGATAGCTAAAACTCAAAATGTGCAGCAGTTTAAGCGGGCATACATGTAGAATATTATTAAATTTGAATTTCTGTAAACTATACTTTTTAGTCATAATAAAAGTGAATTTTTTTAATATTTATAAATTCATTAATGCTTGTGGAAAAATTCCACTTGCATAAAATATAATTTAAAATATCTGGTCTTAATTTGTTTCAATTCAAGTTCTTCACTAAGAAAATAAAAAACACTAGTATACAAGCTTTTTTAGTGTAGTCTGAAATAAATAGCATAAATATTATTATGTATAGCCTATGTCTGGATTGTTAAAAATGATTGAAATTGTTTTTATTATAATTTTTTCTCCAGGTTGTGGTGTTAATGTTAGCAATACCCTTCCAACTGCTTGCATAAATGATATTGCTCTTCTGCACAAACAGAATACTGGATTTTCAGTTTCTTCTTTTACTGTGGAAGAGATTATTGGAAGGACATTGACATGTCTTGAGAATCTTGTTGACTTATTCCAGACAAAAGGAACTACTGCTATTCTTCCTCTTTATTATTCTTATTGGCTTCACAGGTAAAAATAACTTTATTTGTATTTGATTGTTAGAAGTCTAGTGGTGTGTGATATGTTGTTTTGTAATTTTAAGTTAGAAAGATTTTTTTTAATATATGCGGACTGCTTTCTTCTCTTTTTAAAAAAAAAGAGCTCTTTTCTTAAGGTCGTACTTCTCTGTATCTGCTTATGATAATCACAGCTCTTCCTAAATTGTATCTGTTTACTCTATTATAAATTATTTTAATTTTTCTATCCAACTATTTAGTAGTTTGGAATTTACTTTCTTTGTTTTATAAATAAATATATGAATTGGATAACTGTGGAAGCAGAGTTTACTCCAGTAGCATGTGCACTGTTCCTCTGCATATTCTTAACTATTTTTTTTATTCTTAACTATTATTTATTATAATTTTCTGTAACATCCAACATAAGCTGATTTCTTTCTTAATTATTTTACATTTTATCAAGCTTGCATTATGTATTAAATAGCACAATGTTTTTTTCACATTTCTCTTATTACAGTGACCAAAAAGTAACACTGGAAAGCAACAATGAAGTGGTAACAATCCAAGGTGTGGATGATTCTGGTTTCCTTCTTGTTAAAACAGAATCAGGCATAAACATTTCATTACACCCTGATGGTAACAGCTTCGATATGATGAGAAATCTTATTATAGCTAAAACTCAGTGAACCTTCTGAGTTATGCCTTTAGTAATTTATACCAATTTAAGCTCTTCAGCATTGTAGATAGGCTGTATATCTTAGCTTTTTTTTTATAAGAATAATTTATTTTAGGATAATTTTAGTTTTTGGATGTTCATAAAAGTGATGAACTTTTATAGTTTAATATATGTTGTCCTGGTGATTTATAAAATGCAGTTCTTTGTTACTTTATTTTATTTCGCTCAACTGCATTGCAAAATAATAAACTTGCTGTTTTATAAATCTGTTTAGTTTTTCTTTAGTGTAATTTTGCATTTCTTCAAAAGTTAAGAGATACAATCTTTAAAACACATGCAAATATAATGTATAGTATTTTTTAGAACAATTCTTAAAATAGAATTTTATTTGTGACAATGCTTTGATGCATTACTGTTGTTTCATCCTCACATAAAGAATACCAATGTACTGTTGTTATCTCCCAGTAATTTATTGGGTAACAAATTTATTAAAAACTAGATAGTATTGGTTATATTTTGCAGAGTCAGAAGCAACCAAACACAATCCAAAATTAGCCTCCACAAATTTTATTCATTAATATTTTTACCAGTTGAAAATAAAAATGCAAGTTTTATCATAATTTTCTGGCATATCCCAGATATTCTGACATCTAACACAATAACACAATGTTTCATGATAATTTTCCATCAACCCCTTTTTTTTTGCAAATTGGTCTGTTATTTGTCAGGTATCTGATTTGATCAATTTTTACATTTCAATCTGCTAGACCTGTATTCAGTCTCCTTCTGAGTCCTTTTCCTGTAATTTTTTTGTTCTTCAAACAGTTGATTTTATGATCCTTTATCTCTCATTTTGTTCAACATGTTCATGCAGAGCAGTTTCATGCCTTAGTCTAGCACAAAACAAATCCCAGCAAGAATGTGGTTAATGAACCACACCATCTTAGATATTAGCTCCAATTCACATTCTTGATAATTAAATGACCTGTCTTTCATTAATTGTTTTATTTATAACCCAAATTTCAGATCCACAAGAGTCAAAATCAGTTTGAATATTCTCTTATAGAGTGCTAACTTGGTATTTTGACTGATTTCTCTTGTATTCAACTGGTTTTTGACCAGTTACAGTTAAAAAACTAGAATAAGCCACTTTTTTTTCTATTATCTGTTTCCATATTTAATTTTCTGTCCTCACAAAGAGTGCCTAAACATCTGAAAATCCATAACCTGTACTATAAGTTCACTATAAGCATTTGATGTTTGATTGCTTGTTTTCATAGTTTTAGTCTTTTTTATTGCTGATTTTCATACTGAATTTTTCAGTATGAAAATATTTATTAATTATTATTAAATTTGGCTAAAGACTTAAAAAAAATAGTATCTGTAAAAAAAAATAAAAATAACTGATTTAATACCACTTAATGAAATTTTCAATGAAACATGCAGCAATCTATATTTCTGTATGAATAGCACCATTAATATACTTATAATGATGAAAAAATAAATTTTTATTTAAAGAATTTTTTTTTTTAGAAAATTACCTCATTAGAGAAAGCACTGGATTAGATTACAGTTTTCTTTTCTGTTATTGTTGTTTTAAAGTAACTGAAACATTGTATGCAAAATCTGTGAACTGCATATTTTCAGTTTAATGCCTTGTTTTGAGGTGTATATAAAAAAAAAAAACATGCTATTTCTATCTATATCAGATTTAGATATTCTACTTGTCACAGATTGGACTTCAACCCAGCCATCTTTCTCAACTTAGCAACATAAGAAAATTCTTGATTCAAGTTTACCATGCACTTGGGCCATTTCATTTGGCAGGGAAAATTCTGTAAACAAATAAAGGGAACAGCCATGTGGTCTCCCCCCATCCCACCCCCATCAAACTACTTCATGGAGACCTTTGAAGATAAAGCCTTGATCTCTGCTCCACAAAGACCTATGATTTGGCTTCACTCTGCAAATGATGTGTTCCCTATTTGGCTACATAGCTCCAAGGTTTTTAACACCCTCCAAAGACATTTTAATAACCAGTTCCAATTCGACTTAGAAAAAGAAAAAACAACCATCTCCCCTTCTTTAGACACTTTGATTGTATGCTAACCTGATGGATTCTTGGCATTCTCAAGCTTGATGCTGTTAAATTTGAGAAAGTATGAGCACGACTTATCTAAGGTGATATGGTCATTCATTAGTATGACAAAATGATGTTCTTCATCGCTCAGTGAAATACCACCACCTTGGTCTTCAGAAGTATCTACACTGATCATGTACGATGTGGTGTGGCATTGTCATCCATAAAAATGAATTCGTCCCCTACAGCACCACAGAACAATTGAATGTAACATTGAATTTGAACTTCATTGCAATATATTTCACCAGTTGTAGTCCCCCTTTTCCAGCACTTGTTGCTCAGTGTGTCCATTAAGCATAATGCCTCCCAGCACATGACCCCAGTACACTGCCATAGCTATCCCTTTCAAGAACGTTCTCACAATGGTAAGCAGTATCACTTTCACGCCAGATCAAGTATCATTTAGAATTGGAAGAAAGACTAAAACGACTCTCATCTGTAAAGAGTACATTAGCCCATTAATGTCTTGTCCAATTTTTATGAATATAACACCACCGAAAATGTGCCTCTGTGATGAGCTGTGGATAAAGGGATGCAGATTACAGGCCTTTGGACATATAAGCCTACTTGTCACAGATGTCCTGCTAGAGTTTGTTGAGATATCTGTGTACCTATGCTTGAATGGTACCATGGTGCATCGATTACGTTTTGCTGTTATGACCAAAAATCTGTCTTCATGCTCTGTGGTAGAGAACGGGCAACCTCTTAGAAAACATATAAGCCTACTTGTCACAGATGTCCTGCTAGAGTTTGTTGAGATATCTGTGTACCTATGCTTGAATGGTACCATGGTGCATCGATTACGTTTTGCTGTTATGACCAAAAATCTGCTCTGTGGTAGAGAAAGGGCAACCTCTTAGAAAACATCTGGATGCATTCCATTGGTTGAAACACTGTCCAAAGCCTGGATACAATACTATGCGAGATTCCAAACTCTCTTGCAATATCAGTAATTCTGCACCCTTCTTCAAGCTTTCCAATATTTCTTCCCTGCGTGAAATCATCTAGGTGATGTCTTTGAGCCATTACAAAACATCCAAGTTTGCAACTTTATTCCTTCACGAAAAGAGCTTCCTTCAAACACAATTTGTTTAGAGCAGCTTTTCATCTTGAGTGTTACCACATAATACGATTCGAAGTTTTGAATGTAGACTTGTTTTCTAACCAAAAATCATCAGTCATACAAATTGTCACAAGCTGATTCATCTGAATTTGCAGAATCTTCAGAAATAGTATTCGTCCTTAGATTTTGGACACCAGTGTAACAGTTTTTCATATGGCAATGAGTTTGAAGTCATTTGGTGTTATGCAGAGTCTAACAAGATTAAATACATAGCAGGTGTTGTTACAGAATTATTGGATTGGTTGCTAGTGACAAAATGCATCACAAAATAAAGATGATGGGAAGTGAATAATCATAATAGGGAACTTTAATTATCTGAATACTGACTGGGCAGCAGTAAATCTCTTAAGAAGAATTAAGCTGCATTTATTGGTCTGTTGTGAGACAACTTCCTCAAGCAGCATGTGATAGAAGGAACTTGATGCGAGTATTATATTTGATTATAGTGTCAGAGGGAATTTCAGTTAAAGACATAACTATTCTGCGTCTGGTTGGTGAGAGTTATCATGCAGTACTCACTTGGGAAGTACTAATTTTATGAATGTTCCATTCAGAAAAGGTTGCATGCTGAACAACAAAACAGGAAATTATGACCAACTGAGAAGTATGCTGGTTCTGCACCAAAGTATCGGTTGTTCAATGGGACAAATATCAACAGGGGCATGGGTAGCATTTAAAAATTTCCTAAATGATGCAATATTGGAATGTGTCCTTGGAGTTTAAAGAATAAATAGGGTAGGAGTGAAATGGATGTGTAATTTTATCAAGCAAGAAATTCGTAAGAAAAAGATTATCTGGAAGAAATATCATGTATGTGTAAGGATGTCTGTTATGAAAGTTATAAAAGAAACTGGCTCTGCAAGCTGAAGACAACCCAAAAGAAAGAATGAATATGCATGAATAACTACTGAATGCAGATGGTGTGAAGGGTGACAGATGCAGAAGAGATTGTTAACTCACTTTGCTAAAAGTGAGTTAACAATCTCACTTTGCTAAAAGCTATCAACCTAGTATATGAATGTTGCACTCACTGCTATCACTTCACTTGACGAAGAAACTTATGTATATAAAGAGTACTATAGCTGTTGCACGAACTGAATAAGAATTCTGCAATAGGGACTGATGGAATATCAGCACAGATGCTAATAAAGTTGTTTAACTGAACTGGCTATTCCTTTGACCAGTCTACATAATTTGAATCCTGACAGGGAAGATTCTTTAGGAAGTGGAAAGAATGTATGGTGATGCCATTGCACAATGGTGGTAAAAAGATATTCAACATTTGATCTATCAGTGTCTTTCTGGTGAAGATTTTGGAAAAGTTGATTAGGGCTCACATTCAGAAATGGGTTGACAAAGAATCTCTACTTTGCAATGAACAGCATGTGTTTACTAAGAAAAGGTCTTGTTTAAATAATTTGCACACATTCTATAATAATGTTGCCAAATTTTTAATCTGGTTTCCTTGGTGATTCTGATACAGTGGAAAGAGTGCAAAGGAGAGTGTTAACAATGATATCAAGATTGTGGAATACTGACTATGAAAACAAATTAAGAATTTGTATACCCGAAATGCTAGCAAACAGAAGAAATATGGTAATATGATTGAAATTTACAGGATTTCACTAGTTGGAATTTTTCATTTTGTGGAAGGCAGAGAAAGGATGTGAGGGCTTCCTTGCAAGTTGAGAATGAATGCCATCAAGAAGGAGTGAGAGCTAGATTTTTCTCTCATAGGGTGGTGCATGATTGGAATGGATTGCCATATGCAAGTAGTGTGAATGAATTCAAGAACAAGTGTGATAGCTGGTGCTGATAGTATGTGGCCAACCTCGATGAGTCCCTGGAGGTCTCTCTTAATAATAATAATATAACCCTATGCAGAGTGAGTTAATTACCATACAGTAAAACCTATTACCCAGATGTTCTATCTAGACTGTTTTAAGATAGGAAGTAGCAGCAAGAGCTCATCATCTGCCAAAACATTTGAGGAATCAATCAAAAGCATAGTTCTGGTGTTCCAAAAATAATTAGGAAAGATCCCCCCCCCATCCTCTGCAGCAAGAGTTATTGACTTATGAGTGGATTAAGATTTCAAGATATTTGCACTAAAATTTAAGCCAAAGAAAAGCTAGGATCTTGCATGTCAGAACTAAAGATATGTATTTTGTTGTTAAATATTAAGAGCTGTAGATCGCTCTCTCAACAAGTAAATCGATCTGAACTATCAAGAGCATAGTTGATCAACAGTAGAGCATCACCCAATGTTCACTGACATCATGATGCATAGTCTTGGTGTGATCGAACTTAAACGTGTGTTAATTTATGATTTACAATTGAATCTTTCACATACAGGACAACAATGCATCTGACTAAACTTTTATGAATTAACCAACACAGCGAAATAAAAAGCATATACAGGAATTCTGACACTCCTGTTTTAGAGGGGGACACTAAAATATTATTAAAAAAAATAGTCTCATGTGAATCTTTCTTTTCAGTATCTTTTGTTTGCAAATTTTGGCAAGTAAAAGTCCATTTTCCTAAATATAAAATAGATTATTACTCATACTCTTTATTTTTCTTTCATATTGAAAAGTTAAACAAATATGAATCATATTCCTAACATTTTACAGAATAAAGAAAGACCTTTCCAAGTGTGGACATTTCATTATTCATTAGTCTGGGAGAAAACTGAAGTTGTTTAAAAGGTATATAAAGAAATAAATGTCTTTGAAATGTTTTATCATAGAAAAGCATACAAAATAGTAGGAAATAATGGGTAAAACTCTTGCTGAAATATTATTTGCGAATTATAGATCCTTTTGATATATTTGCTACAGGAAGTACAATTTATGATATACAATCTCTGAACAGACTGGGAACAAAGCTTTATTTCTTTTATTAGACGGCTGTAGTTGACTGTGCATCATAAGGTTTGTTTTATGATAACAGTTCACGTTATAAAACACAGGAAATTCTAATAAGAATATGTGACAAAAGTTAAGTCGAATAGTATGATGATAAAAGAATCATCTGATCAGCATTCAATACTGACCCACTTTCTTTTATATTTTATATATATATATATATATACCCAGTTACTGAAGGGGGGAAAGTAATATTTGCTTTTCACGTTCTGTTTGTAGCAGTATAAAATAACCTGACAGCAGAGATTTGAATCAAAGAAACTACTAATTTTATTGTCCCAGTTTACATAAAGGAAATTGTAAATGAGGACTTTGTATATTATAGGAACTTAAAAGTTTATTGTTATTAAATATAGCCTGCGTATCTCATTCGTTATAGACGAAGCCCTTTATTTGAAAAAAAAATCTCGGTTAGAATTCCGTTTAAGACGCAACCTTAATTAGGAATTTTCATCTGAAGTTTTGTTAGCTAGTCTCATGCAGGTGGAAGAGTTTTTTGCATCTGCAAAACAGCCAAACTGCTAAGAAAAACATGCAATTTACAAATTTAGCACACAATACAGATAGGATTAACATCCCATCATAAGCAGTATCGGGGTTCTAAAAAGCCTAGTTATTTGGCCATGACAAGCCATTGAGTCTAAACACGAAAGAGAAGTGCTACATAATTTTTTCACGAGCCACGAGATATTTTCTAAAAAATTTAATTATTAACAACAATTAAATACAAATATAAATACAGATTTACAGTATATTTATATTTAAAAAAATCATTTAGTGCCTTTTTATTCCCGTATAAGGAGTAGGCGAGGCTGTTTTACCCTTTCTAACTTTTGAAAACTGAGTGGGCAGTTCAATCTCCACTGCTACCCAATCAGAGATAGCTAGCCCAAGGCTATCGCTAATTAAGCAGCATGCAGTGAAGCGATGCCTCAACAAGTGCCGCCATCTCGTGGTCCCTAAACCTAACACAATACATTTGATGTCTGAAAAATAGTGTGGTTTCTACGGTCGATTTTCTTGCGTTTATGGGATGAAAAATCCGAAATTCCGGGAGAAAAAAGTCACTTGCCATTGCCAGAGATTGACTAACTCATGAACAGGTCGAAGAAAGGCTTAGAAAAAAGTTCCTCCAGTCGGCGACTAGACTCAAACTATAAGTGTATCGTCGTGCGACTTAGTGCAGAGGATGCAAGTGCCACATCCACTGAGCTACACAGGCCTTGAGAAAGCTAGTTTTAGATACAAAAACGCAATCTCTCCGATTTAAGTTTGGGGGATGTAACAATGTTTCATCACTTTTTGAATTTGAGATCAATTTTAAAATGACAACGATGTAAAAAGCGGATTTTAGACCAAAATTTATGTGGCCTGTGTTAGTTCCATGTTGAACCAGACCTACTTTTCGGGATTTTTATACATGATGCAAAACCGACGTTCATGCAGGCACTCTCAATAGTAGATCTTGGAAGATTTTTCCACTTGGTTAGACAATAAATTATATATTTAGTTTAATCCTTTATTCAAGTATAAGCAAACAAAGTTTGCACCCGAAGTATCTTCAGGACTGAGGCAACTCGTGGCAAAGGTGGACTAAGTTCTCATCACTTTCCTCAGTATCCCATAATGCAAAGCACATCTTCCAGACATGTATAATGCTATGCATTATGGGAAAAGTCACTACCCAGACTGGTTTCGACCCTTTATTCAAGTCTCTTCAGTGGGAGCCGGACTCAGAAGTGATACCAAGGCTGAAGCAATACAGAACTCATATTTCCATATGCCAGTTGCCAAACGGTGTCGCACCTTATTATTAAATTACTCTGGATTAGAGAAAAATTTTGGAAGTTTTTTTTTCCACTTGGTTAAACTATAAATTATATATTTAGTTAAATCCTTTATCCAAGTGTAAGCAAACAAAGTTTGCTCCTGAAGTATCTTCAGGACTGGGGCAATTCTTGGCAAAGGTGGACTATGTTCTCATCACTTTCCTTAGTGTCCCATAATGCAAAGTACATCTCCTTGTAGACATGTATATAATACTATGCATTAAGAGAAGGGTCAATATCCAGACTGGGTTAGTCCACCTTTGCCACGACTTGCCCCAGTCCTGAAGATATTTCAGGTGCA
Source organism: Typopeltis vanoorti (assembly GCF_054136105.1). NCBI lineage: Eukaryota > Metazoa > Arthropoda > Arachnida > Uropygi > Thelyphonidae > Typopeltis > Typopeltis vanoorti. The sequence goes on along the minus strand of NC_143567.1, from coordinate 60,027,959 downwards.
AACTTTGTTTGCTTACACTTGGATAAAGGATTAAACTAAATATATAATTTATAGTCTAACCAAGTGGAAAAAAGACTTCCATCTTTGTGTAATCCAGAGTAATTTAATAATAAGGTGTGACGCCTTTTGGCAACTGGCATATGGAAATATGAGTTCTGCATTGCTTCAACCTTAGTATCAACTCAGGGTCTGGCTCCCACTGAAGAGACCTCAATAAAGGTCGTAACTGGTCCAGGAAGTGACCCTTCCCATAATGCATAGCATTATACATGTCCGCAAGGCGATGTGCTTTGCATTATGGGACACTAAGAAAAGTGATGAGAACTTAGTCCACCTTTGCCAAGAGTTGCCCCAGTCCTGAAGATACTTCAAGTGCAAACTTTGTTTGCTTACACTTGGATAAAGGATTAAACTAAACACACAATTAATAGTAGATCTTGTTTGTCAAAAGTAAGAGAGAAAACAATCACAAGGAATTTGGCCCTTTGTATATTTATATTTAAATATGAAATATAAATATAGATTATATAGAACAGAATATATGGAATAATATAAGATTAAGTATACATATAGACATAAATACATATATATATCTGTAAAAAATGTGCCATGAATTTTTATCTTTTAATGATGAGCACAATGTAAATCACGAGTTCACGAGGCTGTTTGCTACGAAGCAAACAGCCTCGTGAACCGCATTGGGGGAGATATGACCACCTACAGACACACACATCATGCGAGGTAACAAGAATATGAGGAAAATCTAACAAGTGCGATATTACTTTGCCTATATACTTCAATGTAATATATAATGCAATAAAAAATTGTAATACTTTGCCTTAAGCTCATCCACCATCTGCACACAACCATCTCACCTCTTCTGCTAGTCCATCACATCATGGTCCACGTTATACGAAGTTTACACGTTATCCTCGTATATAGTGGTTCGGAACCATTCTTTCTATGCACTTTCCAGAATAGAAAATTAGACATATTTATTAAAGGAGAAATATACGGCTTTTATGGCGATTTATTGGGAAAAAAAAGTACTTCATTTGAAACAGAAGCGTCAAATTTTATTATTATTATTATTCCTGATACCTCCAAGGAGTCCGAAGACTCATCGCGGGAGGACATCTTCAACTGTCTCTACACCTTACCTCTACTACGAATCAACGCCATCTACCGCCCACCTCCAACACCACCACAACTAGTAATTTTTGTCTGTAAATTGCGTGTGTTCTGAAGGGCCGATTTGTATGTATGCGGGATGAAAAACCCGAGTTTCCGGGAGAAAAAAACCCTGCTACCTCCGTATGAGATCGGCTAACTCAATTTTATGTCAGTGTTAGGTTTATTTTTAATAGATTTAATCCTTATATTTTTTATTAAAGTGACCGAGCTCAAAAGAAAAAAAAAAGGGGGGAAGAGGGATACGTTAAAAAATAGATTGTTATGAACATCACCAAACATTCGAACACCGGTATTTTCTTTTTTTTTAATTCTAATAAGTGTGAGTCCAAATGTAATTTTCCTTACGCCTTGTTGAAGTTTATAAATTTGTCACAAAGTTTTTCAATAGGAATCAGACCTAGTTTCTCTGATGGCCTTCCGAAATAGGTAAACTTACAAATTTGGGCTTTTATCGTACTAGAATGGGGAGAAAAAAATTCAGTTTCATAAAAACTGCTAGAAATACAATAGAGTCAAAGAAGTGTAGCTCAGTGGATGTGGCGTTTGCACACCATCGCGCTTGGCCGCACGAAGGAAGTCTTGGTTTCGAGTCTAGTCGGCGACTAGAGGAAATTTTTCTAAGCCTTTTTTCGACCGGTTCCCGAGTTAGTCGATCTCTGGCACGGGCAAGCAGGTTTTTCGTCCTGTAAACTCAAGAAAATCGACCGTAGAACCCACATTATTTCAGACATTAAATTAGGGACCACGAGATGGCGGCACATTTGAGCCGTCTCTCTTCACTGCGTACCGCTTAATTAGGGATAGCCTTGGGCCATCTGTCTCTGATTGGGTACCAGTGGATTGAACTGCCCACTCAGTCTCCAAAATGGCCTCGCCTACTCCCGTATACGGGAATAAAAAGGCGTTAGCTGATTTTTTTTTTTTTTTTGATTATTATTATTCGCTTTCCACAAGCAGACATATGAGGTAGGGTAGTGTTACAGGAATTACCCGAATTTATATTTATACCTTGTTATACAAACGTGCAAAGTTGCTTAATGTATAAGGCACTGGAGAAGAATAGAGATCAGCAAGTTGTCCAGATGTGTCAAGCAGACTGCAGATAAGAGCATATAAAAGAACACATAAGTAGATTATTATGTCTACACACGAAGGCTAGGAGTATCCAAAAAACAAAGGGGTAGAGTTTGTTCCCTTGGTCAGTATGTTAGATATGTGGCCAGCGAGTTTCAAGCCATCTGGTGTGAGGTGGAATCTTACAAGATCAAATACATAGTAGGATGTTGTTACAGCCCAGGTGGATCGGTTGCTAATGATGAAGAAATGCATCACCAAATAGACACGATGGACGCGGAAAGAGTAATCATAATGGGAGACTTTAATTATCCAAACATTGAACGGGTAGCAGTAAAATATCATGAGAAGAATGAAACCAAATTTATTGAGATGTTCTGAGACAACTTCCTCAAACAGCATGTGATGAAAGGAACTCGACGTCAAACAGTGCTAGCTTTGATTATAGTGTCAGAGGGTGTTTCAGTTAAAGATGTAATAATTCTGCTTCCTATTGGTGACAGTGATCGTGTGGTACTCACTTGGGAAATGGCTAAGTTTATGAAAGTCCCATTCAAAAAAATTACATTGTGAAGTACAAAGCAGAAAACTATGACTAACTGAGGAGTATACCGAGTTCAGTGCAATGGTAACGGTTGCGAATGGGAATAGTATCGACAGTGCATGGGAATCATTTAAGAAATACTTAAATAATGCGATATCAGAATTTGTCCTGAGAGTTCAAAAAATAAACAGAGTAGGAGTCAAGTGGATGTGTAATCTTATTAAGCAAGAGAATCGTAAGAAAAGGATGATGTGGAAGGAATACTGTGTGCATAAAGACGATGTTTGTTACAGGGGCGGCTCGTGCATAGGCACTACAGGACTGCAAAATCCCCAATTTTTCTCGATATATAAATATATTTATTAATTTATTTATATTTGCTTGTAATATTTAGTTTTATCATCAAAAATCCAATACAATTCTCTTATTTTGTATAAAAAATTAATAAAAATCCATCTTTTAGCACTTAGGAGGGCGAAGGACACTAACAGTCATATTGCTACGCGCTCAAGAATATGCACATCATAGTGAGATGCGAGCTATTAGCGTAATGCGGCACTATCCGTCGCGCAGTTCCACTGTTGTTTATATGCAGTTTGCGCCAGTAGCAGAATGTTTGTGGTGCTTATTGTGTTTATTCCGTCTCTTGAAATATTTGTATATTACAATTAAATCCTTTAATTGTGATGTCAAACAATTGTAAATCCATTCCTTGAATTACAATTAAAGGAATGGATTTTATTTTTTAAGTAATTTTGAATTATACCAAACCGTATAATTTTATCGATAATTAACAATATTTTTTCATGATTAATTTTTTTTTAATTTTTACCATAATTTTGATATTTTATCCAAACACGTGTACACTGTACTTACAATGTGTATATATATTTCGAAAGTTGCAGCGCCCCCGCGATTTCAAGCCACCAGCTGCCACTGGTCCGTTATGAAAATTATAACCAGCAGTTCAGAGATGTTCACAAACTGAATGAGAATTCAGCAATAGAGGCTGATACCCCGTCAGAACTCAGAACGGAAGATTCTGCAGGAGCGGAAAGAATGTATAGTAATCCCATTGCATAAGGGTGGTGAAAAGACCGATCTATCCAATTATCGACAAATTAGTATCTCAGGAGTGATGGTGAAGATTTTTGAAAAATTGGTCAGGGCTCACATTCAGAAATGGGTTGACAGTGAATCTCTGCTTTGCAATAAAAAGAATGGGTTTACTAAGGGAAAGTCATGTTTTAGCAACTTGCTCACATTCTATAATAATGTTACCATTGAACTAGAGAAGGGGAAATGAATACGCCATGATACTTTTTAATTTTGCTAATGCTTTTGACAGAAATACAGCATGGAAAACCCTTGTATAGGGTGAATATAGGTTTGGATTATAAAATATAAAATATTAGCGTGGATAAGAAAATGGCTGACTGGCAGATATCAAAAAGTGACATTCGGGGGATGTGAGTCTGCAAGATTTAAGGTAACCAGTGGTGTACCACAAGGATCAGTCTTTGGTCCACTGATATTCAATCTGTACATTCGGAGAAATTTGACAGGCGACATACAGATTTTTGCTGATTATGCAAAGATAGGTAGGGTAATCAGGAATGCTGCTTATATGCATTACTTGCAGAATGATTTGAATAGAGGCTGTAATTGTGGGCATAGGAAAATGAATGCCAGTTCAATGTCAGTAAATGCAAAGGCATGCAGTTTGGCGTAATTAGATATCCAATGTCGTATTATATTGGTGGGATTATGCTAGAAGAAACTGATGAGGCTAGGGATCTTGGAGTGTTAATAGATAGGAAGTTGGTTCAGGGACCATGTAGCAAAGATCGCAAATACAACTCAAAAGATAATTGCAATGCTGAAACGAACGTTCACATGCAAAGATAAGGATGCCGTTTTTCCTCTTTACAAGGCCTTGATAAGATCTCACTTGAACTATGCAGGTCTGGTCTCCTGGTTTTCGTGGTGATTCTGATACAGTGTAGAAAGTGCAAAGGAAAGTGTCGAAAATGATATCAGGATTGTGGAATACTGATAGGGAAGATATTGAGAATTTGTAGGCTGCAGACGCTAGCAAACAGGAAAAAGAAGGGTTTTATGATTGAGACTTAGAAACTTCTGAAAGGGTTATATACAATTTCAGTACATTGAATTTATCATTTTATGGAGGGATGCGAGGGCATTCATGGAAGTTGAGAATGAATGCTGTCAAGAAGGTGGTTGGGCCAGATTTTTTCTCTCAGAGAGTATTGTGCGATTGGAATGGATTGTCTTTGGAAGTGTGTGCAAGCAGTGTGAATGAATTCAAGAGCAAGAATGATAGCTGGTGTATGTAGTATGTGGCCTCCCTCGATGAGACCCTGACTACCAGGAGGTTTCTCTTAATAATAATAATAATAATATAGTCCGACCACATAAGCGAGAGCTGTCGTTGGTAGACTACCAAAACGAGTCAATTCATGTTGAAGGGGAGAAAGAAATAAGGCGATGTACGATTTTGGTCACCACGCGAAATCACGTGCTTTATACGTAAAAATTTCCAACTGTTATACAAGCAGAATAGTTACCACTTTAAAAACTATAATGATCATAAAAGAAGTTAATTTTTCCGACGTGTAATAATAAACTCATCCCCCAATGTGGATTGATTATCCCATTATCGGAATGGATTCTCCTTCTTTTGACATGCGCCGAAGTGTCAAAGGGTCTCGTATCTGTGGGCGTACCATAAAATAATAGTGTAACTACTTCAGTGGCGGCTCGTAAGAATTTGTAGTGGTGGGGCTGCAATGCTACCAGCCCAAACTGCACTTAAATCACGCGTTATCCCTAGTAGGTAGCGGTTTGTTGCGGTCTGCATTGAATGCAGCTCCAGCATTAAGTATACTCGCTAGTACTGATACTAGCCCTAGCCCACACAGCACATTGACTATTGCAAAATACAACTATTGCTACAAAACGAATTATAAAGAAATATTATCGAGCGGTATTGCATTACAAACAAGAAAATAGCGGTTTTTAGATAAGTATATAAAAATTTAAGAATGCCAATAATAAAACAGGAATTTTCATTTTCTACTAGAGGGGCTGTAGTCCTGCAGCTCTTAGAGGAGCCGCTACTGAACTACAGCAATCCTTCGATTAGTGCGCCTAATGCGTTCTTTAAAACAGGCGCATTAATCGAAAACGCACTAATCGAATATAATAACCTATGGGAAAATGTATAATTCGTTCCTCAAATTTCTTTTTTTGAAACCTTAATTATTTTATAAAAGAATTAGGGTATGTCTCAGGGCCAAGTTAAAGAAAAACCATGGAGCTGAAAGACAATAAAATATATTCAGAATATCAATTTATTATTCTACTTCTTAACAAAGAATTGAGCTAACGTATTTGGCGGGCATTTTGTTTCTTTTTTTCATACAACTGACGGCATGGCCCTATTGCCTCTTCTACCCTTCTACAAATTTTATTGTTTCTCTCTTCATCAGGGTCATCCGCTAAGCACTGCTCCTTAAAATCTTCGATTGTACGAAAAATATTTTCAAATTGTTTCTGTGAAATCTCTTTTGGCTGACTATCAGTGGTTAAATTTTCTGCATATTCTTCGGGATTTTCCCGCTGTGCATCTAAATTTAGCAGGTCGGAATCACTCAATTCTTCAGAATGAGATTTAATTAACTCTTGGAAGGGGAGAAAGAAACTAAGTACGTACGAATTGGTCACCAACATGCAAAATCACGTGCTTTGTAGATAAAATTTCCCAACTGTTATACAAGCAAAATAGTTACCACTTTAAAAATTACAATGAATCATAAAAGAGAAGTTAATTTTCCGACGTATAATAATAAAAAAACAACTCATCCCAGAAGATGGATTGATTACACTATTATCGGAATGGATTCTCCTTTTTTTGACATAGACCCTTCGACACGTAGAAGTGTCGAAGGATCTCGAATCTGTGGACGTACTATAGCAGACGACAAATTTTGGAGGCAAAAATTTGGAACATAGTGTACATGGAAGTAGTGTAGTATGTCATTAAAAATAACTTTGTAAAATGTTTTAAATCGATAACTAAATTATTTCATTCTGGTGAGTGATTTTTTAAAATAGCCATAAAAATGTATAGATAGAAAAATTTTCAAAATCTGTAACATTTATTTTTAAGATGTATATAGGCGCACTAATCGAATTTTTGAGGTGCACTAATCGAATTTGGGTATCGAAAAAAATGACGCACTAATCAAAAACGCACTAATCGGGGCGCATTAATCGAGGGATTACTGTACTCAGTGGCAGATTAAGGATAGTTGGGGCCCCTACGCAAATTATATTTGTGGGCCCCAAAAAAAGAATAATTATAAAAAAATAATTTAAGAAAATAATAGGTGGCAAATAAATGAAATTTTGTACTTTTGAATTTTTTGAACTTCTGGGTTTTTCTGCCTGTTATAGGGTTAAAGGATGATAAATAATAAAACTTTTTATTTTTTTAAATTTAAAAAAAAAAATTATCTGTTTTTTTTACAATTTTACAAAGTTTTTTTACTTGCACTACACTCTTGCACTAAACAATGAAAACACTAAAAAGCACACTAAAAGTTATTTTTGAAACAAACACCTCACTCTTACACGATTCAATAACAAATGAAGGTAAGGAGCAACCAGGTGAAACTTACCATCTCGGCAATGCAATCAGTTTTCGTGACCTCGAAGCTGTCAACAGCGCCTTGCGCCGACATTGGTATTGAGGCATTATTTAAAGCGTAGATAGTGTGCGCTGTTCAAAATACGTATTAAAACGTAATAATTGTTTTGAAAAAATTTTCGCTTAAAATAATCAAGATTTTTATGATGTTTACTGAAAACATTAATCTATTTTAAAACACTATAGGAAAATGTCTTGGCTTGAGGCCCCAAAAGCTTGAGGCCCCTAGGCACGTGCCTCATAACCTTAATGGGTAATCCGCCACTGACTGTACTACCAAATGTGCTCATGGTTGATCTTATGTTTGCGAGGAAAAACCGGAGCACCTAGAGGGAAACAATTCCCTGTACTCGTATTTATCGCTATCTCGTATTAATAATCAAACTAGCACTGAGTAGGGGATCTGTGGTAGAACTAATAGTACCAGACGGTGGTTTACTCTGAAACATCATTGTTTTATGAAGCAGTGTTCTTCTTAGACTTATAATACATATCCATATAATCTATTACTGGTTTTTCAGATATGTTCTGTTGGCAACATTCCCACACCACACGTCAGTTAACGTTCGATAGTGTTATGTGAAAGTTGTTCTACTTAAATACTGCACATTGAATGCTCTCATAAACAGTACTATCGAATCTGAACTCTGCTATCACAGTTGATACGGACAAGTTTAGGAATGATGTGGCCATCCTCTTCAGGATTTGTCAAAATAACTATTCATCGCCATCACCACTCAATAGCAATTCTGTTGACTTGTATTCCAAGCAGTTTATTATATTGGGATACCTTCAGGGATGGTGTAATCATCCTCTTCAGGACTTGCCAAAATGAATTTCATCATCGGCTATAGAAGTTTGTTTTCCATAACATCCAATAATATCTATTACTTACTGGGGAGCAGCAAAAGAAGAAATCGAGAGTGGTCTATGTACATAGAGGTGTAAAAGGAAACCTTTAATCTTTCAAAATGATTTCCGTGACGTCACACACACACAAACAGCATAGTTCCGTTTATCCCCGCCTTAAGCATCGAGCTGTTTGGAACTTTAATTATTTCTAACCTTGCACATTGGCCTTGATGACTTACATAAAAGTAAACCGGATGGGAATACCGTCGAAGAGCAATACTTTCCTCATAGATTACAAATTACTCTTTTTTCTCGGTTCTGAATTTCCATACAGACTATATTTGTATTTTTTGAATTTATTATGAAGGGAAGACGAACTATTAAGAATTATTTGACTTATTTAGAATTATTTAAAACAGTTAACGATTTGATTAACGCCAGTTTATCTACAGCAATTAAGCGAGTATTATACTTGAACCTGTTACAGTTCATGCTTGCTATAGAGAAAATAAAATTTAAGTTTCCAAGAGATAAGAATAATCTCGACATCGCTTCAGACTAGCTAACTTAGCTTTAGTTGAAAAAAAGCTACAAAATAGTCCATGTCGGAGACATCTGTTCATTGTTTGTAAATTGTTAATTTGTAATCGAAACGTTTATCCTGGTGGCACTTTAATTGGCCACGTACCAGGTTTTTGTTTGTGCGTGGATTATGCAGAATGGCCCAGAAGTTAATCGAAAATGCAATTGAATGTAAGCACACAACTGGCTGGGTATGGTGAATAGAGGGGGATAGGTATGGTGTAGCAACTCAGACAACTTGCTACACGTACTCTCACACAAGTTGCCCCCCCCCCCACAAAAAAAAAAGTCCATCCATCTATTCATTAGATCATCAGATGCTCGGTGACGTGCCGCACGAGGCCTCGCCATGTAGTCCTGTTGTATGCTTTTCTGGCGGCTTCAACTCTCTGAAGATCAGTCACAGACCATCCATCTCAATGATGGTTTACCCCTTTCTCTTTTTCCATGAACTTTACCTTCTATTACTGTTCCGAGAAGCCTTCCTTCCATCCTTTCAATGCGTTCAAAGTATTCCAACTTTCTTCTGTCAATATACTTAAAAGAGTCTTAAAGTTGTACCAATCCTTTCTAGCATTCGTCCGTTTGTTCGCCTTTCAGTATATGATTTCCTCAACAGCTTTCTGTAACACCACATCTCAAAAGCAGCTATTCTTTTCCTTTCAACTTCTTTAGTTTCCAAGTCTCACATCCATAAGTCCGCTGTTTGAAAAACAGCTGAATCCAAAATCCTCAACTTTGTTCCCGTGAAGATAGATCCATCGTTCCAGATTTTAGACTCTGACTATTGTTTTAGCCATTCCTATTCTTCTACTGATGTCTTCTGAACAGCAAGTCTTCATATTAATAATGGATCCGAGGTTTACAAATGTAAACCATTACACATATGTGTATATCGATATGCACAGGCTTCATCGTTAAGCAACGGAATTACAAATGCAATAGAGAGCGCATGCGCATAAGTATAATGTTTCTAATTCCTCTTTGTATTGCTGCAAAAGATTCAAATCTTAATTATCCATTCCCCAAACCCAGGGCCGTCGCCAGATTAGATCGCGTCCTGAGGCAAACAAATAAATATCGCCCCTGATGGATTATAAGATAAAAATATAAGAAATTTTCGAATTGCTATTTTGTTTTATTAAAAGAGAAACGTTAATGCAAAACGATTACATAATAATATTAATTAAATGTTTGTTCTATTGGGATATCGCACAATAAAACTGTTTATAAGCTCTTCTAAATTTAAATTATAAGCTGTGTCCACCTCTATCGATATAGTTGCTAGACCAACCAATCTTTCTTGGGTCATTACTGTTTGCAAATTATTTTTAATCAGTTTAAGCTTGGAAAAACTTCTTTCTGCATTTGCTACGCTAACAATTCCTGTTAGCGTAGCAAACAGGAATTAAACAGGAAAGTAGCGAGGTGCTTACCGCAATATGGCTGAAAGAGCGTCCATATTAAGCTGCGTCGTGAGGAAGGCTGCCTTTATGCTGAACCCTGTCGACGGTACTGCCCAAACCCTTCATTAAAAAAATGTTTACCTGTCATCTAAATGTTGAGGTTCTTCTTACCAGATCAATTCTAGATTTTAATAATAATAATAATAATAATAATAATAATAATAATAATAATAATAATAATAATAATAATAATAATAATAATAGTTACAGTACTGTTTCAATAATGAAACACCGTGAGTTGGCATATTTAAAATAATTATAATACCGGAGGAAAACTCACGTAAAAATACTTTACGTGAGTTTTCAAGGATACAAGTAAACCCCGTCAAAAGCTCAGCTATACTATTCACCAGACGCAAAGCCTTCATCCAAGATGATATTCAACTCGTCGGTAAAAAGATACCATGGCAGACAGAAACCAAATACCTTGGAGTACAGCTAGACAAAAAGCTAAATTTCAACAGCCATATCAAGCTCATAGGTACAAAGACATCCAGAACCATAGCCCAACTCTATCCCCTGATCAATCGCAACAGCAAATTGGATAAACGCAACAAGCTGTTATTATATCAGATGGTAATACGACCAGTAATCACATATGCATCCCCGGCATGCAGTCACACATCCAAATCTAACATCTGGAAACTACAGAAGATACAAAACAAATGCCTGCGGATGATCTTGGACGCCCCATGGTTCGGCAGAAACACGCAGATCCACAGAGAAACTGGAACCCCTTACATCCGTTCTCTCCTTCATGACCATGCGGAAAAGTTCTTCAGCAAGGCACATTCTCATCCCAACCCACTAATCAGACAAGCTTCCAGTTATAGTGAACATGACTATCACAAACATAAAAGATCTAAGGCAATCCTTTCAGCAGAACAGAGCTAACTCCATAGTTCACAAAGTGCGAGCATAAGACTCACAACCTCCCCCCATCAAGCTTCTCGACACAGATAAAGGGGAAAATAAAAAGCATTTTATGCTTCACCCAGCAAGCCAGTAACGTTGTTGTTGTTATAAAATACTTTATTAGCGTAGATCGTCAGTACGCCTTTTTTGGAATTTTCTGTTAATGTCTACGCTAATAAAGTATTTTACATGAGTTTTCCTCCGGTATAATAATTTAAGTTATAGTGGTATCAATATCTGAGCCTGAATTACATCCAAATTCAGAGTCAAATGGTTACATATTATATATATAATATGTATCCAGTTCCTGTTTATTTTTCTTTACTTCACTGTTTATTTCGTATAGTTTTATATTTTTCATACATTGAAATATTTGATTTGTTTTGTAGATATGTTTTGTAGATTTTGTAGGTGAAATTATTGTTTTATTTTCTTTGCTAAGCTTTTCCCCTCTTCTTTATATCATTGGGTTCATCTTAGATTAACTTTTGTACTAATTGCTTTTTAATCCTAATACAGTAAACCCTCGATTTAACGGACTAATAGGGGCTAAGGATTGTTTGTAAAATAAAAATATCTGTAACATTATATTGCAATTTTATCAATATTAGCACTGTAATAATAACAACAACAACAAAAAAAAAAAATGTTTTACACACACTTTTAGATAAGTTGATGTGAAGTTAATGTTTGATGTTGAGTCGCTTGGTTTAGGTAATCGTGCTTTGAAAAAACTATCAAGTTTAAGTTAAGAGGATAAAAATCCCTTATTGTTTTTCAGCCAGTAAGCGAAACTAAGATCGAACACTACGATCTGTAACGTTTCATGCCGACGAACTGTCAGCGTATCCAAGTGAAAGTGCCCACTTGGTAGTGTCACACCACGGCAACTCGTTGCAAAGGTGAAGCAAGCTTCCTCACTGTTCTTGATATTTTCTCATAATGTAAAACACAGCTCTTAAGAAAATTAAGCTCTTAAAAAACACAATAAGGGATTTTTATCCTCTTAACTTATTTCAACCTCGCCAGAAAAAAATAGCCTTTTGGCTTTTCATCGTAACTATCAAGTTTGTTTTGTTTTTGTTTTTTTTGAACTTTTGAATTCTGATGTTTTTTTTATATATATATAATTAATTCCCTAAAATAAAACTGCCGCAGAAAGTCACGCCATACGACAGAAGAACCAATTACTGCGATTGGTGTGATCACGTCCTAATCATTCGCCGAACATGTTTTATGAGCGGTGACTCATTTATGTCTGCTAAATTACTACAGTGTTTTTCCAACATATGATGGCCTATTTGCCAAAATTTGTTAAAAATAACAGGAAATTAAAAAAAAACATGTTAATTTAATTATAAGCAAATCTTGGTTAAAAGCATTTTAAAATTAACAGGGTGTTAATTTTCACATGTGACATACGAACCGGAAATTTTGTCCGTTAAATCCGAAGTCCGTTAAATCGAGGGTTTACTATACTTCTTTTAGTGCTTTATGTAGAATGTCATTAAAGGGTATCCATTCTTCTTCTGTTACTTTTGTCTTTTATTATTTCCAGTTTATCTAATACTCTTTTTAGTAAACGTATCTTATACTTTCTTCGTGTTTTCCAGTTCTGTCTTTCCAAGAACTAACTTATGTTTATTTCCTCTATCTGTTGATGTTAAGAACTGTTACATAATTGTTTTGTATGATGTGTGTATTGGCTATAATTTAACGAATTACAGATTTTTGCCTTCTTGTGTTTTTCCGAGTTATTTTATGTTGTATTTTACGATCAAATGATGTATTATTAATTCTTAATTCATTATCTTGCAGAGGTTAGAGAACGGATTCAGTAACATTCGACCAACAAGCCCCAGCCTTATATATCAGGAACTAATTTTCAGTATTCCCTCTTCCAGTTTCGCTTTTCTCAGTTCCTGGTCACTTCCGATATAGTCTTCTTACACTTTGGTTTGAAAGATCGGATTAAACACAGATACTACAAAGATTTATGTGAATAACTGATGATATTTGCAAATCTTTCTTCTTAATTAATCAAATTACGTTATTAATATTAATAAATATATATTATAAATATATCGTATGTTATATTTATCAACACTATAATTCTTCCTGATAAAAATTGGTTTTGATAGTTTGGTATCCTTGTAAATAATTTAGACGTTAAGGAGTGGTTTGAGAAGGCGGTGAAGGAATTGGTTACACCTTTCCGTTCTGTTTCAGCCGATTTTATCTCGACCCTGACATTACATTATATTAATTCTGATCCGTCTTATTTAAACCTTGAACGCAACCCTTCTAAGGACTGCCACACCGAAGAAACACTTTCGTTTAGTTCCAGCAGTTCAAGGCAAACCTTGATCACTTTTATTAAAAGACATAGTATATAACGAAGCTTATCGTTCAAGCTCCTATACAGGCTTTCAGTATTTTTTATTTATTTATTTTTAATCTGTTATTATTAGTGGATATCAACCAACAGTGGGGATGAAGCGCGCCGGGTGGCACTCAGTTTTTTTTTTTTTTTTTTTTCACTAAGGTTTTTTTAAAATTAATATTTGGATGTTCTTTATCAGTGACAAGTAAATTTTAAAATATTAATATTGCGAAAGTATTGTTTAAAATTTTTATATATTATTATGATATAAAATTGACTCAGTTTTCTCACAATGAGTCGCAAACGAAGGGTAGAGAGAGAGAGAGAGAGAGACAGATTAGCGGAGAGTGAAGTAGAATAAAACTCCGTAGCGCTCCAGCACTTTTTTATTTTTAACACGGTAGTAATAAACCAAATTTCTCTAAGGAATCAAAGATTTTAGTTGACGCAGCCACGTCATTAATTACTTACTACTAATTAATTACTCTATTACAAATCCTGCCGACAGTGTCGCATGAGGAACTATAAATGCAATGAAGCTACAGAGTCGATCTTGTGGTACTGGTGTTGGGTTTTGTGATCCTGAGTTTGGTCAGTTCTGGAATTGTGGTGCGTTTATTATATTATGTGTCTTGAAGATCATGCAATTTTTGAATCAGTGCTCTTACCAAAATAGTTCAGAGTCCTGCAGCAGTGCCGGTAAGACTACAACTGCAGGGTAAGCATTTTTTTTTTTTTCATCTTCTTCACATTGACAGATATGGAACACCAGCTAAACGATACAACGTTTGAAGAAGTATATCAGGAATTTATCAGACTGGGCGAGCTGCTCAACAAAAATTGGCCAGGAAAGGTGAAATTTGATGATACGTTTCCCCCCGGTAAGTGTCACAGATGTTGACGCGGAGATTATGGAAGCTCAGTCAGAATCGGCCAACCCCACTATTTCTGATTTTCAAGAAGTCCACGTATACAAAAAGCGGAGAACAACAGATGAACCTCTCAAAGACAACATAATGGAACAACACGATCAAGTTTCGGACTCCACTGCTTCTCCCGGAGAAAAGATGCTTCCGATTATATTACGAGAGAAGCAGAGATGGGCAGCTTTAAGATCAACAATGTCCAACCTGCACATTGGCTATGTAAAGGCCAAAAATATGAACGAAGGAATAAAGATATATCCTACAACGGTGATAGACTATAGGCGACTAACAAAAGAAATGAACAATAGAGGTATATAGCACCATACCTTTTCGCTCAGCTCCGAGAAAAATAAAAATTTAAAAGTGGTCCTCCGTGGCATCTGTGAATACGTTGATATAGAAGATATAGTTGCTGATCTTAATTTCAGGATCTACCTCCTGTTAAGGTCCGCAGAATGTACAGATCCATCAAATCTCCCATGCCGTTAGTCCTCATAGAGATCCATAACATATATAAAAATATCTACAACTTGAAAACAATCTGTGGGCTCATTGTCACACCAGAGCAACTCCGAAAAAGGGCATCTTATGGGCAGTGCCATAGGTGTCAAAAGTTTGGTCATGTCCAGAAATTATGTAAAGCTGAATTTAAATGCTTGAAATGTGGGGCAAGCCACCCAACCAAAATCTGCACAAAGCCAGAAACAACCCTGGCTAAATGTGCCAATTGCGGTGGCCCCTACCCGGCCAACTATAAGGGATGCATTCAGCATCCAAAAAATAGACGGATGGAAACAGCCAAACAGTCCTCTTCCTCTAGTACAAGAACACCAGAGGCCCCTGCACCACAGCTGGAGGCTCGGCGTCCACACTCAGAGACCTTCAAAGATAGAGTAAACCAAAAGCAAACAAGAAGTTATGCTGGTGTGGCCCGTACAAACAAATCAGCACCTACAAATCTAACAGCCTCTCTAGCCAACATGCTACAAGACTTCAGCTTGACAAACCCTTCAGCAACCTACACCAAAAGATTTCTCCGTGAAACACAGGTCATCCTCACAGCACTAATTGATGAGTAGAAACAAACTTATTCCAGCCTCTTTGCAGATCATTGCATGGAATGAGAATGGCCTACGAAACAAAATTCTGGAGCTGCAAGAATCGACTAACAGATATCAACCAGCTGTTATATTAATCAGCGAATCTCATCTAAGACCCTCAGATAACCCTAAAATAAGGGGTTACTGCCTATACAAAAATGATAGATTGGTCTACGGAGGTGGTGACAATGCCATCTTCATTAAAAACTACATCAGGCACAATTCTGTGATCAACCCTCCAACCACTAATCTTGAGATCACGGGCGTGGAGGTGTTCACCAGCTCGGCTGGCAGACTGAAAATCTTCTCTGTTTACAACCCACCTCTAAAAACTCTATTACACTCTGACTTAAATGCCATCTTATGTCAGAGAACCCATCATTATAGCCGGTGATCTGAACTCCAAGCACCCTGAATGGAATTGCTCTCCACCAACAAGAACGGTTACATCCTTTCCAACTTCATAGGATCACACAATGCTGTTGTGGCAGGCCCCACCGATCCAACTCATCTTAGTACGTTCGGAACTGCAGACATCCTGGATATAGCTATCCCACTGGACATTAATCTTCAATGCAACCTAAGATCATTAAATGAGTTATCATCTGATCACAACCCAATACTATTTCAGACAGGAAGACAAGAATACCTGCCTCCTCCGCCTCCCCCCTCACTCCTATATATTTTGGGAAAGGTTGTCGGAAGTGCTCAGGGATAGTATTGGCCATGTTCCTCACATTCGTACAAAAGACGGCATAGAATCTGCAGTTACAAGCCTCTCCCAACTAATTAACTCTACCATAACGGTAGCCACATCATACAATTCTGTCCACAAGCCTGGTCGTCTGCCTGAAGAGATTATGAACTTGATCAGGGAGAAAAACAGAGCCAGGAAAAGATTTCATAACACTCGTGCGCCACAAGATAAAACAAATTTAAATAGACTTACTGGGGGCTGTGAGAGATGCACTTAAGGCACACAGAGACCTATGGGAAGAAAAGTTAGCCTCTATCTCACCTACTGATCACTCTGTCTGGAAATTACTAAGAAATATCAAAAACAAAGGCAAATTTCTTCCCCCAATATTCTCTGACCAGGGCCTTGTACACACTCATGTGGACAAGGCGGAGGCCATGGCAAGAAATTTGAAAGAGCAGTGCAAGCATGCATATGGAAATCTAGACTTCAATGATATATACAAAATTCACAGACAGGTCAGACACTCACTCAAACTTCCTGATACCAGTACTGACCAGATTGTACCCACATCACCTGGTGAAATTCATAATATTATTAAAAACTTAAAGAACAAAAAAGCTCCTGGACCACATGGCATCTCAAACAGGATGATCAACCTGTTGCCTCGAAAAGCTGTGTTGCACCTGACCATTATAATAAATGCAATCTTAAGATTTCACTATTTTCCTTCCACCTGGAAACTGGCTGATGTAATCCCTGTACATGAGCCAGGCAAGGACCCACACCTACAGCAAAATTATCGTCCAATCAGTCTTATCTCCAACTGGGTAAGGTTGCAGAGAAGGTCATCCTCTCACGACTCCAAACCTCAGTAAATGACCTAAACATTCTCCCTACAGTTTGGTTTTTGGCAACACCATAGTACTACCCAGCAAATCCACAGAATTGTCGAATACATCACTACCAGCTATAACTAGCGCCAGTGCATAGGAGCTGTTTTCCTAGACCTATCCAAAGCATTTGACAAAACCTGGCATTTCGGACTCCTACACAACCTTATCTCAGCCGGCATCTCACTAAAAATGGTTCATCTAATCCATTCATATCTTCAGAATAGATCAATACAAGTCAAAATCAAAGGTTTTACCTCATCCCAGCGTCATTTTTGCTTTGCTGGAGTGCCTTTGCTGGAGTGCCACAGGGATCCCTACTAGCTCCATTGCTGTTTTCTATATACATGTCGGACATCCCACACAATCCGAAGTCTTCCATCTTGGCCCTGTATGCGGACGATACGGCAATACTAACCAGATCTCTCAGACCCCATTTCATTACCAGAAAGCTTCAAGAAAACCTTCTAAAGCTGGAGGGTTGGATCTCCAAGTGGAGATTGGAAGTCAACCCTCAGAAAAGCTCAGCCGTTCTTTTTTCAAAAAGGCCAATGTCTTCTGCAGGAGATGTGTTACTATTCGATACTAAAATTCCCTGGCAGACAGAAACAAAATAACTGGGTATAATTCTCGACAAAAAGCTCTCTTTCAATCAACACATCAAGTTTACGTGCGCAAAGGCATCTAAAGCCATCGCTCAGATCTATCCGCTAATTAATAGAAATAGCAAGCTCAGCAGTAGAATCAAATTACAGCTATACCAGATAACGATTCGTCCTATAATCACCTATGCCTCCAGCCTGGAGCCATACCTCTAATACTAACATTATCAAAATGCAACGAGTACAGAGAACAAATGCTTGAGAATGATTCTGAACGCCCCCATGGTATGTTAGAAACAAAGTTCATAGAGATACAAATATTCCCTATATTTTCTCTTTCCTACAATCCTTAGCATCTAAGTTCTTCCTAAAGACGTCCGTACACCCCAACGTTTTGGTTCAGCAACTGTAGCATACGAGGCAACAGATATATTCAAACATAGAAGACCAAAAGCTATATTAACCTCCTATAGCGATGTATAATCTCCATGCCTAATGAGGGCGAGCAAACTGCTCTTAAATTTTACCCTCATTGTAACGCAACAGATAGTGGGGAATATGACAAGCATCTTGCTTCACCTCTAAAGACATACATGTCAATTGTCAATTGTCGATCTTGTGATTCTGATTTTGGCTTTTGATGAGAACGGACGTATTATTTTAGACTGAGCCTGATTAGATTGCATACAAGGTTTCTAAGAAATCTCACAATGCACTGGCGCTGACACAGTTTGATTCCTACTGTCTCCCCCTCTGCATGAAACATGCAAGAGTTCAAATGGCCGGCAGGCCCCACCCGCAATGAGGAGGACCAGTGGTGGTTTTAAGGTTTTATAGGGGAGGTAGGTTTCCAATCTGTGGCCAAGTGAGATACTGATACTCCTTTCCTCGTTTAGTAGGACGCTACAAGACTAAATATTGCTAGTAGACCAACTCAGTCTACAGGATTCTTTACTGGCAGGCCCCTAGTCCTGCGGGATTACATATGCTGCTGTCAAACAATTTCTGACGGCAGGAGATCCTTGGATATGGAAAACATCAAGGAGCAGATCCAGATCCTTAATAAGGAGAAGTCCCTAGAGGTACTGAAACTCATAATTGGTAAGCTTGAATCTGACCGACCGGGTTTTATAAAGCAGTACATTCAAACTAACGATCAGGATGGAGAGGAGGAGGAGGAGGAGATATCACAAGAAGAATTCATTACTGCTCTGTCACCAAAATCCCCTGTCAAAACAACTCACAGGGGAAGCATTCTAACAAAAGACGTAGAACTACAGGGGACCAGGTGGATAAAGACTCACCAACACCAGATGTCCCGAGGAACACTGAAAATGTTCCACCTGTTATACTATGGGACAAGGATAAATTGCCACTGTCACATCAACCATTATGGAACATAAAATCTCATATTCCTGGGATAAAAATGAAGGAGTCAAAATCCAGCCAGCCTCAGTCACTGACTACAGACAAATGACAAAACTAATGGATAACAAAAGTCTTCCTTATCATACATTTGCTTTACCCAGTGAAAAGAATCTCAAGGTAGTACTTTGCTGGGTAACCGAAGGTGTCACCTCTGAAGAAATCACTGCTGACCTTACGAGTCAGGGCCTGACCACAGTAAAAGTGAGCAGGATGCTCGGGTCAGGTAAACGGCCAATGCCACTGGTGCTCGTAGAAATTGACAAGGCACAGAAAAAGATATATGAACTGACCGCTATCCGTGGCCTCAGAATTTCTACTGAGCCACTAAGGAAAAAGTCGTCAGCTTGGCAGTACCATAGGTTCCAAAGGTTTGGCCATGCCCAAAAACTTTGCAAGGCAAATTTCAGGTGTTTAAAATGTGGCGAGGGCCACCAGACCATCATATGCACCAAGCCAAGATCCACACCAGCTAAATGCGCCAACTATGGAGGACCTCACCCTGCCAACTACAAGGGATGCATTACACACCCAAAAAACCGCGGGTCAGCAAAACCTACCCTTCCAACACACTACAGCGATGCTCAAGGCTGCAGTGCAGGTCTCATCCCGGTTCAAATAATCTCCAGTTCGACACCTCAGGAAAGAAAACAAACTGCAGCAATGATCAAAACTTATGCAGAGGCCGCACGAACTAAAGCTGTTCCATCCTATGAACAAATAATCTCTAATATAACATCAGTATTAACTGCCTCACTAGCTAACATGTTACAAGAATTCAGCATGACAAATCCTTCGCCATCCTCCACGAAAAGATTCCTACAATGTACCCACTCAATTTTGACAGCCCTCAATAATGAATAAATGAAAATTCCATTCCAACTCTCTCATGATCACTGCATGGAATGCAAATGAACTGAGTAACAAAATTCTGGAATTGCAAGAGTTCAGTCACAGACACAATCCTGACATAAATTAGTAAATGAAACACATCTCAGGCCAGCTAATAACCCCAAATTACGGAACTATATTATGTACAAACCAGACAGACTCACCAGCAGTGGAGAAGGTACAGCCATATACATTAAAAACTACCTAAGCTACAATGTTCTGATCAATCCACAAACCAAGAACCTGGAGATAACGGGCATTGAAGTTCATATCAACAATGCTGGCAGTATCAAAATCTATGCTGTATACAATCCACCCAGCATTCCATTACTGGTATCTGACTTGGACACCATTCTCAACTTCACAGACTCCATCATCATCATGGCTGGTGACTTTAATGCCAAACATACAGCCTGGTATAGCTCCACAATCAACGACAAAGGTCGAACTCTAAACCATTACTCCATACAAAATTCTATTGTTGTAGCCGGACTCACAGAGCCCACCGATCACAGCTCAGCTGGAAGCTCAGATGTACTTGACATAGTCATCCTCAAAAACATCAGATACCAGTATCAGTTGGAAACATTAAATGCACTTTCTTCCAACCACAACCTCATTCTGCTTAAACTCGGTACACAAGAGCAATTCTCCCCAGCACTCTTTCATATCTTGGGACAAGCTCTCCAGAATTCTCCCTGACCACATTGCCCCAGTCCCTGTTATTCACACTAAAGAGGAGATAGACTTTGCTGTAAACAAACTAACCAGTCAAATCAAAAAAGCAATAAAGTCAGTCACCCAAACTACAGTCTTTCACCCTAGTGGTCGGATCCCTGAGGAAATCATGGATCTAATCAGATTGGAAATAAAAGCCAGAAAGAGGTACCATAACACGAGAATCCCACAAGATAAAACAAATCTGAATAAACTACATAGATAAGTCCGTGAAGCTCTCCAAAAACATCAAAACCAAGATTGGGAATCCAAGATAATGAAGCTAAACCCAGAGGACAACAACTCCATTTGGAAGTTCTTGAGACCCCTCTGCACTACAAGACAACTTGTATTTCCAATTCATACCATGAAGGGAATAGCCCATACTGACAAGGAAAAAGCAGAGGCTCTGGTAGACAGCTTGGAAACTCAATGTAACCCCCTCTTATGAAAATTTGAACATCAATCTTATCTACACCGCCGAGTCAAGCAGGCCATAACACAACAAAAGGATGACCCAGAACCTGTCACACCCACTTCTCCAGCAGAAGTTATAAATATCATAACCCACCTGAATAACAATAATGCTCCAGCTCCAGATGGAATCACAAACAAAATAATCAAACTACTCCCCAGAAAAGCCATTGTGCATCTAGTCAACATAATCAATGGCATCCTCAGAAGTATTTTCACTTAACATGGAAAATGGCGGATATCACGCCAATCAAAAAGATTGGAAAGAACACCCAGCTTCCCGAAAGCTATAGATCTATCAGCCTTCTGTCCAGCCTTGGAAAGATCGCGGAAAAAGTCATCCTTACAAGGCTTCAATCAGAAACGGATGAGCTAGGTATTATTCCTAATGAGCAGTTCGGATTCAGAAAAACTGCACTACTGTACAACAGATTCACAGACTGATTGAATTAATCACCAAAGGCTTCAACTGGAACCTCCACACAGCTGCAGTCTTTATAGATGCTGCAAACGCTTTTGATCAGGGTCTTCTCTACAAACTCATCACATTTAACATACCAACTAATCTAGTAAAAATAATTCACTCATACCTCAAAGACAGATTCATGCAAGTCAAAATAAATGAAACTGTGTCAACCAGATGCAAAGACCTGGCAGGTGTGCCGCAGGGTCCTGGGTCCCCCTGCTATTTTCTATCTACATAGCTGATATCTCTCAATACTCAGGCTCAACAATCACTGCGTTATATACAGATAATATTGCATTATTAGCAAGATCTCTTAGCTCCAAACTAGCCATCAAAAGAATCCAAAGCAGTATTCACACATTAGAGAAATGGTTGATGGACTTGAGGATCCAAGCAAACCCACAGAAGAGTTCAACCATACTGTTCACTAGAAAGAAGTTTCAGACCAAGGAAGACATACATCTGCTAGGAGTTAAGATTCCATGGCAGAGTGAATATCTCGGCGTAATGCTCGACAAAAAACTACAATTCACCAGTTATATAAAGCACATAAGCTCGAAGACATCCAAAGTAATTGCGCAGCTCTACCCCATGATCTGTTGATCATGGGGTAGAGCCAGACTGAACACTCAGAACAAACTACTCATATACTGGATGGTAATATGCCCAGTCATCACTTATGCATCTCTTGCATAAAGCCATACCTCGAATAAAGCCATACCTCGAATACAAATATTCAAAAGCTGCACAGAGTACAGAATAAATGCTTGAGAATGAGTTTAGATGCCCCATGGTTTATCAGAAACTCCCAGATTCACAGAGAAGTCAACATTCCCTTCATCACATCCCTCCTTCATGACCTAGCAGTAAAGTTCTTCATCAAGACAAATAGTCATCCGAACCCGCTGATCAAGCAAGCTTCAGACTACATTGACGCAGAATTCTGCAAATAAAAAAGACCCAAGTCAATTCTATGCTCAGCTGAACACAGCTGATCTCACTGCCCTTTCAGGGCGAGCTTGAAGCTCAATAATTCTCCACTCAAAGAACTTTCCTTCTTAGACAAAGGAGAATATGAAAAGCATTTATGCTTCACCTATCAAACCAGTATCGTTCTGCGAGTCGATCTTGTGTACAGCAAAATCGTTATCATTTCCTAATATCGGTTATTTTGTAAAACAATAATAATAGTTTAACATGAGTTTGTTGCTTCCCACATGTGGTGGCGCTCCCACTGAATGATATGAGTGCGCAGAGGGAAAGGAAACAATGTCCACATGACTTCAATCATTTAATTTGTCCCAGTTTATTTATTTATTCATATGGAGTTTCCTCCCTTTTCTCCCCCATCCCTATTGGGGCGAGTTGAATTATATTTATGGCTGTAGATCCGTGTGTTCACGGGACCGGTTTGCCTGCTTGGGGGATGAAAAACCCCAGATAAACTAGGGAAAAAACCCTGCTGTCCACGCCCAAGACCGGCTAACTTGGCTATGGCTGAGGAAGATCCTTAAGTTCCTCACGTCGGTGACGGGAATCGAACCTAGGACACTCCTTCCCCAGGCATATGGTTTCGAAGCGCATAGGCACTAGGCTAGCCGTGCGAACATTTGTCCCAGTACAACACACCTGACTTACAGAATATTTTGGATGTTTATTCATGAATGTTGTTCAAATTTAAATTTAAATTTCTGTTTATCAGTGAATCTATATTCGGGAAATCTGAAACCTCAGTGTTAATCAAATCAGTGTTTTTGAAATTTTAAGCTTAAGAACCAGGCGAATAAAATTTAGGTTTAAAGAGTTGTATACCAAAAATCTCCCAAACATTATGTTGCAGCATTGAATAGCGAACTTCCAGTTAAGAAGTACTTCGCAGTTTCTGACTTGGAATTTTAGAAACGTGCGGTGTGTGTGTGGGGGAAGCATAGAATAAAGTCTGGATCACCCCGATTACTGTTTCATAGGACCACGTCCAGCCCACCAGTTGAACTGCCAACAATTACTATCTGAAAAGTATGGAAATCGCGGAAAAATTAGTGCAATTTTAATATGAATTCCTTTTCATAGAAGTCATTTTGAATTTGTCACCAAGTTGAGAACAGGTAAGATGTAGTAAATACTGATATTTCCAATAGAATGTGGCATTTCTCTGTCAATGAACGTTACTTCCTGAGAACTGATATCAGTTCTCAGGAAGTAAGAACTGATATCATCATGGTTACCAATATAGCCATTTATAATTCAATGTAAATGTGTGAAATTCGGATATTTTTCAACAGCACTAGAGCAGCTTTTAAAAAATTCCATTTTAAAAAATGAAAAATTTCTTTTACGATTCCTGAATTTGTTTATTTAACGGTCGCTGTTTTCAAAAATAATTGTCCATAAAATTTACACAAAACGAATTACACTTTTTTTTATGTTTATCAGATGATGACAGTGTGATACAGCGAGCTGCGATTGAGTTGGCCTAAACAGTATTATAATAGTTTTATTTACGATTTTCATTGAATTACGTACCTCTTTTATTCTTTTGTGTGTTGTGTGTGTGTGTATATATATATATATATGTATATATATTAATAATATATATATAAAAAAAAAAATCAGCTAACGCCTTTTTATTCCCGTATATACGGGAGTAGGCGAGGCCATTTAGCCCTATCTAACTTTTGGAGACTGAGTGGACAGTTCAATCTCCACTGGTACCAATCAGAGACAGATGGCCCAAGGCTATCACTAATTAAGCGGTACGCAGTGAAGAGAGACGGCTCAAATGTGCCGCCATCTCGTGGTTTCTAACCCTAACACAATATATTTAATGTCTGAAATAATGTGGGTTCTACGGTCGATTTTCTTGAGTTTACAGGACGAAAAACCCGAGTTTCCGGGAGGAAAAACCTGCTTGCCCGTGCCAGAGATCGACTAACTCGGGAACCGGTCGAAAAAAGGCTTAGAAAAATTTCCTCTAGTCGCCGACTAGACTCGAAACCAAGACTTCCTTCGTGCGGCCTAGCGCGATGGTGTGCAAACGCCACATCCACTGAGCTACACGGCCTTTTGGCTAAGATCAAAGTGTAGTGTAATATATATATATTAATAATATATATATATTAATAATATATATATATATTAATAATATATATATATATTAATAATATATATATATATTAATAATATATATATATTAATAATATATATATATATTAATAATATATATATATATTAATAATATATATATATTAATAATATATATATATATTAATAATATATATATATTAATAATATATATATGTTACCGCTAAAGTGCAGAAATCAGTTATTCTACAGATTATCTAGGTATTGTGCAGATTAACTAGGGTGATCCGTTAAAGTGCCGAAAATTGTTTCATTTCTCAAATTACCTAGGTAATCTGCAAATTATCTAGATAATCTGCACATTACCTATTAGGCACTCGTTAAAGTGAAAATAAGATCTTTGCTGGAACAACAGCAACGTTTCTGTACGCTTAAATTAACATAATGTTATTTATTTATTTTTCGATATCTAAAGAATCAAGTTAATACAATCAAACAATCAACAAATTAGTTGATAGAATCAATCATCAATCAATTAAAAAACTATAATACAAAGAATCAAACGGTTTAAAATATTATTACAATTAAGGAAATGAATTTGCAAAACATATGACACTGGCGAAGCCAAACTAAAACTGGAGGGAGAGGGGGGAAGGAGTAGGGAAAGGAAATGAGAGAAACAAACTTTCGAACTTTAACGATAGGAAGCCGTTAATGTGCACATTACCTAGGTAAAATGCGGAAAACCCTTGATTCCGCACCTTAACGGAGCAAATCAGTTAATCTGCAGATTAGCTAGGAAATGTGCACATTAACGGCTTTCGAGCTTTAGCGGTAACATATATATATATATATTTATTTATTTATTTATTTATTTATATATTATTAACTAGATGTTTATGTGAAAGTGTCACTTTCTTCGCTGATTGATGCTTGGGCTGTCAGGGATTAAACAGTCAAGGTTAGTGGTCCTTAATTTATTTGATTAATCTACCATTGTGGACGTAGAAGTGTTATCTATTCGTTGGTTCCTGCATTACAAAATCTTTAAATCACTAAAGCTACTTGATTCCTTACTTGAAGTAAAATAGTATATTTGTAATTCGTTTTCTTTTAGGCTTAAATATATATGGAATTTACTCCACAGCATATATTCTATGTAATACATTACGAAGCATAATTCCCTGTTCAATTTTTAAAATCGTTTTCTTATCCCCATTCTAATTCATTCCAATTAGCAAAGAAACATTCGAACTTCTGATAAATACTTTATCATTTCCAATAAACTTCTATCTCATAGCAGACGACATTCCTATTCAGCATTTTAATTTGCTACAGTCAGTCTGACAACAGAGCTAAATGAGCATGAAGTAATTCTAGAAGCGTTTGAAATGCTTCAGGACAAACTATCCCCCCCCCACTGAAAAAAAAAAAAAAGAAAAGAAAAGAAAAAGAAACCGTAACTGTTTCAGCCAGTAGGTCTTTGTTTCACTTACCGGAAATTATTTCATCTACAACAGAAGCCAGTTGCAAAATGATCATTACTCTCCGTCAAAATATTTGTGTTAATTAATGCATTTCCTGTTCTCTCCCTGTGTGTATTTCCGGTACTTGTCAAAAGAGACTGACTATTAAAAATACGTTATCATTTTTAGATAATTCGCAAGACATTATGACAGAGCACATCGCTGTTAATAATAAAACTTTTATTAAGCATCGTTCATGTTGAATATTGTTTGTTTTTCAAAATAAACAAAGACTGTTGTTTGTTTTCAACTACAAATGAATAAGTAGTTTCAACAATAAATAGAAATTTTTGCGCCAAAAGTAGAGGAGCTGATCAATTTTAACAGAAATTTAATTTACATTTAAATGTCATTTTTATAATTTAAATTTAATTTCGATCTAATCATCATCAACCATTTTCTGTCCACTGCTGGACGAAGGCCTAATAGATAATCCGGAAACCTTGCTTTATAGCCAGCATAAGAACTTTTCTTGTGCAGGCTATAAAGCCAAGGGCTAACATTGGATGTCGTTCGTGTGTACTCAAATCAAGCTTAGTTTTTAATTGGATTTATTGCTTCTGCCAAGCTATCTGGAGTATATCATTACCAGCAGCCATTTTCTGCCCACTGTTGGACGAAGGCCTTCTCCAAAGTCCTCCATTCAACCCTATCTTGAGGTTTTCTGTGCCACCGAGTTCCAGCCATCGCTTTAATCTCATCCTTCCATCGTCTCTTTGGTTTTCCTAGCTTTCTTTTCATGTCTAGAATACCATTCAGATATCAACTTTGTCCATTAATGAGTGTTACTTCTTGCAGTATGACCTGCTCATTGGCATTTGAATCTTTTAATGGCTGTTACAGTGTCTCTAACCCTGATCTGAGCTCTGATTCAAGTACCGCGCTTTGGTGTGGACGGAATTATATAGTTTGACTGTGGCGCAAGTATCTATCCTCCGCGATGAGTCCTTGGGCACGGCATTTTTTTTTTTTTTTTGCATTTAAAATACTACAATCTTTTATTTATGTATCACATTTGGTATTTTTCGTTTACAAGCCTGTTTTTAAAATCCATTTTATTTGCGGACCAAATATTTTTACATCAGGAAGTAAGTTTATTAAATTTAAATTAAAATCTTATTTAAATAACATATTTAAATAAGATATTCACTTAAAATTTTGTAATGAATATTTATAGTATTACTATTACATTTTGTTCACTATAAATATTCATTACAAAATTTTAAGTGAATATCTTATTTAAATATGTATAAAAATAATAATAACAATGTATTTATATTCATATTTTTTCAATTTATATTTTCCCAATATATATTTACAATGATTCATTAATTGTATTAAGATAGAGAGGTATTTTTCATATTAGCGATGTTGGATGTGGAATAATTTTATATAAATATCCACATAATTCTTTTCTGCATTTTGTTATTTGCATTCATAATTCAATCTGTAGTTTAATTCACAAATTATATTTACAGTTTTTTTCCTTATGAGTAGGGAATGCTGAATGGATTCCTTGCACTTTTTAACATTGCTATTTTTTTCAAAGTGATTATACAAACAAATTTCTGCATTTGTTTATAAGGATTACTTGTAGTTGAGTGAGGCAAGTTAATCCCACCTACTTCGAAGCTAACATTAATAATAATAATAATAATAATAATAATAATGACGCATTGGACTGGAATGGGGAAGAATTTATTTGCCTGTAACTGCAAGAAACATTTCACTAGCATTTTATTTTATTTATTTTTTTTTTTGGGGGGGGGAGGCATAGAATTGCCAAAATTCTATTTCCAATTGTTTATTGGAAAAATGTTCTTTCCTACATTTATCCGATAATGAACAAAGTCTCGACTATAATGTGTTGTAGGATTTGAAACTGTAACCTGAAAAGTGTTTCCACAGTTTGGTTCACAGTATGGAGTTGGACTTCATTATGCAGCACATTTTGTGAAACACACATACCTTTTAATTGGAAAAATCTGGATTCAAATCCGTTTGGGTCACGACGAAATCACCTTTCATCTACCATACAGCAGAAATGTATTCATCTGAGGTAGTCGATAGTAAGCGCATGAAAAGAATGACTACTTACCTATTTCCAAAAAAAAGACAAGTCAAGCTGGAATTAGTAAATGTGAAATTGGAAAAAAAAAAAAAAAAAAAGATGCATCTTAGACAAAGAAAAAGCTTTTGTCTATAGTTATATTCTTGTTATGCATTTTTTTTTTTACATAATACATTTTTTTACATGATACAACAACGAATAAAACCTTTTACGATCAATTAATTTATTCTTTTTCTTCCCCATATTTTCCCGGTGTTTTTCCCATTCATAGCGGATTCATTTAACAGTATAATTTCACGAAGGAAATAAAATAATTAAATACGTTTATTTAATCGCATCAATTAAAGCATGCTAATACATTAGTCGTTTATCATAGATGAGTACTTTAACAATATACACTAAATTAATCCAACCAAATGAAATATTTAAGGGCTGTGTAATGTATTTCTCTTGGTTAGTTGCCTTTAGCTTCTTTTGTTGTCATCTGGGCGTTATCCCTTCGTTTGGACTATTACGCATTCGCATTTTGGAATTATATGTATTATATTCGAAATTATTTATATTCATTAAAGAAATTTAAAAAAAAATAAATGTACTTATTTAATTGCATTAACAAAGATCTTATCACTCTCAAATGAAACATAATTTTAAAACACCAGACGAATTTATTAATACAGTTTAATTATAAGGAACGAAAATAAATGAATAAATTGATGACGAGGAGATGCGGTGATTGATTCATTCAATTCAATACCCTTGGAGGGTAATGGATAGCAATACTGCAGCTAATGAAGCTCTAACTGAGGCTCGGCTATTGCTGTTACTCTCCTGCCATGATCAGAGCTTTAACAATAGCTCAATAACCTTATCCCTACACTGTCCACTACAGATAACGGGGAATATGAAAAGCATTCTTGCTTCGCCCCTTTAAGCCAGTCCTTATAAGGACTATAAGGAATAAATTGATAAACACAGTTTTGTTACATTATTTGTTATTTAATAGTTCCAGTGCATTAGATTTACATCAGGGAATCTCCCTAAAAGCAAACTTGCTGCACTGATAGAATTTATTAGACTATAGAAATAGAAAAGCAATAAATTCACCCACTATGTCTATATCACAAAGTTCAGTGCGGAAGTATCGTAATTCACATTGCACATGATGACCAATTTAATAGCAAACCTGACCTAAGAATTCACTTACAGTTGGTACAGATAGAAGGGTGGTTACACGCAGTTCTTTAAAGTACCTGAAGAGTTAGCCCATAAAAACGTCTCAAGACACAATGCATTGTTTAGCAGCGGAAACTAGTCATTCTGATAGCCTCAAGCCATTGCGTGTCATTACCACATAGCTAGCAGAACTGGTACAACCCCTTAACAGACATTCAGGGTAGGTTCCAAGGCTACATGGAAACATTGTCAAGGGTGTCCTTAACGGCGCACCTCGGTAAATATGAAAACACAACTGCGAAGGTCATGAAACGCCAGGTGCCAGCCTCATAGACCTAAATGTCACAAACAGTATTACTTTCACTTTTTCGGCTCCACCCACAAGAGGACATTGAGTTACAGGCGTCTTTTCTCCCTTCCGGAATACCACGTGCAGTCTATTATTGCGTCACCAAATCAGATATAAAAATGTTTTGCTTATTAGCGTCGAGTTTTATCTTATTTGCTGACAGTCAGGAATTAAGTCAAATGGGACATCTAAAGGTAAGATTAGTCGTTTATTTCTGAACTTATTTGGTGTGAATTTTAGGATGAGGGGATCACAAGGATCTGGTAATGCATCCAGTTACAGCAATTTTTTTTTTCCGTTTAATTTCTCTAATATTTAAAGAAATATGGTTTTATTAGAATGCAAACAATTCTTGTTTTGATCGTTTGGCCTTTGCAAACTTATTAGTTCAGCAACATTAAAGAAATAAATCTGTTAACATTGGTGTGGACTGATTGTATAATAAAGGTAAACGATTATATTATCTTCTTACAAAGAATAAAAGGAAAGAAATACAACTAGAACAGGCTATCGACAGCAGTTATCATGTAAACAGAATTATGAAAAATCAGCATGTTGATTAAGTTCTTTTTTTTTTTTTTAATTATTACAACAAAAGATTGTTTGTGGATTATGCGTGCTCAGGCTGGTTTTTCGAAGTTTTGTGTGTGAGAAAGAAATGAAAAATTAAACATTATTTATTTGATATCATCGTTATATTTCTAAACAATATAAAACCATAATTTTTCAAAACCGGTAAAACATAATTATATAATTACGTTTTACCGGTTGTACTAACCTGACTCGTAATGTTAATTACAGTTCCTTAATTCTACAAATACAAGCGATTATTCTATTTTGATGAGAACACCGTTTTCTTATTTTCTATCGAGATATTTAGACTTTCGCATAGTTTAAAAAATTGTATCTCATAATTTCTCTGACTGGAAAACCATAAATTCCACCAATGATTCAAGGACTTTTTCTATCCTTTTCTGCTATCTTCAGCTTGAGCTTCAGCTGAAAAGCTAAGGCTAAGTTAGCAAGTCTCAGACGGAAAGGGTTCCTCCTGCAGACAAACAAACAAATCGCTTTAAACATACGCAAATGACTGACAGGGCACTCTGATATCTCCTCAATTAACTGTACACACGAATCAAACTTTCTTGCATTCGTCATCACAACCTACACCAGGAATTCAACTAAAGAAAAGACCAACCTATCCAAAACTCGTTAATTATTAATCATTATCAAGATCACAATAGTAATAATCGTGATATTTAGAAGCCCTTAAGGCTTATGACCTACTAAGACTGGGATTCATAATCATAAGTTTAGGATACGAAGGTTATTTTATGCCTAAATATATATTCTTATGTATAAATTGCATGTCTTCACCCACCTGGTCACAGGATGAAAAACCTCAGAATAGAAAAGCACTGGTACACCCGCATGAGATATGCTAAATCATCATCAATTGAAATGTCTTGATAAAGTTTGTCTCCTGAGCTGGATTTGAACCCAGGTTGTTCCAACCAAAGGGCATCATCATTACCAAATGAACTATGAATCATCCCATAAAATATAAATAAATAATAATAAAAAATTTCATAATCTTTAGACTCGATAGAAAATCACAATGAACCAAAGGACGATTGAAACCATGAAATGGAATACAGTCCTGTTCATTTTGTATTCTGGGAAAACTTCCCAAATTGTGGATAACTGACGAAGTTGGCATGATGTTATGACAAGACGGGCGTGAAGGTCACGTAACAATTTCTAACTTTAATTAATATTAATATTATTATAATTAATGACTTATTCATGAATTACATTTAGGCATAAATAAGATACGTAAGATTAATGGAAAGAAGAAGGTTTAAGGAAAATGTTCCTAAATTTGGAGAATTCTGCTATATAAATTCATAAATTTGTAAACCTCCGTTACGTCAATACATGAATTATGGTAGTGCTAAATATTTCCGAGCATAAATTCACTTTGTAAATAATTTTGTAAAAGAAAAAAAAAAGCTGAGTATAATGGAAAAGTACCAAAAATTGAGAGTGGAGTGTTAATACAGAATAAGTATCACGCTTAAAAAAACCACTGAAAACTTTCAACCATTATCTAAATGCTGAAAGTAACTATTACATACGTGCACGGTCAGATATCGGCTTCTGTGATTTTAGGCAAGAAGTTTTCTTCTTTCAACCTTAGCAATGCATGTCTTAGATCCTCTAGGCCAGCGCTTCCCAAACTGTGGGCCACGGCCCCATTTGGGGGCCGTACGTTTTGTTGAGGGAGCCGTGAAATAATGAAACCAAATTTAAAATGTTTTGAGACTAAGTAGATTTTTTTTTTTTAATTTTAAAAGAAATGTATTTAATTTTTATTATTTATTATTTCTTTTTTGTTCTTATATTTTAATGGAAAAAATCACACATTGGTGTTGGTTCACAAATTTTGCTTCTTGCGTATTTCGGCGCTTAATGAATATTAGTAAATATATGCTTATTCATATAAGTTTCATTTCAAAGGTATTGATAAGAAGCACAAAAAGATTACAAACGCAAAATCTTGAATATAAACTGTGTTGAATATAAATACAATTAATATTATAATATGTGTCTGTATTACGATTTTTCTTTCGATTGGGGGTCGTTAAATATTTCAATTTTTCCAAAGGGGGCCTTGGCATCCATAAATTTGGGAAGCACTGCTCCAGGCAATCCAACGTTTTGTTGTAAAAACTGGTGATCTCTTCTAAAACAAGTAGGCAAGCGACTAGTGAGTGTATGATATCAAAATGATATTTTCTAAATCAAACATCAAATAAGCGTATTAGATTGCAGCTACGTAAAAAACAGGAAGGTCATGCTAGCAAAACTATGCAATTGCTTGTTACGATCTTGCAGTGATGTTTTTTTTTTCTCTTCTCATTTTTTTCCCCTTTATGACGTATAAATTACTAAGCAGAGAAACCTTTGAAGAAAAAATTACCTTGAAGAAAATGAGAAGGGCGTATTAATCTTGCACACGCAAGTAAAAGAGATAAAAAATACGTTTAGGTATTAGTATTATTTTTGAAATACCAGTAGCATGTATAATTTAAGCATCAAAATTATGAGAAAAGTGACAGAAGATTATTTAGATATCTAACATTTATTATCAAAAATTTTTCAGCGCATTAATATCTTTCTATTTGTGACTAGCAATTTGTTTCTTCTATAATTTTTTTTGTTAATGTTCAGTTTTATTTTGTCATCCATTACCTTCAGCTAACAAACTTTTTTTACCTTTTCTTTGCTTCTCTCAGTAGTAGCTTAATTATTTTCGACATTTCAAGCATACTTATTTTTTTCGTTTTTTAAATTCAAACTGATTATTTTACAATAATGGTAAAAATTGTGGCAACTGATCTAGTCATCAGCGCAATTTTAACTCGTTAAAATGTGGATAATTCAATCAGCCACCTAGCGACTATTTGGTTGGTTTAAACAAAGCAAATGAATTACATTTCAAATAATTAAAATTTTTTCGCTTATTGAACCTAAAAAGAACAGTGATTAATTAAAAAAAATGAAAAGAAAACAAAAATATTGAATTTTTAACAGAAACAGTGCACTTAGGGGAGAAAAAAATGACTAAATAAATAAATTTGGTAATTCACTGATTTGTTCTGAATGCATTTTTGTAAGCTATTGTTAGAACATTTCTACTTTAAAACATTTATTTAAAATTGTGTTGCATTTGAACTTTAAATAATGTTATCCAGAACACATCCTCTGAACAAATAAACTATTATATTAAAAAAATTAAATAAACTTTTGAATAATAGTAATATAATACTGTTAAGAAAAAGTATAGAAAAAAAAAAACAGATGCGCGCGCACGCGTGTTATGTTAAAAGACGATGTTTACCAGCTTGTAACGTGTTTAGTTAAAATCTGCGATAAAAATTCTAGTTATATCGTTCAGTTTCTTGACTGTTGACATTATTAACTGTTTTGAAGAGATTAATGAGTTGTGTATCCTATTCAACGTCCGCGCGGACCCAGTGGCTGTGCGCTTCTCAACCATATGCCTCGGGAAGGAGTGTCCCAGGTTCGATTCTCGTCGGAGACGTGAGGAGCTTAAGGATCTGCCATAACCAAGTTAGCCGGTCTTGGGCCCGGGCAGTAAGTTTTTTTTTCCAAGTTTAGCTGGCGGGTTTTCATTCCGCAAAGCAGGCAAACCGATCCCGTGAACACACACGGACTACAGTCATGAATACCTCCAATAGGGATGCAACAGAGGAGTGGCCTGCCGGCTGCATTATTCCGCCGTGACTCCTCATTAGGAGGAGACCTAACCCGTCTGAAGCAGATGGAAGGGAGAGACAGAGAGATCTTATTCAACCTTTAAGCAATCCATATAATGTGATTTGTTGTACAGTCATTGATTTTTTTTTATTCTAATCAGGTCATTACAAAAACTGAAGTGTTATGTAATTATGCAATAGCAAGCGTTCACATTTAAAAAAATAATAAAATTAACTTTGTTTCAGATTTATTTGTTGTATCTGTTGCTGACTGCATCTTCGACGTTTGCTCTTGGAGATCACGGAACATCTGGAGTGAGCGAAACTCTTCACCAACAAGACGTGAGTTTCAATGTATATTTCTATACTAATAGAACTAGTGTTATTGGGGAAAAAAATAATATATACGCAGAAGTTTGGTCCGCTGACAAATACAGACAAATCCTTCAACAATAGGATTCCTAGTTGAGTGGTAAAATATGTGACTTTTTTACCACACACACACACACACACACACACACACACACACACACACACACACACACACACACACACTCAGAAACTTTTGAGATGCTTCAGCATAGGCATGAATATAGTTTCAAACACAATGCATCTCGTTTATTTGCAGTCTAAATTTACAGTACAACGAGAAGTGAGAATGTTAACCTTCGAACATGGAAGTGATTGGACATTACACTGAAGATCTGAGTGGTGGCGGATTTTGGAGATTCAACTTATCTTGAAACACCATACGCAAGTGTATTATGTCACAAATATCCTAGGGGTGTCATTTACAATATGGTCTATGTCATGCTGTATAAGACATTCTAGGAAATTCTTGAAGAACAGGGCCATACTTATGCACAGGCGCCCGAGGCTCCAGCTGGGGCCCCGAAAAATTAGGGCCAATTTAAGGGCTCCAAACAATGAGATTTAAATTTAATTATTTCTTCAATATAAATTGAGAATCAAAAGTATAAATAATTAAAATTGAACATAAAAATATTAGGATTGTTTTCTGCTAAATTTCCTATATCACTAATATACTCGTATATATAGCTCAGAAAAAGATTTGTCGTTGCTTCAAGTCAATATCTAAATGGATCCCGTTTTTTGAACAAGAATGCAAATACTATCTTTCGCAACCATAACTCGAGGATAAGGTGGCTAGCCCTATGCATCGGGGACGAAAAATCCCTACCTCATCCCCCAACCTATGAAACCGACTAACTCACCTTTCGTCGAAAGTAGATCAAATAAAGGTTCCTCACTGACGAGAATTGAACCCAGGTCTTTCTAACCAAAGGGCTTTGTCTATACCGACTGAGCGACGGAGGCTCTATGCAAATACTCTTTATATTTATTTATTCAGATTTAGATTTATTATTTATTTATATACTGTATCAAGACGTTAATCTATTCATTTATTTAAAGCTTAATTTAACTTGATTTTTCATTTATTTATTTAAGGTAAATCTAGATCATTTGAATTTTATTTTTTGCTAAATCTTAAATTGTTGAGAAACACCGATAATAAATTTCTTTCTTTAAATGTTTAAGGAATTACTATATTGCCCTGTTTCTAAATTAATTGATGGCATATATCATTTTTAGAATTTATATTATCCTCATGTGCTGTAAAGCTTCTACCATTTACCGATACCTAAATCTGCATTGTAATGTGCCAATATTAAAGCTGGAGTCCATCTAATATCTGAAATAACAGGCTTCTTCTTACTGAGTTTCTTGCTCAATCACTTTCTTCGTAGCAAAGGAAGATTGGTGCATGTTTGATATATAGTTTGAGAATTTTCTTCGTTGAAAATCCTTCTACACTGTCTATCACCGTTCGTATGAATGACATACAGTTTAAAAAGATAACATAAAAGATCTACCAGAGAAGCGCTACTGCACGATCCTCTCATTTTTAAAACTGCTCTGGCGTACAACACCATAATTGTATTCCTCTATATTCTCAAATGATTCCGGGGACAAATCTTGTCTTACTGATTACTCTTTGTGTTGTATATCGTAATACAACACTTACCAACTTCATTCGCAATAAAGGTTGGTCGATTGGTAGTCTCTGCTACTAATGGCTCACGCAAAAACTTAAGCAGGTTTGAGCGCAGTTAGTAGTTAGAAGGAGATTCAATCGTTCGATGCTGTTGGCACACTCTCCCTCGATGAGTCTTTGGACTCCCTGAAGGTGTCATATAATAATAACTTAAAATTTACAAGAAGCTTAGTAGATGGCAGCACATTCTACGAAACGCGAACAATTTGAAGAAATAAGCTAATTTAAATAAGCTCAACAATAGCCTAAATATATAACCTTGACAAGTTACTCTAACTGATGTTAATTTTTCACATTGCAGGCGGATGCTGTCAATTAACTAACACAATACAGCATTTCTCTGTACCAAAACAACTAAATCGCTTGGCAGGGAATAGTCTTCAACTCTGTCGTTAATCATATCAACTCTTGCATTCATTTATATCTTATTAAACATCATTCCACGTGAACTTCTTAAAGGACTATCCATATATACGTGTAATTCGATCCCATAAAAATAAATTAAGGGAAAAAATTATTTTTGCAAAACAGGTAAAGTCGTGAATATATATACAGAAGGAATTAAAATAATTGCATCAAAAAATCTCCGCCTTCTCAACCTTGTGAAGCAACTAATGAGGAAATAATCAAAATATCAAAAGAGTAAAATTTTCAAGGCTATTTGGCAGATATTCAATAGCCAATTATGGCTATAGAATTCCCAGTACATACTACAATATAGCTGAGCAGCAGCAGAAAATATTCTGATAGCAATCGTCAACATTCTGTCGCTCACCAATTTATGTCGGCAATATTACAGAACTCTGGAATACCGTATTGTTAAAGTAATTAGAAAATCATTACACTTGGGATTGGTTTCCTTACTAAGCTTTTGCCCTCTAGACGCAGTGCTTCTCAAACTTATGGATGTAAAGGCCCCCCCCCCCCCCTTGGAAAAATTAAAATATTTCAACGGCCCCATTGAAAAAAAAATCGTAATACAGACATATATTATTACAATATTTATTGTATTTATATTTCAATACAAAACATACACAGCGAATATCGCAAAAATCAAATGCAAATATTACATTTTTAGCATCTTACATACGCATTTGGCATGTCACACTTAGTCTTAAAACATTTTGAATTTGTTTTCATTATTTCACGGCACCCTCAACAAAACTAAAGGCCCCCAAGGGGGCCGCGGCCCACAGTTTGGTAAGCGCTGCTCCAGAGTTATAAACAAGTCAGTCTTTGGGTGTAATATACAATTAATATTCAATAAATTTTAAAATTACATAGAAAAATGAATTAATATAAAATTAAAAGTTAAAAAATTATCATGTTGTAGTCACAGAAGGATTTAAGCCCATCATGGTCTATTTTGAAATATATTGAAATAAAGAGAATAATCCCAGAAAGCTGTAGATTATTCTCTTTAAAGGTTAGAGCCATACATACATTTCAGGCAATTAAACTCTCCAGGTAGCCTTAATCGATTTGGTGTGATTATATACAATAACAGTATATAGGGAAAATTCCTTAAAAAAACACTAAATAATAAGCGTCGTTCATTTTTTTTTCTTATTAGCATGATTGCTATGGTCACTTTTCTAATTAGAATGATCGCAATAATAATAATAATAATAATAACGCAGAGCAGTGGTCAAACATTTAATGACGTGTAAGAAAAATTGATAAAATTACACTTTATGCGAATCATTATAATAAAAGTCATAAGTCCACTACATTTGCAAGAAATGGCCTGACACATGTATGTTTCAAGACTGTTTAATTTACGCAAACTTCATTAAGCCATCTTGCTAGCCTGTCTTGCAAGTACTGTGGAAAATCTCATGAGGAAACGTGATAAACGTTATGGCCTGTTCATTTGCCATTACAATCAAATTCTTGTAGTGAAGTTGAATCTGTATTGATTTCGTCTTCAACCATATTAACCATCAATCTAATATTTGCACTGCAATTTTCTGCTACCAAATCCATAGCATGCATTTCAACATTTGATATTGTTAGACATGGATCATAATGTCCTTTTTCATATATCTAAACGAATATTTCGGACTGGGAACTGTACTTCCTGAATAGAAACTTGAGTTATTCCAATTCATTCGAGTGTCCAGCACATAAATTGAGCATTTATTTACCAAATATTCTTATTAGTGCTACAATTAGATATCATATCTAGGATATATTCTTAATAGCCATCACATATTTTGTCGGTTGATGGTTTTTGTTAAGGAGATCGACAGTGATAAACTTCACTTTTTTTTTTATGAAGGATTCACCGGAAATAGACTAAATTCGACTAAAGAAATATATTAAAGTTGTGAAAGAACACTAAACCTGAATGTGTGCTAATTTTCCGCCACAAAGGGAATGGCTTTTGGCAATAAGCTATAGAAGCAGTGAATTTATGAAACTTTAAGGATATATATAGCCGTAAGCAGTGGCTTACCCAGAATCTTTGGTACCCGGGGCGACATTTTTTTTGGTCCTCTCCCCCCTCCCGTCTCCCCCCCCCCCAAAAAAAAATCTGTTTTAACTTTCAACACACATTTTATTTTACATTCTGCGCCACTTAACATTTACGTAATGTTCAATAACTTTGTCAAAGATAAATTTTTGCTGGCATAATTATTTTCTATAGAAAGTGTGGATAAATTACTTAGTCTCTCTTCTGTCATATTGGACCTCAGGTAACTTTTTATAATTTTAATTTAGAAAAATTTCTTTCACAAGAAGCCACTGATACACAAATAATTAAAAAAATATTTGGAAGAGATTCCACAAAATCCCACTCTACAATGAACTGTAATAATTGAAGAGCTGTCCATTTTTCTGCTTCTTGTTTGGCTGATATTAACAGCTGTTAGATGTCGCTGAAGTCTTTTTATTATTTTCGAAATCTTTTTCTGTCCATGTATTAAAATATTGGGTTGTAGAATCCTAAAAATCGTCATTATTTCAGCCGCAATGGCTGAAATAATGACGATTTGTTACGGCTACATAATTCTAGAAAAAAATGATCGAGGCACACAAACATTGATCTTCTCACCTCCTCTTGAAGTGTAAGACCAACATCGTCCAACAATTCTCCCGGCATTTTTCTTTTTAGCCTTCTTCTGACCCTTTTTTCTATAGGAATGTCCAATTTATCGCATTTTGTTGTTGCATATTCGATTGCTCTATTCACCATTTCTTCTCGCACTACATTTTTCTAAACTTATTTCGATAGTTTGCATGCATTTTTGAGTACCATTTACTTCTAAAACATCATTCCAAAAAGACAGATAACACAAAAAAGTAAAATCGCAAATTGCACCAAGTAAATTTTGAGCTGATCCTGTCAGTCTTTTATTTCCCAACGGTGAGTTGAACTTAAAAAAAAAATGAATATAATTTTTTCAAAACTGCAAAAAATCTTACACAAGTACAAATGCTTCCAAAAACATGAGCTCCACGAAGATTGAGGGATTTGCACATGACATAAATAGCGATTTAGAATTGATACTTTTTGTTTTACGTTGAACTCCACCATCAATTTCAGACATAGTTGCATCATTATCGTATCCCTGGTTACAGCATAGGTTGATGTCAAGTGTGTCCTCTTCTAAAATCTTCAGAATGTCAGAAGTAATATCATTTGCATTTTTTTTCCTCAGATAGGGAAAAAAACCTAAGAATAACTCCCTTACTTCAACTTTTCCATTTTCGATGTGCACGTATCTGATAAACTTCAAGCATTTGATCTATGTGAGATACATCAGGAGTACTGTCGAATAGTATCCCTTAATATTTAGCTTTTTTATGTCCGCCAATATTTTGTCTTTTACATGGTTATTAAATTTATGAATTCATTTTGGATTCTGGGAGATAAGTATGAGCTGTATCTCCTATAATGTAAAGCAGAATGTTCAGTTCTTAATAAATGTTCTTTTAGAACAGGGTCATAATGAGATAGAAACTGAATTAACTCCAAAAACTTTCCTTTCTTTGTCGCTTACGTATTCTCTAGACCTCGAAGAGGAAGATTTTGACGAGCTAAAAAGAGAATTCCATCCAAAACTCTCTTCAAAACATCCTTCATTCTTGTCTTTTCCTTAATAATTTGATCTCGAGTAGTTAACTTGATCTATAGTCTTATTCAATTTTAACCTTGTTACTAAAGTTTTCCACATTTCTAAGCAATTAAGATGTTGTTCCGAAGTTTCATGTTGCGAAATCTTTGGATTTAATTTCCATTCACAAAACTCGATACTCTAGTTGTATCGCCGCAGGCAAATAAACGGCAACAAAAACTGCTTAATTTTTTTGTTGTCTGAGTATAAACCATCCAAGTTCTAAGAACATTTTCGCCATTTGGCAGTTCTTTATAAAACCGACTTTGTAAGTTGGCGACGATCTCCTTTAATTCCAATCAAAAGGTCCATCTTAATTTTGAAATACTTCACTTCCTTGCTTAATAATATCAATTTTAATTTCATCTGGTACTGAATTGACCAAGCAGCAACATCTCAGAATATTTCATTTGTATATGTCCATTCCATTTCCTTACTATTGACGTTCTTTACTTGTTGTTCTATTGCTTCTGTCGTATTGAATTCAATATTCTTTTCATCATCAATATTTTTCTTATTCTGCTGGACTGTTTGTTCTAAAGTATCTTCCATTTCTTGCCGTTCCTCCGCTACTATTTCTTCTATTTCACCTAATATGGTTGAAACTGATGTCGCTTGCGTTATGTATTTTATAATAGCTTCCGACGTATTTGTAACAGCTTCTTCTTTCATTTTTTTTATTTCTCTTCTTTGATATCCACTTGGTCTTTGTCTATGTTCCTATAATTTTTTTAAATAGGGTTTGACCAGTATAGATTGTATCGATCAGAAGCAAATCAACAAATAATAGTAGAAAAAAAGTTTCAAATTTGTACTTTTAAAAACTGTACTTACGACTGTATCTGCAATGTACTACAAACACAAAAATACTTCTTCTTCCAAGTTTATAATCGTTTATAATCACACATATAATGTGTGATTTTACTATGAAATTGTTCCACTAGTCTTCGCTTTATTTTTATTGACTTTAAAACAATAAAATTAAAAATTTTAAAACAGTCAAGTTAATTGGTTGTTTTCAATCAAGGTCACGTGTATTTTTGTCTCAACACCATTTCATTCCCAATAACTGCAAATTAGAATGTTATACGCCCTCTAGCTTTGACGTTGCAATAATACAAAAGTAACTAAACAAGATTCGCGCCGTTTGATTTGAATTCGAATTAACTATCTACATATTGTATATGTCGTATTTAGCACCAAATTTTAAAAAAATTATTTACGAATATCAATAATATTAAATAATTTTTAAGAACTGAAAATGATACAAAAATTTTTATACAAATATCTGATGAATAGTAATGATATTCCATGCTCTTGTCCCCCCATTCAGCTTTATGCCAGGGGCGGACCCCCCCCCCTCTGGGCACGCCACTGGCCTTAAGTAAACATAGTTATATATATTATATACAGTATAGCTTTGAATAAACCTATCTATCTATCTATATGTGGACTTACACTTTCCACAATCTCCGAATGGCCAGTCCTGCACCATCTCCTCCTAAACTACCTCATTTTTACAAAGATGCTCTACAGCGGTGGAAAAACACAGGCCTTCATCACACACTTATAGGATCAACAGAGTCAGTAGTACTTACAGAACCACTATTTTCGAACAGAAACATAACAAGTCCCACAACTGGCCAGCCTTTTCTTTTCCCTACATGGAACTGAGCAGGAATAAGAGTCATAGGGGACCTCCTAACCCAGCCCCTAAAGTAGAAAGCATTCACAAGCCTACCAATGAAGACACCAAAAACTGAAAAGCAATATCAACATCTGCAAGCCTTCATTATAAAAGCCTATCCAGATATCGCTACACCTCAGGAAATCCGTATTCCTTCTAGAAGCTGCTCGGGGCCGATATTTCATCTTGTACAATCTGAAGCCTCACTTCCAATTCTTCCCTCCAACTACAAGAAAATATACCACTTCCTCATGTCAGGGTCTCCATCCTCGTCCTTCTTATATTCATCCTTAACCCTCTCATCTACAAGGCTGCATATGCCACTCAGTTTTCAGTGGGATCTGCCATATAAATCGAAGTGTGCTAAACCAGATTCCGACATACAGTGGAGACTATGGCATAACATCTTGCCAACTCCTTCTAAGCTCTACAAATTTCAGATAAGAGAAATGGATCTGTGTCTATTCTGTGACGTTTCAGGTACCTTGGAACACACACATCTGACCTGTCCCGCAAACAAAGCGATGATCACCTACGTCCTGAATATTGCCTCCAACACCTGTAACTACGCACACAGCCAAGAAAACTACTGGAATTTAGTCCACACAGAAGAAAACAGACACAGAACATGCAATTTCCTCTTCATCTGCGCTAAGGCCGTCATCTACAGCTTCTACCTAAAACAGACAAGAAATAACCAGCACCCATCCATCACTGAAACTGCACAAACTCTCATGTATATCCTCCGCCGGAAACTAAAAAGCAGGCTTTTATTGGAACTTGAATACTTCAAAGAAACAACAACTGTCGCGAAATTCATAGAGGAGTGGAATCCAACTGGTACCCTCTTCTGGATTGACGACGACAATACGCTTCATCTGAAAGATAACTCAGACTGAAACTGAACTGTTAACTTTGAATTCATTTATTGCATTCTCTATTGTATACCCGAAAGGAAAATGTTTTCTTTCTCTGTAATATATATACTTATATACTTATAATATGTAAATAGTCCTTGTTACCTATCGTCTAATGTATATTTTAACAAGTTGAATATTAAAAAAAAAATATATATATATATATATATATATATATATATATATAGGTAGAGAGTTTTTTTACCTTAGGTATAATATATGTTAAAGATACCAAGCTAGTTTAAATATAAACTTGGTTTTTTACTCCATTTCCCAAGTAAGCAAAAAGACAAGTCAGTCAAATTTCCACTTGCAGGCGCAAACTGACTGACTTGTTTGTTTGCTTACTTGGGAAATGGAGTAAAAAACCAGGTTTATATTTAAAATAGCTTGGTATCTTATATATATATATATATATATATATACAGGGTGTTCTGGATAAATTTGACGGTTTCTTAAGGAAAAAGAAAATCTTCTTTGTATCTATTAAATTTAATGAATTGACAAAAAAACATTACAAGCAGAGTTAATTACAATACTATCAACAAGATTTACTCAAAATAACCACCATTAGCATCGATCACAGCTTCAATTCTGCTTCGGAACCTCGAACAAGCTGATGCTACAGTCTCCCTGGGAAGGGCCGCAAAAACTGTTTTAATTTTATCCATTAACTGGGCTTTTGTATTACTGGAAGTGCGATTGGTGTCTTTTTCAACTGCGCCCCATACAAAATAATCCATGAGGTTAAGGTCTGGGGAGTTTGGAGGCCAAACATTTGGACTGGTGAAGTCGTAGAAATTTTCAGACAACCATTTTTGACTTTTCCCAGAGGTGTGGCAAGGGGCCGAATCCTGCTGCCATACATACGGCCTACCATTGGCTACCCTTGTTATCCAGGGCTTGACTACAGTTAGCAACTCCACGAACAAAGCCCGAATTACAATGCCAGGGTTCTTCAACACCTGTTCCTGCAGATTTGCGAGGAATTCTGCTGTACGAACG
The DNA here is from genome assembly GCF_054136105.1 of Typopeltis vanoorti. NCBI lineage: Eukaryota > Metazoa > Arthropoda > Arachnida > Uropygi > Thelyphonidae > Typopeltis > Typopeltis vanoorti. The sequence goes on along the minus strand of NC_143567.1, from coordinate 59,983,736 downwards.
CAATCAGATCGTCTGCTAGGGATCTTTCTTCTTGCTACATCCTCGTAGTCACCATTGCAAGTCTCTAGTTCATGCCTGATTGTTTTTACTGTATTCAGGGAGCATTGGGCAGCAGTCGTAATATCCTTATTTTGATGGCGGGCACGAATCATCATGATACAAGTTATTCTCTTCCATGATTCAGGTGGGTTCCAGCTATCCATCCTTTCTGACATCTTGTATATGAATGAAGAAGGGTCCAAACTTTTAAATGAAGAGAAGTGTGTGTTAATACATGTAACTTACGGAAAAATATAATTAATTATAAATATGTCAAATTTATCCCGAACACCCTGTATATATATATATATACAGTATATATATATATATATATAACCTTAAATAAATAAATATATTTGTCTTCCCCTAGAATGCAGGTAACTATGAATTCGGTTACAAAGTTCAAGACGACACTAGCCAACAGTTCCGGCACGAAACAAAAGATCTGCATGGTCGAGTAATTGGTTCATACGGACTACAAGAAGCAGATGGAAGGAAGCGCATTGTTGATTATGTTGCAGATGATTATGGATTTCGAGCTTTGGTACGAACTAATGAACCTGGAACCAGTCCTTTGGAATCTGCCTCAGTAAAAGTTGAGAAGTATGCAGAACCACCGCAAGTATCTGAACACATTCCTCTTCATACCGCTAGCACTGGTAACCGGCCTGTGATTCAAGGTGGCAAATCAATTCACACTGCAGGGGCCACCCCTACTGCTGGACAATACTTACCGCCTTTCGGTGCTCGGCTTCCGTCCACTATCGGAGTGTCTGTGAGTGCAGCAAATAACATCCCACCTGTAGTAACTGGTTATGCTCAAGGTGCAGGAAGTTCCTTTGCTAGAAGACCAGCAACACCTGTAGTAGTTCAACCATATGGAAATTACAGTCCTGTTGGGATCCCAGCAACTGCTTCATCAGGATACATTCCTACAAGCAATATTCCTTATTCTGAAGGCTACATCCCTCCAAATAACGTTCCTCTACCTGCAGGTTACATCCCTACAAATAGTGTTCCTCTACCTGAAGGGTATATTCCAACAGATAATCTTCCTGTACCTGAAGGATACATTCCCACACGCACTCTTCCTGCACCTGATGGGTACATTCCCTCAAATACTCTTCCTGCACCTGATGGGTACATTCCAACAAATGCTTTTCCTGCACCCGATGGGTACATTCCCTCAAATACTCTTCCTGCACCTGATGGGTACATTCCAACAAATGCTTTTCCTGCACCCGATGGGTACATTCCCTCAAATACTCCTCTAGTACCCGAAGGATATATTCCCACAAGTAATGTCCCCAGTGCTGAAGGTTACTTTCCTACAGGTAACATTCCGGAAGTCAGCAACTATCCTCTACCAATTGCGAATTCGTATCCAATACAATCTTTTGTTGGTCAACTTCCCACTGGAAATGATCCCAGATTTCAAGGTGGGCCATTCAGAAGTAACTATCCCAATTATGTTCAGTATCCTATAAACGCGGGTTATAATCCGCTGTATCCATCACAGTTCATTGCTTCCACATATCCTCTCAACAGTGGCTACAACGGCTATACGCCATCTGTTATTTATTCTGGTCATCCATACTCACGTCCCACACTGAGAGGAATTGCATACAATTCTTACGGCCCAGGTCAGTATTTATATCAAACTCAACCTGTTGGCTTTTCCACACCTCTGAACCCAGGCAATCCTTATTTTGTACCACAAGAAACTCGAACCACGCCCTCCACTTCGTCTGCTTCAAATACATCCATTAAAGGAAGAAAACCAAATGTTGTGCTCCGAGCAGTTGCTATTCCAAATGGTATCCAAGCTGTTCCAGTAGATGCAAACACAGGTACCGTTCTTACAAACTATCCCGGTTACAGTGCATCTGGTGTTCCTGGATATGGTAGCGGCTTACGAAGTTACAGAAGTCCCCATTCTACTGATAGAGGCAAGGATCTTAGCTACTCTCCTTCTTCACGCCACAGAGATTTGAGTTATTCATCCTCGACTGATAGCAAAGCAATAGCGAGTTCTTCAAGCAAAACAAGTTCAAGTTCTGATAGAAAGGATAGCCGTTGATCAACATTCCGATAATAAGAATAACTATAAACATGTTAACAAAAATGGTGCGTGACCTGGAGTGGAACAAGAATAGATGGGTACGTGCTGTTATATTCGACTGTTCGTAAATTCATATTATATCCAGTTGCATTTATTTAACCCTTAATTTGCTTTATTTCTAAATGTTTTTTGGGGTTAAAGAATGAATATAGGTGAGCTGATAAGAATGATCCACACACTTTCATATTAAAATGTTAAAAGAATATTAAAAATGCATATCACTAGTTCAGCTTGCTTTTAAAATTAACTAGATGATGATGATGATGACGATGGTAATAATAATGATTGCATGTATAACTTAATTTTACCAAAATTTTCAATATTAATTTAAGTGAACAAAATCTCATCATCTGATGTTGAAAACGAAGATTATTTAACACAACAAAACATTTATTAATATCATTTCATATACGAGTATGTATACCATTAAAGGCGGTTTCATTTTTATTTTCATTGAAAGGATTTTTTTAATATTTTTAAATCAGGGGTTTAAATTAGTCAGTCCTAATAAAAACTCACCTGAAAGATTGTAATCGAAATAGAAAAATACTCAGAAATTTCCAATTGACGTTTAAAATTCACCTTAATAGTCAGAGGGTGCTTTAATATGAATAAAATTCTTCCCAACGCCTTTTATTTCTTAAAGGAAGTAAGAGAAGCTTCTTTAGTACTAACGTTTTTAAAGACGTGGGTAGCCAATTCCATTTTTCAAGAATAAATCAAGGCTGGTGAGGAGTTAGATAGATAGTCAATTGCAGCCACCTCGTTGTCCCAAACTGTAACGCCCTGTGTTGTTGTTTTTAATAGTATGAATTTTTGAGTCAATTTTGTTTGTGTGGGGGATAAAAATAATTATTGAAGCAAAATATTATAAACAATAACAATGAAGAGATAATAAATAATTAATACCCATTTGATTAATAAAATTAATTAGCAAAGGAAAATATGTTAAAGTGATTTTAAATAAAATTATGAATCCCGATATTTTAAAAAAAGTTGTTTTTATAAATCCCTCCTAAGAGTTAAGAGTTAAAATCTTGTCTTTACTAGAAGCTACAGTAAATTTAATACATTTTGTATATACTTATATAGGTATGAAACACAATGAGTGAATGCATCCAGTAGATCATGTTTTTTAATATACTAGCTCTTGACGTGTGTGTGTGTGTGTGTGTGTGTGTGTGTGTGTGTACGATAGGAGGTCATAATGCGATCAAATACAAGCCTGTTTCTTTCTTATTATTATTATTCCAGAGAATAACGGAGGTAATGAGGACCCTCTTATCATCAGGTACGAACGGCTCACTTATTTTACTTTTGACGACATAGAATCATTGAGGATTTATATCACCAAAGCATTGCGTCACATCCATCTTGGTCTAATACGAGAAAACAAAATTATTTTATTACATATTATTTGAAAGAAAATGTACGTTGTTCATTATATCTTTGTTGAGAATTTTAGAATTGCTGAAATGTTTTATTTTATTTTTTTTGTAAGTTATCATATTCATGTATAACCTATGCATTAATTATACTTTGCTGACTAATTCTAATATCATTGTATAACAATTTCACTGTTTATAAATGAGACATTGTTCTTCGGGGATTCCCCATGCATGATTTATATTATTCTGTATTATGCTCTATGGGCATTTATATTGTAAAATAAAATTTTGTTATAATGCTTTCAAGTGTTTTTCTTTTACTGAAGAAATTTCAATAAATAGCTCATTGTAAGGGGTGCAAAAATGGCGTATAGAAACGGGAACACAAGAAGTTTATTAACAAATTATTAAACTTAGACATTTCTATTTGAAATTTATAGATCATCTTCAACAAAGTGACAATTCCAAAAAAAAAAAAAGGTAGAATAACAACAATGGATTTCAAAAGATACCAGTCCTGTGTTAGTGTGGAAGAGTGGTTATAAGGCTGATATATTAAAAAAAATATATATATATATATTTGTGAGGATTTACTCAGAAAGCTAGTTTTAGATACAAAAACGCAATCATTCCGATTTAAGTTTGAGGGATGTAACAATGCTTCATCACTCTCTTTGAAAATAAGCTCAAATTTAAAATGACAACGATGTAAAAGGCGGATTTTAGACCGAAATAATGTGGCCTGTTTAGTTCCATATTACGCCAGACTACGGGATTTTTATACATGATGCAAAACTGATGTTCCCGCGAGCACTTCTCAATAGTAGATATTTTATCAAAAGTAAGAGGGAAAACAATCACAAGGAATCTTGTAAACACTTGGAAGGAAAATTGTACACTGATTCTCCTCAGTGGAGTAACGTAGAGGAGACTTTGTTGACGGAGGCGGAGGAAGTCATATGCACTAAATTATTCTTTTTTTTTTTTTTAGGGATCCTTGAATTTATTTCAAAGATTCCAGGAATGTATGGAATTGAAACTCTATGTACAGAGTTGAAGGGCTTAGGAAGAAGCCTATTTGTCGAGCATTCATGGGCTCTTCCTTTGAGGTGAAGCCATTCTACTACATAACGCTTTGGATAATGTTAAGTTCTAGTTTAAGCTCATAAAGACTAGAGAAGACAAAATAAAAAAGACAAGGACATCAAGGATGTGCAGAATCTTATAGGTAACGGCTGTGAATGTAAGTTTATGACAAACTGAAGTTGGGAGTATGCCATATAGGAAGCAGGAGGATGTCTGTGAAAGAGAGAGCTAATTTTCCATCTTTTTTTGAGCTATTGTTATTGTTATTTTCAGCTCTTGTTTTTAAAACGATTTTCAACCGTTCGCTAAATAAAAATAAATAAAACAAGGCGGATTCTCCTTTCGTGAGAATTACTACCTCTTCACTGATGAAGAAACTCAGGTGTATGAGTAAAATACCGGTAAAAAGTTGGAGCACAAGTTTAGAGTAACTTATTCACAGGTGCCAACTGTGAATATTCTTGCCATTCCGTGAAACTTTAAAATTCTGTAATCCAAGTGCAAAGTTGGAAACGGATGATCAACACAGACCTTGCTTTCAACCTTTTTTAATGAAAAACGCACTGACGTGAGTGTTTGCTGGTTTGAAAATCACTATAAGCGATAAAAAATAATAATAAACAGAAATTAAATAAATAAACTAAAATACTTAAAAGGCCTGTGTATCTCAGTGGAAGAGGCACTTGCGTCCTCTGCGCTTGGTCGCTCGAAATTAGACTTAAGTTCAAGTCCAGTCGTCGACTAGCCGACTGGAGGAACTTTTCTAAGCTTATTTTCGAACGGTTCCCGAGTTTGTCGATCTCTGGCACGGCAAAGCGTGTTTTTCCTCCCGAAAACTCGGGTTTTTCGTCCCATAAACTCAAGAAAATCGACTGTAGTACCCATATATTATTTCAGACAGTAACATATCCTGTTAAAGTTAGATACCAAGAGATAGCGGCACTTGTTTGCCAGCCTCTTCATCGGTGGCTGCCTATAATTAGTGATAGACATGGGCCAGCAAGCTCTGAATGGCTACCGGTGGAGATTGAACTTCCCACTCTGTCTCCAAACGCTAGATAGGGTATAAAGGCCTCACCTACTCCCTATAAGGGAATAAAATGTATTAGCTTATTTATTTATTTTTTTGACTAAAATACTTCCTTTTTATGGACAATAGACGGAGAAGCCAGTGACATAATATACAACTGAATAGCATGAAGATGCTTTTATTTTCAATGATAATTTAAAACGAGTAATGAATTACTATCATTATTGTTTACGACATCTCATGGAGACGGGGGACATCGCGGGAGATCCAAATCAACCATCATACACACAAATCCCATCATACCTGTCCTTGAATCCCTTCCTGGTCAGGGAACTGACAACCAATTCTGGCAATCCATTCCACTCACTCACCACTCTCTATGCAAAAAATCTGATCCGCACACCCCTACTAATCACATTCTTACACAACTTCCAAAGATGGTCCTTAGTTCTCTGACTATTTGTCATATATATCGATAAATTTCACTTGCATCAATTTTATAAAACCTCTTTAATATCTTAAAAGTTTCCATCATGTCCCCTCTTTTCCGCTTATCAACTAAGCTTTGTAACCAACAAACCTTCAACTTATCTTTGTAGGTAGTATTCCACAGACTTGTTACATCATGTTCACTCGTCTCTGAATCTTTTCGACCACCTCTTTGTCCCCAAGAAATTCAGGTGACCAAATCTGTGAGCAGTAGTCAAGATGTGGCCGAATCACAGCCTTATAAAGAGGTATAATAACTACCTTATCTTTACTTATTAGCGTGTTTTTTAACATACAAATAATTCGTTGAGCTATTCTACCAACTTTTGCATTCTGAATTTTAATTCTTTGTACACCATTATTTCCAAGTCCCTACTCTCACCAGTTTCCTGCAAACCAATACCACTTCTTGCAACCTTTTCAAACTGAAGTGCATAACCTTATATTTTGCAATATTAAATTTACAATTATCCTTCACTCACAATGCCAATTTATTTAAATCATCCTGCAGGATATCTACACACCTTTTTCAACTATTACTTTCCCCAGTTTTGCATCATCATCATCATCAGCAAACGACGGAATATCCCCCTCTTAAAACTTTCCCTGTGTCACTGATATTCAAATTAAAGAGTAGTGGCCCTAGTACCGAACCTTGAGGTAATCCACTAGTCACCATCATTTTCCGAGTCTCCACTCAACCATATACTACTCTCTGGTGTCTGTCGGAAAATCTACAATGTGATGTCGCTCTGAATTCTTGAAGAAAACACTGTGATCTTTGTTATTATCCTCTCCCTTACCTTCACTTCTGCCACCGATCGATAGAAGCATTATATGTTAGATATGAAAACCACACAGAGAGGTTGGAGCTAAGGCATAAAATGAAGGGTATCTGATAATCAGTGGCGGCTCGTGGCTTGAAATCGTTGGGGTGCTGCAACTTTCGAAATATACATACACACCGTAAGTACAGTGTATACGTGTTTCAATAAAATATCAAAATTATGGTAAAAATTAAAAAAAAAAAATTAAACATGAAAAAATATTGTTTATATCCATAAAATTATACAGTTTGGTATAATTCTTAAAAATAAAATATATTCTTCTTGTTTTGTTTCATGAAAAAATATTGTTTATTATCGATAAAAGTATGCAGTTTAGTATAATTCAAAATTACTTAAAATAAAATCCATTATCATAACCCCAATAATGTTCTAAAATAAAAACTATAACAAATATTATGTCTTTAATTGTAATGTCCAAATATTTAAAGAGATGGAGTAAACACGATAAGCACTACGAACACTACTACTGGCGCAAACTGCATATAAACAACAGTGGAATGCGCGACGGACAGTGGCACATTACGCTAATAGCTCGTATCTCACTATGAGGTTCATATCCTTGCGCGGTTAGCAATATGGCACTGTGGTAAACACAGTGCTGCTAGCGTCCTTCGCCCTCCTAAGTGCTACAAGATTGATTGTTATTATTTTTTTAAAAAATAAGAGAATTGCATAAGATTGTCGCGTAGGATAAAATTAAATATTACAAGCAAATATAAATAAATTAATAAATATATTTATATATCGAGAAAAATTGGGGTGTGGCAGTTCTGTAGTGCCTATGCAAGAGCCACGCCTGACTGATAATGCAAATTTCTTTCATAAAGACACTGATCTTTTAAATGTGAGTTCTTTTAAAATCAAACAGGAGACAATAACATAATCTATTAAACATGTTCCCCCTGTAGAACATTTTGTGCGCATGCCCCACGATATCCTCTCATTCTAGAAATTTGAAATTGTAGACACGTTTAATTGATTCTTCTCTTTACACCATAATGTTTTTAATTCTCTCTCTCTCTCTCTCTCTCTCTCTCTCTCTCTCACTGCAGGTGCTGAGATACCTGCATAAGTTATCTCTAAGATTCTTTTGAATATTTCATAACATTTGACCCCGAAATTCGCGTTTGAAAAAAGTTCAATATTAGTTTAGGATACTTAGGTTAACAAAGTAACTTTTCATAGGCTGAAAAATTTCTAAAATCGGATTGATGACTGTTAACACAAAGATAGAAAGAGCGTATTGCCATGCTGAAGTGTTCTTTTTTTTTAATTCGACATTGTCAGGAACATTTTGTATTTCAGTTACTCTTTATAAACGTCAAAATACTTGCACATTTTGACACTACAGCTTCTATTTCAAATGATAGAATATCAGCTTATTTAGATGCAATTATAAATTGTGTACACCTCAATTCCAGATACATTTCTGTTTCGTACGTTTCTTAATTTATTAAGAAGCATTACAATATAAATAAAACATGAACAAATCCTCAATGAGTCTTTGGACTCCCTGGAGCTGCACAAAATAATAATAATAATAATAATAATAATAATAATAATAATAATAATAATAATAATAATAATAATAATAATAATAATAATAATAATAATAATAATAAGAGCCTGTGTAGCTCAGCGGATGTGGCGTTTGCACACCGCCGCGCTTGGCCGCACGAAGGAAGACTTGGTTTCGAGTCTAGTCGGCGACTAGAAACTCGGGTTTTTCGTCCTGTAAACTCAAGAAATCGACCGTAGAACCCACATTATTTCAGACATTAAATATATTGTATTAGGGTTAAGGACCACGAGATGGCGGCACATTTGAGCCGTCTCTCTTCACTGCGTACCGCTTAATTAGTGATAGCCTTGGGCCACCTGTCTCTGATTGGGTACCAGTGGAGATTGAACTGCCCACTCAGTCTCAAAAGTTAGATAGGGCTAAATGGCCTCGCCTACTCCCGTATATACGGGAATAAAAAGGCGTTAGTTGAGTTGAGTTGAGTTGATAATAATAATAATAATAAATTTTAACCCAAATGGTAAGCCTCAACAACAGCAATTAACTGGGACAGTCCCGCCCTGATATGAACGTATGGTCACCCTATGAACAAACTCGCAAATATCAGGAAATATGCATATCTCTCCAACGAACTTAATATCAAAGTATATAAGCAACCTAATCTGGTATCTTACCACATATCTTCCCAATGCAAAGACTTGGAGAAAAGAAAGAAGAAAGATTAAGAATGTTTGAAAGCAGGCGTGTGAGGAAAAATAAAATCATACATATGCACAGAAATGAAAACCATTCCTCCATAAGTGGGCTTCTTCCAGGCACGAAATGAGCCGAAATATCAGCAACAGATCGGAATACTTCCTTATTTGTTACTTTCATTTTCGGTCACGTGTGCTATTTAGTCAGTCTGAGAAACGGTTATAGTACTTTACCCCTGCAGTAGCGCACTCAGAATATAATCTGTGTGTGTTGGGGGGGGGGGGGGAGTTGAGTAGAAGATTTGAGTAGAGTTGAGTAGTGAGAATACACACTACGCATTGCATACGACTTATGACTGTGCATCTGGAACGATCGCTAATTCATAAGTGGTATAAAAATAGAAGACACGACACAACATAAATTAAAAAAACGAATTTTATTAATTAGGAAAAGATTTTTGGAAAATTTTCTAGTGTTTTTTTTCTTTTTCTTTGGGGTGCGCCACAGTTACCCTGGAACAGTGACCAGTCTGAGTCCTTTCAGTGTATTTGGACATCCCTCAACGGGTTACATGTTAAAATTACACGGGATAAAATTACACTGCCAAAATTACACAAGGAAGAAATTACACAGGGAAGAAATTACGCAAGGATGAAATTACATATAGATAAAAACACAATAAGAAAAAATTACACAAATTTGAATATTCACAGCGAAGTTTTTTACTTTAGAGTTTTTAAATTTATATGATGAATTTTATATTTATTTTCAGATAAGCGTTCCGATAATTTTGTAATACTTCATAAGACCTACCTGTTGACTTTAATTCGATTAAAATATTATTGGTTTGTTGTCAAATTAAACACACAAACTTTCATAATATTGCAAAAATTACTTTTATTTTAAAAAATAATAAAAAACAAACACTAAGTCATATAAGCTATACAACATAAAAAATCCCATCGTCTATTAGAGTCCTAATTTTGTACAATATTTGAAATACGTTATTTTAACGAAATGTACCTACGACGTCCTGGGTTTCGTTGACCAGTTAAATGCTACAAATAGTTTGTATGTTGTAAAGATAATTCTTTAACAATGTTATCCAAAAATTTCCAAACAGTTGGATGGGAACACTGAAAGAGAGACTGAAGTCCATAGTGCCATCCTTCGATACAATTTGTAGTTCTAGCTATACAGTTGGCTGCAGAGTGTCTATGGTTCCAAGTAGAAATATTGAATAGAGGTTGTCTATAAGTACCGTTCCTGAGCTGTCGACCTTGAACATATGTACGTTCGAAGTAAAGGAGAACTTGCTCGATTTGTTCATTATATTCGTCTAAATTAGAGAACAGATTAGCAACTTCTAAAAATGTTTCTAACACTTCTTCTTCTGGCAAACGTGCAAGTGATTGTAACATTTTAATGTGTACTGCAAATGACTGATTGGATTCATATAGAGATTTTAGTCCACATTCAATTACTTTTGCGTATAATAGATTGTGATAAGTGGAAAAAGCAGCCACGAATTTAGATGTTTTCAAACACGGTACGGAAAGCATTCATTGCTGCTGTTTCAAAATCGGTCAAACGTTTTCGTGGTCGAGCTTAAGGAATTTTCTCCAGTAACATGTTCAGCATCTTCACGTATATTTCGTCCTTTTTCCCTGGTAGAAGAGCCAGTAGACAAGGAAAAGCGACGCCTGAATCATATTGCACAAGGGAGGCTCTAAGACTGAGGTTGCAAATTATAGACCAATCAATATATCTGGAGTGGTGGTTAAGATTTTGGAGACATTGGTTAAAATTAGAATTCAGGACTGGGTGGACAGCAATATGATACTTTATAAGGGGCAACATGGTTTTGTTAAGGGTAGGTCTTGCCTAAGTAATTTGCTTACTTTCTATAATAAAGTAACTGTGGAGTTGTTAAAGGAAATCCTTACTCCGTGATACTGCTTGACTTTGCAAAGGCTTTTGACAGGATTCCACATGGAACTCTGTTACATAAATTAGAGCAAATGGGTATGGATCCATCTTCGGATCCATACGGAGTGGTTTACGGAGGAGCCGAGTCCAGGAAAAGGCAAGTGACTAGTGGTGTACCTCAGGGCTCAGTACTTGGTCCTCTATTGTTTAATTTGTACATCAACGATATTGGAAATACCTTGAATGGAAATATCCACTTGTTTGCTGATGATGCAAAATTGGGAAGAGCGATAATCAATTCAAATGATGTAAATATTTTACAGGATGACTTAAATAGGTTGACGGTATGGACTGAGGTAAATGGCTGTCAGCTGAACGTGGCTAAGTGTAAGGCGATGCACTTCGGGAGGATGACATCGCATGCCGTTTACTGTATTAACGGAACTGCAGGAAGTTGATGAGACAAGACACTTGGGAGTTATTGTGGACAGAGAACTTAAGTTTAAAGGGCATATTGCAAAGATTGCCAAAACATCACATCAAATTACATGGTTGTTGAGGAACACACTAACAAGCAGGGATAGGGAAGTTATTGTTTCACTCTATAAGGCATTAATAAGGCCGCATTTGGACTATTTTGCACAGATCTGGTCGCCAGGATTTCTTGGTGATGCGGAAATGGTGGAGAGGATTAAGAGGGGGGTTACAAAAATTGTTGCAGGTCTGTGGGATGTTCTCTATGAGGATAGATTGATGATCTGTGGGCTCCAAAAACTCGCTGATAGACGTAGGAGAGGAGATATGATAGAGATATTTAAATTGTTAAAGGGATTTTACAGGATTGATACTGATGATATTTTTAAGACCAGTGCAGGATGTGAGAGAACTGGAGATTGTGTAAGAGTGTGGTTAACAAGGGTGTTAGGACTAGATTTTTTACTTGAAGGGTCGTGAATGGGTGGAATGCTTTGCCAGAGGTGGTTGTGAATGCTTCAACTGTGAATGAATTTAAGGAGAGGTATGACAGGTATTATGCAAATAATGGTCAGTGTGTCAATGTCTGGTTCCAGCGATGAGTCTTTTGACTCCATGGAGACACCGTTAAAATAATAATAATAGTAATAATAATAATAATAATATTGGACATGGATACTGCATAACTGATAATGTATTTCTGGAACCACTTTAAATGTACCATCTGCCCCAAATCGTTAACTATTGATATAGAAGAGTCTTGTGACCAATTAGTATTATACGTTCTGGATCTTCTGCCCCGGAATCATGAATAATCCATTTAGAGTACTTCTCTGGTATTTCAAAATTTTTGTTATCTGGATTTGACGGAACGTTTCCGATCGTTTTAGCTTTGGATCTATTTAATCGCTTTGTCATGGAGCTCTTCTTCGGTAGGCACATTTTAATCCGTCTGATACAGTCACTAAACTGTTAGCTATAATTGCACGAGCCATTGACCCTGGATTCGACATTTTTCTTTTCATTTGAGTTGCAAGTTGATGAGCTTCAGATTCAAAAGTTCTATTATCGTGACAGTGTTCTGAAGATTCACTGATAATCTTGTTGTCTCTGGTATGGAGCAGCGATCGAAATGTAAAGTTCTAAACTTTGCACAACGCCAAAGATTAGTTCCGATAGCAGTTTCACGGTGACTAACAAACTCGAATTCTTTGTAAATTATAATTTGACCACCTTTATTACTAACGCCGTACTCAAAATCAGCCATGGGTAAATTAAAAATTAATTTTAAAAAATTAATCACGAAATTTATTAACTGGCACGTTATGCACTAGTTGAATTACGAATCACTAAACTAGAACTGAAGAATGTAAGACAAACATTTACTTATATACCTTCACTCAAACAATTCTTAGAAATTCTTGAGCAGTTCATGGTGATTAACAATTGTTAAGTGGTTTTACCTCAGGAAATTAGCCCTTGTAAATCTCAGGTAAGTACTAATTAAGGTAGCTAATCACTACATCATTTTGAGTTTCCAACTCAACCACCTCCCTACTCCCCTTGCCCAAATCCACACTAGTGATTTACCATATGCTGGTTATAAATTTTGTACAATTTTTGGTAAATTTAATTTTATGTGTAATTTCTTACTTGTGTATTTTTTCCTTTTAATTTTTTTCTTAGTGTATTTTTATCTATGTGTAATTTTTTGTTTTTGTAATTTTTTCTTTGTTTTTTTTCCGTGTGTAATTTCTTAATGTCGTAATTTCGAAATTACTCGTGTAAATATTTTCCTGTTTTCCTTTTAATTTTTTTCTTAGTGTATTTTTTATCAATGTGTAATTTTTTGTTTAATTTCTTAATTTCGTCATTTCTTACTTGTGTATTTTACCTTTTAATTTTTTTCTTAGTGTATTTTTATCTATGTGTAATTTTTTCTTTGTGTAATTTCTTCCCTGTGTAATTTCGTCCTCGTGTAATTTTTGCATTGCAATTTTATCCCGTGTAATTTTTTCCCGTGTAATTTTGTCCTGAAATGCCCTCAACGATATCACCTACACTGCATTCGAGAAGATATTAAGCATCAGAAACCAGTCCCTTAGTCTGAAGACCAAACTAGCATCAATCACTACAGGTTTCCAATGAGCACGTGGTGGTGATTCACCAGTTAAGGTGAAGTTAAATACCTCTTAAATGTGTAGTTGGTGCTTTCTCCAACTATAGAAGATATGCATTTGCAGCGACAATAAATGATGAAAAGGCAAGAATTCCTATCATGTCTCTACTGCGATAGCTCACTATCTAAAAGAAATTAAGGAAAGAATCAAAAATAAAAGATGGGTTGGAGATTTTACTTTATTTTCAATAATCATTTCACAACATAATCTCTCTCCTTTGAACACGTGTTCTCTTTCGCCGTAAGCAGTTTTCAATGCCCTCGTAATGAAATACTTCAGGAGCCATTTACATTGATTTTCTAACATCTACCTCAACCTTCGTTTTCAAAAGGAATGAATGATGGGTCTTCCATATCATAAAGAAACTGAAATCTGATGGAGTCATGTCCAGACTCCAAGAAGAGTCATCAACAAATTCGTTAACTTCAAATGCTGTTTAACACTTCGGATTTTGCTGTCGTAAAATGTACTCAAAATGAAGTAGAGAAACGTTTATACGGAAACAGATATAATGCTGTAGAACAAAATTTTATAAATTAATATTTTGTTTCAAATCTTTTGGAAATAAAATATTATTCCCCACCCAAGACACTCATACAGCTCCTCATACTCTGTTCTAGCCAGCTAACTGTGTTTTTTTCTATTGGCAATACTTGCCTTACTTGGGTTATTAGTGATATGGCCTCCACATCCTGAAGCGGGCCCCTACCTGTCGCTCAGGTTAAGGACAACGCATTGCTATACAGTCTACAGGGTTTAGGATCAATTAGTTTAAATGATAACACAAAAGTAATATTTATTTAAAAAACTACCAACATCTACATAATACAAACTAATAATAATATTCAAAATTACTTCAAGGCATATTTTCTAGCTTTTGTCGACGCAAATTTATTAATAATGTCAGTAAAATCAATTCTCTTAGCCCAATAATTTTCGATGCACAAAATTGCTAGGTGATTAAGTCGTTCTTGGCTACTTGTGCTTCTTTGCCATGTTTTCAATGAATTGGTCAGTCTGCTGAATGATCTCTCAGCTAAAGAAACAGTAACCGGTATTGTGCAAAATAGTTTAATGGCGAGGCAGATATTGGCAAATATACCTTGCAGGCTTTTGTCATAAACTGCGTTCAGAAGTCTCACCGGACTTGTTTCTGTGCCAAAAACTATCTTATGAATACCTTTAAGGTGAAGAATTTCATTCAATAACTCTTCTAACAGATCTTTTTCATTCATATTCACAGGTTTTTCTGCTTTTGCGATAAGTTGACTGTCGTCCAAGTTGTGGAAATTTAAAATAGGTGAGAATAATTCACATATATTATCTGCTGCTTCAAACCTTGTTTTTGAATCATTCATAATGAAATCCAATACTGGATAAAAATTTGAAATCTTGTTCAGGAGATCTACAGTAGTTTCTCGATTTTCGCAAAATTCCGGTTTTACACCTTTTGCTTCTTGGACAACACTTTCCCACGAGTCACGTAAGTGTTGTATCTCTTGCACTAATTCTCTTATAAGTGCGGACTCTACCTCAAGAGATATTCCTTTACTTTGTATAATAATGTTCTTATTGTCAATTTGTTAATATTTTCTGCCAAAGCATTGTCAGCATAACTTTATAAGATCTGAAATATTTTTCAAGCCTTTAATTGTGTTCAGTGTTGAAGGAGAAAGCATAATGGGCGAACGAAAACCGAAAACTAACGTAAATCCTTTCGAATGGGAAGTTCAGAAGAGTAACCGTAAGTCTGACAAGATGGATAATGGGTTGAAAACGATTACAAAAGCTAGTAGTCCCTCTCGGTACATATTCATTCATATTTTATAAAGTTTCTTTTTGTCTTTTGTTAGTCTCGCTTAACTGGCTGACCCGACAAGACGGGCCCCCTAGGATAGAGCCCTGTCAGCTCTACCCTTGTGGGGGCCATGATTAGTGAACTATGATTTTGCTCGTGAGTTGAGTAGAAGGTCAATAGAAATCTGATTTTAAAATTATTGCTACACAATGAAAATATAAATTTCAGATTAGCATTTTGCTGCATAGAGACCTTCAAGGTTTTGCGAATGCACTTATGCATTAAGCTTAATCTTTTGATATTTAAGAGATTACTGCGTTTCACAGGCAAACTCCAACACGACATTGGAAATTTGATGATCGTGGTATTTTGCAAAGTGATGGGGAAGGATGCTTTCAATCGGAAGAATGCGGGTATTCTACCAGCTGTGAGTCGTACCCTTTTATATCGCGAAAGCGGCTGTTTATCTTAAACTTCTTTGCACTTGCATGCTATGAAGGGATCGTTCTCTTAGCAGAAAATGGAGATAGTGAGACTGATACTCGGAGTGAGTGTGAGAGCAGAAGTAGTATATCATTCTTACATTCAAGATCATGAAATGCAGAGAATTGAGATGGGCTTTACAAAGAGATCACGATTGAAGAGATTGCCCTTGTTTCGTTGTCGCGTAGTGTCTACTGATCTACATAGCAAGCCCTGTCGTTTTGTTTGGCCTGATACCGTTAAATGAAATGTATGGGAATTTCTGTAATGCATTGTGAGTCACGTGCTTAGTTAAAACGATTTGTACAAAATAGTTGGATATCAGGAGCGTAATTAATAAAATGAAATTAAAATAAATTAATAAAATTAATAAAGTGAAATTAGTGAAATATCAGACAATTAAAACGGCGCTAAACAGCTGCACAACGTGAAAGGGCAGGCAGACAAATTATGGCCCTACCTATCATTGCTTATAAATGGAGTATTTCTGTGCCCTCAACTACTCTTGGCGCTGATTACCAAACGATATTAACGACGAACGATTTGGTGAACGAACAGGTTGCCAATTGCTTTCTAAATGTACTATTTTTGGTGCAGTACTCTTGCATAAGTTAAAAGTTCGCTAGTTTACGAAAATAATAGAAGTTGACAAATTTTATGGAAGATTCCAATGGCGGTCGATCTATGGTCTGCAGAATATATTGAAAAAAAAAATCTAAAACATTAACAATAACAGACTCCTTATATGTCCAGTACAAGATACAAGTTATATCTAGTGTGAATTTAGCCATGGAGTATCCGAAATCTAGCAGGGTTTTTTCTCCTGGAAACTCGGGTTTTTCATCCTGCATACATACAAATCGGCCCTTCAGAACACACGCAATTTACAGACATAGGATACCAGTTGTGGTGGAGGTGAGCAGTAGATGGCGTTGATGGAGATGATTCGTAGTTGAGGTTCGGTGTAGTGGTTGAGACAGTTGTGGGTGTCCTCCCTCGATGAGTCTTCGGACTCCTTGGAGGTGTCAATAATAATAATAATAATAATAATAATAATAATAATAATAATAATAATAATAATAATAATAATAATCTCATTATCCGATTGTTGCAAAAAGTCTTGATTTTTTTTGATAACCATAAAACGAGATTTTCAACCTCCACAAACAAATCCTTCGGCTATGTGCTGAGATATATTAGACTAGCACCAAGGCTGTACACTATGTTGCTCAGTCATTCGCTGGATACAAATAGCAGCATCATTTTGGTATTATAAATATCATTACTGCAAATTAAAAATATATTGCGCCTGGATGATACAAAAATTTAAGGAAAGCGGGTTGAAAAAAGGTATTATCATGGAGACTATTCCAATGGAAGTATTTCAATATACCACAAGAGGGCAATATCTTACTACTAGATTCTTACAGTTTCATTGACATTATTATTATTATTATTATTATTATTATTATTATTATTATTATTATTATTATTATTAAAAAAACCCAATAAATAATAATCAACTGATCATCCAAGATGTATCATATGTAACCAAGTGCATGTAATGTACATATCACATGTAAACCAAAGTATGTAGTGTATGTATTATATGTAAACAAATGTATGTATGTAATGTAAGTATCATATGTAAACAAATGTGAGTAATATATCATATGTAAACAAATGTAAGTAATGTATCATATGTAATCAAATGTATGTAATAACTGTAACAAAAGTATGCAATATAGAGTGATTATATCCATTGATAGTGTATATAGAGTGCAAAATTGCAAAGAAACATCTGTAATAATCATCATTATGAATATTATAATATATGTTGTAAACAGTTATTGTTATTATTATTATTTAAAAAAAACTTTATGTACGAGAAAGTATTTGTTATGCATAATTGTCTTCATATAATGTATGTAATTTATCTGAGAAATAATAAAATGTAAAAAAAAATGTATTTGAAACGCAATTTAGTATAGAAACTAGAAAGAAGCAATTAAAATTGAGTTTCGATTAGCTTAATACCAGAATCCTTCCATCTTTTTTTATTATTATCATCATTTCTCAATTTAAAATGTTTCAATATTTTGAGCAGTGTTCACATCAATTTGTTTTCTATTATAAAGCCTAAAAGCAACATTTTAGTATTGAACCTTATAAGGCGAAGTGTTGTTTTTTTTTTGTTTAAAAAAAATACATTTCTTCGCCATCCTTAATCTCTACTTGCAGCAATCTGCATCCCCTCCCCCATCCGAAACCTTCATTGTCGTTGAAGAGAAAACAATTGATTTCATAACTGAGATTCTTAGACATTGTTTTTGTTTATATTTAGCGATGTGTTAATCGCATGAGTGTATTTATGGCACTTAATTGTTTTCATTGACAATGACAAGTTTGATTTTTTTTTTTTTACTATTGTCGCTGTTTAAAATCTAATATTTCATTTTCATGGAAGTGTTTTTTAGCTGAACATCACACACTGATACACATTGGGTGACCAAAAAATCTTAGGCATCTCATGCCTTTTTTAAATAAAAAAAATTCCACTCACAAAAAGTTTTAAATCTATAGGTAATTTTAGCACGGAGATTCGAAATAAAAGCTTCATAAGCCAAAGTTTTTTTCCAGGCCATTTCTAGCATCCAATTCGCATAGTGTTGATTTCGCATCAGATGATCATTTTCATCTACCACTTAAACATCCACGCCATACTGGGATTCAAAAACAATATCCTGGTCATTAGCAGTGTGACATCCACTCGACCAACGATGATAGCATGCGTCAGTGGCAGGCAAAAGCTATAAAATTATCGTTCCTTCCTGGACACTTGTCGGAAAGGCCTAATTTCCAATCCCATTCAGAACGAGAAAAACTTATAAGCACCTTTTCAAGTGAAGGCAGGCAGATTATCTGATCTGATACGGACGTGAAGGATGATTATTCGATCCGTTTTGAAGGATGGAAACTCCGAAATTATGGTTTCCATCCTTCAGAACAGGAATATGTGCCAGAGAACACACGCGGTTAGTATACATACCTCAGAGCTTTAGCTGCTTCGGTTCCCTTATTCTCTCGCTTCTTTTGATCTATTGTGAGCATAGCTTTTTGCACTTCTTTCCAGCAATTGTCGCTCTGGTTAACTCACACCAAATTTCCTTTAAATATAATCCACGGAAATAATTTAACACATTAACAAATTGTAGCCCTCAGATAGCTCTGCCAACCATACCATTCATCATTCTTTTTTACTGTATGATCCTGTCACTGAAATACTATTGGCATCCTTTCTCAGCGCACTATATTATCTTTCATTCTCCTCAATAGCTTCCTGGTATCCATCGTCACATTTTCTTTCTATCCAACCAAATCATTTTTTCAAAAAACCACCACTAGCTCTTTTGCATTTATTTACTTATCATATCCAAAACGTCAGTTAGTTGTTTCATCATCTTGGCCTCAAATTATATAATATCAACAATCAAAGTTTCCGCTGATTCTGCAGTTTCTGGTCATCACCACACTCGATAGAGTATGGTGATGACCAGAGAAGTTGTTCAAGTGATGTGATCTGATAAAGATTCTCAGACTTAGGGGGGAGGGTAACAAAAGTAGTGGAGAATATTGTGGTAATCTCATTTTCCTAACACTTACTGGTATTATTGTATGAAATAGTTATACAGTCGACTTTTTGATGTGTGTTGTGAATTAAAAAGCTAAGTTTTTGAGAGAAAGAAAGAAAGAAAGAAAAGAAAAACCCGCTTGCCTGTGTGAAATCTCGATTAACGTGGGAAACAAGACATAGAATTTTCTATCTGGGAGAACAATATCATACCGATACTTGTATATCGTCTGTAGTTTATTTTCATGGAAGTTGACAAGAGATTATATAGGATTGCATGAGAGATGCGTCTTTAAACATGTTATGCTGTATTACCTCACAACCTTCATTACTGATTATAAAAAGAATGACTATTAAATTATTTAAGAAATTTACAACGTATACTGGAATATTAATTAAAAGAAACTTTAATAAATACCTCCTATATTTCGGTAATGTCACATTGCCATCTTCATGAGAATATACAACTATGAGTCATGCACGCAGGCAGAGGCGTAGCTAGGGGAAGGCGGAGGGGGCGGTCCGCCACGGGCGGCACTTTGAACCTTTTCGAACTTTTGCAGTTAATTCTAAAATACAGTCTCGAGAACTCATTTCCAAATATTGTAATGCTACTGCCAATTTTCCTTACAATTACCTGTAAGTGTTGCTAGTCATGAGAGGAGTTTTTCTAAATAAAATTGATTAAGAATTACCTGCATTGCTATGAAATAGACTTCGCTAATGTCATCGACGATTTTTCTAACAGAAAAGGAAGAAAAATAACATTTTTGAATGTTGAAATTAAAGTTTTACTTCAAAAATAAACATAGTGTTTTAATTTATTTTCCCCTACGTCGTTTTGACTTTTTGTAATATTTTTCGTGTGTACTGAGAGGGGCGGTAAACTCAGGGACCGTCCCAGGCGGCAAAAGCTCTAGCTACACCACTGCACGCAGGCACTACAAAAATCAAACGAAACAATAGAGAGAAAACTACTGTTGTTTCTAGAGTCCTAAAGGTGCCCACTGGCGGGTTTATTGGGTTGTCTTGGCTATTGGGCTGAAGTTATCAAGATGCAAGCTTCCCAAATTTGGGGAAATCTCATGCACCCAAATTTGTTGAGGTTTGGAAGGCTTTTTAGAGCTGAGACTGATTCCATGAACAGTCTTTCATATTTAAATTTGCTGTGGTGTATTAACGTGGCTTTCTTCTAATATATTCTGTGGCGGTATCCAGAGCATGGTTCGCAAGAGTGGCTGTACTGGTAAAACGGGATGTAGTCTTTGTGTTCCGAAATCCTGACGTTTGCTGTCCTGCCTGTCTGGCCAAAGTAGGACAGTTTATAGTTGCAAGGGACCTGATATACCCTAGGTAGGTCTAGGGGAAGTGGTTGGTCTTTGGTGGAGCGGATAAGGGATGCCAATTTTTTATATGGTTTGTAACAAGAAGTCGGGTCATATTTTTTTAAGATTTTGATTAACTTTTCAGAGGTGCTCCGGATATAGGGAATGGTGATGGTTTAGTGTAATCTTTGTTATGAAGGGGGAAGGGGGGTTGTGATTAACTGGTTTTAATATTTTTTTGGATTTTTTGGAGGTTCTAGCCATTGGATAAGAAAGTGTTAAGGATGTGGTTTAGTTTAGTGGTCAGGGCATTGTCATCTGAACAGATTAATTTTGCCCTGTTATATAGTGGTTTTATAACCCCATATTGTTGTGAGGGGTGGAATTGCTGGTGAATGTATCTGCTGTATGGGTGGGGTTTCTGTAAACAGAGAAAACCAAGGATCCATCAGGCTGACGAGTGATTAGAGTGTCTAGGAAAGGGATACTGTTGTTTTCCTCTTTTTCCAAGGTGAACTGGATGCTGGGGTGTTGGTTGTTTAAGTGTGTTAAGATGAAGTGGAGTGTATCTGAGCCATGTGGCCAAATAGCGATCACATCATCAACGTAGCGAAGCCAAAAAGTGGGTTTTTGTGGGGCTGAGTTTAAGGTTTTCTCTTCAAAAGTCTCCATAAAGAAGTTGGCCAGGGGTGGGGAGAGTGGTGAACCTATGGCTGTCTCCTCTATCTGTTTGTAGAATTTTCCTTGCCAAACTAAATAGCCTGAGTATACGTTGTAAATTCGTTAAATAATTTAATAGTCATGTATTACCAACGTATAAGACTATCTACAAGAATTATAAAAAGAAATATTAAAAAAAAAAGAAATAATATAACACTTAAATGCTTTTCATGCATCAACACTTAAAATTACATTGAAATATATTATTTTGTGAAAATAATTTAATATTTCTATTTATATGATTGTAACGTTCTGACAGAACTCGAATATCATGAATTATTAATATTTTATTAATTTTTTATTCGAAACAAATTTCACTCACGAATTGCGTGCCACATGATGGCGCTATAACTTTTATCTGGAAAGGTAGTGTGGTTAGTTGGGCTGAACCAATTCTTTGGAGCTGTAAAAACGTGTTTGTCTTAAAAGTTATAGGATAGGAAATGGCTCTTCACGTTCCAAAAGCCCCTGGATTTTCTCAGATGTTGAAAGATGGATCAAAAGTGAGTGTATTCTTTCGTCCATCTTTCATATATTCCTTTAAAAGAACAATTTTATACAGATTTTCTTTACAAAATGCACTAGGAAAAGTCATGTGCGGCATGCCCACCATGCTTTGAAATGGCTATGCATGTCATTATCTTAGTGTGTTGTGTGCGGTCGCAGATTTTGTGATCTGCGACCGCACGATATAGTACTTCTTATAGAAAAGTAGTAGATCGATCACAGAATTTTTTAGTCTCACACACAAGGCAAAAATGCAAATAGGAAAGAAACAGGTGGGGATTGCAGGTCTAATACAAAAGACGCACGAGCTGTTGTTTCGGGCGAAATGAATCAACCAGTTTGACATTACGAAATCTTTTCATTATTTTAAATGAAAGCCTCCTGTCACCTTGGAGTAAACATATTTTTATCTTGCAGTAAATTCAGCAGTTAGAATTGAAGAAAATACAGGAAGATGGTTTGGTATAAAATTAAGTGTGAGACAAATATGCACACAATCGCCTCTGTTATTCATACATTCATATGCAGGTGATGTTAGACTCCTTAATAAATCTAGTACATATCTGCAGGATTTTTTAACTGAATTGAATAATTGCTGTAACAAGTTTGGTATGAAAATCAGCAATTAAAAAAAAAGACTTAAAAATCTATAATACTATATATAAGATCATTAAAAGTATTAGTGCATCTTGAATAGGAGGAGGGATAACTGAATCCATAGAACAAATTAAAACATTTCAACTATTTAGGCACAGTTTTTAGTGAAGATTGCAGATTAAATATGGAATAGACAACATAATAAGCAAAGCTGGTGTGGTAGGGAGTTAACTGAATACATTCCTCTGGGGCTTTATTTTTCTATCATGTTGTACTTTAGTAGTATCATCACATCTCAGCCACTTGATGTTTTGTCTTGATCCTAACAAAAAGCAAACTAAGAAAGGTTAGGAACTTCAGCATCAATGAACTAGATCTAGATGAACTAAATAATTTTAGATAATCCAGTAACTTTGCTAGACAGTGAATAGGCTTATTATTAAGTGCTTTACAGCTTCAGTAAGCAAAGGTGTCTCACACAAAGCACTGAACATCCTTTACCACCTGAAGAAATTATCACCATACAGTAATATTTCACTACTTTATGAAGACACTATATATTTCTTGCATGTTGGCATTCAAGTTAAGTACCATGGGGATGGAGAATAGATTAATAATAGGTTGAATAGACCATCTGATAAATAAGGTACTGTGTGTGTATGTGATTGATGACCCAGAAATTAAATTAAGTGCTCATGATATAGTTCCCTTTGGGCAAGTGTTTAATTTATGTGTGATTGATATCTTGAGTTAATTAAATTGTTTACAGATCTCATAATTAGATTTAATGGATTGAATGCAGCACAGAAAAATATTTTCATAGCTCCTCTCTCTCTCTCCTTCTCTAGCTAATTTCTTTATGCAGCATTTCGAAAAACATACTCTTGATACTGCTATTCTCAGACCTTCTATTTGGGTAATATACATTGATGATGTGTACTCTATTTGGCCACATTGCTTAGACACATTAGATCCTTTCCTCCTCAACAGCCAGCACTTCAGAATACAGTTCACTATAGAAAAAGAAAATAACAATAGCCTGCTTTTCTAGATATTCTAATCATGTATCTTCCCAATACACACTTAATTAGTTTCCAGAAAATCAACCCACACAGTTAGATAGCAAACTTTCCCATCACCTTCCCTCAACAAAATGGTACTATTAACTCTTGTTAGCAAAGCCTTCAACCTCTGCTCAGATCAGACTTCCTTCACAGTTGAACTCTCTTTATTCACCAGACCTTCAGCTACTGTTAAGCATCATGGTTAAGGTATTGCATACATTATTGAGAACTAGGATACAAGAATGGGTTGATAACAGCAGTATTCTCTGTGATTGTTAGCATGGTTTTTTAAAGGGAGAGCATGTTTTACAAACTTATGTATTATAACAAGGTGACAAATGTATTGGCCAAAGGAGATGCATGTACAATAGTGTGCTTAGATTTTGCAAACGCTTATGATAGACTGCCTTACAGTAAGCTGTTAAATTCAAATAGGATTGGATAACAGACAATTGAATTGAAGACTGACTGTCAGATAGGTATAATCATCATCAAATTTCTGACATGTACCCTCAAAGGGTGTATAGGATATAATAGTGCTACATGAAAAATTGACATCATTACTAACTTCCTATCTACAGTTTTCCTCCAAATCAATCTGTTACTTGTCAAGACTCCAACATCATCAGATCTTGTATTTCTATCTTCTAAGCACATTTTACTGTATCAAATCACCTATATCTTGGTCTTCTTCTAGGTCTTTTTCCTGCCAACCTGCCAGAGAACAATTGTTTTTGCTAATCTTTTCTCTCCCATTCTGTTTAAGTGACCATACCACCTGAGATTAGCTCTCCTAACACATTCGTAGATGCTAGTAATGTCAAGTTCTTTCCTAATATCCTCGTTTTTAATATGATATTGCCATTGATGCCATCTGTTCACGCCCCCTAATCTTTCTCAGGACTCTCATATCTGCGGTCTCTAGTCTTTGGTCATGTGTTTTACTTCTAGCCCAGCTCTCAGATCCATAAGTTAAAATTGGTTTAAACACTGTCTTGTATACACCTAATTTAGTGTTTTGGCTAATTTCTCTCTTATTCCATATAAATGTATTCATTTGACTTCCTACCAAATCAGCTTTGTTGATTCTGTTGTCTATTTCCATATTTAACTTACCATCTTCACTAAAAATCATGCCTAAGTAGCTGAAATGTTTTACTTGTTCTACAGGTTCTAGATTCACAATGCAGTTGATATTTTCATGCTTCTGCCTATTTTCATTGTCTTTGGCTTGTTATTGCTGACCTTCATACCATATCTATTACAACAGTTATTCAATTTAGTCAGGGAATCTTGCAGACTTGTAGCGGATTTATTTAGAAGTATAATATCATCCGCATAAAGCAAAGAGCTGACATTAACATCTCTAATTTTGATATCAGATTTAATACCACTTCCCTTCATAATGTGATCCATATAGATATAATGAATAACAGAGGGGGATAATGCACATCATTGTCTGACATCAGATTTAACATTAAACCATCTTCCTGTGTTTCCTTCGTTTCTCACTGCTGACTTTGCTTGATATAGTGCCCCACTGACACCATACAACTGTAGCGTTTTGAATAGCTTCTCTCTTGGCACCTTGTCATATGCTTTTCCAGATCTACAAAACTTAAATACAGATCTTTGTTATATTCCCATGATTTCTAAACAATTTGTTGTGAAGTGAAAATCTGATCTAACAGCTTCTCTTCCAAGGATTCCTTCTCAACCATTTATTCAAGATACCAAGTAATTTTATATAAACTGGTTTTTTTTAATCCTGTTTCCCAAGTAAGCAAACAGACAACTAAGTCAAGTTTGCGCCTGCACGTAGTGCAAGTCTGAGGCAACTCGTGGTAAAGGTGGATTAAGCTCTGATCACTTTCCTTAGTATTTTCCCCTTAATGTAAAGCACATCCCCTTGCGAAGATGCATGATGCTATGCATTAAAGGTAATGGTCACTATCCATACCGATTTTGACCTTTATTGAGGTCTCGTCAGTGGGAGCCAGACCTGACAATGCTAAGGTTGAAGTAATGCAGAGCTTATGAATTTTACCTAAACAAGTTGCCAAAAGGTGCTTTGACCTTATTAAATAAAATCTCAGGATGAGAGATAGATGTAGAAAGTTTTTTAACTTGGGTATATTATGTATTCAAGATACCAAGTAATTTTATATAAACTTGGTTTTTTAACCTTATTTCCCAAGTAAGCAAAGAGACAAGTCAAACTTGCACGTAGTGCAAGTCTGAGGCAACTTGTGGTGGTAGTGCTCGTTGTTTCTCAAGTATACTTGCACAAATCTTATTAGGAACACTCAGTAGAGAAATACCTCCATAATTCTCACATTCAGTTTTATTTCTCTTTTTATATATGGGTACTGAGAGCTCTACTCTAGTCATCTGGAATTTATCCCTTTGTCCAGGCCTTCTGAACTATGAAGTGCAGCCACTGTATGACTTTTATACCTCCATATTTGAGCATTTCTGTTCGAATAAATGCTCAAATATGGAGCATCTACTCCTGCTGCCTTTCTACATTTCAGTCTTTTGATGGCTTTTTCTACTTCAAGTATGGATATGTATTCTTGATTGCATGCCTGGTCAGTGTTTTTTAATACTGTGCTGTCACTAATTGTTTTATTTAGCAGTTTTTCAAAGTAATTACTCCATAGTACAAGGATATCTTTTTCTCCAGTTTTCATGTCACCTTTATCATCCTTAATTTCTTTTACAGTACTCTTTCCTTGATTTCTGAGCTTCTTCAACAACCTCCAGAATATCCTGCCGCCACCTTGATATTTATTTTCCATGTTCTTACCATAGTCTTCCCATGATTTTGTGTTAAACTAGCTAAAAAAAAAAAAAAAAAATGTTCAGCTTTCTTACATCTTACTTATTTGTCAGGAACTTTTGATATGCTGTCTTCTTTTCCTTCACTGCCTCTTTAACTTCCTGTGTTCACGAGACATAGGCCTAGAAAAATCAAAACTCTAGTTCTGATTTTTCTACCATTGCAGACAACCTCACAACATGCCTCTCTGTCTGAATCAATCTTTTCTTCAGGGCTTGCCACTGAATCTCCAAGGTTTTTGGTTCCTGTTCACAAACTCCTTCATTTTTTCTTGAATAATGTTTGTGTATTTTAGTCTACAGTTCACATCTAAGAGCTGCTCAACTTTTATTTGCTTTAAAACTTTCTTACATGTTCTTCTTTTCAATATGAAATTCAATATTATCCTGCTCATGATTAAATGGTGATCACTTCCAATTTCAAATCCTCTGTACACTCTAGTGTCCTGCACCAGAGAGAAAAACATCACTATCAACAATAACATAGTCAATGAGACTTTTCTTATTCCCTGCCACTTCTCTCCATGTGAATTTGTGCACATTTTTATGTTGGAAATGGTATTAGTAATAACCAGTGCATGTCCTGAGCAGAAATCCAACAGGAATTTCCATTATTATTAGCTTTTGTCCAAATTTTTCTAAAACATTTTTGTATGTCCGACAATTTTATTTTTCATTGTGTCATTTGCTTTCTTTAAAGTCTCAAAAAATTCCTCCTGAGGTATAATGAAGTGATATATAGGGATGCAGTATCGTGAAAGAGGAGGGTCACTAGTGGTGTGTCACAGGGATATGTATTGGGGCCATTGTGGTTCAATTTGGATATTAATAATATTGGGTGGGTTTAAATGGCAATATGCAACTTTTCTCAGGTGATGAAAAATTGGGAAGAACAATGCAAAATCAAGCAGATGTTACGGCCTTAGAGGACGACTTGAATAAATTGTATGAATGGGTAGGTAAGAGGAACTCAGTTCAGTGTTGCAAAGTGTAACGTTGAAATAAGCAGTAATGGAATGCAAAGTATACAGTTGGTGGTAATTTTCAAGGAGGTAGAGATGAGTGATCTAGGAGTGTGTGTGTGGACAAGGACCTGTCCAAACATACACACTCCTAGATCATTGCATACTTGGTGATGTTATTATTTCGTATAATGGCAGTGATGTGGAGGACCTTGATGGACAGAAATGAAGAGTTAAGATACCATTGTATAAGATATTAATTAGGCATCATGTGGATTATTGTCCACAGATTTGGTTACCAGCTTTTCATGGTGATATGTTAGAAAGGGTCCAGGGAAGATTCACAAAGGTGGGTAACTGTCCTTTGGAGTATGAAGATGGATACTGAAGGAACAAGGATGGGCTGGCAGTTTGGGATTTAGCCGACCAAATCATATTCATATTGGCTTAAACCAATAGAATGATGGTACAACATGACAGAATTTCATGCTGGCTGGGCCATCGCCTGGTTTAACAAGGCCCCTGTTTTTGCCAGGGAACCAGAGTGAACAGCAAAAATTAAACTACTGGAACAAATCCTGAAACACATCCCAACTCAACATCAGTACTATCAACATAAGCCTGAATGGCAGAAATTGCATGCCTGATTGAATTCCCTGACTAAATTGAATAACTGTTGTAATAGATATGGTATGAAGGTCAGCAATAATAAGACAAGACAAAGTCAATGAAAATAGGCAGAAGCATTGAAAATATCAACTGCATTGTGAATGGAGAATCGATAGGACAAGTAACACATTTCAGCTACTTTGGCATGATTTTTAGTGAAGATGGTAAATTAAATATGGAAATAGACAGCAGAATCAATAAAGCTGGTATGGTAGGAAATCAATGAATAAATTTATATGGAATTAGAGAGAAATTAGTCAAAACACTAAATTAGCTGTATACAAGACAGTATTCAAACCAATTTTAACTTATGGATCTGAGAGCCGGGTTAGAAGTAAAACACTTGACCAAAGATTAGAGACCGCAGATATGAGAGTTCTGAGAAAGATTAGGGGCATGAGCAGATGGCATCAATGGCAATATCATTAAAAATGAGGATATTAGAAAAGAACTTGACATTACTAGCATCCAGGAATGTGTTAGGAGAGCTAATCTCAGGTGGTATGGTCACTTAAACAGAATGGGAGAGAAAAGATTAGCAAAAACAAGTGTTCTCTGCCAGGTTGGCAGGAAAAAGACCCAGCGGAAGACTCAGATATAGGTGAATTGATATGGTAAAATGTTCCTTAGAAGATAGAAATATAAGATCTGATAATGTTGGAGTCTTGACAGATAACAGATTGATTTGGAGGAAAATTGCAGATAGGAAATTAGTAATGATGTAAGTTTTTCATGTAGTACTATCATATCCTATACACCCCTTGAGGGTACATGTCAGAAATTTGATGATAATGATATATTTGCTTAATTGAACTGATGATTGACTAGCTCACATTCCTCTTTCTCATTCAACTCCAGAGTCTGCTAATTGGAACTGAATCATAGGCCTTTTTCTATGGTTTGTCTTTTAATGAAAATACCAATACAAGATTTTTGATAGTGAAGCCAGTCTATTTGATTTGACACACAAAAGGCAACACTCATCTCTAAACCTATAGTTATAATTTTGCTTAACAGACTACTCATGGAAGCCATCACACTTCACCAAAAGGTCCAACTATTAAACCTCCAATCCTTTTACCAATTCTACTGTTTAGGTCCAAGGACAAAAGCTTTTGGCTATCTCTACATGTCTCCATCAGTTTACTCAACTGCTCTCATCTTTTAGCTGTATTGATACTACCTCTATTGGAGCATATGTTCTTATGATAACCATTTTCACTCCATAAATATTGAGTTGTATTTTTAATAACTGCTTATTAACTATTCTCAGCTTTTAATAGAGAGTTCCCATTTCTTTTTTTATCCACAAAGAGATCCCAGCTCTCATGCTGCTTGCCTTATCCTTATGCAGCCAACTTGAACCTTGCATCTGGTATCTTTCTTTTTTGTTTCTGTCAAAATCACTAAATCTAAGCTTTTGTTAGTAATCTTTTTTAATACTTCTAATTTTCCAGTTAAGCTCTGTATGTTCCATGTTCCAAATCTCAGTCCATGTTCTTAGCCAATTTTGTTTCCTAAATTTCTGTCTGGTTGCATTTTTCTCCTGCAGATATGTAGTAATAAGCTTTTTTATAAGTGGTGTCTACCCTTTTCTCAGCCCCCAGCCTGGAGGACCAGAGTTTTATTCTCAGAGTGCACCCTCTCTTAACCTATGGGGAACCAATCCCAGACTTTACCAGGCCACACACAGAGAGTTTAGCATCACTGACCTCTAGCCCTAGAAGGACTGTGAACTCCTTCTATCCATGCAATAAGAGATTAAGGTAGGAATAGGGAAAACCTCTAGCCCTTGACTACTCTAATAGCATTGGGATCAGAAGTCGACAAGAGTTGGTCAAGAGAGACCAGACAGGAAAGGTAAAAGGAAGGGCCTATCTCAAAGTAAGTGGAAGAAGAGAGCAAACCCAGCTTGGAGACCCTAGGGATGCCACTACAGTTACTATTAGATGATATCCCTAGGGCGGACCTGTTGCTCCATGGGTTCTTATTCAATATATTCGGATCACCCCACCATATCGAATGGGATACCCATTTGCTACCAGGGGGACAAGCTCTCTAGAGATCAGGATTTCAGGGGGGGGGGGGAGAGAGAGAGTCAGAATAAATATTAATGTATAAATTTAATGTATCTGATCCATTAGCCTTTACCAGGGCTGCTCCATTTCCACTAGGCTTTGTTTTTGTTACATAGATCTATATCAGTTTTAGGAACTTCATTTCAAAAATCCCAAGTATCATATATAGTGTTATTGATGTTGTTTGGATAAGCATTAATTTAGTGAATGGTTATCTGGAGCAGGATTTCCAGGAACTACTAAACTAAGATGGTATTGGAAAGCTACTGCTGAGTTTGTTGTAGGTTTAGCAGAAATGAGGACATGATGGATATCATTTCTGTTGAACAGCACCCATAGAAATATCTCTAGAAGAGAAATGGTGTGGAAACTATCTGTTAGATAATGGCTGGAGAGAGTGTGTGAGAGAGAGAGAGAGAGAGATGGATGGATTTTCAATTAGCCAAATTGTCCTCTTCTGGATAGCAACAAGAATTTTAGAGAGGTGTTAGGTACACAACCAAAAATATGAGCAGAATTCCAAGGCTGGGTAGATTTGTGATTTATACAGAGTTAGTAGCTGGTCAGATGAAAAGTAATTAATCATAAAACATTATTATCAGAATCACTTACATTTAATTTAAATGTCTTTATTTGTAACATTTTTGGCCATTGTTTTGGCTATGAAACAAGTCAATACACACACAAACACAAACAAAAAGAACAATGTTTTCCTGTAATTGTATTGACAATTTTTAAGATAGCTACAGAACAGACCATACCTAGAGTCAAGACTCATCAAGGGAGGCAATAGTAAGATGCATTTTAACAAACATAACTTAGCCAAAAATTTTACAAATAAAGACATTTAAATTAAACGTAAGTGATTCCGGTGAAAATGTTTTATGATAAATTTTTCCTCTTATGTCTCAATTTTTAAAAGATGAAAAGTAACTTATCGAGTGAAAAAGGATGTTGAGTTTTTTGGAAGTCCAGAATGGTATAGAAGTGATCTGCTTTTGTCAGGAGAGGATAGAAGTGAATATTAGTCCAAGAAAAGAAATATGGTTTTGATGGTTGAGCTTTGCATTATCTGAGGTCATCCATCCCACTTTTGATAATGTTTTGAAAGCATTAAAGGTCACTAGATTGTTATCACCCATTGAAGGATGGTATAAAGATCATTAGGAACACTGGTAGTTGATACCGAAGATTTAGAAATTTGAGAACCTGCAAGGGCTGTTAAATGGGTCAGAAGAATGGAGAATGTGATATGTCAGCAAAACTGAATAGGGTTTTGATGTCTGAGAGGTCATTTATGTATATCAGTGGTTCTTAACCTGGAGTGTGTGCACCCCTGGGGTGCGAGAAAGCATTTCCAGGGGTCAAGAGAAGTTTCTAAATTGTGACCCAGATTCGATGGATGACAGCTATTTAATAAAAGATTATCTTATTGAAATAAGAGCCAATGCATGTATTCAAATGGAATTTGAAAAACTGGACTTAGAACAATTCTGGTGTACACATAATTCCAAGGCTGGGTTTTGATAACCTTATCACAGCTGGCAAAAGCAGCATTGCAGACACTTTTACCATTTGTCACCACCTACCTGTGTGAAATGGGATTTTCATCACTTTTGCACAAAAAAACAAAAGCCAGAAATTGCTTAAATGCAAGTGATGACTTACGCGTGGCTCTTTCAAAAAAGGAGCCTCGCTTCAAAAGTATTATTATGAATAAACAACATAGCCATTAAAAATTGAGATATTTTTTTGTATGTATATGTAAATGTATGTGTTTAGTTTTCATTAAATAAATTATCTTGCAATAGATGTAATTTCCTAAATAAAGAAATAGAAACACATTTTTCAAGGGGATGCGAGAACTTATTTTTAGATTCAAGGGGGTGCCGATCACTAAAAAGGTTAAAACCCACTGATCTATATGAAGAAGAGGGTGCATGGGTGAAATAACAACTCTGGAGAACATCTGAATTAATAAGAAAATCTGATGAGATAACACAGTGAATAACCTGAGAAAAATTGGCAGTCCAGTTATAAAGAGAAGAACATAGACCATAAGATGGCATTTTGCTGTAAGCCCTTTATACTAAACTTTATCTGGTGCTTTGAAAATATCTAGCATAATGGCACAAGTTTTTCAGCCTTTCCATGGCACATCTCCAGAAATGATTGATTTAGTGTAGGTGAGGACATCTTGCTATGGTAGATACATCTTTTTATGGAATCAGCTGTATATGGATTTGATTCATCTGGCTGAGTATAGTGTAGTGATGATATAGGACAGATGTTAAGAAACAAATTTCTTAAATCCAGTTGATCAGATATGATCAGAACCAGAAGCCTTTTATATCCAGGTTTTTCCAGATTCTTCTGATTACTTTCTGACAGTAAGCATATGATGCTGTGTGTCAGGAAGTGATTTGCCTTGGTTGTTTATACTGGATTGGAGAAGAAATGTCAGGAGGGGAGTTGAGGTAATGTTGCAGTATTGGCATCTGAAAGAGAAGTAGAGCATATGTGAGCAGAAATTGAGCCTGATAGCATTTTTGCAAGGACCAAATGGCATGACTGGCACATACAGCTAGTTTTCTACATGTAACCCTTTGAAAGTCTGACTTGGCCCTTCCATTGACTGTTTTAAAATTGTTGTAGGCTTTACTGCAGGTTGCTGTGAATGAAGCTGAAGTTTTTATCTCAAGCCATTTATGACATGCTTTTTTTTTTTTTTTTAACAACCTTTGCAAATATCTTAGAGAAAAAAAAATCATAGACTGAATGTTGTTGTTGAGTCCACTGAAGAGCTTCTAGATATGACCATGAGCCTGTAGAACTGCTTTGGCAACCTGTTGAACTTTGGAGTGTGGTTATTTCTCTATTTTCATTAATTTTGCTGATTTCATGCTTCTTCTTGATAGTTTATTTTAACAATCTTACTTTTGCGACTGAATTAGCATCAGTTAGTGGTAGTGGGTGTAATTTTTGAGGTGAATATCTTGCTTCTTTGGCGAGTCAGTTTGCTCTCTTATTGCCTTCAATATTTATATGGGCTAATATCCATTGCAGGGTACAGTTTTTATTTTTTAAATTTAAAGTTGTTAGATGTTCATGAATTTCCTGTGTGAGTTTTGTTTTATCATTTTTTAATGCTTCAAGTGCAGATTTTGAGTCGCTGAAGATAGTTATTCCTTCTGTAATGTTTATTACTGAATTAGACAGAACTTTAGAGCTGCTTGTATGGCTGTTAATTCACAAGTGAAGTTTGAAGCTGTTTTGCCAGCTGTGGCAAAACAGCTTCCAAAAAATATTTGGCAAAAAATATGCGTTTCCTCGTCTCCAGGTAGAATTAATAAAACCCCTGCTCCTCCTTGAGTAAGTGTTTCATCAGATGATCCATCAGTGTAGGCAATGACATGGTTTAGTTTGTTTAAGTGATGTATAGTGTCAAGTCCTTTTCTTTTATTGTCATGCTGTGGATCCTTTTTAAAAAGTTTCTAGGAGATTTAAGTTTATCATTGTGTTTTTTGGTAGAATAGTGAGAACAAATGGCTCTTTGCTTATTTTGATAGACAAGTGCTCTAAGTTGATATGTTTTCTAATTTCATGATCATATTTGTAAAGTAGATGATCTCTTTAGTCTAAAATTTCCTGTCCAGGCATCAAAAGTCCTGATGAGATGTGATCCTGTTGTTGGCTCCTGATTCTATTAGTGAATTTAACTGTGGAAAGTTTTCTTCTCTCTTCTAGTATGTGAAGTTCACACTCTTGTCGAGTTTTTAAATTATTTGTAGATGAGACTGCAACTATAATAATTTCTGCTGCTCTTGAGTTTTTCTTTTGAGCTAGTAGAAGCTGGAGCCCAGATGGATTGGGCATATTCCATGGTGGGTCATTTGAGTGCCGTATATGTTTTTGAGTGTCTTCAATTTTGCACCCCACTTTTTCCACGGAGCCTTTTGATGGTATTAAGATTCTTAAGAGCTTTATTAGATATATTTGTAATATGAGTTGTAAATCTCAGTTCAGTATCTAGAGCAGCGTTTCCCACACTTTTCCTACGACGGAACACTTCACAAATCCTGAAATTTTCACGGAACACCTTGGTTATTTTGTAACGTGTTAATTAATAATTGTTAATTTAGCCGATTTTTATTATTACATAAAAAATAAACATCATTAAATTAATTTGTGCTCATTTTCATTGACATACCCCAATCTGATCACCAAAAATTTATAATATAAGTAACTTACGAGTGAAGGCAGACTCCTGTGTGCTGGTGGTGGATGACTCGCTATCTGTTGCGTCACAAACACCTTCAATAAGAGATTTCAAAATACCAAAATTAAACAAAGTCCCTTGTCTCTTATTCATATTAAAATTTAATATCTGCAGGCCTATTAGTTTTAAAAAATCATGGCACTACGGTTTCGAAACTTTCACCCTACAATACGAACTTGTGAAGAAAGTATTCAGTATTACTAGATTTGAGAATCAGATACAGACTACCTTGATCTTCAATTTTAGTGAAAAAATTTTCTTTATACTTTCTTGCTGATTGGCCACTAAGTTTGCAGCACAGATGTTATTTCTTTCAGTTTTGAGAACAGAGGATACGCCGCCCATTGTTGTAATCGGCTTGCAGGCAATGACCGGTCATAAACAGCAGTATTCCCTTTCCCAAATGTTGAAAGGTTTTGATGTGTGAAAATTAATGATACACAGGTGTTATTAGGCGTTCTGGGTCTTTTCGACATATTCACAAATATTATTCTCCTCAGAATATTTCCACTATAAAATATTTATTCATGAAAAATGCTTAGAAAACTAAAATGACAAATTCCAGGAGAACTTCTTGCTGAACACTTATTCACCTTCTGCAGAATACAGTTTGGGAAACCCTGATCCAGAGTATAGTTTGGTATTACATCTTTTGATTTAGAGGTTGTTATTGTGTCTATTTTTTTTTCTATTAGTGGAAAAGATATTCAGTTTTGGTTTTTCTAGGTTTATCTGTAATTTAAGTTCCTTTGCCCGTAATTTGATTTATTTAGAACTTTTTCAGATTGTTGAGGAGTACTGCTTGTGTGCCAGATTGCTATATCATCCTCATAGCATGCTTTTTTTTTTTTTGTATCATTTATGATGTGAGGATGAATATTGTTCAGATGAGAAATAGGAATGGGCTTAAAACAGAACCTTGTGGGACTCCAGCCCAAGTTCGATACGTGCTGGAATAAATTCCATTGACTTTTACTTTTATTTTTTCTTCCTTTCATTAAGTCTGAGATCCAAATTAATGTGCTCTTCCTTATTCCAGTATGGTATGCAATTTTTATTAACCTTTGTCTCTATACACGATTGAAGGCAGCTGCAAGATCCAAGAAGATTGCTGTTGCCTCTGGTAATTTATCAACCAATGTTTATCGAAAACCTATCTTTACTGGCAAATACATTCATCAAAAGTCTGCTTATCACACCTCTCAAAAAATTGGTGTTATCAAGTCTTTAATTAATAGAGCACATGAAATATTCTCCTCTCCTTTGGTGGTTTTTCTTGGAAGCCATCTATGATTGATTGGCAAAGATAAATAATTGATCTTCTATGCTGTGATGAGACCTGTATGCAGTTTGGTAGAAGTTGATCTTGTTATTTTTCTAAGAGCCAATTCATAAGTCTAGTATGTATTATTCTTTCGTTTAGTTTGCAGAGAGTACTAATCAAAGCTATTGATCTGTAGCTTTTACTGTCACTTGGGTTTTTGTTAAATTTTATATGGGTATAATGACTGATATTTTCCAGACTTTGGGCTGTTTACCTGTATTACAGGAAGTGTTAAATATCTTCAGAAGGCAGTTTTTGGCTTTTCCTCCCATGTTTTTAATCTTATATTCAAAGATAAGATCAATGGGTGATTTGTGAAGTTCAATTTGACTAATTGCTATTTCTAATTCTGTTGTCGTGAGGTCCTGAGAAAATATGCCTTCAGAAGGATAGGTTCTGGATTATATTAGCAGATGTTTTGCAATTTTCATGTACCTTTTGTCTTCTTTGTTGTATTGCAGTTTGCTTACTTTGCAATAATGTTTGGCTAGCATATCTGTCATCTGTTTGTTGCTTGCTGCTATATTAATTCCTAAGGACATTGTGTTTGAAGAGTGATCAATATCCAGAAGTTCAGTGGCAAGCCTTGAAGAGAGCACTAATTGATTCAGCTAGAGAGGCATGTGGTGAAGTTGTCTGCAAGAATAGAAAAATCAGAACTCCATGGTAGACACAGGAAGTTAAAGAGGCAGTGAAAGAAAAGAAGAAAGCATATCAAACGTTCCTGGCAAATAAGTCAGCTTGTGCTCTTAGAGAATACAGAGACAAATGCAAGAATGCTAAACAGTGTATAAAACTAGCTAAACAAAAGTCATGGGAGGACTTTGGCAAGAATATAGAAAATAAATATCAAGAAGGTGACAAAATATTATGGAGGTTGTTGAAGAAGCTTAGGAATGGAGGAAAGAGTGCTGTAAAAGGAATTAGAGATGATAAAGGTGACATGAAAACGGGAGAAAAAGATATCCTTGAAGTATGGAGTAATTTCTTTGAAAAACTGCTAAATGAAACAAGCAGTGATGACAGCACAGTAGTAAAAAACACTGACCAGGCATGCAGTCAGGAATACATATCCATACTTGAAGTAGAAAAAGTTATCAAAGGCTTGAAATGTGGAAAGGCAGCAGGAGTAGATGATATTCGACCAGAAATGCTGAAGTATAGTGGTATAAAAGTCATATAGTGGCTACACTGCATAATTCAGAAAGCCTGGACAGAGGGACGAATTCCCGATGATTGGAGTAGAGCTCTCATAGTACCATATATAAAAAGGGAAATAAAACTGAATGTGAGAATTACAGAGATGTTTCCCTACTGAGTGTTCCTGGCAAGATCTATGCAAGTATACTTGAGAAACGGTTGAGAAGAATTGTGGAAGAACAAGCTGGATTCAGGCCAAATAGAGGCTGTCAGGATCAGATCTTCACTTTACGACAAATAGTCGAGAAAGCATGAGAATATAACAAAGATCTGTATTTAAGTTTTGTCGATTTGGAAAAGGCACATGACAAGGTACCAAGAGAGAAGCTATTCATTATGCTACAGTTATATGGTGTCAGTGGGGCATTATATCAAGCAATACTTAGTCTCTATTTGAGTTGTAAGTCAGCAGTTAGAATTGAAGGAAGTACAGGAAGATGGTTTAACGTTAAATCTGGTGTGAGACAAGGATGTACATTATCCCATCTGTTATTCATATCTATATGGATCACATTATGAAGGAAAGTGGTATTAAACATGATATCAAAATTGGAGATGTTAATGTCAGCTCTTTGCTTTATGTGGATGATGTTATACTTCTAATAAATCTGCTAACAAGTCTGCAAGATTCTCTGACTAAATTGAATAGCTGTTGTAATAGATATGGTATGAAGGTCAGCAATAAAAAGACAAAGACAATGAAAATAGGCAGAATCATTGAAAATGTCAACTGTGTTGTGAATGGAGAACCTGTAGAACAAGTAAAACATTTCGGCTACTTAGGCACGATTTTTACTGAAGATGGTAAATTAAATATAGAAATAGACAACAAAATCAGCAAAGCTGGTATGGTGGGAAGTCAATTGAATAAATTCATATGGAATAAGAGAGAAATTAGTCAGAACACTAAATTAGCTGTATACTTCTGTGTTCAACCAATTTTAACTTATGGATCTGAGAGCTGGGTCAGAAGTAAAACACTTGACCAAAGACTAGAGACCACAGATATGAGAGTTCTGAGAAAGATTAGGGGCATGAGCAGATGGCATCAATGGCAATATCATATTAAAAATGAGGATATTAAGAAAGAACTTGAGATTACTAGCATCCAGGAATGGAATGTGTTAGCAGAGTTAATCTCAGGTGGTATGGTCACTTAACAGAATGTGATAGAAAAGATTAACAAAACAAGTGTTCTCTGTCAGGTTGGCAGGAAAAAGACCCAGAGGAAGACCAAGATATAGGTGGATTGATACGGTACAAAGTGCCTTAGACGATAGAAATATAAGATCTGATAATGTTGGAGTCTTGACAAGTAACAAACTGATTTGGAGGAAAATTGTAAATAGAAAGTTAGTAATGATGTAATTTTTTTCATGTAGTACTGTCATATCCTGTACACCCCTTGAGGGCACATGGCAGGAATTTGATGATGATGATGATGATATTCCAATGTTGAGTCTTTTCTTGGATCTAGTCCATTGCAGAATTCTTCCCACTTTTCTTGTTTGCAGTTTGAAATTTCATTTTCAATTTTTGGAGTTAATTCTATTAACTTCTTTCTGTTTTCTTCTGTATTATTTTAACTGTTCGTTGATAAAACTCTTTTGGTAATCATAGCATTGATATTATCTTTCCAAAATGGAACCCAATTATTTTTCCTGAGTCCTCTGGGAATTGAATTTTTTGCAGCTTTCTGTATGTTGTTAGTTAGTTCTAGTAGTTGCTAATCTAGTTCTTTACTAGTAGGTGTGCCATTGCAATATGTTTCTAATAGTTGTGTGTATTTAGGTCAATTTGCTTTTCTGAAGTTCCAAGATCTCTTTTTCTGTGGTTTTTGGTCTAACTGCAAATTAATAGTTTGTGATCATTGATGACATTCTTTAATATTTTCCACTGGGTAAGACTCAGTTTCATAATCTACTTTCGTGATGTCAAATGCTGGTTCTGTACCCATTGTTTTTGACAGATATGAATTTTTTTTTTTTTTTTTTTTGTTTATGATCTCAAGGATTAGATAAGCAATTATGTCCATTGTGCTCCTTTCTGATCTAGTTGTGGGGAGCCCCAAGTTCGTTTTTTGGCATTTAGATCTTTAAAAGGATCTTTGTATCTGACATTGTTTGGCTTAGTTGCTTAAGTAGTTCTGTATTTATATCTGTGTTATCTGGGTGATATGCATTGATTATTGTCATAATGTGTTTTGGTAGAAATGTCTTAATGGTTTGAGCCTCTGTGTTACTATTTATATTTCTGTATGTAGTTGGTATGATTTCTTTATAATGTGTTGGGTCCATAAGAGTATAGCTAGACCTCTGCCAGAATGATCCAATCTATCTTTCCTTAGTGTTGAACAGCCTTTGATTTAGTTTTGTTTCTTGTAGATATGCTGTGTGGATGTTATTTTTGTATGAAATATTCTTATGCTCTTCCATCTGTTTTGAGTGCCATTGATGTTAAGCTGAAGTATGTTGAGAGTCCTTGTAGTATATTTGTCATCGAGATCCTGGACTGCAGCTCTCGACATGTCGGCTGCCTCAGACACAGTAGCATGTGTCCTCATAGCTTATTTCTCATCGAGATCCCGTACTGCAGTTCTTGATGTGTCAGCTACCATGGATGCAGTATTATGTTTCTGATCAAAACAGATGCTCTTCATGGAACTGAATAATGGGCAAAAAATACCCCATTCCAACATAGATAATTTCTGTAACATGATTACAACAGGTATCTGGAAATGGAAAAAGTAGTAATCTGGCCATGGAAGGAAAGGAAGAGGTGTTTCAGATCTTCCCATTTGGTATTGTATTGTAAGAGAACTGGTTAAGAAAAAGATCCAGCATGTTAAGTGTGTGGCAAGAATTGGTGGGAATTCTGGTTAGTAGGTAAACAAATTCATTTTAAGTTACTGCAGATAGCAAATACCTCAGCATCTCAGTGGAATTGGAACGAGTTCAATTTACAGACATTAAAATCACAAATTCATTCACTGTTAGGGTAGTTAGATTGCAGGAAGTCCAGCTTCAAGATGAGAATTCAAAGAAATCAGAATGAATTTTAGAATGGAAGAGTGGTAAAGATAGCACAACTGATACATAGTGAGGCAAAGAACTGTAAGCCAGAAAAGGTCAAAGAGAGGAAATTTAAGATTAGGCATCCTCTGGTAAGGAATGTTAAAGAACACAAGACCACATGTGGTATACTTATGGAAAAAATCATACAGAGTATAGCTTTGGTTAAGATGGATCA
The DNA here is from genome assembly GCF_054136105.1 of Typopeltis vanoorti. Lineage (NCBI taxonomy): Eukaryota > Metazoa > Arthropoda > Arachnida > Uropygi > Thelyphonidae > Typopeltis > Typopeltis vanoorti. The sequence goes on along the minus strand of NC_143567.1, from coordinate 59,943,206 downwards.
TGGTGGTTGTAGCAGTAATTCGGAGTTTGGTCAGAAACAGGAGCTTGGTTTTAGATGTTTGATTGATGTATGTCATTTAAGTTGATGTTTATGCCACAAATGTAGGCTCTTTATCATAGGTATGTATAATACGTATAAATCTTACTAATATCAGTTTTTATGACTTAGTAGCACAATATGCATATATTGGATTATAGGCTCAGAAGTTGAATATTTGCTACCAGAATATAATGATTCCATATGGAATCAGTCAGTCAGAATTCCTATCCTGAAATGTATTTTTCAGAAAAATACTTGATACTCTTGCTTTTTTAGACCTAAAGACAAAATAAATAGAAAATTTTTTTTCACTTAGAAAAAATGCATTCAGATCAGAAAGGGTTAATTGCATCAACACTATATCTGAGTTTATGTTAGTGTTAAAAGATGAAAAGAAAAAGCTGGATAACGTGCAGTGGGTGGAATGGATTCTTATACATGTAGCTCATGCAGAGAGAGAGAGCATCTGGTCTCCATGCAATAAAATGCCCTTGACAACAGCACTCTGTACTGCATGTTAGAAGATTGGTGGTGGACAACGTGCAGTGGGTGGAATGGATTCTTATACATGTAGCTCATGCAGAGAGAGAGAGAGCATCTGGTCTCCATGCAATAAAATGCCCTTGACAACAGCACTCTGTACTGCATGTTAGAAGATTGGTCACCGGTGGACATAAGAGAGAACTGCTCTGAAGGCCAAACATATGAGTGACTCAGGTTTCCCCAATAAGCAACATGGTGGTAATGGTCATACACCACTTAGTAGGACTAGTTGGCATTTCCTCCATTTGGGTTGGTATCCTTTGATATTGGATAGCTCGGTGATAGCTCCAGGGGTTATTTGGTGGAAGTGGGTCACACCTCAAGAAGGCTAATATGGAAAAGCTGTATATTCCATATCATGGCCCATTAGTACATTTATTAATATTAAAAATACAACCTCAATAATTTGTCCAAATAACATCAGCAACACTTCTTGTCTCATCATTGTTTGCTTCATTAGAAAACAGCTGAAGATCCCCAATCAATTCACATGAAACATTGCTAACAAATAAATTAAACAGGAGGGTCCTATGGACAGAATCTTGAGGGACACCACTGGTTATACTTCTATTTTTTTGAGACCCTGATCCTATGATATATAATTTGCTGGTATTGTTCAGGGAACCAGTTTATTATGCATTCCCATCTTCTGCAGTTTGTATATATTAACTTGTCATGAGGTAATCCATCAAATCTATTTGCAAAGTCCAAGAATATTACTGTATATGAATCTCTTATCCAATACATGTTACCTTTTCACGAAATGTAAATAATGCTGACAACTGCCCTTCAGAAACCCGTTCTGAACCTCTTAGAGAATTCTGTGTGCACCAGTATCTTGACTACAATTGGAGATGTACAAAATGTTCTCTAATTGGAAATTTGTGTCCTTGAACCCTACCTGTGGAGTGGTATAGCTTTACCTTCTTTCCACTTCTTAGGAACCTTTTCCATTACAAAACTTCCATGAAATAAGATGGTCAAGAGTATAGCTCACTCTTTCACACATTTGTTAAAAATACATGGTGATGCCATCTATTGCCATAGCCTCATTAACCCAATCGACACTTGACCTCTAATCTCCCCCGTTACTTGCTTTCCTTCTAAGTATAAATGATAGATTAACAAATCTAAATCTAAATAAATATGAAAAAAATAAAGAAATAAACATGTATACCTTGCATATTTTACTGCATGCAATCCACTTGATTATTAGCAAGACTTGAAAGTGATGTTCCATTGTTCAGAGTTACTAGTGATTTCAGACATCATCTACATTTGAACCTAAATATAACCTTATGCTTCCAGTAGCATCTGCCCACACATGATACTGATGTGATGTAGGTTTTGTGACCTTGTGTTCGTGAAATTGATTTAAAAAAAAAAATCTGCTCTAATGTTATACAGTGCTATACTGATTTAATTGATTAGTTTGGTCCTTCTAAATTGATTCTTGCACTCATGCCATTTTCAGTATTGTCTTCTGCTCTTCCCTTTTATATTCTAAAATTTGCCTTGAAATTCTTATCTTTTTGCATGTTCCCCCTTTTATTCTGTAGGTGATGATATAATGCATTATTTATTCTTCATTTAACACCCATAATTTTTTGCACTCATGCCATTTTCAGTATTGTCTTCTGCTCTTCCCTTTTATATTCTAAAATTTGCCTTGAAATTCTTATCTTTTTGCATGTTTTCCCCCTTTTATTCTGTAGGTGATGATATAAGGCATTATTTATTCTTCATTTAACACTCATAATTTTTTCTTGCCTCTCATTCCAAATATTTCTTGCAGTAGTGTATCTGAACTGCAATACCCCTTCATCCCACAACTTCCTGTACACCTGTTGATTATCCCTTTAAAACCTAGGGTGGTATATTCAGCATCATGTGATCACTCTCCCACTTACATCTAGGTTGCCTAGATCCACACTCACCTTCATCCCTTGACTTTGCACATCGAAACCCCCAGTGAATACTTTCTGAAGACAGCACTGCCTTGTAAGTCCATAAAACTCCATACATTATTTTTCCTCTCTGCATCCTTACAAAACTGATATAATTTATCATTCTTATATATATTATATATGCTATTCTTTGTTTTTCTAACAAAAAAAAAAAAAGCCATCTATACATGAGTGGGCCTTTCCAAAAACATTTTGTTATTGTTCCTGTTTTTATTTTAATTAAACCAATAAAGCTTGCTCTTTATTATGATTATATTTTATATTCAGAGTTAATTCCTCAGGCTCTCTTTTAATGGATTGGAATTATTTCTTTATGCTATCCTAGTAACATCTCTCCTTGCCTTTATCTTGTTTATTAAATTCAAAAAATGCTATTTAAAAATTTTTTAAATATGCCAACAATATAGAAATATTGATGGCATATTTAAAAAATTTTTAATTAATGTCATTTTCATCATGTGTTTTATTATTATTTAATGCTGCTTGCAATTTTTCACATGTTTATGCACCTACTGAGAGTTCACTTATGATGAATTTAACTTTCGGTAATAGAATTACTATGGTATATTGAGAATTTTTGCTCTCTAGGTTTCTGCGTAGTCTCTGAGAACCAACCAGTTTGATACAGCTGTCAGACCAGTGAAATCTTATTTAAGCACTAATGAAAGACTAACATGACTATTGGGCAGAGCTTGTATCTAAGTAGTGCATACCAAGGCAATTCCAATGACGAAGGTTACATTCTCATGTGCTCTCTATTAATTTTTTTTGGAACTGTATTTCAACTTTGTTCTGTTAACACATTAATTTCTGTTTTATTGATATTAAGATTGAAACTTAACTAGTGGGTCCATAATCTTGGGTCCATATAATTTCCAAAATTAATCAAACTTAAATTTAAACAAGTATCATCCCACGTTTTTTTTTTTTTTTAATCCTTCACACAAGAGGTAAAGGAACCTATAGCACATCAGTGCTGTGTATGAGTTGTAAGGGATGAGAAAGAAGAATCCTATATGGTGATAGTATATTTTAGCATTTTCTTTATTTTAAATTACTAAAAGTTCTTGGTTGTGCCCATGTCATTCTTTTTATCAAAGATTTTATGATATATTTTTTCTGGCATTTCTTTTTCATACCCAGTCCTTTATTAACCATGTTTTAAAATTATTGAAATAGTGAAATAGTCTATTCTTAATGTATATAATCTCCAAGAATGGCAAAATAGTCTGCATTTACTTTATCTTCATTTGGCATATATATATATATATATAGCTATTATAGTTTAATGATTTCAGTCTTTTAATTTTGACTTGTCCTTATGAAAAGTATAATCTTTATTTTTCTTTGAGGTTATGGATTATTAATATCATTTGTGTAGTTTACTGTTAACTTATACATACATACATCTTCAAGGCCCACTCTTCCTAATTGGGTTGTGGGGGCAACAGCTGCAAGAGGAACTTCCAATGGTCACAATCCTCTGCCACCAAGCTCAGGTGTTCTGGTGGGATTCCCAAACGTGTCCACCCAAGGTTTTGGATATAATCTATCCAGCAAGTCCTTGGCCTTCCACATGGCCTCCCACCCTCTGACTTGGCAAAGAGGGCCTGATGAGGGAGCCTCTCTTGTGTCATTCTGACCAGGTGCCCGTACCATCGTAACTGTGATCTCTCAACACGGAGAAGCAGCGGTTGAGTATTGAGGGTTTCCCGAATTGCAGAGCTTCTGACTGTCGAGTTTTGTCAGCCCCACAACCCCTCGAAGGAACCTCATTTCAGCCGCTTGGATTTGTGTCCGCATTCTTTCGGTCATTACCCAACTCTCATGACCATAGGTGAGGATGGGGACATAGACTGTATTGAAGACAGCCAACTTTGCCTTCTGGCTTAACTCCCGCTTCAATACTACCGAACGGCCAAGCTCCCACAATATTGAGCTTACTGTTAACTTAGTCCTTTTTAATTTCTTTTTAATCACTGTTATTGCTGTAATGCCAGTTGAATATCTGTATTTATATTTCATGTCAGGAAAGCAAATAAAAGTTCCTACCAGTATAGCAAGTGAATTAGTTTTACTGATACAAAGTCTTCAGTGGACTTGATTTAAATGGCACCTGACAATGTCAGAATACTGTGTGAAAAAAATAAGTAAAATAAAACTACACCACTAGATGGGGGTCAATATTTAGTTAGGAGAGATTTTGTTACACAGAGTAACCTGTTAGCAACATGTTCATTCAATAAACAATGCACAAAACATTTTTGTATATTCGCTATATATGAAGGCAGCAGTTAAACTCACTGGTATTTTTGGATTATGTAATGTAACTCAGTTTTAATGGCATTTAAGTACCTTGTTTTGTCTTGAGAGCAGGGTACCGTACTAGTTCTACAGATTATATGACCTTTAACTCATCTATAGTACTAACATGCTGTAGGATTTACATTTTGTGGGTGAGGGTATTCAAAAAGAAGGGACTAAAACTGGTGTGATATAAACAAAACTTCAGAAGTCTTAACATTTTTTATCCCAAACATAGTACAAATTTTGCTAAACTTCATCCTGTTTTGATATTAACTTCTGACATGCTCTTAATGGTCTGGATGAGAAATACATTATTGATGTAACCAAAGCTTTCCTATCATTTCAAAAAGATATTTTAGTACTCCAAGCAGATATCCATCTTCAACTTCATTGATGTATCAGTTGTATATTACAAGTGAATTAAATATCAGTTATCATTTATTTTTGATATTTTTATTTTACTGTGTTTCATTTATTAAAAACTTGCATGAAGTTTGAGTTATATCGAGTGAGTTTGAGTTAGAAGTTTGAGTTTGAGTTATAAGTTTGAGGCAGAGGGCCAGACGGATGGTTGTGTTTTCAGAGAGCTCCCGAAAGCTAAGTACAATTTTGAGTAAAAATTAGAATATAGGTTAAAATTATAACGTAATACTGCCTAATTTTGGTAGCTTGTTGTGTCTGTGGGATTTTGGTGTGAATTACGTTATTTAATTTAGTATATAACATTACGTTTCATAGATTTGAATATGGCGCCAATGCGACGTAAGATAATGGTGTCCAAAAATACGACGCCATTGTACAAAAACTATAATGTGAGAGAGTTTGTCCAATGTGGTGTGTGTGGAATGTATGCATTCCCGAATGAGGCTGGAATTTGGATTGAAAGTGATAGTGGTGGGAGGATGTGTAGAAAGTGTAAGCAAAGTGAGGAGTTGAAGTATGTGTCGGGTAGTGAGATAGTTATGGATGAAGAAAGCCAGAATTGCCAGAATGTGAGTGAAAATAGTGGCTCGATAGAGAATTGCGATGTACAAGATGGCAATGAGAGCGGTGATCTAAGAAAGAGTGAAAGCAACCATACTGAGAGAGAAAATGGTTTAAATGATAAAAATAATGAGGAATTATTTGTAGGAAGTGAGATCGCTAGGTTGCGCGAAGTGATACAAAATGCGCAGCGGCAATTAGAGCACCTGCAAAACTCTTTCCAGAGTGATTTGGATAATGTAAAAAAACAGTGCAAGAATGAGAGAGTTTCTGAAATGAAGGAAAGAGTGTTGTATGGTGACTCGTTATTAAGAGGGGTGATAGATGGCAGTGTAACTAAATCGTACTTACTGGGTGCGAAATTTAAGGATGTAAGTGAGAGTATTAGAGTGCAAAAACAGAGGGTGAAAGAATTAATAATTGTGGCGGGTACGAATGAATTGAAAGGTGATAAATTTTTTATGAGAGAGGACTTGAAAGTATTGTTAAAGGTAGCAAAAGAAAAGAGTGACAGAGTTAGAATAGTTAGTCTGTTGCTGTGGTATGACAGAGAGGAGTTTAGGAGGAGGGCCATAATTGCAAATGACATTATGCGTAGGTTATGCAGACGGTGTGGTGTGGAATGAGTTTGAAGGGCGAAAGGACTTATACAAGATGGATGGCCTGCATTTGAATGGACTTGGTGTGCGGAGACTGGAAAGAGTGTTGCTGAATGAAGTGAAAATGGATGTGCAAAACCAGGGAAACTAGAACTACCAAGGAGGGGGAGGGGGAATGGATATGCAGACATCAGTGAGACAGATGAGTGTAAGAATGTATATAATGTACCCGAGCCAGCACTAAGGACAAAAAATGGGAATGGGTCATTTAGAATAACATATCAATATAGGGGTGGGACTAAGGGATCACTGCATTTCATGTATACTAATGCCAGGAGTATTAGGAACAAGAAGGAAGAATTTTTGGCCTTGATTGGCTCTTCCTGGCCACAGGTTATTGGCATTAGTGAAATATGGCTGACGGAAGAAGATATAGTTAGTGGGATAGAATATGTAGGTTATAGTGTGTTTAGGAGGGACAGAGAGAATAAAATGGGGGGAGGGGTATTATTGATGATAGCTGATGAACTGCAGCCAAGGAGAATTGAAGTTGTATCGCAGGATAGTGAAAGGAGCTCATTTGAGGCTATTTGGTGTGAGATTGAGACTGGCAGAATAAAATATACAGTTGGGTGCTGCTATAGACCAGGTGATGGAATAGATGGTGGAGATAGTATGCATAGGGAAATTGATGAAATGAATGGAAGGAGGGTAATTATTATGGGGGATTTCAACTATGGTAACATTGATTGGAAGGAGGAGAGGACACATGTGAGGAAGGAAAAGGATTTTATTCAATTATTAAGGGATAACTATCTGAGACAGCATGTAATTGAAAACACTAGGGGTGTGAGAGTGCTTGACCTGGTAATAGCATCTGAGAATTTGACTGTAATGAATATGACCATGATGCCACCTATTGGTGAGAGTGATCATAAGGTCTTGACCTGGGAGGTGGCTAAAGGTGTGGAAATTTCGATTAAGACAGGGTATATTTGGAATTACCGTGCTGGCAAGTATGACAAGCTTAGGAGATTGCTTGGATCAGTGCCATGGCATGTACAACTGCAAGCTTTACGTCGATAGAGCATGGGAAGTGGTCAAGGAGCATTTACAGGAGGTAATGGCTGATTGTATACCTAGGGTCCGAATAGTAAAACAAGTAGGGGTTAAATGGATGAATAACACCATTAAGCTTGAGCTGCAAAAAAAGAAACAACTGTGGAGGGAATTTAAAGAAAGGGGTGACCTGCAGGCACACAAACGGTATAAAGTGCAGGCCAGAAGGTAACGAGTGTGGTAAAAAAAAGCAAAAGCGGATTATGAAAGGAAACTAGCTTTGCAAGCAAAAGAGAATCCAAAACAGTTCTTTCAATATGCTGCAAGTAAGAAAAAAACTGTACACGGTAAAATGATTTTAAGGAATGACAATGGTAAGGAGGTCACTGAATCAGTCGATATAGTGGAATTACTGAGCGTGCACTTTGCAAAAGCATATCATCCAGGTGGTGACATTGAAAAAATGAAGGCACCATTAGTTTATACGGGAATAGTGATGAATGAAGTGGAGGTGACTAGTCTATTACAGAACCTTAATGAACACATCTGTGGGATTGGATGGTATACCGGCACGGGTCTTGCGTGAAGCGGCTAAAGAATTATCAGTGCCTTTGACCATGTTGTTTAATCTGCGTCTCAGGTCTGGCTTAGTCCCGAAGGTGTGGAAAGAGGGGAAAATAGTTTCACTGCATAAAGGAGGATCCAAGACTACGGTTGCAAATTACCGACCGATCAGCATATCAGGAGTCGTTGTCAAGGTCTTAGAGAAAGTAGTCAAGGGAAAAATACAGGAATGGATTGATGAAAACGAGATACTGTACAGGGGACAACATGGCTTTGTGAAGGGTAGATCATGCTTCAGTAACTTGCTCAAGTTTTATAACAAGGTGACAGCTGAACTGGATAAGGGAAATGGGTTTGCAGTGATACTGCTGGACCTGGCAAAGGCGTTTGACAGGATACCACATGGAATACTAATCCGTAAACTACAACATATGGGAATGGATATAGGGTTGGTGAGGTGGATAGGTGGTTGGTTGATGGAGAGATATCAAAGAGTAGTTTATTCAGGAGTAGAGTCCAAAAGACGGCCTGTGACTAGTGGTGTGCCGCAGGGTTCTGTTCTTGGACCACTGCTGTTTAATCTGTTCATTAACGATATAGGGAAGGATCTAAGTGGAACAATTCATTTGTTCGCTGATGATGCAAAGTTAGGTAGGGCAATAGTGAATGCAGAAGATGTCAAAGCCTTGCAGGATGACTTAGATTGATTGGAGTTCTGGGCAAAGGAGAATGGATGTCAATTTAATGTGATAAAATGTAAGGTTATGCACTTTGGGGTGAAAAGATTAGCAGCAGTATACCACATTGGTGGAACTGTACTCCAAGAGATTGATGAGGCCAGGGACTTGGGAGTGTTGGCGGATAGGGAGATGAAGTTTAGGGGGCACACTGCAAAAGTAGCTAAATCAGCTCATCAACTCACTTGGTTGTTGAAAAATACCTTGATAGCAGAGACAAGCAAGTTATTGTACCTCTGTACAGAGCCTTGATAAGACCTCATCTCGACTACTGTGCCCAGATTTGGTCACCTCGGTTCCTTCTTGATGGGGAGGAGGTGGAGAGGATCCAGAGGCGAGTGACTAAGATGATAACAGGTCTATGGAATGAACCATATGAGAACAGGTTGAAGATTTGTGGGTTGCAGAAACTAGTTGATAGGCGGAGGAGGGGAGATATGATTGAGACATTCAAATTGCTAAAGGGATTCTATAGGATTAATTCAGAGGATATTTTTGAGATCAGGACTGGTGGTGGGAGAACTAGGGGACACCTATGGAAGCTGGGCAAGAGTGTGGTTAGCAGGGATGTTAGAGCTGGGTTCTTTACTTTTAGAGTGGTAAATGAGTGGAATAAGCTGCCAGAGTCTGTTGTGGGTGCTATGACGGTGAACGAGTTCAAGACAAGGTATGATAGATACTGTGAGAATGTAATCGCATAGTTGTGTGGACTTGATGTTTAGGGCCTCCCTCGATGAGTCTAAGGACTCCTGGAGTCGCCCGAAATAATAATAATATAGAAAATTAGCTAGTTTAATCATAAAAAATCGCACTTTCTTTAATGGAAAATTTTTTGAGCTGATCATTTATATTTTAGTCATGTTGCTATGATGGTTAACATATGGCAAACATCCCATTTGTTTGTGCATTTGTTCTGGACTAAAAGAGCTCTAATGAAAGTAAAAGAAGATTGCAATTGAAAATGATTGAAAACACCGAAGTGACATTGATCTAAGGTGTACAATTGTGCATTCAGTTGTACTTAGATCTAGATTTTGGTGTACTACTGGAGAATGTAATTAATTTCCTATTATATTCCATAATTTTAATAAATATATATATTGAAAGTTGGTCTAATTCATCAGGTTAGTATGTTAAGCTCGTATTGTGATACTAGCCAAATCAAAATTGCCTTATGTGTTAATAATTATTAGCATTTTATTTCATAAAATTACTTATTCAAAAACTTGAAAAAATAAGAGTGTGCTAGAAAATGTATGTAGAAAAATCAAATGTTTGTTCACTCTTTGTGTATGTTTTAGCTGTTGAAATAAATAAAAAATATGTATTGCTACTTTATTGAAGTGAAGATTTGAAACTACCTAAAACATTAATTGTTCCTTTGATATTTTCATTAGCATTTTCTTGGTATTGATGAAGCTGTATTCCGCAACATCGAAGCTTGCTCACAGTTGTCTAAAACAGTACGAAGTGCATATGGCCCAAATGGTATATACTTTTCTTTATAGTTTCATTTGACTTATGTAAATATCTCTTTTTTTATTGCAATGTAAATGGAAAATATTTCATTTCCTCAGTTAAGTTAACCATGACTTAATTTAAATATATTTATTATTTGAGACTTCAGAACTTGTTATCCATGTGGAGAGGGGGGAAACATAAAACCAATAATTTAAATATTACTGATGCTTAAAAATAATCCTACATTGCAAATGAACTCAATCACGACTTAATTAAAATACTTGTTGCTAACCCCCCCCCCCCACACACACACCTTTACCTATATCCCACCTTTATGTTTAAAGTCAGTCATGGAGAGAGTAAATATTAACTACAGAGGCTGTCCCCAACTTACATAAATTCGGACATTACACAAATTATTGTGAAAGTGCTAGAAAATGGTGCATTATAAAATTATGCTTTACCCACCTATGTTATTTGTGTACCATTGAATGTTGGTCTTCTGCAAGACAGACAGTTCACATGGTGCATGCATGCACTTGCCTCAGTCTCGCTTTCAATATGACTATATTATTTTGTTAGTATTTTAGTGTTTGCAACAGATCCTAATGTATCATGGTTTTTAAAAGTAAAGAGAAATAGATGACTCATTAACCTGTTATGGAGAGATTTATGAAAAGAAGAAAACAAATCATATTCAGTCATTTCTTGATAATTTCATAAAGGTCAAATTAAGCATTTTTAGAAAATTTTCTATTTCTCATACTGTTTATATTGTATTATATTACTTTACATTGATAATTACATCTTGAAATACAGTTTGTGTGAATTTTGTGGCTGAAACTAACAATTAATCTTTAAAACATGTTAATGCACTACTGCATATATGCACTGTAAGCAGTAGGGTGTGATTATGGAGCAGAGGGATTAAATCTGACTGAAATCAAGTTTTCAGAATATAACTTATGTAAGTCAGGGACTGCCTGTGTTTATAATTGTTTATTGGTTGGTTAAAATGTTTCAGATTTGCAAACATTTCACGATTACTGTATATGTTCAATAGATATATTAAATTATTCTCTCTCTCTCTCTCTTTAAGGAGGTAAGATTTTCACTGTGATTAAGGTGTTGAAAGTTTTTCAACTTGGTTATATTATAAATTAAAGATGAGAAGAAATTGTATTCTTGGTTTCATCCTTTATCCAAGTAAGCAAATAAAGTTCATGACAGGGCAACTCGTATATAGAGGCTAATGACCTCACATCAGTTGCCTTAGTCATATATCTTTACAGACATGTATATGCTATGCATTTTGGGATTGGCCACTACCCAGATTGGTTTTGACCTTTATTGAGGTCTCATCAGTGGGCACAGACCCAGAAGTGATATCAAGGTTGAAGCAAAGCAGAAGTCATATATTTTAATCCAGAGTATTTTAGTAATAAGGTGTGACACTTTTTGGCTATTTGTATATGGAAATATGATTGGTGGCTTTATGATTGTGAGTGCTTCTCTGTTGAGTGCATCATTTGCCTGACCTGCAATCTCACTCCAGAAGCAACTCCAAAAATGGTTCCATTGAATGAGAACCCACTTGTCAAAAAATTATGGCAAGGATATCACTTAAAGATCAATCACCTGACACTACCACAGAAAAAAATGGATATTTCATTATGTACTGAAAGTAACTTAAACTTGACAACTGATCGTGATATGTTAGATCATCATCATATCAAGGATTTAGGCCTAGCATGGCCTGTTCTGGCCTTAGAAGGTCCTGGTTTTCTTTTTCCTAATGGCTTGTATTTTAAGGCTTGTTTTGGTCATTTCATTCTTTGAACGTGTTCCATCCATTTATGTTTGTATTTTTTAATTTTTTCTGTTACTGGTTCTTGGTTTAATTCTTTCATAATTTCTTCATTTCTTTTGTGATCAAATAGGGTATACTTTGCAGTTTTTCTCATAAACTTCATTTCTGCTGTTGTTAATCTTTGTTTGTCTTTTTGTTTTATTGTCCAGATTTTGCTTCCATACATTAAGACTGGTAGGGCTAATGTATTGTATACTTTTAGTCTGGTTTGTTTTTGAACTAGGTTTGGTTTAAATATAGAGTTAATTACATCTGTAATTTTTAAATATTTTGCAATTTTTACGTTTATATCTTTTTCATTTTCATATGTGATCGTACATCCTAGTAGTTAAATGAATTCACCTGTTCTAAGATCTTGCTATCTATTACTATTTTTGTTCGTGCTGGATCTTGTCCTTTAAAGGCCATAGTTTTTGATTTTTCTGTTGATATTATCATACCATAATCTTTGGATATCTCATTTAGATTTAAAATAGCTTTCTGTAGTTTATCTTCAGAATTTGTAATTATTATTTGGTCGTCGGCAAAGAGGAGAGTGTTTAAGTTTACTGTAGGAGAAAGTTTAATTCCTTGATGTAAATTTTTATTCCATTTTATTATTATTTCATTTAAGTAGATATTAAAAAGAGTTGCTTAGAGTTGCTGAAAGGGGTCCCTGTCGGACCCCTTGGTTTATCTCTCTCGTATATGATAGCTCGTGATTTAATCTTATTTGTATTTGATTATTTTCATATATACTTGTGATAGCTCTTAGGATATTATTTGATATTTGTCTTTCTTTTAATATGTTAAATAATATGTTCTTTTAACTTTGTTAAATGCTTTTTCAAAGTTAATAAATGCAATATGTGTTTCTAAATTGTATTCTCTTCTTTTCTCTATTATTAATTTTAGGCAAAAGGCCGGGTCTATACATGATCTTCCTTTTCTAAATCCATTCTGTACTTTAAAATAAAGTTTTCGGAATATTTCATTAGTTTGCTATTTAAGATTCTGCTATATATTTTGTAACAGGAATTTAGTGTACTGATACCTCTATAATTTTTAGGGTCATCTCTATTACCTTTTTTAAAGATAGGAATCACAATTGCTTTTTTCCATTCTATTGGGGGGATACCAGTTGAATAAATTTTGTTTAAAAATAATAAGAGTCTTTCTTTGAATCTTGTTCCTGCATATTTATATAGTTCTGAACCCAAATATACGTTACGTTAGATGATGTATTGAATTTTTTTGTCAGAGGAAGACATATTTCTAAAAATCGTTTGATATGACAAAGATAAGCCTCAGCCTCATGAAAATCTAGGAAGTCTACAAAGCCAGCATAATAAGAAAATTTTTACAATGGAACTGTTGTGAGTTTTGTGAGAATATGAATGAGATTAAGATTTTTCTGCTAAAACAAACCTTTCTGTTTCTGCTTGGAAACATATTTAAAACCCAATGAGGACTGTATCGTTAGGAATTTCACCATTGTACACAAGGACAGAACTTGAGGTGGTCCTGGCCATTGTGGTCAGTCACACTTCTTTCAATTCATGTCCAGCTTAATACTGCTCTGGAAGCAGTAGTGATTAACCTGTCCTTAGGATATCTTATTACAGTATGTTCAGTTTATTTACCACTGGATGCTGAGTTAAATGAAATTGATCTGTGGGATAGCTGTCACAAATGGACAAGGGAATATCATTGAACAAATCCTTGACAATAATGAGCTCTCCCTTTTTGAATAATCTGCCTATCCACTCATATTCTGCTACCAATCTTACAATCTACATTGTTCACTGCTTATGTGGGATGTCGAAGACATCTATGGAAGTGATCATCTTCCCATTATTTGCATAATGTCCTTATGCAAATCATGTTCTCTTACATAGGTACACATATGGAAATGGGCCAGGCTGATTGGAATACTTTTTCTTATTTTATCAGTGAAGCAGTAAAGTATGTAACAGATTGCATTGTCCAGGCAGCAGTGGCCTCAGTTCCAAAAGCATTCTCGATTTCCACTCTGTCCAAAGCCTTAGCGGGTAGATACTCCACCACATCACACTGATAGCTTTTAAACGATCTTGGATCAAAGCATGTTACGTGAGATTTCAAAGTCAAACAAAATCTTGGGTTCAATTTGCCTCATCAATTAATCAAAATGCAAAAATTGTATGAAATAAAATTTGGAAAATGAAAGGTAGATACAGAACCTTAGACTATAATGGATGTATTGTTACTTATCCCAAAGTTATTGCAGACACTATGGGAGAAACTTGCCAGAATCTCAGCAATGGCTTCACACCTTCCTGAATTTTGAATATTGTTAGAGCAGCAAAAGAAACAGTGTCTATAAATTTTTCTACCACTGGACTTGAGATGTACAATCAACCATTTGTTAAGAACGAACTAAAAAGAGTTCTTTTACTTACTATTTCACTCTAGTGCAGTAGGTGAATAACATTCATTATGAAATGATAAAACATCTTCCATCAACTTCTATGGATCTCTCTCTCTTTTAATATACAGTAGAATAGTGCAGATGAATTTCCCTACTGAGATGAATTTCCCTCATTTCCCTACTGAGTGTTCCTGGCAAGATCTATGCAAGTATACTTGAGAAACGGTTGAGAAGAATTGTGGAAGAAAAGCTTGGTGAAGAACAAGCTGGATTCAGGCCAAATAGAGGTTGTCAGGATCAGATCTTCACTTTACGACAAATAGTTGAGAAAGCATGGGAATATAACAAAGATCTGTATTTAAGTTTTGTCGATTTGGAAAAGGCATATGACAAGGTGCCAAGAGAGGAGCTATTCAATACGCTGCAGTTATATGGTGTCAATGGGGCATTATATCAAGCAATACTTAGTCTTTATTTGAGTTGTAAGTCAGCAGTTAGAATTGAAGGAAGTACAGGAAGATGGTTTAATGTTAAATCTGGTGTGAGACAAGGATGTACATTATCCCCTCTGTTATTCATTATCTATATGGATCACATTATGAAGGAAAGTGGTATTAAACATGATATCAGAATTGGAGATGTTAACGTCAGCTCTTTGCTTTATGCGGATGATGTTATACTTCTAAATAAATCCGCTACAAGTCTGCAAGATTCTCTGACTAAATTCAATTGCTGCTGTAATAGATATGGTATGAAGGTCAGCAATAAAAAGACAAAGACAATGAAAATAGGCAGAATCATTGAAAATGTCAACTGTGTTGTGAATGGAGAACCTGTGGAACAAGTAAAACATTTCAGCTACTTAGGCACGATTTTTAGTGAAGATGGTAAATTAAATATAGAAATAGACAATAGAATCAGCAAAGCTGGTATGGTGGGAAGTCAATAAATTCATATGGAATAAGAGAGAAATTAGTCGGAAACACTAAATTAGCTGTATACAAGACAGTGTTCAAACCAGTTTTAACTTATGGATCTGAGAGCTGTATCAGAAGTAAAACACTTGACCAAAGACTAGAGACCGCAGATATGAGAGTCCTGAGAAAGATTCGAGGCATAAACAGATGGCATCAATGGCAATATCATATTAAAAATGAGGATATTAGGAAAGAACTTGACATTGTCAGCATCCAGGAATGCATTAGCAGAGCTAATCTCAGGTGGTATGGTCACTTAAATAGAATGGGAGAGGAAAGATTAGCTAAACAAGTGTTCTCTGCCAGGTTGGCAGGAAAACGACCCAGAGGAAGTCCAAGATATAGGTGGATTGATACGGTACAAAGTGCCTTAGACGATAGAAATATAAGATCTGACAATGTTGGAGTCTTGACAAGTAACAGACTGATTTGGAGGAAAATTGTAGATCAGAAGTTAGTAATGATGTAAATTTTTCATGTAGTACTGTCATATCCTGTACACCCCTTGAGGGTACATGGCAGGAATTTGATGATGATGATAGTGCAGATGAAGAGTTTCTTGATTCTTGACGTGAGTCAGTTGTCATTGCCATCCCAAAACCAGGAAAGGATCCAACACAAGCAAATAATTATTGACCCATTGCTCTGACCTAGGTTCGATTCCTGTCCATGACATGAGGAACCTTCATCAGGTCTTTTCCATTAAAGGTGAGTTAGCCAGTCTCATACAACAGCAGAGGGTTTTTTCTCCCAGAAACTCGGGTTTTTCATCCCTCAAAACAGGCAAACCGGTCCCATGAACACACACGTCTTTATTCATAAATACTTACTGTAGGGCAAGGAAGGCAATGGGAAACCACCTTGTTCCATAATCATTATTCCCTAGTAAAGGTAGCATATTGCTATCTCACCAACCAACTATAAGGTTGAGGAAATAAACATTGCTCTGACCAGCTGCCATTGCAAGATATTAGAGAAAATGGTTAATGCCAGACTTCTCTGATATTTAGAAACCAACGATCTTCTCTCCAGTACACAATGTGGCTTTTGTAGACATCACTCAACTCGACCATTTAGTAAGAACATCTAATTTCAGTGTTCTTTGATATGGAAAAAGCTTATGACACAGTCTGGAGATATGGCATATTAAAAGATCTCTATATAACTAAGTCTCAGAGGACATAATCTACAAAACTTTAAACAGATCCTTGTCATATTCCCACAATTTCTCAACTATTTATCATAAAATGAAAATCTGGTCTTGACAACCTCTGTTTGGCCTGAACCCAGCCTGTTCTTCTCAGAGTTTCTCTTTCACAATCTTTCTTAACCTCTTTTCAATTATGCTTGCATAAACCTTACCTAGAACAATTAGTGGAGAAATTCCTCTGCAGTTTCAGCTTTATTCCATTTTTTATGGATGGGAACTATAAGAGTTCTACTCCAATTGTCTGGAATTCAACCTTCTGACCATACTTAAGCATTTTTGGTCAAATATCTACTTCAAGTCCACACGGTTAGCATAGGAGCTATGCACTTCGCAACTATATGCCTGGGGAAGGAGTGTCCTAAGTTTGATTCCCGTCAATGATGTGAGGGGCTTAAGGTTCTTCCTCAGTGAAAGCCAAGTTAGCTGGTCTTGGGCATGTACAGCAGGGTTTTTCCACCAGTTTATCTGGGGTTTTTCATCCTGCGAGTAGGCAAATCGGTCCCATGAACACGCACACAGGATACATCCATAGGATATAGTATGGCAAGGGAGGCAACTGGAAACCACTTTTGCTCATAGTCATTTCCCTAGATGGTGGCATGTATATAGCTGCCCCTAAACAGCCGAAAGGCTATAATCACAACACATCTACTTCAACTGCCTTTCCACCTTGATGGCCTTTTCCATCTCAAGTATTGATATCTATTCCTCTTGAAAATGTTCTAGTATGGTTCTGTCACTGCTTGTTTTGTTTAACTCTTTAATTACTTTAATTACTCCAGACATCTAGGATGTCCTTATGTTCAGTTTTTATGTCACTTTTCTCATTTTTGGTTCCTTTTACAGTACTCCTCTCCATTTTTCTAGCTTTTTCAATAGCTTCTAGAACATTTTGCCACCTTACTGATATATATTTTCCACATTCTTACCAATCTTCCCATGACTATTGTTTAGTCAATAGAATAGTAGCTAAACTTTGTTTAGCTACTTTTACACATATCTTAGCTCTCTTACATTTTTCTCTGTATTCTTTTAGGACATCTGCCAACCTTTATTTGGTAGGAACTTTTGGTATGCTTTCTTCTTTTCCAGGACTGCTTCTTAACTTTTTGTGACCACCATGAGGGTTCTTATTTTTCTATCCTTGCAGACAGCTTCACCACATACCTCACACACTTCACCTCCTAAGCTGAATCAGTCAGAGTCTCATGACAAACTCTGAAGAAGAAACTAAGGTTTGGTTCTTGTTTTCAATCTGTTTAATATTTTTCTTCAATGATGCTTGCATAGTCAAGTCTATAGTTTGCCTGTAAATGCTGCTCAACTTTAATTCTTCATAAAACTTTCTTGCATACTATTCTTTTCAATATATGATATTCATTTTCATCCTACTTAGCACTAAGTAATGGTCATTTCCAATTTCATATCCTGTGTACACGCTTGTATTCTGAACCAGCATGACAATATCAGATGATAGTCAATGAAGCTTTTCTTATTTCTTGTGTTTTCTCTCTCTCTGTGTGAACTTGTGCGCATCTTTGTTAGAACATTGTGTTAGTAATAAATGAATATATACATATATTAATATAGTCAAATTAATATATATATATATATATATATATATATATATATTATTTATTTATTTATTTTGCTAGGCATGAATAAAATGGTCATCAACCATTTAGAACAACTGTTTGTAACTAATGATGCTGCAACAATTATTAAAGAGCTTGAGGTTTGTAGAAATGCAAAATTTCTTTACTCATGAAATATAGTAATGCCAATCAGAAAATACAAATAATTGTTATTTTTAGAGCTATTTACTGATATTTTTCTATACAGAAAAACCTCGATATAAGACTAATTTGGGCTAGGGGGTGTCAGTTAAATCTGAAAGTCCATTATATAATAAAGTAGATTTTCCGAATGCATATGTTAAAAAATTGACAAATCAGCTAATTTTCATGTTTTTATTTATGCAGAAACTTTTATGTAATTAAAATGAAGTACTGTATCTATAAAAAGTTTAATTTCACGGAAAAGTTTTCTATATGCATTATTGCTTATAATCTGACCATGGTTTTGAGACTAAAAAAAACAAGTGTGCGATCTATATCAAAATAAATAAACGTTTTTCCGAAAATAATCTTTAATAAAGGGAAATTAATAACAAAAAATAACCTGTTAATTTAATTATAAGCAAATCTTGGTTAAAAGCATTTTAAAATTAACAGGGTGTTAATTTTCATGTGACATACGGACCGGAAATTTTTCCCGTTAAATCGAGGTCCATAATATCGAGGGTTTACTGTATTTATATTTTTTAAATTATCATGCATATGAACTAATTCCTTTTGCATTGGTGTAGTTCTAAATACATGTACATCCTCAATCATTATTCTTTATTTTGGAAGAAGTATAGGCCTTTCTATAAGAAATAAATTTTGAACAAGGATAACTAGGAAGACACTCAAATGGTAGTAATTTAAATGCGCTGAAAGGGAAATTCATTATAGGGTAGAATAGATCATTATTAGAATGAAGCTTTCCATCCTAAATTATATGATGTTCCAAATTCAGACCAAGTTGAAAACAATTGTGTAGTATTTCAAATAAGAGGCGATATGTCCTGATATTGGGGGGGGGGTGCATATATAATGAGAAGTATAGATAATAAAAAGGCACCAAGTGAAGATTGTAGAAGTTTTTATGCACATGGGAAACCAATAATTTCTTTAACTATTAAGTAAAATTTATACATCCTGTTATAAATATGAATTTTTGGTATTTCATGGAATTTGATGTTGCTGCCCTAAATGAATGCCTCTTGGTAGAAGGCTGATAACATTAAGGATAGCACCATAAATCTGGAACAATGCTTTTCTTCTCTTCAAAAGGAAGAGAAAAAAATATTAAATTCCTACTGTGTTATCCTACTTTTCAGCAGTCCAATCAACCATATCACTCACTATATCAGAAGTGTTATAACTTTGCTCACTATAACAAAATTTATTGTTCGAAAATTCAAACCATTTATTTCTTAGTTTACTATAGTGAACATCGACTGTTTCAATCTTTATTTTAAAAAAATTAAAAAATATTTTTGAACAATTAGGAATCAGAAACAACTTCAGCAATACTGCAAAGTCCTGGATTTAGCTTTTATTGATTCAATTTCGACATTTTATAAATCATTAAAAAAATTAAAGAACGGAATTAAAGTATATGTTTAAAAATTTAGCTGCATTTGTAAAATCAGGAACAAATATTAAATTTTCAATTAAGGGGAAGGTTTGAGGAGATACAATATTACTGGAATGGAAAATAGAGGAATCAAATGCAGAAAGTAAGAAAGGACTATATATAAAATACACTACACAAAAATAATACATAATAAATACATAACTAGGGAAAAAAACAGTACATGGAAAAACATGATATCGATATAGCAAATTACTATATTTAATACTAAAGTATAGTATTATGTCTAAAGATGAAAGGTTACTATGGCGGTATGCTATAAGGAAAAAAAGTTAGCTGAAGAATTCAGCTTGGTAGGATACATGAGAATATCTGAATGATCTGGCTTAAAAGAAAAAAAATTTGGTAAGGGGTTGCTTAATGGTCAAAGTTAGATAATTGGAGAAAACTGACCAAAACTGTTCACATTGCAGAAAACTGACCACAGCTTCCGACTTACTGTCCATTTCTCATCCTCTCACGGAGCATTCTGTTAATAGGTATCTGCAAAGATATGCACAAATGAGAATAGGCTGGCAATTTTAGACATCATCTGTTCATTGGACATCCATAGATGCCATATAGTCATGGCAACACCAGTCCTTGCCATGTAGTCTGTTATATACTTTTCTGGAGGCTTCAACTCTCTGAAGATCGGTCACACACACACACACACACACACACACCATCTCATTGACAGTCTACTCCTTCCTCTTTTTTTAGGAACTTTACCTTCTATTACTGTTCCAATAAGTCCTCCTTCCATCTTTCAATGTGTCCAAAATATTTTAACTTTCTTCTGTCAATATCCTTAAGGAGCCTTAAAGTTCTACTGATCTTTTCTAACACATATTCATTTGTATGCCTTTCAGTATATGATTTCCTTAACAGCCTTCTGTAACACTACATTTCAAAAGCAGCTAACCTTTTCTTATCTGACTTCTTTTGGTTCCAAGTCTCACACCCATAAGTCGCTGTGGGAAAAACAACTGCATTCAAAATCCTCAACTTTTGTTCCCATGGAGATAGATCCATCCTTCCAGATTTCAGACAAGTCTCTGATTGTTGTTTTAACTATTCCTAATCTTCTTCTGACATTTGAACAGCAATTGTTCACATTAATAATAGATCCCAGGTACTAAACTTGCTGACTTCCTCAATTCTTTCTCCATTAAGGTACACTTGTTTCTCTAGAGCTTTTCTATTTAAGTTAAGGGATATTATATCCCATATTGTTTCTTAGCCGAATAAGAAACTCAGAGTTTCATGCCAAATATAGAAACTATATAAAGTTCGGCGATTCCAAGTGTAAGCAAATACCTGGATAGTGCAGCAACTGACCCTTGAAGGTAGTGCAAGCCGAGGCAACTCATGTAAAAGGTGGAGCAAGCTCTGATCACTATTCTTGATATTTACCCATAATGTGAACTTAACTCCTAGGAGCTGTATTATTGTTCAACATTATGAGAGAAGGTCACTACCCAGACCGATTTCGACCTTTTTTGAGGTCTCATCAGTGAGCAGGTAGGCCATGTTAATACCAAGTTTGTAGCGAACAGAACTTACATCCCTTTAATGAGAATTGCCAAGAGGTGTCCTATTAAAGTATTAATTATAATGAAGAGCCAAAAGCTTCAATTCGGCGACATGAACTTATTTAAGTTAAAGGATATTATATCCCATATTGTTTCTTAGCCGAATAAGAAACTCAGAGTTTCATGCCGAATATAGAAACTATATAAAGTTTGGCGATTCCAAGCATAAGCAAATACCTGGATAGTGCAGCAACTAACCCTTGAAGGTAGTGCAAGCTGAGGCAACTCATGTAAAAGGTGGAGCAAGCTCCGATCACTAAGAAACAATATGGGATATAATATCCCTTAACTTAAATAAGTTCATGTTGCCGAATTGAAGCCTTTGGCTCTTCATTATAATTAATACTTTAATAGGACACCTCATTAAAGGGATGTAAGTTCTGTTTGCTACAAACTTGGTATTAACATGGTCTACCTATTCACTGATGAGACCTCGAAAAAGGCCGAAACCGGTCTGGGTAGTGACCTTCTCTCATAATGTTGAACAATAATACAGCTCCTAGGAGTTAAGTTCACATTATGGGTAAATATCAAGAATAGTGATTGGAGCTTGCTTCACCTTTTACATGAGTTGCCTCAGTTTGCACTACCTTCAAGGGTCAGTTGCTGCACTATCCAGGTATTTGCTTATGCTTGGAATCGCCGAACTTTATATAGTTTCTGTATTTAGCATGAAACTCTTTGAGTTTCTTATTCGGCTAAGAAACAATATGGGATATAATATCCCTTAACTTAAATAAGTTCATGTCACCGAATTGAAGCCGTTGGCTCTTCATTATAATTAATACTTTTCTGTCTATATTTCCTTTGAGAACCATAATCTTTGTTTTGCTAAGATTGAGCTGAAGTCCTCTGTTATTACTGATCTCATTAACTTTATCAAGAATTTGTCCTAGTTCTTCCTTGTCATTACAGAGGAGTACGGTATCATCAGCATACCTCAAATTACTGATCAATCTACCACCTATCCTAATTACTGTCTTGAGCTCATCTAGTGTTTCAGGCATGATGTCCTCAGCATAGATACTAAGCAAGTGAGGAGAAAATAAACATCCTTGTCTACCCCCCTCCCCCTTTCCAACCTGAAGCCAATCAGTTAATTTAACACCAGTTCTTACCATGGCTTTTTGCTCCCTGTACAAGTTGGCTATCAAGCTGATAGTGTATTGAGGAAAAACTCATGCTTTTCATTACTTCCCACAGTTTGACGCGCTGAACACAGCCGAAAACTTTAGAGTAGTTTAAGAAAAAAATTTACTATAGGGAGTCTGAATTCTTTATACTTTCTATGATATGTCTAGGACAAAGGATCTGATCTTTGGTACCCTTTCCTTTTCTGGTTTTTCCTAAAACCTACTTGTTCCTCGGGCATCTCTGCTTCAATCCTATTTAGCATGATGTTTAATAAAATCTTGCTTGCATGAGAGATTCAACTAATAGTTTTATAGTTCTTGCAATTCTTCATATCTCCCTTCTTATGTAGTGGTATGAAAACAGACTTCTTTCAATCTCTCGGTGACGATCCTGTCTCCCACATCCTTGTAATCAGTCTATGAAACATTCTTATCACTCCATCCCTTGGGCCTTAATTCTGCTGGGATTCCATCTATACCTGGGGCCCTTGCTTTTGTTAAACTGTTTAACAGCTCGTTCAACTTTATGCCTAAGTGGAGTACGTTCCAAATCTGAATTTTCCTGTCGAGAGCGCCCTTTCAAATTTTCTTCATCCACTCTATTGTACAGTTCCTCACAGTATTCTTTCCATCTGTTTTTGATTTCCATTTCTTTTGTTAGTAGTGCTCCATTCATGTCTTCTTTGATGTTCAATTTGGGCTTAAACTTGTGCTTTAGGTCACGAACTAAATGAAACATTTTTTTTATAGTTGTGCCTCCTCATCTGGAACTCTCTTCACATTTATTTTGGATACAGCAAACCAAATTACATTGCATATTGGCTTAAAGCAAAAACAGAATGATGGCAGAACATGGATAGAATATCATGTTGAATGGGGCATTGCCTGGTTAAGCCAGGCCTTTTCTGCTGTCCAGTAGCTGATATAGAAAAATCAGCTACTGGAGCAAAAACAAAACAAATTTAGCATCACCATAATTGAAGACCCCCATCATTAGAGGCAGCATCATCATCAGTGAAAAGAAGCAGAACTAACAGCAGAGAAATGCGATGTCAAATTACGATGTTTTATTTGGGCAAATGTGATTACTATGGAGAAATGAAGGAAATTGATATTGCATTGAACATTAAAAACACAAAGATAAGTTACTTGAAAGGCAGGCATCTGAAGGAAAGAGTACTGTAGAAGAAATCAGAGAGGATAAAGGTGACATTAAAACTCAAGATAGATATTCTGGATTTAGGCAGAGCAACATGGACAAATTTCAAAATGAGAAATTGGAGCAGTGAGATTATTTGTGCTTTGGTTATGTGGAAGGTATACTATAGAGAGAAGCATTTTTTGAGTCATTAGAAAAGGCATCTACAGGAATTAGTACTATAGCAGAAATCAGAAAGGATAAAGGTGACAAAAACTGAAGATAAAGATATTCTGGATGCCTGAAGTAATTACCTGGAAAGATTGTTAAATGAGAGTGACAGAAGTAGTCATGCAAGAGTAGAAGAAAATATTCAGTAGGAATGCAGTGAAGAATACATATGAACACCTCAGGTTTTTTTAAAAAAAAGTATAATTTCTCTATATATTGATTCTATAAATGTAATCTAAATTTTTTGATTTTCTCAGTTACCACCATGCCATACATCACAGGCCCTGTACTTTTGTCAATGTTGTTGAAAGTATTAGCAGCTAAATAAATATTGTATTTATTTTGTTTCTTTAGTGTTGTGAATTAAACTACAAATTACAGATGAACAACTGCCAACACATGCTTATCTATACATCAGAGAAGCACAGGCATTCTCCTCTGCAAGTAATAATAATCTCCTAAAAATGCTCTGAAAATCTGCTAGGCTTAGCTTTCACAAGCATATGTGTCTGGGGGGGGGGGGTAGTCAGTATTTATGACAGCAGACTAGAAATTTATTATTACAAATTGATAATAAACTCTTGCATATGCAAAATATCACAGAAAATAAAATGAAATTCTGGTGCTTATTTATGATTGCAGTGAAAAATTTGATAGTTTTTGTTGATATAAAAATAATTTTATACATTTCATGTTGTCTTCAACAAATTCCTGTTATTATAGTATCATGTACCCCTCCTCCCCAAAAAAAGGTGTACATGATAACATCAAACTGTCATTACAAAGAATGCTGGCATTGCTCTTCATTTTCATTGTCTTATTTCAAATTTATCCTTCTTTTTAATACAGTACTGTACATAACTATTATTTTTGAGGAAATTATAATGTGTACTGAATATTAATTACAATAACTTTTACAATACAATAAATTAATTAATACTTGCTATATTTCAGCAGAGTCAGATTGCCAGCATCAGAGAATACAGAACAATGTATTGCTCTGTATTCTCTAAAATATTCTGTATTGCGAAGGCCTAGACATTTGATAGTCTTGGCAAATTTGGGAAGCACTCCTCAGCTGAAGAGCTGAGGAGTGCTTCCCAAATTTGGACAAATGAAACATGGACAAATTTTCATGCACCCAAATTTGTTGAGGTTTTTTAGGTCTGAGCTTCTCATATTTGTATGTTCTGCAATGAAGTGGAATGGCCTTCAGCATATCCTGTGGTGGGTGTCCAAACATGGTCAACAAGTCCAAAGCAGCTGTAATTGTAATGGTGGAACTAGATGTAGTCCATGTGTTCAGAAATTTTGATATTGGCTGTCGTGCCTGTTTGACCATAGGGAAATTCACTGGTCTTTGGCAGAGTGTTTTTTAAAAGCATTTGAGATTTATATCACTTTCTAATATTTCCCCTGCAGTCAAATTCAGTAGTTATGGCACTGTTATCAGAACTGAAAATTTTACCATTATATAGGGATTTTATAAGCCTATATTGTTGGGTGGGAGGGAGTGGTGTGTTACTGGTGAATATATCTATCAGTATGTGTGGATTTTCTATAAATTGGGAATGCTATGGATCCATCAGACTGGCATGTAATCACAGTGTCTAGGGATGGGAGACTTTTCTTTATTTGTAGAATTTTTGCCTGAGTATCACAGGCATCATCAGTACAGGTACAAAGGCTAATTAAACAAAAACTATTATATTAACAAAGCACCACCTAAGCAGCTTAGGTTAAATTTCCTAAATTTATTTTTAAAAAAAATTATTTTTCTATTTTTTTATGTGTGTGTGTGTGTGTGTGTGTGTGTGTGTGTGTGTACAATTACAAGTTAGGAAAGATTTGCTGATTTATAGGGTACTATCTCCCACAAGAGGGGGGGGGGAGATGTAGATCATCAGATCTGTTTAGGTTAGGGTAGTGAAGTAACGTTCCACATGTTTCTTTGTAAAGCCATTCCATTAGGAACCGACTTTTGTCTTGTTCCACTGAACTCTATGTCTAGTGTTGATGGCATGCTCTGCAAGTCCAGACCTTTCAGGTTCGAGGTACTGGATATACGACTTGTGCTCTTTTAACCAGTTCAAAGCAGATCCTCCTGATTGTCCAAAATACAATAACCCACAAGAGCAGGGAATCTGGTGGATAGCTGAGATGTGGGAGCTTGTCCTTTGTAGACGTGAGGAATGTGGAGATTTTTCTGACGGGTCGAAATGCCACATAAATATTTAGTGGTTTTAACACTTTAGCTATGCATTCGCTAACACCTTGCTCATATGGAATAGGTATATGTGTAGGTTCTTCTGTATTTGAAGAGGATACTGAAACATGACTACGTAAAGCTCTTTTTATGAAGGAATTCTTATGACCATTGGATATGAAGGAGAAATTAATATATTGTAATTCTTTTTGTAATAGTTCTTCTGAAGAACAAAAGGAGTGGGCTCTATGAACCAGTGTTTTTATAGTACCTGCCTTTTGAAAGGGATGGTGAGGTGATTGAGCCTGATATACCGGCCTGTATGAGTCTCCTTCCTATAGACTGTGAATTGTAGGCTACCATCTGGTTGGCGAAGAATTGAGAGGTTTAGAAAGGCTAACTGCTTATTTACTTCTACTTCTAGGGTGAACTGGATCCTTTGAAGTGCATTTATTTTTGAGAGAAACTGTTGTAATTCTTCCAAAGTGCCTTTTCATATGGCAAAAATGTCCGTCCACATATCTGAACCAAAGGTTAGGTCTGGTGTAATATTGTCAAAGATGCATTGTTCGGAGTGCTCCATGAAGTAGTTGGCAATAGTAGGAGATATTGGATTGCCCATTGCTGTTCCTTCGATTTGTTGGTATAACTGGTTTTTGAAGGAAAAATAACCGGACTTTATTACAAATTCAAATAATTTGACTATGTTTGGAGGAAATTCTTGGTGCAGTAATTCAATGCTGTCCACCAACGGAACATTCGTAAATAGCGAAATAACATCTAGACTAATCATAATCTCTGAATCGTCTAGATGCAGATCGGAAATTTTATTTCTGAAATCCACAGAATTTTTTTTTATACGTAACAGTTCTTCCAGCTGAAGAAGTGAGTAAATTTGACAGAAATTTTGATATTTTGTAGGTGGGACAACCTATAAAAAAAAATTCTGTGGATTTCTGTGGTCTTAATGGAATTCCTGGCTTATGTACTTTTGGAAGACCATATAATCTCGGTGGGCACCCGAAGGAGGTCTTTAGTGTTTTCTTTTCATCTTCATCCCATGTTGATATTTTTTCTATAAGAGCATTAAGTCTTTATTTGACTACCGGTAGGATCTGAAGTGAGGGGCCTATAAGTCGAATAGTTGCGGAGTAACAGTGACATTTTTTTCTCTTATTCTCTTCTGTCTTGAATGACCACAGCCTTCCCTTTGTCAGCTTTCGTAATAATTAAGTTCTTGTTATTTTTCAGCAATTTCAGTGCTTTTTGTTCAGCATACGATAGGTTCGCCTGAGGAGGCTTGGCATTAAAAAGAATTTTTGCACACTCAAATCTTGTCCTGTTAGCTGTTTTTTGGGATAAGGATCAAATACTTCTGTCTATGCTATGGAAAAAATCTATTATGGGTACCTTATTCGGAGCAACTGCAAAATTATGACCTTTTGACAGAACAAAACTTTCACTGTCTGTTAGTGGGCGGCCGGCCGGATACATTGATCACCACTCTATCTGTATCACTGACAATATTGCTAGATTTGGGATGGCTCACCAGTAAATCAAGCTTGGTTTTAATCTATCACGGAAGCATTAAAAACCTTTCGGTATGATGTCGATGATATGCGTAGAATGGTGTTGAAATATTCAGTCTCTAATACTGGTTCTATAGCATTCTTGATATCTACTATTTCTTTGTTCAGAGGGCAAGAGATTTCTTTGCTTCTTGTAGCTGATAATTTAACAGTGACCTACTGGCCTTTAAATAAATCTGATGGGCTCTTTGAGACTTAAAAACTTCTCTTAGTTTACAGCAGGTAGGAATAAGCTGAGCCATCTTACAGCACCTTAGAAATATTATTCTGTTAATGCAATTCGCCTTCTTAACTAATACATATCTAGCATATTGTTTGGAAATAGACTGTCCGTGAAGTCTATCAGTTTCATAAAGGAAATACCGTGAGTAGACATATTACTTACTCTTTTCCCCCTTGTGGGAAATAGTACTCTACAAATCAGCAAATCTTTCCTAACTTGTAATTGTACACACACACATATATATATATATATATATATGTTAAAGATGCCAAGCTATTTTAAACTTGGTGTTACTCCATTTCCCAAGTAAGCAAACAGACAAATAAGTCAAGTTTGCGCCTGCATGTATTGCAAGTCTAGGTGACCCGCAAAGTAGTGCAAGTCTAGGCAACTCGCAGTAAAGGTCATAATTTTGCAGTTGCTCCGAATAAGGTACCCATAATAAATTTTTTCCATAGCATAGACAGAGGTATTCGATCCTTACCCCAAAAAACAGCGAACAGAATAGGTTCAGCCTCCATGGCCGAACCTATCGTACGCTGAACAAAAAGCACTGAAATCGCTGAAAAAATAACAAGAACCTAATTATTACAAAAGCTGACAAAGGGAAGGCTGTGGTCATTCAAGACAGAAGAGAATACGAGAGAAAAATGTCACTGTTACTCCATGACTATTCAACTTATAGGCCCCCTCGCTTCAGATCCTACCGGTAGTCAAATAAAGACTTAATGCTCTTATAGAAAAAATATTGATATGGGATGAAGATAAAAAGAAAACACTAAAGACCTCCTTTGGGCCCCCCCACCGAGATTATATGGTCTTCCAAAAGTACATAAGCCAGGAATTCCATTAAGAACTGTTGTATAGGTTGTCCCACTTACAAAATATCAAAATTCTGTGAATTTCAGAAATAAAATTTCCAATCTGCATCTAGACGATTTGGAGATTATGATTAGTCTAGATGTTGTTTTGCTATTTACGAATGTTCCGTTGGTGGGCAGCATTGAATTACTGCACCAAGAATTTCCTCCAGATATAGTCAAATTATTTGAATTTGTAATAAAGTCCGGTTATTTTTCCTTCAAAAACCAGTTATACCAACAAATCAAAGGAACAGCAATGGGCAATCTCATATCTCCTGCTATTGCAAACCACTTCATGGAGCACTTCGAACAATGTATCTTTGACAATATTACACCCAGACCTAACCTTTGATTGAGATATGTGGACGACATTTTAGCCATATGGAAAAGCACTTCGGAAGAATTACAACAGTTTCTCTCAAAAATAAATGCACTTCATCCAAGGATCCAGTTCACCCTAGAAGTAGAAGTAAATAAGCAGTTAGCCTTTCTAGACCTCTCATTTCTTCGCCAACCAGATGGTAGCCTACAATTCACAGTCTATAGGATGGAGACTCACTGGCCAGTACATCATGCTGAATCACCTCACCATTCCATTCAAAAGGCAGGTAGTACTATAAAAACACTGGTTCATAGAGCCCACTCCTTTTGTTCTTCAGAAGAACTATTACAAAAAGAATTACAATATATTAATTCTTCCTTCATATCCAGTGGTTATAAGAATTTTTTCATAAAAAGAGCTTTAAGTAGCTGTGTTTCAGCATCCTCTTCAAATACAGAAGAACCTACACATATACCTATTCCATATGTGCAGGGTGTTAGTGAATGCATAGCTAAAGTGTTAAAACCACTAAATATTTATGTGGCATTTCGACCTGTCAGAAAAATCTCCACGTTCCTCACGTCTCCAAAGGACAAGCTCCCACATCTCAGCTATCCAGGTATCTACCAGATTCCCTGCTCTTGTGGGTTATCATATTTTGGACAGTCGGAGATCTGCTCTGAACCGGTTAAAAGAGCACAAGTCCTATATCCAGTACCTTGAACCCAAACAGTCTGGACTTGCAGAGCATGCCATCAACACTAGACATAGAGTTTCCGATGGTTTGTCTTTCCCCCACAAGGGGGGTAGGACATAAACCATCGGTTCTGTTTCGGTTAGGGTAGTGAAACATTACTTCACTACCTTAACCTAAACAGATCCGATGGTTTATGTCTTTCCCCCTTGTGGAAGATAGTACTCTATAAATCAGCAAATCTTTCCTAACTTGTAATTGTACATACATACATATATAAAAATAAAATATTTTTTTTTAAAAAATAAATTTAGGAAATTTAACCAGAACTACTTAGATGGTGCTTTGTTAACATAACAGTTATTGTTTAATTAGCCTTTGTACCTGTACTGATGATGCCTCTGATACTCAGGCGAAAATTCTACAAATAAAGAATATTTTACGTGAATTAATTCTGTTGTTATAATAGTAAGTAATAGGTCTACTCACGGTATTTCCTTACTGAAACTTTTCTTTTTCTAAGAACAAATGGATCCAGGGATGTTGATTAAATGTGTTAAGAAAATGTCGACAGTATCCAGGCCATGTGGCTAAATAGAGAACACATATCTACATAGTGTAGCCACATAGATGATGCGTAGTTTTTGTATATGTATCAAAATACATCTGCAGTCTGCATTTTTGGTTGAACAAAAGAATAAATAAATATATATATATATGTATATGAGGGTGGTCTGAAAAGTTCTTACCCTTGGCCATAGATATCACACTATCAGCAAGATTTTTTTTTAAGTTGGTACATCTGTCATAAGCATCCATGTAAAATTGCAAGTCCTATCAAGTAGTTTGTTTTATACAGCTGTCTGAAGCAAGTCTTGTGTGTATCCCTTGAAATGGATAAAATGGAGTATCGTGTGGTTATAAAATTCTTTGTAAAAGAAGGTTTAACACCAAAAGAAATTCATTCGAAGTTCATAAAAGTTTATGGGCAACTCCTTCGTTTTTGACAATTAAGAAATGGGCTGCCGAGTTTAAACGTGGCTGTACCAGCCTTGAAGATGATCCATGTGAAGGACGTTCAAAAAGCATAACACCCAGAAATCATTGATCGAGTTCACGATATAGTATTGGATGACTGGCAAGTGAAAGTGTGTGAAATTGCTGAGGCTGTAGGCATTTCAAAAGAACATGTAGGATACATTTTGCATGAAGAATTGCAAATGAAAAAGCTCTTTGCAAGATGGGGGACCATGCTTGCTCACAGCAGATCAAAAAAAAAAACGCAGTTGCATGAAAATCTGGACAGTGCTTGGAGCATTTTAACAAGAAGAAAACTGATTTCCTGCATCGATTTATTACTATGGACGAGACTTGGATTCACCATTACACAGCAGTCAAAAGAGTGGACAGAAGCCAGTTATTCAGCACCAAAGAAGACAAATTCGATTCCATCAGCAGGAAAGGTCATGCTATCGGTGTTTTGGGATGCTAAAAGCATTTGTTTATTAATTATCTTGAAAAGGGTAAAACAGCAAACCAGGAGTATTATTCCGATGTTTTAACCAGAGTAGACGAAAAAATTTGTGAGAAAAGACTGGTTTGCAGAAGAAAAAAAATCATCTTTCATCAGGACGATGCACCTGCCCACAAAGGTGCTTTGCCAATGGGAAAATTAAGGGATCTGCACTATGAATTGTTGGAACATCCACCCTATTCTCCAGATTTCTCTCTCTCTCTCTCTCTCTCTGACTTCTATCTCTTCCCAAAACTAAAACTCTTCCTCGCTGGTCAGCATTTTTCTTCAAATCAAAAGATGATTCCAACTGTAGAGTGATATTTTGCAGATCTTATTGAGAACCACTACAATGGCATAATGGCTCTCGAGCAGCACTGGAATAAATGTATTAGTCTTAAGGGAGATTATGTTGAAAAATAAAAATAATTTCGGAATTATAAATCCGTTTTTCATTATTAGGCCGAGAACTTTTCAGACCACCCTCGTGTGTGTGTGTACAGTAGTA
The DNA here is from genome assembly GCF_054136105.1 of Typopeltis vanoorti. Classification (NCBI taxonomy): domain Eukaryota; kingdom Metazoa; phylum Arthropoda; class Arachnida; order Uropygi; family Thelyphonidae; genus Typopeltis; species Typopeltis vanoorti. The sequence continues at coordinate 59,911,245 of NC_143567.1, read as the reverse complement.
TCTCGCTAATCCAAACTAATAAAAACCGCGCTCATTCGGATTAGCGAATTTCCCCCCAAGAGACAACAATAACTAGCATTTAAGACAAAAATAATCAGATTGTAATGGTACATCAATTTAATTCTGTAAATAAATGGAGTAACTGATAGAAAAAAGCTAGTGTACTGTAATGTGAAACTTAAAAAAATAATACACGTTTATTTTAATAAAAAATTTAGTTTGTATGTACCTGTATTGTTGAGGATTTTGATTTAATAAAATTGCATAGTTCAGTACATAACTTAATTTGCGTAAAAAAAATATCACATCCTTGTACACAACGCAAAAAAAAGTTTCACAAAATAACACACACAAAAAATTTTTTTTTATTTCTCTGTAAAAAAGTCGCTGATTTTCTTTTGTTCGGAAGCTAAACGTTTTTCGAATGCTTCTTCTCGGAGCTGCATTAGCAATAAAATTTTGTGGAATGGAGTATCATTCTGCTTAGCCCATTCTATACACATTAAAACTGTCAATTGCCTCTTCATGTTTTATTTCTTTTTTTCGAGTTCTTTATCGTCATTATCTTCTTCTAATTGATTCTGTAGCGTCATATTTATAATTTCAGCATCTGATTTGATTTCGAATTTACTTTCGGTTCTACCTGTAATCCATTCTTTATTTTTTCACATCTGTTTGTGAAATATCAACATTTGGATTTATATTTTTAACTAAATTATGCACGTTTTGAATTTCCTCTTTTTTGTTATCTTGGTAAATTCTAGAAGGCCACAGTTTTTTCCATGACGCTTGAATTGCTTTAGGTTCGAGGCTTCCCAAGCAGCAGCAGCACCCGAGAATGCTACGTCTTTCAAATTTATATTTTTTATTGATGTGTAACGTCATAATTTTGGGAAATTACATTTAAAAGCAGGTCTTTACGATCTTTTAATTGAATGGATTGTATTATGTTCTGCTCCATTGGTTGCAACAATGGAGTACAGTTTGGAGGCAAAATAATAGTACACAAAATAATAAGAAGAATAAATAAAACTTTTTTTCTTTCAAACTGCAGTTCGGATTAGCAAGATACCACTGTATATATATAAGCCAACTGAACCAGATAAATTCAAGTCATCAACCAAATGATGTGAACCTGAGGTACATGCCTGTCTAATTTAAGTATATTAAAAATATTTTAATTATCCTAATTTCAGGATTTGTTTTAAAATCACCACACTGGTTAACAAAGCCTCCTTAGCTCATTTAGTAATGATAGTACACTTTGGGTGGAAAGATTGGTTTGAATTTTGTCTCGAATGTGAAGCACTTATAAAGAATTTTCAACTGAAGGTAGTTGTCTGGTCTCATGCAGAGATAGCTGGTATTCTTTATCCTGCATTATAAGGCAAGCCATCTAGAGACCACAAGCAATTGAGATATAGCAGACTATGCCGATAGGATTTAACCACCTTATCATAGCAATAATTAGGTTTCTATAAAGTCAAGTTACTTAGCTGTGAGGTTATTGACTATAATACATTAAGGAGAAGATGAAATTACGATATACTTTTAATACAAGTAGCATGAATTTTCTGAGAACTGCTGTTTTTTCAATCGGAACTTGCTCACATGACAACTGATGGACTTAAGTGCATAAGTAGGCCACATGTTCAGCTCTTGCTGTTTCACAGAGCAAAGAAATCTCAAATTTAAAGGTTTTACAGATTTCATTATGTATATATTTATCTGTTTAGGATATTTTTTAAAAAAAATTATTTGATGGAACAATTTAAATATTTTTTGAATAACTAATTTTCTTGCTCAGAATAAAAGCAATAAATAATGAAACTGGCTTGCTCTATGAGTGTTTTTTTAGCTAAATCTGCTAAATGAATGATGAACTTGGGTAGTATTAAGAATATTTAAGAAAAAAATTTTTTTCACAAATGTAGGTTCAGCATCCTGCAGCAAAAATTGTAGTACTGGCTTCTCAAATGCAAGAACAAGAAATAGGAGATGGAACTAACTTTGTTATAATGTTTGCTGGAGCATTATTGGAACAAGCTGAAGAACTTATTCGCATGGTAAGAATAAAATATAAATTATAAAAATTAATAATTTTTCTAATCTTTTAACTTAATGTTTCTGTGTGTGCGTGTGTGTGTGTGTGTGTGTGTGTGTGTGTGTGTGTGTGTGTGTGTGTGTGTGTGTGTAGCCATGTGGCAATATTTCTGGTCTCTTAATGGTACACTGCCAGAAGAAAAACTTACAAGAGTTGATTTTAGTTGTTTTTCTAGGCAGTTTTTCACCTGGTTCCTGAGTTAGTTGATCTTTGTTGTGGGCAATTTTGTTTCTTTCTGAAACTTTGGATTTTTAACCCTGCAACTCAGAAAAATCATCCATAGAATTTATACCATTTCAGACAATAATGCCCTAGTTAACATTTATGAACACAAAGCAATTGTCTGCAGTATTTTCATTCTGAAATTGTGAAAATTGTCAGTAGCCATGAATTCTATTGTACTATTCATGGCTACGAAGGCTGTTCATGGGAATGAAGGAAAGAGACTGGCTACCTACAAATTTCCAAACAGGTATGACTATATCAGTTCTACATGATTCCTTTGAAGAATAAAATGCTTGAATGTGAAATGAAATAAGTTGATGTTAATAGCACTTGTAGCTCCTTAAAGACATTGGGTTCTCTATTTATAATCTGAATTTTATGTTTATTCTCTATTTATAATTCTCCAATTCATATACTAAAACAAGTTTAGTATATGAATTGGAGAAATGTGCATTTGGATAAAGCACTTTAACAGAGAGAATGAACAAAACAGTATTTAATAATTATCATTTTCCCAATTAGACTTGTAAAGTAACCATGTCTCACAAGAGGTGGGATTTATTATGAAATATATGTGAAATAAATATATATTAAAATGAAAGGATAGCTAACAGTAGTGAGCAAGCAGGGATACGAGGCAAGTTTTAAATAGGATGTTTTATTGGTATGAGAAATCATAATTAAGATTTAGTTGCTTAAATATCCTTGATTTGGATGACAAAGAATAGCTTACTGTTTGGGTAAAGATAGACTAAACACTGGAAAATTAAGAGAGTTAGTAGTAGGTTCAAATATGTCTAAATTGTTCATTAACATCTTTCATTTTAATTTATAAGAACTTTGTCATCAGACAAAATAGTGTATTGCCCATATATAAAATTATAGGCTAAGTTTATTTCAAGTAATGGATAAAGGTTCGGAAGCCATGGCTGAAAAAGGATATCAATATGCTGAAAAGAGTGTGACTCGGCTAGCTAGTATGAGTTTCCACCCTTTTGAAGAAATCTTGATTGTGTATGATATAAACTTTGTAAACTAAATGAGAGCATTTGGTTAGGGTGTTAACTTCTGGATAGTTTTTTTTTTTCATATTAAAGGAACTATCTCCCAAGGATACTGATTTAAACTAATGAAAGTTGTAGATTATATTCAAGCAATAAAACAGGAAGGCAAGATATTCTCATAGTACTACATAACTTCATTACTAAATTCATATCTGCAGTTTTCCTCCAAATTAATCTGTTCTATGTCAGGATTCCAGTATTGTCAGATTGTATATTTCATTCTTGTTCTTCCTCTTTGTCTTGTTCCTGTCATCTTAGCAAATAACATTTGTTTTGCTAACCTTTTCTCTCTCTCATTCTTTCTCCCACCTGAGGTTAGCTCTACACACACACACTCCTGAATGTTAACAATATCAAGTTCCTTCCTGATATCCTTATTTTTAATATGATTCTAGCATCTGTTCATTTCCCTAATCTTTTTCAGAACACTCATATCTGTGGTCTTGTCATTGAAGTGTTTTATTTTTAACCTAGCTCTCAGATCTATCAAATAAAATTGGTTTGAACACTGAAATTTAGTATTTTGACAATTTTTTTTCCCTCTTACACTACATATAAATTTATTCGGTTGACATCCTAGCATACCAACGCTTTGCTGCTTTTGTGTATTTCCATATTTAATTTGTCATCTTCACTAAAAATTGTGCCTAAATAGCTGAAATATTTTGCCAACCTTGTTGGCCAAATGGCCAGCTGCTCTGCAAATAACAGATCACTGGTTCGAATCCCACCATGGGCATGTATGCTGGTGATTGTCTTTAGGTGGGAAATTAATTTCATGCTCTAGTGCGGGACCATTGCCCTGCTAATTGAAAGCCTGAAATGGCTTGAAAAAGTTCATGTTTGGTCGCTAGAGCAGGGTTTCTGGACTGTGTAAAAATAAATAAATTCAAATATACGAGGGACGTCCAGAGAGTAAGTTCCATTTTTAAATATTTTCACTGCAGCACTGCGATTGCAATGGTGCTCATGTGTGCTGAGTTTGAGTTTGTTGATTCATTAGCAAGCCGTTAGTTGGTGCCATTTTCAGACATTCTTGCAATGTGTACGCTTCTTGGTGTGTTTATAATGTAAGAAAATCGAATCACCCGCTGCATGTGAAATTAGGTTAGTTATCCGTTTTTTGAAGGCGAGGAACGTTAAAGCAACTGAAATTCATCAGCTAATTATTGAGGTTTATGGAGAGCACGCAATGGGTGATTCAATGGTACAAAGATGGGTAAGACTTTAATGAAGGAAGGACAGGTGTGCACGATGATGAACGTAGCAGGCGACCATCTTTAGTGACTGATGATTTGGTGCGTTCAGTTGAAGAGAAGATTCGACAGAATAGGGGATTCTATGATAACATCCGCCCACACACGGCTGGCGTAACACAACAGCTTCTCGCCACCTTCGACTGGGAACAATTCCATCATCCCGCACATAGTCCTGACCTCATGTGAAGCGACTTTCACCTGTTCAAACATCTGAAATCTTTCCTTGGTGACGGCGGTTTCAAGACAACGAGGTCAAAGAAGCAGTCAATACATTGTTTGCATCACAGGCGGCAGCCTTCTACGACGAAGGTATACAACTCTTGGTATCCCGTTATGATAAGTGCCTGAACAGTGGCAGAAATTATGTAGAAAAGTAGTGAAAGATGCCTACTTTAATTTCCAATAGGTTTTTTTTTTTGTAAAAAGTATATTTTTGTTTCTCTGACAGCCCATCGGATCTTTTTTATTGCTAAATTTCATACCAAATTTATTACAGCAGACTTGCAATGGATTTATTTAACCTGGATTTATTTATTTATTTCCACAATTTTTCTTAGCCTTTTCTCATGATCTTACCAGGAATACTCAGTGGGGAAATTCCTCTGAAATTCTTGCATTCACTTTTATTTCTATTTTTTATGGATGAGTGCTATGAGAGGTCTACTCCAATCATCCAGAATTTCACCATCTGACCAGGCATTCTGAATTATGCATGGTAGCCACTGGTGTATACCTCCATATTTGAGCATTTTTGATGTTATTTACTCCAGCTGCCTTTTCACATTCCATGCTTTTGATACTTTTTTTGCCTAAGTATTGAAACGTAATCCTGTTTGCATTTTTTGACTATTTCATTGTTCTATCATTTCTTGTTTCTTTCAGTAATTTTTCAGCATAATTACTGTAGACATCTGAAATATCTTTGGTCGTCATCTCACCTTAATTATCTGATTTCTTTTACAGCAGTATTTTTCTATTTCTAAGCTTCCCAATAGAGTCGGGAATATTTTGCCACATTCCTGATATTTAGTGCAAAAGGGGTGCTTAAGGGTCAATGCTGTATAACTGAGAGGAGACTTCCACATACCCTTTAAAGGAATGCCGAGAACCGACCAGAGCTTCTGACCTAACGTCTAATCCTTCTCGTGGTGCACCCTGTTGGGTATCTACCTGGATACGGAACGAACGAACGAGGATGGGCTGGCAATTTGGGATTTAGCCAACCAAATTGTAATTCTTATTGGCTTAAACCAAATTACAAAATGATAGTACAACATGACAAAATTTCATGCCGGCTGGGGCGTCGCCCAGTTAAACAAGGCCCCCGTTGTTTTCACCAGGGAACCAGAGTGAACAGCGAAAAGTCAGCTACTGGAACACATCTGAAAACAAACCCCAACTCAACATCACCAGAGTTAAAGATCGGTACTATCAACATAAGAAGTCTGAATGGCAAAGAAATGGAGCTAGCTGAGGAATTAGATAAGTACCAGATCGACATAATGGGGGTGACTGAAACAAAAAAGACAAAAACTGGTGAGATCTTTGTGAGCAACAAATACAAAATGTTACATTCAGGCAATGACAATCAAGGAAAAGGAGTGGCCATTGTATTCAACACTAAATACGAGGCTAATCTCCTTGAATGGCAGGATGTCTCAAGTAGAGTAATGTGGGCAAATATGAGAATGGGGAACTGGACAATGAGACTTATTTGTGCCTATGGTCCCACAGAAGGTTCTACTAAGGTAGAAATGGAGGAATTTTTTGAGGCTTTAGAAAAAGCAACTGACACAATGAAAAAGGAAAAGTTGGTCCTTGTTGGGGATCTAAATAGCAGAGTAGGAAATGATTGTCAGACATACAAAAATATATTGGGAAAATTTGACGAAAAGAGCAAAGCTAATAATAATGGCAAATATTTGTTGGATTTCTGCTCAGGACATGGACTAGTTATTATTAACACCATGTTCGAACAGAAAATTTTTCTATGTTGTATTCATTCTGTTAAAACTATGAATTTCTTCAGCATGCATGCTAATATCCCATCAGTTTCTATTGTCAAATTCTTATTCAGGTCATGTGACATCTTTAGAACCTCCTCATGCATATGTCTCTTCATGCTATGCAGTGGTAACACTGTACACTATGTTACATACACCAGGTTCATTTAATAAAATGAACAATTGTTATTTGAACAATCATATAAGCTTCTGGCACACAAGGGTAACAACGTATTCAGCCTTTTACTTGCAGCATTACAATAAATAAAATTCTTTTTGGTTGTTTTTTTTAGCCTGCATAGCCAGTTTCTTTACATATGTCAACTTAACTTTCCGTATAATACTTCAGTAAATTTTCTAGCTTGCACTTATCCTTATTCTCTTGATATTCATTTTACATCATCCTCTTCTTATGGAATTCTCATTTAATAATGTTGCATATCCATTTCTCCCACCCTATTTTATGCTTCGAACTCTGGGAACACTTTCAGATGTGACATTATTTAATAATTTTTTCAAAGCTTCTCATATGCTACTGATATCCTCTCCATTCAGTAACTGATACTTACCAAACATAGTATTCTCATGAGTTTGTTATAATTTCCAGCTTAGTAGTTAAGCTTGTAACCTCTCCTAAATAAAATTCTCATACTTAGCCACTTCTCAGGCTAGTATAGCACAATCAGTCACCAACTGGTGGCAAATCAGTTGCATATGAATTTTCTCTGCCCAATCAATGTTTAGATAATTTAAGTCATACATAATGATTACCCATTTAATACCTATCAGGGTAATTTGGTGATGCATTTCACTGTCCTCAGTAGCTGAACAGTACCAATACCTACCATATTCGTACATACTGTTAATGTCCACTTCATACTAGATAGCCCTAAACTCACTGCTATATGAAACATTATTATTTTCAGGAGTTTCTACCCTAACTGGTTTCAGATCATCTGATATCATGAGTAGTAGTAGTAGTAGTAGTACCCCCTCCTCTTTCCCTTCTAATTTCTTCTGTCCTTCTTGAAAATACTCTATCCTTTGCAATCAATTCCGCTTACTACATCTGACACTGAAAGCCACATCCTTTATTTTCATTCTCAGGAAGCTGGAAGTAGTGACTGTCATTAAATGCAAATTTAATTAGTGAATTGCCATACTACATCTTATGTTTCAACTGACTTATCTTATTATTCATCTTAGTATTTCATTGATAACTTACCAACTTCCATTCTCTCCTGCCTCTTATTAATTTCTTTATTTTTCTTATCTTGTCTGAGTTTTTGTAAATGTTTATCAACTTTTAGGTCAGATTATAGGTCAATTGTCTAATTTCTTTCTAATCTGGAAATGTCACATCTCAATTTTTCTTCATTTGTGTCATCAGTATAATGGTTTTGCTCAGTAGGGTAGAGGTTCTCTTCTCTTTAATACACCTCAGTAATATCATTGGAACTACATGCATGTCGAGTTTTCCATTTGAAATTTGTACCTTTGACACACTGATGTCCCTGATAAACAAACTAAATTAATATTATTAAAGTAACTTCCATGGGATCGGTAGACTCATCATGGGTGGCCCACTCAACCAGCAACATGTCTATCACATTGAACATTGAAATCAATTGCACTCTGGCAATATGTTCCACTCACTGACAACTCTCCATGTAAAAAATATATTCCACACATTCTTCTTCACTACATCTTTATACAACTACCAGGGATGACTTCTCATTCTTTGCATTTTACCATACACTATTTTTATAATTCCTGTTTTGGTGCATATGAGGAAAATGATATATTATAGCACAAGGTGCTATAATATATCATTTTCCTCATATGCACCAAACTGTAATCTGCATTCCCTTAACCGCTCTTCATAACCAACACTCCAGAGTTCCGATATCACTTTAGTTATTTGTTTTTAGATCATCTCTAGTGTTTACACATCACAGTGAAAACTAGGCGACCAAATTTGAGCACAATAGTCCTTGTGTGTCTGATCAATGGTTGATATAGCACTACCACCTCTTATCCTTACATGTCAATGTATTTTTTATTTTAGCAGCAATACAATGTGCTGCAATCTTTGCAACACTTGTTGTACCCTCAGACCTCCCCGATGCACCCACCTTTTGTATTTGTCATGATTCTATCACAAAAAAAAAAAAAGGGGTGGGCAGCTTGTTTAATGATGCAATGAATATAAAGACAGCATAATTTTTGATTGTTAGTACACTCATAGATCCATTTTTTGTTTCCCCTATTGGCCACGTAAGTCAAATTGCTAGCTCATCCTCCTTCAGTATCTAAGCAGATTCTTATTAACTGCTAAGGAAAGGTTAATGGATGAGAAGCCCTAATCTGCATTCCTTAGAGAATATGTAATCTAGTGTCGTGCTTTAATCCAGAATAAAGATGAACTCAGATTTGCTCTAGATGAAATAAATAATATTTTTATTAATATTGTGGTACTCTCAACTAATTGGACTAAAAGTGGAGGGATTATACTGAGAAATGAAAAGCATGGTTAATCCAAACTTTAGTTCATTCTTGCTTTTGCTGTGTATTGGTATACATTATTAATCAATAAATAATATATGTTTGCTTGCTTTCAAGACATTTTCCTGAGTGGGCATGCTGAACAATTTTGCCTACATAATTAGAAATTATGTAGGTGAATTACTGCACTAAGAAATATATGGACTACTCCTTTCACACATGGATGTATCCACTTTTATTCACCAAATATTATCTATATATATATATTAGGGTGGTCTGAAAAGTTCTCAGCCTCGACCATAGATGGCAACACTATTGGCGAGATTTTTTTTTCTAAGTTGGTACATCTGTCATAAGCATCCATGTGAAATTGCAAATCATTCTATCAAGTAGTTTGTTTTATACAGCTGTCTGAAGCAAAAATGTTGTCTGTATCCCTTGAAATGGATAAAATGGAGTATCGTGCAGATATAAAATTCTTTGTAAAAGAAGGTTTAACGCCAAAAGAAATTCATTCGAAGTTCCTAAAAGTTTATGGGCAATCTCTTTCGTTTTCAACAATTAAGAAATGGGCTGCTGAGTTTAAATATGGCTCAGCCTTGAAGATGATCCACATGAAGGACATCCAAAAAGCATAACACCACCAGAAATCATTGATCAAGTGCATGATATGGTATTGGATGATCAGCGAGTCAAAGTGCATGAAATTGCTGAGACTATAGGCATTTCAAAAGAATGTGTAGGATATATTTTGCATGAAGAATTGCAAATGAAAAAGCTTTGCTCAAGATGGGTGGCACGCTTGCTCACAGCAGATCAAAAATGCAGTCGCATGAAAATCTCTGAACAGTGCTTGGAGCATTTTAACAAGAATAACACTGATTTTGTGCGTGGATTTATTACTGTGAATGAGACCTGGATTCACCATTACACACACACACACACCAGAATCCAAACAGCAGCCAAAAGAGTGGACAGAAGCCAGTTGTTCAGCGCTGAAAAAGACAAAGTTGGTTCCATCAGCAGGAAAGGTCATGGCATCGGTGTTTTTGGGATGCTAAAGGCATTTTGTTTATTAATTATCTTGAAAAGGGTAAAACAATAACCGGGGAATATTATTCCAGTCTTTTGACCAGACTAGACGAAAAAATTCGTGAGAAAAAACCCAGTTTGCAGAAGAAAAAAAAATCATCTTTCATTAGGACAATGCACTTGCCCATTTTCCCATTGCCAAAAGTGTTTTGGCAATTGGAAAATTAAGGGATCTGCACTATGAATTGCTGGAACATGCACCCTATTCCCCAGATTTGGCTCCCTCTGACTTCTATCTCTTCCCAAAACTAAAACTGTTCCTTGCTGGTTAGCATTTTTCTTCGAATCAAGAGGTGATTGCAGCTGTAGAAGGGTATTTTGCAGATCTTACTGAGAACCACTACAAGAATGGGATAATGGCACTGGAGCATCGCTGGAATAAATGTATTAGTCTTAAGGGAGATTTTGAAATTATAAATTCTTTTTTTTTATTGTTAGGCGAAGAATTTTTCAGACCACCCTCATATTTATAGTAGCATAGTGTTATGAATCATATACTCAGTAAATTAAAAATAATGTACAGATAATTTTCAAATTAAATGATTAGTTTATTTTAAAATATCAGTAAGTAAATGTTTAAATTTTTTTTATATACCTTCTATCACAGGGTTTGACACCAATGGAAATTCTTGAAGGTTATGAACTTGCATGTAAAAAAGCATTGGAAATTCTTCCAAGTAAGTAATATGCTTCTTTGCAAATTTGTGCTCATGTTTTTTTACAAGACATACATGTGTGTGTGTGTGTGTGTGTGTGTGTGTATACACTGTATATTGGTAGCTTTTAATATTAACTCAGCATCTTATTTGGACAAAAAAAACCCATGATGAATTAAGTTTTCTGATGTTTTGTTGGAGTGTAACCAGCATTCTTGACAAAAAGCACTTAGCATAGAAGAAGTATAATTAGTTGGATATAATATTGTTTTGCATATACATCTGCCTTTAAAGCAGTTTCATTGCATTTTTGGAACTTAACAAGGTTAGGTTAATGATTGAATTATTCTGTGAGAAGATATTTATCCAGTATTATATTTGTATACATTTGAATAAACCTTGAACTGAAGATTAAGGAATTCAAGACCTGAATATTTTTTCATATGAAGTTTTGTTGCTCACGCAAAGAGGGCCAAGTATTGTATGTGGTTAATGTGTTTCTCTTCTTGAAGGTATGAATTAATGGTTTTGACACTGATATCAGTAAATTGCAGAGGCATATTTGTTTAGTGCCTACTGTCTAGACCAGGGGTCGGCAACCTGTGGCTCCAGAGCTGCATGCGGCGCTTTTCATTATTAAACGATCTATCTAAACACAGAAGTAAAAAGAAATATTTTGTAGGTGAAATGACCTACTCAAAATATGATACTCAAAAAACGTCAGTTTACATTGGGCGCAATCAGCCAGGCAGAGTGCTACTTTGTAGCAAAAATTAATTGCTACAAATTAATTTAATTTGTAGTGAATGGCAATCGCTATGGTAGTGCTATGATTGAGCAGTTGGCTCGGACACATTTATGACGTCACGCTAGGCTAGCACATGTAGTGCTTGCCTGTCTGAACGTGCCCATTGTCTTCACATATAGTGCAGGTGTGGTATGTAAATCTGCTCACTTTGTTAAAATAAGTAAAGGTTTTGTAGTGGACATTGCCGTGCTTTTATTTACTGGTGATTGTGTTAGGTAACGTGAATATTGTAACATTCAATTAAATATTAACAAAATAAAAATATTTTTATGGTATTTAAAATGTCGGCAAAGAATAGAAAGATAGAACAAGAAAATCGTGAGTTTAAAAGTGAATGGACCGAAACCTACGCATTTGTAGCAAATACAGCAGAATTTCCAATATGTTTAATATGCCATGAAAAGCTTTCAAATAATAAAAAATCAAATATACAAAGACAATTTTTAAATAAACACGATACATTTGACAAAGCATATCCACGGGGAGATGAAAGAAAAAAGGCAGTAGAAGAGTTGCAACGCAAAGTAAATCTAACTAAATGTTCATTTTCCAAATGGATAAAAGAATCAAGAAATAACTATTGCTAGTTTTGTGGCCGTTCAAGAAGTTGTTAAACAAGGAAAACCTTTTACGGACGGCGAATATATGAAAGAATGTTTTATTAAAATGTCCGAATATCTTTTCTGCGATTTTAAAAAAGCGGAAATAATTACAAAAATAAAAGACATGCCATTATCTGCTAAGATTTAAGTGACAGAACTATACAAATGGCAGAAGATATAACAAATCAGCAGGTTACAGATCTAAATTCAACACCAGGATTCTCCATTGCCTGTGATGAATCGTGATGTGGATGACATTGCACAGATTGTACTTATTTGTAGATACATAAACTCTCAAGGACCTCAGGAAGAATTACTCGATATACTGCCACTTACAGGACAAACTCGTTATATTAACAAAATAATATCTATTTTGACCAATGGGGCACCGAGCATGAAAGGTACGAAAAAATTTTGTTTCTTTATTTAAAAAACAAATTTTGCATGATGTGTTTTTCTTTCACTGCATAATCCATCAAGAGATACTTTGTGCACAAACTTTTCCAAAAGAGATAACAGAAGTGATGGATTTGGTTGTAGAAATTGTTAACAAAATAATGGCAATACCGCTACTACATCGGAAATTTTGTGAACTTCTTAAAGAAATCAATTGCGAATATTCCAATCTTCTTTTGCATAACGAATAAGATGGCTTTACAGAGGTGCGGTGTTGATGCGATTTGCCACCTGCCTTGGAGAGGTTAAGTGGTTTCTGAGACAAAAGGACCTTGAATATGCACAGTTAGAAGATACTCATTGGTTACAAAAATTCTACTTTATGGTGGATATGAATTCCCATTTAAATGCACTAAATAAGAAACTACAGGGAAAGGGAAATACATCAGTTTTGCTTTTAGAAGAAGTGGTTTCGTTTGAACAAAAATTATATTTGTTTGCGACAGACTTAGAGAAAGGCACATTACATTTTCCTACGTTGAAGAAATATCAACAAAAACAAGCTGATAATTCCATAAATTTAACCTTTTTCAAAGAAATCGTGGTAAATATGCGATTTGAATTTAATGGGAGATTTGAGGAGTTTAGAAAGAACAAGGCAACTATGTCATTTTTATTGTGACCACTTGAAATTAATTCTGATGAATTAAATTTTTCACCTTTTGCTGGAATTGATGAGGCTGCATTTCAACTTGAGTTAGAGGACCTGAAAGCCAAGGATTTGTGGAATTCAAAATTTAGAAATCTTAAAGCTGACCTGGAGGAGTTGGAAAGACAAAAATCTACCTTTGCAATACAACACAAATGGTCTGAAATAGAAAATCTTAAAAAGCAAGTCAGATTGTATTTGACACGTGGAATTGTTTACTGGACACTTACATTCAGTTAAAAACATACACATTTGGACTTCTATCGATTTTCGGATCGACATATTTGTGTGAGCAAATATTTTGTAATATGAATTTTATTAAAAGTAAGTTGAGAAACCAACTAGACAACATGAGTCTTTCGTCATGTTTGAAAATGAAAATTACGGTGTATTCGCCGCATATTGAGAAACTATCCGAAGAAGTTCAACAGCAAAAGTCGCACTAAGAAGATATTTTAAATTAAAAAAATTAAAGAAATAGGTATGTTATTGAATTTTATACATATACTTTTGTAAGGAGAAGGAAATCTTTGTTTTATTATTTAATATTTTAAAATATCATATAATTTCATGTGACATGTCACCCCTGTGTTTTATAAGTATGATAACGTGTTACTGTAAAAAAATTTAAAAAAAAACGTGCAGCTCCCTAATTTTTTTTTTTAACAGATGTAATTTTAAAAATGGCTCTTCACTTCAAAAAAGGTTGCTAACCCCTGGTCTAGACCAAGGTTCAGCAAGAGATCATGATTGAAAAAAATAAAAATAAAATAAAATAAACTTCATGTGTTTATATATATATACAGGGTGTCCCAAAATTCACGCAGAAGTAATTTTGATAGAAAACACAGCTTTTTAATTAAAAATTGTAATTTCTTATTAATTCATAAAGTATACAGTATAGAGTTATGCATGGAATAGCATATCGGGTAAATGACCTCCACAGCTTTGCTGGCACATACGCACTCTTTTGTCGAAATTTTCCATGACCGTTTTGCATAAATGTGGCTGAATTTCGTTGATACAGCGCTCAATTTCCTCAATTTCAAGGCGTGGGTGGTCATGAGCTTGTTGGCATAAACCTTAGACTTCAAAAAACCCCAAAGAAAAAAGCCCAACGCCGTTAAGTCACATGATCTGGGCGGCCAATTCTGATCACCAAAATGGGAAATTACACAACCAGGAAATGACTCATGCAGTAATTGAATTGTTTCTCGGGCTGTATGGCATGTGGCACCGTCTTGTTGAAACCACACGTCGTCCACATCCATATCTTGCAATTTAGGCACAAAAAACTGGATTATCATGTCGCGATAGCGAGCACATTAACTGTTATTGCCTTACCAGCCGCATTTTCGAAGAAGAATGGACCAATGATGCCTCCAGCCCAAAATCCACACTAAACAGTGACACGTTGTGGATGCATTTGTTTCTCAACAATCACTCGTGGATTTTCTGAATCCCAAATGCGACAATTTTGTCGATTAACGAAGCCATCAAGATGAAAATGAGCCTCATTGCTGAAGATGATTTTGTTCGAAAAATAAGCATCCACTTGTTGTTGTTCCATAATCCATTCAACGAACTCTCTTCGCTATGTGTGGTCATTTTTAATAACCCTGAACTGTCAGCTGTCACGCTGTCTTTTTTTTTCTCGTTGGCAACACTTTACTGCACAAATGGCGCTAAATTTAAATCTTGCGTGAATTTTGGGACACCCTGTATATATATAAAATAGATTTTACTATTAGCTAAAGATGTTTTAAGAGGTTAATACTATTATCATACATGTTACTAATTTGTTAAATCCTAAGTTATTTGTGGCCAGCTTCTGTTAATCTTTTGATCTACAATAATTCACATTTAAAGTGAGAATGAGTTTGCAGAAAAAGTTTCATTTGTGAATTGTTTGTAAATAAACAGTTTGTTTTAAAAATCTGGTAAGAATCTAGAGTAGATAAGTAGAACTCTGTTGAATCTTTATGTATTGAACCTATATATGAATCTGTGTGTGTTGCATAAAAAATAAGATTCTGTACACACTACTGCAAGTCAAATGGAAGTTGTAAAGTATAATAAAGAATTTTACACTATTCTGATGTGAATTCAGTGAAATATCAGGCTTAATAAATTCAATAGTTTATTTTGTCCTGATATGGTGTGAGTTAATCTTGTTAAAAAATAAATATTTAACACCTACTTTGCTAAATATCTGTAATTATTTAAAGTTTATGTTGTGTCTATCCTTTATTAATATTTCTACAATATTTATCTTTAAGATGCAAAATATTAGTATGTAGACGTAAAACAAATGACAGATACTTTGTAAAATATTACACTTCTGATATCGGCACTTACTGTAGTTTTAGGCGACCCACCTCACAATTTTTTTTCTCTGTGTGTGTGTGTCTGTGTCTGTCGTCTGTCTGTCTGTCTTTATTTATACTACACCCTATTTTCATCTTTATATTATACTTGCTTTGTTTTATATTATTAGCTTTTATGCTGTTTACACTTTTAACTGTTTTTGTCAAACGTGCTCAGTATAGATTCTGTGATATTGTTATACTTCATTTAAACCCACTGGTTATTACTCTCCTTGCACTAATGTATCTGCAGTAGTGTTTGTATTGCCAAGGATTTCAAAAAGTGCCACGTAGCATTATTTAGAGAAGAGGATGAAGTACAGTGTAAACTGAACTGACTTTTATATCTGTTCATGGAGTGTAATATAGAGGATCAGATATTAATTCTGTACGAATCACTTTGTAGAATAATTCCTAGAGTTGGAAGAGAAAACCTAATTTTTTACTAAGAGAAAGGGTTCTTTTTTTCTGTGAGAAGTAAGACTGGAGTTTGGATTAAGTATTAAAATTAAGATTTTCCAGACTCCACTGGCTTGGAAATATATAGTGTGAGAAAATCAATTAAGGATCAACTATTCTGTTTCATTAAAATGTAAATTGAAAATTGCCTTGATAAGAAAGTATTTTGCTTTGTAACTTGAAACAGTAGAAAGTTTTTGCTTGAAAATATGTGCTTATCAGTAAATGATACAAAAATGTGTGAAAAAAAAAAAAAAATTTGAATCAATTTTAGAATACATTTCATCGAAATGTAAAAATTGTCATTATGTTTGTGTATTTCCTTATATATTTATAAACCTGTAATGTTAAATATTATTTTGTTAATCATGAGTAAATTATGCATACCAAGTACATGTTTTGGTTGGTTTTTATTGCTCAGGTCTTACTTGTTTTGAAATTAATGATATCAGGAATCATACTGAAGTTGTGAAAGGGATCCGAACTGCCATTATGAGCAAGCAGTATGGTAATGAAGACTTCATAGCTAATCTTGTTGCAAAGGCCTGCAGTAAGTTTTATGTAATTCTTAATTTTTTGTTTTGTTTTAAAAATATTATTTGACACTTATCACTGTTTTGTAGTACACATTTTTTTCAGATTTATACTCATTATATATTTGAATTTTCCTCGCAATTTTCGTTGCTTCCCTTCTTAACAAGATGTTGCACAAAATGTTGTACCTACTCTCTTCTCTTAGAAGCCCTGATAAATACATGTATTCTCCACTACAGAATCTGTAGTGGAGAATATCAAGATTCCCCCATTAAATGAGAATCCTAAATTTATAATTGGTAAAAAATTATTTAAATATAAAGATCCAATAGGCTTCATTTCGGCAATATAAGCATTATTTAAATTAAGGGAATATTAAATCCCACATTGTTTTAAAACCGAATAAGAAACTCAAAGATTGGAATCAGAGAGTTTCATGCTGAATATAGTAAACTATAAAAATATCAGTGATTACTAGCGTGAGCTAATGCAAGTAGTCCTAGTACGTAGTACAATACCAGGCAACTCGCAGCAACGGTGGTAATGAAGTAGGTAAAATGAAGCCTATTGGCGCTTTATATTTAAGTAACTTAATGGGTGCACCTGTTTGACAACTCGTATAGCAGAGTATATAAGTTCTTTTCGCTATACCCTTTGGTATTAATTTGGTCTAGCTACTCACTGATGAAGCCTCAAAAAAGGCTGAAACCGGTCTGGGTAGTGACCTCCTGCCATAATGTAATAACAGCATACATTTCATAGGAAATGTGTTTTTACATTATGGAAAATACCAAGAATAGCGATCAGAACTTTACCACCTTTGCTGCAAGTTGCCCGGTATTGTACTACGTACTAGGACTACTTGCATTAGCTCACGCTAGTAATTGCCGATATTTTTATAGTTTACTATATTCAGCATGAAACTCTCTGATTCCAATCTTTGAGTTTCTTATTCGGTTTTAAAATAATGTGGGATTTAATATCCCCTTAATTTAAATAATAAAAAATTATAACTAGTAAAGAATTATAAAAAAATTATAACTGGTCGAACATTTTTGCTTCCTTTTGTACATTTGTTTCTACACATCTTTCTTTAGCTGATTTTATATTTTGGTTGATTTCTCTCTTATTTCATGCAAATTTATTAATCTATATATCACTTTTGATAATGTTGCTATCGTTATGGTTCATACAGTTGAATAACAGTGAAGATTGCATGCACGTTTGTCTTGCCAGATTTTACATCAAACCATTTTCCTGTACATTCTACAATTCTAACACAGACTTATAATTTAAAGATAGTCTGTTTATTGCTCTGTATAATGTCCCACCACACTATATAATTGTAACATTTTATTATTATTACACATCTCTATGGAGTCCAATCGCTTCATCATGAAGTCTCCACTAACTGTTATTGACACAATGAATATCATAATCTATCAGTTGTTCACCACACGATTGCCTCTGTAACCTATTCAGTTCATCAAAAAAAAAAATATGTTCCTTTTACATATTTCTCTCCCATCTAGTCATGTATTGGAAATTTTAGCATCTATTCTATAAAACCCCTTAAGTAACTTAAGTTTCTGTCATATCCCCTCTTTTCTACTCAGCTAAACTTTGTAACATACTTGAAGTCTATCCTCATAGGGAGTATTCAACAAATTGGCCACTTACTTCTCAATCCTCTTCACCACCTCCACAATCCAAAGAAACCCAGGTGACCAAATCTGTGTACAGTAGATCAGATGTGATCATATTTAGGGTATTGTATTGATATTCTATAAGATTGCTCATTGTTATCCTGAAGGCAGACCCAGTTAGTTAATGATAAATACAATCCTTCTCTCATGGACATTTATTTTCCACCTTATGCATGTTCTGCAGATGCTTTCATGAACAGTGCTATGTTAAATTGATCATTAACATTCTTCCACCTCCTCCAAAAACTGTAAGAGCAAGAACTTCTGATCAACATCCATTTACAATCCACTCCACACTTGCTGAACCAACTGTTCCATCTCTTCATTTATTCCACCTACTTCTGTTCTTTAGAACAGCCTCACTCAATCTGCCTTTCCAAAGGAATACAATCCTTCAGCTGCTCAAAAAAATAAATAATAAATAAATAAAATAATAATAATCAGTAAAAATGTCAACAAACTCCTTTCTTCTTTTACCCTCTTGCTCACACACCACATTGCTGCTATGGGTCTTATAAGCTTTTGTATTGCATCAGATATTTAAAAGAAATCAAAGCTTTATTTAAAAAAAAAAAAAGAAAGAAAGAAAAAAGAAAGTAACTTCCTTATCCCTGCTTGTTAACGTGTTTAACATCTAAGTGACCCTTTGAGGTATATTTTGTCCACTTTCACAATGTCTCCTAAATCCATAGCCTCATCAATTTTTTTTTTTATTAACTACTGCCATCCCCAGTCTAGCATTATTCGCATACTACTGAATATCCTTCCTCCCTGTATAACTCCCAGTATCATTGATGCATAAATTGAACAACATTGGTCCCAGTAAAGAGCTGTGACAAAGCACTGATCGCATGTCTTTTCTTTGATTCACCTCTACCATATATTGCCCACATGTCTCTCCATCATGTACCCTCTTATTCACAGCTTAGAAATAGGTGTACCCATTTCCCTTATGCAATCACTGTGGTGTCACTTTATTTTAGACCAAGTAAATTATAAAACCTTCCCTTCACATAGCCATGCTGTTCCCAATGGAGTATCATATTCCTGTCCACCCATTTCTGAATTCTGCTCTTAATCAATCAACATTAACCATCACCCCCCCTGAGAGATATTAATTGGTTTATAATTTAAAACCTCAGTCTTGGAGCTTGAGTGAGGAAAGCAAAGTAGTTCTGTGTAACAGAACTATTTTGCCCTCTTCATTTAGTTCATTGGGGATGTGTGTCAGAGAGAGAGAGAGAGAATCTCTCACACACACACACACACACACACACACACACACATCCTCATCATTATATTTAAATCACATACTCTTCTTTAGAAACAAAACATGGAACTCTTTGAATCCACTTCAAGCAGGATGATGTTCTTTTACCAGTACATTTATTTACCACTTAAGAACATTGATAAACATTCATGTCCATTATATTCAATACATAGATTCATAATTAGCATGACTGATATTTGAATAATTGCATTTCATGATGCTTTAAAATGATTCTTTCATACATAATTATCTGTTTGCAGTTTGTTTTGTAATTGTACATATTATTATTCATGAATTATTTTAGATGAAAATTTAGTTATCTTTCAAAAATCTCCATATCTGAATAAACCATGGTATTGCTAGTGATAAATCTTACTATCATTTGAGATAGCATGATAATATTTTTATTTTGTAGTTTCTATATTACCTGAAAGGATAGCTTTTAATGTGGATAATGTACGAGTATGCAAGATTTTGGTAAGTGAACTTATATTTAAATTACTAAACTTTTATAGCCAGTTTCAGTACATCATTTTTTTCCCCTTTTCATTCTTTGTAATAAGGGTTTAGTAAGCTAGTTAAGGATAGAAAACAAATTGAGAAACATTTTAATGTTTCTGAATCTGTTTATCATATTAAGAACATGGAAAATTGATTAGTACTGAGATTATTGTGCTTTCTGTTAATAAGCATCCTTTTGGATGTTAAATAAATGAGGACAGGCAGGAATTTTGGACTGTGGGCTAGAACTAAACATGCATGATTTAATACAGTCAGACATCACACTAGTTGGGCCTAGTTGAACAAGAATATTTATTTTTTTCAGCAGCTAAAAAACACTCAGCTGTGCTCAAAGATAGGTGACACAAATATTATTATTATCACGGCTCACCAAATATTTTTGTCCACTTGCCAGTAGTATCTAAATTTTCCCAACTGGTGAGTTGTTACAGTCTAGACCAGGAGTGGCCAACCTACGACACATGCGCCAAAAGTGGTGCATTTCATGATTAGAAGTGGCACACTGAACCCCAGAAAAAAATTTAAACAATTTTTGTATACGATTTATATATATATATATATAAAACACACAATTAACCTACCACTGAATTCTAGAGTGCACACTTATTATACTTGTTTGATCTTGAAGCAACAGGCACCGGCAAATACTGACATCCGTCACCAGTTACTCGATCAGTTTACAGCTGACTCTCGTGTCATAATGTTTGATGAACTTCTGATTCGATGTGAGTGAACAATTCTGTGTTTTCGAACTTATATGTTTTTATTAACAGTTCTTTAAGATTAAAATAAGATTTCTGTTTTCATGAAGGCTTAATATAGTTCTGTAAATTTAAAAATAAATTTTTTCATTTTGAATGCGTATGTCAAGTTCTTGCCTGTTCCCCTAATTTTCTGATTACTGAAACCAGCAATTATTCGGTGTATTTGTATGTGTGTGTGTTTTTATGTTTTTTTTTACACAATATCTTTCTTTTTTACCTACTTATAGTAGGTTTATTCCTAAAATTTAACTGATCATCGGCAAAGCTTTCATAATGAGGATGTTTGGGTGGTTGTGTGTGTGATTGTCAGCTGATCGACTGTTTTATGGCAGGAAGCGATCTCGTATTTCATTGGACATAATATATTACAAGAGAGAGACGAAAACTCTCTATGAAAAAAAAAAAATGATTTTTAAACTTATAGAACTGTATTAGACCTTCATGAAAACAGGAATCTTATCTAGAACTGTTTTGAATGTTCATAATGTTTAAAACGATAAAATAATTTAAATAAATTATTTAATAATAAGCTTTACTTTTTGAAATAATTTTTTTTTTACAGTCAGTTACCCATTATTTTGCAAAAGAAAATGAGCAGAAGAAAAGCAGAAGGTGATAGCAAGTGCTAGTTTAATGAACTGTGGGAAAATGAGTTCTTATTTATTGCGGGTCCTTCAGGAAAACCGTTGTGCATTGTTTGTGAAAGCACTCTCTCAGATAATAGAAGACGATCTTAACAGACACTATAGAAAACATCAAGCTGAATTAGAAGAAAAACTGAAGTTAGTTCCTGGGTCTCAGTTTTGGAAAGAATAAAAAGGAAGAAATAAAAAAGAGACAAAATATATTTGTGAAACAAAGTTGTGAAAGTGTGGCAATGCTGGAGGCATCTTATGAAATTGCCTTTGTGTTGGCTAAAAAACACAAGCCTTTCTCTGATGGGAGGAAGTTGTTAAGCCCTGTCTCGAAAAATTTGCAAAATGTCTTGGTGATAAGAATGTTGAAAGAAAAGTAAACCAAATTGCTCTGTCCAAGCAAACAATTACAAGATGCATCGAAGAACTTTTCCATGATGTTACTGAACAATTGAAAGACCATGTTCATGAACCACATTCGTCCAAGACTCTTTAGCCTTGGACGAATCCGCTGACATATGTGATGTAGCCAAATTAAGCATTTTTATAAGAGGAATTGATGGTAATTTTAACATATTTGAAGAACTTATCGGTCTTGAGCCACTTCGTGGAAATCCAGAGGGTCAGACATATTTGACAAAGTAAAGTCATGGCTAGAAAATCAACAGCTAGATTCTAGTAAGCTCATCGGTGTTTGCACTGATGGAGCACCGTCAATGGTAGGTAGAGTGACTGTAACTTTACTTGAAAGGTTTTTAGGTCGTTCTCTACTAAAGTATCACTGTATTATACATGAAGAATCTCTGTGTGGAAAAACTCTAAATTTGAAGCATGTTATGTTATGATACCAGTTGTAAAGTGTGTGAATAAAATTAGAGCAAGAGGGTTAAACAGAAGAGAATTCAGAGAATATTGTGAACTGCTAGATGTGGAATATGGTGATCTCATCTTTCATTGTGAGATGCACCAGCTTTCTAAAGGACAAGTTCTCAGTAGATTTTGGAAACTGAAAGAAAGTGTTTGTAATTTTCTGGAAGAGAAGGATGAGCTGCATGAGGAAAAAGCCCTGTTGTGTGATGAGAAATGGCTATTTGATTTAGCATTTTTAGTTGATGTTGCCAGCCACCTCAATGATCTAAATTTGAAACTGCAGGGCAAGAACAAATTGTTTCCTAGCTTAGTAAATGACATCAGTTCATTCAAAATGAAATTAAAACTATTCTTCTCCCAGTTAGAAAACGGGGATTTAAGTCAATTTCCACATTTAAAAGAACATAGTGAATCTGTTGAAGATAATGGCAACTTTACAGAATATACTGAGAAACTCAGATTATATTTATTGCATTTATAAATCCCTTTTCACTTACTGAACAAAAAATCTTGATGATGCCTAGTAACATACAAATGGAACTTATTGATCTCAAAACCAATTCTTTATTGAAAATGAAATTTAATGAACTTCCAGATGCTTCTGATATAATTAATTTCTGGTGATCGTTGCCCTGTGAACATTTTCCAGAACTGAGAAAATTTGCTCAAAGTTATATCTGTCATTTTGGAACTACATACAGATGCGAACAAGCATTTTCATCAATGAAAATGATTAAGAACAAACTACGGTCACAACTGACTGATTCAAATTTGAAAAACTGTTTGATGCTTTCTGTAACTGATTTAACTTCAAACATTACAAGCTTAGCAAAAGCAAAGCAATTTCAAAAGTCTCAATAAAATAATGTTTATCTTGTCTTTATATGAAATCCTTTTATTTAAAACTGCTAAAAGTGTCTATATTACCATATATATAATAAATCATTTTATGCATAACTGTTAAATATATCCATATTACCATATTTTACAAGGGCTGAAAAGTGGCATAAGTTTGTATCGTGCATCTTAACTAAAAAATGACACATGAACTACAAAAGGTTGGCCACCCCTGGTCTAGACAAAATAGAATATTTTTTTTATTTAATAAAAATAAGTTTCTGAACAAGTTTGTTTTTTTTACTTTAAGAAAACAAAGAATCATGTGTAATCATTCTAGTAACAAAAATTAATGTAACAAATTATTTCCCAAAAAATCAGTGTTGTTTTTTACCATTCATTCCATTGTTATTGACTTCTTGGAATGGTTCTCACATAAAGGAAATGTTCTTCAACAACAATACAGTCCACTAATAACTTTATGGAATTCCTATTGACTTACTCAGACACATCATTAAAAAAAATGGGGGGGGTGGCAGGTAGGGCTTTGCATAATTTGTAGAGCCCTGATTATTATTATTACAGTAACCTTCATGTAGTCAATAGACTCATTGTGGGAGACCCAATCAATCAACAGTCCATGTTGAAATAAATGTTGAAGTCATTTACATTCCCTGCATTAACATTGCATTCTGGCAATATTTGCCACTCACCCAACAACTCTTATGTAAAAATTCTTCTCCACACACCCTTCTTCAGCACATCTTTATACAACTTTCAGGGATGGCCTCATTCTTTCCATCTTACCAATATGATAAAATCCCTTAACCAACTTGAAGGGCTCTATCATATCTCTTTTCCCCATATCCACTGAACTCTGTACTCTACATTCCCTTAAAAGGAATAAGAGACGATAAAGATGACATGAAAAAACTCAAGAACTCTGTAGTCTACATTCCCTTAAAAGGAATAAGAGACAATAAAGATGACAATACTCATGAGTCCCAATATCACTTTGGTCATTCGTTTTTGTATCTTCTCTAATGTTTCTACACCACAATGAAAACTATGTGACCAAATTTGAGCACAATAGTTGTCTGACTGATGCTGTGCAGTCTTTGCATCGCCTGCAATGTATTAATTTTATATTAATGCATTTTGTATATATATATAAAATGCATTAATAGAAATGATTGAACTGGCAGTCATGTAAATATAAATGTTATCAAGACAAAAGACCAAAAAAAAAGTGCATTCCTTTTAATATCCATATTTAGGCAATAATGAACAAAAGAATGTGTTATGTAATGTTGATGAAGATAAACCAAATATAAGGTAGTTTCAAGTAGTGTGACGTAGGAAAATATTTTCAAATGAGTTGGATAATATCACAATATTTGTGTTTTAAAGCCAATTGTTGTCAGTGGTAAAAGAAATAAAGGAATTTGAGCTATTAGAAAAGGTACCTAGCATAAAGAAGTATGAGAAACAGACTATTAACTGAATAAGTGAAGATGATTTATGCAGATGTTGAGAGAAATTTGTCAAAAAAACCAGTTAATAATTGTCATCTCATCTCTCCTTTAATCTAATTAGACTTGTGTTATGTCGTTACTTTCTTCTATTTTTCTATCTTTATTATCTCAATAAAGGCTATTATCTATTCTATTGTCTGGCCTATCTTATTTCTATTTAGGGTTAGTTCCTCTTCAGATAGTGGCAAAATTTGTATTATGCTGTGCCAGCCAGTATCCTATAACAGAAAAGATTCTTGCCCAGAGAAATAATCCTAGATCTTAAGACATACATTATTTTACTCTTCGTTACGATTATATAGATTTCTGGACTTTGCAGTCATGACCTGTAATCTGTCATTATATAACTTCTAAATTCTTCCCGCTAAGGTTCTATTTTTATAAGTGGTAATTTGTCCTCACAATCAGGCATATGTAATAAAACATGTTTATTGGGAAATCAAATATTTTACAGTTAAAAGGCAACATATATTCAATGCTAAAGAAATCAGTTCACGCTAAGTTAGTTCAAAATGCTATATCACATTGCATAACCTGTAATCTCTTTCCTCAAATTATTCTTAAGTTACATATATATACACATTCTTGCAGTTTTCAAATAAAAGCTCTCAGTAATACCCGTTTCATTTTATCAGGTTCAATCTCATTCAATAATATAACTGCCTCCAGACAATCTCTGCTAAAGGTTACTAGTTATTTTCAAAAGGGAATTCTTACTAAAGTCCTCTATTAATTGTCCATACTTTGTGCTTACACCTGTTTTTTTCTTCCTCTAACAATTCTGAAACATACAATGAAATATTGTACATTACTGATTCTGTTCCGGACAATATGTTGCTTCCACATGGTCTGTTACCTTCTGCTTATTCCGTCTGCATCTGGCGATGAGCTTATGCTGTCCTTGAATTCTGCTACAGTATACAAACATATTTGCTGCCGCGTCTTAGGAGACTTTCTCTACTCTTTCCGATGGGACATCCAGCGATTGACACGATTCTGCAAGGTCAATAATTCATGAACTGCTCCATGTGGAGTTTCTTAGGCATCTTCAGGAAAAGGCCCGCTGTTCTACATCGCAACGCTTACGCACGTCTCTCACGAGTCACCAGTCAAAATCACCAAGCAGGAACCAGGAACAAGAGAGAGAGAAATGGCATACATCTCCTTATATTCTCTGTATCTTTTCTTCATGACACTCTTTATTTTATGCTCCCAAGTTGATCCTTTGCTGTTAGGGTGCTGTTCTTGGAAAGCGTGCCTGCATCTTTCCATGTATGTTATTGTCCCCGGCATTACGCCGATCTGGGTGGCTAGCAAGCGACCTTTGGACAGTTACTTAAAATTGTCTGGAGACTTACAATACACTGGATATCTTAATGAACTAAATATTTTCCTTACACAAATACTATATTATGATACAAATTCTCACTTTGATCTCTGGTTAAATAACAATATTAATAATGTTAATTTACATACAAAGGAATATATACTTTCACATACAGTAAACAAGTTTTCTCTATTTTCTGCTGAAGTGCAGGCATATCCTTTAGTTGTTAGTTTTTGCATGTTAAATCCTGAATGAATAATTTCTTCTCAAAATTTTCTCATTCAGGATCTAACACTTGACACGTCATAACATGATAAAAAGCTCAAGTTCCTGGGAGGGAAAATTCTGCCACCTATCTGAGAGCCCCCAACTAAATCAACTTCAAATTTTAAGGACTTTGTAAATGTTCCTCACGTTGTAGATGAGATTTTGAACCTAGGTCTTTCCAACCAAATTACATTATACCTGCTGGATTTTAGTTCTCAAAACATGAATTAGTTATTAACACAACAGTCTGTTGTAAAAATATGTATAAATTTATATGAACAGAAGAGAGTAAGATGTCTTATTGAATACAACAGTATAAAAGAGGATTGGAAATAGTGATTTTATTCATTAGAATAAATTGTAATCATCATTCTAAGAAGAATAAAAATTAGTATGTATAAATATCTATAAATTTACTTGAACAGAAAAGAGTATGATGTGTCTTATTCAAAACATTGAATACAGTGTTAAAGAGAGTTTTGGAATAGGAAGTTATCACTGTCTCATTCTTGAAGATCATAGTATTAAAAATTAGTCTTATATTCAAGAAATATATGAGAAAGTTTTGAAATGAATTGAAGTCCAGTATCTTTCAGGTGTGACCTGTAGACTTGAGTCTACAAGATCATATCTGAAAGTTTTAAGTTCCCATGGCTTCTCCACTGCTTGTCATAAAACAAAAATTTTATCCTGACCACCTCAATTTGGCCTGAATCCAGCTTATTTCCAAGCTTCCATTCCACAGTTTTTCTTAGCTGTTTCTCAAGTATACTTGCATATATCCCGGGAACATTCAGTAAGGAAATTCTTCTCTAAATCTCGCATTCCATTTTATTTTCCTTTTTCATAGATGGGTACTATGAGATCTCTACTTCAATCATCTGGAATTTGAACCCTCTAACCAAGCCTTATGAATTGCACCCTATAGCCACTGTAAAACTTTTATACCTCAATATTTGAGCATTTCTGGTTGAATATCATCTACTCAAGCTGTCTTTCAGCATTTCAGGTTTTTGGTGTCTTACTACAAGTATTGATATATATTCCTGATTATGCTCCTGTTGAGTGCCTTGTACCATTATGTTGTCACTGCTTGTCTCATTCAGCAGTCTTTCAAAATAATTACCCCAAACATCTAGAATATCTTTATCTTGAGTTTTTTCATGTCATCTTTATCATCTCTTATTCCTTTTACAGTACTCTCTCCTCCATTTCTAATTTTTTCAATAGCTTCCAGAATATTTTGCCACCTTCTTGATATTTACTTTCTATGTTCTTAACGTCTTCCCATGACTTTTGTTTAGCTAGCTTTACACAGTGCTTTGCTTTTTTTACATTACAGTTCCTGGTAGGTAAGAGCACAAGCTGTGACTTACTTGCCATGAACTTTTGAAATGCTTTCATCTTTTTTCCTTCACTGCCTTTTCAACTTCCTGAGTCTGCTATTGAGTTCTGACTTTCTATCTTTGCAGACCTCACCACATGCTTCTCTGGCTACATCAGTCAATGTTTTCTTTAGCATTTGTCACTGAATCAGAAATTCACTGACAAATGCTAAACAAACATTCAAGAAAAAACTTTCATTTTTTTCTCGAATGTTTGTGTATTTGAGTATACAGTTCACATCTGATGGCTACTCAACTTTGATTTGTTTTAAAACTTTCTTATACACCTCTTTTGAATACAAAATTCAATTTTACCTTGCTCAACGCTAAATGGTGATAATTTCCAATCCTCTGTATACTATTGTTTCTTGAACTAGTGGGAAAACATTACTGTCAACAATAACATAGAAAATGAAACTTCTTATTTTTGCATCTTCTCTCCATATCAATTTATGTGCATTCTTATGTTGTAACAAGGTATTAGTAATCACTAGTCCTGCGTCCTGAACAGAAGTCCAACAGATTACCTTGATGGACCTGTGATTTCAGTCAGGATTTCTCCATGACTGCAGGTCGTAAAGAGTCCAGCTATTCCTGTCTTGGGCCTTTCTTCTCCATTTTCTTCCCACCTTCTTAATCATTGGGTCTTCCAGGTTTCCTTTTGGTATTTCTCGGATACCAGTTTGTAACTCTGACTGTCCATCTGTTGTCTCTCATTCTGGCAAGATGTCCTGCCCATCTTCTTTTGCTGTTGTAGATTGCTTTTATTATATCCATGAGTCCAGACTTCTTCATGATTTCTGTGTGTCTTATGTGGTCTATTTTGTTTATATTGCATATTCTTCTTTCTATTGCACGTTGAGTTGTTATTAAGCTTTGTTCTTCTTTTAAAGTTGTGTTCCATGTTTCACTGCCATAAGTTAATGCTAGTAAGATGTGACTATTGAAAAGATGGGTTGGTATATCTATGTTTTGGTTGGTAATTGTTGGTTTTGTTTTGTTGAAGGCTATCCAAGCAGTGCTATTTCATTTGATATATCATTATTCATTTTTATGGACTGGTCAAGGTAGATGTATTTTTCAACTTTTTCAATGGTGTGAGATTCTAGAGTGATTGTATGATCTTTACAGTATTTGTTTTTCATCCATCTTGTTTTGTCTGGGTGTGTTTCCAATCCAATTTTTTGGCAGTTTCGGCTTATGTTATTCAGCATTGATTCTAAGAGTTTGGTTGAGTGAGATATTAATACCACATCATCGGCGAATAATAGGATATTAACATTTCACCATCAATGCTTATTCCATCGTTCACGTCAATTTTTCAAATGATGCTGTCCAGAGAGTAGATGTGAAGAGATTAGTGAAGACATCACCCTGACGTACTCCTCTACCTAAGTTAATTTTAATCGGATGAAAGGGTGATATTTGTTGTGCCTTCTTTGTGGATATTTTTTATGAATTGGATGTATGCTTTTTCTACACCTTGTTCTATTAAAGCTTGGAATACTGCGTTATGCTCAACAGTGTCAAATGCCTTTTTAAAATTATAAAAAGAAGACAAAGTGGAATCTGGTATTCTCTGCATCTTTCTGTTAGCTGAGTAATAATTCGAATGTGATCTATTGTTGAAAAGCCTTTTTTGAAACCAGCCTGTTCTTTGCAGCTATTTTCATTGATGGAGGTTTATATTCGGTTTAGGATGACTCTGACGAATATTTTATATGTGTGTGCTAATAGACCGATAGGTCTGTAGTTACTGATGTCTTCTTCTTTATTACCTTTTTTATGCAGAATTATGGTCTTTGATGTTTTCCATTCAGTAGGTACTTTCCTTAATTGTATATATTGGGTAAACCTTTCTGCTAGAGCTTTAAAGAGTAGTTGTCCACCCATTTTTAATTCAGCAGATTTTATACTGTCAATTCCTGGTGATCGGTCATTTTTCATATGGTGGATAGCCATTTTTACTTCTTCAGGTAGGACAGATGGTATTTCCAGATTTTCGTCTGGTACTGAAGCTGTGATTACTTGTATAGATGAATAAAGGTTCTCATAAAATGATTTTAATATTTTTTTTCCATTTCACCTCTGTTTGTGTGTCTGTTTCCCTGATTGTCGTGTGTCTGTTTCCCTGATTGTCTATGAAGGCTAATGGTAGTGGTTGTTTTAGATTTGTTTTTCTACTTTTTTTAGGCTACTGTAGAGCCTAGCTGCTTCTGCCAATTTTGTTGTTCTATATACGTTATAGTCGTCTTTGATATTCTGCCTCAGTTGCTTACAAATAATTTTATATTCTAGGCGGTCTTTTCCTGTATCTTTCAGTATTCTTCTTTTCTTCAATAGTTCTATTCTTGCTGATAGGTGTTCCCTGGTCTTAGGAGGAAGTTCATACAAGGTTCTTTCTTCGCAGTTCATTAATTGATTGTTAAAGTTTGTGAAATCTTCATCGATGTCATTTTTTAATTTCCAATCGGTTTCTTCCACATTTTTTCTAAATTCTTCTGGGTTTATCTGTTTTGAGTGTTTTTTTATGGTTGGATTGTGCTCAAAATACATAAAAAAAAAAAAAAAAATGAAGAACATATGCGTTCTTTTTTTTAATGTATTTTGAGGATGGCTCTGAATGATTGTCGCAGTAGATTTTCCCAATGACTTCAACATTTTTTGTTATTCTTCTGCAATCTGTTAGGATGAAATCAATTTCATTTCTTTTCTCTCCATTTGGAGATTGCCAAGTCCATCTTTTTCCAGTTCTCTTTTTAAAGAAACTGCAGGTACTTACCATTATTATTCGCTTTGCTCTTGTCTACAGATTTTCTCAAAACATATGTCTGGTAATCATTTATTACTCTGCTGTTTAGATCTCCATCAAGAATCAAATTTTTTGTTGTGTCAGCTGCCTTCTCTAATGCCTCAATAAATTACTCCACTTCTTCCTTAGAAGAGAACCTTCTGTGGATCCATAGGCACAAATAAGTCTCATTGTTCAGTTCCCAATTCTGATGTTTGTCCACATCACTCTACTTATACTGACTACCATTCAAGAAGTTTATCCTCGTATATAGTGGTGAATATTATAGATACTCCCTGATTATTATTGCATGAATATAACATCTTGTATTTGTTGCTGAGAAAAATTTTTTTTTTTTTTTTTTTGTAACACCTATTGTGTTGATCTGATATTTATCAATAGATTTTCCATTGATGCTTCTTATGTTGATGATAATATTGAGCTCTGCTGATGTGGGGGTTGGTATTTGTTCTGTGATTAGTTCAGTAGCTGATTTTTTGGTATGGTCCTGATTCTTTGATGAAAACAATGGGCACTTTGTTAATCTGGCAGTGCCCCAACTAGCATGAAATTCTGTCATGTTGTACCCTTATTTTGCATTATGTTCTAAGCCAGGGGTTGGCAACCTTTTTCTAAGAAGGGTCAGAGGGTATATACTTTTGTGCTTCACAAGCCAAGAGGTAACATTGAGAATATCATGTACTTATGTAAGATGGAATTTACAAATTTTTTTATGAATACAATATAACTGCATACAAAATAATTGTTGAAATTAGCAAGTGGTATGAACTTCTTTTTTGTTACATAATTATGTTTAATTGTTATTCTGAATTAGTGTACCCGGTCATAAAAATCAATTGTAAATGCTTATCAAATAAAACTGATCTGTAACAAGATTTTACATATTTCTTCATCTTTGAAAATCTTTTTCCAGGCTACAGAATTTGAATATAAGTAAAATCTATTAACAATGATTTTTTTGGAAAACAAAGAAATTCTAGTACTCATTCTTTGCTAGCAGAAAAAATTAAAAATGAAATGGATATGAAAAGAAAACTAAAAAAATTATTTACTGATTTTTGACTTGTTATATGATATTTCTGAAATAAGAACAATAAATTAAGTGTATAACACAATTAAGCATCTGTTTCTTATATAAAAAGTAGTGTATACCATAATTTTTAATAAAATTTTATATAGCAAACATCTTAACAATAGACACTGTGAAAATACAAAGTTTATTAAATAACTAAGCTTTGTGTACTGCATACAGTTACTGCTGCAATTATACATGATGTGTGACATTAACACTATTCTATAGATACGGAAATAGCATTTTCATAATTGTGTTACAAGATTCATTTGAAAGCTATCCTTAACTCACAGGCCATAAGTAATAGGTGGCAGACCAGATCTGGCCCTGGTCCTAAGCCAATAAGAATTCAATTTGGTTAGCTAATCCCCATTTTTCACTGTCCAGGTTAGATACCTAACATTGTGCATTGTAAGGTGAGGATTGGCATTAGATCAGAAGCACTGGTTGGTTCTCCATATTCCTTGAAAAGGCTACTTGGTCTCCTCAGTTATCCAGGTTTGACTCCTAAATGATTTTGTTATTCACCCAATCCTTGTGACTAATCAGTAAGCTTCAACCCACGAACATAGGTATAGAATGTTTATTTATCATGTATTGATAGTATATGTTATTGTTTATTATTGGCAAGATTACCAATTTAAAAAGAAAACCATTGCTTTGTTGCAGTTTTGTATTTCTGATATTCATTTTAATCAAGTACTTATGAAATGTCATTTTAAAGGGTTCAGGAATCCAAAAGTCAGAAGTGGTCCAAGGAATGGTATTCAAGAGACAGGTGGAAGGAAATGTCGCAAGTGCAGATAATGCTAAAATTGTGGTGTACACGTGTCCTTTTGATACTGTTCAGACTGAGACAAAGGTTAGTTTTTAATGATATATTTCAACATGTGTGTGTGTGTTGAAAAACATCATGTAACGTTTTTCAGTTCCATAATATAATGGAAACCATTAGGATGTGTTCCAGCACACCACATGTAAGATATCAATTTGACTAATACTCATTGGCATAATATTATGTAATTTAAGAATAATAAATTGATTTTAGGTGATTTATTCAGACAACAGTAATTAGTTAAAGGAAAGCCATTACTGTTCTCTGAGATAAACTTTTAGAATGGCAAATGACTTTCAAATAGAGTGGGCCAATTCAAAATGGGAAATTGGAAAATGCAACTAAAATATTTATTGATAGAACTGTTATTCATTCTACATATAAGTAATATGTAGACTGTTGAAAAATATTTAATTAAGATTAATTAATTAGATATTTCGATTCATGTATCATGGATCATCATCAATGTAAACAGTTAGAAATCAAAATGAAACAATGAAGATATATGGAAAATAGAATCTCTCTCTCTCTTTATATGCAGTTGCAAGACAGCCAGATAAAAAAATGATACTGTGTTAAATTGTGAATGAAAGTATTTTGTAAATTATAATACTTCATTCATATTTAACATAATCCTCCATGTCATAAGCAAGACATGTAAATATTTTGTTGTTAGGCTCTTGCTTATAATGTGTTATTCATATAGTTGCCTTGTTTTGTTTTGTTATTATTTAATAATATAATCTTAAGATATGTAATAGTAATAAAAAGACTCTGTATAAAAATATCATTCATTTAAATTACTTTATTCTGTAAGATTTATTGTAAGAAACTGTGTGTATATAAATTTAAATGTACCTTATATGAACTGTGATATATGTTTTTCATTATTGTAAATGAAAGTGAAAGTAAATTTAAGGAATTCTGCTAATGAGATTTGATTGGTCACTGTCAAGGAAATGGAGTTATTTTTAGTAGCATATGATTGGAACGTGGAGTACTGTATACAAAGTGAGTTATGAGCTGAACTGGTCAGAACTGGATTTTGGCAGGAAAGAGGAGAACAGAGTTAATTCAAAAACGAAAGTAAGATATAGGGAGAAGCCCTAGAGACAGCATAGAGATAGGCAGTGAGTGGCAGAAGGGGAATTAACATATGCCAAAAATCGACTAGAAAAGGACAAGGAATTAATAGGCATTCTGAATTACTTCTATGGGAGTTCTAATACTACGATAAATTCCAAATGGTTAGTGGAAGAATAGTGCAGAACTGAAGTTAATACATAGAAGAGAATAAGGAATTAGTAGATAACTTAAACCAAGTGCATCAAGACTTGAGTATTTCTGTGTCTAAAATTCAGTTATTATAGTGGAAGATTTCTTTGAATTGTGTTGCCATAAAGTATAAGTCAACAAGAATTTCAAATGTGCCTATGCGAATTCGATGTGTAAAAGCTGTAGCCCGGTAAGAATTGTCCTTTCTATAACCTGTGTGAAACAATAACAGTTAACTCCATCAGACATGTTTTCACCTTGGCTGTGGATTATATCAATTAATCATTGGATGTAAGATGTATTGAAGTACTTTGCCTTTGAAATGATAAGCGCTATGTTGTTCTGTTAAGTGTTAACTGACTAAGAGAGAATATAGAAATATCTGTCAGAAGATTAACTATTGTTACATTTGGAAAGTTAAACTTTTAAGGACTATTTTCAATCTGATTGACTGAACATAAAGAAAACTGAAAGGTGAATGTTTGTTAGTTAATGGATTGTAATTATTCTGAATACTTTAAACTGAGCTAATATATTTATGATTTAATTCATCTAATTGGGTAGAGAGAACTATGTGAAAGAAGTACTGATACTTTAAGAATTAAGAATGTCAACATTAGCCATAATCCTCAAACCTAAATAAGAAGTTACTAATATCTGAATATGAATTTTTGTAATTGTTCAATTTGATAACCTTTTGCAGACAGTTATACTTGAATGTATATGTTGTACTATTCCACATTAAATGTTTTCTTTTGTTGAGTTAAACTTGGTGTTTGCCTCATTTTCTTTCATTGCACCACTCATAAAATTAATCGGACCTTTGCGGAAGCCTTAAATACTATTAATAACCTCAGCCTGAAGATAAAGTGGGAATATAAGTATGGTTGATGATTGATTCCTCTATATTATTTTGACTAATCTGAATATAGGGTGGTGCAGAATAATATAAATTTCTTTATATTCGGATGAGCATCAATCAACAACTAACTAAGAAAAATGGAATTTAAAGTGGCAAAGATAAGATTAACAAACCAACAAAAATGGAACAGTCAGTCAGGTAGGATGTTCCAACAACTGTTAGGATCAGTTAAAGTGTGCATGCATGTGTGTATGTGATTATATATATAAATTGTCATACACACACACACACATTTTAATTGATCCTAATAGTATCATTTATTTTACTTGTGTGGCTTTGCAACTGCATATAAGGAGAGATAAAACGATACTGTTAGGATCAGTTGAAGTGTGCATGCATGTACACACTTCAACTTATCTATTGATATATATATATATATAATCATCATCATCATCTCATCATTCTTTCACCCTCTTTTACCCTTGCAGTGTTGAGGGTTTATTAATCATCGGGAAAAAACTCTGCTGTCCATGCCCAAGACCAGTTAACTTGGCTTTGGCTGAGGAAGATCCTTCAGCTCCTCACGTCTCTGGTGGGAATCGAACTTAAGCATATGGTTGCGAAGTGCATAGCCACTAGGCTAACACGCGGACTAGGTGATTTATTCAGGCAACAGTAATCGGTTAGAGGAAAGAGATAAACTTTTAAAATGGCAAATAATTTCAAATAGAGTGGGCCAATTCAAAATGGGAAATTGAAAAATGCAATGGTATCATTTATTTATTTTACTTGTCTGACTTGCAGTGCTTATAAGGAGAGATTGCATTTTCCATATACCTTCATTGTTTTTTACTTTTTTTTTTTTATTTCTAACTGTTTTACACTGACAGAGATCTACATATGCAAATTGAAATATCTGTAATTAATCCATCTTAACTAAATATTTTTCAATTGTCTTCTGTGTTACTTATACAGAACTAATATATTTGTGCATAGTAGTCTAACTGAAGATGCCAGTAATGAAGATAGAGGAATTATTTAAGGGCATCTAACATAAGGGGAAGGAGTTAGAAGAAAAAAAGGCTGTATACCTAAATAGCAGAATAGGAAATGAACTACAAGTCTACACAGAAATGTTATCAGAACATTTGGAGGGGGGGGTTTCAGGTTCAGCAGATATGCTCCATATAATAATAGAGAATATCTGCTAGGGACATAGGCTTATCATTACTAATGTCAAATTCCAGCATAAAGATGTATATAAATTCCTATAGAGCATGAAAGGTTTTGTTATATTGGGATAACATCTTCAGACTGGTTCTGAAATACAGGAATTTGTAAAGGCATTTGAAGTAGGAAGTGATCAATCCTTTCTTTCATGCTTACATAGTGATCAGAATACATTATTTAAAATTATAAAGACAACTACCGTGTTAGAGCAAAACTTTAGTTTAATATAAACCAAAATGAACACTCGACGTTTCAACCTTCATATCAAGATCATCATCTGGAGCATGCACATACAGGGTGTTCGGGATAAATTTGACAGTTTCGTAAGGAAAAAGAAAATCTTCTTTGTATCTATTAAATTTAATGAATTGACAAAAAAACATTACAGGCAGAGTTAATTACAATACTATCAACAAGATTTACTCAAAATAACCACCATTAGCATCGATCACAGCTTCAATTCTGCTTCGGAACCTCGAACAAGCTGATGCTACAGTCTCCCTGGGAAGGGCCGCAAAAACTGTTTTAATTTTATCTATTAACTGGGCTTTTGTATTACTGGAAGTGCAATTGGTGTCTTTTTCAACTGCGCCCCATACAAAATAATCCATGCGGTTAAGGTCTGGGGAGTTTGGAGGCCAAACATTTGGACTGGTGAAGTCGTAGAAAATTTCAGACAACCATTTTTGACTTTTCCCAGAGGTGTGGCAAGGGGCCGAATCCTGCTGCCATACATACGGCCTACCATTGGCTACCCTTGTTATCCAGGGCTTGACTACAGTTAGCAACTCCACGAACAAAGCCCGAATTCCAATGCCAGGGTTCTTCAACACCTGTTCCTGCAGATTTGCGAGGAATTCTGCTGTACGAACGCAATCAGATCGTCTGCTAGGGATCTTTCTTCTTGCTACATCCTCGTAGTCACCATTGCAAGTCTCTAGTTCATGCCTGATTGTTTTTACTGTATTCAGGGAGCATTGGGCAGCAGTCGTAATATCCTTATTTTGATGGCGGGCACGAATCATCATGATACAAGTTATTCTCTTCCATGATTCAGGTGGGTTCCAGCTATCCATCCTTTCTGACATCTTGTATATGAATGAAGAAGGGTCCAAACTTTTAAATGAAGAGAAGTGTGTGTTAATACATGTAACTTACGGAAAAATATAATTAATTATAAATATGTCAAATTTATCCCGAACACCCTGTATATACAGAGAAACAAGCTACACCACAATCTACATGGTTTGCTAAAGTTACTGATCAACTGTTACAACAATTATTGGCCTGATCTCTGGTGAAAAAAAAACCCTTTACTACATCAAAGCTAGAGTCCTATTATTGTTATTATCTATCTCATTTTCCTTTTACCCTCTTTTACCTTGCAGTGTTGAGGGTTTATTAATCATCGGACCTCAAACTGTTCACAGGATAAGGTGGTCAGCCCTATGTCCTGTAGTGTTGAGTTCTCAAGGCTGGTTTGCCTGCTTTGCAAGATGAAAAACCCCAGGATAAACTAGAGGGAAAACCCTACTGTCCATTCCCAAGACTGACTAACTTGGCTATGGCTGAGGAAGATCCTTCAGCTTGTCATGTCACTGACTGGAATCGCACCTAGGACACTTCTTCCCCAGGCATATGGTTGCGAAGTGCACAGCCACTAGGCTAACCGTGCGGACTATTATTATCTATTAGGTTACAAAATTAAATGGGCTGGAGAGCAACATGTTTATATATATATATATATATATAAATAAATAAAAAAACCGTGATTATACATAATAAATTTCAACCAATTCGTATGGAATAGTTTCCAATAAAAGCTGAAAATTGCTTAAAGTCCTAAAGTATGCTAGATATTAAGTAGGCTGAATATGTGCCATCCAAATTGGAATTTTTATGCCACCATTATTGTTGAGATTAGGGTAGTTAATCAGAATTTTACAGACTTCAAATTTTCTTTCGTACCAGGTTTTTTGTATGATGTAAAGAGCAGGTACTTTCCAATCAATTTAGTGTAGGGTGTTGAGACCGTGATCTGAGAGGCCTGCTTCACCAAAATTGTTATATTTAATGTATCTTTTGTGTTCTTTTTTACATATAGGGATTGTACGTCCAGTTTCACCAATATAAGGTAAGTTACAGGTGCAGTAGATGCAGTAAACTCCAGGATGTGCCAGTGGGAGGAGAGGATCCTTAGAGGAGTTGAATATGTTTTTTAATTTCATAGGTGGCTTAAAAGTGGCATTGAGATTATAATGGCATAGGATTCTATTGATTTTTTTCTGATAACCCTTTAATGTATGGGATGGCTATTGTTTTACTGTAATATATATTATTTTTTGATGAAGTTTTATGAAGAACTTTATTAATAATATTTTTGTTATAGCTATTATTTATAAAAGTGTTGCTAATAATCTTTAATTCTTGTTTAAGAGCTTGTTGATTAGAGCAAATTATTATACCTCTGTTTTTAAGGGTGTTAATGACTCCAAATTTTTGCAATGGGTGGTGATATGAGTTAACATGTACATATTGGCCAATATATGTCAGTTTGCGGTAAACTGTGAAGGATAGACTGCCTCAGGGAAGACGTGTGACCAGTATATCCAGGAACGGGAGTGAGTTCTGATTTTCAGTTTCAATAGTAAATTGTATACGTTCATGTTGTTTGTTCAGGTGGCTGAGAAATGTGTTTAAAGTTTGTTGACCGTGTGGCCAGATAACGAAAACATCTTCAACGTATCTAAGCCACCCTGTAGGTTTTAGAGTAAAGGAATAAAGAGTACTTTGCTCAAAAGCTTCCATATAAAAGTTAGCAATGGGGGGGGATAGTGGTGAGCCCCATGGCCATACCTTCTTTTTGTAGGTAAAGTTTATTTTGCCACACTAAGTAACTGGAACGTAGTATGTGGACAAAGAGGGCCATAATGTCGGACGGAAACACCCTACACCAAATTGATTGGAAAAGTGCCTGCTCTTTACATCATACAAAAACCTGGTATGAAAGAAAATTGAAAGAAGCCTGTGAAATTCTGATTAACCACCCTAATCTCAATAATAATGATGGCATATAAATTCCAAGAATTTGGATGGTACATATTCAGCCTACTTAGTATCTAGCATACTTTAGGACTTTAAGCAATTTTCAGCTTTTATTGAAACTATTCCATACCAATTGGTTGAAATTTATATGTATAATCAGTTTTTTATTTATTTTATTTATTATATATATATATATATATATATGACCTTGATATGAAGGTCGAAATGTCGAGTGCTCATTTTGGTTTATATTAAACTGAAGTTTTGCTCTAACACGGTAGTTGTCTCCATAATGTGGGAAGTGATCAACATTTAGTTTAAACCAGGGTAAAATCAATTATCACTCTGAAAAGAAAAATGTGTACAAATATTTTTAAAAAGAATCAAAGTAGAGAAGCTTTCAGGTTTCAGTTGTAGAAAACCTCCTAAACTGAAAATAAGAATCTTCTGGATGCCTTGAGTATTTACTTTGAAATGTTATTAAATGAGTTGAGCACCAGCAGAACAGTTGTAGAAAATATTCATAAAAAATGGAGTCATGGATACGTTTTACTATTGGAGATAGAAAAAAGTTGTCAAAAATCTGAAATGTGGAAAGGCCTCTGTAGATAGCATTTATTCAGCAGTGTTCAAATATGGAGATACAAAAATGTTATAATGCCTGTACTCTATAATTCCAAAGGCTTGGGCCCAAGATTAAATTCCACATGACTGGAGCAGAACTCTCATATGCCTGATTTACAACGAAAAATAAAACAACATGAAATTAGTATGAATATTTTAGGTAAAAATGTATGCTTACTGGACAAGAGACTAAGGAAAGATAATTGAGACAGAACTTAGAGTAAAACAGGATGGATTTGAGCCAAATAGGGTTGTCAAGGTTAAATTTTTCCTTTAAGACCGATAATGTACCTTAGTTTTTTAAATTGTTCAAAACACTACAATCTCGTAGATAGAATAGTATGTAGTGCAATATATATTACCTATACTTCATTTGTAAATAGGATTTCATAGTAAAAAGTAGCTAGAATTTCAAAGCATAAAATAGTTTGGCATAAAATCACACGTTTCCCCTGTTATTCATAATTTGCGGATCATATTATGGGAAAAAAAAAAGCATAAATTTAATGTTAAAATTAGTTTTCTTTACTTTATGGAAATGATATTATGCTCCAAAACTTTTTTTTTTTCTATAGCTGTTTTCAGTTTAAAATTTCATAAGGTTTTGAAAGTTATGTGATAAGTAGATTAATACCGTACTGGATGAATATTGAACTCATAAAGAACAAAGAACCAGAAAGAACTGGATGGCTCTATAGTGAAATTGCTTTAGTATATCATGGATGCTGTATTTTTCAGGGGTAGTTTGTTTTTGTGATTTCATTTTAATGGGCTTTGCTGTAATGATAATTGTATTCCTTTATAATTGTTATTATTCATTAGAAAGCAAATAATTGCATGTCTGTCATGTTTTGGTTTAGTGATAACCTCCTTATCTTGAATTGGATGGCAGATTTGATTAAATTTAATACAAGGGATGCTTATTAAAATTTATAACAAATTTATAGTCTTGTTCCTGACCAAACAAAATCTATCACAATCTACAAAATGTCCATGTTGTGCAAAACTGCCTGTTTATGATACATTCGGAGCTCTCTGGTTTTTACTTTTCTTTTAGTATTATATCAAGAATGAAATGCACATGGAGTGGCATTTTATCAAAGAGCTTCATTGACAGCTAGTGCTCTTTCATCAACTTTTTCAACTAGTTAATTCAGATTGGATACATAAAAAAACCTGAACCCTACACTAAATGCACATTTGAAAATTTGTTTCGTGTATGGAATAAGTACACATCATCATCAAATTCCTGATATGTACTCTCAAGGGATGTACAGGATATGATAGTACTACATAAAAACTTACATCACCACTAACTTCCTATCAACAATTTTCAGAATTTGTAATTAATTTTTGGTCATCGGCAAAAAGGAGAGTGTTTAACTTTGATATTTTGATGGAAATTTTTATTCCATTTTATTATTTCATTTAGATCAATATTAAAGAGTTTCTGAGAGGGGACATCCCTGTCAGACTCCTTGGTTTACCTCTCTCATATATGATAGCTCATGATTTAATCTTATTTGTATTTGATTATTTTCATATATACTCATGATAGCTTTTAGAATATTATTTGGTATTTGTCTTTCTTTTAATATGATAAATAAAATGCTTCTTTTAACTTTGTTAAATGCTTTTTCAAAGTCAATAAATGTAATGTATTTCTTAATTGTATTCTCTTCTTTTCTCTATTATTAATTTTAGGCACAAGGGGGTATTTGCCATTATTATTAGCATTGCTCTTTTTTCCAATTTTTCCCAAAATATTTTTGTATGTCTGACAATCATTTCCTACTCTACTATTTAGATTCCCAACATGGACCAACTTTTCCTTTTTTATTGTGTCAGTTGCTTTCTCTAAAGCCTCAGATTCCTCCATTTCTACCTTAGTAGAACCTTCTGTGGGAGCATAGGCACAAATAAGTCTTATTGTCCAGTTCCCCATTCTGATATTTGCCCACATCACTCTACTTGATATTGCCTGCCATTCAAGAAGATTAGCCTCATATTTAGTGTTGAATACTATAGCTACTCCTTCTTTTCCTTTATTGTCATTGCATGAATATAACCTTTTGTATTTATTGCTCAGAAAGAGCTCACCAGTTTTTTTTTCCAGTCATCCCTTTTATGTCAATCTGATATTTATCCAGTTCCTCAGCTGGCCCCATTTCTTTGCCATTCAGGCTTCTTATATTGATATCACCGATTTTGAACTCTGGTGATGTTGTGTTGGGGTGTGTTTCAGGATTTGTTTCAGTAGCTGACTTTTTGCTGTTTGCCCTGTTTCCCTGGCGAAAACAAGAGCCTTGTTTAACCAGGTGATGCCCCAGCTGGCATGAAATTCTGTCATGTTGTACCATCATCTTATATTGTGATTTAAGCTAATAAGAATACAGTTTGGTCAGCTAAATCCCAAATTGCCAGCCCATCCTTGTTCGTTCAGCATTCAGGTAGATACCTAACAGGATGCACCATGAGAAGGTGAGGATTAAACATTAGGTCAGAAGCCTTGGTTGGTTCTCTGCTTAAAGGCTATGTGGAGGTCTCCTCTCAGTTATATAGCTTTGATTCTTAAGCATCCCATAAGTACTCACTACACACTTCAGACAATAATGATCAGAGAAAGGAAGGAACAGCTGTAATATTCAACACTATATTAGTTATCTTCTCTAATTACTCAAAAAAATTTCCTCTTCTTAGTAGGACCTTCTGTGGGACCATAGACCATATGCACAAATAAGTCTCATTGTCAAATTCCTCATCTTGCTGACATCACTTATTTATATTGCCTGCATGTAGGCAATATAAAATAGTAATGTCAGCAAAATGGGATTTGACATTGAGACATATTTGTTCATATGGTCCCACAGAAGATTCTACTAAGAAAGAGGAATTTGAGTCATTAGAAAAGAAAGCTGGTCCGTGTAGATCTAAACATCAGAGCAGAAAATGAATACCAGATCCATAGAAATGTTTCATGAAAATTGGGAGAAATTAACAAAGCTAATAATAATGGTCAGTACTTACTGGATTTCTGTTCAGGATATAAACTAGTTGTTATTAACCATGTTTCAACATGAGGATATGCACAAATTCACATGGAGAGAAGACACAAGATATAAAATAAGTTGACTGTGTTATTGTTGATGGTGTTATCTTCATGCTGGTTTGGCATACAAGAGGAAACAGGGGATTTGAAATAGAAAGTGACCATTTAGTTTAAAGCACAATAAAAATAAATTTCATATTGACAAGAAAATCTGTGCAAAGTTTGATTATTTTAAAAGTCAAACAGCTTTTAAAAGTGAATTGTGTAACTGTAGATAGAAATATACAAATATTCAATAAAAAAGAAAACAGGCTAAACTCAAAAGGAAACATTGATTCAGCCCAAGAAGCATGTGATGAAGTTGTCTACAGTGATAGAAAAATCAAAATGTAGGGTGAAATCAGGAAGTTATGGAAATGATTATAGAAAAGAAGAAAGGAAAGTTCTTGTCAAGTAAGTCAGCATGTGCTCTGACAGAATAATAAGAGAAATATTGGAAAGCAAAGCAATTTGTAAAAGTAGTTTAAAAAAAAAGTCATGGGAAAATGTTAAGAATTTAAAAAAAAGGAGGAAAGAGTACTGTAAAGAGAATTGGAGATGATAATGGTGGCATAAAAACTGAAGATAAAGATATTCTAGATGTCTGGAGTAATTACTTTGAACGATTGCTAAATGAAACAGCAAGTTACAGTATTCAAAAAGAATGCAGTCAGGAGTGCATATCAACACTTGAGAGAAAACAGGCCATCAAAACCTGAAATCTGAAATGCAGCTGGAGTAAATGAATGTTCAATCAGAAATGTTCAAATATGAAGGTATAAAAGTTTTACGGTGACTACACTGCATTCAGATAGCCTAGTCAGAAAGTTGAATTCCAGATAATTGGAGCAGTGCTAACTTAGTACTAATCTGTAGAAAGGGAAGTAAAAAAATGTGAGAATTAGAAGAATTGTCCTATTGAGTGTCCCAGGTAAGGTATTTGCAGGCCTACTCCAAAAGAAAAATTGTTGAAGAGAAACTTGGAGAAGCAGGTATGAGAACAAAT
Organism: Typopeltis vanoorti; assembly: GCF_054136105.1. Lineage (NCBI taxonomy): Eukaryota > Metazoa > Arthropoda > Arachnida > Uropygi > Thelyphonidae > Typopeltis > Typopeltis vanoorti. The sequence continues at coordinate 59,867,496 of NC_143567.1, read as the reverse complement.
TAGATAGGAGTTGTCTGGATTAGATTTCTACTTTAAGATATGTAGTTGAGAAATTGGAATATAGCAAGGATTTGTATCTATTTTGTGGATCTGGAAAAAGCATATGAAGAGGTTCCAAGAGAAAAACTGTTCAAAACGCTATATTTATATGGTGTAAATGTGACATTATACAGAGCAATTCATAGTCTATATTTATCATTCATGCCAAGTTGTCTTACATCGGATGAGAACTCTTCATTTATTATTATTTGTTTAATATTATGTGTAAAATTAGTATTTGTGTAACTGTCAAAATGGTATAGAACATATCAGTTGCATTTTTGTTCATGGTTGACAGAAAAGCTGTTAGCTAGCATAGGAGCGAAGTGAAAAAATCGATTGTTTTGGCATGAATGATATGGAATGTCATCATCATTAATTTCCTGATATGTACCCTCAAGGGGTGTTCAAGTTACAATGGCAGCATTACATGATTAAGTTTACATTATTATTAATCTCTTATCACCAACACTTTTCCTCCAAATCAATCTATTACTTGTGAACACTCTAATATTGTCATATCTAACATTCTGTGCTTCTAAGGTATTTCTGACTGAATCAATCCACCTAGACCTTGGTTTTGCTCTGGGTCTCTTTCCTGCCATCTTGGCATCAAACACCTATTTTGCTAACCTTGATTCACCCATTCTATTATTTAAATGGCCATGCCATGTTTGATTAGCTCTGCTGATACATTCTTGAATACTAATGATGTCAAGTTTATTTCTAATATCTTCATTTTTAATATGATTCTGCCATTGATTCATTCCTGTAGTTTTTTTCAGAACCCTATCTCATATCTGTGGTCTCTAGTCTTTGATCAAGACTTTGCTTTATTTCTAACCCAACTCTCAGATCCATAGTTAAAATTGGTTTGAATACTGTCTTTTTATACTGATAGTTTGGTGTTTTGGCCAATTTGTCTCTTATTCTGTATAAATTTATTCAACTGGCTACCCACCATACTAGCTTTGCTTATTCTGTTATCTATTTCCAGATTTAACTTGCCATCTTCACTAAAAACTATACCTAAATAGCTGAAATATTTTACTTGTTCTATAGGATCTCTGTTCAGAATGAGCTGAAGTTTTCTATGCCCCTGCCTATTTTCATATTTTTGGTCTTTTTATTGCCAATTTTCATACCAAATTTGTTACAGCTGTTATTCAATTTAGTTAGTGAATCCTGGAGACTTGCACTATAGATGTGTTTAGGAGTACAACATCATCTGCATAAAGCAAAGAGCTAAGTTTGACATCTACAATTCTAATATCAGGCTTGATGCCACTTTCTTTCATAATGTGATCCATACAGATGATGAATAGGAGTGGAGATAATGTGCATCCTTGTCTTATCCCTGATTTTACATGAAACCATTTTCCTGTATTTCCTTCAATTCTAACTGTTGACTGACAACTTAAATATAGACTATGTATTGCTCTGTATAATGTTCCATTCACCCCATATAATTGTAGTGTTTTGAAAAGCTTTTCTCTGGGCACCTTGTATGCCTTTTCCTGATCTACAAAAGTTAAGTACAGATCCTTGGCATATTCCCATGATTTCTCAACTGTTTGTCTTAAAGTGAAAATCTGATCTTGACAACCTCTATTTGGCCTGACCCCAGCTTGTTCTTCTCCAAGTTTCTCTTCACACTCTTTCTCAATCTCTTTTCAAGTATTCTGACATAAATCTTACCTGGAACACTTAGTAGAGAAATTTCTCTGCAATTCTCACATTCAGTTTTATTCCCTTTTTCAAAGATAGGTGGTACTATGAAAGCTCTACTCCAGTCATTGGGAATCTGACTTTCTGACCAGGTCCTCAGAACTACAGAATGTAGCCATTGCAAAATTTATCTTCACATTTAAGATTTCTGGTTGAATATCATCCACTCCAACTGCCTTTCCACATTTCAAGTTTTTTATGATTTCTTTTTACCTCAAGTATTGATCATGTACTCCTCTTTGCATTCCTCCTGAAAATTTTCTGCTACTGTTCTATCACTGCTTGGTTCATTTAACAGTGTTTCAAAGCAATAACTGATATTTATTTTCCATATTCTTACCAAATTCTTTCCATAATTTTGTTTAGCTACTTTTACACATCTTGTTAACTTACATTTTCTATGTATTTTTTTAGAGCATCTGCTGACTTATTTACTAGGAACTTTTGGTATCCTTTCTTCTTTTTCCAGGACTGCTTCCTTAACTTGTGTCCACCATGGTGTTCTTATTTTGCTATTCTTGCAGACAACTTTAACACATACTGCCATAGCTGAATCGGTCAATATCTTCTTTAGAGTTTGCCACTGAGACTCCAAGGTTTGGTTCTTGTTTTCAGTTTGTTTCATTTTTTTTTTCTTCAATAATGCTTGTATAGTCAAGTCTACAATTTACTTGTAAAAGCTGCCATTTTGCAGAGGAAAAAAATGATACAATAAAATTGTTTTGGCATGAATGATATGGAATATATATGTGAGAAATATTTAATGAGAGAATATATGAAAAAGTTGCTGATAGAAGCAAAAAAAGAAGAGTGAGAAAGTAAAGATTGTGAGTCTGCTGCCTCATTATGATAGCACCAAATTGAGAAGGGCCATGATTGCTAATGAGTGAATTAAAAGATTGTGCAGGGGAAATGGTATGCAGTTTGTAGGTCTATGAAATGAATTTGATGGAGGAAAGAACTTGTAGATATCTGATGGATGGCATTTGAATGGTTTTTGAGTTAGATATTTGGAAAGTGTTGTTCAGTGAAGTTGGAAGTGCCAAAATCAGGGGAACTAGAAGTACTGTGAGGAATATAGTGACAGCCACCTCTGGGACAAACGAGTATTCATACAGACCTGATTCTACAATGCCAGATGAATGAAATTTCACACATTTCAAATCTGAATGGGTTGGTAATGATGTTACACAAAGGTAACTGTGGATTCAAGAAGATATTGAACTTCATGTACATGATTATCAGAAATAAAGGAGAGGTGTTTTTTGGCATTGGTCAGCTTGACTTGGCCAAAAATGATTGACATCAACAAGATTTGATTGACAGAAAATAATATAGTTACAGGCATAGAATGTAAGGGGTATTGTATTTTCAGGGAGGATAGAGGAATAGGATGGGGGGAGAGGTATTGCTGATAGCTCAAGAACTTCAGCCATCAAAAACAGAAGATGAGGATTTTAGATCTGAGAAAGAAGCTTTCTTCTTCCTCAGAAGCTTCATTTGAAGTTTTCTAGTGGGGGGGGGGTCAGTAGGACAAAATATTAGTTGCTGTCATAGACTGTTGGCCAGGGGGATTATGGGAAGATGTGAATGTCATGTATCAGCAGATTAGCACAGGTGCAGGTTGAGTACTTCTTATGGGGGACACAGAAAGAAAGGAAGGAAGGAAGGATGGGGTGCATGGCAAGATGCAAATAGAAATATACAGTTACTAAGGGATTATTACCTGAAGCAGCATGTGATAGAGGGAATCAGAGGTTTTGATATTTCTGGATCTGGTAATAGCATCAGAAGATGTATCGATAACCAAAGTAAATACTCTACTTCCTATCAGGAAAAGTGACCATGCAATCTTGTTCTGGGCAGTTGCTAAATGTGTGGAATTCTCTGTCAAGAAAGGATTTATGTTAAACTGTAAAACTGGTAATTATGACACTTAGCAGGCAGCTTGGAGCAGCGCAATTGCATAACAAGCCACAAGGAAAGAATATCAGTAGTTAATGGGAAGTGATGAATGATTGCTTGAGAGAAGTAGAATCAGACTGTATATCCATGGTCATGAGAATTAAGTGGATGAACAGATACAAATATTGTAGAGGTAATGAGGAAATGTAATGAAAAAGCACATTCATGAGCAGTACAAATTGCAAGCAAGCAGAACGACTGATATTGTAAAATATGTTATATCAGATTATGAGGTCAAATTAGCTAAACAAACTTAAAGTAAATTGGAAAGAGTATTCACTATGTAGCAAGTAAGAGGGAAAATTATTGTGGAAGGATGACTTTAATCACTGCTGATAGTAGGAAATTGACAGAAGCAGAAGAAATAGTTGAGTCACTAAGTAATCACTTAGCAAGGGTGTATCATCTGGGTAGAGATTTTGAAGATGCTGATGTGACAAGGACTGATTTGAGAATTGGCAAATGAACTGGAGGTGCTCAGCATATTGAAAAATTGTGTAACACAGTAGTATGACTGGATGCCATGTTGTCCATGTTCTATGAGCTTGTGCAAGTGAATTGATAGCACCTCTGAAGTCCTTTACTCTGTCTACTTTGGACGTAAAAGTGCTCTAAAACAGAAGTAGCAAATTATAGACCAGTTAGTATTTCAGGAGTGATAGTTAAAGTACTGGAAAAGTTGCTGATAAAATCTAGAAATAGGTGTATAGAAATGTGATATTTTATGATAAGCAACATGGATTTGTGAAAGGTAAGCCCTTCCTTAGTAATTTATGCACCTTTTATAATAATGAGTGGCAGCAGAATTAGATAAAGGAAAGTTACACAGTAATACTGCTGGACTTTGCAAATCCATTTTGCAATGAATACTGTTTAAGGGTCAAAGCTGTATAACTGAGAGGAGACCTCCACATAGCCTTTAAAGGAATGCAGAGAACCGACCAGGGCTTCTGACCTAATGTCCAATCCTCACCTTCTCGTGGTGCACCCTATTGGGTATCTACCTGGATACTGAACGAACGAGGATGGGCTGGCAATTTGGGATTCAGCCGAACAAATTGTATTCTTATTGGTCAAACCAAAATAAATAAATGATGGTACAACATGACAAAATTTCATGCCGGGTGGGGGCGTCGCCCGGTTAAACAAGGCCCCCGTTGTTTTCACCAGGTAACCAGGACGAACAGCGAAAAGTCAGCTACTGGAACAAATCTGAAAACAAACACCAACTCAACATCACCTGAGTTAAAGATCGGTACTATCAACGTAAGAAGCCTGAATGGTAAAGAAATGGAACTAGCCGAGGAATTAGATAAGTACCAGATCGACATAATAGGGGTGACTGAAACAAAAAACACCAAAACTGGTGAGATCTTTCTGAGCAATAAATACAAAATGTTATATTCAGGCAATGACAATCGAGGAAAAGGAGTAGCCATAGTATTCAACACAAAATATGAGGCTAATCTTCTTGAATGGCAGACAGTCTCAAGTAGAGTAATGTGGGCAAATATGAGAATGGGAAACTGGAAAATGAGACTTATTTGTGCCCATGGTCCCACAGAAGGTTCTACTAAGGTAAAAGTGGAGGAATTTTTTGAGGCTTTAGAAAAAGCAACTGACACAATGAAAAAGGAAAAGTTGGTCCTTTTTGGGGATCTAAATAGCAGAGTAGGAAATGATTGTGAGACATACAAAAATTTTTGGGAAAATTTGGAGAAAAGAGCAAAGCTAATAATAATGGCAAATATCTGTTGGATTTCTGCTCAGGATATGGACTGGTTATTACTAACACCATGTTCCAACATAAAAATATGCACAAATTCACATGGAGAGAAGAGGCAAGGAATAAGAAAAGTCTCATTGACTATGTTATTGTTGATAGTGATGTTTTCTCCCTGGTGCAGGACACCAGAGTGTAGAGAGGATTTGAAATTGGAAGTGATCACTATTTAGTCTTGAGCTGGATAAAATTGAATTTCATATTGAAAAGAATAACATGTAAGAAAGTTTTAAAGCGAATAAAATTTGAGCAGCTCTCAGATGTGAACTGTAGACTTAAATAAACAAAGATTATTGAAGAAAAAATGAAAGAGTTTGAGAACAGGAATCAAACCTTGGAGATTCAGTGGCAAACTCTGAAGAAAACATTGATTGATTCTGCCTGAGAGGCATGTGGTGAGGTTATCTGCAAGGATAAAAAAATCAGAACTCCCTGGTGGACACAGGAAATTAAAGAGGCAGTGAAGGAAAAGAAGAAAGCATATCGAATGTTCCTGTCAAATAAGTCAGCTTGTTCTCTTAGAGAATACAGAGACAAATGCAAAAATGCTAAACACTGTGTAAAAAACTAGCTAAACAAAAGTCATGGGAGGACTTTGGCAAGAATATAGAAAATAAATATCAAGGTGGCAAAATATTCTGGAGGTTGTTGAAGAAGCTTAGGAATGGAGGAAAGAGTGCTGTAAAAGGAGTTAGAGATAATAAAGGTGACATGAAAATGGGAGAAAAAGATATCCTTGAAGTATGGAGTAATTACTTTGAAAAACTGCTAAATGAAACAAGCGGTGATAACAGCACAGTGGTAAAAAACACTGACCAGGCATGCAGTCAGGAATACATATCTATACTTGAAGTAGAAAAAGCCATCAAAGGCTTGAAATGTGGAAGGGCAGCCGGAGTAGATGATATTTGACCAGAAATGCTGAAGTATGGTGGCATAAGAATCTTACAGTGGCTGCACTGCATAGTTCAGAAAGTCTGGACAGAGGGATGAATTCCCGATGATTGGAGTAGCGCTCTCATAGTACCCATATATAAAAAGGAAAATAAAACTGAATGTGAGAATTACAGAGGTATTTCCCTATTGAGTGTTCCTGGCAAAATCTATGCCAAAATCTATGAGAAACGGTTGAGAAGAATTGTGGAAGAAAAGCTTGATGAAGGACAAGCTGGATTCAGGCCAAACAGAGGCTGTCAGGATCAGATCTTCACTTCACGACAAATAGTTGAGAAAGAATTTGAATATAACAGAGATCTCTATTTAAGTATTGTCGATTCGGAAAAAGCATATGACAAGGTGCCAAGAGAGAAGTTATTCAATATGCTACAGTTATATGGTGTCAATGGGGCATTATGCCTAGCAATACTTAATCTTTATTTGAGTTGTAAGTCAGCAGTTAGAATTGAAGGAAGTACAGGAAGATGGTTTAATGTTAAATCTGGTGTGAGACAAGGATGTACATTATCCCCTCTGTTATTCATCATCTATATGGATCACATTATGAAGGAAAGTGGTATTAAACATGATATCAAAATTGGAGATGTTAATGTCAGCTCTTTGCTTTATGCAGATGATGTTATACTTCTGAATAAATCTGCTACAAGTCTGCAAGATTCTCTGACTAAATTGAATAGCTGTTGTAATAGATATGGTATGAAGGTCAGCAATAAAAAGACAAAGACAATGAAAATAGGCAGAATCATTGAAAATGTCAACTGTAATGTGAATGGAGAACCTGTGGAACAAGTAAAACATTTCATCTACTTAGGCATGATTTTTACTGAAGATGGTAAATTAAATATAGAAATAGACAACAGAATCAGCAAAGCTGGTGTGGTGGGAAGTCAATTGAATAAATTCATATGGAATTAGAGAGAAATTAGTCGGAACACTAAATTAGCTGTATACAAGAGAGTGTTCAAACCAGTTTTAAATTATGGATCTGAGAGCTGGGTCAGAAGTAAAACACTTGACCAAAGACTAGAGACCGCAGATATGAGAGCCCTGAGAAAGATTATATGCGTGAACAGATGGCATCAATGGCAATATCATATTAAAAATGAGGATATTAGGAAAGAACTTGCATTGTCTGCATCCAGGAATGCGTTAGCAGAGTTAATCTCAGGTGGTATGGTCACCTAAACTGAATGGGTGAGGAAAGATTAGCAAAACAAGTGTTCTCTGCCAGTTTGGCAGCAAAACGACCCAGAGGAAGTCCAAGATATAGGTGGATTGATACAGTACAAAGTGCCTTAGACGATAGAAATATAAGATATGATAATGTTGGAGTCTTGACGAGTAACAGACTGATTTGGAGGGAAATTGTAGATAGGAAGTTAGTAATGATGTAATTTTTTCATGTAGTACTGTCATATCCTGTACACCCCTTGAGGGTACATGGCAGGAATTTGATGATGATGATGATTAATTAATTAGGGGGTACTTGGTAATAATGAAAATTTAAGAAGGGGTACGCAGATATCTGAAGTTTGAGAAACACTGATGTAGATGATAATCGTCCTGAGAAAACTGAACCAGTAAACTTTATTATATTTTCTTTAATCGTATTGCTCGCTTTTCCTTTATTAGAATGAGTTGGTTTTCTTCATAGTCCATAAACTCTTCTGAGCCTGAAGAGTTTTCATTTGATAATCCACAACATTCTCCATCTTTACATTTTTTATTACCTCCTTTTCTTTTACATGTAGTTCCTTTTTTTACTTTTTTTTGTTTATCCTCAATTTTTTTATTAATTCATCTTTCATTTTTGATGATCTCTGCATATTAAGTTCTTTCAGTTGTCTTACTTGCTTTGCTCTTTCTTTTCCAGTTTCTCCTTGTAGAACAGTTTCATGTTTTTGCATTTTGTTTTGTACCTGTTCAGTGGTTATACTCGGGTCATGATTGGTAATTTCAACTGATGTTATTCCATCTATATTTGACTGGGAAAGTGGCTCCTGCAAACCTGGAATTTTGAGACTAATTTCTAGCTGATTTAGTCACACAATTTTTGTGATTTTACCAAGTGTAGTTTGTTTAAAAGCCCTGTCTTTACTAGACTGAATTGGAAGATCAGGGTACCCTTCATTATGCCTCTCTGATATATACAGTGTTCTAATTGGCTCTACCAGTGCTCCCACTCTTTCAGCAAAAGTTCTAAAAGGTCTTCACAGATTGAACACCTCATCAAGTTCATCCAAAACTTAAAGACTTACCAGTGACACTTCTCCTTTCTGCATGGTGTTCAGAACTTTCGCTTTTCTTACAGGGTTTGAGACACTGATTTCTGATATGTCCAATCGCTATACATTTGAAACATTTAGATTTGGGAGAGTTACCACCCAAGTGATCGTATGAACTACAATGCAGGTTCTTTTTTGAACTACAACTAAAATACCTTTGTACTCCAGGATAGTTTACCATAATTTGGGTTGTACTGATGTTCACAAAATTTGATACAGGCATCTTCATATCCATTGTGAATGTGACATTACCAGAAAACCAGTTTGGATCATCATCTGCTGAACCTTTTTGTATGTTACTAATCTTATCCCATTTCGAGAATGTCTGTATACGAATTTCATTACTGTTCTCTATATATTTCAACGAAAATCTTTCAATTTTTACTCTTTTTACTTTGCTCCCAACCATTACAGGAATAACTGTGCTACCTTCGAAAGTAAAACCCTGTAATAGTTTGTCCCTGGTTTCCACATTTGTAACTACAATTAAATATTATAGGGGGAGAGATATTCAGTTGTTTGCTGATGATGCAAAACTGGGGAGTGCAATGAGTTATAAAAGTGATGAATAGTTGTCAATCGAGCCTCCATGACTCAGTCGATATAGACGAAGCCCTTTGGTCAGAAAGACCTCGGTTCAATCCCTGTCCATGACGTGAGGAACCTTTATCTGATCTCTTTTGACTAAAGGTGAGTTAGCCGGTCTCGTACGGAGGTATAGGGTTTTTTCACCCAGAAACTCTGGTTTTTCATTCCTCGGAACAGGCAAACTGGCCTGTGAACACACATGGATCTACAGTCATAAAATATGTACTTAATCCTTCATTAGGAGGGCTCAACCAACCCTAAGGGATAGTTGTTAATTTTATGTTAAAAATGTAAGGTTAGGGTTGAAAAAGATTACTGGGTTGCAGGAAATTGATGTTAAGAATTTGGTGATAATGGTGGAAAGATTTGGTGTTCAGAGGGTGTATTGCAAAAGTTGACAAAATAGTACAATGGATTACTTGGATGTTGAAAAACAAAAGATATGGAGGTTATTGTCCCTGTTTATAAGGCTATGATTCACTGTGCATAAATTTGGTCACCTGGTTTCTTGGTGATCAAGTGGTTGCAGAGGGGAGATCCAGAGATGAGTGACCAAGCTGGTGACAGGTCTGTGGTTGAGGATAGATTGTGAAAGTGTGTGGATTGCAGAGTTTAATTTGTAAGCAGAAAAACAGGAACATGAGAGAAACATATAGTTACTAAAGGGATTCTACATTGACACAAAAGAAAATTTTCAATATTCTATTTCATTCAATATTCAATTTCTATTCATAATGTGATTGAGAGAGAGAACTTGGATCATTCTGGAAGTTATGTAAGAGCAAGGGAATGCAGACGAGATTTTTTTTTCTTGGAGAGGTGATGGGGTGGGGTGCTTAAGGGTCCAAGCTGTATAACTGAGAGGAGACCTCCACATAGCCTTTAAAGGAATGCGGAGAACCGACCAGGGCTTATGACCTAATGTCCAATCCTCACCTTCTCGTGGTGCACCCTGCTGGGTATCTACTTTGATACTGAACAAACGAGGATGGGCTGGCAATTTGGGATTTAGCCGACCAAATTGTATTCTTATTGGTTAAACCAAAATAAAAAATGATGGTACAACATGACAAAATTTCATGCCGGCTGGGGCGTCGCCCGGTTAAACAAGGCCCCCGTTGTTTTCGCAAGGGAACCAGGGCGAACAGCGAAAAGTCAGCTACTGGAACAAATCTGAAAACAAACCCCAACTCAACATCACCAGAGTTAAAGATCGGTACCAATGTAAGAAGCCTGAATGGCAAAGAAATGGAGCTAGCTGAGGAATTAGATAAGTACCAGATCGACATAATAGGGGTGACTGAAACAAAAAACACCAAAACTGGTGAGATCTTTCGGAGCAATAAATACAAAATGTTATATTCAGGCAATGACAATCAAGGAAAAGAAGGAGTAGCCATAGTATTCAACACAAAATACGAGGCTAATCTTCTTGAATGGCAGTCAGTCTCAAGTAGAGTAATGTGGGCAAATATGAGAATGGGGAACTGGACAATGAGACTTATTTGTGCCTATGGTCCCACAGAAGGTTCTACTAAGGTAGAAGTGGAGGAATTTTTTGAGGCTTTAGAAAAAGCAACTGACATAATGAAAAAGGAAAAGTTGGTCCTTGTTGGGGATCTAAATAGCAGAGTAGGAAATGATTGTGAGACATACAAAAATATTTTGGGAAAATTTGGAGAAAAGAGCAAAGCTAATAATAATGGCAAATATCTGTTGGATTTCTGCTCAGGACATGGACTGGTTATTACTAACACCATGTTCCAACATAAAAATGTGCACAAATTCACATGGAGAGAAGAGGCTAGGAATAAGAAAAGTCTCATTGACTATGTTATTGTTGATAGTGATGTTTTCTCCTTGGTGCAGGACACCAGAGTGTACAGAGGATTTGAAATTGGAAGTGATCACTATTTAGTTTTGAGCAGGATAAAATTGAATTTCATATTGAAAAGAATAACATGTAAGAAAGTTTTAAAACGAATAAAAGTTGAGCAGCTCTCAGATGTGAACTGTAGACTAAAATACAGAAATATTATTGAACAGAAAATGAAAGAGTTTGAGAACAGGAATCAAACCTTGGAGATTCAGTGGCAAACTCTGAAGGAAACATTGATTGATTCTGCCAGAGAGGCATGTGGTGAGGTTGTGTGCAAGGATAAAAAAATCAGAACTCCCTGGTGGACACAGTAAGTTAAAGAGGCAGTGAAGGAAAAGAAGAAAGCATATCAAAAGTTCCTGGCAAATAAGTCAGCTTTTACTCTTACAGAATACAGAGACAAATGTAAGAAAGCTAAACAGTGTGTAAAACTAGCTAAACAAAAGTCATCAGAGGACTTTGGCAAGAATATAGAAAATAAATATCAAGAAGGTGGCAAAATATTCTGGAGGTTGTTGAAGAAGCTTAGGAATGGAGGAAAGAGTGCTGTTAAAGGAATTAGAGATGATAAAGGTGAAATGAAAACAGGAGAAAAAGATATCCTTGAAGTATGGAGTAATTACTTTGAAAAACTGCTAAATGAAACAAGCAGTGATGATAGCACAGTGATAAAAAACACTGACCAGGCATGCAGTCAGGAATACATATCCATACTTGAAGTTGATAAAGCCATCAAAGGCTTGAAATGTGGAAAGGCAGCAGGAGTAGATGATATTCGACCAGAAATGCTGAAGTATGGTGTATAAGAGTCTTACAGTGGCTGCACTGCATAGTTCAGAAAGCCTGGACAGAGGGACGAATTCCCGATGATTGGAGTAGAGCTCTCATAGTACCCATATATAAAAAGGGAAATAAAACTGAATGTGAGAATTACAGAGGTATTTCCCTACTGAGTGTTCCTGGCAAGATCTATGCAAGTATACTTGAGAAACGCTTGAGAAGAATTGTGGAAGAAAAGCTTGGTGAAGAACAAGCTGGATTCAGGCCAAATAGAGGCTGTCAGGATCAGATCTTCACTTTACGACAAATAGTCGAGAAAGCATGGGAATATAACAAAGATCTGTATTTAAGTTTTGTCGATTTGGAAAAGGCATATGACAAGGTGCCAAGAGAGAAGCTATTCAATACTCTGCAGTCATATGGTGTCAATGGGGCATTATATCAAGCAATACTTAGTCTTTATTTGAGTTGTGAGTCAGCAGTTAGAATTGAAGGAAGTACAGGAAGATGGTTTAATGTTAAATCTGGTGTGAGACAAGGATGTACATTATCCCCTTTGTTATTCATTATCTATATGGATCACATTATGAAGGAATGTGGTATTAAACCAGATATCAAAATTGGAGATGTTAATGTCAGCTCTTTGCTTTATGCGGTTGATGTTATACTTCTAAATAAATCCGCTACAAGTCTGCAAGATTCCCTGACTAAATTGAATAGCTGTTGTAATAGATATGGTATGAAGGTCAGCAATAAAAAGACAAAGACAATGAAAATAGGCAGAATCATTGAAAATGTCAACTGTGTTGTGAATGGAGAACCTGTGGAACAAGTAAAACATTTCAGCTACTTAGGCACAATTTTTACTGAAGATGGTAAACTAAATATAGATATAGACAACAGAATCAGCAAAGCTGGTATCGTGGGAAGTCAATTGAATAAATTCATATGGAATAAGAAAGAAATTAGTCGGAACACTAAATTAGCTGTATACAAGACAGTGTTCAAACCAGTTTTAACTTATGGATCTGAGAGCTGGGTCAGAAGTAAAACACTTGACCAAAGACTAGAGACCGCAGATATGAGAGTCCTGAGAAAGATTAGAGGCGTGAACAGATGGCATCAATGGCAATATCATATTAAAAATGAGGATATTAGGAAAGAACTTGACATTGTCAGCATCCAGGAATGCGTTAGCAGAGCTAATCTCAGGTGGTATGGTCACTTAAATAGAATGGGAGAGGAAAGATTAGCAAAACAAGTGTTCTCTGCCAGGTTGGCAGGAAAACGACCCAGAGGAAGACCAAGATATAGGTGGATTGATACGGTACAAAGTGCCTTAGACGATAGAGATATAAGATATGATAATGTTGGAGTCTTGACAAGTAACAGACTGATTTGGAGGAAAATTGTAGATAGGAAGTTAGTAATGATGTAATTTTTTCATGTAGTACTGTCATATCCTGTACACCCCTTGAGGGTACATGGCAGGAATTTGATGATGATGATGGAGAGGTGATGAAGTGGAATGAAAGCTTTTTTTTAAGAATTAGTATGTGAAAACTCCAAGGAGTGCAAAGACTCATTGAGGAAGGGCACCCACCCCACATCTCTGTCTCGGCCACTCGATCCACCAACTACAGTGAACTGCATCATCTACACCAACGCCATTTACTGCCCACTACCGCCACCACCACCACCACTAGTATTTTCATGGGATTTGAACCCGCAGCCTTTTGGCTGGAGAGCAGATACATTAACCACTCGGCCAACTAAATCAGCTAGAATTAAATTGTCTTGAGCAGTGAGGAGAAAGATGTAAACTTCTTGGGAGAAACAAAATTAGTGCATGTGATTCTAAACATTAGTGTATTGAACTTACTGATGGTGAATGAAAATATTAAATTCAGTGGTGCATTTTTTTTATCTTCCCTACAGTGAACAAGAACACAGTCATTGTGTAAGGTGTTACTTCTATTAAGTAATCATATACTAATTTTTATGAGAAAATTCAAAATTTTGTAATATGCCATTTCATATGTATTTCTGCATCACATAGCTCAGAATCATCTAATGCCTTTTATTCCATTATAGGAAGTAGGCATGGCCTTATAACCCTAACTGGCTTTTAGAGACTGGATGGGCAGTTCAGACTCCACTGGTAGCCAGTCAGAGATAGCTGATCCAAGATTATCACTAATAAATGGCTACTGGTTAAGAGACTGCAAACAAGTGCTGCCATCTCTTGGTACCTAACCCTAACAGGATATATTGTCTGAAATAGTTAGGGTTCTGCAGTTGATATTCTTGAGTTTATGGAACAAAAAAAAAAGTTTCCAGGAGGAAAAACTTCATTCCACTCCCCAACAACTTATTAAATAAGTAATACCATGATTTTCAATTCATCTCTAATGAATGTATTAGTATTACTTCCCATTCTTTCTCTCTCTAAATCTGCCAGTCATTCACACATGGTTTGTATCTCATTAATCTAAGTGAACATTTATTGTACTGTAGTAATTCAAATAAGCCAACTAAATCTAGAATTTTCCTTAATTATTGGTTTCTAATATATCCTTTCATCCCCTCTATGTAGTTTTGGTTTTGATGAAAGCACATTATGCACAGACTTGGGATAAATTCTTGTCCCATGACTATTGTGAATGTGTCAAGTTACATGTCAACATTTAGAATTGAAGGAGGCACAGGAAAATAGTTTGATGTGAAAAAGAAGACGAGTATGCACTTATCTCCACTCTTATTCATCATCTATACAGATCACATCATGATGGAAAATGGCATTAAACCTGATATCAGAATTGGAGATGCTGATCTCAGTTCTTTAGTTTGTTGTATTTTTAAATAAATGCAGGACTGGTCTATAGGATTCCTTAACTAAATCAAATAATGCTATAATAAATTTGAATGAAAATCAACAATAAAAAGACTATTATGAAAATAGGCAGGAACATGGGAAACATGAGCTGAATCCTGAATAGAGAATCTATAGAACAAGTAAAAATATTTCAGATGTTTAGAACAGTTTTTTGGAAAATTAAATATAGAAATAGACAACAGAACAATCAAAGGTAGTATGGTGGGGAATAAAGAATGATTTTATATGGAATAGAGAGAAGTTGTCAAAACATTCAAGTAAGCTATATACAAGATGTTATCCATTTTAACTTCAATCTGAGAACTGGATTAGAAATAAGACAGTTGAGAGACTGGAGACCACAGATATGATAGTTGTGAGAAAAATTAGTGGTGTAAACAGATGGCATCAATGACAGAATCATATTAAAATATTATTAAAAATATCAAGTTCCTTCCTAATATCAAGATGAAGGAACTTGACATTGTTAGTATTAAGGAATGTGTGCACTTTACTAATATGGTATGGTCACAACAGCAGAAAATTGTTGATAGGAAGCTAATAAATAATGTAAACTTTTCAGCATAGTACTGTCATAGTATTCTGTACACCTCTTGATGGTACATATCAAGAATTTGATAATGTGTTACCCTTTTCTTATGATTAATCCCATTTTTCAGGATATTGCTGTTACAGATATATATTATGTAAGGAAGTAAATTTATTTACTTTTTTTTTCTTTTCAAAGAAACGGTATTTCATTTTATGGTATCTCCATAGCTCATTCAGTACCCTTTGGTTGGAAAGATGTAGGTTCAAATCCCATCTAAGAAGTGAAGAACCAGTTTAAGTTTTCAGCTTAAAGGTGAATTAGTTGGTGTCATAAGGAAATAGCAGGACTTTTCTTACCAGACCAACTTACTAGAGAATATATGCAATTAACAGACACAGACTAGGTAGGATTAATTGCCTATTCAGAGAATTAATTAGGTTTCTATGAAGCCAAATCTAACAAATAAGCAGAAGTAAATTTGATGCTTTACCAACATATACAGATTTAGTTTATAAAGATTTGATAGCTTAAAAAATACATTTTCATCAGAACAGTTCAGTACACTATAGAATGTATTATAATATACATATGTAGTTCATTTTATGTAATCATATTTCAGGGAACAGTGTTAATCAAGACAGCAGATGAACTGAAGAATTTTTCTCGTGATGAGGAGACCCTATTAGAACAGGTATGAGTACTATTTTTTTAACATACTAGTTCGTGTTTTCAGTATATAGTCGAGCTTGGGTATAACGAACATCACAGGACTGACAATGTTTCCTCATTATATCCATTACTTACTATATCAGTGATGAGTTAAATCTACTTTCTGCTTTTTTTTAAATCCTCATCTTAGTAAAAAAGATTCTAAATAAACAAAAGAAGTATTAGGGAGGAAAAAATAATGTTTACATACCTAGATATTATTTGTATGAATATGTTTTGATAAACTGCAGTACACTTCCTATTAAACATAATTTTAAAACGATACACTTAAAAACACTACTAATTAATAATAAACATGATTTCAATTAATCCTTTTAAAAACCAATTTAATGATATGTATTTTTATATTGATCCAGCTAACCATTGTTACATACAAAATCATCGCATCCAAATTGTTTAGCAAATTTTTCTCTAGAGTCTTCAAGATTGTACCATCAATGAGAATCATTTAATGGTTCGCTACACTTTGTGTAGTGAACTAGTAAAGCAATGCTCCAAGATTTGTAAGCTCACACTTTCTAAATTTTTTTTCCCCATTTTTGTTTCGGTTATGTTGTTTTCCTGTGCCGATATGTAAACAACTTTATTCTTCCACAATGTCACTACAGTTAAAGAGGACAAAGAAAACTTTTTATACACGTTAACATTTTTCGCATGCTGTTCTAACTCGCAAATAATTTAGACTTGAACCAGGAGAGACATTCTTTGTAGATATGTTTCTGATGGAAGGATTTGTTTTTAACTCAATTTACAGTCATGTCAATGTTTTGGTAAAGTTAGAGAGCAGAGCCAGAGGGCTAGATTCCAGAGAGGTATGTAGTAAGGAGATGGTCCCCAAGGACAAGATTAGGTTATAACCAACTTGTAATATGGTGCATGTGATCATAAAAGCTAAATTGCTCCTTTCATTTTTGTCTATTCCAAGAACTACCTGAGCAATTAAGAATGTTTGCATAGTTACCAAAATTTTTTTGGTATATCTATGTAGCACGTTCATTATAAAAGTGAGCAATTCTATGGGAATATGTGTAAATTAACCTTTTTTTTTTTTTTTTTTTTTTTTTTTTTTTTTTTTTTTTTTTTTTTTGCATATTCATTACAGCCATGATCTTGCTATTTCGGTGCTTGTTACAACAAAGTTTGACTATTTCAAAAGAAACATGAGAGTCCTAACACATCCTGATTATATGCTTAAAACAAGTTTTACGGTTCTTTGTGAATTATTTGACATTCAAAAAAAAAAAATTGTTCTTTATTTATTTATTCTAATAATCACATTTACGCATACACATACCTATCTATAAACTCTTCCAATTTAAGAAGAATATTGAATATTTCTGATTGTTGATTCTTCCTACTGTGAATTTTATCCACAATGCTTATTGGCAACTTGTACTATTCCCCAGTGTAGTGAGAGGGAACAAATTTATACTTCATTTTACTTGACTTACCCAAATGCATCATTATCATCATCATCAAATTATTGCCATGTACCCTCAAGGGGTGTACAGGATATGATAGTACTACATGAAAAATTTACATCATTACTAACTTCTGATCTACAATTTTCCTCCAAATCAGTCTGTTACTTGTCAAGACTCCAACATTGTCAGATCTTATATTTCTATCGTCTAAGGCACTTTGTACCGTATCAATCCACCTATATCTTGGTCTTCCTCTGGGTCATTTTCCTGCCAACCTGGCAGAGAACACTTGTTTTGCTAATCTTTCCTCGCCCATTCTGTTTAAGTGACCATACCACCTGAGATTAGCTCTGCTAACGCATTCCTGGATGTTGACAATGTCAAGTTCTTTCGTAATATCCTCGTTTTTAATATGATATTGCCATTGATGCCATCTGTTCACACCTATAATCTTTCTCAGGACTCTCATATCTGTGGTCCCTAGTCTTTGGTCGTGTTTTACTTCTGACCCAGCTCAGATCCATAAGTTAAAACTGGTTTGAACACTCTCTTGTATACAGCTAATTTAGTGTTCCGACTAATTTCTCTCTTATTCCATATGAATTTATTCAATTGACTTCCCACCATACCAGCTTTGCTGATTCTGTTGTCTATTTTTATATTTAATTTACCATCTTCAGTAAAAATCATGCCTAAGTAGCTGAAATGTTTTACTTGTTCCACAGGTTCTCCATTCACAACACAGTTGACATTTTCAATGATTCTTCCTATTTTCATTGTCTTTGTCTTTTTATTGCTGACCTTCATACCATATCTATTACAATGGTTATTAAATTTAGTCAGAGAATCTTGCAGACTTGTAGTGGATTTATTTAGAAGTATAACATCATCCGCTTAAAGCAAAGAGCCGACATTAACATCTCCAATTTTGATATCATGTTTAATGCCACTTTCCTTCACAATGTGATCCATATAGATAATGAATAACAGAGGGGATAATGTACATCCTTGTTTCACACCAGATTTAACATTAAACCATCTTCCTGTACTTCAATTCTAACTGCTGACTTACAACTCAAATAAAGATTAAGTATTGCTAGGCATAATGCCCCATTGACACCATATAACTGTAGCGTATTGAATAACTTCTCTCTTGGCACCTTGTCATATGCTTTTTCCAAATCGACAAAACTTAAATAGAGATCTCTGTTATATTCCCATTCTTTCTCAACTATTTGTCGTAAAGTGAAGATGTGATGCTGACAGCCTCTATTTGACCTGAATCCAGCTTGTTCTTCACCAAGCTTTTCCTCCACAATTCTTCTTAACTGTTTCTCAAGTATATTTGCATAGATCTTGCCAGGAACACTCAGTAGGGAAATACCTCTGTAATTCTCACATTCAGTTTTATTTCCCTTTTTTTATATGCGTACTATGAGAGCTCTACTCCAATCATTGGAAATTCGTTCCTCTGTCCAGGCTTTCTGAACTATGCAGTGCAGCTACTGTAAGATTCTTATGCCACCATACTTCAGCATTTCTGGTCAAATATCATCTACTCTGGCTGCCCTTCCACATTTCAAGCCTTTGATGGCTTTTTCTGCTTCAAGTATGGATATGTATTCCTGACTGCATGCCTGGTCAGTGTTTTTTACCACTGTGCTGTCATTACTGCTTGTTTCATTTAGCAGTTTTTCAAAGTAATTACTCCATACTTCAAGGATATCTTTTTCTCCCATTTTCATGTCACCTTTATTATCTCTAACTGCTTTTACAGCACTCTTTCTCCCATTCCTAAGCTTCTTCAACAACCTCCAGAATATTTTGCCACCTTCTTGATATTTATTTTCTATATTCTTGCCAAAGTCCTCCCATGACTTTTGTTTAGCTAGTTTTACACAGTGTTTATCATTCTTGCATTTGTCTCTGTATTCTCTAAGAGCACAAGCTGACTTATTTGACAGGAACTTTTGGTATGCTTTCTTCTTTTCCTTCACTGCCTCTTTATCTTCCTGTGTCCACCAGGGAGTTCTGATTTTTTTTTATCCTTGCAGACAACCTCACCACATGCCTCTCTGGCAGAATCAATCAATGTTTCTTTCAGAGTTCCACTGAATCTCCAAGGTTTGATTCCTGTTCTCAAACTCTTTCATTTTTTCTTCAATAATCTTTGTGTATTTTAGTTTACGGTTACTGGTGTCCTGCACCAGGGAGAAAACATCAATATCAACAATAACATATTTTCTTATTCCTTGCCTCTTCTCTCCATGTGTTAGTAATAACCAGTCCATGTCCTGAGCAGAAATCCAACAGATATTTGCTATTATTATTACCTTGCTCTTCACATCTCATCTCATCTTCCTTATACCCTCTTTTACCTTGCGGTGTCGAGGGTCCATTGATCATCGGACCTCACTCCGTTTACAGGATATGGTGGTCAGCCTTATGCCCCGGTGTATCCTGTTGAGTTCTCAAGGCCAGTTTGCCTGCTTTGCAGGATGAAAAACCCCAGAATAAAATGGGGGAAAAACCCTGCTGTCCACGCCCAAGACTGGCTAACTTGGCTATGGCTGAGGAAGATCCTTCAGCTCCTCACGTCACTGATGGGAATCGAACCTAGGACACTCCTTCCCCAGGCATATGGTTGCGAAGCGCACAGCCACTGGGCTAACCATGCGGACCTTAGCTTTGCTCTTTTCTCCAAATTTTCCCAAAATATTTTTGTATGTCTCACAATTATTTCCTACTCTGCTATTTAGATCCCCAACAAGGACCAACTTTTCCTTTTTCATTGTGTCAGTTGCTTTTTTTGAAGCCTCAAAAGAATTCCTCCACTTCTTCCTTAGTAGAACGTTCTGTGGGACCATAGGCACTAATAAGTCTCATTGTCCATTTCCCCATTCTCGTATTTGCCCAGATTACTCTACTTGAGACTGACTGCCATTCAAGAAGATTAGCCTCATATTTTGTGTTGAATACTATGGCTACTCCTTCTTTTCCTTGATTGTCATTCCCTGAATATAACATTTTGTATTATACTACCCAAATGCTTCTTTTGTTATTCATATTGTGGTCTAGATGTTAATTGAAACTAACACAAGAATAATTCTAATGTAAAATCACTATCACTATATTTTTGCAAAATAAAGGAGTTAAGATACCGCTTCCAGTGAGAAAATATATCAGGAACCAATAATCAAATCATTCAGGAAAAAAAAAGTATTGCATAAGAAGATAGCTGACACATGAACATCAGGCATTATTATATGGTGGAGCAGAATACAGGAGAATCCGGGTGCCTGTATTTTGACTTACTGCTGTTTAAATTAATGATATCCTCCCACGTTTCTCATTTGCTGATGTCGGGGGAATATTTTGTTGTTTGCTGATGATGCAAAACTGAAGAGAACAATAGTTAAAGATAGAGTGTAGATATCTTCGAGTTTGATTTTAGGAATTAGTGAATTGAGATGGACTGGAATGGGCCACTTTGATACTGATGATTTCATATGTATTACTCAGACACGAAACCTTCAAAGAAATGGAGTAGCATTCATAGTCAGAAGAGAATATAGAAAATACATTTTTGGTTACAACCCAGTGTCTGGCAGAATAATCCTAATCAGAATAAAGGTATATTCCTGTGAATGTTACACTCATGCATGTGTATACGTCCACTGCAGATGTAAGTGAAGATGAGGTTGAAGAATTGTACAGTAGACTGCAGTATTGATAAAACATATTCTTTTGATATTAAGTGATTGGAATGCAAAAGTGGGAGAAAAAGAATGAGGCATCACTGGAAAATATGGTTTAGGACTGAGGAATGAAGCAGGAAAATAAGGGGTGTTAGAGCTTTTTGTCAAGAACAGTTTCTTTATTGCAAACACTTACTTTCAACAACATAAAAGAAGATTGTACACGTGTGGGGATGAAACCACTACTTCAGCTGGGGGATGAAGTGGTGAATATATAAATTGAAATTTATCAACATGTTTGGAAGAAAATATAAGGCCTGGAGATTGGAAAACATCAATATTCATTCCAGTTCCAAAACGGAATGAAAAGCTTGATAGAAGAAGAAGTGAAAGAAAGTAACATTACAAGCGGAACAAGATCTGTTTAGAAAGATAAATGAACTTTTGTTTAGCTAGTTTTATACATAGCTTAGTTCTCTTACATTTTCTGTGTGTTCTTTTAGTGCACCTGCTGACATATTTATTAGAAACTTTGGGTATGCCTTCTCCTTTTCCAGGACTGCTTTTTGAACTTCTAATGTTTGCCATAGTGGTCTTATTTTTCTATCCTTGCAGACAACTCCCTTGATGAATCACTTATTATTATTTTTATTGTTGTTGCTATCACTTGGGCTCCTAGGTTTGGTTCTTTTTGAGTTGTTTCATTTTTTTCTTGAATAAAGTTTGTGTAGTAGTTGTATTTGCATTCCATCTGTAAAAGCTGCTCAACTTTAATTCTTTTTAAAACTTTCTCAAATATTATTCTTTTCAATATAAAATTAAACTTTACTTGCTCAAAGCTGAATGGTGATAACTTCCAATTTCAAATCCTCTGTATACGCTAGTGTCCTGAACCAGTGAGAAAGCATCATTGTTTCTCATTTATTGCATTTTCTTTCCATGTGGACTTGTGCACATCTTTATGAAGGAACATGGTGGCAATAACTAGTCAATACTTTGAGCAGAAATCCAGCAGGTAGGTACTTGCCATTATTATCCTTGTCCTTTTCTCCAAATTTTCCTATAACATTTCTCTGTGCCTGCTGTTTGCAACTCCATCTTTACCAGTTTTTTCAGCTGTTTGCTCCAATGACTTGAAAAATTTCTCCACTTTTTAGAGGAACCTTTTGTAGGACCATAGGCACAAATAAGTTTCACCATCTACTTCTCTATTTTGAAGTCAGACCATATAACTCTACTTGAAATTGCCTTTTAGTCAATAAATTTATCTTCATGTTTGGTGTTAAATGCTATTGCTACTCCTTCCTTTTTTGATTTTTAAGCAGTCCTGACTATTACATCCTGTACTTAGTAGGATGTAACCTGTTTTAGTCTTCTTTCTCTCGGATACACAATTTATGTTCTGTCCATGTGGTACTTTTCCAGTTCTTCTGTTAAGGTGGAGTATGCTCATCCTGGTTCCCTGACGAAAACAGTGGGGATGTTGTTTAACAAGGTGATGCCCCAACTGCATGAAATCTCATCATGTTATACTGTCATGTAAAATTTGACTGGCTAAGTCCAAATTTACAGCTTATTCTTGTTTATTCAGTACCTGGTGAATACTTTCTAATTGGATGCACCATGTGAAGGTGAGGATTGGACACTAGGTCAGAAACCCTAGTCATTTCTCCTCATTCCTTAGAGGCGATGTGGAGGTCTCCTTTCAGTTATCTGGCTTTAGTGAACCCTGACCATGACATCACAAAGGTGGCAAAATGTTCTGGAGGCTGTTAAAAACTTAAAAATATAAGAGGGTGGTGAGTACTGCAGAGACAATCAGATTATAAAATCATATAAAACAAGATATCCTGGATTTCTGGAGTCATTGCCATTATTTTGAACTATTATTAAATGAAATAAACAGTGGTAGAATGTTGGAAAATATCCAGGAGGAATTTAGTCATGAATACATTGCAATAGTGAGGTTGATAAATCTCTGAAATTATGTAATTTGGAAAATTCAGTTATAGTGGACAGATGATATGTGACTAAAAATGCTCAAATATAGAGGTATAAAAGTTTTATAATCGATACATAGCATAATTCAGAAAGCTGATTTCCAAATAGTGCCCTATCTAAAAAAAAAATTACAGAATTCCTCTTTTCAGATTTTTAAGTAAGATTTATGCTTATATTTTTGATCAGGATCATATTTTTGCTTTAAGTCAGTCAAGAAGTAGAATGTATTTTAATGTAACAAAGACCTGTATTTTACTTTTGTAGATTTGGACAGCTAGAGTTATATGGACTAAACAGGTCATTATATGAAGCAGTACATAGTAAGTTATAAGTTGTCAGTTAGAATTGATGAATGTACAAGAAGATGGTTCAATGTAAAAGCAGGTGAAAGACAAGAATTATTGATTATTAGAAAGCTTTTAATTTTGTGGATTGTAATGAAATCATTAGGAATACCTGTGCATCTAATTCTCTTGATAAGAGAGGGCTGTGTGACAACCAAGAGACTTCAGTAAAACAGTGTTTGAGTGGGAAAAGGGATTCAGCAGGGGTGTATGCTGTTGCCCTATCTGTTTAATATTTATAGTGAATACATTATGAGAATGGCTAATTTAGACAAAGATCCAGCTTGAATGAAGATGGTGGCAGAAAAATAAATAATTCAAGATATGCAGATAATACAACTCTCATAGCAGAAACTAAGGAAGAACTGGAGCAGTTGATTCTGTTGGTTAAGAGAGAAAACAACAAATCCTGGCTTTATTTAAACATCAGCAAAACAAAAGTGATAGCTTCTGACAATTAGGTTGATTTATTTAGCGTATGGCTCACACATGAAAAGTTACATTACATTAATCCTTAATATATATGGCCATAGTAATAGACATATGTACAATAATAAGATATAATACAGTCATAAAAGAGACACTCAAGAATCAAGAATAGGCTACAACTGAATGTCTAGGTTGATTATCCAGTCAACTGCATTTGGCATAGCATGAATGAAGTCTGACAGGTTTCTACTCTATGCACATTGGACACATTCTGCTGTAATATGATTAATTGTCTGGCGGGGTGATCTCCATTCGCACCTGGGTGAGGCAATCATGCCCCATTTGTAAAGGTGGTCTGCACATCTTTCATGGTTGGTGCAGATTAGGTTAAGGGCAGATCAAATTTTCCGAGGTAGGTCAAAATCCGAAGGTATCTGTGTTGGGTCCACTAATTCATGGAAGATCCCTGTTAAAGTGTTACACCAGAACTCTTTCCACTTCTCCTTCATGTTGAAACTTGTCTCTGCAAGAGATTTTTTGCTGTTAAGATTGGAGGGTGCCTTGACTTTAGCCCATTTGTCTTCATGGATTGGAAGATTTTGAATTTCCATGATTTTGCTGTATTCATGTAGAAGAAAGTTGAATGTGTGGAGGCGGAATGTTGCTTAGCTCTGGGAGCCAGTAGGTTGGGGTTGATTTTACAGTTCCAGAAATAAGGCACATAGTGGTGTTAAGCTTAGCATCAACCAAATACGCATGGGTGCTGTTCAGCCATACAGGTGAGCAGTATTCAGCTGTAGAGTAAACGAGGCTAAGAGCAGTGTAGCCAAGCATTATTGCTGAAGCATCCCAAGTTGTTCCACATAGTTTTTGCAGTATATTGTTTCTTGTTTTTAGCTTGTTAATGAGATGTGGTTTAAAAGATAGTGTTGTATCTAGAGAGTAATGCCCAGATATTTCAGGAATCTGTTGTAGCACAGCAGTGTGTGATTGAAGTAGATCATGCGTTCTTTGTTAGCCTAGTTATTGTTCAGGTGAAAGCATGAAATGTCTGTTTTGATAGGATTTGGGCGTAATCTCCATTTGCTGAAGTATTCATCTAGGACTGCAAGGTCGTTTGTTAGTGTATCTTCCATTGTGGCTTGCTTAAGGGTCAAAGCTGTATAACTGAGAGGAGACCTCCACATAACCTTTAAAGGAATGTGGAGAACCGACCAGGGCTTCTGACCTAATGTCCAATCCTCACCTTCTCATGGTGCACCCTGTTGGGTATCTACCCTGGATACTGAACGAACGAGGATGGGCTGGCAATTTGGGATTTAGCTGACCAAATTGTATTCTTATTGGTTAAACCAAAATAAAAAACGATGGTACAACACAACAAAATTTCATGCCGGCTGGGGTGTCACCCGGTTAAACAAGGCTCCCGTTGTTTTCGCAAGGGAACCAGGGCGAACAGCGAAAAGTCAGCTACCGGAACAAATCTGAAAACAAACCCCAACTCAACATCACCAGAGTTAAAGATCGGTACTATCAACATAAGAAACCTGAATGGCAAAGAAATGGAGCTAGCTGAAGAATTAGATAAGTACCAGATCGACATAATAGGGGTGACTGAAACAAAAAACACCAAAACTGGTGAGATCTTTCTGAGCAATAAATACAAAATGTTATATTCAGGCAATGACCATCAAGGAAAAGGAGTAGCCATAGTATTCAACACAAAATACAAGGCTAATCTTCTTGAATGGCAGACAGTCTCAAGTAGAGTAATGTGGGCAAATATGAGAATGGGGAACTGGACAATGAGACTTATTTGTGCCTATGGTCCCACAGAAGGTTCTACTAAGGTAAAAGTGGAGGAATTTTTTGAGGCTTTAGAAAAAGCAACTGACACAATGAAAAAGGAAAAGTTGGTCCTTGTTGGGGATCTAAATAGCAGAGTAGGAAATGATTGTGAGACATACAAAAATATTTTAGGAAAATTTGGAGAAAAGAGCAAAGCTAATAATAATAATGGCAAATATCTGTTGGATTTCTGCTCAGGACATGGACTGGTTATTACTAAACACCATGTCCAACATAAAAATGTGCACAAATTCACATGGAGAGAAGATGCAGCAAGTATTAAGAAAAGTCTCATTGACTATGTTATTGTTGATAGTGATGTTTTCTTCCTGGTGGAGAATGTACAGAGGATTTGAAATTGGAAGTGATCTTTAGTCTTGAGCAGGATAAAATTGAATTTCATATTGAAAAGAATAACATGTAAGAAAGTTTTAAAGCGAATAACAGTTGAGCAGCTCTCAGATGTGAATTGTAGACTAAAATGCACAAAGCTTATTGAAGAAAAAATGAAAGAGTTTGAGAACAAGAATCAAACCGTGGAGATTCAGTGGAACTCTGAAAGAAACATTGATTGATTCTGCCAGAGAGGCATGTGGTGAGGTTGTCTGCAGGGATAAAAAAAAATCAGAACTCCCTGGTGGACACAGGAAGTTATAGAGGCAGTGAAGGAAAAGAAGAAAGCATATCAAAGTTCCTGGCAAATAAGTCAGCTTGTGATCTTAGAGAATACAGAGACAAATGCAAAAATGCTAAACACTGTGTAAAAAAACTAGCTAAACAAAAGTCATGGGAGGACTTTGGCAAGAATTTAGAAAATAAATATCAAGAAGGTGGCAAAATATTCTGGAGGTTGTTGAAGAAGCTTAGGAATGGGGGAAAGAGTGCTGTAAAAGGAGTTAGATATGATAAAGGTGACATGAAAATGGGAGAAAAAGATATCCTTGAAGTATGGAGTAATTACTTTGAAAAACTGCTAAATGAAACAAGCAGTGATAGCATAGCAGTAAAAAATGCTGACCAGGCATGCAGACAGGAATACATATCCATACTTGAAGTAGAAAAAGCCATCAAAGGTTTGAAATGTGGAAAGGCAGCTTGGGTAGATGATATTCGACCAGAAATGCTGAAGTATGGTGGTATAAGAGTCTTACAGTAGCTGCACTGCGTAGTTCAGAAAGCATAGTTCTGGACAGAGGGACGAATTTCCAATGATTGGAGTAGAGCTCTCATAGTACCCATATATAAAAAGGGAAATAAAACAATGTGAGAATTACAGAGGTATTTCCCTACTGAGTGTTCCTGGCAAGATCTATGCAAATATACTTGAGAAACGGTTGAGAAGATTTGTGAAAGAAAAGCTTGGTGAAGAACAAGCTGGATTCAGGCCAAATAGAGGCTGTCAGGATCACATCTTCACTTTACGACAAATAGTCGAGAAAGCGTGGGAATATAACAGAGATCTGTATTTAAGTTTTGTGGATTTGGAAAAGGCATATGACAAGGTGCCAAGAGAAAAGCTATTCAGTACGCTACAGTTATATGGTGTCAATGGGGCATTATATCAAGCAATATGTAGTCTTTATTTGAGTTATAAGTCAGCAGTTAGAATTGAAGGAAGTACAGGAAGATGGTTTAATGTTAAATCTGGTGTTAGACAAGGGTGTACATTATCCCCTCTGTTATTCATTATCTATATGGATCACATTATGAAGGAAAGTGGTATTAAACATGATATCAAAATTGGAGATGTTAATGTCGGCTCTTTGCTTTATGCAGATGATGTTATACTTCTAAATAAATTCGCTACAAGTCTGCAAGATTCTCTGACTAAATTGAATAGCTGTTGTAATAGATATGGTACGAAGGTCAGCAATAAAAAGACAAAGACAATGAAAATAGGCAGAATCATTGAAAATGTCAACTGTCTTATGAATGGAGAACCTGTGGAAGAAGTGAAACATTTCATCTACTTAGGCACGATTTTTACTGAAGATGGTAAATTAAATATAGAAATAGACAACAGAATCAGCAAAGCTGGTATGGTAGGAAGTCAATTGAATAAATTCATATGGAATAAGAGAGAAATTAGTCGGAACACTAAATTAGCTGTATACAAGACTGTGTTCAAACCAGTTTTAACTTATGGATCTGAGAGCTGGGTCAGAAGTAAAACACTTGACCAAAGACTAGAGACCGCAGATATGAGAGTCCTGAGAAGGATTATAGGCGTGAACAGGTGGCATCAATGGCAATATCATATTAAAAACGAGGATATTAGGAAAGAACTTGACATTGTTAACATCTAGGAATGTGTTAGCAGAGCTAATCTCAGGTGGTATGGTCACTTAAACAGAATGGGCAAAGAAAGATTAGAAAAACAAGTGTTCTCTTCCAGGTTGGCAGCAAAGTGACCCAGAGGAAGACCAAGATATAGGTGGATTGATACAGTACAAAGTGCCTTAGATGATAGAAATATAAGATCTGATAATGTTGAAGCCTTGACAAGTAACATACTGATTTGGAGGAAAATTGTAGATGGAAGTTAGGAATGATGTAATTTTTTTCATGTAGTACTATCATATCCTGTACACCCCTTGAGGGTACATGGCAGGAAATTGATGATGATGATCTTCCATTGTAGTAAAATTGGTGTGTCTGGTGGGTAGAGCAATGTCATCAACGTAGCAAAACTTCTTGGAAGCTGTATTAGGCAAATCTGCGATGTATAAGTTAAAAAGGAGGGGAGCCAGAACTGACCCTTGTGGTAGTCTATTATCCAGTGTTCTTTGCTTACTTTTGTTCTAATCCATACACACTTGGAACAGGCGGTTGCTTGGCATGTTATCGATTAGTTTTGTTATTGTTCTGCATGGAGCAACTTGCAGACTGTGCCATGCCTCCAGACTGTATCAAAAGCTGCGGTAAGATCTACTAAAGCTACAGCTGTTTTCCGGCATTGTTGGTAGCCTGCCTCTATATGTGTGGTGAGTGACAGAACCTGATCACAGCAGCTTTGTTTATTTCTGAATCCGGCCTATTCCACTGGGACTTGTTCTATTATCTTAGGGGCAATTCTATTAAGGATGAGCAGCCTTTCTAGGAGCTTATAACAGGTGCTAAGCAGGGCAATTGATTGGTTGTTTTCTGGTTTGTTGTTGGTTTTTCCTGGTTTTAAGATGGGGATAATTTTTGTCCTCTTAAACTCTTTTGGAAGTCTACCAGTCTGGAGGATGTCAGAGAAAAAGCAAGCCAACCATTGTCAGGCATATTGGCCTGTCTTCAACGGGAAATCAGGATGAATTCCATCGAAACCTGGAGCCTTGCCTGGTTTCATATCCATTAGAACAGTGTTAATATCTTCAAGAGGAAAGGGTCTGATGGTCTGTTATTTTCAAATATGTAAGTTCTCTTTTTATTTGAAGAGTGTGTTGTTTGTCCTTGGCGGTATATCTTGATGTGTTGACAATATGTGATGCATATTGGTTGGGAGAAATAGCTGATTGTTCCCATCCAGTCAGGGTGCCATTACCTAGTTTTCTTAGAAGGCTCCATGCTTTTCTACTGGAGTGCCGAAAATCAAGTCTTTCTGCTGTTTCAGTCCATTTCTTCTGTCGGCTGGTCTCAAGGCTGTGGATAAGTTCATCTACACTTTCAGGATCGCCACTCTCTAGATATTCTGATACAGTTTATTACTATTATCTTTCCATCCAGGGATGTGATGGATTTAGTATATTCAGGGAGGAAAGTTTAGACAGGAGAGGGGTGGGGGGAGGAGTACTGCTGATGATAGCAGATGAATTGCAGCCTCTTGGTATGGTCTTCTTACCTACAGCTCCCATGAATCTCTTGTAATTATTGCTTGTTGGAGGAATCCAACGGATATATTTGTCAAGACAGGCAACAAATGTTATCCCAGTCCGCTTTCTGGAAGTTCTAGCGGGGACGTTGGATGGATCTGACAAGGGGTACCTGCAGACCTAATTCTAATATAATTGATCTGTGTTGGCTTCGGGGAAAGTTGGAGAGAACTCTTCTCGATGTAGGTAATGGTCGTCCATTGTTGTCTTGAGTGACGAAGCAGAGGTCGAGGTTGTACTTCCTGTTCCAAGCTGCTGACCTGAAGGAAGATCTATCTTTTGCATTGAAAATTAGGTGTATGTTGTGAATTTCTGCCCATTCAGTCAAAGTCTCTCTGCATTCATTATTGGAAGCATATTTCCATAGCATGTGGTGGTAAACAACCACCCTGCAATGCACATAGGTGGTTAAAATCACCTATGTGCATTGCAGGGTGGTTGTGCATTGTTAGAACTTGTGAAGGCCACAAGAGGGCAGGGAGTTTATACTTGTTGGTAATGGTTATGTTCCCTATCATATTTGATAGGGAACATAACCATTGTTATCAGATGCGCACCGCTGACAATGCTGGTTGTAACAAGGTGGGAATCTTTTAGTGTACTATGTACATAGGTGGCAAAGCCATGTGCATGATGGTGGCTCCAATGCTAATGTAACCAGGAATTCAGCCCCTGCAGTGAAGCTGATCCTCATCCTTACAGTGAGTCTTTTGAATAAGAACAACGTCGACATTGTTGTCATAAAATCTTTGAGAGGTATTCACATTTTGCCCTTAATGTTAATTTGGCAAATTCGGACAACAGGTCCAATATTCCTAGTCATCTTGCCCTTAAGAGAGCTAATGCGTATGTTTGAGTTCATGTGTGCTGTAACCAGGAGATCGAAAAGATAGTCTGGTTGCCAAGTCGCTCTAGCTCTTTAGCGTTATCCAGGGTGCACCACGAGGAGGTGAGCTAGGATTGCACCCCCCCCCCCCCCCCCATTTAGTTGAATTTATGATAGAGGGAGATAAAATAGGGATTGTTGAAAGTTATGATTTACTTGGGGTCCAGAATAAGAAATGATGGTAAATGTAAAGGTGAAATTAAATGAAGGATAGTCATGAGACAAAAAGTTATGTTAAACCTGGCAAGAATTATGAAAGACACAGGTGGGAGTAAGGCCATGAAAGTTAGAATTGTCCAAGCAATGGTATTTGCAGTGGTGATGTATGGATGTGAAAGGCAGATTATTATTAAGAAGAAAAACAGAAAGTGAATTGATTCATTTGAATTATGGGTGTAGAGGAGACTATTAAGAATCCCATGGTTTTAGAGAGTATAAAGGCAATGTTCCTTGGAGGCAACGATCGCTAAATAGAAGTTAACATACTTTGGACATATGCAAGCAGATGAATCATTGGAAAAGGTAATTATGTTGGGGAAGATTGAAGGCATGAGAAGGAGAGGAAGACTGCAAAAGAGTTGGATGGACATCATAAAAGAACACTGAAACAGTTGATCAAAGACTAGGGACCACAGATATGAGCATTCTGAGAAAAACTGAAGAGTGAACAGATGAAATCAGTGGCAAAATCATATAAAAAATGAAGATATTAGGAAGGACCTTTACGTTCATTACATGCAAGAGTGTGTGTGTGTGTGTGTGTGTGTGTGTGTGTGAGAGCAGAATTAATTTATGATGATATAGTCACTTAAACAGTGGAATGGGAGAGGCCAAACAGGTGTGATATCAAAATGGTAAGAAAAACACCTTGAGGAAAATCTAGGTGAATTGATGCAGTCAGGAATATCTTAGTTTGTAATATATGATCTAACAGTATTGCAGTCTTGGTAAATAACAGATTAATTTGGAATAAAATTGTTGCTTGGAAGCTGGTAAGGTAAACTTAATTATTGTACTATAGTATCCATTACGATTGGAAAATTTATGATGTAATCTGTAGGGTAAGAGTTGCTTGTTTGAAATAAAGTAGATGATTAAAGACTGGAAAGTTGTGAATAAAATTAGGATAGTGGCACCTGTGGCAGAACCATATTAAGCATGAAGCTATTTGAAAAAGAATACTTGTCATTCTGGAATGTAAAGCTCTCTTAAGTACAGGCAGTTCTTGCACTTAGATTGAATAAGATGAATGATTAGCATTTTTGCTTCCAAGTTTTGGAAATAAAAATTGCAGGTAAAACAACCTACAAGACATCAAAATTAGACAGATTGATTGCTTTTAAGGTATACTTGAGAATAAAGCTGATCATATCAGATTCCTGACAGACCAATTTAGAAGAAAGTTGTTCATAGAAAATTAGTCATAAAATATTTTACTGTGCTATTATTCTCTAATATGTCCCTGAAGCACTCTCAATATATAAAAAATGATAATGTGGTATTGTAATTTAAGAAGGAAAGGAGTTGGTAAGCCGTTATTCAGAAACATCTGCTTAATTGGTGAGAATAAATTTCACATTTTAAACTATCAGACAAGTAGTTATTTCTGAATTAGGATCTAATTGGCTTTTATTGTTATTATTATTATATAAGGTGATATTGTATAATCTGAGAGGAAGCATAAACCAGTTAATGAATAATATTGAAATCATCAATGTATAATCTCTAGAGGTGTCTCTGATAAAATAACCTCATTCCTTCATTTTAATCTTGCAGTGTGTTCAAATTCTCAGGGAGCCTTATACCATATACTGATTTTGCTTGTGTTTATATTCCAAATGTAAGGAAAAAAAATCAAATGAATGGTAAAACCTTTTTGCATATTTTTAAAATATGCTCATTTTTCTTTTTATTAATTGATTTGATACATAAATTTTGCAGTTTGCAAAATTTATGTATCAAATTCTATTGAATAAAATTTCTTGTACCAAATCCTATTGAATAAAAGTGGCTAATCAGTGCTAGCTTAAAATCAGGTACTACAGATCAAATTTGATTCTTAAACTCACAATATTAAAAAAAAAAAATGTAACAATTTCATCCAAAGAACTATCAGTTTATTGTTGTCGTTCAAAGCTTGATAGTGCCATATCTAGAGTACCATAAAAATTAACAGTCATTCTTTAGTAATTTAAAGATAATGTGTTCAATAACAAAAAAAAAAATTTTTTAAAGATGATTTCATTTTAAGGATTTACTATTTCACTGTTTCCAAATTATAAAGGGATGAAACCTTGAATTTTCAAATCAGACAATCTTCAATTTTCATGAAAATTGGCATTTTTGCATTTAGATTACTAGAATGTGTTATACCCAAAGTAGTTTTAACTGAATGGGAAGATGCATAGGATAATTTCAAGTACTATTACAGATAGTATAACTGTTGTCAGTTAATAGAATATTTAACTACTAATTTTATAATATACTAAA
This sequence comes from Typopeltis vanoorti, assembly GCF_054136105.1. Lineage (NCBI taxonomy): Eukaryota > Metazoa > Arthropoda > Arachnida > Uropygi > Thelyphonidae > Typopeltis > Typopeltis vanoorti. Next base: position 59,834,358 of record NC_143567.1, on the reverse strand, counting down.
AATAATTTTAAGAAATACAGTAGCAGTGTGCATTCAACATAACATTTGTATATATATAATTCCTTTTTGTTTTCTTTCTTTCTTTTTCTCCTTTAGCACATAAAGTCTATAGTTGATACAGGTGTTAAAGTTGTAGTATCTGGTGGAAAATTTGGCGATATGGCATTGCATTATCTCAACAAATATGGACTCATGGCAGTACGGCTAAATTCAAAATTTGATGTCAGAAGGTTGTGTAAAACAGTTGGTGCTGTTGCTTTACCAAGAATCGTAAGTAATAGATTATGATGTAAGGATTATTTCAAAATTAGCTTTTGCAATCTGAAACATGCATTTTATTCCTGAAGGTTTAGTGATACATTGTTTGCTTGGATTTTTCATATTTATGTTCTTGGGACAAAGAAACTTTAAAGTTCTTGTATTATAAAATTGTGCTCACATTTTATTGACACTTTTTAGTAATATATATTATCTACCATTTTAAAGAACAATGTGTATCAACTTACCATTGTCGAATTCCTGATATGTACCTTGAAGGGGTATACAGGATACAATCATAGTGCTATGTGAAAACGTTTTACATAATTATGGACTTCCTGTCAACAATTTCCCTTCAAATTGGTCTTATCTATCAGGACATCGATATTGTCATGTTTTATAATTTGGTATTCTAAGGCACTTCTGCATCAATCAACTTAGATTTTGCTCATCCTTTGGGTCTTTTTCCTACCATTCTGTCATCAAACATGTTTTGCTAACATTTCCCATTCTCTTTATGATCGGAAATTAGCTCTGCTCAACATTTCTGAATGCTGATAATTTGAAACCTCTAAACAAATTTTCTGTTTCAGTTTCCTTCTTGATATCTTCCTTTTAAGGTTCTACCATTGATGCCATCTGTTCACGCTCCTAATTTTTCTCAGAACTCATTTCTAACCAACCTCTCAGTTCCATATTAAAATTGGTTTGAACACTCTTGTACACAGCTGGTTTAGTATTTTGACTAATTTCCCTCTAATCTACCAGCATTGCTTAACTTGTCTATTTCCATATTTAATTTTACTTTTTTTTCATTAAAAATTGCATCTTCATCATCATCAAATTACCCATGTACCCTCAAGGAGTGTGCAGAATATGATAGTACTACATGAAAAATTTACATCATTACTAATTTCCCATCTAAAATTTTCCTCCAATTCAGTCTGTTACTTGTCAAGACTCCAACACTATCAGATCTTACATTTCTATCATCTAAGGCATTTTGTACCGTATCAATCCATCTATTTCTTGGTTTTCCTCTAGGTCGTTTTCCTGCCACTCTGGCGGAGAACACTTGTTTTGCTAATCTTTCCTCACCCATTCTGTTTAAGTGACCATACCGCCTGAGATTAGCTCTGCTAACACTTTCGTATTTGCTAACAATGTCAAGTCGTTTCCTAATATTCTCGTTTTTAATATGATATTGCCATTGATGCCATCTGTTCACGCCTCTAATCTTTCTCGGGACTCTCATATCTGTGGTCTCTAGTCTTTTGTCAAGTGTTTTACTTCTGACCCAGCCCTCAGATCCATAAGTTAAAACTGGTTTGAACACGGTCTTATATACAGCTAATTTAGTGTTCTGACTAATTTCTCTCTTATTCCACATGAATTTATTCAATTGACTTCCTACCATACCAGCTTTGTTGATTCTGTTGTCTATTTCTATATTTAATTTACCATCTTCACTAAAAATCATGCCTAAGTAGCTGAAACGTTTTACTTTCCACAGGTTCTCCATTCAAAATACAGTTGACATTTTCAATGCGTCTGCCTATTTTCATTATCTTTGTCTTGTTACTGCCTTCATGCCATATCTATTACAACAGTTATTCAATTTAGTCAGTGAATCTTGCAGACTTTTAGCAGATTTATTTAGAAGTATAACATCGTCTACATAAAGCAAAGAGCTGACATTAACATCTCCAATTTTGATATCATGTTTAATGCCACTTTCCTTCATAATGTGATTCATATAGATAATGAATAACAGACGGGATAATGTACATCCTTGTCTCACCAGATTTAACAATAAACTATCTTCCTGTACTTCCTTCAATTCTAACTGCTGACTTACAACTCAAATAAAGACTAAGTATTGCTTGATATAATGCCCCACTGACATCATATAACTGTAGCGTATTGAGTAGCTTCTCTCCTGGCACCTTGTCATATGCCTTTTCCAAATCAAAACTTAAATACAGATCTTTGTTATATTCCCATGCTTTCTCAACTATTTGTCGTAAAGTGAAGATCTGATCCCGACAGCCTCTATTTGGCTTGAATCCAGCTTGTTCTTAACCAAGCTTTTTATCCACAATTCTTCTGAACCGTTTCTCAAGTATATTTGCATAGATCTTGCCAGGAACACTCAGTAGGGAAATACCTCTGTAATTCTCACATTCAGTTTTATTTCTCTTTTTATATATGGATACTATGAGAGCTCTATGCCAATCATTGGGAATTCGTCCCTTTGTCCAGGCTTTCTGAACTATGCAGTTCAGCTACTGTAAGACTTTTATACCACCATAATTCAGCATTTCAGGTCGAATATCATCTACTCCTGCTGCCTTTCCACATTTCAAGCCTTTGATGGCTTTTTCTACTTCAAGTATGGATATGTATTCCTAACTGTATGCCTGTTGAGTGTTTTTTACCACTGTGCTATCACTGCTTGTTTCATTTAGCAATTTTTCTAAGTAATTACTCTATACTTGAAAGATATCTTTATCTCCTGTTTTCATGTCACTTTATGTCATCTCTAACTCCTTTAACAGCACTCTTTCCTCCATTTCTAAGCTTCTTCAACAACCTCCAGAATATTTTGTCACCTTCTTGATATTTATTTTGTATGTTCTTGCCAAAGTCCTTCCATGACTTTTGATATGCTTTCTTCTTTTTCTTCACTGTCTCTTTAACTTCCTGTGTCTACCATGGAGTTCTGATTTTTCTATCCTTGCAGACAACCTCACCACATGCCTCTCTGACTGAATCAATTAGGGTTTTCTTCAAGGCTTGCCACTGAATCTTTAAGGTTTGGTTCCTGTTCTCAAACTCTTTCATTTTTTCTTCAGTAATCATTGTGTATTAAGTTTAAGGGAGATGGTATTACTACTATAAGAAGCCTTTTGGCTTGTTATAGTAGTAATCTTTGTGTATTTTAGTCTACGGTTCACATCTGAGAGCTGCTCAACTTTTATTCGCTTTAAAACTTTCTTACACGTTATTCTTTTCAATATGAAATTCATTTTTATCTTGCTCAAGACTAAATAGTGATCACTTCCAATTTCAAATCCTCTCTACACTCTGGTGTCCTGCACCAGGGAGAAAAGATCACTATCAATAATAACATAGTCAATGAGACTTTTCTTGTTCCTTGCTTTTTCTCTCCATGTGAATTTGTGCACATTTTTATGCATGGTGTTAGTAATAACCAGTCCATGTCCTAAGCAGAAGTCCAATAGATCTTCTCTCTCTCTCTCTCCCATCATCAATGTGGATGATGATGAGGCTGAATGAACTCTTTCCACTTCTCTCTGTCCCGGGAGAGTCTGATCGATTCTGTCCAGTTTGGTGAGGGAGAGAGAGGAAGACCAAGATATAGGTGGATTGATATGGTACAAAGTGCCTTAGACGATAGAAATATAATGTCTGATAATGTTGGAGTCTTGACAAGGATGTCAAAACTCCAACATTATCAGATTATCAATCACATTGGTGAGTACAGGCAAGGCAAACCCGAGAAACCCAAGCTAGACCTGATCTTACTTCATACAATATACAGTTGGTATATCGTATCTGGAGGCTGGTCTTCTACTCTTCTTTCCCTCTACTCTCTCTTACTTCTTACTCCCCCCCCCCCTCCCCCCAAAAATGCTATTAGAGCAACTCGAGGGTGAGGGGGATGACTCTCCTCTCAAACTGTAGTTTCCACTATCTACTGAAAAAAAGTACCTGAATTCAGGTCAAGAAGTGGTGGTTGATGACGGAAACTTAACCGTTGAAACCGAATGAACTCTAATCCAACAGGTATTTGCCATTATTATTGGCTTTGCTCTTTTCTCCAAATTTTCCCAAAATATTTTTGTATGTCTGACAATCATTTCCTACTCTGATATTTAGATCCCCAACAAGGACCAACTTTTTCTTTTTCATTGTGTTAGATGCTTTCTCTAAAGCATGAAAAAATTCCACCACTTCTGCCTTAATAGAACCTTCTGTGAGATCATAGGCACAAATAAGTCTCATTGTCCAGTTCCCCAGTCTCATATTTTCCCACATTACTCTACTTGAGACCACATGCCATTCAAGAAGATTAGCCTCGTATTTTGTGTTGAATACTATGGCTACTCCTTCTTTTTCTTGATTTCATGACCTGAATATAACACCTTAAACAGCTGAAATGTTTTACTTGTTATTCAGGTTTTCCATTCATGATGCACTTGATGTTTTTAATGTTCCTGCCTATGTTGCATAGCATATAAGTTACATGTAGACACAGTTCAAAAATATTTAATTAAGATAGATTAATTACAGTTTTAAAGTGAATAAAAGTTAAGCAGCTCTCAGGTGTGAACTGTAGACTAAAATACACAAACATTATTCAAGAAAAAATGAAAGAGTTTGAGAACAGGAACCAAACCTTGGAGATTCGGTGGCAAACCCTGAATGTGACCTGTCATTAAAAGATAGTGTGCTGTAGTTAGCGGGTTGCAGCCAGAAAAGAGTGAGAAACACTGTTCTAAGACAGTTCTAGCTGCATCAATCTCCCTAGATGTTAGTCTTTTTCTAGGTCTTATTGCTGACATCAGACCACACTTGTTTTGTTTTCCTTTCCCAATCTGTGTAAGTGGCTCTTCAGAAATGTGTGAACAGACCTAATCTCAGGTGGTAACTTGAGATTAGCTCTATCCATATAGTCCTGAATGCCAGTAATCTCAAGTTCCTTCCTAATATCTCATATTTTTAATATGATTCTGCCATTGATGCCATCTGTTCACTCTCCTAATGTTTCTTGGAACTCATATCTGTGGTCTCTAGTCTTTGATCAGTTTGATTTCGAATCCATCTCTCAGATCTGTAAGTTAATTAGTTTAAAGGCTGTCTTGTATGCAGTTTTTAACATTTTGATAATTTCTCTCCCATGCTAACCCTATATCTGTATTTGCTATGCTGTCTCAGCAAATTTTCTGTTTTGCAGATTCTAGGAGGGAAAAATTCTGCTGTTTAAATATGAGGATGGCTTATTTAGTCTTTCAACAGGATTTGTCTCTTGATTACACTATGGAGATTCTTACTCTTTGTATATTAATAAATATGTAAGCATAATAGAAAATTTTTCCCCTTGATTTCAGACATCCCCAACACCTGAAGAAACTGGATTCTGCGATAAAGTATTTGTTGATGAAGTCGGAGACACTCCAATAGTATGTTTTAGACAAGGTTAGTTTAGCTTTTTTTTTTATATTAATTAAAAATAATAAGGTTATTAAGTCTTGTGAAATATACACTACCTTTATTCATGAAATTAATTGTCAATTTTTCCACATTGTTTTTTGTTTTCTTATCTTATCTGCAAATTAAAATATCTATAATTAAATTTTTTTGAGCAGTCTACATCAAATCACTTGGCTTGTATGTGATTTCATTTATGCATATCTGTTTTAATAAGTGTGAAGAATAAATATTCTCTAAATGGACTTCACACATGAAAGGAAAAAACAAGATACAAAAGAAGTTGTAGTGGAACTGAGAGAGAGGAGAAATATTGGGAGCTTGGACGTTGAAAATATGAGACAAGAAGGAAAATCATGGTCCACTTTTTCCATTTCCATCAGAACATATTCATTCAGTGGTAGGCACATGTCCCTTGTGGTAACTTATCGACCCTAGTAGTATTCCTCCATTTCAAATATGGAGGGTTTGTTGTCTGTGTACTAAATTAAAATTGAATGATAATAGACATTTACATCTGGATGTGACAAATGGAGGGGGTGGGGCATCGTCCACATGCCTCTGGCTCTTTTCTAACAGCATGAACTTCCTCAGCATGTTTTTGATATCAGTTTGCATCTGCAGGTTTGGGGATATTCTTATGCAAATTAGCTTCCTAGCTCAGGCACTGTCAGTGATTCTCTTTGGTCAGAAAGGCATGTTTGAATTCCATCTGTGACATGAACTTTTGAAAGAGCTTTTTAATTGAAGGTGAATTAGTTGGCCACATATAGAAGTAGTAGGACTTTTCGTCACAAACAGAATAACTGGGTAGTAGAAAATGTACAATTAATAGGTCTGATTTTGTGTTTTTATGTACTATAATTGCATGTACTTGTGTAATTACAACTATGGACGGTTGCATAAGAGTACTGTGTCTGGACTAAGGGCTAAATAATCCAGAAACGCTGCTGCTCGTTTCTGGATTATTCAGCCAGAAGAGCTGAAAAAATTTCAAATGTGAAAATTTTTCAGCTCTTCTGGCCTCCAGTAAGCAGAGCATTTCTCTCATATCAGGCATTGGAATTCATTTACTACCTGAAGACATTAACAAACTTGAATGCTCATTATGGTATTTTAATTCACACCCAATTATGCAGTTCATGTCAGAAGTTGCAGTTCCAGTGGTGTTTTCTATTTTTTTGGTTATGTTCATGTGATTTTTTTTTTATTTTACTTTATTTTATTTTGATTAGATCAGTAAACTTTGCAGTAAGTCTGCTCCTTTGCTCTAGTCCTTGATGTACATATGCAACTGCCCACATAAACTGTGTTACATGTCCTGATATTGGTATTTATATTCCACATTACTATATTTGTGGGTGTTTGTAATTACACAGTAATGTAATGTGGGTGTTTGTAATGTAAAGAATTTGTAGATCATTATTTGTGTGGTTCTTGTAAACATTTTTCAGTTTACCCAGTAAATATTATATGATATTTTCTGCACTCTAAGATGGGTTTAATTGCACTGAAAATATTATATATAGGAGTTTTATTATTTTGCTTTTTTTTTGGGGGGGGGGGTTAATTTACTATCCAATTGACCTTAGTGAATTTGATTAGCACTCCTCTAAGAAATCCAGAATATGGGTAATGTAGCAAAAGATAGATATTCACGAGCAATGTTAAAATTGCTGATTTTTAATGCTTTCAGCACTATCAGAAATATAATTTCCAATATTTGTTTATGAAATATTCTGATTAAATTCAGTGAACTGCGTGTATATTTTATTTATAGAGTTGTCTTTGTCAGTCATAATATAAAATATTACTTTTTAGAACTAAGTCATATGATTTTACATATATTTGCAGAAAATTCAAAAATAAAATGAATTATCAAAATAGGCTGTCATGTAATTTATTTTTTTTTTATTTTTATTTTTTTTATGGTGTGTTGGTAAAAAAATTAACGCCATCAGCATGGCCTAAAATTCAGTCTTGTAAATACATAAAATTGTAAAATCTTGTACAATGTATAAAAGCAGTTTGTTTCTAAAAAAACATTAGTGTAATTAAACTGAAGGCTATTAAAAAAAAATTCTACATAAGATTTTTTGGTGGTACTTGTTAATTAAATGAGTATATTTGCCACTCTCACTGTAGTCAACATGCCACAGTTAACTTTGCTATGGTTCAGCAAAGTTAATAAAAACTTATAGATAGGTTGCATCTAATTTTGAGATACTCTCACTACTTCTCTGCATCACAATTAAACTTAATTTCTATTTTTTTCATGATAAAATGACAAATTTATTGGCCATGTAATTCAGTTGACTCCATGGATGTGCCTATTTTAATATCAGAAGAAATGAGAATTTTTTTTAATATTAATTTTTTAAACCAAATCTGAATAAGTATTGTTAGCTTTAGTTTAATACTACATTAAACAAGTGAAAGATTATTCAGATAACCTTCTGGAAAATGTTAAATATCAGAAAGAAATACTAAAATACTGATATATGTATATGTAGAAGGTATTTTACCTTGGGTATAGTAAATGTTAAAAATACCAAGCAATTTTAAACCCGGTTTTACTCCATTTCCCAAGTAAGCAAACAGACAAGTCACGTTTGTGCCTGCAAGTGATGCAAGTCTAGCTGATCCTACAGGTAGTGCAATACATCTATATCTCCTCCAGAGATTTTTATTTAATAAGGTTAAAACACCTTATGGCAACTTGTTCTGGTAAAATACTAATAAGCTCTGTATTACTAAATCTTGATATTTCTAGCTTAGCTCCCACTGACGAGACCTCAATAAAAGTCGAAACCGGTCTGGGTAGTGGCCCCTTGCCTTTAATACAAAACATCATACATCCCCTTCTTGGAGATGTGTTTTGGCATTAAGGGTAAATATTAAGATTAGTGATCAGAGCTTATGCCACCTTTACCACGAGTTGCCTTGGTCTTGCACTACCTGTAGGATCAGCTAGACTTGCATCACTTGCAGGCGCAAACTTGACTTGTTTGTCTGTTTGCTTACTTGGGAAATGGAGTAAAACCAGGTTTAAAACTGCTTGGTATTTTTAACATATATATATATATATATATATTTTTTTTTTACAGAGAGTAAAGAATCCAGGATATCTACAGTAATAATAAGGGGCTCTACAGCCAATCTCATGGATGACATTGAGCGTGCAGTGGATGATGCTGTAAATAATTATAAAGCAATTACCAAGGTATTTATGTAGAAAACTAATGTTTTAAATACATTAGTTGTAAATTTGACCTTTTGAATTATTATTACTCTGAACTTCCATACAGACATAACTCATGAGAGATCCAACTTGTCTGTCATACTACTCCTTAAACTTGTTCACTGTCCTCACTCTCACCGCCCTCTCAGGCAATACATTCCATGCTCCTACCATTCTTCATGAAAAAAAAATTAACTTCTTACTCACTGCATTCTTTTGCAACTTACTGGAATAGTTTCTTGTCTCCTTGCTCCTTCTTATTGTTTTACCATATGAAAAATCTCCCAGGTGTATTCAGAAAATACCTCTCGACAGCTAAACATATATCTTCCCTTTGTCTCCTTTCCTCCGTACTCTGCTAATTACATGTCCTCAGCTATCCTTATAGTCAATATTCTGCAGCCTCGACATGATTTTTGTTATCAACCTGTGCTCTCTACTATTAATACATCTCCATCAAATCCCAGTGACCAGATGTGACTTGATCCAGATCAAGGTTTGTATAACGGAACCACTATCCTCTTATCTCTGTTATTCAGTATCCTGACTACTTCAGTAGTCCTCTGAATTGTGTTCACAACCTTTGCAATGTGTCCTCTGAGCCTCAAATTTTTCTCTACTGTCACTCCAAGATTATGCACTTCCTCAGCTTCTGTATAGTTTCACCAAGAAAGAATACAACCTTTCATCTGTGAATACCAAATTTCAAAACTACATTTACCTACTTTTCCAGCTTATTCAAATCCTGAAGAACCATAACATCACAGTTACTAACTGTACCAAGTTTCACATCATTTACAATCACTGAATCTCTCTCTCTCTCTGTGTGTAATTAATCCAGTGGTAACATCTTTGACATAAAAGTCAAATAGTAATGGTCCCAGTATGAACCCTTTGAAATCCCACCTGTTACCTTCCTTTTCCTTAATATTGTCTCTCCCTTATCAAACAAGCACTCTGGTATCTGTCAGAAATCTGATTTCTAAATATCACTTATTTAGAAATGCAGTATCCTATCAAATACCTTTGCAAAATCTTGTGTAATAATGGTGTATACCTTCCCTTCATCAACTGCTCTTGTTACTTTATTATAAAAGGCAATCAGATTACTGAAACAAGAATATCTGTTAACATCCATACTTGGCCTTTGTAATTAATATTACTCTCATCTGCCCAATTTTGTATATGAACTGTTATCAATTTTTCCAATCTTAATTATAACCACAGGAGAAATGCTGTGGTTATAATTAAGACTGGAAAACCATAGTCCTCAGCTATCCTTATATTAATCCAGTGGTAACATCTTTGACATAAAGGTCAAAGTTAGTACATGCCCTTAAAATGTATTGAAATTCCCTCTAGCTCCACTGTCTTATACACATCTAAAGTACTCAGTATTTGGAATACATCCTCTTCATTCCCTTCTAACCCTCCAATCTCCTAACTTTCCTCTAGGAATTAAACTAACTTTACCAGTTTGAAATGCCTAAATATAATCATTAATCAGCTATTGATGTTTAATAATCATGTTTTTTAAATAACTTCCATGCACTACTGACCTTCCTCCCTTCAAATTCTTCTATTCAGCACACTGTCCCAAGCTGGATTCTAAGCATTGTAATCATGTGCCTTATCATTTCACATACATTCCTTTTTTTTCTTGATACTTCTGCATGCCTGTTCACCCTCCAAGTCAAGACTACATGATTACCTCCCACTTACTAGTTGGGACAAGTATGACATCTCAGTCAAAATTGGATCCTCTGATATTGACACTAAATCTAAAAATCTTGATTTTTGTGTTCCATTCACCACATGCTACCTAAGACATGCCTTGAGAATTCCAGAAATTTATTTCTTAACTACTGAATGCTCTTTTCCCTGACCAGTTTTTATTGCTGTTAAGTCCCCCATAATGATTTTGCATTTGCTTAACATTCCTGCTTATCCTTCTTAATATTCTCAAGCCTATATCAATATCCCACTAAATATCCTGTGCTGTCCATCTCTACTTCACACCATATAAAGCCATCACTATACCATTTTCCTCCTGATTCTCTGCCCTGAGAGGGCACAACTCATCATTTACCATAAATAACACTCCATCACCCCATTTACCTTCCCTATTCTGCAGAAATTTGCTATACTCTTTGATTTTTATTCTTGTCAGTGCATCCTCTTCCTCTCAGCCAAGTTTCATTGATACCATTAATCTTGAGACAGAATGAATCAATCATTGCACAAATTCATTCCCTTTATTCTCATACTCCTGGCATTTGTATATATAGAAAACCTAATGCATTGTATATATTCTCATAACTGTTATTACTCCACAGCCTACACAATAGCTCTGCAACATATATTATTCCTCTCCCATCTTCCAGGCCACTATAACTTGAGTTTCTTTACATTTGAAAGTAATAAATGGTATTTCAATTTAATTACGATTTCAGGCAGTGATCATATTTGACTTATAAATTGGTCATGTCACATTTGATACTATTTGTGCAGAGAAATGCCATTGTGAATTTTTCAAAATATGCTATTGGCCTTCTAGGAGACTTAAGTTCATCTAGGGTGGAAATACCTTATGAATTATTAGAAGTCAGTTTTTTGTTTGTAATGGGAAAACTAGAGCATCTCCAGATGAAAACTAATCCCATAACCATCTGAGACCAACTAACTCAGTGCTGAGATTTGTGTGTTTGTGTGTGTGGGGGGGGGGGGTATCTACACTAGTGGCCAAAATTGTGGAAACCTTTTGGAAAAAGTGTATTTCTGAGGTTTCATGGCTCATAACACCACTTTTTTTTTGGAGTAATACCATAAAATTATATATCAATGGAAAGATAATTTAATCAAGAATGTAATGCAATAACTTTTGTGAAGTATTTTTTATTAGAACAGCAGTTATAAAGAAGAAAATTGAAACACATAGAAAAAATGAGATATACAAAAATTCTCACAATTAAGTGAGTCAATGGGTAACCTTTAGCATTAATTATGGCCTTACAACGCCTTAAGATGGAGTGAACCAACTTTTTTAGTTCTGTAGCTGTCATAATGTGAAACCAAGATTGAATTCTTGCTTCTATTAATTGTGTTTTATCGGTGAACTGCTTCTGACTAACAAGTTTCTTTAGTCAGCTCCATAGATTTTCGATTGGGTTAAGGTCTGGTCTATTCCCAGGCCATTCCAGCAGTGGAATATGATTATCTTGAAACCACTTTTTGCACACAGCAGCAACATGACATGGAGCTGAATGCTGTCGAAATATAAATGCTTCATTATCTTGGAAAAGATCATGTGCGGAAGGCTTCAGTTTGGGCGCAAATATTTCAGTTATGTATTTTTGGGCATTTATCATCATCAAATTCCTGCCATGTACCCTCAAGGGGTGTACAGGATATGATAGTACTACATGAAAAATTTACATCATTACTAACTTCCTGTCTATAATTTTCCTCCAAATCAGTCTGTTACTTGTCAAGACTCCGACATTATCAGATCTTATATTTCTATCCTCTAAGGCACTTTATACCGTATCAATCCACCTATATCTTGGTCTTCCTCTGGGTCATTTTCCTGCCAACCTGGCAAAGAACATTTGTTTTGCTAATCTTTCCTCGCCCATTCTGTTTAAGTGACCATACCACCTGAGATTAGCTCTGCTAACGCATTCCTGGATGCTGACAATGTCAAGTTCTTTCCTAATATCCTCATTTTTAATATGATATTGCTATTCATGCCATCTGTTCACGCCTCTAATCTTTCTCAGGACTCTCATATCTGCGGTCTCTAGTCTTTGGTCAAGTGTTTTACTTCTGACCCAGCTCTCAGATCCATAAGTTAAAACTGGTTTGAACACTGTCTTGTATACAGCTAATTTAGTGTTCCGACTAATTTCTTTCTTATTCCATATGAATTTATTCAATTGACTTCCCACGATACCAGCTTTGTTGATTCTGTTGTCTATTTCCATATTTAATTTACTATCTTCACTAAAAATCATGCCAAAGTAGCTGAAATGTTTTACTTGTTCCACAGGTTCTCCATTCACAACACAGTTGACATTTTCAATGCTTCTTCCTATTTTCATTGTCTTTGTCTTTTTATTGCTGACCTTCATACCATATCTATTACAACAGTTATTCAATTTAGTCAGTGAATCTTGCAGACTAGTAGTGGATTTATTAAGAAGTATAACATCTTCCACATAAAGCAAAGAGCTGACATTAACATCTCCAATTTTGATATCATGTTTATTACAACTTTCCTTCATAATGTGATCCATATAGGTAATGAATGACAGAGGGAATAATGCACATCCTTGTCTGACACCAGATTTAACATTAAACCATCCTGCTGTACTTTCTTCAATTCTGGCTGCTGACTTACAACTCAAATAAAGACTAAGTATTGCTTGATATAATGCCCCATTGACACCATATAACTATAGTGAATTGAATAGATTCTCTCTTGGCATCTTGTCATATGCCTTTTCCAAATCGACAAAACTTAAATACAGATCTTTGTTATATTCCCATGATTTCTCCACTATTTATCGTAAAGTGAAGATCTGATGCTGACAGCCTCTATTTGACCTGAATCCAGCTTGTTCTTCACCAAGCTTTATTCCACAATTCTTCTCAACCGTTTCTCAACTATACTTGCATATATCTTACCAGGAACACTCAGTAGGGAAATACCTCTGTAATTCTCACATTCAGTTTTATTTCCCTTTTTATATATGGGTACCATGAGAGCTCTACTCCAATCATCGGGAATTCGTCCCTCTGTCCAGGCATTCTGAACCATGCAGTGCAGCCACTGTAAGACTTTTATACCACCATACTTCAGCATTTCTGGTCGAATATCATCTACTCTTGCTGCCTTTCCACATTTCAAGCCTTTGATGGCATTTTCTTCCTGACTGTATGCCAGTTGAGTGATTTTTAACACTGCTATCACTGCTTGTTTCATTTAGCAATTTTTCAAAGTAAAGTGTTTTTCTCCTGTTTTCATGTCACCTTTATCATCTCTAACTCCTTTTACAGCACTCTTTCCTCCATTCCTAAGCTTCTTCAACAACATCCAGAATATTTTGACGCCTTCTTGATATTTATTTTCTATGTTCTTGCCAAAGTCCTTCCATGACTTTTGTTTAGCTAGTTTTACACAGTTTTTAGCTTTCTTACATTTGTCTCTTTCTTTCTTTCTTTGTCTCTGTATTCTCTAAGAGCACAAGCTGACTTATTTGCCAGGAACTTTTGATATGCTTTAACTTCCTTTGTCCACCATGGAGTTCTGATTTTTCTATCCTTGCTGAAAACCTCACCACATGCCTCTCTGGGTGAATCAATCAGGGTTTTCTTCAAGGCTTGCCACTGAATCTGTAAAGTTTGGTTCCTATTCTCAAACCCTTTCATTTTTTCTTCAATAATCTTTGTGTTTTAGTCTACAGTTCACATCTGAGAGCTGCTCAACTTTTATTCACTTTAAAACTTTCTTACAAGTTATTCTTTTCAATATGAAATTCAATTTTATCCTGCTCAAGACTAAATAGTGATCACTTCCAATTTCAAATCCTCTGTACACTCTGGTGTCCTGCACCAGGGAGAAAACATCACTATGAACAATAACATAGTCAATGAGACTTTTCTTATTCCTTGCTGCCTTTTTTCTCCATGTGAATTTGTGCACATTTTTATGTTGGAACATGGTATTAGTAATAACCTGTCCATGTCCTGATTAGAAATCCAACAAATATTTGCCATTATTATTAGCTTTGCTCTTTTCTCCAAATTTTTCCAAAATATTTTTGTATGTCTCACAATCACTTCCTACTCTGCTATTTAGATCCCCAACAAGGACCAACTTTTCCTTTTTCATTGTGTCAGCTGCTTTTTCTAAAGCCTCAAAAAATTCCTCCACTTCTACCTTAGTAGAACCTTCTGTGGGACCATTGGCACAACTAAGTCTCATTGTCCAGTTCCCCATTCTCATATTTGCCCACATTAGTCTACTTGAGACTGACTGCCATTCAAGATTAGCCTCGTATTTTGTGTTGAATACTATGGCTACTCCTTTTCCTTGATTGTCATTGCCTGAATATAACATTTTGTATTTATTGCTCAGAAAGATCTCACCAGTTTTTGTCTTTTTTGTTTCAGTCACCCCTATTTTGTCGATCTGGTACTTATCTAATTCTTCAGCTAGCTCATTTCTTTTCCATTCAGGCTTCTTATGTTGATAGTACCGATCTTTAACTCTGGTGATGTTCAGTTGGGGTGTGTTGTCAGATTTGGGCATTTATATTCCCATTAATCATGCAAATTCTGCCCACACCTTTTGATGTCATGTACAACCGCAGATCATAACACTAAGTGGGTGTTTAATGCTAGGTGTAATGCAATCAGAATGCAAAACTTCTTCTTCCGTATTTTATGCCATCACTGCCAAACAGGGAGATTTTGGGCTCATCACTCCAAATAACACTGTCCTATTGTTCTGTTGTCCAGTTAACATTGGTTTTAGCCCAGTTTAATCTTTTCAACCTTTGTTTGAGAGATAAAAATGGCTTTTTACGTGGAATTTTAGCATTTAGGCCAAATTCCTGGAGTCTGCACCGAACAGTCCTTGCAATCAACTTTGCATTGCATTGAGCCATTTCATCTTGTATACACCCAGATGATTTTCTTCTGTCACGTAGGCACAGTCTCTCAATTCCTCTATCATCACTTACTGTTGTGCACCTTTTCCTGCCTTTACCAATCTGGTTTTGTAGTGATTGAGGCTCCTTAAACCTCTTCAAAAATTTAGAAATGCCACCTTTGGTTAAGTTTCCAATAATTTTTCTTCTAATTTCTTGATAACTGTAGCCTTGTTCACTTAATAGTACTATTTTAAATCGCTTTCTGGGTGAACAGTCAACTATTTGCTCTATTTCTTTGATTTTATTACGTTTTACAAGCTCACTAAATGAAAGAACACACACACACAAAAAAAAAAAAAACTTGATAGCAATCATAACACACTGACAAATGTCCTCCTCTCAGCTCTAATACATGACATCAATAGCTGAATCCTACTGTGACTTTTGAGACACCCGAGTGGCTCTCTAAACACTCATGCTCATTGGCTACATTCAAATGAAGGAAAGCTACTTCATATATCAACCTAAGCAAGTTGTGCTTTTTTTCTGGTTAATTGGCTATAACTTTTCATAGAATACAGATAATTGAACTAACTTTGTTGCATTACATTCTTGATTAAATTATCTTTCCATTGATGTACTAATGTACTAACTAACAGAGAGCCATCTGGCCATTGGTTTGGATCCCACTGTGACATGAATGTTTCTGGAATGGCCTTAGATTGTAGACGATTGTGGTCACCAGAGGTGAGATCAGCAACCTTCTTATTGGAAGCCTGAAGTTGCTTGAAAAGGTATTGGTCTCTACAGCATGGTTTCCAGATTAGGAATCCTTAACTCATCCATAGTACTTATATGATAGGTTCATGACATTTTGTGGTCGGATATACATAAAAGTCACCACTTGCCAAACAGATATGCATAACACAAGATTCACCTCTCCATGAAGAGGTTGACATGTGACTGTTTATACTCAGAACTTATTTTTCTCCTTGCTTTCAAAAAAAAAAAAAAGATGCTTGAGAAAGCATCCTTTTTTAAAAATCTTTTATACATATGCTAATAACACAACAATGCTGATGTATTTAACTGTGTTTAATTAAGAAATCATAAAAAATTTCAGCCTACAAACATAACTAATGCTTTCATAAAGAAAATTAATTCACTGCTTCTATAATCCATTTGCCAAAGATTTTTCCACACGTTTTCAAAACTAACAGTAAAAAATTAGCCCATGTTTGTTCTAAATCTCTTTCTCACTATCTTTTTATCATGCTCTCATGCTAAGTATAACAACTTCAGCTGTCTGTTTTATGTATGCCCTGAATTAACTAGTGAATTTACTTAAATCGCTCATCTCCTTGTGATTTTAACAAGTTACAACTAACCAACCAACTCATAACTATCTGGACACAGTCAGCATGCAATTAGTGAACTTCAGATTCTTCAGTTTTCTTCACATCTGTTAAAAATTTTGAGTGAGTAAATTTTTCAGCATTGGAAGAATGTATGCAAAAGCAGGTTGTGGGGAGGGAGGGGAAAATGGTACAGAAAAAGGGGTATATCCAATATTGGCCTCACCAGGGACTTATATACATATATCATAGCTAAATAATTCCTATAGATGAAGCTTTTTCAATTCAAACTATAGTATATTAACTTTATTAATTATCTTTCTTTGCCAGTATAATATGATACTTGAATTGCTCTATCATACCTTCATCTAATTCTTGACATGCATGCATGGGGTGTAAATAATGATGGTACTACATCAAAAAGTTACATCATTAATAACTTCCTATGGTTAATTTTTCTTCAAATTAGTCTTATGTGATATGTTAGCTCTGCTAACAACACATTCCTGAATGCTAAAAATTTTAAGTTCTCTCCTAACATCCCTGTTTTTAATATGATACTGCCACTGATGTCGCCTGTTCACTCCTTTAATTTTTCTCAGAACTCTCATACCTGGTCTTTGAGTGTTTTATTTATAACCCATCTCTCAGATGAATAAGTTAAAATTGGTTTGAACACAGTCTTGTATACAGCTAGTTTAGTTTTGACCGATTTCTCTCTTATTCCATACTTCCTACCAATACTACCTTTACTAATTCTGTTGCTTTTTTTTTTTTTTTCCTCCATAATTTGATTTGACGTATTTGTTGGAACATGGTGTTACTAATAATAATTCTGTCCTGAACAGAAATCTAGCAGTTACTTATCATTATTATTTGGAGGAAATGATTATCAGACATATAGCTATGCTTTAGGAAAATTTTTGCCTAAAGCTGAAATGTTTTACATGTTCTATAGTTCTCCATTCAGGATGCTTTTTTTTTTTTTTGCTTCTAATAGTTTTTTAATGCATAATTTTTTCTAAATTAACTCAACCAAAAATTTGGTTATGTTACATTGACATTTTTTATTTGGTCAGGAATAACGGATGAGTTAATTAATTTTAAAGGTTATATGAACATCTCGCATCCCAATATAAAAATTCACTCTTGAACTGGGAGAGCAGAAAAAAATTACCATTCCTTGATCCTTGTTGAACTAAAAGAAGAGCAAAAAGGGTTATCCTTTTTTGTATATAGAAAATCTACCACAACGGGAAGATTTTTAAATGCCACCTCACACCACCATATCAAGCACATGTGTGTGGGAATGAAAAATTATCAAATTAGTTTTTGTCAGATTTTATATTTTGATCTATGTATGTTTGTTCTAAATCTCTTTTTCATTATCTTTTTATCATGTTCTCATGCTAAGTATAACTTCAGCTGTCTGTGTTAATTTTCTAAAATATGTCTAACCACATGATCAATGAGCAATTTCCAAATATCACACTGTATCATTTCTTGGTTCCTATTGAGTGTGCCTTGTGAGTGAATGACCATAGTAGATTCTTTTATGTTGCAAGCCATGAAGTTGTCCTCTATCTAATGCATGGAGGTCCTATCCCATTCAGAGTTATGATGTGTGTGGGAATGAAAAATTAGGGCTGAGCTGTCTTTTCTCTGTTGTTATTAACATTTCCAAACTTCTATATGTCTGCCCTATGTAAGAAAGACCACAAGACTTGGAATATTATAAACCCTAGGATGTTTGTAGAAAGGGTTGTAGTTATTAGACAAATACAAGAAACCTTGTCAAGTCAAAATGGGCTTGAAAGCCACTCTTATGTCATGAGATGTGATCTAGAGAGAAAGCTGACCAATATAAGAGATGGAAAAGTTCTGTAGAGATTGTTGGGATTTTGTTGTGGAGCAGGAATAGAGAATGCTCATTCACAAGACACTCACTAGGAACCAAGAAACAATTCAGTGTGATATTTGGAAATCGTTCAGTAAATCTTTATACATGTCAGACTTTAACTTTTCAGCTAACCCACAAACTAGCTTCCACTCTCCACATGATTTCTGTTTCAACTTATATTATTGTAACGGTTCCTGCATGTTCTGTATTTTAGTTAATGTTATAGTTCATGTTAGCCTTTTATTGTATTTTTTATTCATCCTAACCCAGAAGATGCCATTAGTGTCTCTAGCAAAACTAGTTGGGTTTCATTTTTATTATTATGGCCAAATAAACCCCATGTATTTCTCTTTACAACAAATACTCATTGCTGTATTATTAGAAAGAATGTACAAGAACTTAATGCTAAAAATGTCATAAAATATCAAGGGGGAGTAGGTGAGGCCATTGAGCCCTAATTTTTTGAAGACTGCACAGCCAGTCATTAGCCGCTGACCCAAAGCTATCATTGATTTTAATAGGTATCGGGGGAAGAAAGTACAGCAAACTATCTCATGACCCTAACCATAACACCACACGATTGAAATAGTACATGTTGTTCTATGGTCAGTTTTCTTGAGTTGCAGAATTGAAAACCACCACCTTCCTATCCAGGTTCTAGGCCAAGTGGCCTGTTCCAGACAGAGTCCTTCTTCTTCTTGGTTGTCTCCTATTCCTTGTTCCTCTAGGATTATATGTTAAGATCTTTTTTGGTAATCTTTTTCTCTGCATTCTTGCTATATGGTCTAGCCAGTTTTTCCTATATTTAATCATTGAGTCTGTTATGGAATTAATTTTAAGATTTTTAATTATTTCACTACTTCTTTTTTTATCTAATAGGGTGAGTTTTTCTAAGGAATTTCATTTCTGCTGCCTGAATTCTCTGTATATCTCTTTCTCCAAAAATCCAGATCTCATTTCTATATAATAGTGTAGGTTTGGCTATTGTTTTGTAGACTCTAAGTTTTGTGTTTCTGTATGTAGTTAGGTTTAAAGGTTCTGTTAATTACTCCAGTGATTTTTATAAAGTTTATCATCTTAAAATCAATATCTATTTCATTTATGTAAGATAGTTTACAGCCTGAGTATTTAAAATTATTAACTTCAATTATTTTATTATTTATTACTATTTTACTTCTGACAGAGTTATTTCTGTGAAAAGCCATGACTTTAGTTTTCTCTGTTGACATTTCTAGGCCGTTGTATAATATTATTTGAGTTATAGATTGCTTTCTGTAGTTCGTCTTCAGTCTTTCCAAAGATAATCTGATCATCAGCAAAGAGTAGTATGTCTATTTTTGTATGTCGATTAATTTGAAATCCATTGTTTGATAATATTGTCCATATATATGTTAAATAATGTGGGTGATAAAGGACAGACAGCCTTGATGGGCTTCTCTATTTATTGGTTTCCAAGTTGATATGGTATCATTTTGCTTTATTGCTATTTCATTATTATGGTATATGTTCAATAGAGCATTGTATAGTTGGTTTGGAATGTAATATTCCTTTAGAGGTTCCCATAGTTTATTTCTCAGAATTTTGTCAAGTACTTTATATAATCAATTAAAGCTATGTTTGCAATATTGTATTCTCTATGCTTTTCTATAATTATTTTTAAAATAAAAGCTGAGTCTATACATGATCTTCCCTTACAGAATCCATTCTGTTCTTCTCCCAGCTGTGATTCTATATAGGATATTAATTTGTTGGTTAACATCTTTGCATGAATTTTATAACCTGTATTGAGGAGGCTGATGCCACAATAGTTATTGCAATCTGTTTTTTGTCCTTTTTTATAAATTGGGATCACTAGAGCTCTACCCTAGCTTTTTGGGGATTTTCCCTCTTTGTATATTTGGTTTATAAGTTTTAGAAATCTGGTATTAAATTCTTTACCTACAAATTTAATAAGTTTCGTGAAAACTCTAATTTCTGGCAGAAAATCCTACTTACTCATGCCAGATGTTAACTAACTTGGAAACTAGTTAAAAAAAAAAAAAGGCTTAGAAAATGTTCCCCTAGTTAGCGACTAGATGAACTAGAAATTTAGAACAGTTTTTCTTCAAGCAACCTGACATTATGGATACAAATGTAGTTTCCACAGAGCTGTAGCCCTGTGGAAATGCTGTTGATTTCATTCCAAAAGATAATATGTAATATTGTATCATATTGTCTTTTACAATTTTGGAATGTTTTACTTTTGTTTTTATTGATTACTTTTATTTATGAAATATCGAAACTTATAGTCACACAATTTTAGAATTGCAATGCTACTAATGTATATCATTCTTTAATGGGTAAATTTCACATATTCCACTTTACTAAGGATGACCACACATTCTGAAAATTGTTATTAGTGATATTCATAGTAATAGTGATACTAAACTACATCGGTGAGCAGGCAAAAATGTAAGAGAAGTTTTTCCTTCAAAATAAAGTATATTGTAATGATAAATTTGAAAAAGTAAATAACTTATTAGCTAAATTATCTGGATTAACAGATTAATTTGGAGTATGTCTAACTCAGATGTAAGAATATTACAAAATACTTTTGTTAACAGAACTGTGGATCTATTTACAGTACAAGCATACCTGGTGATATGGCATGTTAGGTTCCAGACCATCATCATACAATGAATCACTGCCCATTTTTCACTTGTAGATGCATGTAATGTTTTTAAGCAGCCATATGTGTACATAATTGATGCAAATGAAAAATCTGTGGATAACTAGTGTAATTTAAACAACTAAGTAGTGCAGCCTTTGTCAATGTTGGATACACCATTGTCACTAAATTTAATAATATCTTAGCATGTAATGTAATAGTCTTATGCATCTTCTTCTTTTCACTGGAGCAACAGCTTCCTTACTTTGACTTTTATCTGCCATTATTAGCAATGATAAAGTAAAATAATAGTTCTAAACAGTTTATAATTCACAGCAAAACACACAGATGTAGCAAATGACAATGTCATAAATAAGCTGAGTTCTCAAATACTGCACATTGTTTTATACACAGCATCGTATGAGCAGATTGTTGTAAAGCGAAGTGTCATAAGATGGGGTATTACTGCGAACTCCTCTCATTATAGTAGACTCATTGAAAATGGTCTGCCAAAGACTTAGCAGCGGTGCTTTCTTAAGGAAATTCACATAATGAATTTCTTTAAGGAAGCATAATTAGTATGACAAACTATTCCTTTGATCCTCAAAGGAACAGTTTGTCATTAGTTCACTCTCATGAGTTGGACTGTGTAGCTTCTTCCAGTTCAGGTTTTCTATGATAAGTATTTTGTCATAGCCATTGCTGAAGCTGACTGACATAACATTCTGTATATAATACATAGTCATAATTTTCTGTTTTATGGGTAGAGTATATAATAGTAATTATACATTTTATTTAAATAGGATAATCGATTTGTTCCTGGAGGAGGTGCAACGGAGATTGAATTAGCCAAACAAATTATTTCCTATGGTGAGGTGAGAATCTCAACAGACATTTAAAAACTTAAAAACTGCTTTTTTTTTTTTTAAAGAAAAATAAGTTCTCAAGTCAAATATGCAATTAAATATGAATGCATCTTTTCTTTTCTTAGGTTCTTCCAGGTTTAGAACAATATTCTGTTAAAAAATTTGCAGAAGCTTTAGAAGCCATGCCACGTGCCTTGTCTGATAATTCGGGTATCAAGGTAAGTTGATAATGTTTATGTCTGAGGCCTCACATTTTTTCTTTAAAATTCTTTGAAAGTTCAGACCTGTTTCTTAATATGGACTACATATACCATTAATAGTGAAAATTTTGGATATCCTTGTTTCTTTATTAAAAATGTTTTTATTAACACTACACATTTGAAGTTGCAAAACTTATAGTACAACAGTGCCATGTAGACAAGTAGAAAAAAGAAGGGACCTATTAACATGTGTCTTGAATATCTGGAGGTTGTAGTTCTTTTTGGAAAACTGAAGAAGACTATTCCATAAAATAGTTGGAATGATGGAGGATAATGATTCATTAGGTTTGGAGCAAGGCCGTGAATGGATGGTGACCAGCAACTGATCGAGAAAAGATGAGAAAGGATGGAAGCCTGACTAATACCCTATCTATATACATAGATAGGGTATTAGTCAGGCTTCCCTATCTATAGATATAGATAGGGTATTTCATATCTATATTTTATAGATATGAAAATATCTATAAAACACACATAAAGCAGAAATAGAATATCTGCATGAAATTGACTGGATTGCCCATTTCTGGGTGATCTTGGTGTGACGTCCCAAACACCTAAAGTTGGATAGATTTGAGATTAGTATAAGGTAAATAGCTATACAAGTCAGTAGTATTTTCTTGAGAAGAAAAGAACAAATTTTTTGAGTAGATGAAGAAGCTAAATGAATACATTTTTGTGCCAGGAAAGGCTCTAAACAAGAAAAATTTCATTTTAACTGGAGACTTAGATGTTATCAAAGTTCAGAGAATCAAAATGAGATTTTGCAAGAAATAAGTAGCAGTGCATTTAGAAGCTTAGAAGTTTACAAAGTTGTCCACACTTCACTGGAGACTGGCAAGAAGATTAATGTAAACATTGCTTATGAAAGATTTTGAAGCTTGGAATGTTTATCAGAGCATTAGGTTTTAGCAAAGTTACTTGCATAAATCTTTCTGTTAAGAAATTATGTTCTTGGTTTCATCCTTATTTTACCTAAGTGTAACAAAACAAAAGTTTGTACATTTAAAAAAAAACTTAACATGAGGCTGAAATGTATAATTTCAAGTATCTTTCAAAACTCATTGAAAAAACTTTTTCCAATTTGTGTTATTGTGATAATATGCTAGTACACTATATGAAAACGTGACTTCTGCTCTCAAGATAGCTCCTATGCCACAATAAATGTTATCAGAAAATGCCTACCATGGAGGAGAGCAAGTTCCTGCTTACCACTGAGAAAAGTTTGTAAGGTTGTCCTTACCCTCACTAAAGAGACCTAGTAATAACCCACAAGGGATCTCTTCAGATCAATCATAAGGTTCTGTTAAATCCTAATAATTGTTGAACCTCAGCAACAGGTTTGATTAAATTGTCTGCTTCAATAAAGATCAAAACTTATCTGAGTAGTTACTTGCACTATAATACATGAGTTACTTTGAGAAAAATAAGGATGCAAACAAGAATACAACTTCTTATTAAGTTACCATAAATTACAAAGTTTTGACAAATGAAGAAAATATACTTCTGTGCTGTGAATATGATTTAATGTCAATGGGAGAAGGTAATTGATATCTAGGAGGAAGAGAATGTGTTAAAATACCGAGCACTGGTGGGGAAATCGGAAAAAGAGGAATCAACAAATAGAATGTAGTGCACAATTGAGCTAATTAATTAGAGATCCAGCTGCAAATGATAAAAGGCTGACCATGAGATAATCAGCCATCCACCATTTGTGAAAGCCTTTACAAATGGTGGATGGCTGATATCCTTGAATGTCTGGAATGACCACATAAGTTTCTCCAAACCTTTTCATTGTTTTGTATTCCCAAGTTTAGACACAAAAAATTACTTTTACCATCTTTTTTACAATGCTGAATATAGGCTCACTTCCATGCTGTAAAGTACGTGTCAGGTGAGTATAATAGATTGTAAAGATGATATGTAATAGCTGATTTTTCAGCATAGGTTTGAACACAGTGGAGCTATCATGACTGGAAGGGTTGTTAGTATTTAGACTATTCAAGGATTTTGTGATATCTGATGAAAGTTCAGAGATTTGCAGCAAATCTTTTTTGGTATAGTGGGAGGTGATTTTCCTCAGTCATTATGCAAATCAGATTTGGATTTAGCAGTGACTACCCCAACAAGTTTCAAGTAGAATGAGAAATGGAAGACAGTTCCAACAGTTTATTTACTGCATAAATTCCAAATGTCTATGACAAAGCAAGTTTTGTCATAGACATTTGGATTCCGATAATTTCATGTGGTTCCCACTCATGAAATTATTGGGAAACCTGCAGTACATTTGTACTGTAGGTGGCCTAAGGAAAGAAGGTATTATTAATGTTATGGAAGGTTTGGCATCTTCCTCCATTAGGAGAAAATTTTAAATGTACCTCAGCCAAAGCATATGAATATAGTAGAGCAGCTAAGCTCTAAATTTCCTGTTAATCTCACTAAACAAAAGAAGCTTTCTACATCTTGTAGTTCAGATTCAATTTAGACTGTCAAAAAGGAAGTAGATAGTGAATTTAAAATTAAAATCTTTTGCCATAGCACAGGAAAATATACAGGAGTCATATAACTCTGAGAGGTCAGGACCATCGCAGACTAGAGGAAGTAAGTGAAAGATTTTCTGGAAAGGGACAAATCAGATGTTACAAATGCAATAGTTTGACACACTTCAAAAATTTGTTTTATGGATTTGAGTTGCCTAGACAAAATCGAAACACTCCCAAAATCCTTCTAATCTCTCTTTAAACATAGTATACAAAAACAGGCTAAGTCAAAACCTTGTTCTCCAAAAGTTTTATGCCCTAATCAGTCTCAAAGCTTTCTGGCTTCAAAGATTTTAACTACCTTAGTATTTTCAGAAATAAGAACCCTTAAATATGGTAAAAGGTTTTGTTGCAGGTATTCCTTGTAAAATGTTGTTCGATACAGGTGCTTTTACTTCAATAGTGATCTAGGAATTCTTTTCCTTAAGGATATTTATCAGCATGAAGTTAATATACTGGATACAGATAGAAATTAAAAAGGAATTTTTAGTCAGGAGATTGAAGCTATTCAAAAATTGCCTCTTACTCTAGATTTTAATTTTAAGAAAGTTATCTTATGTCTTAGTTTCTCCTTCCATATCCAGTAATAGTTTTGATATTTCGCTTGGAGAAGAGTTCTTATTGTTGTACCATTATGGTTGCTGCTATGAATCAGGTACTTTGACTTTATTAGAACCGGAATATCAAAAGTCTTCTTATGCAGCTACATTTTCCTCTGATTCTTGATCCCTGAGGTTTGTTCTTTTGAAGCAGAAAATAAGGAATCTTCAGAATTTTTAAGTGAGGATTCTATTCCATTGGAGGATTTCTTACAAAAATTTTATCATCAAAATTTTAATGATATCACTGTTGCATAATGTAAATAAAGTTCATAATGGTTGCCAAGGAAACGTACAAAATACAAGTTACAGCCATTCAGCATTGAAGTCCGACAGGTCTTAGCAAGCAAAGTGTTGGCAGGTGCGCACATTCAAGTGATCAGGATTTTACAAGTCCAGTAAGCATCGGCAGGAACATGTTATGACTCGTTCACTGTATAACACTATAAATACATGAACCATATGAAATCAGTTTTAGATGGTTTTTGAATTGTGTGACAAGCAGTTAGCAATTTGATGTAGTGCATATTCGATACCTAGTTGGTACCTTACACGGATTACACACAAAGCAAATATTGTTGTTCCAATAAAACAGCAGGTTTCACATAAGTATTTTTATACCTTTTCATGTAAAAAGAATTTGATTTAGGTATGTGAGAAATTGCATTCCGGTAATTTTAACTTTTTTACAGATTATCATGGCTGAACTGAAGAAGAAATGTAGGCAATATAATATCGAATATTATATTGCCTACGTTATATTCTTGCCTACAGAATATTATATTGTCCCCCACCCCCCCAGTTCCAGGCTGGTAGGCCGACTTGACAAAAAATGTTACAAAAACAGACTTATAATTTTATATTATAGGGTAGATATATATATATATTTTTTGTTGTTGTTTTTGTGTTTTCATGGGAATATTTTTGGAGTAGGAATAATGGAAGTAAGGGTGAAGGACTTATGTACGATCCTAAATAGTAGAGAGTGTCCAAACTCCTGCTTAGGATATCTTTCTTCTGCAAAATAAACATTGGCTTGAAAACATATTATACACCAGCAATAATTCTAAACAGTTCTCATTATTTTTTGAAAGCTTTCCTGAAGGGGTGAGACTATAGTAGAGCTGCTCTTCATCACATTTAATTTCATATAGTAACATAATTTTATCATCATCATCAAATTCCTGCCATGTACCCTGAAGGGGTGTACAGGATATGATAGTACTACATGAAAAAAATTACATCTTTATTAATTTCCTATCTACAATTTTCCTCCAAATCAGTCTGTTACTTGTTAAGACTCCAACATTATCAGATCTTTATATTTCTATCGTCTAAAGCACTTTGTACTGTATCAATCCACCTATATCTTGGTCTTCCTCTGGGTCGTTTTGCTGCCAACATGGCAGAGAACACTTGTTTTGCTAATCTTTCCTCGCCCATTCTGTTTAAGCGACCATACCACCTGAGATTAGCTCTGCTAACGCATTCCTGGATGCTGACAATGTCAAGTTCTTTCCTAATATCCTCGTTTTTAATATGATATTGTCATTGATGCCATCTGTTCATGCCTATAATATTTCTCAGGACTCTCATATCTGTGGTCTCTAGCTTTGGTCAAGTGTTTTACTTCTGACCCAGCTCTCAGATCCATAAGTTAAAACTGGTTTGAACACTGTCTTGTATACAGCTAATTTAGTGTTCTGACTAATTTCTCTCTTATTCCATATGAATTTATTCAATTGACTTCCCACCATACCAGCTTTGCTGATTCTGTTTCTATTTCTATATTTAATTTACTGTTTTCAGTAAAAATCATGCCTAAATAGCTGAAATGTTTTACTTGTTCCACAGGTTCTCCATTCACAACACAGCTGACATTTTCAATGATTCTGCCTATTTTCATTGTCTTTGTCTTTCTATTGCTGACCTTCATACCATATCTATTACAACAGCTATTCAATTTAGTCAGAGAATCTTGCAGACTTGTAGCAGATTTATTTAGGAGTATAACATCATCCGCATAAAGCAAAGAGCTGACATTAACATCTCCAATTTTGATATCATGTTTAATACCACTTTCCTTCATAATGTGATCCATATAGATAATGAATAACAGAGGGGATAATGTACATCCTTGTCTCACACCAGATTTAACATTAAACCATCTTCCTGTACTTCCTTCGATTCTAACTGCTGACTTACAACTCAAAAAAGGACTAAGTTTTGCTTGATATAATGCTCCATTGACACCATATAACTGTACAGTATTGAATAGCTTCTCTCTTGGCACCTTGTGATATGCCTTTTCCAGATAGACAAAATTTAAATACAGATCTTTGTTATATTCCCATGCTTTCTGAACTATTTGTCGTAAAGTGAAGATCAGATCCTGACAGCCTCTATTTGGCCTGAATCCAGCTTGTTCTTCACCAAGCTTTTCTTCCACAATTCTTCTCAACCGTTTCTCAAGTATACTTGCATAGATCTTGCCAGGAACACTCAGTAGGGAAATACCTCTGTAATGCTCTTTTCTCGAAATTTTCCCAAAATATTTTTGTATGTCTCACAATCATTTCCTACTCTGCTATTTAGATCCCCAACAAGGACCAACTTTTCCTTTTTCATTGTGTCAGTTGCTTTTTCTAAAGCCTCAAAAAATTCCTCCATTTCTACCTTAGTAGAACCTTCTGTGGGACCATAGGCACAAATAAGTCTCATTGTCCAGTTCCCCATTCTCATATTTGCCCACATTACTCTACTTGAGACTGACTGCCATTCAAGGAGATTAGCCTCGTATTTAGTGTTGAATACAATGGCCACTCTTTCTTTTCCTTGATTGTCATTGCCTGAATGTAACATTTTGTATTTATTGCTCAGAAAGATCTCACCAGTTTTGGTCTTTTTTTGTTTCAGTCACCCCCATTATGTCGATCTGGTACTTATCTAATTCCTCAGCTAGCTCCGTTTCTTTGCCATTCAGACTTCTTATGTTGACAGTACCGATCTTTAACTCTGGTGATGTTGAGTTGGGGTTTGTTTTCAGATTTGTTCCAGTAGCTGACTTTTCGCTGTTCACTCTGGTTCCCTGGTGAAAACAACGGGGGCCTTGTTTAACCGGTCAACGCCCCAGCTGGCATGAAATTTTGTCATGTTGTACTATCATTCTATAGTTTGGTTTAACCAATAAGAATACAGTTTGGTCGGCTAAATCCCAAATTGCCAGCCCATCCTCGTCCATTCAGTATCCAAGTAGATACCCAACAGGGTGCACCACGAGAAGGTGAGGATTGGACATTAGGTCAGAAGCCCTGGTCAGTTCTCCGCATTCCTTTAAAGGCTATGTGGAGGTCTCCTCTCAGTTATACAGTTTTGACCTTTAAGCACATAATTTTATATCATCAAATAACCTTATTATTGTGGATTTTAATTTTGAGACCAGCCTTCCCCTACTACTCAAAGAATAAGTCGTGGAAACCGAAATGTACCAGTGTCATTTAGCCACACTAGTGCATTTGAAAAATTGCATCTTGTGATACAAGATTTTAAAATGTCACCTTTGAGGCCTAATCTCAGAAAAGGCAACATAAGCATATGTTTTACTTTTGACATCTTGTTTTTTTAATCCATTGCATTCTCAAATATTAAGTAATAATGGATGGACATATTTAAACAAACTGTGGATTTGATAAGTTTTCCTAATCATTAATCTTCTATTGTTTCAAATTTATTTTTTAGTCAGTTCATCCATTGTTTTAAAATAGCATACCACTCAAAAATGGAATGCGTAACTTTTCAAAAGTTGCACTTTTTCCATTTTTAAGTAGGATGTGATCCTAGTATACTGTTCTAAATATAACAGTGCATTTAGAACAGTACACCTGGATTAGGCACATATTTACATAAAACATGTTTTAACTCAATCTCGTATGAGGTGCTATCAAAATGTTTGTGGAATTTGAATAGCATGTGATCCGGTTGTAGTGTGACCTTGTGCCACTATAAGGGGGTAAGCAGTACCCTTTGTGAAACAGTATGCAGCAGCCATCAAGCTGAGAGGCTGGATTCTTGGATTATATGCATTTTAGTGGTTTGGTGATTATATTCTCCAACTGAAATGGTGGATTTTAAGGAGCAAAGAATCTGCATCAAATTTTGTTTCATCCTCAAAAAAACTGCTGCAGATACCAGCAAATGCTTAAGGAAGCATTTGGTGATAATGCTATGAGCCAAAGCAAAACTTTTTTGTGGTACAAGCACTTTAAGGATGGACAAACGTATATCAATGATGATGAGCATTCTGGACCACTGTTGACAAGCACAACACCAGAAAACATTCAAAGTGCATGAGACTATCCTTGCACCTTGCAGATCATAGGCAAACTATCCATGGTGTTTTTTGAGATCATAGAACTGTTGTACAAGACTGTTCAAAGCATTTTGTCAGACGTTTTGAACACAAGAAGCACTGCTACAAAAGTTTGTGTTGAAGCTGTTGAGCAACAACCAGAAAGAGCATTGTGGTGCTCTCTGCAGGGAGCTCAAAGATCAAACCAGAGATGACTCCAACTTTAGCTTCAAGGTCATAATCAGTGATGAATCATGGGTTTTACAGTTATGATCCTGAGACAAAGTAGCAGTAATCACCAAATTTATCAAAGGTGAAAAAAGTGTATCAAGTTTGCAGCAATGTCAAGTCAATATTATTTTGATATTCAAAGCAATGTTTACAAGGAATCCCCCCCCCCCTGGTCAAACGGTCAACAGCAAATTTTACTGTGAGGTTTTGAAGTGGCTAAGGGAGAGAATTCAGCACAAATGTTTAGACAACTAGAAGAAAGGCGACTGGGTTTTTCATACATGACATGCCTACCCACACATCACTCATAGTTTAATAGTTCTTGGCTTCCAAAAACAAAACTCATTCCTCTCTCCCACTTGTCTAAGCTTGCCTCCTGTGCCTTTTTTCTCAAAGGTGAAATTCTGGCTGAAAGGATGTCATTTTGACAAAATTGAGATCATGCAGAATTGCAGAAGTTGCTCAACACAGTCACACTTGGGGACTTTCCAGGGATGCATGAAGTCATGATCATGGAGAAACCACTTCAGTTGCTGTATACATGCCGAAAGGAACTGCTACGAAGGAGACAATGGAAACTAGGAATTAGTTTTTTTTTAATAGTCTAATTCCTCAAACTTTTTAGTAGCACCTTATGGGTATGTATCACTGTAATGGGAGGATTGACTTACAGTTGCACAACAATTTGCCTGGTCAAGTATGTAATGTTAAAGAGTTTTTTTGAGCTTATTTCTTATAATTATGATCTCATCAGTGATTGTTGGATTATCAAATAGCTATGATGTTTTCATATTTGTAGACAACAGAATTGATTTCAAAGTTGTACAGTGCCCATCAAGAAGGAAACAAAAACATTGGAGTTGATATTGAGGTAAGACTTTTTTTTTATATTTTTTTTTTATGGATACAGAATTTTAAAATGTCACAAAAAGTGTTGAAAATATTGTGCTTTGGTTACAATATCTTTCCCCAACTCTCCTAATAAGCAAATTTAGCATAAGTTGGTTTAGTTATGTTTGATTATTATTTGGTGTACAGGCAGTTCCCAGGTTTACAGGTTCTTTTGTTCAAGTATCAACAAAAAATCGAAAATATGAATGTTAATTCAAATAAATAAATGCTAAACATTCACAAACAGCATTTTGAACACACAGTTATACAATTCCATAATACTGTTGCATTCAGGCAGACAAGAACATCTTACCGACTTACATGATATAAAGCAGTTACCATGCTGATGTTACAAAGAGCGGTTATGTTGGTTCTCATTTTCACTATCTTGTCTTATTTCACATTTACCTGTCTTATTAATATTGTAAGTAGACCAAAACAAATTAATATTATGGAGAGTAATGTTAATAAAAAGAAACAGTGGAGATGAAGCATTGAGTCTGCTTTTTGATGATGAACAATAAACATTCTTTAACATTTGTATGACGTGAATAATTTCTGTATTATAATTGCTTGATTTTAAAGGCTGTGTTTTCATTTCTTCAGATAAATAAATATTTAAGCATAAACTATCTTTTTGTTCACCTTTTAACTCACTTTTAAAATTAAGTCTATGGAAAATCAGTTCTAGCTTTACAATCTAGGAACAAATTAATAACTCATAAATATCAGGAAATACCTGTATAGCAGAAAATCACCATAGTGGCTGTTATGTAGGAAACATGTATGCTTCGACTTCTTCCACAGTACATGTCAGATTGCACATTTTAAATGTACTGGTGAACCATATAGCACAATATAAACATAAAAGTACTGTTTAGTAGTAATAACAAACATTTTTGCATTATTGTTATATGATAGTACATGAAAGCTGGTGTAAGTTTTGATTTTTATGGATATGGATGGACAGTCCCTTGTGGTTCAGTAAGCACCACCTATGTGTAAATGTGTGCAACTTGTTTTGTGTTAAAAGTATTTTTAATTGCACCATCTCATAAGATCAGTTTAAATGAATGTGAACTGGGATTAAAATAAAATATTTGGCTTTTATAAATATGCAAGCCTATCTTGATTAATAAACTTGGTAATATATGGATAGTTCATGTGTTGCTGACACTACTCATGAATCCTGGTAGGTGCTACGGTATGGTATTCTCTATATCATTGAAAACTTCAGTCGAGCGTTTCAGTTTTGTTATTTGTGGATCAGTAAAAAATACTTTCATTTGGATGAAGAAACATTTGCTTCAAATATGAAAATCCATCATCATCATGCTTGTCAAGGATTTAGGCCTAAAGTGGCCTGTTCCAGCCTCCAAAGTCACAGTTGAATCTCTTAAGAGGACATCCTGGGTTTCTTTTTTTTCCTAGTGGTTTGTAATTTAAGGCTTGTTTTGGTAATCTTTCTGTTTTCATTCTTTCAATGTGTTCCATCCATTCATGTTTATATTTTTTAATTTTTTCTATTACTGATTCCTGGTTTAATTCTTTCATAATTTCTTCATTTCTTTTGTGATCAAATAGAGTATACTTTACATTTTTTCTCAAATTTCATTTCACTGTTGTTAATCTTTGTCTTTTTGTTTTATTGTCCAGATTTCGCTTTCATACAATAGGACTGTCAGGATTAATGTATTGTATACTTTTAGTCTGGTTTGTTTTTGAACTAGGTTAGGTTTAAATATAGTTAATTACACCAGTTATTTTTAAATATTTTGCAATTTTTAGGTTTATATCTTTTTCATATAGTGCAATATGTAATCATACATCCCAGATATTTTAGTTCTTACTGGATCTTGTCCTTTAAAGGCCATCGTTTTCGATTTTTTTTTTTTTTTTTTTTTTTTCCTGTTGATATTATCATTCCATAATCTTTGGCTATCTCATTTAAATTTAAAATATCTTTCTTTTAGTTATCTTCAGAATCTGTAATTATTATTTTGTCATCAGCAAAAAGGAGTGTGTTCACAATAGGAGAAAGTTTAATACCTTGATGGATATTTTTATTTCATTAGATCATCTTCAAATTCCTGACAGGTACCCTGAAGGGGTGTACAGGATATGATAGTACTACATGAAAAATTTACATCATTACTAACTTCCTATCTATAATTTTCCTCCAAATCAGTCTGTTACTTGTCAAGACTCCAACATTATCAGATCTTATATTTCTATCATCTAAGGCACTTTGTACCATATCAATCCACCTATATCTTGGTCTTCCTCTAGGTCGTTTTTCCTGCCAACCTGGCAGAGAACACTTGTTTTGCTAATCTTTCCTCGCCCATTCTAAGTGATCATACCACCTGAGATTAGCTCTGCTAACGCATTCCTGGATGCTGACAATGTCAAGTTCTTAACTATTATATCCTCGTTTTTTATATGGTATTGCCATTGATGCCATCTGTTCATGCCTCTAATCTTTCTCAGGACTCTCATATCTGCGGTCTCTAGTCTTTGGTCAGGTGTTTCACTTCTGACCCAGCTCTCAGATCCATAAGTTAAAACTGGTGTGAACACTGTCTTGTATACAGCTAATTTAGTGTTCTGACTAATTTCTCTCTTATTCCATATGAATTTGTTGAGTTGGCTTCCTACCATACAAACTTTGATGATTCTGTTATCTATTTCCATATTTAATTTACCATCTTCACTAAAAATCATGCCTAAGTAGCTGAAATGTTTTACTTGTTCCACAGGTTCTCCATTCACAACGCAGTTGACATTTTCAATGATTCTGCCTATTTTCATTGTCTTTGTCTTTTTATTGCTGACCTTCATACCATATCTATTACAACAGTTATTCAATTTAGACAAGACATCTTGCAAACTTGTAGCAGATTTATTTAATAGTATACCATCGTCCGCATAAAGCTAAGCGCTGACATTAACATTTCCGATTCTGATATCATTTTTAATACTTTACTTTATAATGTGATCTATATAGATAATGAATAACAGAGGGGGATAATGTACATCCTGGACACCAGATTTAACATTAAACCATTTCCCTGTACTTCCTTCAATTCTAACTGCTGACTTACAACTCAAATAAAGACTAAGTATTGCTTGATATAATGCTCCATTGACACCATATAACTGTACAGTATTGAATAGCTTCTCTCTTGGCACCTTGTGATATGCCTTTTCCAGATAGACAAAATTTAAATACAGATCTTTGTTATATATTCCCATGCTTTCTGAACTGTTTGTCGTAAAGTGAAGATCAGATCCTGACAGCCTCTATTTAGCCTGAATCCAGCTTGTTCTTCACCAAGCTTTTCTTCCACAATTCTTCTCAACCGTTTCTCAAGTATACTTGCATAGATCTTGCCAGGAACACTCAGTAGGGAAATACCTCTGTAATTCTCACATTCAGTTTTATTTCCCTTTTTATATATGGGTACTATGAGAGCTCTACTCCAATCATCGGGAATTTGTCCCTCTGTCCAGGCCTTTTGAACTATGCAGTGCATAGTTCAAAAGACTTTTATACCACCATACTTCAGCATTTCTAGTCAAATATCATCTACTCCTGCTGCCTTTCCACATTTCAAGCCTTTGATGGCTTTTTCTACTTCAAGTATGGATATGTATTCCTGACTGCATGCATGGTCAGTGTTTTTTATCACTGTGCTATCATCACTGCTTGTTTCATTTAGCAGTTTTTTAAAGTAATTACTCCATACTTCAAGGATATCTTTTTCTCCTGTTTTCATGTCACCTTTATCATCTCTAACTCCTTTTAGAGGCACTCTTGCCTCCGTTTCTAAGCTTCTTTAACAACCTCCAGAATATCTTACCACCTTCTTGATATTTATTTTCTATGTTCTTGCCAAAGTCCTCCCATGACTTTTGTTTAGCTAGTTTTACACAGTGTTTTGCTTTCACACAGTTGTCTCTGTATTCTCTAAGAGCAAAAGCTGACTTATTTGCCAGGAACTTTTGATATGCTTTCTTCTTTTCCTTCACTGCCTCTTTAACTTCCTGTGTCCACCATGGAGTTCTGATTTTTCTATCCTTGCAGACAACCCCACCACATGCCTCTCTGGCTGAATCAATCAGTGTTTTCTTCAAGGCTTGCCACTGAATCTCCAAGGTTTGGTTCCTGTTCTCAAATTCTTTCATTTTTTTCTTCAATAATCTTTGTGTATAGCCTTCAGTTCCCATCTGAGAGCTGCTCAACTTTTATTCGCTTTAAAACTTTCTTACATGTTATTATTTTCAATATGAAATTCAAGTTCATCCTACTCAAGCCTAAATAGTGATCGCTTCCAATTTCAAATCCTCTGTAGACTCTGGTGCCCTGCACCAGGGAGAAAACATCACTATAGTCCAGCACTTCCCAAACTGTGGGCCGCAGCCCCCTTGGAGGCCGTAGGTTTTGTTGAAGGGGGCCGTGAAATAATGAAAACAAATTTAAAATGTTTTAAGACTAAGTAGATTTTTTTTATTTTAAAAGAAACATATTTAACTTTTATTATTTATTATTTATTATATTTTAATGGAAAAATTCACGAATTGGTGTTGGTTCACAAACTTTGCTTCCTTTGTATTTCGGCACTTAATGAATATTAGTAAATATTGCTTATTGATATGTTTCATTTCAAAGCAGTGGTTAATTGTATTTACTTCGAATGCTCTCCAGGGAAGCTCCAAATCTTCCTGTCCCTTTCATCACACGTTCGTAATCAGGGACTGTTGATATTGACTTCATATACATATCAAAACTCGTTTTATATTATCACTGTCATCCGAGCTAGTTTTCTGTCACCAATAAAAGTTTCGCATATACTTCACACGTGAAAAAAAGCTTAAACAAATTCATGTGGGGAGATAGTAACTCACTTGCAGTGGTAAACAACACCCCCTCTGTAACAGCCACTATACTGCAGCGGCAATAAAAACAAGTACTTTTATTATGCTAGTGAATAAGGTATGAGGAGTCTGTGTAATATATTTCTCGACAAATAGTGCAATTAGACACAACTGGGATAAAAACACACTAATTAATGAATCACATGTCCCCTTATACAGAAACTATGGTGTATATATAGACAGAAACAAAACCATATGTTGCATGGGCAAACACAGTATCTAACTAAAAACTATTGTTATTAATTAGATGTGTGTGAGTTCGATTTCCCAAGGCAGCAATAAAATTCATAAAAGTGTTAAAACTAAGTAATGTATATATAATGAATGGAATTCAGTTGAAGAGAGTTAGCATTTCAACTCAATTGTCAGCTATGCTTTTATCTTTCTGTAGCGCGATCTTTTGTTATTACCGCACCAATCATATGTACGTTTTAATAACCTGCCTTTGCTGTCTGTTTCGCGTTAGGCTTAATTACCGTATAGGGAGAAAAGTCACAAAAGAGAAAAATGTTCCTGGTCCAGGGATTCCCTTATTCAGGTAATATTCACTAATTTCATGTTATCAGTCTGTGGTGTGCCAGTATCGGTAAGTGGTGATATTATTTGATCTGTTCTACATTAAAAAATTTAACCCTGAGATGGATAAGTGGCTGATAAAAAATAAAAAAATCCCACGAACCAGAAGAAGCAGAAACAGACTCAAAAAAAGGACAGTATTTCATATTTTACCAGAACAGCCTGCATCGTCTTCAGAAGCAAACGGTAAGAGGCAAAAAATGTAATATATGCATTTGATTTTTGCAATATTCGCTGTGTATGTTTTGTAATGAATATAAATACAATAAATATTATAATAATATATCTCTCTATTACGATTTTTTTTCGAGGGGGGGGGGGGGCATGAAATATTTTAATTATGCAAAGGGGGCCCTGACATCCAGAAGTTTGGGAAGCACTGCTATAGTCAATGAGACTTTTCTTATTCCTTGCCTCTTCTCTCCATGTGAATTTGTGCACATTTTTATGTTGGAACATGGTGTTAGTAATAACCAATCCACGTCCTGAGGAAATCCAACAGTTATTTGCCATTATTATTTGCTCTGCTCTTTTCTCCAAATTTTCCCAAAATATTTCTGTATGTCTGACAATCATTTCCTACTCTGCTATTTAGATCCCCAACGAGGTCCAACTTTTCCTTTTTCTCA
The DNA here is from genome assembly GCF_054136105.1 of Typopeltis vanoorti. Lineage (NCBI taxonomy): Eukaryota > Metazoa > Arthropoda > Arachnida > Uropygi > Thelyphonidae > Typopeltis > Typopeltis vanoorti. Next base: position 59,797,191 of record NC_143567.1, on the reverse strand, counting down.
AGCATCAAAAAATTCCTCCACCTTAGTAGAACCTTCTGTGGAACCATAGGCACAAATAAGTCTCATTGTCCCATTTCCATTCTGATATTTGCCCACATCACTCTACTTGAGATTGCCTGCCATTCAAGATTAGCCTCATATTTTGTGTTGAATACTATGGCTATTCCTTCTTTTCCTTGATTGTTATTGCCTGAATATAACATTTTGTATTTATTGCTCAGAAAGATCTCACCAGTTTTTGTCTTTTTTGTTTCAGTCACCCCCTATTATGTCGATCTGGTACTTATCTAATTCATCAGCTAGCTCCATTTCTTTGCCATTCAGGCTTCTTATGTTGATAGTACCGATTTCATTTAGATAGATATTAAAAAGAGTTGATGAAAGGAGAACATCCCTGTCAGACTCCTTATTTTATCTCTCATATATGATAGCTCATGTTTTAATCTTATTTGTATTTGTCTTTTAATATGTTAAATAAAATGCTTCTTTTAACTTTGACAAATGTTTTTTCAAAGTCAATGAATGTAACATGTGTTTCTAAATTGTATTCTCTTCTCTATTATTAATTTTAGGCAAAAGGCTGGGTTTCTACATAATTGTCCTTTTCTAAATCCATTCTGCACTTATAGTATTAGTTTGTAATTTAAAATTCTGCTATATATTTTGTAACAGGAATTTAGTATACTTATACCTCTAATTTTAGGGTCATCTCTACTACTTTTTTTAAAGATAGGGATCACATCAATTGCTTTTTTCCATTTTATTGGTGGGTTACTAGTTGAATAGATTTTGTTTAAAAATAATAGGGGTCTTTCTTTGAACCTTATTCTTGCATATTTATATAATTCTGAACCTGACTTATCTTCTCCAGGTGATTTTCCATTTCTTGTTTCTTTCAGGCTGATTTCTAATTCTTCTTTAGTTATTTCATTTTCATTAAATGTTTGCTAGTTATCTTTTTAAAAATATTTATCTGTTCACAATTTTGTATAGAAATTTAGAAATTCTTGTTTAATTTTGAGTTTTCTTTAGTATCTGTACTTAAATGTTTCAAAATCTTATATACATTGGATTTTATTTTATATAAATCATGTTCTAAATTAGAAACAAATTTGTTCCATGATTCTCTGTCTTCTCTTTTAGCTATGGCTCTTATTCTTTTATGATATTCTTCTTTATTTCTTTGATTGTATTATCCCATATCTTCAGTTTTTTTCTGTTTATTGAATTTTTTGGTCTTTCCTAAGCTAACATTTGCTGCTGTATTTAGTATCTTTTTATATTAAGCCATTCTGTTTCTATTTCTTCATTTCATTTTATCTAAATATTGGTTAATTCTTTGTTCATATAGTCATTACATATTTGTGTCATTTAATAATTTAGTTTTATAAACAAATGTTTTAAATTTTCTTTCTGTTCTTGTTACTTGTAGCCATTTAGGTGGTAATCTTAATTTTATTTTAACAAGGAAATGTTCACTACTTATTTCATATCCTCTGTGAACTCTAACATCTAAAGAGATATTGATTTCCATCCTCATGCTGCCCAAGTGTATTTATGTATAACTTTTGAGATCTGCTAATAGCTCTTGAATGAAACTTACATTCACTTTTCTATAATAAAGTCATAGGGACTGCATGAATATTCAACTTTGTTATAGTAATTTGCTATAAGGAATTTTAGAATATAATTGCAGGTATGAGGATTTGGTTGAGACTTTTCAGTAAGTTTGTTATAATAATGTTGGTTGTAGTGTGAGTCAGCTGTAAGTGATATGTGGTTAGTGCTCACTTAACAGTTTGGTTTTCAAACTGTATTCTCTGTTTATCCCGTTGCAGTATTCATCCAAATCAAAATGTCTGCTCAAACGTTTTTTGATGGATATTAATCTATAAGATCAGTTTAATTTCATCATGGTGCAATGAAGTATTGATGAGTTGTGAATGCCTTATGGGTTTTTTTTTTTGCACACTTTAAGATTTTAAATGGGAGAAATATCACTACTTTTTGTCTTATTACAGATGAAAGTTTGCATATCAGTTCCTCTCACTTCCCCCCAGAATTTGCTAATGCAAGTTAAAACATTTTGCACGATCTTTACAAGTAACTTTGATTCACTGTGGAGTAGAAACATTAACTAGGCTGGAATACTCAACAGATTGAGCATTCCATGTCAGCCTGATTAATGCTCCTACTCTTCACATGAAATGTAGATTTGAATCCCACCATGGGTAGGATATTTGTGATTGTTTTAATTGGAAATGAATTTCATTGCCTGATGTGAGACCACCACTCCATTTATTAGAAACTTGAAGTATTATTGTTAATGTACTATAGTTTTACAACCTTTCATGGATGTAAGTGACATATAAAAAAAGTTTTTATGTTGATTCCCAGTTTTATATGCAAGAGGTGCACTACTTTGAAATTTTTGTTATAAGTGGGTAAGATTTTACTTATTTAGAAGAATCACTACCATTAATTCATTTATGAGACACCTGTATGATAATCGTGAAATTATCACATAGGCTCTGAAACAAGTGCCACCTGACAGCTATACTGCCATTATCCACTGAATTATATTTGCAACCGTTATTCAGATATGTTAATTTTTAGCTTGCATATTTTTTTATTGTTTAAACATGAAAAAAATATAACTAATTATCATCAATTTCCTGATATGTACCCTCAATGGATGTTCAGGCTACTATGACAGCACTACATGATTAAGATGATATTATTAATAATCTACTATCAGTAACTTTTCCTTCAAATTAGTCTATTACTTGTCAGCATTCCAATAGTTGTCGTATCTGACATCTTGTTTTAAGGCACTTCTGACTGAATCAATTCATCTAGACCTTGGTCTTCCTCTGGGTTCTTTTTTCTTGCCATCAAATACCTGATTTGCTAACTTTTCCTCTCCCATTCTATTTAAGTGACCATACTAACTTAGATTAGCCCTGCTCATACATTCTTGAATGCAAACTGTCAAGTTCCTTCCGAATGTCATCCTTTTTAATGATTCAAACTGATGCCATCTGTTCAGGCCTTTAATTTTTCTAAGAACTCTCATCAGATCCATAACTTAAAACTGTTGTCTATTCCCTGATTTACAGTAACTTGCTACCTTCACTAAAAACCGTGCCTAAATAGCTAAAATATTTTACTCATTCTATAGTCTCTCCCTTTAAAAGGGAGCTGAAGTTTTCTGTGTTCCTGCTGATTTTCATGCCAAATTTGTTACAGCTGCTATTCAATTTAGTTAGAGAATCCTGGAGAGTTGCACTCAGTGTGTTTGTGGGTTCAACATCTGTACAAAGCAGAGTTAAATTTGATATCTCTAACTCTAATATCAGATTTAATGCCACTTTCTTTCATAATGTGCATCCTTATCTTACATCTGATTTTACATCAAACCATCTTTCTGTATTTCCTTCAATTCTAACTGCTGAATTACAACTTAAATATAGATTTTTGTCATGTATAATGTTCCATTTATCCCAGTAAACATAAATAACTGTAGTGTTTTTTATTAGTAGTATTATTATCACGTGACTCATCGAAGGAGGGCACCTGTCTGTCCTCCACCAGCTACAATGAACGGCAACTACACCAATGCCATCTACCACCACCACTAGTATTTTCACAGACAATCACAAACATCTATGCCCCAAGCAGGCTTTGAATCTGCAGCCTTTTGGCTGGAGAGTGAATATGCTAACTACTTGGCCAACCAGGGAGCCTTGTCATGTGCCTTTTTCAGATCTACAGAACTTTTATTTAGCATGAATCCAGTTTCTCTTCCACAATTTTTTTGACCTCATTTCAAAGGATGCTTGTATAAATCTTACTTGGAATACCTATTAGAGAAATTCCTCTAATTCTTTCATTCTGCTTTATTCCTGTATAGATGGAAACTATGAGAGCTCTACTCCTATCATCTGGAATTCTGAATCATGCAGTGTAGCCACTGCACTTATACCTCCATATTTGAGCATTTCTGGTCAAATATCATCTAGAGAAATCTAGTCAAATATCATTCAAGAGAAACACAAACAGGAGTATATCAATACTTGATAGCTTTTCTACTCCTGTTTGTGTTTCTCTTGAACATTTTCCGCTACAGTTCTGTCACTTCTTGTTTCATTTGTCTTTCAAAGTAATTACTCCAGACATCTGGGGATATCCTTACCTTCAGTTTTCATGCTTTCTTTATCATTTTTGATTCCTTTTATGGTACTTGTTCCTCCATTTTTAAGCTTTTACAATAGCCTCTAGAACATTTTTTTACCTTCTATATTATTATGAAGTTTTCCCCATGACTTTATTAACCTAGATAGCTAAGCTCTCTTACATTCTATCTATTCTTTAGGGCATCTGCCAAATAATTTTTGCTAGGAACTTTCAGTATGCTTTCTTGTGTCTACCATGGCATTCTTATTTTTCTGTTCTCCCAGACAACTTCACCACATGCCTCCCTAGCCAAATTGCTCAAAATTTTCTCCCAAGTTTGGTTCTTGTTTTTTTAATTGTTTCATTCTTTCTTCAATAATATTTTATAGTTGAGTCAACAGTTTACCTGTAAAAGCTGCTCGACTTTAATTCTTTTTAAAAATGTTTACATACTGTTCTTTTCAATGCGATGCTTTGTTTTATCCTAAGTGATGGTCGTTTCCCTTAATTTTAAGTGGAATAAAACTTTTTTTTTTATATAAAGCAAGCATTTAAGATTTTTTAGCGCACTCAGCTGTCTTAAGTTGCAAAAATAATTGCATTTCATTTATACAAGTACTTATCACAGTACTCTCCATATGTATTAAAAAAAGAAATAAAATTAGTAACCCACAAGATACCCTTGATACGAAAATTTTTGAGCACTTCTCTCTTACACGAAAGTTACCTTTGTGATAATTAGCATTAAAAACCAAGCATAGTCTAATTTTGATATACAAAACAATACAAGTTTTATTGTTCAATATCTAAATATAGATTTCAGGGGAAATCAAAAAAATTCATAGTTATGCTTCTGTTCTCTGCATTTCTGTTGTAAAAGGTGGAATTTATTATATTTAGAAGAAAACCAGAATTAGTTTCAACATTTATTTATATATATATATATTGTTTGTTTTAGGCGGATAATTTATTAGTAAAGAATGTAGTAGATGATGATGTTTTGGACTTGTATCTCACCAAACACTGGGCCATTAAATATGCAACCAATGCCGCATGCACAATACTTAAAGTAGACCAGGTGAGTTAAACTGCTGAAAATTATGTTATGTATTCCTTTTGTTGTGTAGCATTTATTAATTAAATAGTTTTATGGGGTAAGCACTGCTGTGGATTAGCAGCTTTTAATGTTTGGCTGAAGGACAAGAATCAAAAATGAGGTGCTGACAAATGGGAGGCGAGCTTCTACATATAACAGCTACTAAGAAGTTTTTGTAGCGTGTACAAATTATGTAGCTAATAAAGCTAGCATGTCAATTTTTGTTAGAAAGCTCCATTAGGTTCTGACAGATTTTACTTGAGATTGTAGATGCAAGGCCAAAATGAGTTTTCAGAGCTGAGCCTTAGCTTACTGTTTTGCAGCTAAGTGACTAATATTGTAAACTATTATAGTTTATGGTCACTATATGCAACCAAGGAACTGGGAGGTGGATATAAATTGTTCTACTCTGGAGCGAATAACAAGGGAAGAAATGGTGTAGGAATTGTGGTGTGTGGTAGAAGGAACGACAGGATCATGCGAATGAAATTGGGTCTTGGAGAAGAGCGGGTGGTCGTATTATGTGTATATGTCCCGCAAGTTGGCTGTACAGCAGAGAAGAAAGATGAGTTCTGGAACATGTTAGATGAAGAAATAAGGGAACGGGAAGAAAATGAGATGGTGATTGTCGGAGGAGACTTGAACGGACACATAGGGAGACAGAATAGAGACTGTGAAAGGGTGCATGGTGGCCACGGAGTGGGAATGATGAACCAGGAAGGAGAAAGGGTTGTGGACTTTGCAGTAGCGTTTGATCTGGCAATTGTGAACTCATTTTTCTACAAGAGGGAAGAACATTTGATAACATTTAGGAGTGGTAACAACAGTTCACAAAGTGACTACATTTTGACTAGAAGAAAACATCTTAAGGTTGTGACAAATTGTAAAGTAATTCCAACAGATCAAGTGGCACAGCAACACCGACTGCTGTGTGCGGAGTTGAAGATAAGAACCTCTGGTAGCCATGGGATGAAGACAATTAAGTGGTTTTGCTTAAAAGAAGAGAGAGTGAGGAATCGTTTTAGGGAGAGGGTGTTAGAGAGGATTTCGGATGGACTGGAAAGTGTACAAGATTGGTGGAAACATAATGCAAAAGTAATCCTGAGCTGTGCAATCGAGGTGCTTGGTGAGACATCTGGAAAGATTAGAGAGCAGAAGGAGGGTTGGTGGTGGAATAATAATGTACAAGTGGCAAAGCAGAAGAGGACAGACAGGTGGTGTACAGAGAGAGCAAGAAGCCAAGAAAGTTGTGGCACAGGCGAAGGCATATCAAGATCTGAATGATCAATTAGAAACAAAGGAAGGACAGAGAAAAATTTACCAACTAGCGAAATGTAGAAATAAAGCAGCAAAGGACATGTGAGGTAGATCAAAGACATTGAAGGAAGAGTATTATGAAGGGATGTGGACATAAGGAACAGATGGAAAATGCAAGGACTCACAGAGAAGATGGACAGCCTTCTGAGGGGATGGTGCAGAACATCAGTAGAGTGGAAGTGACGGAGGCCATGAAGAGGATGAAAAATCGGTGGACCCCGACAGGATTCCAGTGGAGGCATGGAAGGCACTGGGGGAAGAGGGAATTGATCTGCTGTGGGACCTGTCAGCAAAACATAGCTGAGGAATGGAGGGAGAGTACTCTTGTCCCCATCTACAAGGGTAAAGGAATAAAGTTGATGTCCCACACAATGAAAATCCTAGAAAGGGTTCTTGATGGAAGATTGAGGAAGGAGGTGGAGATTGCAAAGGAATAATTTGGATTCATGTCTGGTAGATCAACAACCGATGATGGAAAAGTTTCAAGAGAAACAACGGGAGCTACATCTGGCATTTATTGATCTGGTGCCAAGGCGAGAAGGTAGGTTGGTGAAGGAGATGTACAGACAAGTGTTCGGACCTGTCTGGGACAGACAAAGTTATCAAGGGTCAGCATTAAGCTCTGTTTCTGTTTAATATTGTGATAGAGGTGATGAGAGAAGATGCGTCTTGGACAATGCTGTGTGCAGATTCAAGAGAAGAAGCGAGAACTAAACTGGAAAGATGGAGAAAAGTACTGGAAGAGAGGTATGAGACTGAGCATGTGTGTTGCACAGTGGGCGGTGGCCAGGAGACAGATCTGGAGCTGGAAGGAAATGTCATCAGGAAGGTGAGGGACTTTAGATACTTAGGTTCAACAGTGGGAGGAGGGAGATGGCTGGAGTTTATGTGATAAGAGGGTGCCGATCAAGCTGAAAGGCAAAATCTGTAGGACAGTAATGAGGCCAGCTATGACGTATGCTATAGAAACTGTGGCCCTGAGGAAAAATAACACCAGCAGGATGGAAGTAGCAGAGATGAGATTGCTTAGGTGGATGTGCAGTGTGACCAGAAAGGATCGTCTGAGAAATGACTATGTGATGGGAAGAGTGAAAGTTACGAACTTAGGAGCAAAGATACAGGAGGCAAGGTTGAGATGGTTTGGTCATGTGATGAGGACGGAGGATGAATATGTGGGAAGAAGGGTCATGCAGATGGATGTGCAAGGAAAGAGGAAGCGTGGGGAGCTGGTAGAAGAGGACTTGAGGATGAAGAACTTGGATGTGGTGACAGCCCAAGACAGGAGGATGTGGAGGAGACTCATCATCAACAGTGACCCCACTTAAGTGGGAGAAGCTGCAGAAGAAGAAAAAGCTTAGATACATGATATGCTCTGTTCCTTATGTGCAGAGTGTGATAATTTAATTTCCACAATGGCCTGATACTATTTTGCATGTTTGGACATCTGCGCTATTGCCTTAAGTCATATCAAACCAATTGACAAACTGTGGTAGAGTTAGCACGTACATGTTTCTGCTTTTGGCAGAAAAATGCAACTGGAATTTAATGCCCTCTAGTTTTGTGCAAAGTTAGGCTAAAGCACAAACATGTTAAGAGTGGTTTATAATGATGCTATGAAAAATCATGTACAGGTATCCCCTTGATTAACGTGCCTTTAAATTGACCATGCAAAATCATGCTCACGCCACGAGGTCATCTAAATTCTCTTAATGATCTGTGTGAGAATGTGAAAGTTTTATTTTTCCCCCCCAAATACGACATCATTGCTACAACCCATGGACATGGGCATCATTGCAACTTTCAAAGTCTATTTTCTCAAAGGCGGGAGAAAATGCGATTATGCTCCGTGAATTTTTGGGGAAAATTAACATTGAACATTCGTGACTCGTGGGAGCAAGTGTCTTCTAGTTACATGCATGAAAGCTGTTTGGAAAAACCTTCTCCCAGAATGCACTAATGACTTAGGTTGTTTTTAAAATCCTGTGAACAATGTGGTGAAGACCTCGGTTTTGATGGTGTTGATGCAGAAGTTAAAGAATTATTGGATTCAAAAGATTTCAGTGACACCGATCTTCTTGAAATTGAACAACGAACAAATGGAATGTGAAGATGAGGTTCCAAAGGAAATAACAATCAAAGAACTGGATGGAATATTTCGCAGTTTAGAATCACTTAAGCAGTAAGTAATGGATATGGATCCAGATGTTAATCGAAGAATGCATGTTTGCCAAGGTCTTGAGAGTCATTTTGCTTGTTATTGTAGAATTTATGCCGATAAGAAAAAAAACAAACAAACATTTACTTTGCATTCATTTTTTATCTTTCCTAAAAGAGTACCATATAAAACGAACTATTAGTACAGCAATCGATCAGGGACGAATTGTACTTTTTACAATTGATTAATGTGGTAACATCGAGGGATATCAAAAGTTTCTGGCAAATAAGTCGGCTTGTTCTCTTAGAGAATACAGAGACAAATGTAAGAAAGCTAAGCACTGTGTAAAACTAGCTAAACAAAAGTCATGTTTTGCATTATCTCCCATAATGCAAAACACATCTCCTTGCAGATATGTATAATGTTATGCTGCAAGGAGATACTGAGATAGGAGTGATGTTAGCTTGGTTCACCTTTGCAACTAGTTGCCTGGTGTTGTACTACCATACCCCAGTCCTGAAGATACTTCCAGGTGCAAACTTTGTTTGCTCATACTTGGATAAAGGATTAAACTAAATTTATTATAGTCTAACCAAGTGAAAGATAAACTTTCAAAATCGAAAATAGGAGAAAAAAGAATCCTTGATGTATGGAGCAATTACTTTGAAAAATTGCTGAATGAAATAAGCAGTGATTACAGCATAATGGTAAAAAACACTGACCAGGCATGCAATCAGGAAACATATCCATACTTGAAGTAAAAAAAGCCATCAAATGCCTGAAATGTGGAAAGGAGTAGATGATATTCAACCAGAAATGCTCAAGTATGGAGGTATAAAAGTCTTACAGTGGCTGCACTGCATAGTTCAGAGGGTTGAATTCCAGATGATTGGAGTAAAGCTGTCATAGTACCTATGTATAAAAAAGGGAAATAAAACAATGAGAATTATGGAGGTATTTCTCTACTGAGTGTTACTGGTAAGATATATGCAAGTATACTTGAGAAACTGTTTGTAGAAGAGAAGCTGGATTCTTGCCAAATAGCAGCCGTCAGGATCAGATTTTCACTTTATGACAAATAGTTGAGAAATCATGGGAATATAACAAAGATCTGTATTTAAGTTTTGTAGATCTGGAAAAGGCATATGACAAGGTGCCAAGAGAAAAACTATTCAAAACACTACAGTTATATGGTGTCAATTGAGCAATTCTTTGTTTGAGTCGTAAGTTGTTAATGTTAAATCTGGTGTCAGACAAGGATGTACATTATCACCTCTGTTATTCATTATCTATATGAAGCAAAGTAGTATTAAACCCGATATCAAAATTGGAGATGTTAATCTCAGCTCTTTGCTTTATATGGAGGATGATATACCTCTAAATAAATCCACTACAAAGGTCAGCAATAGCAAGACAATGAAAATAGGCAGAAGCATTGAAAACATCAACTGCAATGTGAATGGAGAACCTATAGAACAAGTAAAACATTTCGGCTACTTAGGCAAATATATCAAGTGAAGATAGTAAATTAAATATGGAAATAGACAACAGAATCAACAAAGCTGGTATGGTAATAAGTCAACTGAATAAGAGGGAAATTAATCAAACACTAAATTAACTGTATACAAGACAGTGTTAGAAGTAAAACACTTCTATCATAGAGCAGTGAACAGATGGCATCAATATCATATTAAAAACGAGGATATTAGGAAAGAACTTGACACTGTCAGAATCCAAGAATTAGTTAGCAGAGCTAACAGGTAGTATGGTCACTTAACAGAATGGGAGATAAAAGATTAGCAAAAGACTGATTTGGAGGGAAATTGTAGATCAGAAATTAGTAATGATGTAACTTTTTCATGTAGTACTATCATATCTTAGGTATATATAAACTCAGGAATTTGATGATGATAAATGCTGGCTAATTACTTCTGGTGTTGGTATGTGGAGGAATAATAGCACCTGTAAAAATACCTATAAGCATTTGCAGAAGTTTTTGATTTTGCAACTCCTGGTTGGGTAAGTTTCAATACTTCTCACCTGTGCAATCCTAAGCAAAAGGACACTAGGAAAAATACATGAACCCAAGAAAAGAGAGAGATCAATAAAAGGGAAACAAAGTAAAATGGTTCTTACAAGAAATAAAATACAGGTGTGTCAGGGTATCTTGATATCAGCAATGGACAATTACAAAGCTAGAATAGAAAGTCCTGTCATATCGGTGAAGGAAGGTCATGTTAAATATCTTTTCTAGGAAAAATAATATAGATAATTGAGAAGATAATCTGCACTGTTCTTTTTGCCATTCAAAATAAATAATTTTTTTTTTTTTTTTTTTGAAATATACTGAAAAGCATAAAAACAATGTATCATACTCTCACCATTAACTATTAAGAAGCTGTTTAAAACACCACGGGTATTATGATAGTGTGATGGTCTCTAACTTTATGATGAGAGTTGACTATATTGGCCATGAAAAATTATTTTTAAAAAAATTGGTTAAATTATTTACTTGATTAATAGTGGTTAGTCTAGTATTTAACTACAAACTATTGAGTATCATAGAGGATTGTAACATTTTTTACCCCTTTCTTTTCATAGATCATTATGTCAAAACCTGCAGGTGGACCTGCACCTAAAACAAATGCTGCTTGGGATGATGCAGATTGATTTTCTTCTGCTACATGTTGTGCATTTTTAATATATATCAACACCTGTAACTGCTGGTTGTCTGAAGCATTATTTTTTATTACATCTGAGGAATCCTTGCCCAAAATGCATCTAATTTATGTGAGACAGTTCACAGCACATTTACCTCTTGCCTTGAAGTAATTAGCAAAACAAAAAATAAAATCTTTCATCTCATATGATCTTGTAGATCTTTGTCTTTTCTTATATACCGTAGTTTTAATATTGGATACAATGTGTGATACTCAATTTGTTATATTTTTTAATAAAATGCTTGTAAAAATTTTGGATTAGTCTGTGGTTGAAAAAAAAATTCATGTCAAGCATTGTAATTTCAATGACATGTAACATATTACAAAAGAGAAAACATTTTAATATTAACAATACCAATTTTATTATAGTAAGCTATTCTTTGATTAATAAGGCCAACTAGACCAGTAATATTTTCAGTAATCTAAATCAAATCCTCTTTCCATTGTATTACACACAACAGCCATACTGTGCATAAGCCGAAGGATCATATGGATATTTTTAATGAAAATATACATGCTTTGCAAGATATTCTTAATCAGATCTTAGTCTCACAAAACATTTCCTGTCTAGGAAATGAACCTTTATAAGAACTTTTGAAGAAAAAATTGGTAAAGTACATCAAGTACTAATTTTATCATCTTTGTTTTCCAGTCAGGCAAAGCAAAACTAAGTTTGATTACTCTCAATCTATAAAAAGCAAAGAATCTTCATGTACAAGCAAATCAACATTTAAGTATATGCATACATATCAAGAGATTATTTGTTCACATAGCAGCCTGAAAAAGGAATCAAGGCTTATATCACATATTTGGAAATTTCTAATCCGATCATACCTGCGCAGGCCAAATTGTGCTACAATTTTTGCAACCTCTTGTGTAATAGAGGTTAATATTTAATTTAAAAATTACAATAACAACCCATGTCACAAAGCTCTTAACACTGGACTGTTTCAAATTTAAAAATGTAACCTTATTTTCAGTTATTTTTATAAAAATAACTATCACCACTTAGTTTTGCTTTGAGTTAATATATTGAGAAACAAAGTTCAGATTACTGAACTTATTAATCTATAACCACTAGAACAAGCAGTTTAGATAACTAAGAATGACAGTATTGCTATATGAAAAAAAACTGAATTTATTATTTTCATCATTATGGACTACTCCAAAGAGTTCTTGGACTTAGGGAGGCCCTGAACATCATGTCAAGAACTATCCAACATTTGTGCAGTATCTATCATACTTTGCTTTTAACTCATTCACAGTCATGGCACCTATAACACTCTGCCAGCTTATTCCACTCATTCATTACTCTCCAAGCAAAAAACCAGGTTCTAACACTTACTCAGTTTCCATAGTTCTACCACCAGCAGACCTGCATTGAAAAATTTCTTCTGAATTAATCTTGTAAAAACTCCAAGTAATTTTATGTTTCAATCATATCACCCCTTTTCTGTCTGTCAATCAACCAGTTTCTGTAAATCACAAATCTTCAACCTGTTCTTGTAAGGTTCATTCCTCTGGAGAGTGACAAAAATGGTAGCCACTCTCCTCATCACTAAGAAACCCTGATATCCAGATCTGCATGCAGTAGTAGTCAAGATGGAGTTTTATCAAGGCTCAATAAAGAGGAACAATAACCTGCTTGTCTCTGCTCATCAAAGTATTTTTCAGTAACCAAGCAATCTTATTAGCTGCTTTAGCCACTTTTGTTATGTCCCCCCCCCCCCCCCCCCAAAAAAAAAAACTACCTGCCCATCCATTAACATTCCCAAAGTCTCTGGCTTCATCAATTTCCTGGAGTACAGTTCCACTCTTTTAAAGTAATCTTTTCACTCCAAAATGCATAACCTTACACTTTGTCACATTAAACTGACATCCATTCTCCTTTGCCCAGTCTGATCTATCCAAATCATCCTGATGTCATCTCTATTAGCTATTGTTCTACCCAACTTTGCATTATCGGCAAATAACTGAACAGTTCCTCTCAAATCCTTTCCTATATCGTTAATGTACAAGTTAAACAGTAGCAGTCTGAGTACAGAAGCCTGTGGCAATGCCACTAGTCACAGGCCTTCTTTTGGACTACTACTAAACTACTCTGATATCTCTCCATCAACCACCTCCTATCCATGTGCTGCAGTTTACTGATTAGAATTCCATGTGATATCCTATCAAAGGCTTTTGCAAAGTCCCTCAGTATCACTGTAAACCCATTACCTTTATTCAACTCAGCTGTCATTGTATTATAAAGCATGAGCAAGGCATGCCCTACCCTTCCACAAACCCATGCTGCCCCCATATAGTATCCATTCCTATATTTTGCTCTTGGCCAACTTCTCCGATACTTTGACAACTCCTGATTGCTCAGTAATTTGCTACATCAGTCTTGGAGCCTCTTTTATGCAATGTTACTATTTTATCCCTGCTGAGACTTAGATTAAACAATATGGGCAAGGGAACTGACAGTTCCCTCACAGCTTCACGTAAAACTTGAGCTGGTATACTATCCAATCCCATAGATGTTCACGTTAAGGTTCTGTAATATGCTCTGCACCTCCATTTTTCATTTACCTCAATTACCATATAAGCCTTTGCCTCTCTCGTTCCTGCAATATCACCACTTGGATGATATACTCTCAAAGTGTTCACTTAGTAAATCTACTATTTCAACTGATTCGGTTACCTCCCTACCATTGCCATTCATTAAAATTCTGCTATATACATTCTTTTACTTGCAGCATGTCGAAAAAACTTCGGAATTATCTTTAGCCTGCATTGCTAACCTCATTTCATACTTTTGCCTTTCTGAGCAATAAATACAAAATGTTATATTCAGGCAATGACAATCAAGGAAAAGAAGGCGTAGCCATAGTATTCAACACAAAATACGAGGCTAATCTTCTTGAATGGCAGTCAGTCTCAAGTAGAGTAATGTGGGCAAATATGAGAATGGGAGAACTGGACAATGAGACTTATTTGTGCCTATGGTCCTACAGAAGGTTCTACTAAGGTAGAAGTGGAGGAATTTTTTGAGGCTTTAGAAAAAGCAACTGACACGATGAAAAAGGAAAGATTGGTCCTTGTTGGGGATCTAAATAGAGTAGGAAATGATTGTGAGACATACAAAAATATTTTGGGAAAATTTGGAGAAAAGAGCAATGCTTATAATAATGGCAAATATCTGTTGGATTTTTGCTCAGGACATGGACTGGTTATTACTAACATAATGTTCCAACACAAAAATGTGCACAAATTCACATGGAGAGAAGAGGCTAGGAATAAGAAAAGTCAGAGGATTTGAAATTGGAAGTGATCACTTTAGTCGTCTTGAACAGGATAAAATTGAATTTCATATTGAAGAGAATAACATGTAAGAAAGTTTTAAAGCGAATAAAAGTTGAGCAGCTCTCAGATGTGAACTGTAGACTAAAATACACAAAGATTATTGAAGAAAAAATGAAAGAATTTGAGAACAGGAACCAAACCTTGGAGATTCAGTGGCAAGCCTTGAAGAAAACCCCGACTGATTCAGCGAAGTGAGGTTGTCGGCAAGGATAAAAAAATCAGAACTCCCTGGTAGACACAGGAAGTTAAAGAGGCAGTGAAGGAAAAGAAGAAAGCATATCAAAAGTTCCTGTCAAATAAGTAAGCTTGTGCTCTCAGAGAATATAGAGACAAATGCAAGAATGCTAAACACTGTGTAAAACTAGCTAAACAAAAGTCATGGGAGGACTTTGGCAAGAATATAGAAAATAAATATCAAGAAGGTGGCAAAATATTCTGGAGGTTGTTGAAGCTTAGGAATGGAGGAAAGAGTGCTGTAAAAGGAGTTAGAGATGATAAAGGTGACATGAAAACTGGAGAAAAAGATATCCTTGAAGTATGGAGTAATTACTTTGAAAAACTGCTAAATGAAACAAGCAGTGATGACAGCACAGTGGTAAAAAACACTGACCAGGCATGCAGTCAGGAATACATATCCATACTTGAAGTAGAAAAAGGCAGCTGGAGTAGATGATATTTGACCAGAAATGCTGAAGTATGGTGGTATAAGAGTCTTACAGTAGCTGCAATGATATAATTTTTTCATGTAGTACTATCATATCCTATACACCCCTTGTGGGTACATGGCAGGAATTTGTTGATGATGGTTTTAATACCTGTCATTGCAGAAAAATGATACCTCATAGTTCAGAAAGCCTGGACAGAGGGACGAATTCCCGATGATTGGAGTAGAGCTCTCATAGTACCCATATATAAAAAGGGAAATAAAACTGAATGTGAGAATTAGAGGTATTTCCCTACTGAGTGTTCCTGGCAAGATCTATGCAAGTATACTTGAGAAACGGTTGAAAAGAATTGTGGAAGAAAAGCTTGGTGAAGAACAAGCTGGATTCAGGCCAAACAGAGGCTGTCAGGATCAGATCTTCACTTTACGACAAATAGTCGAGAAAGCATGGGAATATAACAAAGATCTGTATTTAAGTTTTGTCAATTTGGAAAAAGCATATGACAAGGTGCCAAGAGAGAAGCTATTCAATACGCTGCAGTTATATGGTATCAATGGGGCATTATATCAAGCAATACGCAGTCTTTATTTGAGTTGTAAGTCAGCAGTTAGAATTGAAGGAAGTACAGGAAGATGGTTTAATGTTAAATCTGGTGTGAGACAAGGATGTACATTATCCCCTCTGTTATTCATTATCTATATGGATCACATTATGAAGGAAAGTGGTATTAAACATGATATCAAAATTGGAGATGTTAATGTCATCTCTTTGCTTTATGCGGATGATGTTATACTTCTAAATAAATCTGCTACAAGTCTGCAAGATTCTCTGACTAAATTGAATAGTTGTAATAGATAATAGATATGGTATGAAGGTCAGCAATAAAAAGACAAAGACAATGAAAATAGGCAGAATCATTGAAAATGTCAACTGTGTTGTGAATGGAGAACCTGTGGAACAAGTAAAACATTTCAGCTACTTAGGCACGATTTTTACTGAGGATGGTAAATTAAATATAGAAATAGACAACAGAATCAGCAAAGCTAGTATGGTGAGAAGTCAATTGAATAAATTCATATGGAATAAGAGAGAAATTAGTCGGAACACTAAATTAGCTGTATACAAGACAGTGTTCAAACCAGTTTTGACTTATGGATCTGAGAGCTGGGTCAGAAGTAAAACACTTGACCAAAGACTAGAGACCGCAGATATGAGAGTCCTGAGAAAGATTAAAGGTGTGAACAGATGGCATCAGTGGCAATATCATATTAAAAACGAGGATATTAGGAAAGAACTTGATATTGTCGGCATCCAGGAATGCGTTAGCAGAGCTAATCTCAGGTGGTATGGTCACCTAAACAGAACGGGCGAAGAAAGATTAGCAAAACAAGTGTTCTCTGCCAGGTTGGCAGCAAAACGACCCAGAGGAAGACCAAGATATAGGTGGATTGATACGGTACAAAGTGCCTTAGACGATAGAAATATAAGATCTGATAATGTTGGAGTCTTGACAAGTAACAGACTGATTTGGAGGAAAATTGTAGATAGGAAGTTAGTAATGATATAATTTTTTCATGTAGTACTATCATATCCTGTACACCCCTTGTGGGTACATGGCAGGAATTTGTTGATGATGGTTTTAATACCTGTCATTGCAGAAAATGATACCTCACATAAATAAGTAGAACCAAACAGTAGGAGTGCATCATTTGCTGTGTTTACTAAATTTCTCTTCACAATTGCCACCAATTGTGAAGAGATTTCTGTTGAAATTCGTTTTTCAAAGTTATGTTGTATCTAATGTCAATTAATTGCTCTTAAAAAAATAATCGGAAGGTGGTCAATCTTTAAATTTTCTGCAAATTGGTATAAAATCCATTGAAATTCTTTGCCAGGAAGTAATATTCTTTATCTTTAATTACTTAATTTCTTTTCTATCAGTATAAAACTTTTTTGACGTACCCCCACGTATCGACTCGCATACGACACTTTGGAGACCACTGCCTTAGACAATAGAAATATAAGATCTGATAATGTTGGAGTCTTGACAAGTAACAGACTCATTTGGAGGAAAATTGTAGATAGAAAGTTAGTAATGATGTAAATTTTTCATGTAGTGCTATCATATCCTGTACACCCCTTGAGGGTACATGTCAGGAATTTGATGATGATGATGATTGATTTACTCTAACTCTATGTATGCAGTCTGATATTACCTCCATCAAACACTTCTCATGCGCTATCAACATCCATCAACTTGCAGTTTTATATGCCATGGCACTAGTCTAAGCAATCTCCTAAACTTGTCATACTTACCAGCCCTGTAATTCCACATATACCCTGTCTTAACTGAAAATTCCACACATTTAGCCACCTCCAAGGTCAAGACCATATGGTCACTCTCACCAATTTGCAGCAATGGTCATATTGGTTATAGACAAATTCTCAGATGCAATTACTAGATCGAGCACTCTCAAACCCCCTAGTATATTCCATCACATGCTGTCTCAGGTAATTACCCTTAGTAGCTGCATAAATTCCAGTTCTTTCCTCCCATGTGTTCTCTCCTCCTTTCAATCTATGTTCCAATAGTTGAAATCCCACATAATAATTACCATGTCTCACTAATGTCAATAACTTTTGGCAGTATGAACTAACCAATGCCAAAAATTTCTCCTGCTTGTTCCATTAGTGTACAAGTGCAAAAGCCCTTTAGGCCCACCGCTATCCTGATGCTTTATAACTACCTATCCCATTCTGTGGGTGACGAAGTACCAGTGGTACTTCATCCCCCCCCCAAGCTCTAGTTTCCCTGATTTTGCACACCCACTTTCACTTCATTCAATAATTTTTCCAGTTTCTGAACACCAAATCCATTCAGATTCAAACCATCCTTCTTGTATAAGTCCTTTCGCCTGTCAAACTCACTCCACACCACTCATCCTGCACAACCTATGCATTGCGGTATTCACTATTATGGTCTTCCTCCTCAGTTCTACTCTATCATACAGCAACAGACTTACTATCTTAACTTTCTTTTCTTTTGCTACTTCCAGTAATTCTTTAATCTTCTCTCTCTCATCATGCCATACTTTTCTTTCAAATAATTCGTTCCACCCAATACAATCATCTCTTTTGCCCTATCTTTCTGTGCTCTAATAGCCTCACTAACATTAATTGTTGCACCCGGAAAGCGCAATTTTGTCAATCTTATGTCGATCACACCTCTTATGATTGAATTGCCTTACAAGACTTGCGCCTTGATTTTTCTTTCTCTCTTGGTCAAGCCCTTATTTCTTGCACTTCTTTCTGTTATCAGCTGACCCACTTCCAGGCATTTTTGCATTCGCTCCAGCTTTGCCCTGTGTATCACTCTGCATAACCAAGCTATCTCCCTCTTTACAACCCTACTATTCTTTCGATCAACACTTATACTCTCTCTTTCAATCCTACCTGCTGTTACACCACACAAATTTTCAAGCATATTGCGAGTTCCATCCGCTACTTTAACCTTGTGACCCGAGACACATTTTTGACCCTCGCTGTCATAGTGAGGGTCAATTTTGAGGAAGAAATTCAAATTCACTGTTAATCTTGTAAATATAGGGGATCAAGCTTTAATTAATTTACAATTAAAGCTTCACACCAGGTATCCCAAATACAAACCAATTTAATGTGAAAGTTTCTCAAACTGAATTCAAGAAGATAATTATAGACACATGATTAACTATGAAAGACCCAGATTAAGATCACTCTTTATGTATAAAATCATATTTAAGCACATCAAAAAATTTCTTAAAATTTATTTCTTGGATAAAGATATCACAAAGAAACTTAATATACAATGTACATCATGACTTGCAAATTTACAAGATGAAAATCAGTATACATTGCTAACATAACACATGCTATGTAAAATAAGCTATTTCGTCTTCTGCATGTTTATCTACTTGGAATGATGACAGAGTAACATCTCCCTGAAATGATTTATGGGCTCGAACATGTATATGATCTCCTTCACCAATGTGAACCTGAACAGAAAACATTCAAATTTTTTGTATTTAGATATATACTTTTTATTTTGTGTGGATAACTATAATGAAATAGCATTTTAATTATCTCCCAAAGTGGATCATTCATTTAACCCTCTTCTGTTTTCCAATGCATATTTGCAAACATTTTATGATCTTACTTTTAAATGCCTTGTTGGCAGGAAGTTATTGTTTGAAACAAGTACCTTATACCTGATAAACCACAGTGTATTTCTTAACTTCAAGAAAGCTTAATCATTTCCATTAAATGAGGTGAAAAATTCACCAGCTGAAGACAATGTTAGGCATGAATGCTTATCTGGAAAAAAAAATCAACTTTTGATTAACAGTAGTTATCCTAGGCTCATGTCAAGGTATCAAATTAAGCATACTGTGAATATTAAAGATATTTAACCCTGACTGAAGATTTGTCAAATAGGATATAATGCCTTTTTTTTTTTAATGTGAATCCCACCAATAAAATAAAGACAGCCTATAGTACATAGGGGTAGATAATCCTGAAACCAAACATGGAACTTGAAAAAGTTCTGTTTTATTCAATGTTCCAAAGTTTATAAGTAGAGTAGTAGTTGGCACCAAGTGATGAAATTCATCTCACCTAAAGATACTGCACAGAACATTCATTCCCACGGGAATTCAAATCCACAGCCTGCTTGTTGGTGAGCAGATGTGCAGACCTACCACACTAACAAAAATCTGTTTATTCTACTTTATACATATATAATTAATTGGTTGTATGATGAGGTATGTGAAACATTGGTAGACTGACAACCAGGTGCTACTGCTAAATGTAGGTAAAGTAGAATCTACTAGGGCATTTGCCATTTATTTTAAAGTTCTTGGTTTGTGTTATAAAGTGATGCCATGTGATGTGCATTGTTCTTTGCAAATATTCCACAGTTTAAAAAAAAAATAGTCTGTACATCAAGTTCTACTTTAAACTGAAGAAAACTAATATAAAAAATCTTATATATTAAAAGTTGCTTTTATTTTATAGAGGAAACAAGAGAATTCAAACACTGTTCAATTTCCAACATCTGTTGATGTCAAATGTTGGAGACATCAACAAAAACTTATTTTATTTAATCAGCTGAGAAAATTAATTTGGAACATGCAAGACTGCAGCATAATCTATATCTCATTTACTGAATGAGAAGAATCCCTTCATTGTATGCATGACATTCAGAGGTCATCATCACAAATGAAATGAGTTGACATGCCTGACACTACAGCCTGCATTATCTGTACTTATATGAGAATAAAATGTTCAACTCTGAGCTACAAGCTCAATTTTTTTTGATATTCATACACATTATGAAACTTCTAAAAACAGTTGGAGAAATAATCTACTAACTCTTAGCAAAACTATTTACTTTATGCCCGAAGAAAAATGATGTACCAACAACATGGAAGAAGGCTACCCTAATTCTGATACATAAAAAAGGTGAGATAGAAGACTTGATGATCTGATCTGACCTATCAGTGGTCTACAAAGTGTTTACAAAAGTTTTAGCTAATAGACTTTGTGCAACTCTGAACCTAGCACAACCAAATGAACAGGCTTTCAAAGGGGCTTTAGTACAATGGACTATATTCAAATTGTACAGCAGATTATTGAACGGTGTAATGAATATCAATTACCACTATGTCTTGGTTTTATTGACTATGAGAAAGCCTTTGATTCACTTAAAACTCGTGCAATACTTAAAGCATTACGAAACCAACAAGAAGCCCTACATCAGAACCATCAAATCAGCATACACCAATACCACAGCAGCAATTCATTTCGATGGAAACATCTCTACTGTGGGAATACAGAAAGATAAGACAGGGTGACACAATATCTCCAAAATTATTCACAGCATGCCAAGAAGAAATATTCAAACTTCTTGATTGGGAAGGGAAAGGTCTGAAGATAAATGGAAGATATTTAAGACATTTATGCTTTGCAGATGACAGTTATCTTTACTTCAACTGCACATGAATTACAGACTCGTATCCATAAGCTTCAAATTGCTAGCAGGCCTAAAGAAGACCCTAGTTATGTCCAACCAGAAATAACAAAAATCAATAATGAGGAAATTAAGCAAGTAGATCATTACATATACTTAGGACAACAGCTATCGATGGAACAAAATATCATGGATGAAATTAAAAGGCGTGCAATGCTTGGGTGGAAAGCATTTGGAAAATTACATTCAATATTCAAAAGCCAACTGCCATTATGCCTGAAGAGAAAGGTTTATAACCAGTGTATTCTTCCTATACTGACATATGGCTGTGAAACATGGATACAATGCAAAGGAAATTCAAAAATTAAGAACAACACAATTTAGTATGGAAAGAAGTATGCTTGGTATCACAAAAGGAATACATGGATAAGAAATCAAACCAAAATTTCTGACATCATAGGAAAAGTGAAACATCTGAAGTGGCAATGGGCTGGGCATATTGCCTGAAGACACGATCAGCGATGGACAAAAGAAGTACTGGACTGGATTCCACGAGAGGAAAAACAACCACAACGCCAACCTAATTCACAGTGGATTGACGATATCATCGGATTTGCAGGAGTGACATGGAAAAGGAAAGCCATGGACAGAGAGTGTTGGAGTAATCTTGGAAAAGCCTTCATCCAGCAGTGGATCAATAATGGCTGATGATGCATTATGAATTCATTTTTCCAAAATTCAAACTAAGAATCAACATTTCTATTCAGATGTTTGCAGCACCAGAGATTAGTTTCTTCATCATAAGCATTCTCATGCAGCAATTTCTAAGCAAAAATGGCAGCACAGGTTGTTCTGTACTTCTAATAATTAACCTCCCACAGCTGTCACTTTATCTACAATTCAATATTTTCTTGATATTAACATCATTGCATACTTCAATATGCAGGACTTTGCAACTGCCAACAATCTGGGAATAGAAAGTAAATGCTATTATCTTAGATAATTAAAAAAGAATACATGTTTAGAAATTAAAAATGGAAACTCAAACTTATGTGAAACACATGTAAATTTAATATACGTAATACATTTAATACATGTAAATTTAATATACGTAATACATTTAATACATGTAAAATTTTTGCCTAAGTATCATACGCATCTTCAGTATGCTATCAATAGAACTCCAAATAAAATGCAATCAAAGAATTAATATTTAAAATTATAAGTAAGACAGTAGACAGTCAGTAAATTCCCAATTAAAAAAATAAATAAAAATTTTAAATAATCAGGAATTTACATAAGATTGCTACCTTCTATCTCACAGGCTGCCTGAGGTAATTATCCCTAAGTAGTTGCATAAATTCAATTTCCTTCCACCTGTGTGTTTTCCTCCTTCCTTCCAATCTATGTTCCCATAGCTGAAGTCCCCTGTAATAACTACTTGTTCTCCACTTATTGAACTTATTTGATAATGCAATACCAGCCACATCATCCTCTCTTCTAGTCTATAGCAATGTACTGTATGTTTTGTGTGTTGGCTTCTATCTCACACCAGATGGTCTCCAGCAGAGTTCTTACTTTTTTGGCTTCAGTTCATCAACTGTCATCAACAATACTTTTCGCTCTATCTGCTCTGAAAATACTATATCCCTCACATTCTTTCCCACACAGCTTCTTCTGTCAGCTAGAGTGGAATGGTTAATATGAAGCATAACTTGTGTGCCCCAGGCACAAGTTACGCTTCATATTAACCATTCCACTCTAGTTTGTTACAAACAGTAGCTAAGGCATTGTTTTTTTCATTCTTGCACTCACTTGCCTCATTGGTATCTGCACATACACTCAACCCCCCCCCCCCCCCCCATGGCTCTAATTTCCTTGATTTTGCACCTCCAATCTACTTAATTCAAAAACACGTTTTTGAGACTGAACACAAATCCATTCAAGCAACTCTCCCCCTGCCCCCAACTTTATATATAAGTCCTTTCGTCCTTGAACTCATTCCACATCTACAAATTGCATAATTTCTTCATACCCTAAGCCTTGACTCATTCATAATCGAGATGCTCCTCATAGCTAGTCTGTTGCCATGGCCCTCTACTGCACCATGGCAACAGACTAGCTATCTTTACTCTCTCACTCTTCTCTTTTGCTACTTTCAGTAACTCTTTCATGTCCTATCTCTCATACTATACTTGTTTCCCCTTCAAATCATTTGTTCCTACTAATCAGATGAGACTACCATTCATTAAAGATATTGCATAATTCACTCAGCATGTATATTCTGGAAAAGAAAGTTGTACAGAAATGACTGAAAGCAAAGTCATGGGAATCTCTCTCTCTGACCACTTACTTTGTGTGCATCTAGAAGTTTATATAGCAATCCCATATATGAGAAGTGAAACCTATAGCACTCAGTGATATGTGTGGAATACAGATGATAGCTGAGAAAGAATTTATTAGCATTTTTCTTCAAGACCGGAGACTGCAATTCTTGTGGAGTTGTCTGCTACTACCATTGAATCTAGTCTATGGCTGTGTTATAGATGATATATTTACCATATATTCTGAGTTAGAACTTGTTAACTTCAGAAAATAAGCATCTCAGGATCCGGTTTTACAATTTAGATATATATATTTGTTGAGATACTTTGATGACACACGAACAGGATAATAATTTAAGCTTTGGAGTTTATTGCAACGTCATCTTTAACACGTCATATTATTATGAGATACCTCCAAGGAGGCAAAGGACTCATTGTAGGAAGGCCCTCTACTGCACTACACACACACATCTGTTTCCTTTACGTAATTCTCTAGCTATAGAACAACACTACTGCCATCAGCACACAATGTCATCTACAACCCACAATTTTTTTTTTTCTTTTGTTTGTAAATTGCATATGTTCTCCTGGCTGATTTGCCTATATGTGGGATGAAAAACCTGAGTTTATGGAAGAAAAAAAACCTGCTACTTTCATATGAGATCAGCAAACTGACCTTCACAGTTGAAAAAGTCCATATAAAGATTTCTCTTGTCATGACAACAATTGAATTTAGATCTTTTCCAATCAAATGATTTGGTGTTCTTCCAAATGCACCTGCACTACAGAGGCACTCTTATATCCATTCTTCTCAAAAGCTTGAGGTAATCAAGATCTTCGTAGAGGTACTGTAAATATGTTTTTTTGTTGGCTATGACAGCTGTTTAAATTCTGTTGACTGCAAGTGGTATTAAATTTATACACTGAAAAACTAAAGCATACAAGTTTTCATCCTAGATGTATATCTTGCAAATGATAATCGTCTCTGATCATTTCAAAAAAATCTTACAGCTATAATAAATGAGTCTTCACATTTGTAAATATCAAAAAAAAAATGCATTTAAACTTATTAAACAGTGAAAATTAAAAAAATAAATAAAGTATTATGCAGGATTAACTGCAACATGCATTTTATAAAACTTTAAAGAAAGAAACACTTTACATAAATGGGTCCAATTGAAGGTTGCTGCTTAAATAAAAGAAAAATTAAATTAAAAAAAAATACTTCTAAATAAAAAAATGCTTGTAATAAAAGTTTATGGAAACTTTTTTTTTCTTTTGGAACATTTGTTATCTTTATGCAGCTGGGAAGAAATGAAAAACCCTTTATTCCTAGTTTAATGATTTCCTGAGAACTATCAAAAAAAAAAATTTTAAGTTCTCATATCCAGATTATCTTTTCAAGAAATTCATCTTTATCAGTGTCACAACCATTAAAATAGTTAATCTTAACTATTTTAATGAATCATAGTAAAAATTCTTTACTATTGTTTCATAGTAAAATTTCTGAAGGCAAGTTCAAAAGCATAGAAAGTTATAATCATAGAAGAACCAACATCTTCGCTTCTGCTCGCCTTTTATCTTTATGAAAAATTATACATCTCTCTCTCTCTCTTTATATATATATATACAGGGTGTTCGGGATAAATTTGACAGTTTCGTAAGGAAAAAGAAAATCTTTGTATCTATTAAATTTAATGAATTGACAAAAAAACATTACAGGCAGAGTTAATTACAATACTATCAACAAGATTTACTCAAAATAACCACCATTAGCATCGATCACAGCTTCAATTCTGCTTCGGAACCTCGAACAAGCTGATGCTACAGTCTCCCTGGGAAGGGCCGCAAAAACTGTTTTAATTTTATCCATTAACTGGGCTTTTGTATTACTGGAAGTGCGATTGGTGTCTTTTTCAACTGCGCCCCATACAAAATAATCCATGGGGTTAAGGTCTGGGGAGTTTGGAGGCCAAACATTTGGACTGGTGAAGTCGTAGAAATTTTCAGACAACCATTTTTGACTTTTCCCAGAGGTGTGGCAAGGGGCCGAATCCTGCTGCCATACATACGGCCTACCATTGGATACCCTTGTTATCCAGGGCTTGACTACAGTTAGCAACTCCACGAACAAAGCCCGAATTCCAATGCCAGGGTTCTTCAACACCTGTTCCTGCAGATTTGCGAGGAATTCTGCTGTACGAACGCAATCAGATCTTCTGCTAGGGATCTTTCTTCTTGCTACATCCTCGTAGTCACCATTGCAAGTCTCTAGTTCATGCCTGATTGTTTTTACTGTATTCAGGGAGCATTGGGCAGCAGTCGTAATATCCTTATTTTGATGGCGGGCACGAATCATCATGATACAAGTTATTCTCTTCCATGATTCAGGTGGGTTCCAGCTATCCATCCTTTCTGACATCTTGTATGTGAATGAAGAAGGGTCCAAACTTTTAAATGAAGAGAAGTGTGTGTTAATACATGTAACTTACGGAAAAATATAATTAATTATAAATATGTCAAATTTATCCCGAACACCCTGTATGTGTATATATATATATATATACAGGGTGTTCGGGATAAATTTGACAGTTTCATAAGGAAAAAGAAAATCTTCTTTGTATCTATTAAATTTAATGAATTGACAAAAAAACATTACAGGCAGAGTTAATTACAATACTATCAACAAGATTTACTCAAAATAACCACCATTAGCATCGATCACAGCTTCAATTCTGCTTAGGAACCTCGAACAAGCTGATGCTACAGTCTCCCTGGGAAGGGCCGCAAAAACTGTTTTAATTTTATCCATTAACTGGGCTTTTGTATTACTGGAAGTGCGATTGGTGTCTTTTTCAACTGCGCCCCATACAAAATAATCCATGGGGTTAAGGTCTGGGGAGTTTGGAGGCCAAACATTTGGACTGGTGAAGTCGTAGAAATTTTCAGACAACCATTTTTGACTTTTCCCAGAGGTGTGGCAAGGGGCCGAATCCTGCTGCCATACATACGGCCTACCATTGCCTACCCTTGTTATCCAGGGCTTGACTACAGTTAGCAACTCCACGAACAAAGCCCGAATTCCAATGCCAGGGTTCTTCAACACCTGTTCCTGCAGATTTGCGAGGAATTCTACTGTACGAACGCAATCAGATCGTCTGCTAGGGATCTTTCTTCTTGCTACATCCTCGTAGTCACCATTGCAAGTCTCTAGTTCATGCCTGATTGTTTTTACTGTATTCAGGGAGCATTGGGCAGCAGTCGTAATATCCTTATTTTGATGGCGGGCACGAATCATCATGATACAAGTTATTCTCTTCCATGATTCAGGTGGGTTCCAGCTATCCATCCTTTCTGACATCTTGTATGTGAATGAAGAAGGGTCCAAACTTTTAAATGAAGAGAAGTGTGTGTTAATACATGTAACTTACGGAAAAATATAATTAATTATAAATATGTCAAATTTATCCCGAACACCCTGTACATATATATATAAAAGACTTATTATAAAAGGAATAATCCTTAGAAACTCAACTACTGTATATTTTTTTAGTGTTTTTTTTTTATATTGAGAGATTTCAAATATCCACAATCAAGTTCAAAAATTTCCTTTCTCCAATAGCTGATATCAACTGTTTAGTTATGATTGCAACTAGGATACCTTTTAAACATTTCTCTTTCTATATGAAAGACTTCAGCTTATTCTTAGTTGAGACTTAGATTGAACAATTCGTCAGAGGCAATGACAATTCTCTTGCAAATTCACGTAGTATAGTATGCCCCATGCTTTTGAGATCTCCACTTGGAAACTTGCCAAGAATAGTCGATTCATGCTGAAGGGGGAGTAAGAAATGAAGGACGTACGAATTGGTTGCCAACACGCGAAATCACGTGCTTTATAGGTACATTTTTCCAACTGTTATACACGCAACATAGTGAACTACAATGATCATAAAACAGACATTAATTTTCTGATGTGTAATAATAAAAACTCATCCCACAATAAGGATTGATTACCCTATTATCGGAATGGATTCTCCTATTTATGGCATGCGCAGAAGTGTTGAAGGATCTTTAATCGGTGAGCGAACTATACATGAGCTGATATGCCATCCATTCCCACTGCTGTGTTCACATTCATATTTTTTAATATGCTGAATACCTCCTGTTCATCTACCTCAATGTTAATATGCATCTCTGTAATATCAGCAGCTATAAAATCACCACCTGGATGATACACCTTTGCAAAATGATCACTCAGCAACTTAACTATTTCTTTTAGTTCAATTACCTTGCTACTGTGCCACATTGTTTAAAGTCATTCTACCATAGTCATTTTTCCTCTTACTTGCTACATAACAGAAAAAACTCTTTTGGGTTGACTTTGGCCTTCCTTACTAATCATCGTTCTTGCTTGCACTTTGTACGGCTCATGAGTATGCTGATCACTTTTTTCTTTATATTTCCTCCATAATGTTTTCTTTCTTTGCAGCTCTTGCTTTATATCCCTACTCATCCACTTAATTCCAACTTGATTTATCCTCCTGACCTTAGGTGTGCAGTCTGATACCACTACCCTCAAGCAATCTCTGACCACTTGCCATGTCACTAGTGATATTCTTTCCTTGTAGCTTCTCAAGCCATGGCACTGTTCCAAGATAACTCCTGAGTCTTTCATAATCACCAGCCTTATAGTTGAATATAAACCCCTTCTTGACAGAGAACTCCACGTGTTTGGCAACTTACTAAAACAAGACCACATGTTCACTCTTCCCAATTGGAGGCAGAGTGTCTACCTTGGCTATGGATACATCTTCTGATGCTATTATCAGATCCAACACCCTCAAACTCCTTGTCCCCTCTATAACATGTTGTTTCATGTAATTATCCTTTAGCAACTATAAATCCCACTTCCATCTATTCTCTCTTTTCCTCCTTCCAATCAACATCTCCATAGTTAAAGTCTCCCATAATAATTGTTCGGCCTACATTCATTGTGCTGATTTGCTGATACATGGCATCCATATCTTCCTGTGGACTTCCCTGGTCTATAGTAGCATCCAACAACATATTTTGCCTCTATCTGTTGGTCGATTAGTAGAGCCTCTGCTACTAATGGCTCGCAAAAAGTTAAGCAGGTTTGAGTGCGGTTAGTAGTTAGAAGGGATCAGCCCTCAAATGAACCATCTCTCAGACCTAATATCCTCTTTAACTTCTAATTTTGTTGGTTGTAATTCTGCAGCTATCATCAGCAATACCCCACCCCTTGTCCTGTTCCTTCTATCCTCCCTGAAAATACAATACCCTTTACGTTCTATCCTTGCAACTATATCATTTTCAGTCAACCATGTCTCAGCGATGCCTATAATTTTTGGGCAAGCTGAGCTTACCAATGCCAAAAACTCCTCACCCTTATTCCTGATACTTCTTGCATTTGTGTACATGCATTTCAATGTCTCTTTGTACCCATAGTTACCCTTGTGTAATGTCATTACCAATCCATTTAAACTGGAGACCTGTTGAAATCTTGTTTGCCATTGCATAATCATTACTCTACCCATGCTCATTTATCACAGGGGCGGCCAGACACATGCTAGATTTCATCCTCCCTAATATCTCTAGTTTCTCTCATTGTGCACTACCACACTCTCACTAAACACTACTTTCTCCAAACATCTAACTCCAAAACCATTCAAATGCAGTCCATCAGGCATATAGAAGTCTTTCGTCCATCAAACTCACTATATACATCAATAAAACTGAACACCATTCCTCCTGCACAATCTTTTCATTGATTCATTAGCAATCATGGATCTTCTTCTTCTCAGTTATGTCCTATCATACTGAGGCAGCACACTCACAATCTTTACTTTCTTGCTCTTCATTTTTGCTTCCACTAACAACACTTTCATATCTTCTCTCACTGCATATTTCTCACCTTTCAGATCATTTGTGCTAGTTTTCTCCAATCTTCTGCATACTCACAGCATCACTAACATCCTTTCTTTGCATCTGGAAAACATGCTTTCATCACGTTCTCATAAGTACCTAACCTAACCTCTTATCATCGAATCCCCATACAATACTGGGTGAAAAGAATCCTCTTCGCCCAGTCTATTGCAATTTATTCTTTTCCCATTCACTCTTTCTTTCATGCTCCATCCTTCCTTACCACTCACAGTCATATCTGTAGTCGTTTAAACTCTCATTTTGTTCCGTGAAAGAGTCCACATAAGCATCCAATTTCTTTCCGCACTAGCATCTCATCATCCACATTACTTTCAACCACTTCCTTCAAACTCTCAGCCATATTTTGTGCAATATCACTCACCACTTCTGCTACTGCATTCTCCATGACACTTCGACAATCTTGCTTTATATCCTTATCAGTCACTTCATTCTTTCGTGACTGGTATTTCTTATATTCATTAACAAAAATTTCTGACAAAATATTTTCTCCATTCTCACTGTTGTGCCACAAACCATTCACTTTTGGTGATGAATACATCAAACACACAATATATTGAACTAAATCCTCCCACACGTTGATACTGGCCAACATCGATGTCTTATTGCCATTTTTCTGGTGCATATCAGTGCATATTGATGGGACTGAACTGCAGGAAACCAATGAGGCCATGGACTTGGGTGCGATTGTGGACAGAAGTTAAAGTTTAGAGGACATACTGCAAGGGTAACCAAAACATTTGTTTTGTTTCAAATAAATCAAACAATATGAACAAATCAGAAATGACATCATGGATGAGATCAATAAACAACAACTCAAATGGTTTGGACAACTTCAAAGAATGACTTCCATTTGAATACCGAACCTTGTGTTTTACCTGTCCATTCGACACAAGGTTGAATAGACAGGTAAAAGGAAGCAGACCAAGAACATGGTTCCAGTTGCTAAGGGATAGATCACAATTACCTAGCTAGAGAATGATGACCAAGTTAGCAAAAGACAGAGCTAAAGGGAGAAGATTCTTACACAGAGGACTCGACCTGTATGCG
The DNA here is from genome assembly GCF_054136105.1 of Typopeltis vanoorti. NCBI lineage: Eukaryota > Metazoa > Arthropoda > Arachnida > Uropygi > Thelyphonidae > Typopeltis > Typopeltis vanoorti. The sequence goes on along the minus strand of NC_143567.1, from coordinate 59,766,369 downwards.
CACGGATGAGAAAGAAAGAAGAACCAAAACGGTACATCAGATTACGTTATTGTTGAAGAACACACTAACAAGCAAGGATAGAAAGGTTATTGTTCCTCTATATAAGGCCACATCTGGACTACTGCACACAGGTTTGGATTCCATGGGGATGAAGTTGTGGAGAATATCCAGAAGCAAGTGACGAAGATTGTGGCAGGTCTGTGGAATGCTCCCTATGAGAATAGATTGATGGTCTGTAGGCTTCAAAAATTAGCATGAAAAAGTGGAGACATGATAGAATAGGGTGACCAGATTTTCAAAACAAAAAAAAAAGGGACATTGTGAATTTTTCAGCAATTAAAAAAGGGACAAAAACAGGACACTTCTGTTTTTGAATAACATAGAATTATAATTACAGTACAGAGGACTGAAATGTGCATTATAATTATGGAGTATCAGCATTATGATTACTATTATATTTATACGAAGACATTATTTCTTCCAAAAGTGTTAGTTCTTTCAAGATGAGTGCATCTTGAAAGAACTAACAATACCAGTGAAAGTCAATACATGAAATGTCAAAGTGTGTCTTGATCACAATTATTGCTTTCACAGTCTTGGTGTTGAAGTTTGTAGTCTTTTCATCAGACTACAAAGAACTCATGAGAGAAAAAAATTTTCTCTACAGCTGCATTTGTTCCTGGGATTGGCACTCTGTTTGTCCACATGTAAATTTCTTTTGAAATAAATTTCTCGCTATTGCAGAGGTGCAGTCCATTAACCTCAAAGAAAGGTTATGTTTCGCTGCAAACAAACCTTATTGAGCTTCAATACATTTACTTTCATCAGTTAATTTTCCTTTTGAATTTTTCGTGAAAAATGATGTAACATCTTGACTTGAACTGCAAGCAGCTGCTGCCAATTTATGTTTTTGCTTTTCAAATGCTGTTTTATATCAGAACAGCCTCCATGTTCAATTAAAAAAAATCAAACGACACAAAGTACATTGCAACTTCTTTGTTGTTTTCGTCGTCTTTCAAGAAGGGATATTCTTCTTTTAAATCCTGAGTGAAACTACACTTCCTTTTTGACATGATAAAATCCACATGAAATATCACCACTCAAAATATATACTCGCTTTAACTTTCACTATTACTAACAGACTGGCATAAGGCACAAAACAATGGTATGGTACACAAAGTAACCTTGTTACCACCCAGATGCAGCAGTGCTGCCACTGGTTGCAGCATTTTCATCCTATTGCAGAGAGAGTGCGTTCATAATGGTTGATAATTGTCGTAGCATGCATGTTTTCAATTTCAAGCTATCACATGTCACCAACAGAGACATTATCCTTTCCATATTCAAACATAAAAGAATCATGCCACGAATTCTCACACGAATGCAAAAAGGGACGATTAGCGTCATGTTAAGGTTTTGTCGGGATAATGGGACCAGAGTCTAAAAAAGGGACGTCTGGTCACTCTATGATAAAAGCATTTAATTTATTAAAGGGATTTTATAGGATTGACACTGAAGATTTTTGTCAGTACATGGCAAGAAGGGAGAACAACGAGTTACTAGTGGAAGTTGTGTAAAAGTGGATTTAGCAAAGGTTAAGGACTAGATGTTTTGCTTGGAGGGTGGAATGGGTTACCAGAGGTGGTTGTGGGTGCATTATCAGTGAATGAGTTTAAGAAGTATGATAGGTATTGTGTGAATGGTGGCTAGTGTGTGAATAATGGATCTCCCACGATGAATCGTCTAACTCCATGGAGATGCCTGTACATAGTCCTACTCATACAGTTGTCTTAATCTTCCTGTTTCATCCATGTCTGGCTCATGCTTTGGCCTATGAAAGTGAAAGATTCCACATAAGCACCATAGGACAAAGCATTCATTCTCTATTTGCCTCATCTTTCACTAATTCTTCCATGTTAAGTTTCTTATGATCTGCACTTTTGCCTTCATTCACCTTCACTCATTCCTACATTCATCTCTTTGTTCTCAATAATCCTCACATTTTCATGTTGTTCACAAAAATTCACCACAATGCTCACTTTTCACACAAATACTTCTGACAACTCTCATAATACTTCCAATATTCTCTCTCACCAAATTTGCCATATTTGATTACCACTCACAAACCACTAACTTTCGATAGTGAATACACTACACACACAATCTCACAAAATCTCTCCTGAATTCTTTGAACAATGACATCTACATCCTAAATGTACTTGGGTGATGTTATTTGCCTCTATAAGAGTATATAAAAATAAACCTTGTAAAAACAGAACTGAAACTGTAACCTAACTGTAATATAAATTACACATCAAAAAAGATAAGATATAATTTGGATTTTAAAAAGACAACAGTCGGTTTTCATCATCTAGCAGGTGATAGTGCATGAAAACAGATTGTTGTCATTTTACAGATTGCAGAGCATTTGCTTTTATGCTTCAAAATTTTACTTGATGTTTTACCTTAATAAAATAATTTACTCCATTAACCAATTGGCTTCTGAACTTCAAAGCTGTAAATTCTTTGAATTCTCTGCCTGCTCTCTGCTGAACCTCTTCTCTTATCTGAAAAATAATGAACCTCAATACTACTACTACTACTACATATGGAATTTAATTATGTGTATTAGTTTGCTGATTAAAAGTGCACTCTTTTATTGGTTAGCTAGTCAATTCATGTTATCTTTGTTATGATTCTGATTTACAGCACCAGACAAAATAAATACGATTAACTGATAAAGCTGCCAATTTTGAACAACATTCCTGGTGCACAAAAAAACACCGAAACAATAAAAATACGCACTTCAATCAAATAATTATGATCAAAACATGAGTTTTAGTCATCTTTGACTAAGTAACATCAATTATGTTAATAATTGATGTTACTTAGTCCGGATGAGGAGAACGTCTAAAAATGATAACTGGTTGTTTTTTTCCATTTCCATAGTAAACTTTATACAATGATGTAAGGAACTGATACTGTTTAAAAAAGAAGGTAAGGAGTCTTTGTTGTGAGGCCATATAGTAAAGATGTCATCTATATATCTTACCCAAAAGGATGGTTGAGGGTCACCTTCAAATACTCTTACAACTACAGTTTACAGGAAACCAACGTTCACAGGTCGGTATATTCTTAAAGAATCAGCCCATTATCCTTGTCAAAAAACAGGAATCATAAAATGTCTAATCAGAAGAGCCAAAAATAATTGTTCTACTTCTAATTTTCTACAGAAAGAACTTTCTACTATCCAACAACACATGAAACTCATTGACTTTTCCAAAAACAGTACACAACATCTTCTCGATTCTTATAATCCACCACTAAACAACAAAGATTCAATACATCGAGTTCCAATTACATACATCTCCGGGATTTCAGAACCTATCTCAAGAATTCTGAAGAAATATGAGTTAACAGCTACGTATTCACCTATTAACAAATTATCTTCCCATTTTCCTTCTCCTAAAGACAAATGCTCAACTATGTCTCTTCCTGGAGTTTATCAAATTCCCTGCAACTGTGATCTCTCCTATATTGGACAAATTGGACACTCTCTTGATAAAAGAATCCAAGAACTCAATCCTCCATTCATCACAACAAACCAGAAAAATCTGGATTGGCTCAACACGGGATTGAAACTAACCACAACATCCTTTGGTCAAAAACTCGCCTCTTACATAGATCCTGCTATAAATTTGAACGTTTATTCAAAGAAAGCGTAGAGGCATTACTCCATCGTCCTAACCTGAATCGGAAATGACTGTATATCTGTATCAAAAATCTGGGAAAGTCTAATCAGGATAACTTAATTCATATTAATTTTATGTTATTTAATATTATTAATTAATATCTTTATTTCAATCATGTCTCTGCTTAATAATATTCCCTTTAATGCTTATTGATATAACATCACATGGCTTGTTCTATTTTTAAATGATCTATTGTTAGTATTCCACCTTGTATTTTTTAAAACTGTTCTTGTAGTGCCACTGAAGATGGTCTGCAATTTTCAGACCGAAATATTTACTACTTAAATATCTTTCTTGCGTTTACGTACTTATATTATTCCGTCATATTTTCTGTATGCAAAATGCTTAGATAAAAGACTGAAACAAGAATATATAACTTTTCACTTAGTATAATTATCTCACTTAATATAAGTTCTCACTTAGTATATTTAAGGTTATTGGCATTAGTGAAACATGGCTGACAGAAGATGACACAGCTAGTGGGATTGAATGTGAAGGTATGGTGTGTTCAGGAGAGACAGGGAGAATAAAATGGGGGAAGGCATGTTATTGATGATAGTGGATGAGCTACAGCCAAGGAGAATAGAAGTGGAACTGCAGGATAGAGATAAGAGCACATTTGAGGCTATTTGGAGTGAGATTGAAACTAGCAGAACAAAATATACAGTTGGGTGCTGCTATAGACCAGGTGATGGAATAGATGGTGGAGATAGTATGCATAAGCAAATAGAATAAATGAGTGGAAGGAGGGTAATTATTATGGGAGATTTCAACTATGGTAACATTGATTGGAAGGAGGAGAGGACACATGGGAGGAAGGAATTGGATTTTATGCGGTTATTAAGGGATAACTATCTGCGACAGCATGTAATGGAAAATACTAGGGGTCAGAGAGTGCTTGACCTAGTAATTGCATCTGAGAATTTGGCTGTAACGAACATGACCACGTTGCCACCAATTGGAGAGAGCGATCATAGGGTCTTGACTTGGGAGGTGGCTAAAGATGTGGAATTTACAATTAAGACAGGGTACATGTGGAATTATCGGGCTGGTAAGTATGACAAGCTTAGGGGATTGATTGGTACAGTGCCATGGCATGTAAAACTGCAAGGGCTAGAAGTTGATAGTACATGGAAGGCGGTTAAGAAGTGTTTGCATGAAGCAATGGCTGACTGTACGCCTAGAGTCCGAATAATAAATCAAGTAGGAGTTAAATGGATGAATAACACCATTAAGCTTGAGCTGCAAAAAAAAAAAAAGAAACAACTATGGAGGGAATTTAAGGAGAAAGGTGACTGGCAGACATGAATAGTATAAAGCCCAGGCAAGAAGGGTAACAAGTGTGGTAAGAAAAGCAAAAAAAGAATTACGAAAGAACATTGGCCATGCAGGCTAAATTCAATCCTAAACAGTTTTTTCGATACGTTGCAAGTAGAAGAAAAAATGTATATGGCAGAATGATTTTAAAGAATGACGATGGTAGGGAGGTAACTGAATCAGTTCATATAGTTGAATTACTGAGCGAGCACTTTGCAAGAGTATATCATCCAGGTGGTGACTTTGCAGAAATGAATGAACCAAAAGTTTATACTGGAATTATGGTGAATGAGGTGGACGTGAGTAGTCTAGTACAAAACCTCAATGTCAATACATCTGTGGGATTGGATGGTATACTAGCTCATGCAGTACATGAAGCGGCTAAAGAGTTGTCAGTACCCTTGACCATTCTGTTTAATCTGAGTCTCGGGTCTCGGTTAGTCCCGATGGGGTGGAAAGAGGGGAAAATAGTTTCATTGCATAAAGGAGGTTCCAAGGCTGCTGTTGTAAATTACCGACCGATTAGCATATCAGGAATCGTTGTCAGGGTCTTGGAGAAACTAGTCAAGAGAAGAATATAGGATTGAATAGATGAAAATGGGATACTGTATGGGGGACAACATGGTTTTGTGAAGGGTAGATCATGCCTCAGTAATTTGCTCACGTTTTATAACAGTAACGACTGAACTGGGTAATGGGTTTTCAGTGATTCTACTGGACCTTGCCAAGGCCTTTGATAGGATACCACATGGAAGTCTAATCAGTAAACTGGAGCAGATGGGGATGGTTATAGGGTTGGTGAGATGGATAGGAGGGTGGTTGATGGAGAGATACCAGAGAGTGGTTTATCCAATAGTGGAGTTCAAAAGACTGCTTGTGACTAGTGGTGTGCTGCAGGGTTCTGTTCTTGGACCACTACTTTTCAATTTGTTCATTAACGATATAGGAAAGGATCTGAGAGGAAGTGTTCACTTGTTTGCTGATGATGCAAAATTGGGTAGAGCAATTGTGAGTGCACAGGATGTCAAAATTTTGCAGGATGATTTGGATAGTTTGGAGGACTGGGCTAAGGAAAATGGATGTCAATTTAATGTGGCAAAGTGTAAGGTTATGCATTTTGGAGTGAAAAGATTAGCAGCAGTATACCACATTGGTGGAACTGTACTCCAGGATATTGATGAGGCCAGGAATTTGGGAGTGTTGGTGGATAGGGAGTTGAAGTTTAGGGGGCACATTGCAAAAGTGGCTAATACAGCTCACCAAATCACTTGGTTACTGAAAAATACTTTAACGAGCAGAGACAAACAAGTTATTGTTCCTCTATATCGAGCCCTGATAAGACCCCCATCTGGACTACTGTGTCCAGATATGGGTGCCAGGGTTTCTTCTTGATGAGGGAGGAGATGGAGAGGATCCAGAGATGAGTGACCAAGATGGTGGCAGGTCTGTGGAATGAACCTTATGAGAACAGATTGAAGATTTGTGGGTTGCAAAAATTGGTTGATAGGTGGAAAAGGGGTGTATGATTGAGACATTCAAATTACTGAAGGGTTTCTATAAGATTAATTCAGAAGATATGTTTGAGAATAGGGCTGGTGGTGGGAGGACTAGGGGCCATACATGGAAGCTGGGCAAAAATGTGGTTAACAGGGGTGTTAGAGCTAGGTTCTTTACTTGGAGAGTAGTAAATGAGCAGAATAAGCTTCCAGAGTCTGTTGTGGGTGCTATGACTGTGAATGAGTTTAAGGCGAGGTATGATAGATTCTGTGTGAAAGACGAATAGTTGTTCTTGACATGATGTTAGGGCCTCCCTCGATGAGTCTGTCGACTCCTTGGAGTTGCCCGTAATGATAATGATAATAATAATTTACTTTATAACCAAGTGAAAAATTACTTTCTACAAAAAAGTAGCTTAGAAGAATCAGAAGATTCCAGATTCAGAAGAATCTTAAATAACAGATACCAAAAAAAGCTTCTTGACCATGATGGTATTGTTCCACTAATTGTGCTCAACAGATATTTTCCTGGACATTATCATCTCTACACTATATTATGCTCTGCTGGCATCTGCCCTACAATATGGCAATGGGGCACGTACACAGTCAATTACAAAAATAAAACAAAAATCCAACTATATCATCTACATATGCCATCTCTGGATACATACTACCATAGAAAGGTTTAGAGAAACCTGTGCTGTTGCACTTGACATTTCAAAGGCTTCTCAGCAAACTGCCATTTTATGGTCTGCAGTCTGCCTCTTTGTAATTGGATTTTCAGTTTACTCTGGTTGGAGTAATGTTGGAGGGAATCTTTTCTATAAATGCTTCCATAGATGCTGTGCTCCAATGAACTAATCCCCCCATTCCTCCACCTTTCATCTAATCATATGAACACAGGCAGCTGCTGGTCAACAATTCATATACTATTTAAGCTCCAAACTTACAAACTAACTTCTCATCCTTTCCTTTCATCCACATAACTCTTTTTGAAATATAATAGATTTAGTTTAATCCTTTATCCCAGTGAGAGCAAACAAAGTTTGCGCCTGAAAATATCTTCAGGACTAAATATAGTGTTGTACTATCTTATCCAGTAAGTAGTGCAACACCAAGGCAACTCGTGGCAAAGGTGGAGCAAGCTACCAGGCACTTCTAACCCAGTATCTCCCATAATGCAAAACACATTTCCTATGTGGATATGTATACTGTTATGCATTAAAGGGATTGGCCATCTACCCAGACTAGTTTCGACCTTTATTGAGGTCTCTTCAGTGGGAGCCAGGCCCAGAGCTGGAGATACCAGGCAGTGGCAGAGATACCAGGAGATACATAGTCTGGGTAGATGGCCAATCCCTTTAATGCATAACAGTATACATATCCACATAGGAAATGTGTTTTGCATTATGGGAGATACTGGGTTAGAAGTGCCTGGTAGCTTGCTCCACCTTTGCCACGAGTTGCCTTGGTGTTGCACTACTTACTGGATAAGATAGTACAACACTATATTTAGTCCTGAAGATATTTTCAGGCGCAAACTTTGTTTGCTCTCACTGGGATAAAGGATTAAACTAAATCTATTATAGTCTAACCTAGTGATAAATAAATCTTCAACATCTTTTTGAAATAGCCTTCCCTAACGAATCCAACCATCTCAAGCTCTTCAAGAAACGCTTACAGATTCTGTTCTTATATATGACCACATGCCTAATCTCACTGAACCAACTTCTCATCCTTTGCCTTCATCCATATACCTCTATCTTTTGAAACTGTCTTGCCCAATGAATACAACCTCCTCCAGCTCTTCAAGAAATATTAACAATTTTTTCTTATATGTGATCATCTGCCCACACACACTTAGATATATGGATTGCCTTCTCCATCTCATAGTGGATACTACTGATACCTCACCCTCATTTAAGCTAGCCAAACAGCTAAATCTTTAACCTGACTTACTGAACATACTTCATCTTATATAAAGAATTCCACTCATTTCAAATCTTTAATCCAAAATTTAACGTTAAATAATATCATGGTGACATTTGATGTAACCTCTTTATTTACTAATATCCCCCTTTCTGACAATAACTGATGCAAAACTGGGAGAGCAACAGCTGATAAAGGTGATGTACATATTGTGCAGGATGATTTAAATAAATTAGCATTGTGGGCAAAGGATAATGATCATCAATTTAATGTTGCAAAATGTAAGATTATGCACTTCGGGTTAAAATGGTTGCATACAATGTATAATATTGATGGTATTGAATTGCAGGAAATTGATGAGGCTAGGGACTTGAGGATAATTGTGGACAAAGAGTTGAAGTTCAGAGAGCATATTGCAAAAGTTGGTAAAATAGCTCAAAGGATTACTTCAATGTTGAAAAACATGCTAACAAGTTAACATGGTCAAGTTATTATCCCTCTTTATAAGGCTACGATTTAGCCACATCTTGACTACTGTGCACAGATGTGATCACCTGAGTTTCTTTAGGACCAGCAGGTGGTAGACAGGATTCAGAGATGAGTGATAGGTCTGTGGAATACTCCCTACAAGGATAGGTTGAAGGGTTGTGGGTTACAAAGTTTAGTTGATAGGCAGAAAAGAGGGGACATGATAGAAACGTTCAAGATATTAAAGGGATTTTATAAAATTGATGCAAGTGAAATTTTTCAATATATGACAAATAGTCAGAACTAGGGGAGCCATCTGTGGAAGTTGTGTATGAGTGTGGTTAGTAGGGGTATGCTGAACAGATTAAAGATAGATGTTGAAAGTTTTTCCACTAATCTAATCCAGAGTAGTTTAGTAATAAGGTGTGACACCTTTGACTACTTGTCAATGGAAAAATGACTTCTGCATAACTTCAACCTTGGTATCAACTAATGGCTCCCACTAATGAAACTTCAATAAAGGTCGAAACCAGTCTGGGTAGTGGCCCTTTCAATAATGCAAAACATTATACATGTCCATAAGGATATGTGCATTGCACATATCCTTACGGACATATCCTAGTTGGATATGCCAACTAGACACTAGGTGGTGGATGTTCTTCACCACCTAGCTTATTGGAGGTCTGAAGTGGCAAATGTCATGTTTGGTCTCCAGAACAGGGATTCTGGTTTCTGTTCCAACTTTATAATTTCTGTGCAGTGTGAGCAATATCCTTCAGGGCCATGATAAACATATTTAGAGACACATAACCTCCTCTATTTTGAGGGTATAGCAGTTAAAACAGTAGTTGGCTGCTAGTTAGTACATGGGCCTGAACCTTTCAGTAAATGAGTCAGGAGGCTTCCCAATCAACTACTGTCATATTCCTACTGTCACATACTCTGCCAAGTCATGACTGGAGAGAGAGTGTCTGAATAGTGGTGGTTGGGAGGGGGGGGAGATGTTAAGACCACATCATGGAACAGAAATTGGTTTCTCTCTGTAAGGAAGTCATGTCCAAGAGTTTATCTTCTCTTATTGCACAATCTCACTATATCCTTCCATCTAATCTAACTTAATGATCAAATCTATGAAGACTCACAAACAATAACAGTGACACTGCAACAAAAGTGAATCTCCCCTCAAACTAATCTGATCAAAAAAGTCACATCACAACCAGCCAGCCATACCAGAATCTCTTCACTTAAAACTCACTTTCACATTCACTTGACTAACATCCGTGGCATTAACATAAACGACATCCATCGCTTGTAGTCTTCAGCTACATCATCTACTGCCTACCTCTAGTGCCCAACCTACACACTTCATGATCCTTTTCACCAGAAGGGTAGCACCTGTGCCTTTGTGAAATCTGACACAGCCTAAAAGAGAATAGCTAATTTAGAATCCCCTGCTTTCGACCTTCTCTGGCTCAAGGTTTCCTTTGCTCGTTTAGTAACTTTCATTTGTTGCATTTACTGGTCTCAACTCTAATAACCACTCAGATCTCTTCACATTCTTTTCCATGAAACTTGACCACCTGCAATCAAGCTATCCAAGTAGTGAGGTCATCTTCCTTTGTCCACAATTCCAACTGGCTCCCCTACTTCAACACCACTGACCAAGAATCAGAAGTCTTTGCTATTAAGTAATGACACAACACAACGTGTACATCTACCCACTTGAATCCTGATAACCCTCTTCACTCTCCAAATACTCTAGATCTCTTTTTGACCAGTTTTCTTACCAGATACACGATAAATAAATTATTGGCTAATTATAGACAGTAGACGATATTCTATATTTATCATAATTTCTAGTTCGAGTGCTTGTCAAGGTGTGATGAAGTATAACCTTAAATGAAAACATTGGCAGTTTCTTCAGTGTTAGTTAATTACAATAAATTTACAACTATGTCATCTAAAAAAAAAATGTTTTAATTGGTGCGTCGCATATTTCAAATTTTTTCAAGTGCTGGCTTCTTTTTACTTGTTCAAATTCTTTAACTGAAGTTTTAGAGATGCAATACATGTTAGCCCACAATTCATGAGAAAAACTTATCAGACTCTTATAAAGGAAATACTGAATAAGGTATTAATAGGTGGTCAGAGAACAAGAAGTCATCCCTGGTATTAAAGTGAGGTATATAATATGTACTGTAGTCTGCAGACAGTTTGCCTCCTGTGATGAGCCTTGCAACCCCAATCAGGGCTGGAAATAATACTGACACTACCTTTCACCACAGCTACAGAGAACCAGATTTATCAGACCCTGGCCTATATACAGTCTATAGAATAAAATGGAGAAAAAAATCACCTTACTTCACATCACAAAGTATTAATGCGAGTTTCTCTAGAATCTGTAGCCATTCTTAAGTCATCCTAATGAAATTAATTTGGATGCAATGAAACTATTAGTGTATTTAAACCCTTTCATTGTTTACTATTTTAAGATATAACTGGTAATTAGCTTTCGGAATTAACAATGCATACAAAGTATATTAATTAAAGGCAACTTTAATGAATAACTTCTATATTTCAGCAACGTCGTGTTGCCATCTTCAGGAACATAAAGATATGGTATGTGCATGCAGGCACTAACAAAAGCAAATGAGAAAGAAAGCAAGAAACTAATATTGTTCCTAAAGTCCTAATGGTGCCCTCTGGCAAGCTAATTTGGTTGTCTTGGCCATTGGGCTGAAGTTCTCATAATGTAAGTCTCCCAAATTTGGGGTAGTTTCATGAACCCAAATTTGTTGAGGTGGAACGTTTTTTTAGAGCTGCTGATGATTCCTTGAATAATCTTTTGTACTTAAACTTGCTGCGGTGTATTATTTTAGTTTTCTTCCAACGAATTCTGTGGTGGGTATCTAAGGCATGGTCTGCCAGCCCAGAGCGGCTGTACTGGTGAAACCGGATGTAGTCTTTGTGTTCTGAAATCCTGATATTTGCTGTCCTGCCTGTTTGGCCAAAGTAAGACAATTTGCAGCTGCAAGAGACCTGGGATACACCAGGTATGTCTAGGGGAAGTGGTTGGTCTTTGGTAGAGTGGATAAGGGATGCCAACTTTTTATATGGTCTATAACAAGAAGTAAGGTCATATTTTTTGAGGATATTGGTTATTTTCTCAGAGGTGCCCTGAATGTAGGTGATGGTGATAGATTTGGTGTAATCTTTATTGTGGAGGGAGGGGGGTTGTGGTTTACTGGTTTTAGTATTTTTTGGGGATTATAGCCATTGGCCAAGGTCCTACTTTGGCCAAACAGGCAGGACAGCAAATATCAGGATTTCAGAACACAAAGACTACATCCGGTTTCACCAGACCAGCCGCTCTGGGCTGGCAGACCATGCCTTAGATACCCACCACAGAATTCGTTGGAAGAAAACTAAAATAATACACCGCAGCAAGTTTAAGTATGAAAGATTATTCAAGGAATCATCAACAGCTCAAAAAAAAAAAAACCCATTCCAAACCTCAACAAATTTGGGTGCATGAAACTACCCCAAATTTGGGAGACTTACATTATGAGAACTTCAGCCCAATGGCCAAGACAACCAACTTAGCCCACCAGAGGGCACCATTAGGACTTTAGGAACAAGATTAGTTTCTTGCTTTCTTCCTCATTTGCTTTTGTTAGTGCCTGTGTGCACATACCATATCTTTATGTTCCTGAAGATGGCAATGTGACGTTGCCGAACTATAGAAGTTATTCATTAAAGTTGCCTTTAATTAATATACTTTATATGCGTTGTTAATTCCATAAAGCTAATTACCAGTTATGTACGACCAACGTATAAGCCTTGCTACTAGTATTTAAGATATGTTAGACTTCCAGTTGGTTTTCTCTCTCTCTCTCTCTTATACTACAACAAAAAAACATACATAGTAACAAATATCTGAACATTAATTTATACCACCATCCTGTGGTATAAAGAGAAGAGGCATCATAATTATATAATCCTGAACTGAATACTGAGTAAACTACGAGACTTTGTATCGGAGACTAAACACAATAAACTACTGATCATTACTATGGTTACCATATAATGCTTTCTCAATCAATTACTTAGATAAATAGCACATTCTTTCATTCTTATTCTTTCCATGAAAAGGCAGTACAAGAAATAATTCTAATAAACTTGTACCAGTCTTACACACTGTGTGGTCAAAGTCAAATTACATTTATAATTGGTATGCTGAAGTAAGTAATGGTTTGTTCCTAGGGCTTTTTATTTTTTACTTGGTTACAAAGTAAATTATACTTGCAAAGAAATTTTATTCTTGTTTAATCCTTTATCCAAGTGTAAGCAAACAACGTTTGCATCTGATGTATCTCGGTTTGCTACTTGTGTATAGAGGCTGTTGACTTCACATCATCTCATTTTATAATGCAAAGTCATTAATACATTGCAACAAACACACTTTCTTTTGGTAAGTATAATGCAATACATTAATGGCAGGGTCACTACCCACACCGTTTTTGACCTTTACTGAGGTCTCATCAGTGGGAGCCAGACCCAGAAAGACACCAAGGTTGAATTGATGCAGAAGTCGTATTTTACATATACAAGTATCATTTTTAATGAACTTCTCCAAAATGCAAAATTTTATTGAATTTTTATCCAAACTCTTCTGGCTAAAAATTCTATGAATTTTGCATGCAGAAGTGGTCATGAAATCTTAATTTCATTGGAAACAAGGACTGCTTCTTATCTTGTCCATGATGGAATTTATTAAGTAATTTATGTCCAAATAACTTCTTTAAGGCAGGGATAAGTTAGATGGTGTTAAATGAAAATAAAACTTTTTCCTCAAGCACAATAAACAGATCCACAAATACATATACAAGTTTAGCTGAAAGTCCTCAGTCAGTGGGGAACAAAACATGTTCTTAAATTATTACATTTCATTGAGTTAAAATTATGCAGCCTTGTTTAATCTTGTAGAATTACACAAGAATATAAATTCTGGACAAGTATAACTTGCTTTGTAACCAAGTGAAAAACCTTTAAGAACAAATCATTGCTTCATCATACGAATTATAAATGTAATTTGACTTTGACCACAAAACGTGCGAGACTTCAGGCCAATGTTAAACAACAGTCAAACATGTGCGAGCCCAGCCAAAAAGCTGTTGCTGAATAAAGGTTTCTGTGGGAGGGGATCAACTAACTCACCTTCAGGTGAAAAGCCCTAAATGTTTCTTGCTTCCTAGATAGGATTCTAACCAAGAACCCATTCCAATTTATTACCACCTCTGAACTCAGGAAACTACTTCCACACTCTAACATAAAAAGCAGTATTAATGCAATTGGACAAATCATCCTTTTCCATCTGAAATTCAAACTCTGAAGTCAATCCCCATTTACTCAGTCTATTTTCATGTGGTGTGTTGTTCCAAGATACTCTCACCCCCGTGTTTTTGATCCCTTGTTTTCTCTCTCCAGCATTATCCATCACAACTGGACCAATCAGCTCAAATCTAAACATAGTAATTCATGAAGAGGATTCCCTACTGGTCAGTATTCTCATCATTATAGCCTAATTAGCATAATCCTCTGGAACCACATTAATTCCCAGATTACAATTCCTAAACTGCACTTAAAATCCACTGATACACCTAGATCTTTTACTTCATCCACCTCCTCCAAATTATGTCAATTAACATGCCTATCAAATCATGGTTATCAAAATTTCTTAGCTTACACTTTGACAAACTGATTCAGAAATATGGTTGACTGCAATTAAAAAAAAAAAAAAAAAGTCAAATCAGACTAAAGTTTTGCAATGTCACTTCAATGTTTATTACAATTCTTTTCCTTTAAGAATACCTGAGGAGGGCTGTTATAAGCCAAAACTAGTCGTATTATTCTTATTAAAATCTTTATAAGTTATCTCGGTTTTTAGTCATTAAATCTATGTTTTTAAAATGTATCACAACAATCGAGTAAAAGCCGATTATCACACACATATATATATATATATATATATATATATACACACATATATATACAGTCATACCCTGACTTGCGGTACCCTGACTTACGTGAATCCGGAGTTAAGCAGTTTCTTATATGTACGTATTCCCGTCCTGCTTCACGCCTCACCACTAGTCGTATCTTTCAGGCGCCGGCCACATTTGCCAGTGTTGCACATGCTGTGAACAAGCACTGACGTGTTTCACGCAGTCTCCATTCATACAAGATTTTTATAGTCTACAAACCTTGCGATTGTTTAATGTTATGTTCTTGATAAAAATTTTATCACATAAAAAATAATAATGTCATCCAAAAGAAGCAAGTCCGATTCTTCTACTGCTATCAAGAAAAGAAAAAACATTGACTTTGGAAACAAAACTCAACATTATTAAGGATTTTGAAGGCGGAATGAAAATTTGTGAGCTAGCAAAGAAGTTCGATCTACAGAAATCAACAGTAAGAACAATCATAAAAGAAAGGTTTACAGATTTTGGAGGACATAGATTCTAACACGGAATGAATTGTAGCCACAAGGCAAGGAATAAAAAAATCATCACCTTGCTATGAAGAAATTTTGAGTGACAAGAAAAAGACATTATGCCGTTAGACGAATCTATTGGATTTTATGAAACTATCGACATCGAAATAACTTTCTTTTTTTTTATGTACGAAAAACTACAATCATGATTATATTTCTTAAAAAATATAGGTGTTTTTGTAAACCTTTGGTCCCAATTGTATGTTTGTATATATAAATTACATGCAAAATTATACCCCGAGTTACACGAATTCGATTTACGCACTTTTTGTTGGTTTCACCAACTGTACACACACACGATATGTATGTGTGAGATAATATAGGATAAACTGGGCAGGCAGGGAAGAACTGTTTGTTGAGATATGCTGTATTTTAAGTATAGTGTGGCTTTTTTTCTCAAATTGTGCTGTGCATCGGTTAGATACAAGCGTCCTTCAGTGGTGTTACTGTTTGAAACTCTGTTGTATATATTGCATTTTCGCTGCTGTTTGTTTCACTACTTCAGCGTCTAAAGATGGCGTCCAACAAGAAGCATACGTCAGCGGCGCGCAGGACTTCTACATGAAAGGCTAGCTCAGTGTTAGGTTTTTTGCAATGGATATGTTGCATGCTACATGTATGCTCCAAAGAATGTGAAGGATCTGTGGACGGTCTAACTAAATGAGAAGAATGAAAATGTCGATGTATGTGAGAAGTGTCAGAATAGGCCAGAGCATTTAGGAATGGGAGCAGACATCGGTACTGTAGAGGAAGAACTTCGGCGGGAGTTCATGAAAATGAAAGTGACCTACATCTTCTGCAAGAGGAATTGATAGTGTTCAGCAAGGAGGTACTGGAAGTTAACCGCACAAGAGGTCTAAAAGAAACAAGATGACGTGAGAGTGAGGGGGGAGTTAGTAAAAGAGCGTTGAGTAATGAAACTGGGAGAATCATGCTGAGTAGCGTAGAAAATGAGGCCGTTGATGCTTGTTTGGACGTGAATGAAGTTAAGAGTGGTAAAATATACGGTGAGTCTATGATTAAGGGTATAGAGAGCAGTATGCCTGAGGAGTACTTGGCTGGGTGGGACAATAGAGAGAATGGCGTTAGCAATAAAGAGAGGGCATGATGCAGACAAGATGATAGTTATGGTGGGTACAAATGACCTGAGTGGTAGCATAAATCGGGTACCAAAGATTTAAGAACACTGTTAGATATTGTATTTAAGTTTTGTTGATTTGGAAAAGGCATATCACAAGGTGCCAAGAGAAAAGCTATTCAATACGCTACAGTCATATGGTATCAATGGGGCATTATATCAAACAATACTTAGTCTTTATTTGAGTTGTAAGTCAGCAGTCAGAATTGAAGAAAGTACAGGAAGATGGTTTAATGTTAAATCTGGTGTCAGACAAGGATGTACATTATCCCCTCTGTTATTCATTATCTATATGGATCACATTATGAAGGAAAGTGGTATTAAAATTGATAACTGGTCGAGCCTCTGCTACTAATGGCTCAGTTATGTAAGTTTGAGTGCGGTTAGTAGTTGGAAGGGGACCAATCGTTCGATGCTGTTGGCACACTCTCCCTCGATGAGTCTTTGGACTCCCTGGAGGTGTCAAATAATAGTAGTAATAATAATAATAATAATAATAATAATAAAAAGACAAAGACAATGAAAATAGGCAGAATCATTGAAAATGTCAACTGTGTTGGGAATGGAGAACCTGTGGAACAAGTAAAACATTTCAGCTACTTAGACACAATTTTTAGTGAAGATGATAAATTAAATATAGAAATAGACAACAGAATCAACAAAGTTGGTATGGTACGAAGTCAATTGAATAAATTCATATGGAATAAGAGAGAAATTAGTCGGAACACTAAATTAGCTGTATACAAGACAATGTTCAAACCAGTTTTAACTTATGGATCTGATCAGAAGTAAAACACTTGATCAAAGACTAGTGACCACAGATATGAGAGTCCTGAGAAAGATTAGAGGTGTGAACGGATGGCATCAATGGCAATATCATATTAAAAACGAGGATATTAGGAAAGAACTTGACATCGTCAGCATCCAGGAATGCGTTAGCAGAGCTAATCTCAGGTTGTATGGTCATTTAAACAAAATGGACGAGGAAAGATTAGCAAAACAAGTGTTCTCTGCCAGGTTGGCAGGAAAACAACCCAAAGGAAGACCAATATATAGGTGGATTGATGAGGTACAAAGTGCCTTAGACGATAGAAATATAAGATCTGATAATGTTGGAGTCTTGACAAGTAACAGACTGATTTCTAGGAAAATTGTAGATAGGAAGTTAGTAATGATGTAAAAAATTTTTCATGTAGTACTATCATATCCTGTACACTCCTTGAGGGTACATGGCAGGAATTTGTTGATGATGTTAGATATTGTGAAGAAGAAAGTGCCAATGGGAGGATAGTGTGTGTGTGTGTGTGTGTGTGTGTGTGTGCTGCCTCGTTTTGACAATTATGAGTTAAGTAGATGCAGGCCCGGCTCGAGGAAGGGGAGGAATGGGCAAATGCCGCAGGCGGAAAACTTACAAAGAGTTTATCTTACAATTATACTGGAGGCAGAAAAAATTAAAAATTAAAAAAAATAATAATTAAATAGGATATATCATATATTTAAAAAATATTACATTTATATATACATATGTATAAAGATAATTATATTTTATTCTAATTATATAAGCTGCAAATAATTATTTTTATTTTGATAATCCCAGGGACAGAAACATTTAGATCCAATTTTATTGAGAAAATTTGATTTTCTTATAAATAGAATATTTTTATTTAAGAAACAAAATTAATCAGAAATTTTTATTTAGTAATTTAATATTTTAATATAAAAATTTGATATATTAATAAATAATATAAATATGAAATCGAAGGGCGGAAAAAAATATTTTTTCGACCGAAGGGCGGAAAAAGAATCTTGTACACACTCAAAAATTTGCTTGGGCCAGTGCTGAGTAGACGAGCAATGATAATGAATGATATGATTGCAAGAATGTGCAAAAAAAGAGGTCTGGAATTTGTTGGTGTCTGGAGTGTACTTGAAGGAGAAAGACAGTTGTATGCTAGAGATGGGTTGCATTTGAACATGAAGGGTCATAAGCGATTGAAGAAGTTACTGTTTTCTGAACAAGTTGAAGTAATTGGGCAGGGAAACTAAAATTGAAAAAGGATGAGTGTAAGAGAGAGAAACTTTAGTATGGGACTACTGAAATTAATGACATGTATATCAGTTCTAAACCGGTACAAGAACTAAAGGGAATCTTGCAATTTTTGTATACCAATGCAAGAAGCATTCAAAATAAAAGAGAAGAATTTTTGACATTAGTCAGTGCAATCTCACCAAAAGTTGTAAGCATTAGTGAAACTTGGCTGTCAGCAGAAGATGTGGTCACTGGAATTGAATGTGATGAGTACAGTATTTTTAGGGAGAATAGAGAAGATAGAACAGGGGGAGGAGTACTGTTGATGATAGCTGATGTGTTGCAGCCAAAGAAAGTAGTATATCAAGATGATAGACATGTGAATGAGAGTTCATTTGAGGCGGTCTGGTGTAAAATAGTGACCAACGGAACCAAATATACAGTTGGTTGCTGCTATAGGCCATGGGATACAGGGGGGGGGGGGGGGTATTGAATTCATGCATCAGCAAATTAGTGCAATGAGTGCAGGTTTAGTGATTATTATGGGGGATTTTAATTATGGTGATATCAATTGGAAGGAGGAAATATCAAAAAGGAAATGGAGTTCATACATCTTCTGCTAGATAATTACTTGAAATCACACATAACTGAAGGGACACGTGGTGTGAGAGTGTTGGACCTGGTCATTGGTTCAGAGGATATATGCATAAGTAAGGTGTCCTCGTTACCTCCAATTGGTGAGAGCGATCTTGTGGTATTGACTTGGGAGGTTGCAAAATCTGTGGACTCTGTTAAGAAGAGGTATATACGAAACTACAGGTTAGGCAATTATAACAAGCTTTGGGGTGAGCTTGCAGCCATTCCATGGCAAAACATATTGCAGGGGAAAGATGTTAGCAGTGCATGGGATAAAATCAGCAGGTATCTGAGGAAAGCAATATCAGATTGCGTCCCCATGGTCAGGAAGACAAACAAGGTAGGCATCAGATGGATGAGTAGTCATGCTTGATCTGCAAAAAAGAAAATGTTATGGAGAATGTACAAGGAGAAAGGCGATCAGTACACCCATGAGCAGTACAAGGCTCAAGCTAGGAAGGTTACCAGCATAGTAAGAAAAGCTAAATCAGATTATGAGAAGACCTTAGTCAATGAGATCAATGGTAATCCCAAAGAGTTCTTCTGCTATGTGGCAAGTAAAAGGAAGAATGACTTCGGAAGGATAACTTTAGTGGGTGCAGATGGTATTGAGGTGACAAATTCAGATGTAATAGTCGAGTTACTGAGTGATCACTTTTCAAAAGTCTATCATTCAAGTGACGATATCTCTGTACCTGTAGCAATAACTAATGTGAGAACTGAAGTTAAGAAATCAGAGGTATTTAATATATTGCAAAATTTAAATGCAAACACTGCTGTAGGTTTAGATGGAATATCAGCTCGGGTGTTGCGTGAATGTGCAAAGAAATTGTCAACGCCTCTTACTTGGTTATTTAACTTAAGTTTGAACTCTGGTATGGTCCCTAGGGAGTGGAAGGAAGGCAAAGTAGTTCCTTTGCATAAAGGTGGCTCTAAAACTGCGGTAGTTAATTACAGACCATTCACCATCTCGGGAGTGGTGGTAAAAGTATTGGAAAAGTTGGTTAAAGACAAAATTCAAGAATGGGTGGATCAGGATATGATACTCTATAGAGGTCAACATGGTTTTGTTAAAGGTAGATCCTGCCTTAGCAATCTATTTACTTTTTATAATAGAATGACATCTGAGTTGGACAAAGGAAATGGCTACACAGTGGTACTTCTGGATATTGCTAAGGCTTTACAGGATACCCCATGGAACACTGTTACACAAATTGGAGCAGATGGGAATGAATATAAACTGATGATATGGATAGGAGAATGGCTCAGGGAGAGATACCAGAAAGTGGTGTATGGAAAAGAAGAGTCCAGGATGAGGCAGGTGACCAGTGGTGTGCCTCAGGGCTCTGTGCTTGGGCCATTGTTGTTTAATTTGTACATAAATGATATAGGAAATGGCTTGAGGGGAGATATTCAGTTGTTTGCTGATGATGCAAAGTTGAGTAGCGCAATAAAAAATCAAGCTGATGTTGCAAGTTTGCAGGATGATTTATATAAGCTGGCAAAATGGGCAAAGGGTAATGGATGTCAGTTCAATGTAGAAAAGTGTAAGGTTATGCATTTTGGGATTAAAAGATTACCGGCTGTGTACTACATTGATGGAACGGTACTCCAAGAGTTGATGAGGCTAGAGATTTAGGGGTGTTGGTGGATAGGGAGATGAAGTTCAGGGGACACATTGCCAAGGCGTCCAAGATTACACATAGGATTACATGGTTATTGAGGAACATAAAGAGGTTATAATTCCCCCTTTATAAAGCGTTGATACCTCCACATTTAGATTACTGTGCTCAGGTCTGGTCGCCTGGATTCCTTGGAGATGAGGAGGTTGTGGAGAGGGTTCAGAGGAGAGTGACTAAGTTGGTGAGTGATGTAAAAAAATGCTCCTTACATTGATAGATTGAGAGCTTATGGATTGAAGAGGTTAATTGATAGGCAGAAAAGAGGGGATATGATAGAGACATTTAAATTACTAAAAGGTTTTGATTGATGCAGGGGAAATTTTTCAGCTGTGTGCTAGCGATGGAAGAACAAGAGGTCATCCCTGGAAATTAAAGAAAAGTGTGGTTAACAAGGGTGTGAGAACGAGGTTTTTCACCTGGAGGGTGGTGAATGAGTGGAATTCATTGCCAGACTCAGTTGCGAGTTATTCATCTGTAAATGAATTCAAGAATATGACAGATATTGTTTTGCTAGTTTGTGTCTCCTGCGATGAGTCTACTTACTCCATGGAGATACCTGTAATAATAATAATTTGAATGAGAGTGGCAGCATGAAATTGAGTAGATTCATTGTTGAGAGAAAAAAAAATTCAGGCAGTAAGATGAGAATTATGAAAATGAGAATTATTTCCAATTAAAGATAGAATATAAAATAGGATTAACTGAGAACAGAAGTCCTGGGTGGTCTTCTTTCAGCAGCTTGCATTTTCTAATATCATTTTGGACAGAAGAGATCCATATATGGTAATTTTTCGAGATAATGTAAAGCCATTTGACAAATTACTGTTGAAACTGAGAGCTAGTGAGAGAGAGATGGATTAATGATTTGAGCGCTTGGATATTGGGATATCCAAGAGTATATGATAGCTTAGATATAAGAATAAGAACTAAGAGAAGCCAGTGAGGCAAGTATGATGGAATGACTCAAAATAGGATAGTGATAAGTACTGTACCACAGAGTTCAGTGCTGGCACTTGTTTTCTGAACCAATCAATGATACAATTTTACTAAGATGAAAAGCCAAACGGCTATTTTGATACAATGATACAATTCTTTGCAGATGAGAAATTGAAGCCAATGCTATAGGAGCTCTGGTAGGACATTGCTACAAGGAGTGAATAAGCTGGAATCAGGATTTCATTTCACTGTTGCCAAGTCAAGTGCCTTGGCAACAGTGAAATGAAAGTGCCCAAGTCAGATGATATGGTGGAACTTTTTTTCAGAAGGCTGAGACAGAAAAGAATTACGATTGTGGATAGGAGCTCTAGTTCAAGAAACATGCTACAAAAGTTGTGAACATAGGTGATAGTCCACTGTAATAAGGCACTAATCAACCACATTTAAATTTCTGTACACAGATTTGGTCATCTACATCAGTGCTTCCCAAACTTCTAGATGCCAGGGCTCCCCTTTGGAAAAATTAAAATATTTCACGGACCCCCTCGAAAAAAAATCGTAATAGAGAGATATATTATTATAATATTTATTGTATTTATATTCAATACAAAACATACACAGCGAATATTGGAAAAATCAAATGCAAATATTACATTTTTAGCATCTTACATACACATTTGACATGGCACATTATCTCATATTTTTATATAGATATATTGTTATTGTACATTTGCATTGAAATTATAATTAAAAACATAAAAGAAGTTTAATAACAATTTAATGTGATGGATATGTTTCAATACTGCTACACAAAAAGTCAATATCAGGTGAAATATTTGAAACTGCAATTCTTAGATTTCTGCTTTGAAATGAAACTTATATGAATAAGCATATATTTACTAAATTCATTAAGTGCCGAAATACGCAGGAAGCAAAATTTGTGAACCTGCACCAATGTGTGATTTTTTATTTCATTAAAATATTAAAAAATAACAAAAAATAAATAAATAAAAATTAAATACATTTCTTTTAAGATTAAAAAATCTACTTAGTCTTAAAACATTTTGAATTTGTTTTCATTATTTCACGCCCCCGCCCCCTCAACAAAACCTACAGCCCCCAAGGGAGGTCGCAGCCCACAGTTTGGGAAGCACTGATTTACATGACCATTTGCAAGCTTAGCGAGATGTGGCATTAGAATAGATGTTGGGAAAATATTACATAGGGTAATAGGTGATATGAAAATAAGGAGTCATGTGGAAACTATATATAAGGCTTATAAAGGCTGAAAAGTATGTGTATATATATATATATATATATATATATATATATATATGCAAATTCGCCAACAGTGAATGTGTCCAGGCAGTTATATGAACGGAATCGCAGTCCGAAGAGCATTCTGAAGCCTTTTGACTCCGTTAAGGCCTGGGAAAATATTAAAAGTAAATAAACAATGACATTTCGGTATTCCAAAATTCAGGGGATAGTTATCTTACATCTGCTGCACTTCCCCCGCCCCTTTCCCCCAAGTCCTGTTGAAAATTATGCATTAAAGAATGAGCTCCCGGAGATTGCTTTAAATTTCATAGTTATTTCACAGTTTAAAAAAAAGAAAAAAAAACGTAAAAACGAAGTTTGCTTTCTGTAAACACGATATCAGGCATAAGTAGTTTTTATCCTAAGTTGAATTATATTTATACTACTTTAATGTTTAGAACATCTCTACCAAATACTAAGGAGAGTAAAAAATTAAATTTACCTTTTCACAAATCCCCTTGACTGTATCATCAGCGTCACGAACTTCTTTACTAATTCCTCCGAGCATCGTTAATATTACAGTATATAACGGTAGTACAAAAAATGAAATCAATTAGAAATTAGGTGAGAAACTTGTAGACTATTAGTCATAAGACAAGTGACGTGCGTCTTCCAACAACGAGCACACGTGATTGTTTAGGATTAGTTTATCAGTTTGTATGGCCTCATAATATTGGAAGACAGTGCAGAATAACTCTCTTCATACTGACGTTGAATATTGTAAATAAAAATATTTTTCCATTATGGCTCAACATCACGCATATTATTTGTTTTATTATAGAGTATATTATATAAATAGAGGCAAATCGGCCAAGAGAGTACTTACAATTTGAAAAAAAAAGTACTGTTAGTGGCAGTAGATAGATGGCGTTGTGCGGAGGATATACGTTTCCTCGATGAGTCTTAGGACTCTTTGGAGATTCAATAATAATAATAATAATAATAATAATAATAATAATCAGCTAACCCTTTTTATTCCCATATATACAGGGAGTAAGCGAGGCCATTTTTAGCCTTATCTAACTTTTTGGAGACTGAGTGGGCATTTCAATCTCAACTGATACCCAATCAGAGATAGCTGGCCCAAGGCTATCACTAATTAAGCGGCACGCAGTGAAGAGAGACGGCTCTACAGGTGAAATAATGTGGGTTCTACGGTCGATTTTCTTGAGTTTACGGAACGAAAACCCTAGTTTCAGGGAGAAAAAACCCGCTTGCCCGTGCCAGAGATCGACTAACTCGGGAACCGGTCGAAAAAAGGCTTAGAAAATTTTCCTCTAGTCGCCGACTAGACTCGAAAGTCTTCCTTCGCGCGGCCAAGCGCCGTGGTGTGCAAACGCGACATCCACTGAGCTACACAGGCTAATAATAATAATCCCATCCGACTGTGAACCACAGTGGCCTGTGCCAGCAACGTCACTAGATCACGCAAAAAGAGCGTCGCAAAAAGAGCGTTCAATTTTAGTCACTGACTAGAGGAACTTTTACTAAGTCTTTTCTCAATCGGTTTCCGAGTTAGTCGATCTCTGAAGAGGGCAAGCGGATTTTTTCTCCTGAAAACTCGGAATTTTCGTCCCGTAAACTCAAGAAAATTGACCGTAGAATCAACACTATTTCAGACATTAAAAATATTGTGTTATGGTTAGGGACCCACTCGTGATCAATTTTCAAACTCAAGAATATTGACCATAGAATCTACACTATTTCAGACATTAAAAATATTGTGTTATGGTTAGGGACCACAAGACGGTCCCTAACCATAATACATGTTAAGCCTTCTCTTCACTGTGGCTGCTTAAATTAGTGACAGCCTTCAGCCAGCTATGTCTGATTAGCTACCAGTGGAGATTGAACTGTCCACTCAGTCTCCAAAAGTTAGATGGGCTAAAACAGCCTCGCCTACTACCTGTACGGGAATAACAGGTGTTAACTGATTTTTTTTTATAATAATAATAATAATCTAGCTTTTTCGGAGATGGGGGAGGGGAGGAAATCGTTTTCACAATTGGTCAATCAGAGATATCTAGTCCAAGACCATGAATGATTTTTAAAGGCACCCAAGGAAGCGAATAATATTTATTGTATATTTAAATATATATGAATGGAGTTGATCGCAGCAGTAATATTTAGGGATGAAAAAGTCATAGTTTGAAAATAATTGGTGATATTGGATTGATTTTTAGTAGCTTATTGTTTTTTTATGAGGTGTTTGATTGTTTATTTCTTAGAATTCCTTGTATAGTTATTAAGAAAAAGAAGAAAAAACACCCTATTACTTGTATTATATGTGTTGTTCGTTATGGCACTCATGTAAAGTAGAACAATGGTCAGCCAATTCAAAATGCGAGATTTTGTTCACAGGAGTATGTGATGTTTCTTTGTGAAGGGTGAAAGATTTGTAAGAAGAGAGAGCGAGACCGATGAGCACGTGTGTAGGAAGTGTTTTGAAAGCGAGCAAGCTAGAGTAGCAAGCTGAATAACAAAGGATGAAAAAATGAAAATGTCTGGGAGGTTGTTGAGAGTAAAGTGGTGGAAGCGAGTGACGTTGAATCCGATATGAGTGATAACACCAAAGAACCAGTGAAATATAAGGAGAATAGCGACATTTTAATGAAAAAGATAGCGCACTTACATGGAATCCTTCAGGACAACATATGAGAAAAATACCTGGCAAGTATGACAGAAAAGCAAAAAAAGAGAAAGATGTGAAGGGAAAAAAAGGAGGTATAAGAGAATTTTATGAAAACCCAATACCATCACGGATGCTTGAGGAGAGTATGATGAAATCGTGTTTCCTTGAAGTTTTAAAAAATTAAGGATGTTATTGAAACTTTTATGATGCAGAGAGGGAAAGTGAAAGTGATGATTATTTTAGCAGGCAACAAGTATAGTATGCAAGAAAATATGAGAGTTTGCTGGCACAAGGAAATAATAGTGAAAGACTAAATAATGCAGGTCAACTGTCATGATATAATAGAGACGACTTGAGAAGATGTGTGAAAATGAATGAAAGGATTTATACATGGCTGATGATTTGCATTTGAATGGATTTGAATTATCTTGTATTGTTCAGGGAAGTTTGAAAGTAATGAGTTGGGGAAAGCAGCATTTTTAGGGAACTGTAGTGGCATGTACTTCTGTGTTTGTGTGCAGGCATTCTTGAGGCAAGTGAATGGGAAAATGATCAAATGATCCTATTGTGCCTCAAGTTCTGAAAATGAGTGGAATAGTTAACAGAAGGTGTGAGAGAAGTTGTGGGCCAAATCAATCCCCCAATCCCCCTTAATTTTTAAGGGAAGTTTCTTCATGTCTTAGAGACATTAACCAACTCCTCATCTCAGAACCTGGAGACACACACACACACACACACACACACACACACACACACACACACACACACACACACACACACACACACAGAGAGAGAGAGAGAGAGAGAGAGATGGCCCTACGTGGGCCCTGGCCTTCTTCAGAAACTTCTGCCAGCCTTCCTTATTTAATGGCAAACTCCTCCAATTTTTGACTCCTAAAACTTAATATCTTGCATCACTCCATCTTCCCATCTTAATTTAGGTCTTTTTTCTTCTTTTCGTTTTTCTTTTTCCCTCTGGCTTAGCAATAAACATCTTAACTATTCTATTATTATCTATGCATATAATGTGTCCAGCCCAACATAATCTATTTATTTTTATGCACTTAATGATGTCTGGCTCATTAAATAATCTGTATACTTCATGATTATATCTTTTCCTCGACACACCGTTCTATTACCACTCCAAAAATATATACGAGGACTCTTCTTTCAAACAGACCTAGCAATCTTTCATTTGCTATTGATAATACCCAGTTTTCAGAGGCATAGGTTAACATTGGTCTTACACGTGCTTTGTACATCATTATCTCTGTTTTTCTTGAGATCAGATGTGACTTAGGTGTTTCTTAAGTCCACAAAAACATCTATTTGTAGAAAGAACACGTCTCTGAATCTCAGTACTAATATCATTTTTACAATTAACTTCTGATCGCAAGTATATAAAACTATGTACAATTTCAAATTTATAGGAACCAATTTTGATTTCAGAAGGCTTATTATCACAAATCTTTCTAGTTACTGGCATATACTTTGTTTTTTCTTGGTTAATCTGCAAATTCATCTCCTTTGCTGCCTTTTCTAAACTGAGATGACAGTTTCTTCCATTGCTTTTCTTGTCTTTCCTATAATATCTATATCGTCTGCATATGCCATCATTTGTACTGATTTATACAGTAGGCTGTAGTTCTCCTTGTATTAATGCCAACATCTCTGAAAACCTCTTGAAGTGCTATGTTAAACAGTAAGCAAGCTAAGCCATCTCCTTGTCGAACATCTTTTTTATATATATTGGATCAGACAACATGTTCTGAATTTTGATCTGACAATGAGTATTTCTCATTGTAGCTTTAACTAAAGCAATACGTTTACGTGGGATCTGTAGTTCCTCTATTGCAATAAATAAGTTAGCTAGTTCTATGCTATCACATGCAGTTCTAAAATCTATGAAAAGGTGGTGTGTTTCAATTCCAAATTCATTACATTTTTCAAGTATTGGTGTATGTGAAAAATCTGATCATTTGTGGATCTTCCTTCACGGAATCCACACTGATAATCGCCAATAACATTCTCTACATAGGGACAAAGTCTCTTAAATAGAATATTGGAAAAAAATGTATAAGTTGACTTAATTTCGAGTTTAGTCACTGACTAAACTCGAAATTAAGTCTTCTTTTATGCGGTTAAGCGCCGTATGGTGCAAACGCCACATCCACTGAGCGACAAAGGCCACATAAAATTATTCTTTATGTAAATGTGAAATAAATAATTTAGTGTTTAATATATTACTTTAGATTATGTTTTTACTAATTAATTTAAATTGGAAAGGTTCCTCAAATTAGTACTGGTTTTGCTTTTTTTTCAATTGTTTTATCCATAATAATAATAATAATACTCAAAAGAAAATCAGCTAACGCCTTTTTCCCCTTATGGCGAGACCGTTCTAGCCATATCTAACTTTTGGAGACTGAGTGGGCAGTTCAATCTCTACTGGTAGCGAATCAGAGATAGCTGGCCCAAGACTAATTAATCGGTGCACAGCGAAGAAGGCTGCTAGCAAGTGCCGCCATCCCGTGGTCCCTAACCCTAACACAGTATTTTTAATGTCTGAAAATAGTGTGGGTTGGACGGCGATTTTCTTGAGTTTACGGGACGTAAAACCCGAGTTTCTGGGAGAAAAAACCTAGCTCATGCCAGAGATGGACTAAGTCAGGAACCGGTCGAGAAAACGCTTAGAAAATGTTCCTCTGGTCGGCGGCTAGCGAACATTTTGTCGCGCGGTCAAGTGCGACAAAGTACAAATGCTACTTCTATCGAGCTACACAGGGTCTTAATAATAATATTTTTTTAATATTAGCATTTTATTTATCATCTTCTTTACATATATTTACATATTACTTATATATATTTTTTACGGTTGAATTTGATACAAATTTTTCCGTTTTTTGTATTCTAAAACGCGTTAATAATAGTTACTATGGATGGTAAATTTATAGTTTGCAATTGGATAAGGTTACATTTTTTAACAGCATTTATAGTATAACAGTAAGTCATATATATTTAAAATTTTTGCTTTTTAATGTTTTTAACTACTGTAACTAGAGCACCTTCAATGTAATAAATAATTCTTTTTCCCCCCTTTCTGTTAATCTCAGTTGAGATGTAATCTCTCAGCTTGCATCCTCGAAGCTTTTTAATGAGCTTATCTGAGGATGATACCGGTTAGATATATGTATTTTTTTCATCTTTTTTATTGATTTGATTGCTGTGTTGGAAGTAGGCTGATGTTTGGAAATAATAATAATAATAATAATTTTTTTTTCTCTTTCAATATAATAATTTTTATTGATTGCTAAAATATTTATACATACAATAAGCATCTTGAGTGACATATCAACTTATAATTTTACAGAGTTCAGAAGAAAGTGCTGCAGTTTCTACATTGGATTTCAATTAAAATTTTTAATAATACTTTTTTTGCCTTTATATTATGTATTTACGACACATGTTCTTCTAATATTAACAATGAAGATTATACAGAATTTTTTGTATAATTTTTTATTTTATTTTTATTTTTATTTTTTTAAGTTTGAGAAAGAGTGATTCTACATAAAAATTTCTGTATTTGCTTATAAGGATTATTTGTAGATGAGTGAGACGAGTTAATCCCACCTACTTCGAAGCTTGGGTTGGCTTTTATGAAGAGAGTGCGATTAGCCTTCACTATTTGTGTTGTTGCTACTGTTTATGTATGGGATTTAGGCATTGGATGCTAGTGATTTGTGATGTGTATATTAGTGTTAATGGTTTCTTAACTTTGTTGGTATATTTTACAGAGTTCGTTTTTTAATGTTCTGTAGTTATCTACGTGTTTTAACTTTCTTGGCAGGTTGTTGAGTTGCGTGGGTATTGATGTTATCTCACAAAAGAACCGTATGAGCTGTTGAAGGGTGTGGGGATGTAGAGAGTCGTTGTAGGTCGTGTTATACGATATGTGTCTCTGTTATTTCGATAGGTGATGTTAAAGTAATTCCTTGTTAATGTCATGTAGTGTTTCAGGTTTTTAATGCTCAGAATTCTGTGTGTCGCCATGTTCTTGTCGGATATTGGTTTTTGCGTGTGAAGTGTCCAGATCACTGTTGACACGATTTTCCTGTGTAGTGTTTCTAATTTTGTTAGGTGGCTGTTTGGTGTATTTACATAAACTGTTATTCCGTATCTGAGTAGGGATTCGCAGATACCGTGATATAGGAGTTTTTTTTGTGTTGGATGGAATAATGTCTTTAACTTGGAAGAGTTTTGCTGCGATGATCCGGAGTTTGGTGTTTAGGTATTCTATATGTTTTGTCCATTTAAGGTGGCAATCTATATATGGAGACCGAGGTATTTTGGGTGTGTTACAGGTTTGATTTCGGAACATTGGCAGGTATTTTTGTTGTTATTGCAGCGGTATGTGTGACAATGTATCGATAGTGATGCGGGGCGTATGATTCTTGGGTTGTGTATTATTTGTGTTGATTAGAATTGCGTTTTGGAGGAATTATGTTGTGATTTCGTTTAGGTCTTGTTGTGCTTTGCAGAGAGCCGTGTTAATGTCTGTGGGGATTGCTAGTAGTGCAGTGTCATCTGCATATTGAAATATTTGACTCCTTATGGATATGTTATGAACATCGTAAATGTATATGTTGAATAGAGTGGGTGATAATATGGCACCTTGAGGTACACCGTGTTTTACTTGGATACTCCGACTGTGACATGTACCTATTTTTGTTACTTCTGTTCTGTTTGAGAGGTAGTTCTTGAACCATGTATGCAGTGTTCCTCTTATACCTATTGAGTATAGTTTGGTGAGTAGTATGTCATGTTCAATTGTGTCAAATGCTTTGGTTAGGTCTCCAGCAGTATAAGGACGGCGTACTTGTTTTTGTCGAGAGCTTTGTTTATCGTGTCGGCGATGTCTTCTAATAAAGAAATGGTGCTTTTTGTTTTCTGAAAGCCGTATTGGTTTTGTGAGATGATGTTGTACTTCTGTAAATAGTTCTGTAGTCTGGTGTGTGTTATTTTTTCTAGAATTTTTGAGATGACTGGTAGTGTAGCTATTGGTCTGTAGCTCTGAGTATCGTTTCTTTTGCCGTGTTTGTATATTGGCGTAAGTACTGCAGTTTTTAGTTGTTGTGGAATAATGCCTGTGTCGAATATTATGTTCACGAGCGAGTTTCAAAAATATTGGATTTATTTGTTCAAAGTGTGTTATAAGGTCTGTGTGTCTTATTTTGTCTATTCCTGGAGTGGTCTTTGGTTTTAGTTGTAGGATTGCTTCTTTCAGTTCCTGTTTTGTTATGGGTGGAAAATACATCGTTTGTTGTTGACTTTGTGTCGGTAGTTTTTTGTTGATCGTTGGTAGTTTGTCTTTTTTGAGTTGTGTGATGTTGTTTGTGAAAGCATAGTTGAATGAGTCTGCTAGTTCCTCTTGGTTTGTGTCCTGATAAGCTATTTACAATAAAATCTTGTGCTGAGGTTTTCTTTTTTCGGGTTACTAATTCGTTGAGTGTAGCCATGTGATGAAGGTGGTAACAGAGGAGATGAGAGAAGATGCGCCTTGGACAAAGTTGTATGCAGATGACATCTTGCAGTGTGCAGATTTAAGAGAAGGTGGGAACTAAACTGGAAAGATGGAGAAAAGTACTGGAAGAGAGAGGTATGAGACTGAGCAGAAGTAAGACAGAGTATATGTGTTGCACAGTGGGCGGCGGACAGGAGACAGATCTGGAGCTGGAAGAAAATGTCATCAGGAAGGTGAAAGACTTTAGATACTTAGGTTCAACAGTGGAAGAAGATGGAGGAGCTGAGAAGGAAGTGGGATACAAGCAGGTTGGAGGAACTGGAGGGAGATGACTGGAGTGTTATGCAATAAGAGGGTGCCGATCAATCTGAAAGGCAAAATCTATAGGACAGTAGTGAGGCTAGCTATGACATATGCTATAGAAACTGTGGCCCGGAGGAAAAATAACATCAGCAGGATGGAAGTAGCAGAGATGAGAATGCTTAGGTGGATGTGCGGTATGACCAGAAAGGATCGTCTGAGAAATGACTATGTCAGGGGAACAGTGAAAGTTACGAACTTAGGAGCAAAAATACAGGAGGCAAGGTTGAGATGGTTTGGTCATGTGATGAGGAGGGAGGACGAATATGTGGGAAGAAGGGTCATGCGGATGGATGTGCAAGGAAGGCAGAAGCGTGGGCGGCCAAAGAAGAGATGGAAGGAGCTGGTAGAAGATGACTTGAGGATGAAGAACTTGGATGTGGTGACAGCCCAAGACAAGAAGATGTGGAGGAGACTCATTATAAACAGTGATCCCACTTAAGTGGGAGAAGCTGCAGAAGAAGAAGAAGTGTTTCTTGCGTTTCTATCGCTACCGTTAATTTCATCTTTATTTCTCACACGGTTCCTAACATTTTTTCAGAGGTCTCGTTATTGAACTGTATGTAATGCTATTACTCCTCGAATTTTTTGTTAATTTGTTCCATATGTGCATTGAATAAGTCTTTCACCATGAGTTTAAATGAATCAAAGTTATCTGTAATTTTAAGATCCGGAAGCGGCTTACCTTAATATACGTCGTTACTTTTCTTTGGTGTCTGGTCTTTGTTCTTCGTTTTCTCACGGCACTGTTTACATCGCCATTCGGTCCGTTTCACTGCTCCTTTTGCTTTCCACGTGCTTTCTGAGATCCCTGAACAGTGGAAGTTGTTTTTTTTTGTTACATCCGGAACAATGCGGCCTGTCCCCTTCATCGCTTAATGGCTTATTGCATTTGTTACAGCTCATTTTGCTTGAACTTCGCTGTCTCGGTGACCTTTAGCCTTTCTTCCTGTTAGCGACTGCAGTGCGACTTTTAAAATGGCGACGTCTTTTGTTCTTCGTTGGCTGGTAACTGCAGTACATTCTATGAACTTCCAACACTGAACAGACAACAGTCCATGGATAAATGACGACATACTAAATAGTATTAATGTAAAAGAAAATCTATGAAAAAACTCAAAAATTCACCCAGTAACACACATTTACAAACCTTATACAAAAAAAAAAATAAATAAATAAATAAAATAAAACAAACTGACAACAAAAATTCATAGGGCGAAAAGACACTACTATTTCCAATAATTCATGGAATATAACGACAACATGAAGCAAACATGGGCTATACTCAGAATTAGTAACTCGAAAAAAAAAAACTTCAGCACAAAATTTTATTGCAAAAAGCTTCGGTCGGGACACAAACCAAGAGGAACTAGCAAACTCATTCAACTATGCCTTCACAAACAATATCACACAACTTAAAAAAAGCAAACTACCAACGATCAACAAAAAACTACCGACACAAAGTCAACAACAAACGATGTATTTTCCAACCGTAACGAAACACGAACTGAAAGAAGCACTCCTACAACTAAAACGAAAGGCCACTCCAGGAATAGACAAAATAAGACTCACAGACCTTACTCACTTTGAACAAATAAATCCAATACTTTTATTTAAATTAAGGGGATATTAAATCCCTTCTTCTGGTTCCCATCTGCCATACGGCCGCGGGAGGGTAGCTATATGCTACCATTCTAGGGAGAGATGATTATGAACAAGGTGGTTTCCCGTTGCCTTCCTTGCCGTAAGTATTTATGACTGTAACCTGTGTGTTCACGGGGCCGGTTTGCCTGCTTGCGGGATGAAAAACCCCAGATAAACTGGCGGAAAAAACCCTGCTGCCCACGCCCAAGACCGGCTAACTTGGCTATGGCTGAGGAAGATCCTTAAGCTCCTCACGTCGTGGACGGGAATCGAACCTAGGACACTCCTTCCCCAGGCATATGGTTGCGAAGCGCAAAGCCACTAGGCTAACCGCGCGGACTATTAAATCCCACATTGTTTTAAAACCGAATAAGAAACTCAAAGATTGGAATCAGAGAGTTTCATGCCGAATATAGTATAATAAACTATAAAAATATCGGCGATTACTAGCGTGAGCTAATGCAAGTAGTCCTAGTACGTAGTACAAACTCGGGCAACTCGCAGCAAAGGTGGTCAAGTTCTAGATCGCTATTCTAGCTTTGGTCTAGCTACTCACTGATGAAGCCTCAATAAAGGCTGAAACCGGTGTAGGTAGTGACCTCCCACCATAATGTAATAACAGCATATATTTCCTAGGAAATGTGTTTTTACATTATGGATAATACCAAGAATAGCGATCAGAACTTTACCACCTTTGCTGCGAGGTGCCCGAGTTTGTACTACGTACTAGAAACTATAAAAGTATCGCCGATTATTAGCGTGAGCTAGTAATCGCCGATACTTTTATAGTTTATTATACTATATTCGGCATGAAACTCTCTGATTCCAATCTTTGAGTTTCTTATTCGGTTTTAAAACAATGTGGGATTTAATATCCCCTTAATTTAAATAATGTTTATATCGCCAAAATGAAGCCTATTGGCTCTTTATATTTAAGTAAATCCAATACTTTTGAGACTCGTGAACATAATATTCAACACAGGTGTTATTCCGCAACAACTAAAATCTGCAATAATTACGCCAATATACAAACACTGTAAAAAAAAAAAAAAAAAAAAAAAAAACGATACTCAGAACTACAGACCAATAGCTACCCTACCAGTTATCTCAAAAATTCTAGAAAAAATAACACACACCCGACTACAGAAGTACAACATCATCTCACAAAACCAATACGACTTTCAGAAAACAAAAAGCACCATCACTTTATTAGAAGACATCGCCGACACAATAAACAAAGCTCTCGACAAAAACAAGTACGCTGTCTTTATACTGCTTGATTTAACCGAAGCATTTGATACACTTGAACATAACATACTACTCACCAAACTATACTCAATAGGTACAAGAGAAACACTGCATACATGATTCTGGAACTACCTCTCAATCAGAACACAAGTAGTAAAAATAGGTATTGTCACAGATGGGGTATACAAATAAAACACGGTGTTCTTCAAGGTGCCATATTATCATCCACTCTATTCAACATATACATTAACGATGTTCATAACATGGCCATAAGAAGTCAAATATTTCAGTACACAGAAGACACCGTACTACTAGCAATCCATACAGACATCCACATGGCTCTCTACAAAGCACAACGAGAACTAAATGAAATCACAACATACTTCTACCAAAAAGCAATTCTAATCAACGGCACCAAAACACAGATGTTGATAATACACAACCCAAGAATCATGCGCCCCGAACTACTATCGATACACTGTCACACATACCATTGCATTAACAATAAAAATACCTGCCAATGTCCCGAAATCAAACATGTAATACATTCAAAATACCTTGGTCTCTATATAGATTGCCACCTTAAATGGACAAAACATATAGAATACCTCAATACCAAACTCCGGATCATCGCAGCAAAACTCTTCCAAGTAAAAGACATTATTCCATCCAACATAAAAAAAACTCCTATATCACGGTATCTGCGAATCCCTACTCAGATACGGAATAACAGTCTATGCAAACACATCAAACAGCCACCTAACAAAATTAGAAACATTACACAGGAAAATTGAGTCAACAGTGATTTGGACACCTCACACGCAAGAACCAATATCTGACGAGCACATGGCGACACACAGAATTCTGAGCATTAAAAACCTGAAACACTACATGACATTAACAAAGAATTACTTCAACATCACCTATCGAAATAACAGAGACACATATCGTATAACACGACCTACAACAACTCTCTATATTCCTACACCCTTCAATAACTCATACGGTTCTTTTGTGAGATCATATCAGATACCCATGCAACTCAATAACCTACCAAGAAACTTAAAACACATAGATAACTACAGAACATTAAAAAACGAACTCTGGAAAATATACCAACAAAGTTAATATACCTTTAACACTAATATACACATCACAAATCACCAGCATCCAGTGCCAACATCCCATGCATAAACAGTAACAACAACATAAATAGTGAAGGCTAAATCCCACTTCGTTGACAAAAGCTAACCTAAGCTTCGAAGTAGGTGGGATTAACTCGTCTCACTCATCTACACGTAATCCTTATAATCAAAGAATGCAGATTATGTAACAAAACAGCCAGTAAAGTATATAACAATAAAGAAGATACTCAAGATACTGATTATTATGTGATAATATCATGAATTTAATATTACTATGTAACATGAAAAAATAATGAAATAAATTATTCTTATTATTAAAATTATGTTAATAATGAGTTTACATTGTATGTTTGTGAGAATTAGGAAATATAATATTTTAATTGCATATGTGTAAATACTGTTGTATAATCACACTTTCTCAAACTTTGAAAAAAAAAAGTAAACTACAACATGTAATATTATATAACTTGTGTAACTCTGAACTATATAATGGTAAATTATTACTGTGATTGTTATTTTAAAAAATAGCAAAAAAAAAACTATGTTATGATCGTTATTATTAAAATCTCATTAAATGTAGCACTTAGTGCTGAACCTTGTAAAATAATATACTGAATGTTACTCAAAATGGTCATTGTATATATGTAAATATTTGAGAGATCAATAAAAAAAATATTATTATTAAATTGAGTATTGTAATACAGCACTGTACAGTGAATTGTATGTACATTCGTGCCAATCCATATATAAAAATGATGGATAAACATTTAACTAGTTTAAAAAATGTATATTTATATTTATAAAAATTTAAGTACTCTGCATTTTGTACTGAATCTTTGTACTGTACAAAAATATAAAATTACTATTGAAAAAAATTATTATATGTAATGCATATGTAATGTAGATATACATGGACATATACAGCATGTGCTTGTATGCAATATATATATTATTATTATTATGATAACGGCGTCTCCATGGAGTCAAAAGACTCATCGCGGGAGACCCCACATTGACACACTAACCATTATTTACACAATACCTATGATACTTCTCCTTAAATTCATTAACAGACGAGGCATTCACAACCACCTCTGGCCACGCATTCCAATCCTTCATAACCCTCGAAGTAAAAAATCTAGTCCTAACACCATTGTTAACCACACTCTTGCATAATCTCCAGGGATGGCCCCTCGTTCTCTCCCTTCTTGCACTGGTCTTAAAAATGTCATCAGCATCAATCCTGTAAAATCCCTTTAATAATTTATATGCTTCTATCATATCTCCTCTCCTACGTCTATCAGCTAGTTTTTGGAGCCCACAGATCTTCAATCTATCCTCGAAGGGAACATTCCCAAAGACCTGCAACAATCTTTGTAACTCGCCTCTGCATCCTCTCCGCCATTTCTTCATCACCAAGAAATCCAATTGACCAGATCTGTGCACAATAGTCCAAATGCGGTCTTATTGTCTTATAAAGTGGAATAATAACTTCCTTATCCCTGTTTGTTAGTGTGTTCTTCAACAACCATGTAATTTGATGTGATGTTTTGGCAATCTTTGCAATATGCCCTTTAAACTTCTCTGTTCACAATAACTCCCAAGTCCCTTGCCTCGTCAACTTCTTGCAGTTCATTTCCGTTAATATAATAAACAGCATGTGATCTCATCCTCCCGAAGTGCATCAGCTTAAACTTAGCCACATTAAACTGACAGCCATTTACCTTAGTCCATACCGTCAGCCTATTTAAGTCATTCTGCAAAATATTTACATCATCTGAATTGACTATCGCTCTTCCTAATTTTGCATCATCAGCAAACAAGTGGGTATTTCCTTTCAAAGTATTCCCAATATCATTGATGTAGAAATTAAACAATAGAGGACCAAGCACTGAGCCTCGAGGTACACCACTAGTCACTTGACTTCTCCTGGACTCAGCTCCTCCTTAAACCACTCTTTGGTATCTGTCCACTGGCAATCCTCTAATCCAAATCACCAGTTTCAGATC
The DNA here is from genome assembly GCF_054136105.1 of Typopeltis vanoorti. NCBI lineage: Eukaryota > Metazoa > Arthropoda > Arachnida > Uropygi > Thelyphonidae > Typopeltis > Typopeltis vanoorti. The sequence goes on along the minus strand of NC_143567.1, from coordinate 59,728,551 downwards.
CATACCCATTTGCTCTAATTTATGCAACAAAGTTCCGTGTGGAATCTTGTTAAATGCCTTTGCAAAGTCCAGCAATATCACTGAGTAAGGCTTTCCTTTATCCAACTCTGCTGTTACTTTATTATAGAAAGTAAGCAAGTTACTGAGGCAAGAACTACCTTTCACAAAATCATGTTGTCTCTTATAAAGTATCATATTGCTGTCCACCCAATCCTGAATTCTAATTTTTACCAATTTCTCTAAAACCTTAAACACCACTCCAGATATATTGATTGGTCTATAATTTGCAACCTCAGTCTTGGAGCCTCCCTTGTGCAGTGGAATTATTTCCCTCTCTTTCCACTCTATTGGTACTTTACCAGAACTGAGAATTAAATTAAACAACCTAGTTAGAGGAGGTGCTAATTCTCTTGCACATTCTCGTAACACATGGGCCGATATGCCATCTAACCCAATGGTAGTGTTAGCATTAAGGTTCTGTAATATATTATGCACCTCTATTTCGTCTATCTCTAGACTCTCATCAGTCAATGACACATTTGACACTGCACATCACAACCAAGATGGTGCACTTTTGCAAAATGATCACTAAGCAACTCAACTATTTGATTTGCTTCTGTAATTTCTGTACATCAACACTTCTTAAAGTAATCTTTCCATGGTTATTCTTCCTTTTACTTGCCACATAGCGAAAGAACTCCTTAGGGTTTCTTTCGGATTCATCTGCTAGCTTTCTCTCATAATTAGCTTTGGCTTTCCTTACCATACAGGTTACTCTCTTTGCCTGTACCTTGTACTACTCATGGGAACGCTCATCACCTTTTTCTTTATACTTCCTCCACAACCTTTTCTTTATCTGCAACTCCTGCTTAATAATATTATTCATCCCTCTTACTCCTACTTGATTTCTCCTTCTGACTCTGGGAATACAGTCTGATACAGCTTTCTTTAAATACTCCTTGACAATCTCCCACGCACCATCAACATCTTTCCACTTCAAATTCTCATGCCATAGCACTGCTGAAAGCTGACTTCTCCGCTTGTCATAATCACCAGCCTTGTAATTCCACATATACCCCTTCTAACAGAATATTCAGCACACCTTACAATTTCCAAGGTCAAGATCACATGATCGCTCCCCAAATGGAGACAGTGTAATTAAATTATTTATAGATATGTTATCCGATGTTATGACCAGATCTAACACTCTAGAATCTCTTGTCCCTTCCATTACATGCTGTTTGAGGAAGTTCTCTCTTAACAACTCTATAAACTCCATTTCCTTTGTTCCTTGAAACCATTCCTATTCCCAATCTATGTCCCCATAGTTAAAATCTCCCATAATTACTCGACCTTCACTCATCTTGCTAATTTGTCAATACATACTATCTACATTCTACCTTATACCCCTTGGATTATAACAACAACCGATTACATATTTCGCCTTGCTAATCTCTACCTCACACCAAGCCGCCTCGAATGAACTGCCCTATACATACCTTTCACCTCGAGGCACTTCTACCTTTTTTTCGCTTTAACGCTTCGCCTATCATTAGTAAAACCTCCCCCATTCTGTCATCTCTGTCCTGCCTGAAAATACTGTACCCCTTACCTTTAATCCCTATAACTATATCATTCTTAGTTAACCAAGTCTCACTAATTCCTATAATTTTTTGTCAAGTTGTACTAAGTAATGACAAAAATCCTTCGCACTTATTCAGAATATATATATATATATATATATATATATATATATATATATATATAAAGCAGCTAATGCCTTTTTATTTCCGTATAGGGAGTAGGTGAGGCAGTTTAATCCTGTCTAACTTTTGAAGACTGAGTGGGCAGTTCAATCTCCACTGGCAGTCACTCAGAGATAGCTGGTCCAAGGTTATCACTAATTAAACGGCACGCAGTGAAGAGAGATGGCTCAACAAGTGTCGCCATCTCGTGGTCCCTAACCCTAACACAATATATTTAATGTGTGAAATAATATGGGTTCTACGGTCGATTTTCTTGAGTTTACGGGACGAAAACCCGAGTTTCCGGGAGAAAAAACCAGCTTGCCCGTGCCAGAGATCGACTAACTCGGGAACCGGTCGAAAAAAGGCTTAGAAAAATTTCCTCGAGTCGACGACTAGATTTGAAACCAAGTCTTTCTTCGTGCGGTCAAGCGCCGTGGTGTGGAAACGCCACATCCACTGAGCTACACAGTCTCATTTTCCGAATATATATGTTACTTTTTTTTTAATTATGTTAGCAGTACGTTTAAATACCTGCAAGTATATATTGTAATAGTGTGCAAGTACTGTATATGTTAATATCATGTGTGAATAATAAAGTTTGATTGATTGAAAAGTATTTTTATTATTATTATTATCATTAAAGTTCAGAAATCAAACCAGTAACACATGTAAAATACCTTGGCGTTTACATAGATTGCCACCTTAAATGGACAAAACATATAGATTACCTACATACTAAACTCTGCATCATCGCAACAAAACTCTTCCAAGTAAAAGTCATGATTCCATCTAACATTAAAAAAAAAAAACTCCTGTATCACGGTGTCTGTGAGTCTCTACTCAGGTACAGTATAAAGGTCTACTCAAACACATCAAACAGTTACTTAAAAAAAATTAGAAATGTCACATAGGAAAACAGTGTCAACGGTGATTTGTAGACCTTATACACAACAGCCAATATCCGAACCGCTTATGGCAACACATAAAATCCTGAACAGTAAAAATCTGAAACACTATAAACTGTTACTAAGAAATTACTTCAACATCACCTATCGAAACAACAGAGACACATATCGCATAACACGACCCACAACAACTCTTTGCGTCCCTAGACCCTTCGACAACTCATACGGTTCTTTTGTGAGATCACATCTGATACCCCCGTTTACTCAACAACCTACCAAGAAATTTAAAACCCATAGACAACTACAGAAACTTAAAACACGAACACTGGAAACTATACCAACAGTTAGTATAGCATTTAAATACACATGCCAAATCACAAGCATCGAACGCATACATTCCATCCATAAACAGTACCAAACAAAATAAATAGTGAAGGCTAATCCTACTCTCTTCATAAAAGCTAACCCTAGCTTCGAAGTAGGGGGATTAGACCGCCACATTCAACTAATCCTCATCATCATAGACTGTAAATTATTGTAATGTACAGGGTGTTCGGGATAAATTTGACAGTTTCGTAAGGAAAAAGAAAATCTTCTTTGTATCTATTAAATTTAATGAATTGACAAAAAAACATTACAGGCAGAGTTAATTACAATACTATCAACAAGATTTACTCAAAATAACCACCATTAGCATCGATCACAGCTTCAATTCTGCTTCGGAACCTCGAACAAGCTGATGCTACAGTCTCCCTGGGAAGGGCCGCAAAAACTGTTTTAATTTTATCCATTAACTGGGCTTTTGTATTACTGGAAGTGCGATTGGTGTCTTTTTCAACTGCGCCCCATACAAAATAATCCATGGGGTTAAGGTATGGGGAGTTTGGAGGCCAAACATTTGGACTGGTGAAGTCGTAGAAATTTTCAGACAACCATTTTTGACTTTTCCCAGAGGTGTGGCAAGGGGCCGAATCCTGCTGCCATACATACGGCCTACCATTGCCTACCCTTGTTATCCAGGGCTTGACTACAGTTAGCAACTCCACGAACAAAGCCCGAATTCCAATGCCAGGGTTCTTCAACACCTGTTCCTGCAGATTTGCGAGGAATTCTGCTGTACGAACGCAATCAGATCGTCTGCTAGGGATCTTTCTTCTTGCTACATCCTCGTAGTCACCATTGCAAGTCTCTAGTTCATGCCTGATTGTTTTTACTGTATTCAGGGAGCATTGGGCAGCAGTCGTAATATCCTTATTTTGATGGCGGGCACGAATCATCATGATACAAGTTATTCTCTTCCATGATTCAGGTGGGTTCCAGCTATCCATCCTTTCTGACATCTTGTATATGAATGAAGAAGGGTCCAAACTTTTAAATGAAGAGAAGTGTGTTAATACATGTAACTTACGGAAAAATATAATTAATTATAAATATGTCAAATTTATCCCGAACACCCTGTATATGTTCAATACCGTGTATAACAATAAATGATGATACTGATATAAAAAAAATTGTGTATTTATATTTAAAGAAAAAATATTAAAAAAAATAAGGTGCTTACTTAAACTGCGTACAGATTTTTGTATAGAACAGAAAATGTAATATGTCTTAAATGTACATATGTAAATACTTTGTGTGATGATAATGGAAAAAAATGTTATTAAGAAAAATTATTATATAGAGAATTAATATCTGATGTTATTGTATAAATAGAGTGTAAAAATGCAAAATAAAACCTGTAATAATCATCATTGTTAATATAATAATAATATACGTTGTTAACAATTACTATTATTATTTAAAAAATCATTATATACGTGCAAGTTTCTGTTATGCACAATTGTATTCAGGTAATGTATTATAAATATTATAAATATAAAAAAAATTATTGTATGTATGTAATTTAACTGAGAAATAATAAAATGTTTAAAAAAAATGGAAATGGTTATGTTCACAGGCATTTTAAAGTAGCCTGTTTGTCATCCCAGCTGCCTTTTCGTACGCTGTGTGTATTATGTCTGCGGATGTGTGTGTTTATTTACGATGTCGGTTTGTCTCCACGATGAAAGAAAAACAGAACTATATGGAGGATAAATCCTCTGTCACCTCCATATGAAACAGGCTAACTCACCTTCAACTGAAAAGTCCTTATAAGGATTCCACACTTTTTTAAAACGAGATATAATCCTAGCTTTCCAACAGGATAAACGTTGAGAAATCCTCTCAACCGAGCGACAGAGGCACTTAATTGGATTTAGTGCTTTAATTTGGCAGGCTGTGTCCTGTAAAATGTCAAAAAAAAAAAATTAGCTAACGCCTTTGTACAGGGAGTTTTAGCCCTGTCTAACTTTTGGAGACTGAGGAGGCACTTCATACTCCTCAGGTAGTCAATTAGAGATAGCTTTCAATATCACTTATGAAACATAGCATCCGATGAATAGAGGTGACTGACAAGTGCCGCCATCTCATGGTCTCTAATCCTAACATGTTTACTGTGTGAAAACAGTGTTGGTTCTACGGTCGATTTTCTTCAGTTTATGAGACAAAAACTCAGAGTTTCGGTGGAAAAAAAAAAAACTCTTGGCTGTACCATAAAATTCCTGTAGTCTTCGACTAGAATTGAACTTACGATGCTATTTCTTCGCGTGATCTAGTGATGTAGATATCAGGCCCCTTCTACTGAGCTATACATGCTACCTGAGGTATGTTTATATCGACAAAAAAAAACAAAACAAAAAAAACGTACTCCTGAGTTCATCAGGACCAAATTCCAACTGGAGTAGGTTGGAATTTTCGTCTTAATGATTCTTGTAACAAGAGAGTTGTCAATAACTCGCTATAGTATTAATATTAACATGACTGTTAATATTAAATTGCATGGTGTGTGTGTGTGTGTGTGTGTGTGTGTGTGTGTGTGTGTGTGTGTTGGGGTCTATATTACGTAACAGAAGCGTCACTTTCCTCTTGTTATGTGCGCATAGCAACAGAGAACTTATGAAACTTATGGTGAAAACGTTTCCAGCATCTGTCGCGACCAGTGGCGGCCGGTGAAAATTTTAAGTGGGGGTGCTGCATATACAAAAAAAAAAAAACCACTTTTTTCCCTAATCAGTAACGAATTTATTAATAAATAAATTTACATATTAAAATTGCTTTATTAAAAATATTTCATCCTCACCACGAACAAACACCAATAATAAAAGTTTCGTATCAATAGCAATGACAAGTGCAAACGAATATTGGTGTTAGATCGCAGTGCATTTGTTTCGTGTAACGATAATTGAAAAAATATAATTCTTTTCATATTTTCAACAGTGATACTCGTCATAATTCGGCCTTGTATCTATAATAAATAAATAATTATATGTTATTTTAACAAAATAAAATAAGATTTACAAAGAAATAGTTCACCATGAACACTGTTTCATATCTCTCAGAAATAACGAGAGCAGGCATAAGATACACTGCCCAAGCGGCAGTGTGTCTAATGACGTAACGTGCAACGACAGCAAACGAATATCGGAGTGGAATAGATCGCAGTGCATTTGTTTCGTGTAACGATAATTGAAAAAATATTATTCTTTTCATATTTTCAACAGTGACACTCGTCATAATTCAGCCTTGTATCTATAATAAATAAATAATTACATGTTATTTTAACCAAATAAAATAATTTATTTAAGTTAAGGGATATTACACCCCATATTGTTTCATAGCCGAATATAGTAAATATATAATGTTCAGCGAGTCCAAGCGTAAGCAAATACCTGGATAGTGTTACAACTGACCCTTTAGGGAGTGCAACACTGAGGCAACTCATGGTAAGGGTGGAGCAAGCTCCGATCACTATTCTTGATATTTCCCCATAATGTGGAACCCAGCTCCTAGGAGCTGTATTACTGTTCTACATTATGAGTGAGAGAAGGTTTCAACCTTATGTATAGGTGAAGCGGGCTCTAAAAATAATACGATCCCGAAAGATCGCCCAACTCAGCGTTGTTCCACTCGATGACAGGCTCACCCCGTCACCGAGAAGAACTTCTCAGCGGTGGCCCCCACTCAGAGACAGGCAAAAACCTACCTCCAAGTGGAGCCTCTCAAAGCTAGATCCGCCCTGCACCGGTTTCCACCCTCATTGGGGTCTCGTCAGTGAGTAGGTAGACCTAGAAAAACCAAGTTTGTAGCAACAGAACTTGCATATACCCTACTATGAGAATTGCCAAGAAGGTGTCCTAATAAATTATTAAATATATGAAGAGCCAAAGGCTTCAATTCGGCGACATATAAACTTATTTAAGTTAAGGGATATTATATCCCATATTGTTTCATAGCCGAATAAGAAACTCAAAGAGTTTCATGCCGAATATAGTAAATATATAAAGTTCGACGAGTCCAAGCGTAAGCAACCTGGATAGTGTTACAACTGACCCTTTAGGGAGTGCAACACTGAGGCAACTCATGGTAAGGGTGGAGCAAGCTCCGATCACTATTCTTGATATTTCCCCATAATGTGAAACCCAGCTCCTAGGAGCTGTATTACTGTTCTACATTATGAGTGAGAGAAGGTCACTACCCAGACCGGTTTCAACCTTTATTAAGGTCTCATCAGTGAGTAGGTAGACCTAGAAATACCAAGTTTGTAGCAAACAGAACTTACATATACCCTACTATGAGAATTGCCAAGAAGGTGTCCTAATAAATTATTAAATATATGAAGAGCCAAAGGCTTCAATTCGGCGACATATAAACTTATTTAAATTAAGGGTATATGTAATAGGTATATGTATATGCTATATATATAGGGTATATCTTTGTAAATCTTACAAATCTTAAAAATTATAAATCTTACAAATTTTTTTGTAAATCTTATTTTATTTTATTAAATATATTTAATAAAATAAAATAAGATTTACAAAAAATAGTTCATCAGGCACAGCACCAATAATAAACGTTTCATACACGCAATTTACAGACAAAAAATACTAGGTGTGGTGGTGGTGGAGGTGGGCGGTAGATGGCGTTGATGGATATAATTCGTAGTAGAGGTTTGGTGTAGTGGTTGAGACAGTTGTAGGTGTCCTCCCGCGATGAGTCTTCGGACTCCTTGGAGGTATCAGGAATAATAATAATAATATATCTCACAGAACACACGCAATTTACAGACAAAAAATACTAGTTGTGGTGGAGGTGGGCGGTAGATGGAGATGATTCGTAGTAGAGGTTCGGTGTAGTGGTTGTGACAGTTGTAGGTGTCCTCCCGCGATGAGTCTTCGGACTCCTTGGAGGTATCAGTAATAATAATAATATCTCACAGAAATAAGGCGCGTAAGCATACTAAAAATACACTGCATTTGTTCCGTAATCTAAAGCGTTAATCGAACAATTCCAATTATTAACTATTCAATCAATGTCAAAACACAAGCTGTAACTTTTAACATGTTATACTGCATTTATATAATGTTGTAAGCATTGTTATTATTTATAAACACAAACAAAATTTAATTTTTTCATTTTTTCCTTGGGGTTGCTGCAGTGTCGCAGTGCTTATGTAAGGGCCGCCCCTGGTCGCGACACAAATATCAACCACGTAAAGTTCTAAATATAATGTATTGCAGAACAAATTACGTGCCTAGTACAGATATATTTTTTCTTTTCTCCTAGTGATGTCGCTGAGCTTTGTTCTCTAATCAAATAAACATTTTTGGTTAATTATTTTTATTTTATTTATTCGTGTGTGTGCGTAGAGCTTCTGTAGCTCAGTTAGTATAAGCGAAACTCTTTGGTCGGAAAGACCTGGGTTCGATTTCCCTCAGTGATGTGAGGAACCTTTATCTTGTCTCTTTCAACTAAAGGTGAATTAACCGGACTCATACGGAGGTGGAGTTTTCCCCAGTAACT